>NC_135234.1:528319051-529546551 GCF_051348905.1 Ranitomeya variabilis
ATGGGATATGTCACAGCATGTATACCTGTGTGAGAACTCATGTGACAGATATTATTATATGTGGCATAAGCTTAGAAATTCATTGCAAATTGTACGGCATAAACATTTAATTGGTTATAGGGGATGTGTCACCAGACAACATTATCAAACATTATTTCATTACTAAACAGATGTTTTATTCCTGATGAAGCTGGTGTACTTTCTTTGAAAACTCAAATGAGACGAAATGTATAATCCTGATGGTAAAGAAGATCATTTCATAGGTTCAGCGAGAACTGGACTCTCAATATACTCATTTCATCATTAGACAGGTACATTTTCCAAAGGGATTGTACAGCAGAAAACTAATCAAATTCACTACAAATTTTGCCCAAGTTTTAGATTCTAAGAATCAGAATTTTTGGCAGATTTGATTTGCACAAATCAAGTCAACCAGCATTTTTCTTCATTGTGAGCGCTGGGAAGGTGATATAAAAGGCCAATAAACTTATATACTCACCTCTTCGTGGCCTTCCCCATTTCTTTCCCACTTCCATTTGCTGCCTTTTTTCTTCTCCCTCCAGACCTAACAGCATGTGCCATTTCTGACTAGGCCCCACATGACTAATTGGGGCATGGTGCATGTCATTAACATCCTGTGAGACTTAGCTAATCTCACCTCCAATTACATTTTCGGCAAATGCGCCCAACTCTGTTATACTTCTAAGGTCTGGTAGCGCACAATAGGGCAATACCACAAGAGAAATAAAGGAGGGTAAGAGTAATGGTGGTGCTCACATGGGGTGTTTGTGTAAGGACACAGCACCTATAAGAGCCTTAGAATCCACGGCTGTAGTCCCTTGATGAAAGGAAAAGTTCTTCAAGATAGCTATTCACTTTAGTTGAGATATCACAGTTTCTGGGCTGAGTTTGCGGGAATGAAGAATCTTCTACTGGATAAAATTTAGGTTTTTTACCAACGCGCTTCGGTGTCAGAGTTTCATTTTTCAAGATAAATAAACAAGTGTGACTTTTGTTTCTTTACCTTGAAGAAGGCTACAGTGTCGGGTGAAAATGCGTTCGGGTAATAAAAAGTTTAATTTTATGCAATCAACTCTCTTACACTGTCATTCTAAAGTTATGTATTGAAAGTAAGCACATCAGCCTCATCAGGCCTAAGAGATCAATGTACTAATGTCAGCAGTTTAGTTCTGTCTGCTGGACTCTCTTCTTAGCAAGTAGATTGGGTGTTCTCCTTACAGACTTACAGTCCATCCATAGACACAAGGTGTTTTGTAGCAGCATGAATTCATCCATTAGCAGATGAGAGTCTAACTGAGCAATGATATGTTACTTCTGCTGCTTCCCTTCTTTACATAGTATTTATTATTTCTATATTATATCATATTATATTATATATTTTATATGATTGGTTTTGCAAAGGTATATTAAAGAATGACCGTACTGTATATGCAATTACCAAATATAGTATGTAAGTGCAGATTCAGTGAAGTTCTCCAACACTCTGAATAGTTTCATTCCTGGCCCAAACATATTTTGTTATAATTAATATCAAAAATCAGAACCAAACAGAATTTAAAGTCTTATTTACCAGTGGCAATTTGTCATAATCTACATGTTATGCCTAAAGCCTTTATGTCTGATTCCTTATGTATCACTAAGTCTTAAACCTGAATTGTATGTGTTTTCTGTTGTCTTTTTACATTGTTGATATGCTATAACCATTTTGTACTTACATTTTCTTTAAATATTGTTTTAAGTTATTTTTTTTCTTTACTTTTTTATTTTATTTTTGAACTTGAGGAATGGCTACTGCTGTATAATGTGTTCTCCTTTACAAAGTACTTCCAGTGTAGCAGTGATGTCGGCACCTCCCTTTTGGAGAATGCTCTAAAACTGCAAGCAGACAAGTACCTGCATTTGAAATGAAACAATAATAATCATGTATGATGCAGATTTCATTCCATCCCTTTGCCATCAGTAATATTTGTATGGCACAGATTTGAGCATGCTTGTGTTGTGTGCATCTTACTTTGCCAGAATGAATTTGCATCTTGCCACCATTGTAACCACTCTCCCTTACCACCCCTCATGCTGTATGCCTATACATACATGATTAAAATGGTTTAAAAAAAAACCAAGAAATACAAAATACAAAACAATATTTCTGGAAATCATAATAATGGTTTTTATTTTTGTATTCTCGTGGTACAGATTACTGCCATGTCTCTTCTGTCTTATTTTCAGCAATAGGGAAAATCCACATTTTGTGCAATATGTTAAAACTGCTAAGCCAAATGTCATTCTACACAATCAGAGCTCTATGTTATTATTACTTACTGGCATTAACATTGATATTACATTATACTGGGTTTTTTTGTTCATTAAAGAGACAGTATTCATTTTTACAACATGGTACCAGAAGGTTGTCCTTCTTGTAATGAAAGCAGAACATTAAAACAATAGATATATGATCTATTACCACCCATAGCAATGCTTAATGGGGCTGTCCAAGCTTATAATATTGATTACTGATCCTTGGAATAGGTCTCTAATATCAGAGAGGTGGGCTCTGATATCTTGCAAACTCATTGATCAGCTTTGTTCAACTCCAACAGCTAGATGTGATCAGTGAATGGAACTGAAACAGCATAACTGTCATGACTCTGTTGTCGGGTATCCCTGAACCAGAGGCTCCTTCCCTGTCCAACTAGGAACTAAATACCATACATACACGTAATAGTGCAAAATAAATACTGAATAGTAAGAATTAAATGTATATGTAGTAATACAGTAATCAAAAGTAAAATATAAAAAAAAATCAACATAAACATAATCCCAGTATTACAGCAATTGTCATGGAGTAATATACTGTATATAACAAGCAAACCAAAGTCACTGCAAAAGGGTATCAAGGAATTTAAAAATGTAACTCCCATAAGTAGACAAAATACATATACACAGTGGCATGGGGAGTACTCACCAGACAATGAAAGAACCACACCTGGCACGCATTTCGCACCTAGCTTTGTCATGTCAGTTGAGCAGCCACGATATTTGGTGCATACCCGAGCATCCTAGGCAAACTTGAGTAACGAGCACTACTGCTCATCACTAAAAGCAACAAATTGTGCAAAACCAAATGTCATCATTCAGCAGCACATTGTGCAAGAAGCACATGTCAAAGAGCAGCAACCAATCAAACACAAATTGATGTTGGGGCAAATAGTGCTTGCTCGCTATCTCTCCTTGAGCCATGATTCCTTCTGCAGCCTCCAGACTTTTTTCACCTTCCTACCCAAGCCAATTTTTTCAATTTTTACCACCGTCACTTTATGAGGTAATAACTCTAAAACGCTTCAAAATATCCCAGTGATTCTGAGATAGTATTTTTTGGGGCATGTTGTACTTCATGTTAGCTGTAAATTTTGGTCAATATGATTTGTATTTATTTATGAAAATATCAAAAATGTGGCAAAAAAATATGAAAATGTTATAATTTTCAAATATTGAATTATTATGCCCTTAAACTAGATAGTTATACACAAACACAAAATAGTTAATAAATATTTACCATATGTCTAATTTACATGAGCATCATTTTTGGAACAACTTTTTTTCCTGTTCAGAAGTTAGAAGGGTTAAAAGTTTATCAGCAACTTTCATTTTTCCACTAAAATGTACAAAACCAAATTTTACACCCCTTTCTGACGTCGGACAGGATAGTACGTCTGACATCAGAAGCTCCACTTTGAGATGAGCTCCAGTCCAATCCAGCGATCGCGATCCAGACAAATCTATCAACTAATTAAATGCCGCTGTATTTCTACTACATAGGGGCGATCTGAGCATTGCCTCTATGTAGCAGAGGCGATCGAGTTGTGGCAGCTTACTAGCCCCTTCTCTAACACATGCCAAAAGTAAAAAAGAAGTGAGTAAAAATATGAAAAAAATAAAAAAAATAAAAGTTCAAATCACCCCCCTTTCAAAATAAAACAATAAAAATAAAATCAAACCTACACATATTTGGTATCGCCGCATTCAGAATCGCCCGATCGATCAATTCAAAAAAAGGATTAACCTGATTGCTAAATGGCGTAGCTAGAAAAAAATCGTAACCCCAGAATTATGGTTTTTGGTCACCGCGACATTGCATTAAAATGCAATAACGGGCGATCAAAAGAACGTATCTGCACAAAAGTGGTATATTTAAAAATGGCAGCTCGGCACGCAAAAACCCCAGATCATGAAAAATGGAGATGCTAAGTGTATCGGAAAATCGCACTTTTTTTTTTTTTAGCAAAATTTGGAATTTTTTTTTTCACCACTTAGTTAAAAAAGAACCTAGACATGTTTGGTATCTATGAACTCATAATGACCTGGAGAATCAAAATGGCAGTTTTAGCGTTTAGTGAACCTAGCACAAAAGCCAAACAAAAACCAAGTGATTGCACTTTTTTTTGCAATTTCGCTGCACTTGTAATTTTTTTCCTACTCTCCAGTACACAACATGCTAAAACCAATGACGTAGGTCAAAAGTACAACTTGTCCCACAAAAAATAAGCCCTCACATGGCTATATTGACAGAAAAATAAAAAAAGTTATGGCTCTGGAAAGAAGGGGAGTGAAAAACAAAAACGCAAAACCAAATAAAGCTCCATTCATGAAGGGGTTAAGGACATCAGATTTGAAGTGACTGTGAGGGGCCTAAGTGACAGAAAATACCCAAAAGTGACACCATTTTCAAAGCCACACCCCTCAAAGTGCTCAAAACCACATTCAAAAAGTTTATTAATGCTTTAGGTGCATCACTGGAATTAAAGCAAATTGCAAGAAAAAAATGAAAATTTTATTTTTTCCCACAAAAATTTTGCTATAGCCACAAAGTTTTTATTTTCACAATGGTAACAGGATAAAATGAACCAAACAGTTTGTTGTGCAATTACTCATCACATATGTGATGGAAAACTATTGCTTGGGGGCTCAGCAGTGCTTGGAAGGGAAGGACCATCTTTCGACTGAAGTAGATAATTGTCTGAAGTAGATAGTTGATACCATAGAAATATAGGAACAGATAGGAATAGATAGTGGACACCATGTCACATTTGAAGAGGCCCTGACATGCCAAAACAACACCTCCCACAAGTGACCCCCTTTTGGAAACTACAGCTCTTGAGGAATTCATCTAGAAGTTTAGTAAGCATTTTTAACCTTCAGGTAATTCACAGAGTTGTATAATATCAGTTCGAGTAAATGAAAAATTTGCATTTTTCCACTAAAATGTTGCTTTGGCCTTAAATGTTTAATTTTCAAAAGGGGTAATAGGAGAAAACAAACAGTACAATTTATTAGGCAATTTCTCCTGAGCATGACTATACTCTATATGTCATCTAAAACTACTTTTTAGACACAGTGTAAAGATCAGATGAGAAGGAGCATCATATTGAGTTGGTAATTTTGCTGGAATGGTTTTAGGGTATCATGTCATATTGGCAGTGCCTCTGAAGTGCCAGAACAGCAGGATTACCCATAAATGACCTCATTTTTCAAACTACCCTCCTCAACGAATTCATCTAGTGTGCACCTCACAGAATTTTATACCACTGGGTGTTGAAGCAAGATTAATTACATTTTTCCACTAAATGTTATTTTAGCAACAAGTTTACAATTTTTATAAGGGCTAATAAAAAAAATGGACCTCACATTTTGCGGTCAATGTCTCTTGATTGTGGCAATACTCTACTACTCTGTAGTCTATGTAGAGTGGGCACGGAAAGTATTCAGACCCCTTTAAATTAAATTTTTCATTCTTTGTTTCATTGCAGCCATTTGGTAAATTCAAAAACGTTCATTTTTTCACATTAATGTACACTCTGCACTCTATGTTGACTGAAAAAAATAGAAATGTAGTAATTTTTGCAAATTTATTAACCCCTTTACCCCCAAGGGTGGTTTGCACGTTATTGACGGGCCTATTTTTACAATTCTGACCACTGTCCCTTTATGAGGTTATAGCTCTGGAACGCTTCAACGGATCTTGATTAGTCTGACATTGTTTTCTCGTGACATAGTGTACTTCACGATAGTCAAAAAAATTATTTGATATTACCTGCGTTTATTTGTGAAAAAAATGGAAATTTGGCAAAAATGTAGACATTTTTCCAAGTTTTCAATTTTGAATTTTCATGCCCTTAAATCACAGAGATTTGTTACACAAAATACTTAATAAGTAACATTTCCCTTATGTCTACTTTACATCAGCACAATTTTGAAACCAAATTATTTTTTTTTAGGGAGTTATAAGGGTTAAAAGTTGACCAGCGATTTCTAATTTTTACAACACCATTTTTTTTAGGGACCACATCACATTTGAAGTGATTTTGAGGGGTCTATATGACAGAAAATGCCAAAAAGTGACACCATTCTAAAAACTGCACCCCTCAAGGTGCTTAAAACCACTTTTAAGAAGCTTATTAACCCTTCAGGTGCTTCACAGGAATTTTTGGAATTTTTTTAAAAAAACGAACATTTAACTTTGTTTTAAAAAAAAAAAATTATTTCAGATCCAATTTGTTTTATTTTACCAAGGGTAACAGGAGAAATTGGACCTAAAAAGTTGTTGTGCAATTTGTCCTGAGTACGCTGATACCCCATAGGTTTGGGTCAACCACTGTTTGGGTGCACGGCAGAGCTAGGAAGGGAAGGAGCGCCGTTTGACTTTTTCAACGCAGAATTTGTTGGAATTGCGATCAGACACCATGTCGCATTTGGAGAGCTCTTGATGTGCCTAAACAGTGGAAATCCCCCACAAATGACCCCATTATGGAAACTAGACCACCTAAGGAACTTATCTAGATGTGTGGTGTGCACTTTGAACCCCCAATTGTTTCACTAAAGTTTATAATGTAGAGCCGTGAAAATAAAAATTATTTTTTTCCCAAAAAATGATCTTTTAGCGCCAATTTTGTATTTTCCCAAAATGTGTGCAATTTGTCCTGAGTACACTGATACTCCATATGTGGGAGGGAACCACCATTTGGGTGCATGGCAGAGCTCGGAAGGGAAGGAGCACCGTTTTGGAATGCAGACTTTGATGGAATGGTCTGCGGGCTTCACGTTGTGTAGCAGAGCCCCTGATGCACCTAAGCAGTAGCAAATTCCCACAAGTGAACCCATATTGGAAACTAGACCCCCAAAGGAACTTATCTAGATGTGTTGTGATAACTTTGAACCCCCAAGTGTTTCACTAAAGTTTATAATGCAGAGCCGTGAAAATAAAAAATTCTTTTTTTTTTCCCCAAAAATGATTTTTTAGCCCCCAGTTTTGTATTTTCCCAAGGATAACTGGAGAAATTGGACCCCAAAAGTTGTTGTCCAATTTGTTCTGAGTATGCTGATACCCCTTATGTGGGAGAAAACTACTGTTTGGGCAGACGTCGGGGCTCGGAAAGGAAGAAGTGGCGTTTTGGAATGCAGACTTTGATGGAATGGTCTGCGGGCGTCACGTTGCGTTTGCAGAGCCCCCGATTTACCTAAACAGTAGCAACCCCCCACAAGTGACCCCATATTGGAAACTAAACCCCCCAGGGACTTATCTAGATGTGTTGTGAGAACTTTGATACCCCAAGTGTTTCACTAAAGTTTATTTCTTTCCCGCAAAAATGAATTTTAACATCCAAATTTTTATTTTCCCAAGGTGATACAGGTAAGATAAATATCTTGGTACTGTGTTAGCCACCAGAAAATCAAGGAATCACCTGCTACATTACAAAGCTAAAGAAGAAAATAACCGGGTACCTCTAGTAGTTACCTACAATCCAAATCTGGAGGTGCTAAGGGGAGCTGCACAGAAATTACAACCTTTACTACAAAAAGTTGCCCGCTTACAATCCATTTTTCCAGACCCCCCACTACTGTGCTTTAGGCAGCCCCCAAATCTAAGAAGCATCATTGTCAGAAGCTCCCTGTCCTCTCCAACAGCTGCAGGAACCTTTCCTTGCAACCAGAAAAAATGTTAAACCTGTCCATTTATAATGACCACAGACAAGATAAAGATCCCCAATTCACATCAGGACTAAAAGATCCCAGGTACCTTCAGCTGCATCTAATGTGGTATACTTAATTATTTGTACAAAATGTCCAACTGGGGGTCTGTATGTTGAGGAGACAGGGCAAAAACTGAGAACAAGGATATATTCTCACCGCCATACAATAAAAGAAAAAAGAATGGATCTACCTGTGGCCAAACATTTTTGTATGGCTGATCATAGCACCATGGACCTAAAATTACTTGTATTGAAAGGTAGCTTCAAATCTCAGAGAGACAGGAGAATCTGGGAGTATAAACTTATGATGACCTATGACACACTTAGTGTAGGAATGAATGTCGCATGAATTTATGTCTTTTTACATCAATTAAGGAATTTGCACTTCAGACCATGTGGGGTCATCATAACAGAACCAGACCCCAATCAGAGGATAACAAAACATTCACTCCTAATCTAGGAGCTTTCCAATATTTATGGACACAACTGTTATCACTTATCACTCTCCCATAATGACAGTTCTGTGCTGTGTTGTGTATAAGTATGTGATTCTTCAGAATTTGCTTTAGTCTGTGCCTGATGAAGAGACCTGTGTAGTCTGCAAAAGCTTGCAATTTGTTACCATCTTTTCAGTTAGCCATTAAAAGTTATCAACCACTGAGGACTTTCAATTCTAAATATTTTTCTATTTTCCCAGGGGTAACAGGAGAAATTTGTTGTCAAATTTGTCCTGAGTACGCTGATACCTCATATGTGGGGGTAAACAACTGTTTGGGCGCACGGCAGAGCTCAGGAGGGAAGGAGCACTGTTTTACTTTTTCAACGCAGAATTGGATGGAATTGAGATTAAATGTCATGTTGCATTTGCAGAGCCCCTGATGTGCCTAAACAGTGGAAACCCACCAATTCTAACTCCAACCCTAACCCCAACACACCCCTAACCCTAATCCCAAACCTAACCACACCCCTAACCCCAACACACCCCTAGCCACAACACACCCCTAATCCTAATCCCAACCCTAACCATAACCCTAACCACACCCCTAACCCAAGTATACCCCTATTCCTAATTCCAACCCCAACACACCCCTAACCCCAACACACCTCTAACCCTAATCCCATCCCTATCCATAACCCTAACCACACCACTAACCCTGACACACCCCTAACCCAACCATAAATGTAATCCAAACCCTATCCCCAACTCTAGCCCCAACTCTAACCCTAACTTTAGCCCCAACCCTAATCCTAGCTATAGCCTCAACCCTAACCTTAACTTTAGCCCCAACCCTAACCCTAACGTTAGCCCAACCTTAACCCTAACTTTAGCCCCTACCCTAACTTTAGCCCCAACCCAAACCCTAACTTCAGCCCCAACCCTAACCCTAAAGGGAAAAAGGAAATACATTTTTTTATTTTATTATTTTTCCCTAACTAAGGCGGTGATAAAGGGGGTTTGATTTACTATTTATAGCATGATTTTATAGGGGTTTTTATGTTTGGCAGCTGTCACACACTAAAAGACGCTTTTTATTGAAAATAAAATTTTTCGCGCCACCACATTTTCAGAGCTATAATTTTTCCATATTTTGGTCCACAAAGTCATGTGAGGTCTTGTTTTTTGTGGGACAAGTTGACATTTTTATTGGTACCATTTTAAGGCACATGATATTTTTTGATCACTTTTTATTCAGATTTTTGCTAGGCAGAATGAACAAAAACCAGCAATTCATGAATTTCCTTTGGTGGGACATTTACACCATTCTGCGTTTGGTAAAATTGATAAAGAAGATTTATTCTTGGGGTCAGTACGATTACAGCGATACCTCATTTATATCATTTTTAATGTTTTGGCGCTTTTACGCAATCAAAACTATTTTACATAAAAAATAATTATTTTTGCATCGCTTTATACTAGGGGCTGTAACTTTTTAATTTTTTTGCTGATGATGCTGTGTGGCTGCTCCTTTTTTGCGGGACAAGATGACATTTTCAGCTGTGCAATGTTTATTTATATCTGTCTTTTTGATTGTGTTTTACTCCACTTTTTGTTTGGCGGTATGATGATAAAGCATTGTTTTTTGCCTTGTTCTTTTTTGTTTTTTTTCTTTTACGGTGCTCACTGAATTGGTAACTAGTGTGACACTTTTATAGGTCGGGTCGTTATGGACACAGCGATACTAAATATGTGCACTTTTTTTATTTACATAAAGAAATGTATTTATTGGAACAATATTTTTTTTTCTTTATTTGGGAATTATTTTTACACAGTAAAATATTTATTTTACTTTTTTACATTGTTCCAGAGTGGGACATCACTATATAGTGTCAGATCGCTGATCTGACACTTTGCACAGCACTGTGTCAGATCAGCGATCTGAAGGCAGTGCAGGAGGCTAATCGGCCCTGCTCTCAGCCGGCACTGATAAGCCACCTTCCTGCAGGACCCAGAAGGACCCTGTAGCCATCTTGGATCTGGGGGCCTGCAGGGAGGAGACAGGAGGAGACCTTCAGAACAACGCAATCACATCTCGTTGTTCTGAGGGTCTCAGGGAAGCCCCCTCCCTGCACGATGCTTCCCTATGCCACCAGAACGCTGCGATCTTGTTTGATCGCAGTGTTCCGGGGGTTAAAGTGCCGGGAGAGGTTAGTTACTGCTCCTGGCACATAGTGCCGGATGTCAGCTGTGATAATCAGCTGACACCCGACCGCGATCGGCCACACTCCCCCCGTGAGCGTGGCTTATCGCATATGACTTGCTATCCCATCGATAGTCATACAGGCCCAGGTCATCTCGACGGGATAGTACGTCTAATGTCAGAAAGGGGTTAAAAAAGAAAAACTGAACTATCACATGGTCATAAGTATTCAGACCATTTGCTCAGTACTGAGTAGAAGCACCTTTTGAGCTAGTACAGCAATGAGTCTTGGGAATGATGCAACAAGTTTTTCCCACCTGGATTTGGGGATCCTCTGCCATTCTTCCTTGCAGATCCTCTCCAGTTCCGTCAGGTTGGATGGTGAACATTGGCGGACAGCCATTTTCAGGTCTCTCCAGAGATGCTCAATTGGGTTTACGTCAGCGCTCTGGCTGGACCAGTCAAGATGATTTTTTAGCTGTGTGCTTAGGGTCATTGTCTTGTTTAAAGGGGTATGAATACTTTACTTACCCACTGTATACTTTTCAGTCACATTGGAAAGCTCAGAAGGGAAGGGGTGCCATACTATAGTTCAGATTTTGCTGCAATGATTTTTGGGTGCCATGTCACATTGGCAGAGCTCCTGAAATGAAAAAATAGCAAAACCCACCATAAATGACAGCATTTTACAAAATACCACCTCTCAAGTAATTCATCTAAGGGTGCAGTGATCATATTGACATCACAGATGTGTCACAGAGTTTTATATGATGACATTTTTAACACAAAAAATTTTTTTAGTCCAGATTTTTCATTGTCTCATGTGGAAATGGGTAAAAATGGCACTAAAATTTGAAACACGATTTTTGCTTAATGTGGTAATATCCCATATGTTGGTGTACAGTACTGCCTCTCCACATGACGCAATGTGTAAAAATTGCAAATCTCCATTGTACCAGCTCATTCTTTTGGAAATATGCACCCGGTAAATTAAGCTGGCTCTTATGGCTACAGAAATGCTAAACAATGTGGACACTAAGAAGAGAAGGCATGTGAATTTGGGAGCATAGATTTTTCTGGATTTCTTTTTTGGGGGAGCCCTGGCAGTTTTTCCAGACCCTTTGTGCCATCAGTAAAATGGAAACCCCTATATTTAAATTAAAAGATGACGGACATAAATGGGGACTTTTTTTTGTGGATTCGTTTGAAGCTTTTGTTGCTAGCATTTTGGGGTACAGAGCATTTTGGATCTGTTTATATTTATCCTGTTCTCTATGCTGAGCACTTACATTGGAGTTTCCATTTACGTCTCTGAAATACATGATTCACATGAAACCCCCTCATTCATTAATGAGGCAGCAGGGTTACTCTGGACTCCACTTGACCTCTACTTAGCGGTGTCCGTCTTTTCAAAAGTGCAAAATACTTTGACTGCTCTTTAGTGTATGCCTAAAAGAATGCATAAAAGGAACGGAAAATGCCGGATCACAGGCCAGATGGGAATTCAAAATGAGTTAATCTGCCTCATTACAATTTTCCTTTTGAAATTTTCTCTGAATCTTGTTTTTCAGAGATTTGCATCCAAATGCTGGTGTAAGCGCTTAGTGTAGAGTGAAGGATAAATGTGATACAAGCCTTTATGGCGATCTATGGCAAGCAGAAAAAACAAATCAAAAGCAGGTGAAGAACTGGTCTTATTTCTTCATTTTTTACAGCGTTCATTGTGCGATATAAGTGATAAAATGGAGTTATTGCTCGGGTCAGTGCGATTACATTGATGCCACATTTCTATAGTTATTTTAAATTTTGCTACTATCACACACTAAATTTTTTTAATACAAAATTAAGTTTTTTGCATCACTATATTTTGAAGCTTTATTTTTTTATTGCTCTGATGACAGAGGCATGTGGGGGCTTGTTTTTTGCAGGACAAATTGACATTTTTCAGCACAAACATTTTTTGATTGCTTTTTATTCTGGTTTTTGGGATGCAAAATGAACAAAAATCAGCAATTAAGGATTTTTGTTTAGTTATGCCATTTACAGTATTGTAAAAGTGATGACCGCTTACCAAGCCAGATGGAAACCACTGAGCTAAGCATGAGAAATGCTCCCGGTGACTGTCAGTAGCCTGAATAATGTCCTTGCCCTGTCCTCCTTCGCCCTGTTAACCCTTCCAATCCAGACCTTTTGTCATTTCAGAGACCGACCAGTGGCATCCATATATATTCCCTGGCTACAGGTAGTATTATTTGTTACGCATGGGTTGCCCTCTTTGAATCATCAGATATTACTTGGCTGCCTGTACCCTGCAGCAAGTGATCGCCATTTGGGGCACCATTTGGTGTTTTCAATTCTCTCCCATTAGTCTGTATCAGGAGGTTTCTCCTCCCCCTTCTCTTTTTAGCACTTTCATAGGGATGGTACAGTGTTCTTTGTTTTCAGCATGGTTTCCCCAGGTGGGGAACTGGATACCAATATGCATACAATTATCAATGGTCTGGATAGTGGTTTTGTAGTTTATTCTGCTGTGTCTGTTTGATATTTATTTATAACAGGATTTTCTGATTCTATTTGTGGTGATTTAGACGCACACTACACCAGGAATTAAAAGAGTTAGACAGGGCTTATTACCCTATTATGGGCATGTATTCTTGTATGTGGTTTTTCTGGTTTTAAATGGTTTTAGCATCACATTGCTGTGTATGTCAATAAAGAATAATTATTTTTACACATTCTTTTGATTGATCCTTGTGATATATTATGCCTCTCTGTTCTATGGGTTTCAGGATTCTAAATTGGGCATAACACAGGTCATCCTCCTTAATTGTGGTGGTGCCCTCCTTGTTCAAAATTTGTAACCTGAATGGTGTCACCGCAAGTCAAATGCAGCAGCGTTCTCATGCTCAGCTCACTGTGTTCCGGCTGAGTGCTTTTTTTCCAGTACAGGAATCGCCAGGATGAGTGATGGGGGCCTAAGACAGCATTATTCTTTTGATAAGTATGAATATAGGAATATCACATTTATATTTTTTTATGTTTTGCTGCTTTTACAGTAAGAATACAATGTTATAGAAAAATAATTATTTTTGTATGACCATATTCTTTTTAGTTTTCCTCTGACGGAGCTGTATGGCATCTTGTTTTTTGTGGGACAAGATGATGTTTTTAGTGATACCATTGCATTTTATTCCACTTTTTTGGTGGCTGTATGATTAAAGAACATAGTTTTTGCTACTTTTTTTTTTTACGGTTTTCACAGTAGGGGTTAACTAGTATGACAGTATTATAGTGCAGGTCGTTTTGGATGCATGCATGTGTACTTTTTTGTTTATTGCTCCAGGCAGCGATTGTACTGGCACAGAACGCAAAAATGTACTGACTGTCATATTTTGCTGGTGCTTCCCGCAAATGGACGTACTGGTACATCACTGCGATCATGCTCAGAGAAGCTATGCATGCACGTTCATCGCCGGGAACTCATATTAAATGATTGTTGAGCTCCGGCTGTGACAGCTAGGTGAAGGGGTTGGGAAGGGGTTAACCCCTTCCCGACCTGTGACACAGCATTTGCGTCTTGAAAGTCGGTGCCAATCCGACCTGTGACGCATATGCTGTGTCACAGACTGATCGCGCTCCTGCAGGTCGGGTGAAAGGGTTAACTGTAATTTTACCCAACCTGCAGGGACAGGGGGAGTGGTACTTCAGCCCAGGGGGACAGGGGGATCGCTCTGATTGGCTGTTGAAAATGACTGTTTCACTTTCAGTTTCAATCAGAGCAATCGTAATATTTCACCAATGAAAATTGGTGAAATATTACAATCCAGCCATGGCCGATGCTGTAATATCATCGGCCATGGCTGGAGACCACGATCTTCCCCCGCCACCGATCTCCTCCCCTCCATCCTCCATCCTGTCCTCTACTGTCCTACGCTCCCCTCCATCCTCCCGTCCGCTCCCCCATGCTCCGATCCCACCCCCAGTGCTACAATCCCACACCCCCATACTTACCGAGCTCCAGTGTCCCTCCTGGTGTCCGTCCGTCTTCTCCATGGGCGCCGCCATCTTCCAAAATGGCGGGCGCATGCGCAGTGCACCCGCCGAATCTGCCGACCAGCAGATTTATTCCAGGTACATTTTGATCACTGTGATAGAACCTATCACAGTGATCAAAGTAAAAAAAATAGTAAATAAACCCCCCTTTATCACCCTCATAAGTAGGGACAATAATAAAATAAAGAAAATATATTTACTTTTATTTTTCCACTAGTGTTAGGGTTAGAACTAGGGTTAGGGTTGCAATTAGGGTTAGGGTTGTAATTACGGTTAGAGTTGCAATTAGGGTTAAGGTTGCAGTTAGGGTTAGGGTTGCAATTAGGGTTAGGGTTGCAATTAGGGTTAGAATTAGGGTTGCAATTAGGGTTAGGGTTAGGGTTGCAATTAGGGTTAGGGTTGCAATTAGGGTTAGGGTTAGAATTAGGGTTAGGGTTAGAATTAGGCTATGTGCACACGGTGCGGATTTGGCTGCGGATCCACAGTGGATTGGCCGCTGTGGATTCATAGCAGTTTTCCATCACGTTTACAGTACCATGTAAACCTATGGAAAACCAAATCCGCTGTGCCCATGGTGTGGAAAATACTGCGTGGAAACGCTGCGTTGTATTTTCCGCAGCATGTCAATTCTTTGTGTGGATTCCGTACCGTTTTACACCAGTTCCTCAATAGGAATCCGCAGGTGAAATTTGCACAAAAAACACTGGAAATCTGCGGTAAATCCACAGGTAAAACGGATTTTTCAAAAACGGTGCGGAAAAATCCTCACACAAATCCCCAACGTGGGCACATAGCCTTAGGGCTAGGGTTGGAATTAGAGTTAGGGTTGGAATTAGGGTTAGGGATGGAAATAGGGTTAAGATTAGAGTTAGGGGTGTGTTGGGGTTAGGGTTAGGCTTGTGGTTAGGGTTATAGTTAGGGTTGGGATTAGGGTTAGGGGTGTGTTGGGGTTAGGGTTGTGGTTAGGGTTAGGGTTGGGATTAGGGTTAGGGGTGTGTTGAGGTTAGGGTTGCGATTAGGGCTATGGTTAGAGTTGGGATTAGGGTTAGGGGTGTGTTGGGGTTAGTGTTGGAGTTAGAATTGAGGGGTTTCCACTGATTAGGCACTTCAGGGGTCTCCAAACGCGACATGGCACCACCATTATTTCCAGCCAATCTTGTGTTCAAAAAGTCAAATGGTGCTCCCTCCCTTCCAAGCCCCAACGTGTGCCCAAACAGTGGTTTACCCAAACATATGGGACATAAGCGTACTCAGGAAAAATTGCACAACAACTTTGAAGGTATATTTCCTCCTGTTACC
Source organism: Ranitomeya variabilis (assembly GCF_051348905.1). Taxonomy (NCBI): domain Eukaryota; kingdom Metazoa; phylum Chordata; class Amphibia; order Anura; family Dendrobatidae; genus Ranitomeya; species Ranitomeya variabilis. The sequence goes on from NC_135234.1 coordinate 528,335,088, forward strand.
CTTGGGAAAATAAAAAAATGGGGACTAAAAAAATTTTTTGTGGGAAAAAATGATTTTTTATTTTCACTGCTCTGCGTTATAAAATTCTGTGAAGCACTTGGGGGTTCAAAGTGCTCACCACACATCTAGATAAGTTCCTTGGGGGTCTAGTTTCCAAAATGGGGTCACTTATGGGGGTTTCTACTGTTTAGGCACATCAGGGACTCTGCAAACGCAATGTGACGCCCACAGACCATTCCATCAAAGTCTGCATTCCAAAACGTCACTACTTCCCTTCCGAGCCTCGATGTGTGCCCAAATAGAGGTTTACCCCCACATATGGGGTATCAGTGTACTCAGGACAAACTGGGCAACAAATATGGGGGTCCAATTTCTCCTGTTACCCTTGTGAAAATAAAAAATTGCTTGCTAAATAATAAGAAAAATGATTTTTTATTTTCATGGCTCTGCGTTATAAACTTTGGCGAAGCACTTGGGGGTTCAAAGTGCTCACCACACATCTAGATAAGTTCCTTGGGGGGTCTAGTTTCCAAAATGGGGTCACGTGTGTTTTTTTTACTGTTTAGGCACATCACGGCCTCTGAAAACGTAACATGATGCCCGCAGACCATTCCATCAAAGTCTGCATTCCAAAACATCACTACTTCCCTTCCAAGCCCCGACGTGTGCCTAAACAGTGGTTCCCCCCCACATATGGGGTACCAGCGTACTTAGGACAAACTGGACAACAGCTTTTGGTGTCCAATTTTTCCTGTAACCCTTGTGAAAATAAAAAATTGTGGGCTAAAAAATAATTTTTGAGGAAAGAAGCATTTGGGGGTTCAAAGTGCTCACCACACATCTAGATAAGTTCCTTGGGAGGTCTAGTTTCCAAAATGAGTTCACTTGTGGGGGAGCTCCAATGTTTAGGCACACAGGGCTCTCCAAACGAGACATGGGGTCTGCTAATGATTGGAGCAAACTTTTCATTCAGAAAGTCAAATGGCGCTCCCTCCCTTCCGAGCCCTGCCGTGTGGTTTACCCCCACATGTGAGGTATCGGTGTACTCAAGAGAAATTGCCCAACAAATTTTAGGATCCATTTTATCCTGTTGCCCATGTGAAAATGAAAAAATTGAGGCTAAAAGAATTTTTTTGTGAAAAAAAATACTTTTTCATTTTTACAGATCAATTTGTGAAGCACCTGGGGGTTCAAAGTGCTCACTATGCATCTAGATAAGTTCCTTGGGGGGTGTAGTTTCCAAAATGGGGTCATTTGTGGGGGAGCTCCAATCTTTAGGCACACATGTGCTCTCTAAGCGCGACATGGTGTCTGCTAAAGATTGGAGCCAATTTTTCATTCAAAAAGTCAAATGGCACTCCTTCCCTTCCGAGCCCTGTCGTGCGCCCAAACAGTGATTCCTCCCCACATATGGGATATCGGCGTACTCAGAATAAATTGTACAATAACTTTCTCCTTTTATCCTTGGGAAAATTAAAAATTGTTGCTAAAAGATCATTTTTGTGACTAAAAAGTTAAATGTTATTTTTTTCCTTCCATGTTGCTTCTGCTGCTGTGAAGCACCTGAAGGGTTAATAAAGGGTTAATAAACTTCTTGAATGTGGTTTTGAGCACCTTGAGGGGTGCAGTTTTTAGAATGGTGTCACTTTTGGGTATTTTCAGCCATATAGACCTCTCAAACTGACTTCAAATGTGAGGTGGTCCCTAAAAAAAATGGTTTTGTAAATTTTGTTGTAAAAATGAGAAATCACTGGTCAAATTTTAACCCTTATAACTTCCTAGCAAAAAAAAATTTTGTTTCCAAAATTGTGCTGATGTAAAGTAGACATGTGGCTATTTATTAACTATTTTGTGTCACATAACTCTCTCTTTTAACAGAATAAAAATTAAAAATTAGAAAATTGCGAAATTTTCAACATTTTCGCCGAATTTCTATTTTTTTCACAAATAAACACAAAAATTATCAACCTAAATTTACCACTAACATGAAGCCCAGTATGTCGTGAAAAAACATTCTCAGAACCGCTAGGATCCGTTGAAGCATTCCTGAGTTATTACCTCATAAAGGGACACTGATCAGAATTGCAAAAAATGGCCAGGTCATTAAGGTCAAAACAGGCTGGGTCATCATGAAGGGTTTAAAGATGGGAAAAATGCAATAAGTATTATGACTGTTTCAGAAAGCACTTTTATTGTGCCATAAAAAATTATCAATATTGTAAAATCTGTGCGTTAACTGTCAACTGCTTAACATGTAAAATTTTTCACCCTGATTTAACATGGGATATTTATAGTGTAATCCTACAATGTTGTAATTAGAGATGAGCAAACTTGTTCGGAAAACGTTTGCCAATCTTAAATTCGGCATGAACATTCAGATTCGTGTTCAGTTTCCCAAGCATTTTTCCTTAAAGTCAGCAAAATTCAGTCAAAGATCAGTAAATCATCACATTTCCACTAATTAAAACGCATCCGCAAGTGGTGGAAAAAACGCATATAAACGCGTACAAACGTGGCGTTTTTTAGACGCATGCGGTTAAAAAAACGCCGCGTTTGTACGCGTTTATATGCATTTTTTCCTGCGTTTGCGTTTTTGGCGCACATGATGTGAAATTTCACAAGAGAAAAATCTAGACAACCAGACACCGCCAATGGGACTACAGAGGGCGTGTTTTATGGAATCTCTATATATAGACCCTTGAACAGCTGAAATGTTCAGATTTTGCTCCTGTATGCTGTGTCATAATGGATCTTCGCATGGAGAGCTTTTATTTCAACCTGGATTTAAGCATCAAGCTGTTTCCTGCCTGTGTGTTTGCTTGGGAGGAAGACAGAAATCGCGAAAGATACAGAAGGAGACAACGTAGGCGTTTTTGGAGACACCCCATTATCGAACTACGTGAGAGCCGTGGAGCCTATCACACGCTGTATGCTGAGCTTAATGCCAACCCAGAGAAATTCCATGAATATACAAGGATGTCGCAAGACTCGTTCCGGGATTTGCTTGCTCTTGTCCAAGGAGCCATACGGAGACAGGACACCCAGCTCTGTAGAGCGATTCCACCGGAGGAACGTCCAAATTTTGTGTTTTCTGACATGTATGTTTTTGGTATTTTCCTTTCTTTCTTTAGCGTAATCACACCATAAATAGAATAGATTGTAATTTTTTGGGGGTTTGTTTTTCTTACAGATTTCTGGCAACCGGAGAGAGTTTATCATCCCTCCACTTCCAATACCGGCTTGGAATATCCACCCTGTCCGGAATAGTTGCGGACACCTGCCAGGCTTTGTGGAATGTACTCCGGGATGAGTTTATACCCCTACCCACCTTGGACATGTGTCTTGAAATTGCGGAAAAATTCTGGAGTGTGTGTGATTTCCCCAACTGTTTAGGAGCGGTGGATGGAAAGTACATTCGCATTATCAAACCTGCCAGAACAGGATCGGAGTATTTCAACTACAAAAAATATTTTTCTGTTGTGCTCATGGCAATAGCCGATGCGAACTGTCGCTTCATCGCCGTGGACATTGGAGCTTTTGGCCGTGGCAACGATTCCCAGACTTTCAAGAACTCGGATATGGGCCGCCGTGTGTATGGCAAAAATTTCAATTTTCCACCGCCACAACCTCTCCCCAACACTCAAGGTCCACCGATGCCATTTGTTATGGTTAGGGATGAGGCCTTTCAGATGTGTGAAAACCTACTGAAGCCCTATTCCAGTTGGGACTTGAACCACACTAGAAGGATCTTTAACTACAGACTGACCAGGGCCCGAAGAACAGTAGAGTGTACCTTTGGCATTCTGGTCTCTAAATGGCGCATTCTTGCATCAGCCATAAATCTAAAAGTGGAAACAGTCGACGAGGTGGTCAAAGCCTGTGTGGTTCTACACAATTATATAATGGCTAAGGAGCAACCCAACATTGAACTGGATGAACCAGTTGCACACCCACTGCACGATTTCCAGCATCACCTGCTGCGGTCAACTGCAGCAGTTGGTCACATGCGGGACCAATTTGCTGCCTTTTTTGATTCAGATATTGGACGTGTGTCATGGCAGGACAATGTTGTGTAAATGTCTTGTTGTAATTCGATCTGTACCAGTAATTTTCTGCAATGATAATAATATTTCTCATTAATAAACTTTATTTTTGGTTGTGTTGACCATGTCTCCTATGTATTTCCTCTACAAACCAAGGCTGTCCTAAAACTAGCAGTATTTGGTCTGTATTTAATATCAGTATTTGTAATCCAAAACCAGGAGTGGGTGATTAGAAGCAGAGGTGATAGTTATTATATTAATATCAGAATTTACTTCTAATTGTTCCACTCCTTGTTTTGGCTTACAAATACTGATATAAAACACTGGCCACATACTTCTAGTGAGTGTTATGGCAGCCATGTTGCTTTATTGGTAAGCTTGTTGACGTCATTGTGTCCTGATTCTGTTCTGCTTTATCCATTGGACACAGACTGAAGAGACAATGACTGTCACACTAAAGAGATCTATACTCATCAAGTCAGGTGTCAGAAATAATGAATTCATGATGCACATATAAGCTTCATGAATTCACTACTTCTGACACCTGTGCAGGTGAGCATAGATATGCAGTGTTTGACCACCATCGTCCCTTCAATTTGTGTGTAATAGATTATGTACAAAGAAGAGAAAATGGTGGTTATACAAGGCAGTTCTATACTCACCAGGTCAGGTGTCCCAACTAATGAGTTTTTTGACACCTGACCTGTTCAGTAGAGGTCTGCACTGTATTTCCACCATTTTCTCTTCAGACTGCCACACTAGTCACAGACTAAGCAGAAAGAAGAGATTATGGAGATAATACATATAATATTTTTGGGCCCACCTCATATCTGTATACTAAAGACACACAAAGCTGCAGTCTTTTTTTTATAACTACTGGAGATGTGATGTGGCCCAAAAAGTAAGTGTGTGGCGAAGTTTCTTAGTTGGCGCATGGTGTGTGTTGCCGGCAGCGATAGATACAGTAAATCAAACCTAATTTGGGCAAATCAAATTGTATTTATTTTTTTACAACCAAAAAACTTTATTTAACTGCGCCAGCTTGGGGTAGAGTGATGTAAACGTGGAGTGTGAAGCACTGAGGCCTGGCTAACCATGGACGATGCAGAGGTGGCAGGAGAAGGGGCAATGAAACTACTGGGGTCTGGTAGTTCGGGGATGGAGCTTGACACATGAGAGGCTTTTTTGGTTTGTCTGGTTGTTTGAGGTCTTAGTGGGCTCATATGGCGTGGCGTGGTGGTGGGTGACCTTTCAGGGTCCAGCTGCACTGTGTCAGAATCCATTGTGCTCGTAGAGCGTGCAGCCATGCCAGAGTCCATAGTGCTCGTAGAGCGTGCAGCCATGCCAGAGTCCATAGCGCTCATAGAGCGGAAGGCCATGCCAAAGTCCATAGCGCTTGTAGAGCGGAAGGCCATGCCAGGGTCCAGCTGCATCGTGGTGGTGGTGGTACGGAAGGCCATGCCAGGGTCCTGCTGCATCGTGGTGGTGGTGGTACGGAAGGCCATGCCAGGGTCCTGCTGCATCGTGGTGGTGGCGGTACAGAAGGCCATGCCAGGGTCCTGCTGCATCATGGTGGTGGCGGTACGGAAGGCCATGCCAGGGTCCTGCTGCTTCATGGTGGAGGAGGTCCAAGCAGGAGCAGCAATTGTCATGGTGGTGGCGGTGGGATGTCCAACAGCACTCGGCATGGTGGTGGTGCTGTAGTGGTGTCCGGCTGTGGAAGGAATTGAGGTGGCCGTGCAGTGGTATGCAGCAGAGGTCGGCATTGAGGTCAATCGTGACAGTGAAGGCACAGGTGGAGATCAGGAGTAAGGTGTTCTGACATGCCCTGCTCAATTTGGTTAAAAAATGATGTCCTGGTCTCTGGAGGTCGGCTTTCACTTGGTCAAGGCTTTTGCTGATCTTCTGGATACGTGCATTCAAGAGGCTATGTGAAACATCCATTCAGTCACCCAAAGCCTTGATTGCTTCATGTAAAACCGAGCTCAAGTGCAAAAACTCGGGCATGAGTGACCTGTCCGAAGCCCTCTGCCGCTGCCGGGAGGAGCCCAAAAAAAAGCGGCAGTGGAAGAGGACTGCGAAAGGGGAAGACCTGATGGACCAGCTCCCTGGTCTCCAGTTAGTGTGGAAGGCCCACTTGCTGCTGCGCTGCTGGATGGCTGGGACGGGTCCGTGGCTGTCGGATGAAGGACCGCTCCAGAACCGGGGCCAACAGTAGTGCTGTATGTGCTGTGAAAAAAGGAAAAAGAAAATTAATACCAAATATTAACCAGACGCAAAATCCTGTGGAATATAAAAATACAGATTATGGCAATACAATACAACCTAATTCACATAATACTTACGTTCTCTGGGCAAGGACCGGTCTTAAAAATGCCAGAACTCAATGGTATTTGTATCTTCTGATCCTTGCTCCTGAACCACTGGGAACACGGCTCTCTTGATGCAGGTCCTTGTTGAAGCGGTCCTTCATCAAACGCCAGCGTGTTTTGACTTTGGCCACTGTTAAAAAAATTTGTTGGCAGAAAAAGGACTTTTGGCCGTGCTCACACAACTGTGTGTGATGACAGAAACTCCTGAGAGTTTCTTTCATCACACAGTCGAGTGAGCACGGCCAAGGTCTCTGCTGCTTCACACTGCAGTGCAATACTTACCAAATGCATTTTGGACCCGTGCCGGGGCGTTGTCCCAGCCATCCCACATCTCTTTGTCCACCTCATTCCATAAGCGCCGGATTGTGACGTTGTTTGAGTGCAGTGGATCCCGGGTGTCCCACAACAGGACTCGCTCCTGTACCAGCGAGATGAGGAGGTCATTCTCAATAAGATCATCCTCCCATTGTGAAACCTAAAAATTAAATAAAGTTATTAAAGTTTGCTCAATTAACATAAGGAAAAGAAAGAAAAAAGATGCTGAGAAATGGCATGAATAGGAAAGTCAACATACAAAAGGATTCCAGAAGAAAAAAGTTAAGAAATACAAATGGAAAGAAAGGAAGATTCAAGATAACAGTCAGCCTTGTATACGTACCCGCTGCCATCTTTCCACCGGACCTTGACCCCGCTGCTCCTGCCCTGTCTCTGCCGCAGTAGAAGAAGAGCTCTAAAAAAAAGAAAAATTCAAATTGTCACATGTGTAGATGTGACAATGAATACTTACCAATCTGACGAGGCAAGTACTCACCTCACTGACATGCTTGACTTCAGACGGCCCAGAAAGAAACTCCTCATGGGAAGAATCCAAAGAAGACATTCTGATGCATGTAGAAAGACAGAAATGGCAGAAATTAGGACATGTAGAGAAAGAAAATAGAAAATAAAGGCATTGGCTAGGATATACTCACATTGTTCAGAGGCTTGTTTTCTCCAAGGTGCTGTGGTCTGTCTGCTCTGCTTGGCTGTCTGCTGAGAAGTGACCTGCAACTGTCCACACCCTCCCTTTATCACCTTGTATGTGGGGGGTGGCTTATCAGTGTCTAGACATGTTTTTCTCTTGTGGAACGCATGCGTTCATGAACGCAACCAAACGCATGTGCTTGTAAACACATGCGTCGTCAAACGTGGCAAAACGTGAAAAAGCAAAAACGCATGCGTCCCTAATGTTAAATATAGGAATACAAAACGCATGCGGATATATGCGGTACAGACGCTGCGGACACAACCGCAGATGTGAAACCAGCCTTAGAGTGTAATTTTTTTTCTTTAATAACTTAATGTGTTTACATTCCAGCAGCCAATTAGGGAGCAGAAACTATCCACAACATCATGACAAAATGGCTTCTGTCATTGGCTGCCGAAGTCAAATGTTCCTTTCCATATAAAAAGCAGACATCTTGTTTTGCTGGCGCCATTTTCTCAGTGTAGCCGCTCCTGCTGCAAGTGGACTTGTCATTTAGTTAGATAGGATCCTTTTCTGTGTGAAATCAATCTTTCAGCATTTAATTAGATTGTGCTAATAGTGTTGTGCAGTGATTTGAGTCCACATTTCCTACTCAAAATCGTTTGGGCTAAGGCCAGTCTCACACGTCCAGAAAATTCCGGTACCGGAGAAAATGGTACTGGAGTTATCCGTGTCGTGTGTCCTTGTGCTCACGTGGCCCATCAGTGTGGCACACGTGCGGCAGCCGTGTGCCGCCCGTGTGCCACCTGAGGACCACATGGACTGTGCAGGAGAGACAGCGCTACAGTAAGCGCTGTCCTCAGCGTGTGGTGCTGAAGGCGGCATTCATCTCTTGCCCCCTATGGGAGGTGGAGCCGCATATTCAGGAGGAGGCATCGTGGGAGCTGGGTGAGTATTTCTCTATTTCTCTGCAAGGGGGCGGGCGCACGGGGGGTGGGAGGCGGGAGGTGACCACACGCAGGGGACAGTGCTTAACTATAGCACTGTTTCTCCTGCAGCGGTACGTGCACACGGAGGAGAGTGCACACTGTTCTCCGTGTGCACGTGTTCGGGACGCTTTGCGGACCGTGCTGCTTGAGAAAAACGTACATGTCTCTGTGTTTAGCACATGGACACACGGTCCATGAAAACACGCAGGCATGTGCATAGACCTATTCATTTGAATGGGTCTACGTGTGTCAGTGTCTCCGGTACATGAGAAAACTGTCACTACACGTACCGGAGCCACTGACGTGTGAAACCGGCCTAAAACTGTGTTGCAGTCAGGAATCAGGAGACCCCATTTGCTAATCAGAATTGTTTGGGCTAAAATTGTGTTGCAGTCAGGGGGCCCCATTTGCTAATTCAAATCATTTGAGATAAAACAGTGTTTGATTAACAATCAGAGGGACAGATTGCTACTTAAAAATGGTTAGGCCTAATATTTTGTTGCAGCCTGGAGGGTGAATTAGCCACTCAAAATCGTTTGTGATAAAACTGTGTTTCAGTGGCAAACCAGAAGTAGAGATGATATGATATGTTCAAAAAATGATCGCCAAACAAATTTGGCACGAATATGGCACATTCATATTCATGATCGGAAACACGAGTACATTTTTATAAAATCGATAACATTCATTAAAAAGTGCGGGAAAATGTTTGCTTTGCCACTTATGTATTTTGAGCACTTTGGCTAGGATAGTGGTGGTGTATTATGAGCGTGGGGAATGTGTTTGATGAGGGTAGGGGGTGGGGAGAGCTCAGAGGAGTGTCGTGCTTGTAAAAAACAATTTTCTAACTTTATGTGTGCACATTGTGGCTAGTCAATCAAGGCAAAGGAAACATTCACAATGTCCAAACACAACGGCTTGTGTCATTTGCTGCTGAAATCAACTGTCCCTCACTATATAAAGATCTAACATCTTGTTTTAGCACCATTAGGGCGATATAACAGTGCAGAGAGGCTGCTCCTGACACTGGTCCTGGGGGCTGATAGAAACAACTGCCTAGATAACTAGTTAAAATCTAAGCCAATTATTTTAGATACAGTGCCTAAAAGTAGTATTCAACCCCCTGCAGATTTAGCAGGTTTAATAAGATGCAAATAAGTTAGAGCCTTCAAACTTCAAACAAGAGCAGGATTTATTAACAGATGCATAAATCTTACAAACCAAAAAGTTTTGTTGCTCAGTTAAATTTTTATATAATTTTAAACATAAAAGTGTGAGTCAATTATTATTCAACCCCTAGGTTTAATATTTTGTGGAATAACCTTTGTTTGCAATTACAGCTAATAATCGTCTTTTATAAGACCTGATCAGGCCGGCACAGGTCTCTGGAGTTATCTTGGCCCACTCCTCCATGCAGATCTTCTCCAAGTTATCTAGGTTCTTTGGGTGTCTCATGTGGACTTTAATCTTGAGCTCCTTCCACAAGTTTTCAATTGGGTTAAGGTCAGGAGACTGACTAGGCCACTGCAACACCTTGATTTTTTGCCTCTTGAACCAGGCCTTGGTTTTCTTGGCTGTGTGCTTTGGGTCGTTGTCTTGTTGGAAGATGAAATGACGACCCATCTTAAGATCCTTGATGGAGGAGCGGAGGTTCTTGGCCAAAATCTCCAGGTAGGCCGTGCTATCCATCTTCCCATGGATGCGGACCAGATGGCCAGGCCCCTTGGCTGAGAAACAGCCCCACAGCATGATGCTGCCACCACCATGCTTGACTGTAGGGATGGTAGTCTTGGGGTCATATGCAGTGCCATCCAGTCTCCAAACGTCACGTGTGTGGTTGGCACCAAAGATCTCGATCTTGGTCTCATCAGACCAGAGAACCTTGAACCAGTCAGTCTCAGAGTCCTCCAAGTGATCATGAGCAAACTGTAGACAAGCCTTGACATGACGCTTTGAAAGTAAAGGTACCTTACGGGCTCGTCTGGAACGGAGACCATTGCGGTGGAGTACGTTACTTATGGTATTGACTGAAACCAATGTCCCCACTGCCATGAGATCTTCCCGGAGCTCCTTCCTTGTTGTCCTTGGGTTAGCCTTGACTCTTTGGACAAGCCTGGCCTCGGCACGGGAGGAAACTTTCAAAGGCTGTCCAGGCCGTGGAAGGCTAACAGTAGTTCCATAAGCCTTCCACTTCCGGATGATGCTCCCAACAGTGGAGACAGGTAGGCCCAACTCCTTGGAAAGGGTTTTGCACCCCTTGCCAGCCTTGTGACCCTCCACGATCTTGTCTCTGATGGCCTTGGAATGCTCCTTTGTCTTTCCCATGTTGACCATGTTTGAGTGCTGTTCACAAGTTTGGGGAGGGTCTTAAATAGTCAGAAAAGGCTGGAAAAAGAGATAATTAATCCAAACATGTGAAGCTCATTGTTCTTTGTGCCTGAACTACTTCTTAATACTTTAGGGGAACCAAACAGAATTCTGGTGGGTTGAGGGGTTGAATAATAAATGACCCTCTGAAAAGACTTTTCACAATTTAAAAAAAAAAAATAAACAAAGAAATAACATTCTTTTTTGCTGCAGTGCATTTCACACTTCCAGGCTGATCTACAGTCCAAATGTCACAATGCCAAGTGAATTCCAAATGTGTAAACCTGCTAAATCTGCAGGGGGTTGAATACTACTTGTAGGCACTGTAGCTATTGTCCTGTGTGGTTGTGCAATCGACCTTCTAGCAGATTTTATTTGTGTCATTAGTGAGGTCCACAGATAAAGACAGCAGGGCACTTTTCATAGAAGCGTGTTGTGCACTGCTTCTATTTAAAAAATTCAACAATCTTATTTTTTCAGTTGCTAAACATGACAAACCGTAGCCCATCTTGTCATTTAGTGGCAGTGAAATTATCCTGTAATTGACTTGTTGCACAGTAAAAAAAAAAATGCCTGTTGCTAAGGTGATTCAGCATGCCATATCTCACCTTGTCATTTTGTGGCAGTGAAATTGTTCTGTGTGTAGACATGTTGCACAGTAAAAGAACATTTTACTCATCTTTGCCATACAGGCCTCATCCACACTGAAACAATTCTTTCTTCTGTGACTGATGTGATACAATAGGGGAGATCTCAGTTTGAAATTGTTTGGAGCATATCTTCTTTGTCATACGGGCCTCATGCACACTGAAGCAATTATTTCTTCTCTGACTTCTCTGACTAACATGATACAGTAGGAGAGATCTCAGTTTCAAATTGTTTGGTGCATATCTTCTTTGTCATACAAGGTTAATCCACACTGAAACAATTATTTCTTCTGTTACTAACATCATACAGTAGGAGAGATCTCATTTTGATAATTGTTTGGAGCATATCTTCTTTGCTAGACAGGCCTCATCCACACTGTAACAACTCTTTCTTCTGTGACAAATGTGATACAGTAGGGGAAATGTAAGTTTAAAATTGTTTGAAGCATATCTTCTTTGTTATACAGCCTCATCCACACTGAAACAATTCATCTCTGACTAACGTGATTCAGCATGCCATATTTCACTTTGTCATTTCATACCGCTGAAATTCAGGTGTGTGCAGAGCTGGTGCAGAATAAACAAATCTAATTTATTTTGCTAATACTGTGCTCCTACCACAATATCTGAGCAGCATGACTGGGATAAAGTGAGGTCGTGGTGGAAGGGTGATTAGGTTTGTTGTTCAAAGTGTACGTGGGGTAGGTGGTAATGTTAGGGAAAGCACTAGTGAACTAACAGCGTCACGTCCTATACAAACACAACTGACAACTTCTGTTACTGGATGGGCTACTCCACTACCTTTCTTTGGCAGCCACACAGCGGTATGACTTGTTGTTGAGGCCAAGAAACTGCTTGTGCTCAAGTGGATGGCAAGCGCAGCTTCAAGTGGCCTCTCCTCCTCTAGCTCCAGCTCAACATCACAGATAGTACATTCCATAGAGGTGGCACCCCAATTACCCTTGCTTCCCCCTGCATCTCAACTGTCCAACCGCCCAACTGATTGTAGGGAACCACTGAAGGGAGAGTCTGCAGAGCTGTTCACACATTCTATGTTATGGGCACCAGAAGTGTACTCCAAAGCTTCACAGAAAGGAGGAAATTTTCTGCACTGATGCCCCCCAAAAATTTCTTTGGTTGGATCCGGGGCAGGACTAAGAAGGGTCTGAGCAGCATCCTGACCCTCATCACCAGATATTAACCCCCTAGAGTTGTGGACAGCTATCCAGGCCATGTTAGAGCAATGGCTGTCTACACTGAAACTGAAGGCCGTGTGCAGTAATGGTGCAAACCTGGTGGCGGCCCTACGCTGGGTCAACCTCACACACATGCCTTGCTTGGCTCATGTCCTCAACTTGGTGGTACAGCAAGCCACAATCCCGGCCTGGATGCGCTACTGCAGAAAGCACAGTTACTGTGTGTTCACTTCCGCCGATCGCACCCTGCAGGTCATCGACATGTATTGCTACAGATGTATTTCGACCTACCAGTTAACCTTTTGATTTGTGATGTTCCGACACAGTGGAATTCCACTTTGCACATGTTACACCAACTGTGGCAGCAGCAATGAGCCCTGGTGCAGTATGTTCTTTTGCATAGCTTGGGCCAACGCAGTATAGACCTGGTGCAAATCACGCTTGCGGAGTGGGCACAGATGAAGGACTTCTGCACCCCTTTTCACCCTTCTGCACAATTTTGAAATGGCTACTGTTAGGGGTCGAGTTCCCACCTCTACACAGGGGGAATCTCAGGCCATCTGCGCTGCGGTCTCCCATTCTTCTCCTGCCACAGTGGAGCCTGCTAAGCAGAGACATCAGTCCCAGCATCTCGCTCAGTCTGACCCTGTACAAAGGGTTACTGCTGCTTTTCCCGCTTCTGCCATTAAAGCCAGTGCTGGGCAGCGGCGAGCAGATGCTTCTGGGACTAAGTCCTGCTTTTCTCGTTCTGAGCATGCCCAGAGTAAGATCTCTCAGTGGAGATCGAGGGTCACATGTTCAGATACTGCAGCTAAATCCATTGGTCCTCCAGGAAGGTCCTGAAGGTGCTCAGGCTCTGTAGCAGCCTCTCATTGGTCCTTCTAGGAAGGTCCTGTACTTGCTGCAGCTATTTAAGGCTCTCATGACCGCACGGCCATGCGCTAGTATTGAATCAGTTTTGTGCATGCGCCAGTGTGGTCACATTTATGTGTGTTCAGGGACTCGGCTGAAATAATCCCCTAGAATGCCGACACCTCCGGCGAGGAAATTGTGTGCGTGGATTTAGGGCCCCAGCTGAAATAAGCCCCTAGAATACCGGCTCCTCCGGTGAGGAGATTGTATGTTTGTGTTGCCACACACTGCCATCAGCTCGGCAGTTGCTGGATAGTCCTGTGAAGTCAACAGGGTTCCATGTTCCTTAGTTGCAAAGGTCTCAGCTGCTGACTCGGGGCGTCCTCAGGTGCGGACACTATAGCCACCGAGGGTCAGAGTGAGATCTGGCACAGCGTCTCTGTGAAGTAAGAGTTCGCTTCAACCACCATAAAGGGTCGCCATTTGCCAGCAGCAGGTCCTCTCCTGCACGGTGGACCCCGGGCTGCGAACGCACCAAATAATATCTCTCAATTTACTCAGTGAGTTCCGCCAGCTCTAACAGAATACTAGTGCCAAGGTCTGGCTAGTAAATGGCGGACATACAGCAGTCCTTGCGGTACATCCAGCAGCTGGAGGGTAGGTTGGCAGCTTTCGAGAGCACAACCTCAGCTGTGGATGTTACCGCAGTTGCTGTACAGGCTGCTAGCATGGCTGCAGCAACCTTGTCCACTTCCACCCCTGTTCCGACATTATCTCTCCTCCCGCTGCCAGAAAAATTTTCTGGAGATAGTAAATCTTGTAGGGGTTTCATGAGTCAGTGCTCTATATACCTCGAGCTCCTGGCTGCACGGTTTCCCACAGAGCGGGCAAAGGTGGGATTTATTGTGTCTCTCTTGTCGGACAGGGCGCTGGAATGGGCTACGCCGCTGTGGGAGCGGGGCGATCATGTGGTGCAGAGTGCTCCGCTGTTCCTGAGCACTCTGAAACAGGTCTTTTTAGGACCACGAGTCACCCATGACACGGCGCTCCAACTGCTGGCATTGACTCAGGGTTCGTCCTTGGTCAGCCATTTTGCCGTCCTCTTCCGTACCCTAGCATCTGAGCTGGAGTGGTCGAAAAAAGCCCTTATCCCCATATTTTGGAGGGGGCTGGCTGACCACGTGAAGGACACTCTGGCCAATAGGGAGATTCCCGCCACACTGGAGGAGTTAATAGCTGTCTCCACTTGTATTTACCTCCGTTTTAACGAGCGGAGGTTAGAGCGAGCCCAGTGTAGGCAGAGGTTTCGGCTGGCTCCCACCTTCGCCAAACCTATGGAATCTCCGGTCCTGGTCCCTGAGTCACATGAGGCCATGGAAGTGTCACGAGCAGGATCTAAGTCCCAGACCCCTTGTTCACTCAAGGTCTGTCATGTTTGCCAGCAGTCAGGACATCTTGCCACCAGATGTTCCCAGCAGTCGAGGAAACGTCAGCGTCTAGTGGTAGTAGGTGGAGGTACACTAGACACGGCGACGTTTGCCTCCAAATTGTCCTTTAAGGGGACAATTACTATAGGCTCATCCACCCACTCGGTAGAGCTCTGCGTGGATTCTGGGGCGGAGGGCAATTTTATGTCTTCTGCCTTCGCCCAACGTCACGCAATACCCCTGGTAATGCTAACTCAACAAGTAATGGTACGAGTGGTGAATGGGTCGACACTGCCCTCACAGATACCAGACCATCCCTTTTACTGTGTCCATGTCACCATCCCATCAGGAGATTATATCTCTGCTCATCATTCCTGAGGGAATTGATGAGGTCCTGTTGGGGATACCTTGGCTATGGTACCACTCTCCTCATATCGAGTGGTCCTCAGGCAGAATTCTGGGATGGGGTGAATCTTGTGGGGGTAGGTGTCAGAGGGAATGCGTTCAGGTTGCTACTACTGAGGTACCCGCAGATCTATCCTCTCTCCCCAAGCAATATTGGCCCCATGCAGACGTGTTCTCCAAAAAGGTGGAGGAGACCCTTCCGCCCCATCGCCCCTATGACTGTCCTATTGATCTCTTGCCTGGTGCTGAGCCTCCCCGGGGTCGAGTCTATCCGTTATCTCTCCCGGAGATGGAGGCAATGTCTCAGTACATTCAAGAGAATCTGGCAAGAGGGTTCATCAGGAAGTCAGTGTCTCCTGCAGGGGCTGGATTCTTCTTCGTACAGAAGAGGAGCGGGGAACTACGTCCATGCATAGATTACAGGGGTCTTAACGCCATCACCGTTAAGAATAAGTATCCTCTGCCCCTGATTTCGGAGTTCTTTGATAGGCTTCGGGGAGCAAGGGTATTCACAAAATTAGATCTGCGGGGTGCTTACAACCTGATTCGCATCCGTGAGGGGGATGAATGGAAGACGGCTTTTAACACCAGGGATGGGCACTATGAATATCTGGTGATGCCCTTCGGGCTCTGTAATGCCCCAGCCGTTTTCCAAGACTTTGTGAACGATTTCTTCCGGGATATGCTCTCCACCTCAGTCGTACTCTATCTGGATGATATTCTCATCTACTCTCCAGATATTGACTCCCACCGGAGAGATGTTGGCACAGTCTTCGACCTCTTACGGGCAAATTCCCTCTATGCAAAGTTGGAGAAGTGTATGTTTGAGCAGGAGTCTTTACCTTTCCTGGGCTATATCATCTTCACCCAGGGATTGGCTATGGATCCTGCCAAACTGCAGGCTGATGGTCTGGCAGGAACCCCATTCTCTTAAAGCGGTGCAGCGCTTTATGGGGTTCATTAATTACTATCGCCAGTTCATTCCCCACTTCTCCACTTTGGTAGCTCCCTTGGTAGCCCTCACCAAGAAGGGAGCAAATCCCAAATTGTGGTCTGAAGAGGTCTCCAAGGCCTTCTCTTCTATTAAGTCACATTGTGCTAGCGCTCCCATCCTACATCGCCCCAATCTAGATAAGCTATTCATCGAGAAGGTGGATGCCTCATCCGTTGGTGCTGGAGCAGTCCTTTTCCAAAAGGATGCTCAAGGTTGGAAGCATCCTTGCTTCTTATTCTCCAAGACCTTCACACCGGCGGAGAGGAATTATTCCATCGGGGACAGGGAGTTGCTAGCCATGAAGTTGGCTTTCTCTGAGTGGAGACATCTCTTGGAGGGGGCACGCTTTCAAATTCAAGTATTCACAGACCACAAGAATTTGGTTTATTTACAGACCGCCCAGCGGCTAAATTCTCGCCAGGCCAGATGGTCCTTGTTCTTCTTTCGGTTTCATTTCACCCTCCATTTTCTTTTCGGGGAGAAGAACATTCGTGTCTACGCTCTCTCTCGCTCCGTGGTATGATCTGAGGAGCAGGAAGAGGAGCCTCGGCTTATTGTCCCTTCTGAGAGCCTGAGAACTGTGGCCCTGGTTTTGCTAGAGTCTGTGCCTCCGGGCAAGACTTTTGTACCATCCAGTTTGCTTCCGGAGGTTCTCTCTTGGGCTCACTCGTCTAGGGTGGGTGGACATTTTGGGACCAAAAGGACATTTGAGTTACTGGCGAGGACATATTGGTGGCCTCATATGGTCCGGGACGTCGCAGACTATGTTCGGGCATGTGTCTCCTGCGCCAAGAACAAGTCTCCTCATCAACGGCCAGCTGGGTTGCTTCACCCTCTGCCGGTGGCAGATAGGCCCTGGGAGATGGTCGGGATGGATTTTGTGGTGGGCTTACCCAAGTCTCGTAGCTGCACCATTATTTGGGTGATCACCGACCATTTTTCCAAAATGGTGCACTTGGTGCCTCTTCCACAGCTACCTTCTGCACGGGCTCTGGCGGCGTTTTTTATCAAACACATATTTCACCTACACGGTATGCCGGACAAAATTGTCAGTGACCGGGGTCCCCAGTTTGCGTCTCGATTCTGGAGAGAGCTTTGTCGGCTACTCAGCATTGAGTTGAATCACTCCTCAGCATATCATCCCGAGATGAATGGGTTGGTAGAGAGGGCCAACCAGACCCTGGTCACATATCTGCAACATTTTGTCTCTGCCAGGCAGGATGACTGGGCATCCTTGCTACCGTGGGCGGAGTTTGCGCTTAACAACGCTGTAGCCGACTCCACCGGTCAAACTCCTTTCCTCCTTAATTACGGCCAGCATCCGCGGGTTCCTGTGCCTATGCCCGTGTCTTCTGCTGACTCCAGGGTGGCAGACTGGGCAGTGGAGGCACGGGACATTTGGGACCGCACTCAGGATGCCATCCGGGCCTCCAAGGAGAGAATGAGGTCCTCTGCCGATGCACATCGGCACCCTGCTGCGACCTTTGCTCCTGATGACTTAGGTTCTCCGCCTATAACATTAGGCTGCGTGTTGAGTCCACTAAGTTTGCACTTCGCTACTTTGGTCCCTTCAAGGCCCTCGAACAGGTTAACCCTGTGGTCTACAGTCTGGCCCTTCCTCCACGCCTAGGTATCACCGACACCTTTCATGTGTCCCTCCTTAAGCCCGTATACATGTCCCGGTTTTCTGAGTCATCTGCCGGGACATCGGGTTCGTCTATGGACGATTACGAGGTGAATGCTATTTTGGGGTGCAAGGTGGTACGTGGCAAAAAATTTTATTTGGTGGACTGGAAGGGTTACGGTCCTAAGAGCCTGCTGAGCACATTCAGGCTCCGCAGCTCATTGCTGCCTTCGACATAGCGAGGCCCGGGGGGGCCCTAGGAGGGGGGTAATGTTAGGGGTCGAGTTCCCACCTCTGCACAGGGGGAATTTCACGCCATCTCCGCTGCGGTCTCCCATTCTTCTCCTGCTGCAGTGGAGCCTGCTCAGCAGAGACATCAGTCCCAGCGTCTCGCTCAGTCTGACTCTGTACAAAGGGTTACTGCTGCTTTTCCAGCTTCTGCCATTAAAGCCAGTTCTGGGCAGCGGCGAGCAGATACTTCTGGGACTAAGTCCTGCTTTTCTCGTTCTGAGCATGCCCAGAGTAAGATCTCTCAGTGGAGATCGAGGGTCACATGTTCAGATACTGCAGCTAAATCCATTGGTCCTCCAGGAAGGTCCTGAAGGTGCTCAGGCTCTGTAGCAGCCTCTCATTGGTCCTTCTAGGAAGGTCCTGTACTTGCTGCAGCTATTTAAGGCTCTTATGACCGCACAGCCATGCGCTAGTATTGAATCAGTTTTGTGCATGCGCCAGTGTGGTCAAATTTATGTGTGTTCAGGGACTCGGCTGAAATAAGCCCCTAGAATGCCGGCACCTCCGGCGAGGAGATTGTGTGTGTGGATTTAGGGCCCCGGCTGAAATAAGCCCCTAGAATACCAGCGCCTCCGGTGAGGAGATTGTATGTTTGTGTTGCCACACACTGCCATCAGCTCGGCAGTTGCTGGATACTCCTGTGAAGTCAACAGGGTTCCACGTTCCTTAGTTGCCAAGGTCTCAGCTGCTGACTCGGGGCATCCTCAGGCGTGGGCACTATAGCCACCGAGGGTCAGAGTGAGATCTGGCACAGCGTCTCTGTGAAGTAAGAGTTCGCTTCTACCGCCGTAAAGGGCTGCCATTTGCCAGCAGCAGGTCCTCTCCTGTACGGTGGACCCCGGGCTGCGAACGCACCAAATAACATCTTTCAATTTACTCGGTGTGTTCCGCCAGCCCTAACAGCTACTAAGATGGTTAGCGCTGATGATGCCATAATCAGCATCACTATTCCATTTATCTATATGCTGGAGAACACTTTGAATAGTCTGCGTGAGGAGGTGGTGGTCCCAGAGGAAGAGGCAGAAGCAGAGGAGGATGCTGCAGGGAAACCATTATCTCAAATTTCCGCACTGTGGTCACACAGACGGGTGCCATAGGCAGGTGGCTTATAGCAATTGAGGGGACTCATTGTACTATGCAATCTGTTAGTGAAGGTGCAGGAGTTGAGGAACAAATGGAAGAGGACGAGGTGATAGACGTGTAACAGTCAGGTGATGAAGAGGATAATGATCCCCTCTTTGTTTCTCGTGGTTGGTGGGAGGGGACAGAGGAAGCAACCTTGAGTGTTACCTCACCACCAACATACAATGGAATTGGACCTCATGGAAGCGCTCGACACATGAGCACCTTCTTGTTGCACTATCTTCAACATGATGCCCATATTCTAAGGGTTAGAAATAGTGCTGAATACTGGGTTGCCGCTCTGTTAGATCCATGCTACAAGAGTAAATTTAGCCAGTTGCTTCCCCCCTGGAAAGGGATGCGCTCACACTGGAATATCAAAACATGCATGTAGACAATCTTAAGAGTGGATTTTCCCAAAACAGCAGTGAGGCACACAGTGTGCATCCCAATTCTAGATGTTTAACCCCAGGAGGCATCATCGTTTAATCAATAGCAGCAGCAGCAGCAGTGTAAGTGGCATAAGAAATTTCTGTGAGTCATTTCACACATTTTTTAGACCAGCCCTTGCACCAGCATAGCAAAGTACAAGTCTGACACATAGTGAATGACTGGAGAGCATGGTGAAGGAGTATCTGCCATCATGTGAGGTTTGGACCCTTTTGCATTTTGGTCTTCAAAAATGGAAGAGTAGCCTGAGCTCGCCTGTCATGCCTTGGAAGTTGTCATTCCCGGCAGCCAGCATTCTCTCAGAACATGTCTTCAGCGCTGCTGGTGGTGTCCTGATGGATAAGCACATCCTGCTGTCCCCTGAAAGAGTAGACTTCCTAACTTTAAGATGCTCCAAATCTACCACTTAGCCTTACGCTTCCCACTTGCCCTGAGGGTTCCCACTTCCCACTTGCCCTGAGGGTTGCAGCCTGCAGATGTCAGTTTTGTCTGGCTGGATATCAAAAATACAGGGGAACATCATGTAATTTTGTTCTTATATGTATTTATTTATAGCTCAGGTGGTGGCTGATGAATGATGAATACTACCATCAACCGCCACTTGCTCTCGCTGTTAACAGTTAAATACAACTCTCAACATTGTTCTCTTCTTGTGATGATCGCTGCGCAAGCAGGAGACAGTGATATGAGCTGTCTTCAGCACCCTCTGCCAGGAAAAATGCAAACAGTACCACTGATTCCCAGGCACCGGTCCGTGGAAACACACTGACGTGTAGAGACTTATTCACTTGAATTGGTCTACGTGTGTAAATGTCTCCGGTACATGGGACAACTGTCACCATACCTATTGGGAAACACTGATGTCTGAAAGAACTCTTAGTGAAAATGAGATCATTTACTGTACTTTGGATGAATTTTGCCAATTTTTAGGAAAAATGCTCGGGAATCCAAACATGAATCCGAATGTGCAACATGCGTGCCTAATTTGAGATTGGAGAATGTTTTACTAACAAGTTCGCTCATCTCTCTTCCTTGCCTGCCCTGTCTTACCTTTCTGCCATGCTACTCCTGCCACAGCCATAACCAGTCACACGCCTCCTGCCCACCCACGGTGTAATAGAGTGCCAGGGTATATTGCTGCTGCCATGGATGCCATTGCTAGCCCTAAACTACAAAGCATCTCCTTGCCTGCTCTGTCTTATATCTCTACAATGCTACTGCTACTGCAGCCATGCCAGGCACACACCTTCTTTCTGCCAACTGTGTTTTAGAGTGCTTGTCTATACTGTTGCAGAGAGAATTGCCATTGCTGGCCTTATCCTGCTAAGCATTTCTTTACCTGCCCTGTTTTAACCCACTACCATTGCTGCTCTAGCCACAACCATAACACATCCATGCAAGCCACACACTTCCTAGCTGGCACCTGTATTTTACAGTACTAGACTGTACTGCTGCTGCCAGTGCAGCCATTGCTGGCCCTAAACAGCTAAACATCTCCTTGCCTGCTCTGTCTTAAAGTGGTTGTCCGGTCTAGAATGTAAAGACTGCACTCATTATATGTGACTGCAGACTTGCAAATCCTCAAAGAGCATGCATTGCGTTGCAAGGATTCACTGATGTCTGTTCCAGGAATGGCAGTCTATGTAATATGTATACTCCTGGCCAGAACCTAGTGGACGTGGCTTTGCTCAGTATACGTGTTGAGAAATGGAGGTTCTGTACAAATGACTTTAGCAATCCCAATTCCAAGTATACAGGTGCTTCTAACAAAATTAGAATATTATCAAAAAGTTAATTTAGTTCAGTTCTTCAATACAAAAAGTGAAACTCATATATTATAAAGTCATTACAAACAGAGTGATCTATTTCAAGTGTTTATTTATGTTAATGTTAATGATTATGGCTTACAGCCAATGAAAACCCAAAAGTCATTGTCTCAGTAAATTAGAATACTTTATAACACCAGCTTGAAAAATGATTTTAAAATCTGAAATGTTGGCCTACTGTAATGTATGTTCAGTAAATGCACTCAATACTTAGCTGGGGCTCATTTTTGTTTCAATCGCTGCATCAATGTGGCGTGGCATGGAGTCGATCATCCTGTGGCACTGCTGAGGTGTTATGGAAGCCCAGGTTGCTTTGATAGCAGCCTTCAGCTCATCTGCATTGTTGAGTCTGGTGTCTGTCATCTTCTTCTTGACAAACCCCCATAGACTCTCTATGGAGTTAAGGTCAGGCGGGTTTGCTGGACAATCAAGCACAGGGATACTGTTGTTTTCAAACCAGGCATTGGTACTTTTGGCAGTGTGGACAGGTGCCAAGTCCTGCTGGAAAATTACATTTCCATCTCCAAAAAGCTTTGTCAGCAGAAGGAAGCATGAAGTGCTCTAAAATGTCCTGGTAGATGGCTGCGCTGACTTTGGTCTTTATAAAACACAATGGACTTACACTGGCAGATGACAAGGCTCCCCATACCATCTCTGATTGTGGAAATTTCATACTAGACCTCAAACAACTTGGATTGTGTTTCTCTCCAATCTTCCTTTCAGAGTTTGGAACCTTGATTTCCAAATGAAATACAAAATTGAATTTCATCTGAAAACAACACCTTGGACCGCTGAGCAACAGTCTAGTTCTTTTTCTCCTTGGCCCAGGTAAGGCACTTCTGGCGTTGTCTATTGGTCATGAGTGGCTTGACACAAGAAATGCGACACATGTAGCCCATGTCCTGGATACGTCTTTGTGTGGTGGCTCTTGAAGCAATGGCTCCAGCAGCAATCCACTCCGTGTGAATTTCCCCCAAATTTCTTAATAATCCTTTCAAGGCTGTGTTTATCCCAGTTGCTTGTGCTCCTTTTTCTACCACACTTTTTCCT
Source organism: Ranitomeya variabilis (assembly GCF_051348905.1). NCBI lineage: Eukaryota > Metazoa > Chordata > Amphibia > Anura > Dendrobatidae > Ranitomeya > Ranitomeya variabilis. Next base: position 528,357,710 of record NC_135234.1, read on the forward strand.
TCCACTCAACCTTCCATTAATATGCTTGGATACAGCACTCTTTAGCAATGATCTTTTGTGGCTTACAGGACATCTGTCAAGTCAGCAGTCTTCCTCATGATTGTGGAGCCTACTGAAGCAGACTAAGGGACCTTTTAAATGCTTAGGAAGCCTTTGCAGGCATTTTTTGTTAGTTAATTATTCTAATTGAGATAATGACTTTTGGGTTTTCATTGACTATAAGCCATAATCATCAACATTAACAGAAATAAACACGTGAAATAGATCACTATGTTTGTAATGACACTATATAATACATGAGTTTCACTTTTTGTATTGAATAAGTGAAAAAAATTAACTTTTTGATTATATTCCAATTTTGTGACTAGCACCTGTATATTATTGTAGGTACAAATATGCAATTGGAAACATTTCATATAATCCATTAATGGATGAATATATGAATTCACTTTCTATATAGAATTGCAATGCTTAAAAAAGTCAGATCTTGCAGAATTCATTGCCTAATAACAGAAGGAGAGACCTTTGTCACTGTGAAATAAAGAAACTCAGAATTTAGCAATGACAGAAGGACAACAAACACCGAAGTTCTAATAATATCTGATGATTTATTACAAGATAAATCAGGAATAGGAAATTCAATTTACATCTGAAAAAACAACAGACTAAGCCTATTTGGCCATTATAGACCTCAGGAAATGTAGGGTTTTTGTATCACTGCAATGCAAGAGCTGTCACTTTTGAATTTTTCTATTAATAGAGCCATACCAGGGCTTAAATTTCAGGTGTTATTTCAATGGCATAATTTTGAGAACGTTATTTTTTTTTAAAACAATTGCAAAATGAGGCTATCAGTGGGAGGGATACGTAGGGCAGGATCCACAAGATCACAGGGATATTATTCACTGCATAAGAACCAGCAGCTACCTGCAATGGAAATATAGGTGCCTGCAGGATTGCATCTATATGGATATTCCCTATTTCTTTAAACACCTTCACGACATGCATCGTATACATACAGCGCAAGTAGGAAGTGGATGTATGGAGAGGGCTTATGCAGCAAACCCGCCCCATACCAGGCAGGCGATGGCAGAGTATTACAGGCAGGATCTTCAGCTAACAATTGAGGCTGGAGTAGAACCCCGAGTGTGATTTTTAACCTGTTAAATGCTGCTGTCAATCTCTGACAGGACTACGGAGCGGTGTTTCCAGCACATCCATCCAGTTTAAATAAAATTTATTTTTATTAGAACATTTTAAAAACCAATGATAAAATTGACAGAGGCTCTCAGCCTGATGCATTTCTGGCGCATCTCGGAGCCCAAAAGCACGTGTCTTTACTTCCATCCATTGGCTCATCCGAGACGTTATCTCTGGTCGCCATTGGGTTGTCATGACCGCCAGGAATCTGCTGAGGACTGTCATTATGGAGCTCCTTTGAAACCCTGCCTGTGATAGAGCTTCAAAGGAGACTGTAATTTCTGCTATATGCAGCGATGCTGAAGCATCACAGCATAAAGCACAAGTAATCGGACGATTGCATCTTCAAGCCCCCTACTGGGGCTAACAAAATCAGTGAAAAGTAAAAAAAAAAAAAAAATGGAAAAATAAAATAAATAAAAGTTAAAACCACCCTTCTTTCCCCTCAGTGAAAATAAAGATATACAGTAAAAATACACATATTTGCTATCTCCATGTTCAGAAAAGTCCAATCTGTCAAAATATAAAAACAGTTAACCTGATCGGTAAACACCATAAAAAGTTCAAGAATGACAAAAAAAAGTTTTTTGGTCTCCACCATTCAACAAAAATGCTTTAAGAAGCGATCAAAATGTCACACCTATCCCAAAATGGTATTAAAAACGTCTTGTCCTTCCAAAAATAAGCTACAATACAGCTCCATCAGATGAAAATAAAAATGTTACAGGTCTCGAGAAGTGGCAACATAACACCAAAAATGTTTTTTGCAAATTTCAGACTTTTTTTTCAACACTAAAATAATAAAAAATGTTGAGCATGTTTGATATGGCCGTAATCATATTGTTGAGGAGAATCATATTCCATGGTCATGTTTACCACAAAATGTAAACCGTAAAAACAATTCTGAAAAAACAATATCAGAATTATGGTTTTTTTTTCACAATTTCACAGCACGTGGAATTTTTTTCCCTTTTTTTGAGTACAAAGCACAATTCATACTGTAAAAAACAAGCCCTCATATATACAGTGGGTATGGAAAGTATTCAGACCCCTTTACATTTTACACTCTTTATTTTATTGCAGCCATTTGGTAAATTCAGAAAAGTTCATTTTTTTCTCATTAATGTTGACTCATCTTGAGTGAAAAAAACCCGGAAATATAGAAATTTTTGCAAATTTATTAAAAAAGAAAAAATGAAATATCACATGGTCATAAGAATTCAGACCCTTTGCTCAGACTCTCATATTTAAGTCACATGCTGTTAATTTCCTTGTCATCCTCCTTGAGATGGTTCTACTCATTCATTGGAGTCCAGCTGTGTTTAATTAAACTGATAGGACTTGATTTGGAAAGGCACACACCTGTCTATATAAGACCTCACAGCTCACAGTGCATGTCAGACTGAATGAGAATCATGAAGTCAAAGGAACTGACCAAGGAGCTCAGACACAGAATTGTGGCAAGTCACAGATTTGGCCAAGGTTACAACAGAATTTCTGCAGTACTCAAGGTTCCTAAGAGCACAGTGGCCTCCATAATCCTTAAATGGAAGAAGTTTGGGACCACCAGAAGTCTTCCTAGACCTGGCTGTCCAACCAAACTGAGCAATCGTGGAAGAAGAGCGTTGGTGAGAGAGGTATATAAGAACCCCAAGATCACTGTGGCTGAGCTCTAGAGATGCAGTAGGGAGATGGGAGAAAGTTCCACAAAGTCAGCTATCACTGCAGCCCTCCACCTTGGGCAGAGTGGCCCAATAGAAGCCTCTCCTCAGTGCAAGACATATGAAAGCCTGCATAGAGTTTGCTAAAAGACACATGAAGGACACCCAGAATAAGAGAAGTAAGATTTTCTGGTCTGATGAGACAAAGGTAGACCTGTTTGGTGATAATTCTTAGTGGTATATGTGGAGAAAACCAGGCACTGCTCATCACCTGCACAATATAATGAAACATTGTGCTGGCAGCATCATGCTATGGGGGTGTTTTTCAGTTGCAGGGATAAGACGACTGGTTATCATTGAAGGAAACATGAATGCAACCAATACAGAGATATACTGGATGAAAACCTCTTCCTGAGTACTCTGGACCTCAGACTTGGCCGAAGGTTCACCTTCCAACAAGAAAATGACCCTAAGCACACAGCTAAAATAACAAAGGAGTGGCTTCAGAACATCTCTGTGACCATTCTTGACTGGCCCAACCAGAGCCCTGACCCAAACTCAATTGAGCATCCAAACTGACGGAACTGGAGAGGATCTGCAAAGAAATATGGCAGAGGATCCACAAATCCAGGTGTGAAACACTTTTTGCATCATTCCCAAGAAGACTCATAGCTGTACTAGCTCAAAAGGATGCTTCTACTCAATACTGAGCAAAGGGTCTGAATACTTATGACCATGTGATTTTTCAGTTTTTCTTTTTTAATGAATTTGCAAAAATGTCTTCGTTTCTGTTTTTTTCAGTCAAATTGGGGTGGAGAGTGTACATTATCGAGAAAAAATGTTTAGAATTGAGAGTCCTCAGTGGTTGATACCTTTTAATGGCTAACTGAAAAGATGGTGAGTTGGTAACAAATTGCAAGCTTTCAAGACTACTCAGGTCCCTTCATTAGGCATAGACTAATAGAAAATCTGAAGACTCACATATTTATGCACAACACAGCACAGAAATAATGCCATAGATAAGACAGATGACGTGAAGCAGAACTACCATTATGTGAGTGATAAACAATTATGTCCATAAATATTGGAACAGTTCATAGATAAGAAGTGTGAATGTTTTATTGTCCTGATTGGGGTCTGGTTCTATGTTATAATTATAGAAACTTGATTCTAGCTCACCCAGTTGCTCTATGCTCATCCACCTGGGGCTCAGACACAGGCCTCGCCCTGGCCTCACACCAAGGAAAAAAATATATATATTATATATCGCAGTTACATAAATCTAATATATAAAGCTGAATGTGTGTGTTTGTGTGTATGTCTGTGATTGGCATCTGCCCCGTCGCAGCTACAGCCACAAAATTTTGCACAGTCACACGTCTGGACCCCGAGAGCATCATAGGCTATGTTGTGAGGCGAAATTTTAACCCCACGCGTTCCAATTCACTAATTTTGCCCCTATCTACATAATAGGGAAAAAGTGAATGGAAAAGTGTTGGTAGCAAATTGACAGCTGCCAGATGTGAACAAGGGGGACTTAAAGAATGAGAGCGATGGCGCCAAAGAGTATATACCGTACAGTTGCGAAAGTGGGGCCCTGACATGGGATACTCACCACACACGGGGATATGAACACACACACAAAATGCGCCACACACTACCACGTGCTTGAACACATATACCACCCTCAGCACACATTTCAGCACACATACACCAACCTCGCCACATAAAAGTCGAAACACAAAAGTCGCTACTCGAAACTCGCCATGCGCAAAATTCGCTACATGCAAAACTCGCCACATGCAAAACTAGGCTCACGCAAAACTAGTCACACGTGCAAAACTCACCTCATGGAAAACTCGCCACACGCAAAACTTGCACGCGCGGAAAAATTGCCACAAGCACAAAAGTTGCAACACATTCAAAAGTTGCCTCATACAAAACTTGCACATACTCAAAACGCACCACACATAAAACTCGCCACGTGCAAAACTCGCCATGTGCAAAACTTGCTGCACACAACTTGCTACACTAACCTGTCACATGTAACTCGACACACAAAAATTTGCTACACGCATGTCACCACACAAAACTCATCTCACAAAAGCCGCTACTTGCATGTCACCACACGCAACTCAACACACACAACTTGACACATGAACCTCGCCCTAAAACATACACATGTCTGGTATTATCCTTCAAAAATAAAAATCTGGTTAATAAGCAGACAAACTGCAAGAGTAACAAATGTGCCATATAGGAAATATAGCAGCTATCAGTGAGATGACCTGCCTATTATGTGTATGTGGGAGCTAATATATACTGCCAGGGGGGAGGGCTTCCTGTTGGCTGGGGATTTATCAGGCTGCCAATAGCAACCAATCACAGCTCAGCTTTTATTTTGCTACAGTTAATTAATCTGAGCTCTGATTGGTTAATATAGGCAACAAAGGACATTCTCAGTATAACAAAGCTTGTGTGAGGTAAGAGCATGTCAGTTAGAGTGTGTTGGTGGAAAGGCTGATGTCAGTTACATTACCTCTATGTGAGAGGATATAGAAACTGCCAGTTACAGACTATTTTTACCACAATAATGCCTCACAAGAAAAGGAATTCCATGGCACGAATGTCAGCTGTTGTGAAAAGAAAAGCTGCATTACAGGCCAATGAAAAATGTGAAGACCGAGAAACAAGGCTGACACACATGAGAACAGCAGCTGCTTCCTCAAGAGCCAATTAACTTTCTGAGCAGAGGTAAACGAGGCTTGCAGACAAGAGAACAAGAGCTGCTTCCACAAGGGCCAATGAACTTTCTGAGGACAGGGAAGTGAGGCTTGCAGACATGAAAATAAGAGCTGCTTCCTCAAGAGCCAATAAACTTAGTTTTTGCCTTTTAATAATTACATTTCTATCTGTTTTTGTGGTTTTTGTGTGCAGAATAAATTTTTGTTAACACATTCTATTTTGCTAACAGCAGTTATTGACCTGGGCGAAGCCGGGTAGTACAGCTAGTAAAAATATAACAAAAGAAAAGGAAAGCAAAATAAGTTACATTAATAAATGCAATAAAGGAAAGGAAACTTACAGGATTGCCTTTTGATCACAGTAATGATGTAGCCATGTTGGCTACTGGCATTACTATGATTAGCCGGCCACATAACGTCATCGGGTCTATATAAGATGTGGTTCTGCCATTTTCCTCACATTGTAAGCGGAAATTGCTAAGAAAGAGCTGCAGAAGTGACAATGTGCTAGACAGCGTTTATTTACCAGTGCAATCTGAGGCTATGTGCACACTTTGCGGATTTTGCTGCGGATCCGCAGCAGTTTCCCATGAGTTTACAGTACAATGTAAACCTATGGGAAACAAAAAATGCTGTGCACATGCTGCGGAAAAAACCGCGTGGAAACGCAGCGGATTACATTCCGCAGCATGTCACTTCTTTTCTGCGGATTTTCACCTGCTCCAATAGGAAAATGCAGATGAAAAACCACAGAAGAATCCGCTGTAAAAACCGCGATAAATCCGCAGTAAAAACCGCGACGGGTTTTCACTGCGGATTTTGGAATACCACTGCGGAAAAATCCGCAGTGGAATCCGCAAAGTGTGCACATAGCCTTAAACCAACAGTGTTGCTAAGTTAAAGTAACAGCTATTTTCAGGGCTATTTAAAATCGATTCCATTCTCTAATACTACCACTGATATCTGAAAAAAATTGAGAGTCCAGTGTCATAGTAAAGATTTTCATATTAGAAACATTTCGTCAGGTTTGGTTGCATTCCAGAGTTTTTTGCTGTCACGTATAAGAAATAATGATTTGAGTGTCAATTCAGCTAAATTCTATTCTCTCCTAACACCCCTCATATGTCGTATCTCATGCTATCCTTATTGAAAAAATGTCCAAGTATGGGTTTGACAAAGCTATTATTAGGTTGATTAATAACTGTCTCAGTGATCATACTCAAAGAGTGATAATAAATGGTTGCACATTCAATTGGAAAAGTGTTTCAAGTGGCTCTGTCCTGGCCACAGTTTTGTTCAGTATTTTTATAAATGATCTAGATATGATAACTGAAGGTAAACAAATCATATTTGCAGACGATGCAAAGCTAGGAGGATAGTTAACACTAGAGAAGACAGAGAAAGGATCCAGAAGGATCTAAATAAGCTTTAACAATGGGAAGCGACTAATAAAATGATATTTAACAGGGACAAATGCAAGAAAAATAAAAATTACATCTATAGAATGTGAGGAATAGAACTAAGCAACAGGACATGTGAAGAAGACTTGGGTATACTAATAGATCACAGACTGCACATGAGTCAACAGTTTGATGCAGCAAAAAAGGCAGACACAGTTCTAGGATGTATTAAGAGAAGCGTAATGTCTAGATCATGTGCAGTAATTAGCCCCCTCTACTCCACCTTGGTCAAGCCTCATCTGGAATACTGCAGCTCTGGCAAAAATTAAGAGATCACTGCAAAATGTTCAATTTGTCTGATTTTTCTCTTTATAGGTATATTTTTGAGTAAAATGAAAATTGTTCATTTATTATATAAACTTCTGACAGCTTGTCTCTGAATTTCCAAGCAATAAATTTTGTATTTTTTTCCAAAAAGGAGAAATGGTCAAATTTTTTTTTAAAAAACAGTGCTTTCAGATCTCAAATAATACAAAGAAAACAAGTTCATAATCATTTAGAAACAACAATACTAATGTTTAACTCAGGAAGAGTTCAGAAATCAAAATTTTGTGGAATATCCGTGATTTTTAATAACAGCTTTCATGAGCCTTGGCATGCTTTTCACCAGTCTTTCACACTGCTTCTGGTGCAAAAAGCAGTTCTTCTTTGTTGATGGCTTGTGACTATCCATCATCCTCTTGATTACATTCCAGAGGATATCAATGGGGTTCAGGTCTGGAGATTGGGCTGCCCATGACAGGGTTTTGATGTGGTGGTCTCTTCATTTTTGCCAGAGCTGTGTGTCCAGTTCAGGGCACCACATTTTAAAAAAGGCAATGAAACTAAAAGGGAGACTATAAAGCTTAGGTATTAGAAAAAAACTTTTTGACAGTGAGGGTGATCAATGAGTGGAACAAGCTGCACCGATAGGAGGCGAGTTCTCCTTCAATGGAAGTTTTCAAACAGAGGCTGGACAGACATCTGTCTGAGATGTTTAAGTGAATCCTGCATTGAGCAGGGCGTTGGACACGATGACCCTTGAAGTTCCTTTTAACTCTAATATTCTACGTTTCTATGATTCTATGATATCTTAAAATAATTTATGGTCCTGTGGCGTAGTAGAGATTATTGTACTACAAACATTTCAGCAGGTTTGATTGCCCTCCAGATTTAGTTGATTCCTCGCATAAGAAATAATAATTTCAGTGACAATTCAAATAGATTATATTTTCTAATACTACCACTAGTATCTGAAAAAAAAATCAAGGTCTGGTGGCATAGTAGAGATTATCGTGTTAAAAACATTTTGGCAGGTTCGATTGCGTTCCAGAGTTTGTTGCTGCCACGTAAAAGAAATAATCCTTTCATTGACAATTCAAATAGATTCCATTCTCTAATACTATCGCTGATATCTGAAAAAATGTGAGGGTTCAGAGGCGTAATATAGATTATTATATTGCAGAGATTTCAGCAGGTTTGATTGCCTTCCAGAGTTTGTTGCTGCCATGCATAAGAAATTATCATTACAGAGACAATTGAAATAGATTCTACTCTCTCTTAATTCCCATCATTTCTGAAAATAATTTTGAGCTCAGTGGCAGAGTAGGTATTATCGTATTACAGACATTTTTTCGCATTTGACTGTGTTACAGAGTTTGTTGCTGCCACGTACAAAAAATAATCCTTTCAGAGACAATTCAGATAGACTCTATTATGTAACAATACCGCTTTTAACCTGTGGATAATTTAAAATGTGCAAGGCGTTCGGTAAGGGACGGGGAAGTGGAAGTGATACTGATGATGCACGCAGAGACAATGGCTGTGGTCCAGGTGAAACTGGGTCTGCTGTGGGAGCACAAAAAACATGCTCAGGCATGAAATCTAACTTCCTGTCCCATTTTTCAAGGGTTCATGGGACACCACTCTTAAAGTCAGAACAGTGCGAGCAGGTTGTGAGTTGGATGGCAGATAATGCTTCCATTCTGTTTCCTAGAACCATTCTGTCTTCCCTGCCTCTAGCCAAGAGTCACCATGCAAGTTTCAAGAGAGACATGAGGAGCTTGTGTGTACTGATGCCCAAACATTTCAGCAGCCACCGTCAGATGAAGCCGAAGTTTGTGAATGGCAATTACAGTCTAAAAAGGTGGATCATGATGATGAAAGACAGTTGCCAACAAGTCATGTTAAGAACACATGTCAGGAGGAAGACCAGAGTGAGGAAGTGGTAGAAGAGGTGGTGTATGATGAAGTCACTGACCCAACCTGGCAAGGTGGCATGCAGAGCGAGCACAGCAGCTTAGAGGGGGAGGGATCCACAGCACAACAATAGGCAGAAAAAGGCAGTGGGGCTGACAGAGGGGAAAGGCGTTCAACTGTTCCACCTGGCACCCTCACGTGGCCATATCCTAGGCCAAGGGTCAGTTGTTCCCCATTCTGGCACTTTTTTACAGAAAGAGTAGAAGATAAGAAAATGGTCATTTGCAACCTATGCCATACCAAGATTAGCAGGGGCCTGACCACTACCAGTTTGACTACCAGCAGCATGCTCAGGCACATGTCATGACTTGGTGGGCCGAACACCTGGTTGCCCAATCAACATTTGCGGGTGACATCTCTGCCTTTTCCCCTGTGCTACATGCTTACCAATGCCCTTACCAGGACGCAGAGGTGCATGCCTACCGCTCTGCACCTGTCATTGAATGTACACAAACACTATCAGCAACCACATCAGCTTCCTTATCCGAGTGCAGCATTAAGCTGTCCCTACCACAGGCCTTGTAATGCAAGCGGAAAAGTGCAGCCACCCAACCACAGATCCAAACACTAAATGGCCTCATTTCTAGAATGCTTGCCCCGGAAATGTTACTGTAAAGGCCTTTGGACACTGAGGCTTTCCGCATCCTCATGGCGGCGGCCGTCTTTCAGTTCTCGCTCCCCATCTGACACTATTTCTCCTGGAAAGCCATCCTGGCCATACATCCGCACATTTCTCATAACATAACCCATGCCCTGACCAACTCAACCAACATGTAACAAGTGCTTGTGGCCAGGGACTCTACATTTCCCTGATGCACACTGGGTAAACCTGCTGTAGGCAGGGCCGAGGTGAAACCTGGGACTGCACACGTGCTACCTATGCCTAGAATTGTGGGCCCAAGTTCCATCATCGTTTTTCCATTTTCCTTCTCCAGTTCTTGCATCCCTTCCTCCTCCTCATTTTCCATCTCAGAATTATTGTCCATATCAATCAGAAGTGTTGGAAGCACTGTAGCATCTCCTCCGCAAAGCGGCAACAAGCTCTCATTAAACTCATATGTTTAGGTGACAAACAGCACACTGCGGCAGAGTTGTTGAAAAGTCTAACAGACCAGACAGATCTGTGGCTCTTTCCGCTGAACCTACAACCAGGCATAGTCGTGTGTGATAAGGACTGTAACCTGGTGATGGCTCTGAAGCTTGGCAACATTACACACATTCCTTGCCTGTCCCATTTGCTCAACTTAGTGGTTCAATTCTTTCTAAAAAACCTACCCAGATTTGCCTGAGCTACTTGCCAAGGAACGCTGCATGTGCACTCATTTCCAAAAGTCAGCTACATCTGCCGCCGGTCAGCCGCACTTGCAGTTGCAAAGTCACTGACCTCATAAAACAGAAACCCAGAAATATAAAATGTGTGGACTGAATACACAGCCATGCAGTAAGGCTCTCAGTCGTGACGCCATGTTCTGACTTTTGGTCCCGGCATCTTTATGCCTGGTGTGATATCACTACTGGGCGCAACTGGTGAGGTGCGCATGCACTGATACGAGCGCTATTACTGGTCGCTGGTAGACACGTGACATGCACGTGACTGAAGTCATTGGGTTCTGTTTATCTTTTTTGTACTTTATTTATTATCTATTATGATTATAGATATTGTTTTTGTACAATTAATAAAATATTTTATAAGCATTTGTATCACTCCTTTCCCTCCAGTTTTTTCAAGTCACTGACCTGCCCACATTCAACATTTCATATATTGGCCAGGATCTGTGAGCAGTAGAGGGCAGTAGTTGAATACCAGCTCCAACATGCCCATTAGTATCCCACTTAAGCTCTACACATAACAACTGACCAGTGGCCATGGGTGTCTGACATCTGTGCAGTACTACAAAACTTCGAGCAGTCAACCAAGATGGTGAACGGTGATGACAACATAACTAGCATGGCCATCCTGCTGCTGTGTCAACTCAAGCACTCACAGCTCACAATGAAAGACGAAACTTTGCATGTCGACCGGGTTGTGATGGAGGAAGAAAGTAGACAAAGTGATACTATCCAGCCCTGCTTCATTTCATCTTCTCAGCATGGATTGGATGATAACGAGGAAGAGAAACATGGGATGATTGCCTGTGCTACAGAAGGTACTAGCAACACCAGCTTCATGTTTGTTCAGCATGGATAGCCTGAAGAGGAGGAGAGCGAAGAGGAGTAGAAGAAGATGGACAGTTGTCCTCCTGGTGAGGACAGTGAACTCTTGACTATTGGAAGTTTGACACACATGGTGGCAGACTTTATGTCCCGCTGCCTTTCACATGACTAGAGTTGAGCAAATATGTTTGGATTTGGTCGACGAATATGAATTTACCATATTTGTGCCATATTGCTACCCTATTTGTGCTGAATTTATGTTTGATGATCGGTTCCGAACATATTCGGTAATTTCTACTCCTATTTACGTCAATGACATTCGGCTATGTTCAGCGAATATTGCAAAACCGATATTCGCCGACAATCGTAATCGGAACCAAATTTAAAAAATGTCCTTAACTCTACAAGTGACTCTCTCTTTTAATGCATTTTGGGCACCACTTATTGATGGTTCTTAACCGTTCTCGAGTAGTGATGGGTGAACGCGTGGATGTTCAGGTCTGGTGGGTTAGGTTGAACATTTTTAAGAAGTTTGGTTCCGGTACCAGAACAGAACTCGAACCCAAACCCCATTCAGTTGAATGGGAGGCCCGAACATCCATTGTTTGACAGGCTGTCATCTGCGTGACAGACTGGCAAACACGAGCTCTGATCAGCGGTAAGATTGTCAGAGTGCTGCGGTTCCCATGCTGTCATACAGATAACAGCGTGTGAGCCAGCAGCTATCAATCATCCAGCCCTTTTTAAAACCTGTTATAGTGTCGGCCATTACTACTAGTGATGAGCGAGTGTACTCGTTACTCGAGATTTCCAAGCACGCTCTGGTGTTCACCGAGTATTTTGGATGTGCTCAGAGTTTATGTTTGTGTCGCCGCAGGTGCATGATTGCAGCTGCTAGACAGCCTGAACACATGTAGGGATTGCCTGTTTGTTAGGGAATCCCCACATGTATTCAGGCTGTCTAGCAGCCGCAAATCATGCAGCTGCGTCATCACAAACATAATCTCCGAGCATGCTCAAAATACTCGGACAACACCCAAGCATGCTCGGAAAACTCGAGTAACAAGTACACTCGCTATTAGTGTTGAGCATTCCGATACCGCAAGTATCGGGTATCGGCCGATACTTGCGGTATCGGAATTCCGATACCGGGATTCCGATACTTGCCGCGTATCGGATACCGGAATCGGAAGTTCCAAGATTCAAAATGCAGAAATTCAGCCAATGAGAATGATTCCAAGTGTGGGCACATCCTGTTTAGCATGGAGGGCATGAAACTACTGGCAAGGCTGTGATTGGCTGCTGAAATGATGTCATGATGCAGTTTAAAAGTCGCTGGCGCCATTTTGCGATCACTCTGCTGTGAATTCAGTTAGTGACAGGACGCTGTTTGCTGACTGAGGGACAGTTTAGAGATAGCGATTTGCTTCTTTGTGCTTTCCAAAGGCTAATTTAGCAACCGCTGTGTTCACCTACTATTCACCTTGCTTTTGCCTTGTAGCGCTGTTTTCACAGCGATCTGCAAGGTCTGTGTGTGTGTGTGTGTGAGTGCAGCCCACTCTCTAGTCTGAGTGCAGCCACATAGGCCATCCATAGCTGGTTGTATTCAGTTCAGGGAGGGTGGTTCATTGCCTCATACTGTTCTTTTTTTTTTTTTTTTCAAGTAGTGTAGTCTGCTGCTAATTTATTCAAAAAAATCCTATTAGTGTCTTTCCACCCGTCTCCAGCTAATTTGTGGAAAAACACTACATAGGATAACGTAGAGGAGGGTTTTTGGGCCTTGCAGCGCCGTTTATGGCTGTCTGCACGGTCTCCGTGTGACTGCAGCTCGCCCTGTAGTCTGTGAGCAGCCGTAGCCTGGTTGTCTCCAGCTCAGGGTTGTTCACTGCGTCATACCGCCAAATCAATTTTCATTTTGTTTTAAGTAGTGCAGGCTGCTGCACATTTTTTCAAAAAATTCCTATTAGTGTCTTTCCACCCGTCTCCAGCTAATTTGTGGAAAAACACTACATAGGATAACGTAGAGGAGTGTTTTTGGGCCTTGCAGCGCCGTTTACGTCTGTCTGCACGGTCTCCGTGTGACTGCAGCTCTATCCGTTGTCAGTTCAGCCCCCAAAAAATAAATAAATAATAAAGTTCACCAAACACACCAGTTACACCACTTTACATTTGTGTAGGCCACATTAGCTCATATTAAAGTCTAGTCCACACTTTAGAAAATTAGTGTTTCTTATACCTGTTAGGAGGAGTTGCTCAGGAATAAGCACACAAAGCCGTTAGTACTTTTCTGCTTATCTTTATCAGTCAACCAAGATGAAGAAGGCAGTGAGTAAGGCACGTGGGCGTGGGCGTGGGCGCGGAGCAGGGAGGGGACGTGGGGATTCTGTGCCTGCTGCGGGCACCGGTGACTCATTAGCACCCACATTCACCAGGCAACAGTCGTTCATGCGCAGCTTTGTGTCAGAGCGCCGTACACCGCTGCTGCGTGAAGAACAAATTGAAGCCGTTGTCGGATGGATGGCAGCTAATGCATCAACTTCAATTAGTGCCACATCCTCTCAGACACAGAGCACTGGAGAGCAGCCATCTGTCTCTTCACCACCTGCCAAATTGCCCAGGCAGACAGAGAGCCCAGGACAGGAGCCGTCTCTACTTCTGTTCTCTGAATCTCTTGGCTTGGAAACAGGGGGCCAGCCAAGCAGCATTGGAGAAATGGAAGAAGAGGCAGGGTGCAGTGATGCCCAACAGCTTTTTCTCTCTTCCTCTGAAGAGGTGGGTGGGCCAGTGGCTCCGGTCACCACATCGCAGGCCGCATCAGCTGATGATGACACTCAGGTGCCACTTACTGGTGCGTGCTCTGCTGCTGAGACTACCCAGGAGGAGCAGTTGGGGGCAGAGGGTAGTGTAGATGATGAGGTCCTTGACCCATCTTGGCGTGAGGGACAGGAAGGTGGTGGGAGCAGCTCTGAGGAAGAGATTCCCCGTACGGCCCAAAGAGGGAGAGGGAGGGGGAAGACTGCGGATCCTGCAGCCTCCGCTTTGGCACCCGTTAGGAGCATGTCTCTTCCAAAAGCCAAAAAGGGCGCTCCCAAGACTTGCAGTGCCTGGTCCTTTTTTGACACAGTTGCAGATGACATTTGCTATGTCAGATGCAAGGTGTGTCATCAAAAAGTCAAAAGAGGTCGAAATGTCAGCAACCTCAATACCTCCAACATGTGGAAACATGTGCGCAACATGCACCCGGCGGAGTTAGAAAAACACACTGAAGAGCTAGGCCAACCAACAGCGGCAGCTACCACCTCTTCAGCTCGTGTTGCCTCTTCCTCTAGCTCACACGCAGCTGGTTCGGCTTCCTCCCAGGATCGCCGTGGAAGAACCTCTGGCCCTGTTGTCCAGAGACCCGCTGTAATTCCACCCGCAGCACCACTTTCCCAGTCATCCACACACTCCCAGCCCAGTCTACAGCCATCGGTAGTACAGGCATGGGAGAAAAGGCGGCCTTTCTCGTCAAACCACCCACGAGCACAGGCTCTGACTGCAGGCATTGCCAAACTTCTTTCACTGGAAATGCTGTCATTCAGGCTGGTGGAGACTGACAGCTTCCGTGACTTGATGTCATTGGCAGTCCCACAGTACAATGTGCCCAGCCGCTTTTACTTCAGCAGGCAAGCCGTCCCTGCCCTGCACAAGCATGTGGAGGGACACATAAAACACGCGCTACTGAACGCCGTCTGTTGTGAATTTGGATTCTGGGCTCCCCCGGTGGCTACTGGTGGAATTGAACTTGTGACATCATCTTCCCTGTTCACCTGTTCTGATTAGATCTGGGTGTCGCTATATAACCTGGCTTCTCTGTTAGATGCTTGCCGGTCAACAATGTTATCAGAAGCCTCTCTGTGCTTGTTCCTGCTCCCAGACATCTACTAGATAAGTTGGACATTCGTCCATGTTTTGTTTTTGTATTTTGGTTCCAGTTCACAGCTGCAGTTTCGTTACTGTGTCTGGAAAGCTCTTGTTGATCAGGAATTGCCACTCTGGTATTATGAGTTAATGCCAGAGTCCTAAAGTAATTTCTGGATGTGTTTTGTTAGGGTTTTCTACTGACCATGAAAGTATGCTTTCTGTCTTCTGCTATCTAGAAAGCGGACCTCAAATTTGCTAAAACTATTTTCCTGCTGCGTTTGTTGTTTCATCTCATATCACCGCCAATATATGTGGGGGGCTTCTGTCTCCTTTTTGGGCATTTCTCTAGAGGTGAGTCAGGTCTTATATTTCCCTCTGCTAGCATTATTTAGTTCTCCGGCCGGCGCTGGGCATATAGGGATAAAAAGTAGGACATGCTACCTGGCTACTTCTAGATGATGCGGTAGGTTTAGTTCATGGTCAGTACAGTTACATCTTCCAAGAGCTTGTTCCTATTGAGGCTTATGCTAGTTCTCTGGCCATGGAGATCATGACAGTTTGACCGGCCCACTAAAGGGTTAAAATCCTTGGCTGAGAAAGGAGAGAAATAAGAAGTCTGCTGAAAATTTTTTTTTTTTTTTTTTTTTTTTCTCTAGTAGTTAGTGTGCTCTTAATTGGATCACTTGCCAGTCTGTCTATGCTGCAGTCTTTCTTTTTTTTCTCTCTCCTTCTAATCTTTGAATGGCTCTATGTTCACCTGTCTATAATGGATCTACAGAGTGTAACTGCAGGTTTGAATAATCTCGCCACGAAAGTACAAAGTTTGCAAGATTTTGTTGTTCATGCTCCGGTATCAGAGCCGAGAATTCCTTTGCCGGAATTCTTCTCAGGGAATAGATCTAGCTTTCAGAATTTTAGAAATAATTGTAAGTTATTTTTGTCCCTGAAATCTCGTTCTGCTGGAGACCCTGCACAGCAGGTTGGGATTGTGATTTCCTTGCTCCGCGGCGACCCTCAAGATTGGGCTTTTGCATTGGCACCAGGGGATCCTGCGTTGCGCAATGTGGATGCGTTTTTTCTGGCCTTGGGCTTGCTTTATGAGGAACCTCATTTGGAACTTCAGGCAGAAAAAACTTTGATGTCCCTATCGCAGGGGCAAGATGAAGCTGAAATTTACTGCCAAAGATTCCGTAAATGGTCTGTGCTTACTCAGTGGAATGAGTGTGCCTTGGCGGCTACTTTCAGAGAGGGTCTTTCTGATGCCATTAAGGATGTTATGGTGGGGTTCCCTGTGCCTGCAAGTCTGAATGAGTCCATGACAATGGCCATTCAGATCGATAGGCGTCTGCGGGAGCGCAAACCAGTGCACCATCTGGCGGTGTCCACTGAGAAGACGCCAGAAAACATGCAGTGTGATAGAATTCTGTCCAGAAGCGAGCGGCAGAATTTTAGACGGAAAAATGGGTTGTGTTTCTATTGTGGGGATTCTACTCATGTTATATCAGCATGCTCTAAGCGTACTAAAAAGCTTGATAAATCCGTTCCCATTGGCACTTTACAGTCTAAATTTATTTTGTCTGTGACCCTGATTTGCTCTTTGTCATCTATTACTACGGACGCCTATATCGACTCTGGCGCCGCTTTGAGTCTTATGGATTGGTCCTTTGCCAATCGTTGTGGGTATGATTTAGAGCCTTTGGAGACTCTTATTCCTCTGAAGGGGATTGACTCCACCCCATTGGCTAATAATAAACCACAATACTGGACACAAGTGACTATGTGTATTAATCCGGATCACCAGGAGACTATTCGTTTTCTGGTGCTGTATAATCTACATGATGATTTGGTGCTAGGATTGCCATGGCTGCAGTCTCACAACCCAGTCCTTGACTGGAGAGCTATGTCTGTGTTGAGCTGGGGATGTAAGGGGACTCATGGGGACGTACCTTTGGTGTCCATTTCATCATCTATTCCCTCTGAAATCCCTGAGTTCCTGTCTGATTATCGTGACGTCTTTGAAGAACCCAAGCTGGGTTCGCTACCTCCGCACCGTGGGTGCGATTGTGCTATAGATTTAATTCCGGGTAGTAAATACCCAAAGGGTCGTTTATTTAATCTGTCTGTGCCTGAACATACTGCTATGCGAGAATATATAAAGGAGTCCTTGGAAAAGGGACATATTCGTCCATCGTCATCTCCCTTAGGAGCCGGTTTTTTCTTTGTGTCAAAAAAAGACGGCTCTTTGAGACCATGTATTGATTATCGGCTTTTGAATAAAATCACGGTTAAATATCAATACCCATTGCCGTTGCTGACTGATTTGTTTGCTCGCATAAAGGGGGCCAAGTGGTTCTCTAAGATTGATCTCCGTGGGGCGTATAATTTGGTGCGGATCAGGCAGGGGGATGAGTGGAAAACCGCATTTAATACGCCCGAGGGCCACTTTGAGTATTTGGTGATGCCTTTTGGTCTTTCTAATGCCCCTTCAGTCTTCCAGTCCTTTATGCATGATATTTTCCGCGATTTTTTGGATAAATTTATGATAGTGTATCTGGATGATATTCTGATTTTTTCGGATGATTGGGACTCTCATGTCCGGCAAGTTAAGAGGGTTTTTCAGGTTTTGCGGTCTAATTCTCTGTGTGTCAAGGGTTCTAAGTGCGTTTTTGGGGTTCAGAGAATTTCCTTTTTGGGATATATTTTTTTCTCCCTCTTCCATTGAGATGGATCTTGTCAAGGTTCAAGCTATTTGTGATTGGACGCAGCCCTCTTCTCTTAAAAGTCTTCAGAAATTTTTGGGCTTTGCCAACTTTTATCGTCGATTTATTTCTGGTTTTTCGGATGTCGTTAAGCCATTGACCGATTTGACTAGACAGGGTGCTGATGTTGCTAATTGGTCCCCTGATGCTGTGGAGGCCTTTCAGGAGCTTAAGCGCCGTTTTTCTTCTGCCCCTGTGTTGCGTCAGCCTGATGTGACTCTTCCTTTTCAGGTTGAGGTCGACGCTTCTGAGATCGGGGCTGGGGCAGTGTTGTCGCAGAAAAGTTCTGACTGCGCCGTGATGAGGCCTTGTGCCTTCTTTTCCCGTAAATTTTCGCCCGCTGAGCGGAATTATGATGTTGGGAATCGGGAGCTTTTGGCCATGAAGTGGGCGTTTGAGGAGTGGCGCCATTGGCTCGAGGGGGCCAGACATCAGGTGGTGGTATTGACTGACCACAAAAATTTGATCTATCTTGAGACCGCCAGGCGCCTGAATCCTAGACAGGCGCGCTGGTCATTATTTTTCTCTCGGTTTAATTTTGTGGTATCGTACCTACCGGGTTCTAAGAATGTTAAGGCGGATGCCCTTTCTAGGAGTTTTGAGCCTGATTCACCCGGCAACTCTGACCCCACAGGTATTCTTAAGGAGGGAGTTATCTTGTCAGCCGTTTCTCCAGACCTGCGGCGGGCCTTGCAGGAGTTTCAGGCGGATAGACCGGATCGTTGTCCGCCTGATAGGTTGTTTGTTCCTGATGATTGGACCAGTAGAGTCATCTCTGAGGTACATTCTTCTGCATTGGCAGGTCATCCTGGAATTTTTGGTACCAGGGATTTGGTGGCAAGATCCTTCTGGTGGCCTTCCCTGTCACGAGATGTGCGAGGCTTTGTGCAGTCTTGTGACGTTTGTGCTCGGGCCAAGCCTTGTTGTTCTCGGGCTAGTGGATTATTGTTGCCCTTGCCTATTCCTAAGAGGCCTTGGACACACATCTCGATGGATTTTATTTCAGATCTGCCTGTTTCTCAGAAGATGTCTGTCATCTGGGTGGTGTGTGACCGTTTTTCTAAGATGGTCCATTTGGTTCCCCTGCCCAAATTGCCTTCTTCTTCCGAGTTGGTGCCCCTGTTTTTTCAAAATGTTGTTCGTTTGCATGGTATTCCTGAGAATATCGTTTCTGACAGAGGAACCCAATTTGTGTCTAGATTTTGGCGGGCATTCTGTGCTAGGATGGGCATAGATTTGTCTTTTTCGTCTGCTTTTCACCCTCAGACTAATGGCCAGACCGAGCGGACTAATCAGACCCTGGAGACATATCTGAGGTGTTTTGTGTCTGCTGACCAGGATGATTGGGTTGCTTTTTTGCCATTGGCGGAGTTCGCCCTCAATAATCGGGCCAGCTCTGCCACTTTGGTGTCCCCGTTTTTCTGTAATTCGGGGTTCCACCCTCGATTTTCCTCCGGTCAGATGGAATCCTCGGATTGTCCTGGAGTGGATGCGGTGGTGGAGAGATTGCATCATATCTGGGGGCAGGTGATGGACAATTTAAAGTTGTCCCAGGAGAAGACTCAGCTTTTTGCCAACCGTCACCGTCGTGTTGGTCCTCGGCTTTGTGTTGGAGATTTGGTGTGGTTGTCTTCTCGTTTTGTCCCTATGAGGGTCTCATCTCCTAAGTTTAAGCCTCGGTTCATCGGTCCGTATAAAATATTGGAGATTCTTAACCCTGTTTCCTTCCGTTTGGACCTCCCTGCATCCTTTTCTATTCATAACGTTTTTCATCGGTCGTTATTGCGCAGGTATGAGGCACCGGTTGTGCCTTCCGTTGAGCCTCCTGCTCCGGTGTTGGTTGAGGGTGAGTTGGAGTACGTTGTGGAAAAAATCCTAGACTCCCGTGTTTCCAGACGGAGACTCCAGTATCTGGTCAAGTGGAAGGGATACGGCCAGGAGGATAATTCTTGGGTCACTGCATCTGATGTTCATGCCTCTGATCTGGTTCGTGCCTTTCATAGGGCCCATCCTGATCGCCCTGGTGGTTCTGGTGAGGGTTCGGTGCCCCCTCCTTGAGGGGGGGGTACTGTTGTGAATTTGGATTCTGGGCTCCCCCGGTGGCTACTGGTGGAATTGAACTTGTGACATCATCTTCCCTGTTCACCTGTTCTGATTAGATCTGGGTGTCGCTATATAACCTGGCTTCTCTGTTAGATGCTTGCCGGTCAACAATGTTATCAGAAGCCTCTCTGTGCTTGTTCCTGCTCCCAGACATCTACTAGATAAGTTGGACATTCGTCCATGTTTTGTTTTTGTATTTTGGTTCCAGTTCACAGCTGCAGTTTCGTTACTGTGTCTGGAAAGCTCTTGTTGATCAGGAATTGCCACTCTGGTATTATGAGTTAATGCCAGAGTCCTAAAGTAATTTCTGGATGTGTTTTGTTAGGGTTTTCTACTGACCATGAAAGTATGCTTTCTGTCTTCTGCTATCTAGAAAGCGGACCTCAAATTTGCTAAAACTATTTTCCTGCTGCGTTTGTTGTTTCATCTCATATCACCGCCAATATATGTGGGGGCTTCTGTCTCCTTTTTGGGCATTTCTCTAGAGGTGAGTCAGGTCTTATATTTCCCTCTGCTAGCATTATTTAGTTCTCCGGCCGGCGCTGGGCATATAGGGATAAAAAGTAGGACATGCTACCTGGCTACTTCTAGATGATGCGGTAGGTTTAGTTCATGGTCAGTACAGTTACATCTTCCAAGAGCTTGTTCCTATTGAGGCTTATGCTAGTTCTCTGGCCATGGAGATCATGACAGCCGTCAGTAGCAAGGTCCACCTCACCACCGATGCGTGGACCAGTCAACATGGACAGGGGCGATACCTTTCCCTCACTGCCCATTGGGTTAATGTCGTTGAGCCGGGTACAGACCATGCGAGTGGCGCAGGACGTGTCCTGCCCACTCCAAGGATTGCAGGAATCCATTCTGTACGCATTGACTCCTCCTCTTACACCAGTTCCTCAGAATCATCGCTGCAGGAGCCGTCACAGTCCACCTCCACATGGACCCATGATGAACGTGTACCTGTTACGACCGACATGAGCACAGCCGTGGCCAAACGTCAACAGGCCGTCTTGAAATTAATTTTTTTGGGGAATCATAGCCACACAGCGCAGGAGCTCTGGAATGCCATCAAGCAGGAGAGCGATGTGTGGTTTGTGCCAGCGAATCTCCAGCCAGGCATGGTAGTGTGTGATAATGGCCGAAATCTGGTGGCAGCTCTGGGCCTCGGCAACCTCACTCACATCCCATGTCTGGCACATGTGCTCAATTTGGTCGTGCAGAGCTTTTTGAGGGACTATCCGGATCTTGATGCACTGCTGCACAAGGTCCGCCTAGAGTGTGCTCACTTGCGGCGTTCCAGCACGGCAAAAGCGCGCATTGCGGCTCTGCAGCGCCGACACCGCCTGCCGGAACATCGCATCATATGTGACCTACCTACCAGGTGGAATTCCACGTTACATATGTTGGAGCGGTTGTGTGAGCAGCAGCAAGCTGTAATGGAGTACCAGCTGCTTCAGGCGCAAAGAAGTCGCACTCAGCGCCGTACAGACTTCACAACCACAGAGTGGGCCACTATGAATGACGTCTGCCAGGTTTTGCGTCCCTTTGATTATTCCACGCGGATGGCGAGTGCAGATGATGCACTAGTCAGCATGACTGTCCCCCTTATCTGCCTGCTTGAAAAATCACTGCAAGCGCTAAGGGATGATGTTGTGGAAGAGGTGGAGGATGAGGATTCACCATTTCCATCATCTTCTGGACAGTCAGCGCCACGTGGTTCCTCACAAACGCGTAGGCAGGGGACAGTTTGTGAGGAGGATGAGGAGGAGTCAATGGAGGAGGAAGACATCCGACCAGAGGAGGGAGTTACCGAATTGTCCAGTACTCAGTGTGTACAGCGAGGGTGGGGTGATGACGAGCAGGCAGAGATCACGCCTCCAGCAGGGGACAGCGTTTCTTGGGCAGTTGGCAGTCTGCAGCACATGGTGGATTACATGCTGCAGTGCCTGAGAAACGACCGCCGCATCGCCCACATTCTCAACATGTCTGATTATTGGGTGTTCACCCTCCTCGATCCTCGCTACCGGGACAACGTAGAAAGCCTCATCACACCGTTGAACCGGGAGCGAAAAATGCGGGAGTACCAAGACACACTGGTCAATTCCATCATCTTCTCCATTCCAACTGAGAGAAGTGCTGCTAGTGCATTCCAAAGCAGCTCAGTGCGTCCAGGCAGTGGCGGAGGCTCTGCACAAAGAGGGAGCAGAAGCAGTGCCTCTGCCCAAGGCAAGACCAGTATGGCCCAACTGTGGCACAGTTTTCTGTGCCCCCCACAAAAGTCTACACCATCACAGACGGCTCCAGTCAGCAGGAGGCAACGGTTCCGTCAGATGGTGACAGACTACATGTCTTGCCCTCTTGCTGTACTCCCAGACGGCTCTTCCCCTTTCAAGTTTTGGGTCTCAAAGCTGGATACATGGCCAGAGCTAAGCCAGTATGCATTGGAGGTGCTGTCTTGCCCTGCGGCCAGTGTATTATCGGAACGTGTCTTTAGTGCTGCAGGTGGTGTACTAACTGACCGTCGCATGCGACTATCCTCCGATAACGTTGACCGGCTTACTTTCCTGAAAATGAACAAGGCCTGGATCTCACAGGAATTTGCCACTCCTCCTCCTGATTAAATAATTAGGTCACTGTATACGTTATCCAGGTCTCCTGTTGTGTTCATCTTTCTACCACCTGAACTTAAATTCCTGGGCTCCAACACCGCCAGTTGAGGCTCAGAAGTGCCGTCTGCACAGTCAAAACATACGACCCAGTGTTATTGGGTTTCAGTAACGTCAGCTGATCCCCAGCTGTGTAGCCGGCAATGTGTCATGCGACCGCCACGCTGACACAACAACTGAAATGTAAGGGAATCGTTCCCCCCCCCAAGGCGTTTGTTACTGAAAGAGCCACCTTGTGCAGCAGTAATGCTGCACAAGGAAAAGGTAGCTATTTTGGTTTAGCTCCTTGCACACGCAGAACTTAACACTTATAAAATGTGTCCACTGATACCGTAAAACCGTCCCGGAGGTGGGACTTTCCTTCGTAATATGACGCAGCACAGCCGTCATTCCTACCCCCCCGGCGCCGCGCCCCGGCTCCTCAGCGTTGTTTGATTCCGTCCCGGAGCCTGCGCTGTTATGTTATCCCGTGGCCAGGCACACTTAGCGCTGCCCGTCTTCTGGCATCATTTGGTGTCAGGATGGCTGCGCCTGTGCGGCCGCGCTGGCCGAGAGCCCGCCTCGCAGTGTCTTCTGATTTAATCCCACTGGGGGCCTGGGATCCATGGACATGCGCAGTGCATATCTGAACCTCCACCTCTCACTCATCTCCCTATGGCTTCTTCAGACTGTTCGGTGTCAGCTGGTCCCTAATAGCATGCCACGGCCGTGACACCGCACAGTCTTAAGAAGCCGTAGGGAGGGGAGTGAGAGGCGAGGATATGCACTGTGCATGGCCATGGATCCCAGGCCCCCAGTGGGATAAAATCAGAAGACACTGCGAGGCGGGCTCTCGGCCAGCGCGGCCGCACAGGCGCAGCCAGCCTGACACCAAATGATGTCAGAAGATGGGCAGCGCTAAGTGTGCCTGGCCAAGGGATAACATAACAGCGCAGGCTCCGGGACGGAATCAAACAACGCTGAGGAGCCGGGGCGCGGCGCCGGGGGGGTAGGAATGACGGCTGTGCTGCGTCATATTACGAAGGAAAGTCCCACCTCCGGGACGGTTTCACGGTTTCAGGGGACACATTTTATAAGTGTTTAGTTCTGTGTTTGCAAGGAGCGTGATGAAAAGAGCCACCTTTTCCTTTTGCATCTTTTGTGCTGCACAAGCTGGCTCTTTCAGCTACAAACGCCTTGGGGGGGGTTAAAGGTTCCCTTTCGACTTTCTCAGGCTTCGGCCTACATTGTGTTCCTCTGCTTTTCCACCTGTCCCTGGGCTCCAACACCGCTAGTTGCCGTCCAGAAGTGCTGTCCGCACAGTCCCAACAGTCGCTCCTCTGTTATTGGGGTTCAGTAACGTCAGCTGTTCCCCAGCTGTGTGTGTGGCAATCCCTCCTACCTCCTCCTACCTCCTCCTCCTCCACCTGTCCCTGGGCTCCAACACCGCCAGTTGCTGTCCAGAAGTGCTGTACGCACAGTCAACAGTCCCTCCTCTGTTATTGGGGTTCAGTAACGTCAGCTGTTCCCCTGCTGTGTGTGTGGCAATCCCTCCTGCCTCCTCCTACCTCCTCCTCCTCCACCTGTCCCTGGGCTCCAACACCGCCAGTTGCCGTCCAGAAGTGCTGTACGCACAGTCAACAGTCCCTCCTCTGTTATTGGGGTTCAGTAACGTCAGCTGTTCCCCTGCTGTGTGTGTGGCAATCCCTCCTACCTCCTCCTACCTCCTCCTCCTCCACCTGTCCCTGGGCTCCAACACCGCCAGTTGCCGTCCAGAAGTGCTGTACGCACAGTCAACAGTCCCTCCTCTGTTATTGGGGTTCAGTAACGTCAGCTGTTCCCCTGCTGTGTGTGTGGCAATCCCTCCTACCTCCTCCTCCTCCACCTGTCCCTGGGCTCCAACACCGCCAGTTGCCGTCCAGAAGTGCTGTACGCACAGTCAACAGTCCCTCCTCTGTTATTGGGGTTCAGTAACGTCAGCTGTTCCCCTGCTGTGTGTGTGGCAATCCCTCCTACCTCCTCCTCCTCCACCTGTCCCTGGGCTCCAACACCGCCAGTTGCCGTCCAGAAGTGCTGTACGCACAGTCAACAGTCCCTCCTCTGTTATTGGGGTTCAGTAACGTCAGCTGTTCCCCTGCTGTGTGTGTGGCAATCCCTCCTACCTCCTCCTCCTCCACCTGTCCCTGGGCTCCAACACCGCCATTTGCCGTCCAGAAGTGCTGTACGCACAGTCAACAGTCCCTCCTCTGTTATTGGGGTTCAGTAACGTCAGCTGTTCCCCTGCTGTGTGTGTGGCAATCCCTCCTACCTCCTCCTACCTCCTCCTCCTCCACCTGTCCCTGGGCTCCAACACCGCCAGTTGCCGTCCAGAAGTGCTGTACGCACAGTCAACAGTCCCTCCTCTGTTATTGGGGTTCAGTAACGTCAGCTGTTCCCCTGCTGTGTGTGTGGCAATCCCTCCTACCTCCTCCTACCTCCTCCTCCTCCACCTGTCCCTGGGCTCCAACACCGCCAGTTGCCGTCCAGAAGTGCTGTACGCACAGTCAACAGTCCCTCCTCTGTTATTGGGGTTCAGTAACGTCAGCTGTTCCCCTGCTGTGTGTGTGGCAATCCCTCCTACCTCCTCCTCCTCCACCTGTCCCTGGGCTCCAACACCGCCAGTTGCCGTCCAGAAGTGCTGTACGCACAGTCAACAGTCCCTCCTCTGTTATTGGGGTTCAGTAACGTCAGCTGTTCCCCTGCTGTGTGTGTGGCAATCCCTCCTACCTCCTCCTCCTCCACCTGTCCCTGGGCTCCAACACCGCCAGTTGCCGTCCAGAAGTGCTGTACGCACAGTCAACAGTCCCTCCTCTGTTATTGGGGTTCAGTAACGTCAGCTGTTCCCCTGCTGTGTGTGTGGCAATCCCTCCTACCTCCTCCTCCTCCACCTGTCCCTGGGCTCCAACACCGCCAGTTGCCGTCCAGAAGTGCTGTACGCACAGTCAACAGTCCCTCCTCTGTTATTGGGGTTCAGTAATGTCAGCTGTTCCCCTGCTGTGTGTGTGGCAATCCCTCCTACCTCCTCCTCCTCCACCTGTCCCTGGGCTCCAACACCGCCAGTTGCCGTCCAGAAGTGCTGTACGCACAGTCAACAGTCCCTCCTCTGTTATTGGGGTTCAGTAACGTCAGCTGTTCCCCTGCTGTGTGTGTGGCAATCCCTCCTACCTCCTCCTCCTCCACCTGTCCCTGGGCTCCAACACCGCCAGTTGCCGTCCAGAAGTGCTGTACGCACAGTCAACAGTCCCTCCTCTGTTATTGGGGTTCAGTAACGTCAGCTGTTCCCCTGCTGTGTGTGTGGCAATCCCTCCTACCTCCTCCTCCTCCACCTGTCCCTGGGCTCCAACACCGCCAGTTGCCGTCCAGAAGTGCTGTACGCACAGTCAACAGTCCCTCCTCTGTTATTGGGGTTCAGTAACGTCAGCTGTTCCCCTGCTGTGTGTGTGGCAATCCCTCCTACCTCCTCCTCCTCCACCTGTCCCTGGGCTCCAACACCGCCAGTTGCCGTCCAGAAGTGCTGTCCGCACAGAGCCAAACACCTCGCCAATGTTTTAGTGGGGTTCAGCACCGCCAGCTGTTCCCCTGCTGTGCAGCCGGCAACGTGTACTGCGACCGCCACGCAGGCACAACAAGTTAAATTTAAGGGAACCTGTCCCCCCCCCCCCCAGGCGTTTGTTACTGAAGGAGCCACCTTGTGCAGCAGTAATGATGCAAAGGGAAAAAGTGCCTCTTTTCGTGGTGCTCCTTGCACATGCTGATCCTAACACTTATGAAAAGTGTCCCCTCCTACCGTGATACCGTCCGGTTGGTGGAACTTTCCTTTGTGATGTGACGCAGCACAGCCGTCATTCTTACCCCCTTGGCGCCGTGCGCCGCCTCCTCAGCGTTGTTTGAATCAGTCCCGGAGCCTGTGCTGTTAGGTTAGCCCTTGGCCATGCACACATTTTGCGCTGCCCGTCTTCTGACATCATTTGGTGTCAGGCTGGCTGCGCCTGTGCGGCCGCGCTGGCCGAGAGCCCGCCTCGTACTGTCTTCTGATTTAATCCCACTGGGGGCCAGAGATCCATGGACATGCGCAGTGCATATCTGAACCTCCACCTCTCACTCATCTCCCTACGGCTTATTCAAACTATGCGGTGTCAGCTGGTCCCTAAAAGCATGCCACGGCCGTGACACCGCACAGTCAGAAGAAGCCGTAGGGAGATGAGTGAGAGGTGGAGGTTCAGATATGCACTGCGCATGTCCATGGATCTCAGGCCCCCAGTGGGATTAAATCAGAAGACAGTACGAGGCGGGCTCTCGGCCAGCGCGGCCGCACAGGCGCAGCCAGCCTGACACCAAATGATGTCAGAAGACGGGCAGCGCAAAATGTGTGCATGGCCAAGGGCTAACCTAACAGCGCAGGCTCCGGGACTGATTCAAACAACGCTGAGGAGGCGGCGCACGGCGCCAAGGGGGTAAGAATGACGGCTGTGCTGCGTCACATCACAAAGGAAAGTTCCACCTACCGGACGGTATCACGGTAGGAGGGGACACTTTTTATAAGTGTTAGGTTCAGCATGTGCAAGGACCATAATTAAAAGAGCTAAGTTTACCTTTTCCAGCATTAGTGCTGTACACGATGGCTCTTTCAGCTACAAACGCCTGGGGGGGGGGTTAAAGTTTCCCTTTCAACTTGCTCCAGTGCAGGCTTCGGCCTACACTCTGCTCCCTCTCCTCCTCCTGCTGACCCTGGGCTCTAACACCGCCAGTTGCGGCCCAGATGTGCTAGCTGCACAGAGCCAAACACCAGCCAATGTGTCAGTGGGGTTCAGCACCGCCAGCTGTTCCCCTGCTGTGCAGCCAGCAACGTGTCCTGCAACAGCCACGCAGGCACAACAGACCCAAAGCTGCCGCCAGTGCAGGCTTCGGCCTACACTCTGCTCCATCTCCTCCTCCTGCTGACCCCGGGCTCTAACACCGCCAGTTGGGGCCCGGTACTGCCAGCTGCACAGAGAAAAACACCAGCCAATGTGTCAGTGGGGTTCAGCACCGCCAGCTTTTCCCCTGCTGTGTAGTCGGCAACGTGTCCTGCGACCGCCACGCAGACACAAGAACTGAAATTGAAGGGAACCTGTCCACCCTCCCCCAGGTGTTTCTATGTTTTACAGCCACCTTGTACAGCAGTAATGCTGCATGTGTGCAAGGTGGCTCAGAAACGTATTCTCCTTGCACTCGTGGAACTGAACACGTCTAAAATGTGTCCTCTGTGACCATTAAAACGTCCCTCAGGTGTGATTTTCCTTTGTATTGACACGCAACAAGCTCCTTGGTAACGCTGCCCGTCTTCTGGCATCATTGTTTGGCTGGGTGCGCCTCTGCGGCCGCCCTGCCCGACACAGCGCCCCTCGGTGTCTTATCTATTTTGACTGCGAGGGTGTGATTGACGGGCATGAGCAGTGCATATCTTCGCCAGGCTGTCACTCAGCTCCTTCCGCCTTCTTCAGACTGTGCGGCTTCATGGCCGCGGCATGCGATAAGGGATCAGCTGACGCCACATAGTCTGAAGCAGGTGTAAGAACCCAAGCGAGAGGCGAACATATGTACTGCGCCAGGCCATGAATCCCAGCCCCGCAGTGTTTTAACTATGTCAAGACACTGCGGGGCTGGGATTCATGGTCATCGCGAACCGCAGCGGCCGACATTAAATGAGGTCAGAAGATGGGCAGCGCTAACAGCGCTAGGCCAGGGGATAACACGACAGCGCAGACTCCTGTACAGCAAATAGCAACGCTCAGGAGGCTGCACCCAGCACCAAGGTGGGATTCTTGACATATGTGCTGCGTCTCATTACAAAGGGAACTCGCGCCTCCAACACAGTTTGACTGTATAAAGGGCTAAATGTTATACGTGTTTCATTCAGCGTGTGCAAGGAGCAAAATTAAAAGAGCAACCTTTGACTTGTGCAGCACTACTGCTGCATAAGCTGTGGCTCTTCTACTTTGTAACCCCTGAGGGGGGGTTAAAGGTTACCTTTGAAATTGGTTCAAGTAGGCTTCGGCCTACACTCTGCTCCCCCTGCAGAGCCCGGGCTCCAACACCGCCAGTTGGGGCCCGGTACTGCTAGCTGCACAGAGCCAAACACCAGCCAATGTGTCAGTGGGGTTCAGCACCGCCAGCTGTTCCCCTGCTGTGCAGCCGGCAACATGTCCTGCAACAGCCACGCAGGCACAACAGACCCAAAGCTGCCGCCAGTGCAGGCTTCGGCCTACACTCTGCTCCATCTCCTCCTCCTGCTGACCCCGGGCTCTAACACCGCCAGTTGGGGCCCGGTACTGCTAGCTGCACAGAGAAAAACACCAGCCAATGTGTCAGTGGGGTTCAGCACCGCCAGCTGTTCCCCTGCTGTGCAGCCGGCATCGTGTCCTGCAAAAGCCACGCAGACACAAGAACTGAAATTGAAGGGAACCTGTCCCCCCTCCCCCAGGCGTTTGTACATTTTTAAGGCCACCTTGTACAGCGGTAATGCTGCATGTGTGCAAGGTGGCTCATAAACGTATTCTCCTCGCACATGTGGAACTGAAAACACGTCTGAAATGTGTCCTCTGTGTGACCATTTAACCGTCCCGGGGGTGTGACTTTCCTTTGTAATGACACGCTGCAACCCCCTTGGTAGCGCTGCCCGTCTTCTGGCATCATTGTTTGGCTGCCTGCGCCTCTGCGGCCGCCCTGACCCACACAACGCCCCTAGGTGTCTTATTTCTTGGGACTGCGAGGGTGTGATTGATGGGCATGAGCAGTGCATCAGTTCGCCTGTCCCTCATCTCCTTCCGCCTTCTTCAGACTGTGCGGCTTCATGGCCGTGGCATGCGATAAGGGATCAGCTGACGCCGCACAGTCTGCAGCGGGTGTAAGGACCCGAGTGCGAGAGGCGAACATATGTGCTGCGCCAGGCCATGAATCACAGCCCCGCAGTGTTTTAACAATGTTAAGACACCGCGGGGCTGGGATTCATGGTCATCGCGAACCGCAGCGGCCGACATTAAATGAGGTCAGAAGATGGGCAGCGCTAACAGCGCTAGGCCAGGGGATAACACGACAGCGCAGACTCCTGTACAGCAAATAACAACGCTCAGGAGGCTGCACCCAGCACCAAGGTGGGATTCTTGACATCTGTGCTGCATCTCATTACAAAGGGAACTCGCGCCTCCAACACAGTTTGACTGTATAAAGGGCTAAATGTTATACATGTTTCATTCAGCGTGTGCAAGGAGCAAAATTAAAAGAGCAACCTTTGACTTGTGCAGCACTACTGCTGCATAAGCTGTGGCTCTTCTACTTTGTAACCCCTGAGGGGGGGTTAAATAATAATAATAATAATAATAATTTTATTTATATAGCGCCAACATATTCCGCAGCGCTTTACAACTTATAGAGGGGACTTATACAGACAACAGACATTACAGCATAACAGAAATCACAGTTCAAAACAGATACCAGGAGGAATGAGGGCCCTGCTGCTCGCAAGCTTACAATCTATGAGGAAAAGGGGAGACACAAGAGGTGGATGGTAACAATTGCTTTAGTTATTTGGACCAGCCATAGTGTAAGGCTCGGGTGTTCATGTAAAGCTGCATGAACCAGTTAACTGCCTAAGTATGTAACAGTACAGACACAGAGGCTATTAACTGCATAAAGTGTATGAGAACATGATGGAGGAACGTGATTATGTTGTTGTTTTTTATTAATAGGCCACACAGGGATAATTAGGTTAATGCGTTGAGGCGGTAGGCCAATCTGAACAAATGAGTTTTTAGTGCACGCTTAAAACTGTGGGGATTGGGGATTAATTGTATTAACCTAGGTAGTGCATTCCAAAGAATCGGCGCCGCACGTGTAAAGTCTTGGAGACGGGAGTGGGAGGTTCTGATTATTGAGGATGCTAACCTGAGGTCATTAGCAGAGCGGAGGGCACGGGTAGGTTGGTAGACTGAGACCAGAGAGGAGATGTAGGGTGGTGCTGAGCCATGGAGTGCTTTGTGGATGAGGGTAGTAGTTTTGTACTGGATTCTGGATTGGATGGGTAGCCAGTGTAATGACTGGCACAAGGTAGAGGCATCGGTGTAACGGTTGGCGAGGAATATGATCCTGGCAGCAGCATTCAGGACAGATTGGAGCGGGGAGAGTCTGGTAAAAGGTAGGCCAATTAGTAGAGAGTTACAATAGTCCAGACGAGAATGAATAAGTGAGACAGTAAGAGTTTTTGCAGAGTCAAAAGTAAGAAAAGGGCGAATTCTGGAAATGTTTTTGAGATGCAGATAAGAAGAGCGAGCCAGTGATCGGATGTGGGGGGTGAATGAAAGCTCGGAATCAAGGATGACTCCAAGGCAGCGGGCATGTTGCTTTGGAGTAATGGTGGAACCGCACACAGAGATGGCAATGTCGGGCAAAGGTAGGTTTGTAGAGGGAGAGAACACGAGGAGTTCAGTTTTTGACAGGTTCAGTTTCAGATAGAGGGAGGACATGATGTTAGAGACAGCGGTAAGACAATCACTGGTGTTTTCTAAAAAGGTCGGCGTGATAACAGGAGAAGAGGTATATAATTGGGTGTCGTCAGCATAGAGATGGTACTGGAAACCAAATCTACTGATTGTTTGTCCAATAGGGGCAGTATACAAAGAGAAGAGGAGGGGGCCTAGGACTGATCCTTGAGGAACCCCAACAGTAAGGGGAAGGTGAGAGGAGGAGGAACCAGCAAAACAAACAGTGAAGGATCGGCCAGAGAGATAGGAGGAGAACCAAGAGAGAACGGTGTCCTTGAGGCCGATGGAGCGGAGCATAGTGAGGAGGAGCTGATGATCCACAGTGTCGAATGCTGCGGAGAGATCCAAGAGAATTAGCATGGAATAGTGACCATTAGATTTAGCTGTTAGTAGGTCATTAGAGACTTTAGTGAGGGCAGTTTCAGTAGAGTGTAAAGAGCGGAAACCAGATTGAAGAGGGTCGAGAAGAGAATTATCTGAGAGATAGCGGGTAAGACGGGAGTGGACCAGGCGTTCCAGGAGTTTAGAGATGAAGGGAAGATTAGAGACAGGTCTATAATTAGCGGCACAATTTTGATCGAGGGAGGGCTTTTTAAGTAGTGGATGTATGATGGCATGCTTAAATGAGGAGGGAAAAATACCGGAAGTGAGGGAAAGGTTGAATATTTTTGTTAGGTGAGAGGTGACAGCCGGGGAAAGGGACTGGAGGAGATGCGACGGAATGGGGTCGCTGGTGCAAGTGGTCGGGCGAGAAGATGCAAG
Organism: Ranitomeya variabilis; assembly: GCF_051348905.1. NCBI lineage: Eukaryota > Metazoa > Chordata > Amphibia > Anura > Dendrobatidae > Ranitomeya > Ranitomeya variabilis. The sequence continues at coordinate 528,389,897 of NC_135234.1, forward strand.
GAGCCTGCTTACTTCTTCTTCTGTAACTGGTTAAACGGGTTAAAGGTTACCTTTGAAATTGGTTCAAGTAGGCTTCGGCCTACACTCTGCTCCCCCTGCAGAGCCCGGGCTCCAACACCGCCAGTTGGGGCCCGGTACTGCTAGCTGCACAGAGCCAAACACCAGCCAATGTGTCAGTGGGGTTCAGCACCGCCAGCTGTTCCCCTGCTGTGCAGCCGGCAACGTGTCCTGCAACAGCCACGCAGGCACAACAGACCCAAAGCTGCCGCCAGTGCAGGCTTCGGCCTACACTCTGCTCCATCTCCTCCTCCTGCTGACCCCGGGCTCTAACACCGCCAGTTGGGGCCCGGTACTGCTAGCTGCACAGAGAAAAACACCAGCCAATGTGTCAGTGGGGTTCAGCACCGCCAGCTGTTCCCCTGCTGTGCAGCCGGCATCGTGTCCTGCAAAAGCCACGCAGACACAAGAACTGAAATTGAAGGGAACCTGTCCCCCCTCCCCCAGGCGTTTGTACGTTTTTAAGGCCACCTTGTACAGCGGTAATGCTGCATGTGTGCAAGGTGGCTCATAAACGTATTCTCCTCGCACATGTGGAACTGAAAACACGTCTGAAATGTGTCCTCTGTGTGACCATTTAACCGTCCCGGGGGTGTGACTTTCCTTTGTAATGACACGCTGCAACCCCCTTGGTAGCGCTGCCCGTCTTCTGGCATCATTGTTTGGCTGCCTGCGCCTCTGCGGCCACCCTGACCCACACAACGCCCCTCGGTGTCTTATTTCTTGGGACTGCGAGGGTGTGATTGATGGGCATGAGCAGTGCATCAGTTCGCCTGTCCCTCATCTCTTTCCGCCTTCTTCAGACTGTGCGGCTTCATGGCCGTGGCATGCGATAAGGGATCAGCTGACGCCGCACAGTCTGCAGCGGGTGTAAGGACCCGAGTGCGAGAGGCGAACATATGTGCTGCGCCAGGCCATGAATCACAGCCCCGCAGTGTTTTAACAATGTTAAGACACCGCGGGGCTGGGATTCATGGTCATCGCGAACCGCAGCGGCCGACATTAAATGATCTCAGAAGATGGGCAGCGCTAACAGCGCTAGGCCAGGGGATAACACGACAGCGCAGACTCCTGTACAGCAAATAACAACGCTCAGGAGGCTGCACCCAGCACCAAGGTGGGATTCTTGACATCTGTGCTGCGTCTCATTACAAAGGGAACTCGCGCCTCTAACACAGTTTGACTGTATAAAGGGCTAAATGTTATACGTGTTTCATTCAGCGTGTGCAAGGAGAAAAATTAAAAGAGCAACCTTTGACTTGTGCAGCACTACTGCTGCATAAGCTGTGGCTCTTCTACTTTGTAACCCCTGAGGGGGGGTTAAAGGTTACCTTTGAAATTGGTTCAAGTAGGCTTCGGCCTACACTCTGCTCCCCCTGCAGAGCCCTGGCTCCAACACCGCCAGTTGGGGCCCGGTACTGCTAGCTGCACAGAGCCAAACACCAGCCAATGTGTCAGTGGGGTTCAGCACCGCCAGCTGTTCCCCTGCTGTGCAGCCGGCAACGTGTCCTGCAACAGCCACGCAGGCACAACAGACCCAAAGCTGCCGCCAGTGCAGGCTTCGGCCTACACTCTGCTCCATCTCCTCCTCCTGCTGACCCCGGGCTCTAACACCGCCAGTTGGGGCCCGGTACTGCTAGCTGCACAGAGAAAAACACCAGCCAATGTGTCAGTGGGGTTCAGCACCGCCAGCTGTTCCCCTGCTGTGCAGCCGGCATCGTGTCCTGCAAAAGCCACGCAGACACAAGAACTGAAATTGAAGGGAACCTGTCCCCCCTCCCCCAGGCGTTTGTACGTTTTTAAGGCCACCTTGTACAGCGGTAATGCTGCATGTGTGCAAGGTGGCTCATAAACGTATTCTCCTCGCACATGTGGAACTGAAAACACGTCTGAAATGTGTCCTCTGTGTGACCATTTAACCGTCCCGGGGGTGTGACTTTCCTTTGTAATGACACGCTGCAACCCCCTTGGTAGCGCTGCCCGTCTTCTGGCATCATTGTTTGGCTGCCTGCGCCTCTGCGGCCGCCCTGACCCACACAACGCCCCTCGGTGTCTTATTTCTTGGGACTGCGAGGGTGTGATTGATGGGCATGAGCAGTGCATCAGTTCGCCTGTCCCTCATCTCCTTCCGCCTTCTTCAGACTGTGCGGCTTCATGGCCGTGGCATGCGATAAGGGATCAGCTGACGCCGCACAGTCTGCAGCGGGTGTAAGGACCCGAGTGCGAGAGGCGAACATATGTGCTGCGCCAGGCCATGAATCACAGCCCCGCAGTGTTTTAACAATGTTAAGACACCGCGGGGCTGGGATTCATGGTCATCGCGAACCGCAGCGGCCGACATTAAATGAGGTCAGAAGATGGGCAGCGCTAACAGCGCTAGGCCAGGGGATAACACGACAGCGCAGACTCCTGTACAGCAAATAACAACGCTCAGGAGGCTGCACCCAGCACCAAGGTGGGATTCTTGACATCTGTGCTGCGTCTCATTACAAAGGGAACTCGCGCCTCCAACACAGTTTGACTGTATAAAGGGCTAAATGTTATACGTGTTTCATTCAGCGTGTGCAAGGAGCAAAATTAAAAGAGCAACCTTTGACTTGTGCAGCACTACTGCTGCATAAGCTGTGGCTCTTCTACTTTGTAACCCCTGAGGGGGGGTTAAAGGTTACCTTTGAAATTGGTTCAAGTAGGCTTCGGCCTACACTCTGCTCCCCCTGCAGAGCCCGGGCTCCAACACCGCCAGTTGGGGCCCAGTACTGCTAGCTGCACAGAGCCAAACACCAGCCAATGTGTCAGTGGGGTTCAGCACCGCCAGCTGTTCCCCTGCTGTGCAGCCGGCAACGTGTCCTGCAACAGCCACGCAGGCACAACAGACCCAAAGCTGCCGCCAGTGCAGGCTTCGGCCTACACTCTGCTCCATCTCCTCCTCCTGCTGACCCCGGGCTCTAACACCGCCAGTTGGGGCCCGGTACTGCTAGCTGCACAGAGAAAAACACCAGCCAATGTGTCAGTGGGGTTCAGCACCGCCAGCTGTTCCCCTGCTGTGCAGCCGGCATCGTGTCCTGCAAAAGCCACGCAGACACAAGAACTGAAATTGAAGGGAACCTGTCCCCCCTCCCCCAGGCGTTTGTACGTTTTTAAGGCCACCTTGTACAGCGGTAATGCTGCATGTGTGCAAGGTGGCTCATAAACGTATTCTCCTCGCACATGTGGAACTGAAAACACGTCTGAAATGTGTCCTCTGTGTGACCATTTAACCGTCCCGGGGGTGTGACTTTCCTTTGTAATGACACGCTGCAACCCCCTTGGTAGCGCTGCCCGTCTTCTGGCATCATTGTTTGGCTGCCTGCGCCTCTGCGGCCGCCCTGACCCACACAACGCCCCTCGGTGTCTTATTTCTTGGGACTGCGAGGGTGTGATTGATGGGCATGAGCAGTGCATCAGTTCGCCTGTCCCTCATCTCCTTCCGCCTTCTTCAGACTGTGCGGCTTCATGGCCGTGGCATGCGATAAGGGATCAGCTGACGCCGCACAGTCTGCAGCGGGTGTAAGGACCCGAGTGCGAGAGGCGAACATATGTGCTGCGCCAGGCCATGAATCACAGCCCCGCAGTGTTTTAACAATGTTAAGACACCGCGGGGCTGGGATTCATGGTCATCGCGAACCGCAGCGGCCGACATTAAATGAGGTCAGAAGATGGGCAGCGCTAACAGCGCTAGGCCAGGGGATAACACGACAGCGCAGACTCCTGTACAGCAAATAACAACGCTCAGGAGGCTGCACCCAGCACCAAGGTGGGATTCTTGACATCTGTGCTGCGTCTCATTACAAAGGGAACTCGCGCCTCCAACACAGTTTGACTGTATAAAGGGCTAAATGTTATACGTGTTTCATTCAGCGTGTGCAAGGAGCAAAATTAAAAGAGCAACCTTTGACTTGTGCAGCACTACTGCTGCATAAGCTGTGGCTCTTCTACTTTGTAACCCCTGAGGGGGGGTTAAAGGTTACCTTTGAAATTGGTTCAAGTAGGCTTCGGCCTACACTCTGCTCCCCCTGCAGAGCCCGGGCTCCAACACTGCCAGTTGGGGCCCGGTACTGCTAGCTGCACAGAGCCAAACACCAGCCAATGTGTCAGTGGGGTTCAGCACCGCCAGCTGTTCCCCTGCTGTGCAGCCGGCAACGTGTCCTGCAACAGCCACGCAGGCACAACAGACCCAAAGCTGCCGCCAGTGCAGGCTTCGGCCTACACTCTGCTCCATCTCCTCCTCCTGCTGACCCCGGGCTCTAACACCGCCAGTTGGGGCCCGGTACTGCTAGCTGCACAGAGAAAAACACCAGCCAATGTGTCAGTGGGGTTCAGCACCGCCAGCTGTTCCCCTGCTGTGCAGCCGGCATCGTGTCCTGCAAAAGCCACGCAGACACAAGAACTGAAATTGAAGGGAACCTGTCCCCCCTCCCCCAGGCGTTTGTACGTTTTTAAGGCCACCTTGTACAGCGGTAATGCTGCATGTGTGCAAGGTGGCTCATAAACGTATTCTCCTCGCACATGTGGAACTGAAAACACGTCTGAAATGTGTCCTCTGTGTGACCATTTAACCGTCCCGGGGGTGTGACTTTCCTTTGTAATGACACGCTGCAACCCCCTTGGTAGCGCTGCCCGTCTTCTGGCATCATTGTTTGGCTGCCTGCGCCTCTGCGGCCGCCCTGACCCACACAACGCCCCTCGGTGTCTTATTTCTTGGGACTGCGAGGGTGTGATTGATGGGCATGAGCAGTGCATCAGTTCGCCTGTCCCTCATCTCCTTCCGCCTTCTTCAGACTGTGCGGCTTCATGGCCGTGGCATGCGATAAGGGATCAGCTGACGCCGCACAGTCTGCAGCGGGTGTAAGGACCTGAGTGCGAGAGGCGAACATATGTGCTGCGCCAGGCCATGAATCACAGCCCCGCAGTGTTTTAACAATGTTAAGACACCGCGGGGCTGGGATTCATGGTCATCGCGAACCGCAGCGGCCGACATTAAATGAGGTCAGAAGATGGGCAGCGCTAACAGCGCTAGGCCAGGGGATAACACGACAGCGCAGACTCCTGTACAGCAAATAACAACGCTCAGGAGGCTGCACCCAGCACCAAGGTGGGATTCTTGACATCTGTGCTGCGTCTCATTACAAAGGGAACTCGCGCCTCCAACACAGTTTGACTGTATAAAGGGCTAAATGTTATACGTGTTTCATTCAGCGTGTGCAAGGAGCAAAATTAAAAGAGCAACCTTTGACTTGTGCAGCACTACTGCTGCATAAGCTGTGGCTCTTCTACTTTGTAACCCCTGAGGGGGGGTTAAAGGTTACCTTTGAAATTGGTTCAAGTAGGCTTCGGCCTACACTCTGCTCCCCCTGCAGAGCCCGGGCTCCAACACTGCCAGTTGGGGCCCGGTACTGCTAGCTGCACAGAGCCAAACACCAGCCAATGTGTCAGTGGGGTTCAGCACCGCCAGCTGTTCCCCTGCTGTGCAGCCGGCAACGTGTCCTGCAACAGCCACGCAGGCACAACAGACCCAAAGCTGCCGCCAGTGCAGGCTTCGGCCTACACTCTGCTCCATCTCCTCCTCCTGCTGACCCCGGGCTCTAACACCGCCAGTTGGGGCCCGGTACTGCTACCTGCACAGAGAAAAACACCAGCCAATGTGTCAGTGGGGTTCAGCACCGCCAGCTGTTCCCCTGCTGTGCAGCCGGCATCGTGTCCTGCAAAAGCCACGCAGACACTTGCTCTTGTACCTTCTGCTCCCCATCCTGGTTCCAGTACCGTCAGCTGGTTCCGGGCAGAGCCTTTGGCTTAGGTGCCTCCCTCTGGGTATCCAAGTTCCACCAATGTCAGGTGGTCCTTGGTAGTGCTTTCAGGCACGGGTACCTCCTGCTTAGTAACCGGGTTCCAGTAACGTCAGCTGGTCTTCGGTAGTTCCATTGGCTCTTGGACCTTCGGCTACCCATCCGGGTTCCAGCACCGTCAGCTGGTTCTCGGCAGTGTCTTTTGCTCTTGTACCTTCTGCTCCCCATCCTGGTTCCAGTACCGTCAGCTGGTTCCGGGCAGAGCCTTTGGCTTAGGTGCCTCCCTCTGGGTATCCGAGTTCCACCAACGTCAGGTGGTCCTTGGTAGTGCTTTCAGGCACGGGTACCTCCTGCTTAGTAACCGGGTTCCAGTAACGTCAGCTGGTCCTCGGTAGTTCCATTGGCTCTTGGACCTTCGGGTAGCCATCCGAGTTCCAGTTCCATCAGCTGGTTCTCGGCATTTTCTCAGCCTTCTTGTACCTTCTGCTACATTTCCAAGTTCAAGAGACTAAACACGATGACCCGGAAGACCACCCCTAAGATGACGACGACACCAGAGACGACAACCACCGTGATGACGACGACCCTGGAGACGATGACCCCAAAGACCACCCCGATGACGACGACCCCGGAGACGACGACCCTGAAGACCACCCCGATGACGACGACCCCGGAGACGACGACCCTGGTGACGACGACGACCTGGAAGACCGAGAAGCAGAAGAACAAGAGGCTGCAGAACAAAGAGCAGAAGAACATTAAGCATAACACTAAATATCAGAGCAAAAAATATTATCTAAATTATAAGCAGAAGAAGACTAAGCAGTGTATGGGGGTGAGTCCGTTCCTCCTCGTGGTGCCCCTGGATAAAGCCTGATGCTGCAGGCCAAACTGAACGCGGACAAATGTAACTGTTTTGTGACAGGCAGAACGGAAGGTGTAATCTTCAAACTTTTATAGATAACAACTACGGGAATGCCTGTCACAAATAAGAATATGATGAAGAAGTAGAATATGATGAAGATAATAGTAAAATAAAAAGAATATGAACAATGTAACCAAAAAAATAATAGGTAGAAGATGAAGAAGAAGATGAATAAGGTGAAGAAGTTGATGTCAAAGAAGCTGATGATGAGGATAATGAAGAAGAAAGTGTGGGAGAAGTAAAAAAGAAGGTGAAGGGCGTGGAAGTAGTGAAACATCAATATCTGACAAAATAAAAAAAAAATTTACATAGTCAAAATCTTTCTAACGCCGAACGTCATAAAAAAAACAAAAACCTGCTATTCTATTACATTGGGCTAAACCTCTGTGCCTTTAATGTCTCCGCCACGTCCCCCAATACATCCTACATTATTCTTAGTTGTTTTCCTTCATGTAGAATGAACCTACAAGTTTATAAAGGGTTTATTTTAATTCTGATATTTTCGTCCCATTGACTTGCATTGGGATCGGGTATCGGTATCGGATTAGATCCGATATTTTGACGGTATCGGCCGATACTTTCCGATACCGATACTTTCCGATATCGGAAAGTATCGCTCAACACTACTCGCTATCACTAATTACTACCTCTTGTGGTAAGGCATTCCACATTCTGACTGCTTTAACTGTAAGGAACACTTTCCTATTTAGCTGCCTGAATCGCTTTTCACTCGTAATGAGGGCCCCTTGGTCCTAAGTATTGTCTTTTGAAGAAATAAGTCATGTGCCAGTCTTTTGTACTGACAGAACTTATATTTATATGTATAAATGAGATTTCTTCTGAGGCGTCTTTTTCCTAAGATAAATAAGCCTAACTTTGCCAACCTCTCATCATATGAGAGGCATTCCATCCCTTGTAATAATCTAGTTGCACGCCTTTGAACTGACTCTATCTTCTGAATGTCATTTAAAAAATGTGGAGCCCAAAACTGGAACTTTATCTCTCTTTTTATATATCCTAAAATCTTGTTTGCTTTTGCGACTGCTGCTTGACATGGAGTACTGCTGCTCATTTACTTGTAACCAGAATACCCAAGTCCTCCTCCTGTTCTGTAGTTTCAAGTATATTCCCATTTAATGTATATGCTGAAATAGGATTACTTCATCTTAGGTGTATTACTCTACATTTATGAATATTACATTTAGTTTCCTAAATGTATGCCAATTCAGCCATGTTATCCAGATCATTTTGCACTATTGTAATGTCAAAGTCAAACATATTCCTACATAGTTTGGTGTCATCAGCAAAGACTGACACTTTACTCTCAATCCCATCCACTACGTCATTAATAAAGAGACGTATCCGTATGTCCTTGTGACCTGGTACTTAATAACCTGGGACATATGGATACATCCCGGCGATTTTGCATGCACAGAGGCTGTGCATGCGCTATTGTTGCCGGGTGTCAGCTGATTCTAACAGATGACAATCGGCACTCATAGCCAAAAGCAGTCCAATTTAGTCCCCTAAATGTTGTGATCAAACTTGATCAGAGTGTTTTGGGAGCAGGCAGAGGGATGAAAGTCCCTCTGCTCTTGGATTGGAGACCCATTGTTGTCATGACGACATCCGAGTCACCAGAACGAGGAAAGTTGCTTGATCATGCTCACAGCATGATCCAATGAAAACAAAAAGAGGTGCACCCTGGCTGTAGGTTAAATAAATATGGGGGTGCAATGCCTAGTCCAATATTGTATTAGCCAAAAAGGAAGAGAAAGAATGGACTAATAACGGCTTGCACACCACCAAATATAGAAAAGTAACAAACTTTATTAAACACCACAAAAAACATAAAAACACTTAAAATACCACAATCATGTGTAGAACACCCCTATATAAACATAATATGTCTGCCAGAGCAATATGAAAACAGGCCCCCATGCATAAATGTTATAAGTAACGTGGCTCAGTAGATCCTAAATGGTAGAACAATGAAGTCCTGGTAAGATAAAGACCTCACTGGTGGGATAGAGTTAATCCCTTAGCCACCTATGCAGAGGTGCATGCAAGATGGTAATGCAGAAACATGTCATAAAATATAAAAAAGCATGCAGGATTAGCTGAAAGAACCACTCATGAGATGAAAAAACAGGGCTCCTGAGGAGTCAGCGACTAAAACATAATGACATGAATACTCAACTGAATCAGAACCCAGAGAGATAAAAGTAGTGAGAGTCGCAACTTTTCTTGGCTAAAATAGCCAGGCAGACCCACAAGCCATAAGTGGCCGGCATAGGAAGATGAAGGGGTGCTGGGAGAGAGTCTCTGTAATCGCAGTGACCTGAATAATTAAGTTGCCATATCACTTATACTACATGAGTAACGGTGTAAAAAATAAATACAACCAATTATTCACCTGCTGTTGTTTTGTTCATTCTGCCTCCCAAAGTTCACAGCGAGGCTCGGCACAGTTATCTTGTGCTCTAAACTGAGCACGTTTAAATCTCTGAAATACGTGACTCAGATGGAACCCCCATCAGAAGATTCTTTACACTGAGACAGATGTAGGAACTGTGGCTGTTCTAGGACCTGTGATCCAGCAGTGTCCATCTTTTTAGGATTGCATAAAAGTGCTGTCAGCCACAGTTTTGTGCACTTCTTAAAAGAAGGACACCACTGAACAGAGGCCAGACAGAGGCCAGAGTAACTCTGCTGCTTCATTACAGTGAATGGATTTTTCGGGGGTTTCATCTGAATCACGTCACTCAGAGATTTCGATAGAAACCCCAATGTTGTTCTGGCACCTTGGGGGCTCTGCCAATGTAACATGGCACCCTCAAACCCTTCCAGCAAAATCTAAACTCCAATATGTTGCGTTATTCCCTTCTAAGCTTTGCACTGTGCCTCAAAATTATTTTTCCCTCATATATGTTGTATTGGCATACTCAGCAGAAATTGCGCAAGAAATTGTATGATGCAATTTCTCCTGTTACCCTTAGAAAAAATGCAAAATGTGGGGTTAAAAATCATTTTTGGGAGGAAAATGTGATTTTTTTATTTTCATGGCTCAACGTTATAAACTTCTGTAAAGCACTTGGGGATTCATGGTGCTCCCCACTCATCTAAATACATTCCTTGAGCAGTCCAGTTTCCAAAATGGGGTTACTTATGAGGGGTTTCCACGATATAGGCACATCAGGAGCTCTTCAAACGAAACATGGCATCCGCTAATGATTCCAGCAAATTTTACATTCAAAAAGTCAAATGATGCTCCTTCACTTCCGAGCCCTGCCGTGCGCCTAAACAGTAGTTTTCTCCCACATATGAGGTATTGGCATACTCTGGAGAAATTTCACAACAAATAATATGGTGCAATTTCTCCTGTTGCCCTGAAGAAAATGGAAAAGTTGGGGCTAAAAAACATTTTTCTGGGGAAAGAGTAACTTATTTTTTTTATTTACATGGCTCAACAATATGTCATGAAAAAAATCTCAGAATCAGTGGGATCCAATGAAACGTTCCAGAGTTATTACCTCATAATGTGGTAGTGATCAGAATTTTATAAATTAGCCTGGTCATTAACACGCAAACCAGCTTGGGGGGGGTGTGTGAAAGGGTTAAAAATAATTATTTCTAGCACAGATCCCTGCAGTACCCCCTTCTGACAATATCCTATTTAGAGAACTTACCATTTATGACAACTCTGTTTCCTGACGACTCTTTGTTTCCTATTTGCTTCTAATTTATGTGCTAAGTGTTCTCAATTTTTCATATATTCTAGTGCAGTAATGCAATTCAATTTTCACATTTCATGTTTGCATGCTATAGCGCAACAGAGTGTTACTTTATTTGTTTGGTTGCATATGGAGATGGAAACTTTAAGTTAGCACATGTTCATACCTGATTTCTGCTTGGAAGTGACAGTCAGTCTTCTGATAATTGTATGCATTAGCTCTCTGACTGAGCACTCCAACCCTCAGTCTCAGGCTGTTTTAATTACAACAGGATCCTACCTTCCCATAGAGATGCAGACTTTAGTCTAAGAGAGGATTCACATTAGGCAATGAGAGTCGCCTTATCGTGGCTGCCGGGTACACATGAATTGGCCAATTTATGCACTAACTATTCTCAGTTTTTCATATTTTCTAGTACCGTAATGCAATTAAATTTTCATATTTCATGTTTTCATGCTACAGCGCTACAGAGTGCTACTTTATTCGTTTGGTTGTATATGGCTTAGTAAGCACCTGTTCATACCTGATTTCTGCTTGGAAGTGACAGTCAGTCTTTTGATCTTTGTTTCCTGTTGTTATCCAATTCCTTACCCGTCTGCATATAGTGTTCCACAGTCCTTGCTTTTGTAGGTTCAGTATAAGCCTGTTTTGTGGAACAGTATCAAATGCATTTGCAAAGTCCAGATAAATCACATCAGTTGCATTACCAACATACAGATCTACACATACAGGGGTTGGACAAAATAATGGAAACACCTGGAAACATCAGTAAAAGTTAGTTTAATATGGTGTAGGTCCACCTTTTGAGGCGATTACAGCTTCAATTCTCTGAGGTATGGATTCATACAAGGTGTGAATTGTTTCCAAAGGAATTTTAGCCCATTCTGCAGTTAAAACACCCTCCAGTTCTTTGAGCGACGATGCCGGCGGAAATCGACGTCTAACTTGAATCTCTAAAATTGACCATAAATGCTCAATAATGTTGAGGTCTGGAGATTGTGGGGGCCAGATGAAATGCTCCACTTCATTAGAATGTTCCTCATGCCATGCTTTAACAATTCTAGCTGTATGAATTGGTGCATTATCATCCTGAAAGATGGCGCTCCCCTCTGGGAACAGTGCTTGAACCATTGGATGCACTTGGTCGCACAAAATACCTAAATAATCTCGGCTGTTAATTCTTCGATGAAGGGATATCATTGGCCCGGCGGATCTCCATGAAATAGCACCCCAGATCATCACAGAACCTCCACCATGTTTTACGGTTGGGAGAAGGCAGTCTGGATGGAATGCTTCTTTCGGCTGTCTCCAAACGTACACTCAGCCAGAGGTCGGAAATAGGGTAAACTATGATTTGTCTGAGAATATCACATGTTTCCACTGCTCAAGGGACCAATTATGGAGGCTTCTACACCACTCTAAACGCTTGGAAACATTTGTCATTGAGAGCAGCGGTTTTCTTATTGCAGCTCTTCCGTGGAATCCAGATTTGTGCAGCTCCGACTAACAGTTTTCGTGGAAACTGGGTTCTGTAGGTGTTCATTGAGCTCAGCAGTGATTTTTGGAGCCGTGGTCTTGCGATCCTCTCTCACAATTCGCTTTAGAGTCCCACGATCTCTCTCAGTCAACTTTGACTTTCGGCTGGACCTGTGCTTTGCTGCGGACGTTTTTCTTTCTCTTTCAAATGCAGTCATTACTTTGGAGACAGTACCTCTTGACACGCCAAGCATTCAGGCACTTTCTGTTACACTAGCTCCTGCTATACGAGCACCAACAATTTGGCCTCTTTGAAAATCCGAGAGGTCTGCCATTGGTATCAGTTTCTCATCAATGTTCTTACAATTATGCAAAACAAACAGTAAATTCACATAACACAAATAATCAACTACAAAACATTACCATATGTCACGGTTTGCATGTTTATCACATGTTCGAAGATTATGATGTCAAAACGTTAGGTGTTTCCATTATTTTGTCCAACCCCTGTATCTCCTCATCATAAACCAACATGTTGGTTAGACATGAATTATTCTTCATAAATCCATTCTGGTTGTCAGTCATTACATTACTCTCTGCAGCATATCTCTGCAGGTCATCTCTTATAATGCCCTCAAAAACTTTGCACACTACAGATGTCAGATTTACCGTGTGGTAGTTACCTGGATCCACCTTACCTTTCTTAAATATTGGTTCCACATCAGCCATCCTCCAATCCTGTGGCACCATCCTTGTTACAAGAGTGTCTAAGAATATGAGACACAGCGGTCTGTGAATTACTGAGCTCAGTTCACTCAGCATCCGTAGATGAATGCCATCGGGGCCAGTTGTGGGAAAACGTGTTTGCCCCTTTCCTGGTTTCCTATTCTTTTGCATGTTTGTAATGCTTAAATGTTTCAGGTCACCAAACAAATTTAAATATTAGACAAAGATAGCACAAGTAAACACAAAATGCAGTTTTTAAATGAAAGTCTTTATTATTAAAGCCAACCAGGATTTTGCTAAGTGAACTACAGGCATTGTCATGTTGACGTTACACAGATTGAAATGATACGTGGGGTGGAGAAATACATCTTGTGGTTCTTGTGTAATCAGTGTTAGAAGTTTTCAGTTAATGAGATGCTTGTGTTCTTGGTAGCCCTGTTAGCAGTGTTTTATCTTGGTGCTCTAGACCAGAGAAGCCAATTAGAGACTAGCCCACAAGCCCACCCCAAAGCACCCAAACGTGTTCCTTATCATAGATACAGAGAGAGACAGACTGTCTGCGGTTCAGGGCGGGTCTATGGGCAGGTCTGTTCTTAATTTCTTTGGCCTAGAGAACCAAGATAAGGCTCTGCTTACTGGCCCGCCCCAGAGCACGAGCATCTCATTAACTGAAAACTTCTAACACTGATTGCACAAGAACCACAAGATGGATTTCTTCACCCCAGGTATCATTTTAATCAGTGTAACACTGGTAACATCACAATGCCTGCAGTTTACTTAATAAAATCCATTGACAGGTTCATGTTAAGGGAAAAAGAAATCAAAACCTACAGGGCCCTGTGTTAAAAAGTGATTGCCCCCCCTCCTTAAAACATAAATAAATTGTGGTTTAGAACATCTCTATGAAGCCGAGTTCAAATTCCTTAGCCACAACCAGGCCTGATTACTGCCACACCTGTTCTCAATCAAGAAATCACTTATATAGGACCTGCCTGACAAAGTGAAGTAGACCAAAAGATTCCTCAAAAGCTAGACATCATGCCGCGATTCAAAGAAATTCTGGAACAAATTATTTAAGATCTATCAGTCTGGATAAAGTTATAAAGTCATTTGTAAAACTTTGGGACTCCAGCGAACCACAGTGAGAGCCATTATCCACAAATGGTGAAAACATGGAACAGTGGTGAACCTTCCCAACAGTTCACTTTCAGCAGCAGCACTAGTGCAGGAGCGACCTCTCTGCACTGTGACATTGAGCAAATGGCGCCAGCAAAACAAGATGTCCGCTTTTTATATGGCCATGTACATGTGACTTTTGCAACTAATCACAGAAGACCTTGTGTCATGATGTTTTGGATGGTTTTTGCATCCTGATTGGCAGCAACACACGTAAAGTTAAGGGGAAAAAAGAAAAAGAGGGAGCTGCTCCTCTAACCTCTCTACACAACCTCCCCTTATCAAACACATCTACCTGTCCCTCCACTCATCAAACAGCGCCACTATAGTAGCCAAAATCGTAACAAAACCATACGTGGAAACGCGATGATTTACTGAATTGTGACCGAATTTTGTTGACTTTGAGTAAAAATGCTTGTGAAAGCGAACACAAATCCGAATGTTCTATGCTTGTGCTGAATTTGTGATGGGCAAATGTTTTCCGAACAAGTTCGCTCATCTCTACTCTAGATAACTTTGTATTTTTCCCGGCAGAGACAAGTCCTGGCTGGCAGATGTGATAGCGGTCTTACCTGGATGAGGAAAAGCGAAGATAAAGAACTTCAACTGGAGATGTCACTGGTGAGTCAGTGTGTTACCGGTACACTGATGCTATACACTACATATTATATACTGAGCTCTTGTGCAAGAGTCACTGGTGATCACTGCATTACTTGTACACTGACAGTTAGTGTTGAGCGATACCATCCGATACTTGAAAGTATCGGTATCGGAAAGTATCGGCCGATACCGGCAAAGTATCGGATCTAATCTGATACCGATACCAATACAAGTCAATGGGACACCAAGTATCGGACGGTATCCTGTATGGTTCCCAGGGACTGAAGGAGAGGAACTCTCCTTCAGGCCCTGGGATCCATATCAATGTGTAAAAGAAAGAATTAAAATAAAAAATAGGGATATACTCACCTCTCCGACGCAGCCTGGACTTTCACGCGACCGCTATGGACCAATCAGAGGGCCGTGACGTCATCTAAGGCCCTTCAAGCGCGCATTTTTAGGTACAACGGCTCCCGGGTACGGCGGTAAAGTCCAGGCTGCGTCGGAGAGGTGAGTATATCCCTATTTTTTATTTTAATTCTTTCTTTTACACATTGATATTAATCCCGATACCGATTCCCGATACCACAAAAGTATCGGATCTCGGTATCGGAATTCCGATACCCGCAAGTATCGGCCGATACCCGATACTTGCGGTATCGAAATGCTCAACACTACTGACAGTATATACAGAGCTCCTGTGTGTAATGTCACAGGTGAATCCCTGTATTACCTATACACATACACTATACACTGTATACTATATACAGAGCTCATGTGTATAATGCCACTTATGCTAATATTAGAGTTGTGTTTTTTTATTAATGATCAGTATGGTCAGTGGTGGTAATATGTGGTCTGGTCATGGTGTGGCGACATTTGTTCCCTGTAAGTGGTATTATTCAGTCGCTAGGTGGTGGTAATATGTGATCTGAGCATGATGTGGCAGTATTTGTTCCTTGTATGTAGTATTATTTGGTCACTATGTGGTGGTGGTAATATGTGGTCTGGTCATGGTGTGACAGTATTTGTCCCCTGTATGTGGTATTATTTGGTCACTATGTGGTGGTAATACGTGATCTGATCATGATGTGGCTGTATTTGTTCCTTGAATGTGGTATTATTGGTCACTATGTGGTGGTAATATGTGGTCTGGTCTTGGTGTGACGGCATTTGTTCCTTGTATGTGGTCTTATTCAGTCACTGTGTGGTGGTAATTGTCACGGGGAGACTAGGTGAGCGAGAGCTAATAACCCGAGCCCCTGCAATTTCCCTCAGACTAGGGAAATCCTGACTGACCCTCTACCTGGAGTTTACACTGATGATGTGCATGTCCAGGCCTCGAACCTCACCCTGTCTCCTGTTTCAGCCCTAGGCTGAAACCTCCGCCCACCACCCAGTGAAGAGGTAATACACCAATACCCACAGTTAGCACAGACAAGGATAAAGGAAAATATACACCACGCCGCAGTCACTCAGGAATACACTATAAATGTGCAGGGCAAAATAAATACAAATATAGGAAGAAGTAAATAAGACTAAGGAAAATACACCACCAGCAACGAATCTCCAACAACCAGCTCTCCACTCCAGACCGAGATAACAACGCACAAGACAGAAGCTATAATCGGCGACGCCCAATAATCAGGAGAACTATTTAAAGGCAATGGGCATGGCCCAGCTTCCAATCCGAGGATCAGGTAAATTAACCCCGGAACAGCTAGATAAAAACTAGCCGACGCCAAATGAGCAAATAGTGGTCAAAAGCGGAATTACCGCTGTCTGTCGAACGACCTGGTCTGAACAGCGTCCGACATGACAGTAATATGTGGTCCAGCCATAGTGTGACTGTAATTGTCCCTTATGTGTGGTATTATCGATAATTTTAAATATTGTAAATGACATATTCCCTTAAAGGGACTCTGTCACCTGAATTTGGAGGGAACAATTTTCAGTCATATGGGCGGGGTTTTTGGGTGTTTGATTCACCCTTTCCTTACCCGCTGGCTGCATGCTGGCTGCAATATTGGATTGAAGTTCATTCTCTGTCCTCCATAGTACACGCCTGCGTAAGGCAAGATTGCCTTGTGCAGGCATGTACTACGGAGGACAGAGAATGAACTTCAATCCAATATTGCAGCCAGCGGGTAAGGAAAGGGTGAATCAAACACCCGAAAACCCCGCCCATATGACTGAAAATTGTTCCCTCCAAATTCAGGTGACAGAGTCCCTTTAAAGAAAAATAAATAAAAACATATCTAAAAGGAGTATTGCAAATTTTAATAAATGTTTAATAGGTTAGAGTAGAGTAGGGCGTGGCCCAAAGAATCTACATTGTCATGGTGACAGGCTTACATTTTTTTTTGGCCAAATCAAAAGCTGATTCCTATGTATGTGATATGGTGTTTGATGGGAATTGTTGATGTGTGATTGGTGAGGACATGGTGCAGAAGTGGCATTTTTTGCAAGAGTGGGCAGTGAGATTGTGGAGGCAGAGCTAGGGTGGAGACGGGGTGGAGTCTCAAAGGGGCCTGAAAATTTTGCCAGTATGGGACCTGAAATTTCTGATATGTTGCATTAAATTGTAAATGATATTATGACAAAAGATTGGTAAAGGGGATCTGCAGCAGGTTTTTGCTATGATCTGAAGACAGCACGAAGTAGGGGTTAAAACACTGAACTCAAAAATGTGTCACATGTCCTGCTGTATGCTGTTGTTTAGACTGAATCTTTAAAGTGAGCCTGTCACATCATTTTTAGCTATTCAACTGCCCCCAGTGTGTTGTTATTAATGTAATGTGCATCACTAACATAATTTTCTCAAAGAAAAGCTCCCAGTACTATGTTTAAAAAACACTTCATATCATTAGGGAATTCCCTCACCTACGTTTTGTTTTAGTCACGGGAGTGTTGCTTTTCATCGTTTCAATCAGGGCTCAGTCAGTTTACGCTCCGGAGACACTGACTGACTCACATCACAGCGGCTCCAGAGCATGCGCACATCTGACATGAAGCTGAGGCTGTACTCCCAGAGTCAATACGCATGCCCGGGGAGTGGATGGGCAGTGAGCATGTTTGGAATTTGATAGATGGTTGCAGTAACATTGGGCCACTCACAACAAAATGATGTGGGCTAGTGATGCACATTATATCACTATCAACGCAGTAGGGGCAGTTGAATAGCTAAAAATTATGTCACACTTTCCCTTTAGTCACATTGCTCAGAATACAGCAGCACGTGAGCCCTAGTCTGACTCCACCCCTTCCTGTGATAAGCAGCTCACTTTTCTTAGACTTTGTACACATACAGCCTAGTGTGGGTGGGGTTAGCTTTCTCATTTCTGTTGCATTGCTAAATCTAAAAACTCTATGTTAGTCTATGGGGTCTTGCACATATCTATTTTTTTCCTAATCTGTAAAATCTGTGAAAGGAAAAAATTGCTGCATGTCTGAGTTTGGTGCGATATTAAGATCGCACTTTGCCATGCAAGTCAATAAATGTGTGGAAATCATCAGACTGCACTTGGATGACATCCGCACATTAACACAATGGAGAAGATGAAGAAATTATGTTCTCCTCACATTGAGCTTGGATTCTCTCATCCGAAAGAATCAGATCACTCTTGACACTCTACGGCCATCTGCATGAGCACTAAGGTTGCAAGAAAGGTCAGTCATTGATTTATAGAGCAGATGCCACTAAAAGGTTTCACAACCGAAATAGTTTTGTTTTTAAGGGAAGAAAGCTACATTGCATATTTTACCCCATTGAGAATTACCATAAGGTTTTATAAATAGCTAATCTCCACAAGGACAGTTTCCTCAAAAATCTTTAGATAAATAAGTCTAAAATTACCCCTTCCTTTTTTGACAACTCATCTTTTTAAACGATCAAATAATATTACATACGTTTTTTTCAATCGAAGAGATAATAACATGCCCTTAAGTGATAAGGCTGGTTTCACACTTGCGTTTTGATCTGCAGCGTTTTTAAAAAAAAACGCATGTGGTGAAAAACGCATGTAAACGTGTTTAAAAGCTGCGTTTTTTTGACGCATGCATTTTTGCATTGGGTAAAAAAAAGCGGCGTTTTGACTTGTTTACATGCGTTTTTTCATGCGTTTGCGTTTTTGAAACGCATGCTGAGAAGTGTGTGACAGCTGCCAATCATCAAAATCAACTAAAAACCCACTATAAATAGAAATAGCTAGGGTTAGGGTTAGGGATAGGGTTAGGGATAGGGTTAGGATCCCTAGGGTTAGGGTTAGTGTTAGGGGTAGGGTTAGGGTTTGGATCCCTAGGGTTAGGGTTAGGGGTAGCTTTTTATTAGAAGAATGTCCTGGTCACCAGGTCACTGATAAGCCACCCCCCACCATCAAGGTGATAAAGGGATTCAAACCCTAACCCTACCCCTAACCCTTACCCTGACAAGCCACCCCCCACCATCAAGGTGATAAAGGGCTCCAAACCCTAACCCTACCCCTAACCCTAACCCTACCCCTGACAAGCCACCCCCCACCATCAAGGTGATAAAGGGATCCAAACCCTACCCCTAACCCTTACCCTACCCCTAACCCTAACCCTAACCCTGACAAGCCACCCCCCACCATCAAGGTGATAAAGGGATCCAAACCCTAACCCTAACCCTACCCCTAACCCTAACCCTACCCCTAACCCTAACCCTAACCCTGACAAGCCACCCCCCACCATCAAGGTGATAAAGGGATCCAAACCCTAACCCTACCCCTAACCCCAACCCTACCCCTAACCCTGACAAGCCACCCCCACCATCAAGGTGATAAAGGGATCCAAACCCTAACCCTAACCCTAACACTATGACAGTCAATACTCTACGAGTTTATATTTTTAGTACTCTATAGCAATACCGTATATCTTGGGGTGTCCACATTGAACAAAGCTTTTTATTAGAAGAATGTCCTGGTCACCAGGTCAACATAATAGCCAATTCCTATGGATCCCTAGGGTTAGGGTTAGGGGTAGGGTTAGGGTTAGGGGTAGGGGTAGGGTTAGGGGTAGGGTTAGGGTTAAGATCCCTTTATCACCTTGATGGTGGGGGGTGGCTTGTCAGGGTTAGGGGTAGGGTTAGGGTTAGGGTTAGGGTTTGGAACCCTTTATCACCTTGATGGTGGGGGGTGGCTTGTCAGGGTTAGGGTTAGGGTAAGGGTTAGGGTTTGGATCCCTTTATCACCTTGATGGTGGGGGGTGGCTTGTCAGGGTTAGGGTTAGGGTTTGGATCCCTTTATCACCTTGATGGTGGGGGGTGGCTTGTCAGGGTTAGGGTTAGGGTTAGGGTTTGGATCCCTTTATCACCTTGATGGTGGGGGGTGGCTTGTCAGGGTTAGGGTTAGGGTTAGGGCTAGGGTTAGGGTTTGGATCCCTTTATCACCTTGATGGTGGGGGGTGGCTTGTCAGGGTTAGGGTTAGGGTTAGGATCCCTTTATCACCTTGATGGTGGGGGGTGGCTTGTCAGTGTGTATTCTTGTTTTTTTCTATAAAACCGCATGCGTTTTTAACGCAAGCAAACGCATGTGCTTAAAAACGCATGCGTTTACATAGACAGCAATACGTTTTTTTGCCGCAAAAAAAGCATGCGTTTTTTTGCAGAAAAAAAACGCCTCTAGAAATTACTACATGTTGCATTTCTGCAAACGGACGCATGCAGCAAAAAAACGCATGCGTTGTTAAACGCGGCAAAACACGTACAAAAAAAAACGCATGCTTTTTTTTAAAAAAAACGCTGCAGATCAAAACGCAAGTGTGAAACCAGCCTTAGACTGCAAAATTGTAAAATATATACTTTACAAATGCATTTCATTGACACATCATCACAATTTTTATCTTTATTTTTTATCTTTAGATTTTTATATAAAGAAAACAATATGTGATATTTGCGCTAAGTTCACCTATATGAAGCCATTAATAGTTAAAAATAGTTAAAATACTGGGAAATGTCATAAAACAAGGTTCCCCATACAGGACTGTGATTAACAAGATGTATTTACCTTAATATCAAAGAAAAGTATTTTAACTATTTTTAACTATTTATGGCTTCATATAGGTGAACTTTGCGCAAATATCACATATTGTTTTCTTTGATTAACCATTTCTGGGATGATTGGGAGTGATTTCGTCCATATATTTGCTGCTTATTCACCTGGAGCAACCAAGCAGCGCCGTATGGTTCATTTTTAGACATATAGATTTTTATATAACTTGAACTTTTGCTAAACAACCTCTTAGTTTAGGGTGGATAAGCTTATAAACTGTTCTTTTGGTCCTTTGCCAAATAATTCATCCTGATTACTATGTATGGAATGTGGGTCCATCAGTTACAACGTGCAATGGAGGAAATCCTATTAAATACTGAGTATAATTTGGCTATCAGATCTC
Source organism: Ranitomeya variabilis (assembly GCF_051348905.1). Classification (NCBI taxonomy): domain Eukaryota; kingdom Metazoa; phylum Chordata; class Amphibia; order Anura; family Dendrobatidae; genus Ranitomeya; species Ranitomeya variabilis. The sequence goes on from NC_135234.1 coordinate 528,410,824, forward strand.
CCAAGCTTATCAGCTTTATTAGATTCTGTGTAAATTAAAACTATAATTAGCCTGCATATTAACCATTATTAGATCCAATTTACACAGAATCAATAAGTGCTGGCATAATGGAGACACATTTCAACTTCATACAAATTACTCTTTGCTTTGGTCCAGTGAAATATGAGAAATTTACCAGCTTTCCAGGAAAATGACAGAACGCCAGCAGAATGAAAATATATAAAACCCTTTAAATTAACATTAATTCATATAATATATTTAGCTAAATCTAAATATAGTTAGATTTAAATTTATATAAATACAGGTGCATCTCACAAAATTAGAATATCATCAAAAAGTTAATTTATTTGAATTCTTCAACACAAAAAGTAAAACTCATATATTATATAGAGTCATTACAAGCAGAGTGATCTATTTCAAGTGTTTATTTCTGTTAATGTTGATGATTATGGCTTACAGCCAATAAAAACTCAAATGTCTTTATCTCAGTAAATTAGAATACTTTATAAAACCAGCTTGAAAAATTATTTTAAAATCTGAAATGTTGGCCTACTGAAATGTATATTCATTAGATGCACTCAACACTTGATCAGGGCTCCTTTGGCATCAATTCCTGTATCAGTGTGGCGTGGCATGGAGGCGATCAGCCTGTGGCACTGCTGAGGTGTTATGGAAGCCCAGGTTGCTTTGAAAGAAGCCTTCAGCTCGTCTGCATTGTTGGGTCTTGTGTCTCTCACCTTTCTCTTTACAATACCCCATAGATTTTTAATGGGGTTAAGGTCAGGCGAGTTTGCTGGCCAATCAAGCACAGTCATAGTGTTGTTTTTAAACATAGTATTGGTACTTTTGGTGGTGAGGACAGGTGCTAAGTCCTGCTGGCGCCAGAGGAGGGATTTCACCTGCGAGACTCAGCCGTATCACGCGTATGTGTGATCCAGGCCTTACCCTGAATGACACAGCATCATGGCAAATGGAAAGAGCTGGGCAAAGTGCTAAAATTGGAGCATCTAATGTGGTGCACCAATTCTGGGGCAGGTGCAGGCTGGAATTTTTAAGCTCGGATGGGCCCAATAACCAGGGACATTCCCTGTCTAATAATATCTGCTAGCAGCTGTCTGCTATACCTTGGCTGGTTACCAAAATACGGGGGAACACCCTGTCATTTTTTTCATTTATTTATTAGGGTAAAAAAGGCTAAACACTATTTAGTGCCCCATAAAATTAATTAAAGGATGTAATTGATTATATTTAGATGGCTAGTGAAATTATATGTCTACAGAATATCTCTATATTTTATTATATATATCTATTCTATCTTTCTATCTATGTGGGGCCATTATACTGTGGAGCATTATGTGGGGACCATTGGACTAAATGGGGAATCTAAGGGGTTCAATAGGACCAACATTACTTTGTAAGGGTTGCAAAATTATGAGATATATGCTTCCGTGACCCAGCTGAATATTATTATTTATTGTGGCGGAACAATTATTGTGTGACCCTGCTCTATCCACTACTATGGGAGTAGTACTGTTTGCTGTAATGCGTTACTCTGCTACTTCCACTTCTATGGGAGCAGTAGTGTAATGTGTGACCCTGCTGTGTTTACTTCTATGGGAGTAGTGGTGGAGTGGTGTAAAGCATGGCCCTGCTCCATCCGCTTCTATGGGAGCAGTGGTGCAGTGTGTGACCCTGCTCTATCCACTTCTGTGAGAGTACTAGTATAATGGCTGGTCCTGCTCTGTCCACTTCCATGTGAGCAATGCTGAAATGCATGACACTGCTCCATCCACTTCTATGGGAGCAGTGCTGCAATGCGTGACCCCACTCCATCCACTTCTATGGGATCAATGGTGTAATGTGCAACCCAGCGCCATCCACTTCTATGGGAGCAGTGGTGTAATGTGTTACTCCGTTCTGTCCATTTCTATGATAGCAGTGGCGTAATGTGACTCCGCTTTGTAAACTTCCATGAGAGCAGTGGTGTAATGTGTGACCCTGCTCCTTCCACTTCTATGGGAGCAGTGGCGTAATGTGTGCCCCTGCTCTGTATATTTCTATGGGACCAGTGCTGTAATGTGTGACCCCACTCCCTCTAATTCTGTGGGATCAGTTATGAAATGTGTGACCCCATGCTCTCTACTTCTATGGGAGCAGTGGTATAATGTGTGACCCTACTCCATCCACTTCTATTAGAGCAGTGGTATATTGTGTTACCCCGCTCCCTATAATTTTATTAGAGTAGTAATATAGTTGATGGAGCGGGGTCAAGCATTACACCACTGCCCCATAGAAATAGAATAGACAGAGCGGGGGTCACATGTTATATACATTAGATACCGCATATCTAATCTAATCCTATGTGATACACTCCACTGAGCTCAATATCTTATCCCACCATGTGTGTCATGATTCCCAATGACAGGGAATTTGTCAACATAACACGGGCAAAAACAGGATGAGCTCTAGGGTGATGGAACCTGAGCTGACCGCGATCCTGAACCTCAACACTCAACTAACAGTAGCCGGGGACGTTCCTGGGGGGCCCCTAGACGTCTCGCGCCAGCCGGAGATCTAGCTTCCCCTATCAGAAGAATAACAGACCTCACTTGCCTCCAGAGAAATATTCCCACAGAGATAGCAGCCTCCCACATATAATGACGGTGAAATGAGAGGAAGGCACAAACGTAGTTATGAAAACAGATTCAGCAAAATGAGGCCCGCTTAAGCTAGATAGCAGAGGATACAAAAGGTGAACTGCGCGGTCAGCTGAAAAACCCTTCAAAATACCATCCTGAAAATACTTGAACTCATGTGCCAACTCATGGTACATGAGTGGTAATTTCAGCCCACTAGAGCAACCAGCAGCAGAGAATTACATATCTGCAAGCTGGACTAAAAAACATGAAAGCAATCATGAAACAGGGAAATACAGACTTAGCTTGTCTTGAAGGCCTAGGAGCAGGTAACAGAGACACACACTGATACATTGATAGCCGGCAAGGGAATGACAGGAAAGTCAGGTTAAATAGGAAACACCCAGCCACTGATGGACAGGTGGAAACCAGAGACCGCAACCCACCAAAGTCACCCAGTACCAGTTGTAACCACCAGAGGGAGCCCAAAAACAGAATCCACAACAGTCCCCCCCCCTTGAGGAGGGGTCACCGAACCCTCACGAGAACCCCCAGGGCGATCAGGATGAGCTCTATGGAAGGCGCGGACCAAATCAGTCGCATGAACATCAGAGGCGACCACCCAGGAATTATCCTCCTGACCATAACCCTTCCACTTAACCAAATACTGGAGTTTACGTCTGGAAACACGAGAATCCAAGATCTTCTCAACAACATACTCCAATTCTCCCTCCACCAGCACCGGAGCAGGAGGCTCAACCGAAGGAACAACGGGCACCTCATACCTCCGCAATAACGACCGATGGAACACATTATGAATAGCAAACGATGCTGGGAGATCCAAACGAAAAGATACAGGGTTAAGAATCTCCAAGATCTTATAAGGACCGATGAACCGAGTCTTAAACTTGGGAGAAGAGACCTTCATAGGGACAAAACGAGAAGAAAACCACACCAAGTCCCCAACACGAAGTCGGGGACCCACGCGGCGACGACGATTAGCAAACTGCTGAGTAGTGTTGAGCATTCCGATGCTGCAAGTATCGGGTATCGGCCGATACTTGCTGTATCGGAATTTCCGATACCGAGATCCGATATTTTTGTAATATCGGATATCGGTATCGAAACAACATTAATGTAAAAAGGTGTAAAAGAAAGAATTAAAATAAAAAATATCGCTATACTCACCTGTCCGACGCAGCCGGGACCTCGGCGATTGTAAGCGGCAGCGTTGTTTCTTTAAAATTCGCGCTTTTACATGCTTACGTGAATTCCCGGCTTCTGATTGGTCAGGGCGGCCATGTTGCCGGGACGCGGACCAATCACAGCAAGCCGTGACGAAATTACGTCACGGCTTGCTGTGATTGGTCCGCGTCCCGGCAACATGGCCGCCATTAACCAATCACAAGCCGTGACGTCACGGGAGGCTGGACACGCGCTTATTTTGAAAAGCGCGCGTGTCCAGCCTCCCGTGACGTCACGGCTTGTGATTGGTCACGGCGCCATATTGCCGGGATGCGGACCAATCACAGCAAGCCGTGACGAAATTACGTCACGGCTTGCTGTGATTGGTCCGCGTCCCAGGAACATGGCCGCCATTAACCAATCACAAGCCGTGACGTCACGGGAGGCTGGACACGCGCTTATTTTGAAAAGCGCGCGTGTCCAGCCTCCCGTGACGTCACGGCTTGTGATTGGTCACGGCGCCATATTGCCGGGACGCGGACCAATCACAGCAAGCCGTGACGTAATTTCGTCACGGCTTGCTGTGATTGGTCCGAGTCCCGGCAACATGGCCGCCCTGACCAATCAGAAGCCGGGAATTCACGTAAGCAAGTAAAAGCGCGAATTTTAAAGAAACAACGCTGCCGCTTACAATCGCCGAGGTCCCGGCTGCGTCGGACAGGTGAGTATAGCGATATTTTTTATTTTAATTCTTTATTTTACACATTTATATGGTTCCCAGGGCCTGAAGGAGAGTTTCCTCTCCTTCAGACCCTGGGAACCATCAGGGATACCGTCCGATACCTGAGTCCCATTGACTTGTATTGGTATCGGGTATCGGTATCGGATTGGATCCGATATTTTGCCGGTATCGGCCGATACTTTCCGATACCGATACTTTCAAGTATCGGACGGTATCGCTCAACACTACTGCTGAGCCTTCTCCTGAGACAACTTCAAATTGTCCACCACCTGATTCCAAATCTGATGTAGCCTATCCACCACCACGTCCACTCCAGGACAATCCGAAGGCTCCACCTGACCAGAGGAAAAACGAGGATGAAAACCCGAATTACAAAAGAAAGGAGAAACCAAAGTAGCAGAACTAGCCCGATTATTAAGGGCAAATTCGGCCAGTGGCAAAAAGGCAACCCAGTCATCTTGATCAGCAGAAACAAAACACCTTAAATAAGTTTCCAAGGTCTGATTAGTTCGCTCCGTCTGGCCATTCGTCTGAGGATGGAATGCAGACGAGAAAGACAAATTAATGCCCATCTTAGCACTAAATGTCCGCCAAAATCTAGACACAAACTGGGATCCCCTGTCCGAAACGATATTCTCCGGAATCCCATGCAAACGAACCACGTTCTGAAAAAACAAAGGGACCAACTCAGAGGAGGAAGGCAACTTAGGCAAGGGTACCAAATGAACCATCTTAGAAAAGCGGTCACACACAACCCAGATAACGGACATTTTCTGTGAGACAGGGAGATCTGAAATAAAATCCATGGAAATGTGCGTCCAAGGCCTCTTCGGAATAGGCAAGGATAACAACAACCCACTGGCCTGAGAACAGCAAGGCTTAGCCCGAGCACACACTTCACAAGACTGCACAAAGGTGCGCACATCCCTTGACAAGGAAGGCCACCAAAAAGACCTGGCCACCAAGTCTCTAGTACCAAATATTCCAGGATGACCAGCCAACACAGAAGAATGGACCTCGGAGATGACTCTACTGGTCCAATCATCCGGAACAAACAGTCTTTCTGGTGGACACCGATCAGGTTTATCCACCTGAAACTCCTGCAATGCACGTCGCAAGTCTGGGGAGACGGCGGACAATATTACCCCATCCCTAAGGATGCCAGTAGGCCCAGAGTCTCCAGGAGAGTCAGGCACAAAACTCCTGGAAAGAGCATCTGCCTTCACATTCTTTGAACCTGGCAAGTATGAAACCACAAAATTGAAACGAGAAAAAAACAACGACCAACGAGCCTGTCTAGGATTCAAACGCCTGGCAGACTCAAGGTAAATCAGATTTTTGTGATCAGTCAAGACCACCACACGATGTCTAGCACCCTCAAGCCAATGACGCCACTCCTCAAATGCCCACTTCATGGCCAAAAGCTCCCGATTACCCACATCATAATTGCGCTCGGCGGGCGAGAATTTTCTAGAAAAGAACGCACATGGCTTCATCACCGAGCCATCGGAACTTCTCTGTGACAAAACCGCCCCCGCTCCAATCTCGGAAGCATCAACCTCAACCTGAAAAGGAAGCGAAACATCTGGTTGACATAACACAGGAGCAGAAGAAAACCGGCGCTTAAGTTCCTGAAAGGCCTCCACAGCCGCAGGAGACCAATTAGCAACATCAGCACCCTTTTTAGTCAAATCAGTCAAAGGTTTAACAACACTGGAAAAATTAGAAATGAACCGACGATAAAAATTAGCAAAACCCAAGAACTTCTGAAGACTCTTAACAGATGTAGGTTGTGTCCAGTCACAAATCGCCTGAACCTTGACGGGATCCATCTCAATAGTAGAAGGAGAAAAAATGTACCCCAAAAAAGAAATCTTCTGGACTCCGAAGAGACATTTTGAGCCCTTCACAAACAGAGAATTGGCCCGCAGGACTTGAAACACCTTCCTGACCTGTAGAACATGAGACTCCCAGTCATCAGAAAACACCAAAATATCATCCAAATACACAATCATAAACTTATCCAGATATTCACGGAAAATATTGTGCATAAAGGACTGAAAGACTGAAGGAGCATTAGAAAGTCCAAAAGGCATTACCAAATACTCAAAATGGCCCTCAGACGTATTAAATGCGGTTTTCCACTCATCACCCTGCTTTATCCGCACAAGATTATACGCACCGCGAAGATCTATCTTAGTGAACCACCTAGCCCCCTTAATGCGAGCAAACAAATCAGTCAATAATGGCAATGGATACTGATATTTGACTGTAATCTTATTCAGAAGGCGATAATCTATACAAGGCCTCAGGGAACCATCTTTTTTAGCCACAAAAAAAAAACCTGCTCCCAGAGGGGACGAAGATGGACGAATATGTCCCTTTTCCAAGGACTCCTTAATATAATTCCACATAGCAGTATGCTCTGGCACTGACAGATTAAATAAACGACCTTTAGGGAACTTACTGCCAGGAATTAATTCTATAGCACAGTCACAATCCCTATGAGGAGGGAGCGAATTGAGCTTAGGCTCCTCAAAAACATCCCGATAGTCAGACAAAAACGCAGGGACCTCAGAAGGAGTAGATGAAGCAATTGAAATCAGAGGTGCATCATCATGAACCCCCTGACATCCCCAGCTTAGCACAGACATTGTTTTCCAATCCAGGACTGGATTATGAGTTTGTAACCATGGCAGACCAAGCACTAGTACATCATGTAAATTATACAGTACAAGGAAGCGAATCACCTCCTGATGAACGGGAGTCATGCGCATGGTCACTTGTGTCCAGTACTGCGGTTTATTCATAGCCAATGGTGTAGAGTCAATTCCCTTCAAAGGAATAGGAACTTCCAGAGGCTCCAGACTAAAACCGCAGCGTTTGGCAAAAGACCAATCCATAAGACTCAGGGCAGCGCCCGAATCCACATAGGCATCGACGGAAATGGATGACAGTGAACAAATCAGAGTTACAGACAAAATGAACTTAGACTGCAGAGTACTAATGGCAAAAGATTTATCAACCTTTTTTGTGCGTTTAGAGCATGCTGATATAACATGAGCTGAATCACCACAATAATAACACAATCCATTTTTCCGCCTATAATTTTGCCGTTCACTTCTGGACTGAATTCTATCACATTGCATAGTCTCAGGTGCCTGTTCAGAAGACACCGCCAACTGGTGCACAGGTTTGCGCTCCCGTAAACGCCGATCAATCTGAATGGCCATAGTCATAGACTCATTCAGACCTGTAGGCGCAGGGAACCCCACCATAATATCCTTAATGGCCTCAGAAAGACGATCTCTGAAGTTTGCAGCCAGGGCGCACTCATTCCACTGAGTAAGCACCGACCATTTCCGAAATTTTTGACAATATACTTCCGCTTCATCATGCCCCTGAGAGAGGGCCAATAAAGCCTTTTCAGCCTGAATCTCCAGGTTAGGTTCCTCATAGAGCAATCCCAGTGCCAGAAAAAACGCATCCACACTGAGCAATGCAGGATCCCCTGGTGCCAATGCAAATACCCAATTCTGAGGGTCGCCCTGCAGGAAAGATATTACAATCTTGACCTGCTGAGCAGGGTCTCCAGAGGAGTGAGATTTCAAAGAAAGAAACAATTTGCAATTGTTCCTGAAATTCAGGAAGGTAGATCTATCTCCAGAAAAAAACTCTGGAATAGGAATTCTAGGTTCAGACATAGGAGTGTGAACAACAAAATCCTGTATATTTTGAACTTTTGCAGCAAGATTATTCAGGCTGGAAGCCAAACTCTGGACATCCATGATAAACAGCTAAGGTCAGAGCCATTCAAGGGTTAAGAGGAGGTAAGAAGCAGCTAGACAGAAATTAAGGGCTAGGCAGCAAAACTCTGAGGGGAAAAAAAAAATAAAAATTTCCCTTCAACACTTCTTTTTCTCCTGCTTCAGCCCAAACAATTAACACTTTGTTGGCCGGCTATACTGTCATGATTCCCAATGACAGGGAATTTGTCAACATAACACGGGCAAAAACAGGACGAGCTCTAGGGTGATGGAACCTGAGCTGACCGCGATCCTGAACCTCAACACTCAACTAACAGTAGCCGGGGGACGTTCCTGGGGGGCCCCTAGACGTCTCGCGCCAGCCGGAGATCTAGCTTCCCCTATCAGAAGAATAACAGACCTCACTTGCCTCCAGAGAAATATTCCCACAGAGATAGCAGCCTCCCACATATAATGATGGTGAAATGAGAGGAAGGCACAAACGTAGTTATGAAAACAGATTCAGCAAAATGAGGCCCGCTTAAGCTAGATAGCAGAGGATACAAAAGGTGAACTGCGCGGTCAGCTGAAAAACCCTTCAAAATACCATCCTGAAATTACTTGAACTCATGTGCCAACTCATGGTACATGAGTGGTAATTTCAGCCCACTAGAGCAACCAGCAGCAGAGAATTACATATCTGCAAGCTGGACTAAAAAACATGAAAGCAATCATGAAACAGGGAAATACAGACTTAGCTTGTCTTGAAGGCCTAGGAGCAGGTAACAGAGACACACACTGATACATTGATAGCCGGCAAGGGAATGACAGGAAAGCCAGGTTAAATAGGAAACACCCAGCCACTGATGGACAGGTGGAAACCAGAGACCGCAACCCACCAAAGTCACCCAGTACCAGTTGTAACCACCAGAGGGAGCCCAAAAACAGAATCCACAACACATGTGGTAAACTGTACTTATCCCTGTATCTAATCCCAGTGTGTGTTACTCTAAGCGTACCTAATACACCTTCATACCTCCCAACTTTTGAAGATGGGAAAGAGGGACGCAACGCACGCCATGGCAAATTTTAGGCCATGCCTCTGAGCACACCCATTCATAATTAGTCACACCCATATCCACGTCCCAACCACACCCATTTAGCACTGCTGATCACACTGTTTCATATACAATAATTCTAAACAAAAAAATATGGCCACACAGTGCTCCATACTGTATAATGGCCGCACATGATGCTCCATACTGTATAATGACTGCACATGATGCTCCATACTGTATAATGACCGCACATGATGCTCCATACTGTATATTAGCTGCACATGATGCTCCATACTGTATAATGGCCGCGCATGATACTCCATACTGTATAATGACCGCGCATGATGCTCCATACTGTATAATGACCGCACATGATGCTCCATACTGTATAATGACCGCACATGATGCTCCATACTGTATAATGGCCACACAGTGCTCCATACTGTATAATGACCACACATGATGCTCCATACTGTATGATGACCACACATGATGCTCCATACTGTATAATGACTGCACATGATGCTCCATACTGTATAATGACCGCACATGATGCTCCATACTGTATATTGGCCGCACATGATGCTCCATACTGTATGATGACCACACATGATGCTCCATACTGTATAATGACCACACATGATGCTCCATACTGTATAATGACCGCACATGATGCTCCATACTGTATAATGACCGCACATGATGCTCCATACTGTACATTGGCTGCACATGATGTTCCATACTGTATAATGGCCACACAGTGCTCCATACTATATAATGACCACACATGATGCTCCATACTGTATAATGACCACACATGATGCTCCATACTGTATAATGACCACACATGATGCTCCATACTGTATGATGACCACACATGATGCTCCATACTGTATAATGACTGCACATGATGCTCCATACTGTATAATGACTGCACATGATGCTTCATACTGTATGATGACCACACATGATGCTCCATACTGTATAATGACCACACATGATGCTCCATACTGTATAATAGCCGCACATCATACTTCGTACCATATAATGGCCACACATAGCTACTCCTACACACACAGCTGCGCTCCGTACACTTTGCACACACGGCTCCGCTCCGTACACATGCTCTCCGCTCCATACACCTCGTACACACACGCTCTCCGCTCCATACGCCTCGCACACACACGGCTCCGCTCCATACACCTCGCACACACACGGCTCCGATCCATACACCTCGCACACACACGGCTCCGCTCCATACACCTTGCACACACACGGCTCCGCTCCATACACCTCGCACACACACGGCTCCGCTCCATACACCTCGCACACACACGGCTCCGCTCCATACACCTCGCACACACACGGCTCCGCTCCATACACCTCGCACACACACGGCTCCGCTCCATACACCTCGCACACACACGGCTCCGCTCCATACACCTCACACACACACGGCTCCGCTCCATACACCTCGCACACACACGGCTCTGCTCCATACACCTCGCACACACACGGCTCCGCTCCATACACCGCGCACACACACGGCTCCGCTCCATACACCTCGCACACACACGGCTCCGCTCCATACACCTCGCACACACACGGCTCCGCTCCATACACCTCGCACACACACGGCTCCGCTCCATACACCTCGCACACACACGGCTCCGCTCCATACACCTCGCACACACACGGCTCCGCTCCATACACCTCGCACACACAGGGCTCCGCTCCATACACCTCGCACACACAGGGCTCCGCTCCATACACCTCGCACACACAGGGCTCCGCTCCATACACCTCGCACACACACGGCTCCGCTCCATACACCTCCTACACACACAGCTCAGCTCCATACACCTCGCACACACACGGTTTCGCTCCATACACCTCGTACACACATGGCTCCGCTACATACATCTCGCACACACACACGGCTCTGCTACATCCACACTGTACACCTCCTGACCCCACACAAGGCATTACTTACTTACTTCATCATCGTGCAGCACCATGGGCAACCAGCACAGCCGAGTCCTGCAATCCACGGCCGGAGGTCCCGATCATGTGACCCCTGACTCCTCCCCTCCTGTGACCTCATCACAGGTCCTGTTCGAAGAAAGCAGGCAGCCATATGGAAGGGTAAGGGCCCAGGGCATGGCTTAACACAAGGGGGCGTGTCAGCTTGCTTCTCACTCCTGCTCTCTGCGGGATCAGAGCGTCCCGTTCGGGAGTGCGGGGCAAAGGCTCAAAACCAGGACAGTCCCGCACAATGAGGGATGGTTGGGAGCTATGCACCTTAAGTATCTAATCCCAGCATATGATACTGCGAGCAATACCAACTAACAAGAGTCAGTGTTGCCGTCTGTCCTCGGTGACACTGTCTACTTGTCAGTATCACTTTGCAGGGGAAGAGAAACATCACACATGTGAGCAGATTCAGCCCACATTTACTGTAGTCCTAAAGTGAGCTAGCACTACACTAGGTTTTCATGGCAAATTTCAGCAGCTGCTCCCTCTAGTGTTTAAGAGTGGAAATACCAAACTTTTTTCAATATTTTTTTATATTTTACTTAATTAAACACAATAGGTAATTTTTGTTGGCTATTTCCATCAACCAGTCATCTAGTAAAGGACAGCAAAAACTGACTGTGATAAACTAGGACTATATAATAGGTAGTGTACCCTGAGAAGTTCTCATGATAGCTGGAAGTCACCACATTTTTTCCCCAGAGAATGGAAATTTACTACTTCACCTGAAGCTCGTACTCTGCTTACCCAGTAGCACAGAATGTTTCTGCTGCAGTTATAATTGATTCTGAGTTCAATAGGCTGAAATCTGAGTAAACTTCGACTATTCCCGAAGTCATGTTGAATAGTTTATCACCCACTATAAGGCCGGGATCACACATACGCGAGATACAGCTGAGTCTCGCAGGTGAAAGCCCAACTCTGGTGCTGGCACTCCGGAGCGGAGCATGCAGCTCTATGTATTGTTGTCCAGCTGCACGCTCCGCTTCTGAGTGCCTGCGCCAGAGCTGGGCTTTCACCTGCGAGACTCGGCCGTATCTCGCGTATGTGTGATCCCGGCCTAATTCATTTTTTTTATTTTAAGTCTAATTTTGTAAATTTACTTTCTGGTATAAAAAAAGAAAATTGTGGGGTACTCAATATTTGTACAAAAATGTACTAATTAGTTTTTATTTCTTCCACTCCTGGTCTTGTTTTGAAATAAAAATTGGCACGGTTTAGCAGAGGGTGTGTGGCCTCCCGCCATGGCCCCAAAAATGTACTTTGACTGAGGCCAGGATCACACATACCCGAGATACGGCCGAGTCTCACAGGTGAAAACCCAGCTCTGGCGCCGGCACTCCGGAGCGGAGCATGCAGCTTCATGTATTGCTGTGCGGCTGCACGCTCAACCCCGGAGTACCGGCACCAGAGCTGGGTTTTCACCTGCGAGACTCGGCCGTATCTCACGTATGTGTGATCCCGGCCTTAGGCTGGCCTCATATATACCGCATTCAAGGATTGAATACGAATTAGGGTATGTGCACACGCTGCGGATTTTGCTGAGGATGCGCAGCGGATCGGCCTCTGCGGAATCAGAGCAGTTTTCCGTGAGCTTACAGTACAATGTAAACCTATGGAAAACAAAATCCGCAGTGCACATGCTGCGGAGAAAAACACGCGGAAACGCTGTGTTGTTTATTCTGCAGCATGTGAATTCTTTGTGCTCCTCAAGAGGAATCCGCAGGTGAAAAACTGCAGGTGGAATCCACACAAAAACCACAGAAAACCTGATAATTCCACAGTAAATCCGCAGTGCGGGTTTCCTGCGGATTTACCAAAATCAGTGCCAGTCTCAGATATGGCTTTTTCTTTGCCAATCTGCCCTGAAAGCCAGCATCCCGGAGTCGCCTCTAAAACTGTATATGTTGACACTGGCGTTTTGTGTGTACCATTTAATGAAGCTGCCAGTTGAGGACCTGTGAGTAGTGTTGAGTGATACCGTCCGATACTTGAAAGTATCGGTATCGGATAGTATCGGCCGATACCCGAAAAGTATCGATCGGATATCGCCGATACCGATACCCGATACCAATACAAGTCAATGGGACACCAAGTATTGGAAGGTATCCTGATGGTTCCCAGGGTCTGAAGGAGAGGAAACTCTCCTTCAGGCCCTGGGATCCATATTAATGTGTAAAATAAAGAATTAAAATAAAAAATATTGATATACTCACCCGTCCGGAGGCCCCTGCACCTTACCGCTGTTAACCGGCAGCCTGCTTTGCTTAAAATGAGCGTGTTCAGCACCTTCCATGACGTCACGGCTTCTGATTGGTCGCATGCCGTTCATGTGACCGCCACGCGACCAATCACAAGCCGCGACGTCATTCTCAGGTCCTAAATTCCTAGAATGAGGAGTTTAGGGCCTGAGAATGACGTCGCGGCTTGTGATTGGTCGCGTGGCGGTCACATGAGCGGCACACGACCAATCAGAAGCCGTGACGTCATGGAAGGTGCTGAACGTGCTCATTTTAAGCAAAGCAGGCTGCCGGTTACTACCAGGGCGCGTCAGAGGGTGAGTATATCCCTATTTTTTATTTTAATTCTTTATTTTTTACATGGATATGGATCCCAGGGCCTGAAGGAGAGTTTCCTCTCCTTCAGACCCTGGGAACCATAAAAACCAAAGAGCATAGAGTACGAAATACACCAAAAAGGTAAAATCAGAAGTTTATTTATTAATACAAATACAAATAAAAATACAAATACAGAAGATAAGAACAAAAGCAGCAAAATACAAGGCTGCTGAAAGAGAAATGAATAGAGGGAACCTGCTAGTAGCAGCCAGGAGGAATAACCAGTGTTGCAAGTAAGCACTTTTTAAATACCAGCAGGATCCTCTTTAAACACCTCTTGTAGTTGAGACAGCCACGTTTTGTCTCGAGCACGATAATCCATTTGTTTATGACTAGTAGCTGTGAAGAACACAGAAGATAAATTTAAACCAAAAAACAAAACAAATATCAAAGTATACCAAGGCTGAGAAAGGCAATAGCCCTGCTCCCTGCGTAGATGCATATATGCAGCAAAAAGTATCAGAGCGTGTAGTACTCCCAGAACACCACCAAAACCAAAGAGCATAGAGTACGAAATACACCAAAAAGGTAAAATCAGAAGTTTATTTATTAATACAAATACAAATAAAAATACAAATACAGAAGATAAGAACAAAAGCAGCAAAATACAAGGCTGCTGAAAGAGAAATGAATAGAGGGAACCTGCTAGTAGCAGCCAGGAGGAATAACCAGCCTGCTTTGCTACTTGCGGTATCGGAATGCTCAACACTCCCTGTGAGGCGTTGATTTCTCAAATTACAGACTCTAATGTACTTGTCTTGTTGCTCAGTTGTGCAGCGGGGCCACTTCTCTTTCTACTCTGGTTAGAGACTGTTTGTGCTCTCCACTGAAGGGAGTAGTACACACCGTTGTAGGAAATCTTCAGTTTCTTGGCAATTTCTCGCATGCAATAGCTTTCATTTCTAAGAACAAGAATAGACTGTCGAGTTTCACTTGAAAGTTCTTTTTTTCTGGCCATTTTTCATGGAACCAACAAATGTAATGCTCCATATTCTCAACTAGTCCAAAAGAAGTTAGGTTCTGTAATCAGCCAAACTGTTTTCAGCTGTGCTAACATACTTGCACAATGGTTTTCAAGGGTTTTCTAACCATCCATTAGCCTTCTTACACAGTTAGTAAACACAAAGTACCATAAGAACACTGGAGTGATGGTTGTTGGAAATGGGCCTCTATACACCTATGAAGATATTGCATTGCAAACCAGACGTTTGCAGCTAGAATAGTCATTTACTACATTAACAATGTATAGAGTATATTTTTGAATCATTTAATGTTAGCTTCATTGGAAAAAAACGTGCTTTTCTTTAAAAAATCTGGAAATTTCTAAGTGACCCTACACTTTTTAACGCTAGTGTATATATATATATATATATATATATATATATATATATATATATTGTTATGATCCCAGTGGTAGAGGATCTCTGATATTCCGGCAAGATAGCAAAAACATAAATACTGCTCTAGGGAGGTGGAAACTGGGCTAACCGCATACCTGATCCTAACACACACAACTAGAAGCAGCCGGTGAACGTGCCTACGTTGGTTCTAGACGTCTCGAGCCACCCGGAGAACTGACTACCCCTAGAGGGAAAATAAGACCTCACTTGCCTCCAGAGAAATTGAACCCCAAAGATATAGAAAGCCCCCAACAAATAATAACGGTGAGGCAAGAGGAAAACACAAACGTAGAGATAAACTAGATTCAGCAAAGTGAGGCCCACTAGTCTAGATAGACAGAAAATAGATAGTGGACTATGCGGTCAGCAGAAAACCCTACAAAAACATCCACGCTGAACATTCAAGAACCCCCACACCGACTGACGGTGCGGAGGGAGAATATCAGCCCCCTAGAGCTTCCAGCGAGCCAGAAAATCAAATATTAAGCAAGCTGGACAAAGACACTGAAAAATGCAAATGATCCAAATTATACAAAACAGACTTAGCTTTTCTTGCATGAGACAGACTGAAAGGAATCCGGAGGAGACCATATAGGTCTGAATACAACGATGCCAGGCAAGAGACTGAGTCCGGAGGAGACTTAAATAGGGAACACCCGCTGCTTAACGACACAGCTGGAGCTCAGGCCTGCAACAAGACATGCCTAACACAATACCGTTAGTGACCACCAGAGGGAGCCCAGAAACACAGTTCACAACAGTAAACCCCCCTTGAGGAGGGGTCACCGAACCCTCACCAAGACCCCCAGGGCGATCAGGATGAGCAGCGTGATAGGCATGAACCAAATCAGCCGCATGAACATCAGAGGCGACAACCCAGGAATTATCCTCCTGACCATAGCCTTTCCACTTAACTAAATACTGGAGTTTCCGTCTAGAGATACGAGAATCCAGAATCTTCTCCACCACGTACTCCAACTCGCCCTCAACCAAAACCGGGGCAGGAGGCTCAACAGCAGGAACCATAGGCACCACGTACCGCCGCAACAAGGACCTATGGAACACATTATGAATAGCAAATGACGCTGGAAGGTCAAAGCGAAAAGACACCGGGTTAAGGATTTCCAAAATCTTATAAGGACCGATAAAGCGAGGCTTGAACTTAGGAGAGGAGACTTTCAAAGGAACATGCTGAGAAGACAACCAAACCAAATCCCCAACACATAGTCGGGGACCCACACCGCGGCGGCGGTTGGCAAAACGCTGGGCCTTGTCTTGTGACAGTTTCAAATTGTCCACCACATGGTTCCAAATCCGCTGCAACCTATCCACCACAGAATCAACCCCAGGACAGTCAGAAGGTTCAACCTGGCCCGAGGAGAAACGAGGATGAAAACCAGAGTTGCAGAAAAAGGGTGAAACCAAAGTGGCAGAACTAGCCCGATTATTAAGGGCAAACTCGGCCAGTGGCAAAAAGGTAACCCAGTCGTCCTGATCAGCAGAAACAAATCATCTCAAATAAGTCTCCAACGTCTGATTAGTTCGCTCGGTCTGGCCATTAGTCTGAGGATGAAAAGCTGACGAAAAAGACAAATCAATACCCATCTTAGCACAAAAGGATCGCCAGAATCTGGACACAAACTGGGATCCTCTGTCAGACACAATATTCTCAGGGATGCCGTGCAAACGAACCACATTCTGAAAGAACAAAGGGACCAAATCAGAGGAGGAAGGCAACTTAGGCAAGGGCACCAAATGGACCATTTTAGAAAAAGGATCGCACACCACCCAGATGACAGACATCTTCCGAGATACCGGAAGATCCGAAATGAAATCCATGGAAATGTGCGTCCAAGGCCTCTTCAGGATAGGCAAGGGCAAAAGCAACCCGCTGGCACGAGAATAGCAAGGCTTAGCCCGAGCACAAATCCCACAGGACTGCACAAAAGAACGCACATCCCGCGACAAGGAAGGCCACCAAAAGGACCTAGCCACCAAATCTCTGGTACCGAAAATCCCAGGATGTCCCGCCAACACTGAAGAATGAACCTCAGAAATAACTCTGCTGGTCCATCTGTCAGGGACAAACAGTCTCTCTGGTGGGCAATGATCAGGCCTATCAGCCTGAAATTTCTGCAGCACTCGTCGCAAATCTGGGGAAATGGCAGACAAAATCACTCCCTCTCTGAGAATACCAGCCGGCTCCGAGACTCCCGGAGAGTCAGGCACAAAACTCCTAGAAAGTGCATCAGCCTTCACGTTCTTCGAACCAGGCAGGTAGGAGACCACAAAGTCAAAACGGGAGAAAAACAACGACCAACGAGCCTGTCTAGGATTCAGGCGCTTGGCAGACTCGAGGTAAATCAGATTTTTATGATCAGTCAAGACCACCACACGATGTCTAGCTCCCTCGAGCCAATGTCGCCACTCCTCAAATGCCCACTTCACAGCCAACAACTCCCGATTAGCAACATCATAGCTCCGCTCAGCAGGCGAAAATTTTCTTGAAAAGAAGGCGCATGGCTTCATCACGGAGCCATCAGAACTTTTTTGCGACAAAACAGCCCCTGCACCAATCTCAGAAGCATCAACTTCAACCTGGAAGGGAAGAGAGACATCCGGCTGGCACAAGACTGGCGCTGATGTAAACCGACGCTTCAGCTCCCGAAAGGCCTCCACGGCCACAGGAGACCAATTAGCAACATCATAACCCTTCTTGGTCATATCCGTCAAAGGTTTAACCACGCTGGAAAAATTAGCGATAAAACGACGGTAAAAATTAGCAAAGCCCAAGAACTTCTGCAGGCTCTTAACAGACGTGGGCTGAGTCCAGTCATGAATGGCACGGACCTTGACTGGGTCCATCTCCACAGTAGAAGGGGAAAAAATAAAACCCAAAAAAGAAACCTTCTGTACCCCAAAGATACATTTTGAGCCCTTCACAAATAGAGCATTCTCCCGCAGAACCTGAAACACCATCCTGACCTGGTTCACATGGGACTCCCAATCATCAGAAAAAACCAAAATATCATCCAGATAAATAATCATAAATTTATCCAGATATTTCCGGAAGATGTCATGCATGAAGGACTGAAACACAGAAGGGGCATTCGATAATCCAAAAGGCATCACCAGGTACTCAAAATAACCCTCGGGCGTATTAAATGCCATTTTCCATTCATCTCCCTGCTTTATGCGCACAAGGTTATACGCACCACGAAGATCTATCTTGGTGAACCAATTGGATCCCTTAATCCGAGCAAACAAATCAGACAACAATGGCAAAGGATACTGAAATTTAACCGTGATCTTATTCAGAAGACGATAATCTATACAAGG
Source organism: Ranitomeya variabilis (assembly GCF_051348905.1). Taxonomy (NCBI): domain Eukaryota; kingdom Metazoa; phylum Chordata; class Amphibia; order Anura; family Dendrobatidae; genus Ranitomeya; species Ranitomeya variabilis. The sequence goes on from NC_135234.1 coordinate 528,429,582, forward strand.
TCTCAAAGACCCGTCTTTCTTGCCCACAAAAAAGAATCCTGCACCAAGAGGAGAAGAGGATGGGCGAATATGTCCCTTCTCCAAAGACTCCTTTATATAACTCCGCATCGCGGCATGCTCTGGCACAGATAAATTAAAGAGTCATCCCTTAGGAAACTTACTACCAGGAATCAAATCTATAGCACAATCACAGTCCCTATGAGGAGGAAGGGCACTGGACCTGGCCTCATTAAATACATCCTGAAAGTCTGACAAAAACTCAGGGATCTCAGAAGGAGTAGAAGAAGCAATAGACACCAATGGAGAATCGCCATGAATCCCCTGACACCTCCAACTAGACACAGTCATAGCTTTCCAATCTAAAACTGGATTATGGGCCTGTAACCATGGCAGACCCAAAACAACAACTTCATGCATTTTATGCAGTACCAGAAAACGAATCACCTCCTGATGTACAGGAGTCATGCACATGGTCACTTGCGTCCAATACTGAGGTTTATTCTCTGCCAATGGCGTAGAATCAATTCCTCTAAGAGGAATAGGATTTTCCAAAGGCTTCAGGACAAAACCGCAGCGCTTGGCAAACGACAAATCCATCAGACTTAAAGCAGCACCAGAATCCACAAAAGCCATAACTGAGTAAGAAGATAATGAACAAATTAAAGTCACAGACAAAATAAACTTAGGCTGAAAAGTACCAATGGCGACAGGATTAACAATTTTTTTTAAGCGTTTAGAGCATGCTGAGATAACATGTGTTGAATCACCACAGTAGAAACACAACCCATTTTGACGTCTATGATTTTGTCGCTCGACTCTGGTCAGAATTCTGTCACATTGCATAGAATCAGGTGACCGTTCAGACAGCACCGCCGAAGGATTAACAGATTTGCGCTCCCGCAAACATCGATCAATTTGAATGGCCAGAGCCATTGAATCATTCAGACCTGTAGGGATAGGAAACCCCACCATCACATCTTTAATGGCTTCAGAAAGACCATTTCTGAAATTTGCGGCCAGTGCACACTCATTCCATTGAGTAAGCACGGACCATTTCCAAAATTTTTGACAATATACCTCAGCTTCGTCCTGACCCTGAGAGATAGCCAGCAACATCTTTTCAGCCTGATTTTCAAGATTAGGCTCCTCATAAAGCAAACCAAGTGCCAGGAAAAACGCATCAACATTCACCAATGCAGGATCTCCTGGCGCCAGAGAGAAGGCCCAATCTTGAGGGTCGCCGCGCAAGAAGGAAATAAAAATCTTAACTTGCTGAGCGGAATCACCAGAGGAACGAGGTTTCAGAGACAGAAACAATTTGCAATTATTCCTAAAATTCAGGAACTTAGATCTATCTCCAAAAAACGGCTCAGGAATAGGTATTTTTGGTTCAGACATAGGGCTATGGATAACAAAATCCTGAATGCTTTGCACCCTAGCAGCAAGCTGATCCACACTAGAAGTCAGAGTCTGGACATTCATATCTGCAGCAGAGTTCCAGCCACTCAGAGAAAAAGGGGATGGAAGAAGCTAGGCAAACTGCAGCAACAAAAAACAAAAAAACAAAAACAAACTCAGAACTTCTTTTTAATCCCGCTTCTGCGATGCAATAAACATTTTCTTTTGGCCTGGCATACTGTTATGATCCCAGTGGTAGAGGATCTCTGATATTCCGGCAAGATAGCAAAAACATAAATACTGCTCTAGGGAGGTGGAAACTGGGCTAACCGCATACCTGATCCTAACACACACAACTAGAAGCAGCCGGTGAACGTGCCTACGTTGGTTCTAGACGTCTCGAGCCAGCCGGAGAACTGACTACCCCTAGAGGGAAAATAAGACCTCACTTGCCTCCAGAGAAATTGAACCCCAAAGATATAGAAAGCCCCCAACAAATAATAACGGTGAGGCAAGAGGAAAACACAAACGTAGAGATGAACTAGATTCAGCAAAGTGAGGCCCACTAGTCTAGATTGACAGAAAATAGATAGTGGACTATGCGGTCAGCAGAAAACCCTACAAAAACATCCACGCTGAACATTCAAGAACCCCCACACCGACTGACGGTGCGGAGGGAGAATATCAGCCCCCTAGAGCTTCCAGCGAGCCAGAAAATCAAATATTAAGCAAGCTGGACAAAGACACTGAAAAATGCAAACGATCCAAATTATACAAAACAGACTTAGCTTTTCTTGCATGAGACAGACTGAAAGGAATCCGGAGGAGACCATATAGGTCTGGATACAACGATGCCAGGCAAGAGACTGAGTCCGGAGGAGACTTAAATAGGGAACATCCGCTGCTTAACGACACAGCTGGAGCTCAGGCCTGCAACAAGACATGCCTAACACAATACCGTTAGTGACCACCAGAGGGAGCCCAGAAACACAGTTCAAAACAATATATATATATATACACTGCTCAAAAAAATAAAGGGAACACTAAAATCCCACATCCTAGATATCCTAGATCTCCTCCCTGATCTGGACTGAAGCATTCGCCAACTCTTGGACAATCTGTGGTGCAACGTGACGTTGGTGGATGATGTGAGACATGATGTCCCAGATGTGTTCAGTTGGATACAGATCTGGGGAACGGGCGGGCCAGTTCATAGCTTCAATGCCTTCATCTTGCAGGAACTGCTGCCACACTCCAGCCACAATAGGTCTGGCATTGTCCTGCATTAGGAGGAACCCAGGGCCAACTGCACCAGCATATGGTATCACAAAGGGTCTGAGGATCTCATCTTAGTACCTAATGGCAATAAGGCTACCTCTGACAAGCACATAGAGGGCTGTGCGGCCGTCCAAAAAAAAACACCCCACACCATTATTGACCCACTGTCAAACCAGTCATGCTGAAGGATGTTGCAGGCAGCAGATCGCTCTCTACGGTGTCTCCAGACTCTGTCACGTCTGTCACATGTGCTCAGTGTGAACCTGCTTTCATCTGTGAAGAGCACAGGGCGTCAGTGGCAAATTTGCCAATCCTGGTGTTCAGTGGCAAATGCCAAGCATCCTGCCAAGTGTTGAGCTGTGAGCACAACCCCCATCTGTGAACGTCGGGCATGCAGACCATCCTCATGGAGTCGGTTTCTAACTGTTTGTGCAGACACATGCACATTTGTGACCTGCTGGAAGTCATTTTGCAGGACTCTGTCAGTGCTTCTCCTGTTCCTCCTTACTCAAAGGCTGAGGTAGCGGTCCTGCTGCTGGGTTGTTGCCCTCCTACGGCCCCCTCCACATCTCCTGGTGTACTGACCTGTCTCCTGGTAGTGCCTCCAGCCTCTGGACTCTACGCTCACAGGCACAGCAAACCTTCTTGCCACAGCTAGCATTGATGTGCCAAAAAACATTCAAAAGTGACCAAAACATCAGCCAGAAAGCATTGGTACTGAGATGTGGTCTGTGGTCCCCACTTGTAGAACCACTCCTTTATTGAGTGTTTCTTGATAATTGCCAATAATTTCCATCTGTTGTCTATTCCATTTGCATAACAGCATGTGAAATTGATTGTCAAACAGTGTTACATCCTAAGTGGACAGTTTGATTTCACAGAAGTCTGATTTACTTGCAGTTATATTCTGCTGTTTAAGTGTTCCCTTTATTTTTTGGAGCAGTGCATATATGTTTTGCTCTCTTTTGAATGCTGGTTGTGCTTTCACACTCGTGGTAGCATGAGACGGACTCTACAACCCGCACAAGTGCCTAGGGTAGTGCAGCTCATCCAGGATGGCACATCAATGCGCGCTGTGGCAAGAAGGTTTGCTGTGTCTGTCAGCGTAGTGTCCAGAGGCTGGAGGCACTACCAGAAGACAGGCCAGTACACCAGGAGACATGAAGGGGGCCGTAGGAGGGAAACAACCCAGCAGCAGGACCACTACCTCAGCCTTTGTGCAAGGAGGAACAGGAGGAATTCTGACAGAGCCCTGCAAAATGACCTTCAGCAGGCCACAAATGTGCATGTGTCTGCACAAATGATTAGAAACCGACTCCATGAGGATGGTCTGAGTGCCCGATGTCCACAGATGGGGGTTGTGCTCACAACCTAACACCGTGCAGGACGCTTGGCATTTGCCGCAGAACACCATGATTGGCAAATTCACCACTGGTGCCCTGTGCTTTTCACAAATGAAAGCAAGTTCAGACTGATAGACGTGATAGAGTCTGGAGATGTCGTGGAGAGTGATCTGTGTTGTGAATTTGGATTCTGGGCTCCCCCGGTGGCCGCTTGTGGAATTGGACTTGTCATCCTCTTTCCTGTTTCACCTGATTCCATCAGTAGTGGGTGTCGCTATTTAAGCTCATTTCTCTGGTGGTTTCTTGCCGGTCAACAATGTTATCTGATGCCTCTCAGTGCTTGTTCCTGCTTCTAGACAACTACTAGATAAGTTGGACTTTTGTCCATGTTTTGTTTTGCCTATTTGTTCCAGTTCACAGCTGAAGTTTTGTTACTATGTCTGGAAAGCTCTCGTTGATCAGGGATTGCTACTCTGGCGTTATGAGTTAATGCCAGAGTTTAAGGTAATCTCTGGATGGTGTTTTGTTAGTGTTTTTCTGCTGACCATGAAAGTATACTATCTGTCTTCTGCTATCTAGTAAGCGGACCTCAAATTTGCTAAGACTATTTTCCTGCTGCGTTTGTTGTTTCATCTGAACTCACCGTCATTATATGTGGGGGCTACTGTCTTCTTTGGAATATTTCTCTAGAGGTGAGCCAGGTCTTATATTTCCCTCTGCTAGCTATTTAGGTCTTAGGCCAGAGCTGGGCATCTAGCGATAAATAGGAAATGCTACCTGGCTATTTCTAGTTGCGCGGCAGGCTTAGTTCATGGTCAGTATAGTTCCATCTTCCGAGAGCTTGTCCCTCTATAGGCTTGCTATGATCTCTGCCTGCAGAGATCAGGACAGTTTGACCGGCCAATAAAGTGTTAAAGACCCAGGTTCAGAAAGGAGAGTTATAAGAAGTCTGCTGGAATTTTTTTTTTTTTTTCCTCCAGTCTGCCTTGCTGCAGTCTTTTTTCTCTCTCTCCTCCTAATCTCTGTATGCTCTGTGTGCACCTGACAATAATGGATCTCCAGAGTGTAACTGCGGGTTTGAATAGTCTCATCACGAAAGTACAAAATTTACAAGATTTTGTGGTACATGCTCCGGTATCTGAGCCGAGAATTCCTTTGCCGGAGTTCTTCACAGGGAATAGAGCTAGCTTCCAGAATTTCCGAAATAATTGTAAGCTTTATTTGTCCCTGAAGTCTCGTTCAGCTGGAGACCCTGCTCAGCAGGTTAGGATTGTGATTTCCTTGCTCAGGGGTGACCCTCAAGATTGGGCCTTCTCATTGCCAGCAGGGGATCCTGCGTTACGCGATGTGGATGCGTTTTTTCTGGCCTTGGGCTTGCTTTATGAGGAACCTCATTTGGAACTTCAGGCAGAAAAAACTTTGATGGCACTATCTCAGGGGCAAGACGAAGCTGAAGTTTTCTGCCAAAAATTCCGTAAATGGTCTGTGCTTACTCAGTGGAATGAGTGCGCCTTGGCGGCAACTTTCAGAGAAGGTCTCTCTGATGCCGTTAAGGATGTTATGGTGGGGTTCCCTTTGCCTGCAGGTCTGAATGAGTCCATGACAATGGCTATTCAGATTGATAGGCGTCTGCGGGAGCGCAAACCGGTGCACCATCTGGCGGTGTCTATGGAAAAGACGCCAGAAAGTATGCAGTGTGATAGAATTCTGTCCAGGAGCGAGCGACAGAATTTTAGATGGAAGAATGGATTGTGTTTCTATTGTGGGGATTCTACGCATGTTATATCGGCATGCTCTAGGCGTACAAAGAAGCTTGATAAGTCTGTTTCCATTGGCACCATTCAGTCTAAGTTTATTTTGTCTGTAACCCTGATTTGCTCTTTGTCATCCATTGCCACGGACGCCTATGTTGACTCTGGTGCCGCTCTGAGTCTTATGGATTGGTCCTTTGCCAATCGTTGTGGTTTTGATTTAGAGCCTTTGGAGACTCTTATTCCTCTGAAGGGGATTGACTCCACCCCATTGGCTAATAATAAACCACAATACTGGACACAAGTAACCATGCGTATCAATCCGGATCACCAGGAGATTATTCGTTTCCTGGTGCTGTATAATTTACATGACGATTTGGTACTGGGATTGCCATGGTTGCAGTCTCACAACCCAGTCTTGGACTGGAGAGCAATGTCTGTGTTGAGCTGGGGATGTAAGGGTATTCATGGGGACGTACCTTTGGTTTCTATTTCGTCGTCCATTCCCTCTGAAGTCCCTGAGTTCCTCTCTGATTATCAAGACGTCTTTGACGAACCCAAGCTTGGGTCGTTACCTCCGCACCGTGAGTGCGATTGTGCCATAGATTTGATACCGGGTTGTAAATATCCAAAGGGTCGTTTGTTTAATTTGTCTGTGCCGGAACATGCTGCTATGCGGGAATATATAAAGGAGTCTTTGGAAAAGGGACATATTCGTCCATCTTCTTCTCCCTTGGGAGCTGGGTTTTTCTTTGTCTCAAAAAAAGACGGCTCTTTGAGACCATGTATTGATTATCGGCTTCTGAATAAGATCACTGTTAAGTATCAATACCCATTGCCATTGCTTACTGATTTGTTTGCTCGTATAGAGGGTGCTAAGTGGTTCTCTAAAATTGATCTTCGTGGGGCGTATAATTTGGTGCGGATCAGGCAGGGGGATGAGTGGAAGACCGCATTTAATACGCCCGAGGGCCACTTTGAGTATTTGGTCATGCCTTTTGGTCTTTCTAATGCCCCTTCAGTTTTCCAGTCTTTTATGCATGATATTTTCCGCGATTTTCTGGATAAATTTATGATAATATATCTGGATGATATTCTGATTTTTTCTGATGACTGGGACTCTCATGTCCAGCAGGTCAGGAGAGTTTTTCAGGTTCTGCGGTCTAATTCTTTATGTGTGAAGGGGTCTAAGTGCGTTTTTGGGGTCCAGAAAATTTCCTTTTTGGGGTATATTTTTTCTCCCTCTTCCATTGAGATGGATCCCGTCAAGGTGCAAGCTATTTGTGACTGGACTCAGCCCTCCTCTCTTAAGGGTCTTCAGAGATTTTTGGGCTTTGCCAACTTTTACCGCCGATTTATTGCTGGTTTTTCGGATGTCGTTAAACCATTGACTGATTTGACCAGACAGGGCGCTGATGTTGCTAATTGGTCCCCTCATGCTGTAGAGGCCTTTCAGGAGCTTAAGCGCCGTTTTGTCTCTGCCCCTGTGTTGCGTCAGCCTGATGTGAATCTGCCTTTTCAGGTTGAGGTTGACGCTTCGGAGATCGGAGCTGGGGCAGTGTTGTCGCAGAAAGGTTCCGACTGCTCCGTCATTAGGCCTTGTGCCTTCTTTTCTCGCAAATTTTCGCCCGCAGAGCGGAATTATGATGTTGGGAATCGGGAGCTTTTGGCCATGAAGTGGGCGTTTGAGGAGTGGCGCCATTGGCTCGAGGGGGCTAGGCATCAGGTGGTGGTATTGACTGACCACAAAAATTTGATTTATCTTGAGACTGCCAGACGCCTGAATCCTAGACAGGCGCGCTGGTCTTTATTTTTTTCTCGCTTTAATTTTGTGGTGTCATACCTACCGGGTTCTAAGAATGTTAAGGCAGATGCCCTTTCTAGGAGTTTTGACCCGGACTCTCCTGGTAATTCTGAACCCACAGGTATCCTTAGGGAGGGAGTAATTTTGTCGGCCGTTTCTCCTGATCTGCGGCGGTCCTTGCAAGAGTTTCAGGCGGATAGACCGGATCGTTGTCCGCCTGATAGACTGTTTGTTCCGGATGATTGGACCAGCAGAGTCATCTCTGAGGTACATTCTTCTGCATTGGCAGGTCATCCCGGAATTTTTGGTACCAGGGATTTGGTGGCAAGATCCTTCTGGTGGCCTTCTCTGTCACGAGATGTGCGAGTCTTTGTGCAGTCATGTGACGTTTGTGCTCGGGCCAAGTCTTGTAGTTCTCGGGCTAGCGGACTGCTGTTGCCCTTGCCTATTCCTAAGAGGCCTTGGACACACATCTCGATGGATTTTATTTCAGATCTGCCTGTTTCCCAGAAGATGTCTGTCATCTGGGTGGTCTGTGACCGTTTCTCTAAAATGGTCCATTTGGTTCCTCTGCCCAAGTTGCCTTCTTCTTCTGAGTTGGTTCCTCTGTTTTTTCAGAATGTTGTCCGATTGCACGGTATTCCTGAGAATATCGTTTCTGACAGAGGTACCCAATTTGTGTCTAGATTTTGGCGGGCATTCTGTGCTAGGATGGGCATAGATTTGTCTTTTTCATCTGCTTTTCACCCTCAGACTAATGGCCAGACCGAGCGGACTAATCAGACCCTTGAGACATATCTGAGGTGTTTTGTCTCTGCTGACCAGGATGATTGGGTTGCTTTTTTGCCATTGGCAGAGTTCGCCCTCAATAATCGGGCCAGTTCTTCCACCTTGGTGTCCCCGTTTTTCTGTAATTCGGGGTTTCACCCTCGATTTTCCTCCGGTCAGGTGGAATCCTCGGATTGTCCTGGAGTGGATGCGGTGGTGGAGAGATTGCATCATATCTGGGGGCAGGTTATGGACAATTTGAAGTTGTCCCAGGAGAAGACTCAGCGTTTTGCCAACCGTCATCGTCGTGTTGGTTCTCGGCTTTGTGTTGGAGATTTAGTGTGGTTGTCTTCTCGTTTTGTCCCTATGAGGGTCTCTTCTCCTAAGTTTAAACCTCGGTTCATCGGCCCTTATAGAATATTGGAGATTCTTAATCCTGTTTCTTTCCGTTTGGACCTCCCTGCGTCCTTTTCCATTCATAACGTTTTTCATCGGTCGTTATTGCGCAGGTATGAGGTACCTGTTGTACCTTCAGTTGAGCCTCCTGCTCCGGTGTTGGTTGAGGGTGAGTTGGAGTACGTTGTGGAGAAAATTTTGGACTCTCGTGTTTCCAGACGGAAACTCCAGTATCTGGTCAACTGGAAGGGTTACGGCCAGGAGGATAATTCTTGGGTCAATGCATCTGATGTTCATGCTTCTGATCTTGTTCGTGCCTTCCATAGGGCTCATCCTGGTCGCCCTGGTGGATCTGGTGAGGGTTCGGTGCCCCCTCCTTGAGGGGGGGGTACTGTTGTGAATTTGGATTCTGGGCTCCCCCGGTGGCCGCTTGTGGAATTGGACTTGTCATCCTCTTTCCTGTTTCACCTGATTCCATCAGTAGTGGGTGTCGCTATTTAAGCTCATTTCTCTGGTGGTTTCTTGCCGGTCAACAATGTTATCTGATGCCTCTCAGTGCTTGTTCCTGCTTCTAGACAACTACTAGATAAGTTGGACTTTTGTCCATGTTTTGTTTTGCCTATTTGTTCCAGTTCACAGCTGAAGTTTTGTTACTATGTCTGGAAAGCTCTCGTTGATCAGGGATTGCTACTCTGGCGTTATGAGTTAATGCCAGAGTTTAAGGTAATCTCTGGATGGTGTTTTGTTAGTGTTTTTCTGCTGACCATGAAAGTATACTATCTGTCTTCTGCTATCTAGTAAGCGGACCTCAAATTTGCTAAGACTATTTTCCTGCTGCGTTTGTTGTTTCATCTGAACTCACCGTCATTATATGTGGGGGCTACTGTCTTCTTTGGAATATTTCTCTAGAGGTGAGCCAGGTCTTATATTTCCCTCTGCTAGCTATTTAGGTCTTAGGCCAGAGCTGGGCATCTAGCGATAAATAGGAAATGCTACCTGGCTATTTCTAGTTGCGCGGCAGGCTTAGTTCATGGTCAGTATAGTTCCATCTTCCGAGAGCTTGTCCCTCTATAGGCTTGCTATGATCTCTGCCTGCAGAGATCATGACAGATCTGCTGCCTGCAACATTCTTCAGCATGGCCAGTTTGGCAGTGGGTCAGTAATGGTGTGGGGTGACATTTCTTTGGAGGGCTGCACAGCCCTCCATGTGCTCGCCAGAGGTAGCCTGACTGCCATTAGATACCGAGATGAGATCTTCAGACCCGTTGTGAGACCATATGCTGGTGCAGTTGGCCCTGGGTTCCTCCTAATGCAGGACAATGCCAGACCTCATCAGGTTGGATTGTGTCAGCAGTTCCTGCAAGATGAAGGCATTGAAGCTATGGACTGGCCCGACCGTTCCCCAGACCTGAATCCGTCTGGGGATACATCTGGGACATCATGTCTCACACCATCCACCAACGTCACGTTGCACCACAGGTTTTCCAGGAGTTGGCGGATGCTTTAGTCCAGGTCTGGAAGGAGATCCCTCAGGAGACCATCCGCTGCCTCATAAGGAGAATGCCCAGGCGTTGTAGGAGGGTCATACAGGCAAGTGGAGGCCACACACACTACTGAGCATCATTTCCTTGTCTTGAGGCATTTCCACTGAGGTTGGATCAGCCTGTAACTTCATTTTCCACTTTCATTTTGAGCATCATTCCAACTCCAGACCTCCGTGGGATAATAGTTGTGATTTACGTTGATCATTTCTAGGTTTTATTGTTCTCAACACATTCCACTATGTAATGAATAAAGATTTACAAGTGGAATATTTTATTCAGTGATATCTAGGTCGTGGAACTTTAGTATTCCCTTTATTTTTGTGAGCAGTGTATATATATATATATATATATACACTCACCGGCCACTTTATTAGGTACACCTGTCCAACTTCTTGTTAACACTTAATTTCTAATCAGCCAATCACATGGCGGCAACTCAGTGCATTTAGGCATGTAGACATGGTCAAGACAATCTCCTGCAGTTCAAACCGAGCATCAGTATGGGGAAGAAAGGTGATTTGAGTGCCTTTGAACGTGGCATGGTTGTTGGTGCCAGAAGGGCTGGTCTGAGTATTTCAGAAACTGCTGATCTACTGGGATTTTCACGCACAACCATCTCTAGGGTTTACAGAGAATGGTCCGAAAAAGAAAAAAAATCCAGTGAGCGGCAGTTCTGTGGGCGGAAATGCCTTGTTGATGCCAGAGGTCAGAGGAGAATGGGCAGACTGGTTCGAGCTGATAGAAAGGCAACAGTGACTCAAATCGCCACCCGTTACAACCAAGGTAGGCCTAAGAGCATCTCTGAACGCACAGTGCGTCGAACTTTGAGGCAGATGGGCTACAGCAGCAGAAGACCACACCGGGTACCACTCCTTTCAGCTAAGAACAGGAAACTGAGGCTACAATTTGTACAAGCTCATCGAAATTGGACAGTAGAAGATTGGAAAAACGTTGCTTGGTCTGATGAGTCTCGATTTCTGCTGCGACATTCGGATGGTAGGGTCAGAATTTGGCGTAAACAACATGAAAGCATGGATCCATCCTGCCTTGTATGGAGCATCTTTGGGATGTGCAGCCGACAAATCTGCGGCAACTGTGTGATGCCATCATGTCAATATGGACCAAAATCTCTGAGGAATGCTTCCAGCACCTTGTTGAATCTATGCCACGAAGAATTGAGGCAGTTCTGAAGGCAAAAGGGGGTCCAACCCGTTACTAGCATGGTGTACCTAATAAAGTGGCCGGTGAGTGTATATATATATATATATATATATATATATATATATATATATATATATATATATATATATATATAGTATTTGTCAGTGACACACATATACTGTATACAGCTCAGCTCAGAGACCACTGCAAGATTTTCAGTTTTGTCTGATTTTTCTCTTTATAGATATATTTTTGAGTAAAATGTAAATTGTTCTTTTATTGTTTAACCCCTTCACGACCTTGCCCTTTTCCATTTTTGCATTCTCGTTTTTTGCTCCCCTCCTTCCCAGAGCCATAACTTGTGAGGGCTTATTTTTTCTGGGACAAGGTGTACTTTTGAACAACATCATTGGTTTTAGCATGTCGTGTACTAGAAAATGGGAAAAAATTCCAAGTACGATGAAATTGCAAGAAAAGTGCCATCCCACACTTGTTTTTTGTTTGGCTTTTTTGCTAGGTTCACTAAATGTTAAAACTGACCTGCCACTGTGATTCTCCAGGTCATTACGAGCTCATAGACACCAAACATGTCTATGTCTAAGTGGTAGACAAAAATTCCAAACTTTGCTAAAAAAAAAAAAAAAAATTTTGCAATTTTCCAATACCCGTAGTGTCTCCATTTTTCGTGATCTGGGGTCAGGTGAGGGCTTATTTTTGCGTGCCGAGCTGGTGTTTTTAATGATACCATCTTGGTGGGTGCAGATATGTTCTTTTGATCGCCCGTTATTACATTTTAATGCAATGTTACGGCGCCCAAAAAAACGTAATTCTGGCGTTTCTAATTTTTTTCTCGCTACGCTGTTTAGCGATCAAGTTAGTGCTTTTTTTTATTGATAGATCGGGCGATTCTGAACCCGGTGATGCCAAATATGTGTAGATTTGATTTTTTTCTTTATTGTTTTATTTTGAATGGGGTGAAAGGGGAGTGATTTAAACTTTTATATTTTTTTTATTTTTTTCATATTTTTTTTAAATAGGGTAAACAGGGTAGCGCTCACAGCAATCCGGCATCAGCAACCATAGAGGTCTTAAGGAGACCTCTAGTTGCTATGCCGACGCATCGCTGACCCCCGATCATGTGACGGGGTCGGAAATGCGCTCATTTCCAGCCGTGAAGCCGGAAGAGCCATTTAAATGCCGCTGTCTGCATTTGACAGCGGCATTTAACTAGTTAATAGTGGCGGGTGAATCACGATTTCACCCGCCGCTATTGCGGGCACATGTCAGCTGTTCAAAACAGCTCACAAGTCCCGCCTTTGAGGTGGGCTCAGCGCCAGAGCCCACATCAAAGCAGAAGATCCGACCTCTTTGCAGTAATAGGACGGCAGAGGTTGGTAAGGGGTTAAACTACTGGCAACATGTCTTGGAATTTCCAAGCACTACATTTTGTATTTATTTTCTCAAAATGAGAAATGGTCAAAATAACAAAAAAATGCAGTGCTTGCAGACCTCAAATAATGCTAAGAAAACAAGTTCATAATCATTTAGGCCTCTTTCACACGTCAGTGTCTCCGGTACGTGTACTGACAGTTTTCTCACGTACCGGAGACACTGACACACGTAGACCCATTCAAATGAATGGGTCTATGCACATGTCTCTGTGTTTTCACGGACCGTGTGTCCGTGTTGAAAACACGGAGACATGTCCGTTTTTCTCCGGCAGCACGTACAGCAATACGTCCTGCACACGTGCACACGGAGAACAGTGTGCACTCTCCTCCGTGTCCACGTACCGCCCGCAGGAGAGATAGCGCTACAGTAAGCGCTGTCCCCCCTCCGTGTGGTGCTGAAGGCGGCATTCATCTCTTCTCCCCCGCAGGAGAGAAGAGATGAAAGATCAAGTTTTTGTTATTTTTTGTGAAAAATAAAGTTTGCATGTGATCCCCGCCGCCCATCCCCAGTGCGCCGCCCGGCCCCTTGCAGAGAAATACTCACCCAGCTCCCGCGATGTCTCCTCTCAGCGCTCGCAGCCTGTCCTGTGTGAGCGGTCAGTGATAAATATGCACATATTCATCACTGTAATGAGCGGTCCCACGTGATCGCTCACACAGGACAAGCTGCCAGCGCTGAGAGGAGAGTGGAGACATCGTGGGAGCTGGGTGAGTATTTCTCTGCAAGGGTCTGGGGGACGCATGCCCATGAATCCCAGGCCCGCAGTGTGATTAAATCAGAAGACACTGCGAGGCGGGATCTCGGGCAGCGCGGCCGCACAGGCGCAGCCAGCCTGACACCAAATGATGGCAGAAGACGGGCAGCGCTAAGTGTGCATGGCCAAGGGATAACATAACAGCGCAGGCTCTGGGACAGATTCAAACAACGCTGAGGAGGCGGCGCACAGCACCAAGGGGGTAGGAATGATGGCTGTGCTGCGTCACATTACAAAGGAAAGTACCACCTACGGGACGTTTTAACGGTGTGAGGGGACACATTTCATAAGTGTTAGGTTCAGCGTGTGCAAGGAGCACAACTAAAAGAGGCACCTTTTCCTTGTGCAGCATTACTGCTGCACAAGGTGGCTCTTTCGGTAACAAATGCCTGGGGTGGGGACAGGTTCCCTTAAATTTAAGTAGTTGTGCCAGCGTGGCGGTCGCATGACACGTTGCCGGATACACAGCAGGGGAGCAGCAGGCGTTACTGAACCCCACTAACACATTGGCGAGGTGTTTGGCTCTGTGCAAACAGCACTTCCGGGCAGCAACCAGCAGTGTTGGAGCCCAGGGACAGCAGGAGGAGCAGATTGGAGGTATTGCCGCACACACAGCTGGGGAACAGCTGACGTTACTGAACCCCAATAACAGAGGAGCGACTGTTGACTGTGCGGACAGCACTTCCAGGCACCAACTAGCGGTGTTAGAGCCCAGGGACAGCAGGAGGAGCAGATTGGAGGTATTGCCACACACACAGCTGGAGAACAGCTGACGTTACTAAACCCCAATAACAGAGGAGCGACTGTTGACTGTGCGGACAGCACTTCCAGGCACCAACTAGCAGTGTTAGAGCCCAGGGACAGCAGGAGGAGCAGATTTGTTTTGCCAGATACACAGCTGGGAATCAGCTGAAGTTACTCAACCCCAATAACACAGCAGCAAGTGTCAACTGTGCAGCCAGCACTTCCAGGCACCAACTGGCGGTGTTAGAGCCCAGGGACAGCAGGAGGAGCAGACTGGAGGTATTGCCGCACACACAGCTGGGGAACAGCTGACGTTACTGAACCCCAATGACAGAGGAGCGACTGTTGACTGTGCGGACAGCACTTCCAGGCACCAACTGGCGGTTTTAGAGCCCAGGGACAGCAGGAGGAGCAGATTGGAGGTATTTCCGCACACATAGCTGGGGAACAGCTGACGTTACTGAGCCCAAATAACAGAGGAGCGACTGTTGACTGTGCGAACAGCACTTCCAGGCACCAACTGGCGGTGTTAGAGCCCAGGGACAGCAGGAGGAGCAGATTGGAGGTATTGCCGCACACACAGCTGGGGAACAGCTGATGTTACTGAACCCCAGTGACAGAGGAGCGACTGTTGACTGTGCGGACAGCACTTCCAGGCACCAACTGGCGGTGTTGAAGCCAGGGACAGCAGGAGGAGCAGAGGAACACAGTGTAGGCCGAAGCCTGATTGGAGCAAGTCGAAAGGGAACCTTTAACCCCCCCCAAGGCATTTGTAGCTGAATGAGCCATCTTGTGCAGCACTAAGGATGCAAAAGGAAAAGGTGGCTCTTTTAATTATGCTCCTTTCAAACACAGAACTAAACACTTATAAAATGTGTCCCCTGATACCGTGAGACCGTCCCGGAGGTGGGACTTTCCTTCGTAATGGGACACAGCACAGCCGTCTTTCCTACCCCCTTGGTGCCGTGCGCCGCCTCCTCAGCGTTGTTTGATTTTGTCCCGGAGCCTGCGCTGTTATGTTATCCCTTGGCCAGGTGCACTTAGCGCTGCCCGTCTTCTGACATCATTTGGTGTCAGGCTGACTGCGCCTGTGCGGTCGTGCTGCCCGAGATCCCGCCTTGCAGTGTCGTCTAATGTAATCCCACTGCGGGCCTGGGATCCATGGGCATGCGCAGTGCATATCCACGCCTCTCACTCCCCTCCCTCCGGCTTCTTCAGACTGTGCGGTGTCACGGCTGTGGCATGCTATTAGGGATCAGCTGACGGCGCACAGTCTGAAGAAGGCGGAGGGAGATGAGTGAGAGCCTGAGGTGAAGATATGCACTGTGCATGCCCATGGATCCCAGGCCCGCAGTGTGATTAAATCAGAAGACACTGCGAAGTGGGATCTCGGGCAGCGCGGCCGCACAGGCGCAGCCAGCCTGGCACCAAATGATGTCAGAAGACGGGCAGCGCTAAGTGTGCCTGGCCAAGGGATAACATAACAGTGCAGGCTCTGGGACAGAATCAAACAACGCTGAGGAGGCGGCACACGGCACCAAGGGGGTATGAATGACGGCTGTGCTGCGTCACATTACAAAGGAAAGTCCCACCTCTGGGACGGTTTTACGGTATCAGTGGACATATTTTATAAGTGTTAAGTTCTGCGTGTGCAAGGAGCTAAACTAAAAGAGCTACCTTTTCCTTGTGCAGCATTACTGCTGCACAAGGTGGCTCTTTCAGTAACAAATGCCTGGGGGGGGGACAGGTTCCCTTAAATTTCAGTTGTTGTGTCAGCGTGGCGGTCGCAGGACAAATTGCCGGCTACACAGCTGGGGATCAGCTGATGTTGCTGAAACCCAATAACACTGGGTCGTATGTTTTGACTGTGCAGCCTGCAATTCTGAGCCTCAACTGGCGGTTTTGGAGCCCAGGAATTACAGTTCAGGTGGTAGAAAGATGAACACAACAGGAGACCTGGATACTGTAGACAGTCACCCAATTATTTAATCAGGAAGAGGAGTGGCAAATTCCTGCGAGATCCAGGCCTGGTTCATTTTCAGAAAAGTAAGCCGGTCAATGTTATCGGAGGATAGTCGCATGCGACGGTCTGTTAGTACACCACCTGCAGCACTAAAGACACGTTCCGATAATACACTAGCCGCAGGGCAAGCCAGCACCTCCAATGCATACTGGCTTAGCTCTGGCCATGTATCCAGCTTAGAGACCCAAAACTTGAAAGGGGAAGAGCCGTCTGGGAGTACAGTAAGTGGGCAAGACATGTAGTCTGTCACCATCTGACGGAACCGTTGCCTCCTGCTGACTGGAGCCGCCTGTGATGGTGTAGACATTTGTGGCGGGCACACAAAACTGTGCCACAGTTGGGCCATACTGGTCTTGCCTTGGGCAGAGGCACTGCTTCTGCTCCCTCTTTGTGCAGAGCCTCCTCCACTGCCTCGACGCACTGAGCTGCTTTGTAAAGCACTAGCAGCACTGATCTCAGTTGGACTGGAGAAGATGATGGAATTCACCAGTGTGTCTTGGTACTCCCGCATTTTACGCTCCCGCTTCAACGGTGTGATGAGGCTTTGTACGTTGTCCCGGTAGCGAGGATCGAGGAGGGTGTACACCCAACAATCAGCCATGTTGAGAATGTGGGCGATGCAGCGGTCGTTTCTCAGGCACTGCAGCATGTAATCAACCATGTGCTGCAGACTGCCAACTGGCCAAGAAACGCTGTCCCCTGTTTGAGGCGTGATCTCTGCCCGCTCTTCATCACCCCACCCTCGCTGTACACACTGACTAATGGACAATTGTGTAACTCCCTCCTCTGGATGGATGTCTTCCTCCTCCATTGACTCCTTCTCATCCTCCTCACAAAGTGTCCCCTGCCTACGCCTTTGTGAGGAACCACGTGGCGCTGACTGTCCAGAAGCTGATGGAAATGGTGAATCCTCATCCTCCACCTCTTCCACAACATCATCCCTTAGCGCTTGCAGTGTTTGTTGAAGCAGGCAGATAAGGGAGACAGTCATGCTGACTAGTGCATCATCTGCACTCGCCATCCGCGTGAAATAATCGAAGGGACGCAAAACCTGGAGACGTCCTTCATAGTGGCCCACTCTGTGGTTGTGAAGTCTGAATGGCGCGGAGTGCGACTTCTTTGCGCCTGATGCAGCTGGTACTCCATTACTGCTTGCTGCTGCTCACACAACCGCTCCAACATATGTAACGTGGAATTCCACCTGGTAGGTAGGTCACATATGATGCGATGTTCCGGAAGGCGGAATCGGCGCTGCAGAGCTGCAATGCGCGATCTTGCCGTGCTGGAATGCCGCAAGTGAGCACACTCTAGGCGGACCTTGTGCAGCAGTGCATCAAGATCCGGATAGTCCCTCAAAAAACTCTGCACGACCAAGTTGAGCACATGTGCCAGACATGGGATGTGAGTGAGGTTGCCGAGGCCCAGAGCTGCCACCAGATTTCGGCCATTGTCACACACTACCATGCCTGGCTGGAGATTCACTGGCACAAACCACACATCGCTCTCCTGCTTGATGGCATTCCAGAGCTCCTGCACTGTGTGGCTTTGATTCCCCAAAGAAATTAATTTCAAGTCGGCCTGTTGACGTTTGGCCATGGCTGTGCTCATGTCGGTCGTAACAGGTAAACGTTCACGGGTCCATGTGGAGGTGGACTGTGATGGCTCCTGCAGCGATGATTCTGAGGAACTTGTGTATGAGGAGGAGTCAATGCATACAGACTGGATTCCTGCAATCCTTGGAGTGGGCAGGACATGTCCTGTGCCACTCGCACCATCTGTACCCGGCTCAACAAAATTAACCCAATGGGCAGTGAGGGAAAGGTATCGCCCCTGTCCATGGTGACTGGTCCACGCATCGGTGGTGAGGTGGACCTTGCTACTGACGGCGTTCAGTAGCGCGTGTTTTATGTGTCCCTCCACATGCTTTTGCAGGGCAGGGATGGCTTGCCTGCTGAAATAAAAGCAGCTGGGCACATTGTACTGTGGGACTGCCAATGCCATCAAGTCACGGAAGCTGTCAGTCTCCACCAGCCTGAATTACAGCATTTCAAGGGACAGTAGTTTTGCAATGCCAGCATTCAGAGCCTGTGCTCGGGGGTGGTTTGCCGAGAATGGCCGCCTTTTCTCCCATGCCTGTACTACCGATGGCTGTAGACTGGGCTGGGAGTGTGAGGATGACTGGGAACGTGGTGCTGTGGGTGGAATTACAGTGGGTCTCTGGACAACAGTGCCAGAGGTTCTTCCATGGCGATCCTGGGAGGAAGCCG
Organism: Ranitomeya variabilis; assembly: GCF_051348905.1. NCBI lineage: Eukaryota > Metazoa > Chordata > Amphibia > Anura > Dendrobatidae > Ranitomeya > Ranitomeya variabilis. The sequence goes on from NC_135234.1 coordinate 528,448,265, forward strand.
AACCAACTGTGTGTGAGCTGGAGGAAGAGGCAACACGAGCTGAAGAGGTGGTAGCTGCCGCTGTTGGTTGGCCTAGGTCTTCAGTGTGTTTTTGTAACTCCACCGCGTGCCTGGTCCGCACATGTTTCCACATATTTGAGGTATTGAGGTTGCTGACATTTCTCCCTCTTTTGATTTTATGATGACACACCTTGCATTTGACAAAGCAAATGTCATCTGCAACTGTGTCAAAAAAGGACCAGGCACTGCAAGTCTTGGGAGTGCCCTTTTTGGCTTTTGGAAGAGGCATGCTCCTAACGGGTGCCGAAGTGGAGGCTACAGGCTCCGCAGTCTTCCCCCTCCCTCTTCCTCTTTGGCCCATTCGGGGAATCTCTTCCTCAGAGCTGCTCCCACCACCTTCCTGTACCTCACGCCACGATGGGTCAAGGACCTCATCATCTACACTACCCTCTGCCACCAACTGCTCCTCCTGGGTAGTCTCAGCAGCACAGCACGCACCAGAAAGTGGCACCTGAGTGTCATCATCAGATGCGTACTGTGGTGTGGTGACCGGAGGCACTGGCCCACCCGCCTCTTCAGAGTCAGAGAGACAAAGCTGTTGCGCATCACTGCACACTGCCTCTTCTTCCATTTCTCCAATGCTGTTTGGCTGGCCCCCTGTTTCCAAGCCAAGAGATTCAGAGAACAGAAGTAGAGACAGCTCCTGTCCTGGGCTCTCTGACTGCCTGGGCAATTTGGCAGGTAGTGAAGAGACAGATGGGTGCTCTCCAGTGCTCTGTGCCTGAGAGGATGTGGCACTAATTGAAGTCGATGCGTTAGCTGCCATCCATCCGACAATGGCTTCAATTTGGTCTTCACACAACAGCGGTGTATGGTGCTCTTCTACAAAGCTGCGCATGAAGGACTGTTCCCTGCTGAAACTGGGTGATGATGAGTCACCGGTGCCCGCAGCAGGCACAGAATCCCCATGTCCTCTCCGTGCTCCGCGCCCATGGCCACGTGCCTTACTCCCTGCCCTCTTCATCTTGGTTGACTGATAAAGATAAGCAGAAAAGTACTAAGGGCTTAGTGTGCTTATTCCTGAACAGCTCCTAACAGGTATAAGAAACATTAATTTTCTAAAGTGTCGACTAGACTTTAATATGAGCTAATGTGGCCTACACAACTGTAAAGTGGTGTGTTTGGTGAACTTTATTATTATTTTTTTTTTTTTTTGGCAGAACTGACTACAGGGCGAGCTGCACTCACACGGAGACCGTGCAGACAGCTGTAAACGGCGCTGCAAGGCCCAAAAAACCTCCTCTAGGTTATCTTATGTAGTTTTTTTCCACAATTTAGCTGGATACGGGTGAAAACCACTAATAGGAATTATTAGAAAAAATGTGCAGCAGGCTGCACTATTAGCAAAAAAGGACAATGGATTTTACGGTATGAGGTAGTGACGCACCCTGAGCTGGATACCACCAGCTGTGGCTGCACACAGACTACAGGGCGAGCTGCACTCACACGGAGACCGTGCAGACAGCCGTAAACGGCGCTGCAAGGCCCAAAAAACCTCCTCTAAGTTCTCCTATGTAGTGTTTTTCCACAATTTAGCTGGATACGGGTGGAAAGCCACTAATAGGAATTATTTGAAAAAATGTGCAGCAGGCTGCACTATTAGCAAAAAAGGACAATGGATTTTACGGTATGAGGCAGTGACGCACCCTGTGCTGAATACAACCGGCTGTGGCTGCACACAGACTACAGGGCGAGCTGCACTCACACGGAGACCGTGCAGACAGCCGTAAATGGCGCTGCAAGGCCCAAAAAACCTCCTCTAGGTTATCCTATGTAGTGTTTTTCCACAATTTAGCTGGATACGGGTGGAAAGCCACTAATAGGAAATATTTGAAAAAAATGTGCAGCAGGCTGCACTAGTAGCAAAAAAGGACAATGGATAGAACAGTATGAGGCAGTGAAGCACTCTGAGCTGAATACAACCAGCTGTGGCTGCACACAGACTACAGAGTGAGCTGCACTCACACACACACATGCAGAGACCTTGCAGACAGCTGTGAAAACAGCGCTGCAAGGCAAAAGCAAGGTGAACACACAGCGGTTGCTAAATTAGCCTGGGGAAAGCACAATGAAGCAAATCGCTATCTCAACTGGCCCTCAGTCAGAACACAGCGTCCTATGCCTAACTGAATTCACAGCAGAGTGAGCCCGAAATGGCGGCAGCATTTTTTATAGTGCATCATGACATCATTTCAGCAGCCCATCACAGCCTTGCCAGTAGTTACATGCCCACCATGCTGAACAGGATGTGCCCACACTTGCAATCATTCCTCATTGGCTGAATTCGTGCAGTTTGTATTCTGGGAACTTCCGATTCCGGTATCCGATATGCGGTAAATATCGGAAGTCGGTATCGGAATTCCGATACCGCAAATATCGGCCGATACCCGATACTTGCGGTATCGGAATGCTCAACACTACTTGTGACTATCCATTAAATTCCAGAGATTTTCAATGGGCTTCAGGTCTGGAGATTGGGCTGGCCATGACAGGGATTTGATGTGGTGGTCCTTCATCCACACATTGACTGACCTAGCTGTGTGGTATGGCGCATTCTCCTGCTGGAAAAACCAGTCCTCAAAGTTGGGGAACATTGCCTGAGCAGAAGGAATCAACTGTTTTTCCAGGATAATCTTGTATGCGGCTTGATTCATACATCCTTCGCAAAGATTAATCTGCCCAATTCCAGCCTTGCTGAAGCACCCCAGATCATCACCGATCCTCCACCAAATTTCACAGTGGGTGCAAGACACTGTGGCTTGTATGCCTCTCTAGGTCTCCGTCTAACCATTAGATGACCAGGTGTTGAATGAATGAATGATAAGCTGCCGGCGGCAGCATCAGTGACTAGCGCTGATGTCACTGATGCTGTGCACCCTCACAGCCTAACCTGCAGTGAACTCTGGACCGGGGGAAAATGTACTGGCATTTTCCCACAGCCAAGAGTAAGGCATAAGTCAGGCTGTGAGGCAGTGCAGCATCAGTGACATCAGCGCTAGTCACTGATGCTGTGTCAGCAGCTTCTCATTCATTCATCAGTGGTTTACAGCCAGGGCAGTCGCATTAGCACCGCTCCTGGTTCTAAACTATATATCTCCCATATATGGATTATGGTGTGGGACTGAACGCAGGACTGGTATGGTATATTGTTGGTTTTTCTTTTTTACAGGAGATCAAGGGTGTCACATGGATTAGGAGAACAATAAAGATGGCAAACTTTGTTTTTAGTTTTATTTAATTAAAAGCTTTTTTCTGGCTGTGTCTTTTTTTAACCCATTAACAACTATAGGATTAGTAATTAATAGGTGTGTTACTGACATATCTCCATTACTAATTACAGATGCGCCATTTCTGGGGTGGCTGTCAGCTGGTGTTTGTACCCAGGGGGGCCAATAACCATGGTCCCTTCCTAGGCTATGAATATCAGCCCGCAGCTATCTGCATAGCTTTTTCTGGCTATTATTTATAGCGGGACCACAGGTCATTTTTTTTGGGGGGTCCCCCTATTTTAATAGCCAGTGAAGACTAAATATACAGCTGTGGGCTGGGATTCATAGCCTGGAAATATCCATGAGTATTACCCCTTCCTTAGCTATAAACATCAGCCCCCAGTCACTGGCTTTCCCTCTCTGGCTTGGAAAATTGTGTGGGAGACCACGCCATTTTTTTCCCTAAAAGATTCTTTTATTAAATACATGCAAGTCCCATAATTTGCACACACAATATAGTAATTGTATTGGTCATACACATCTATATATCAAACTATTCTGCATGGATTTACTGTTTATAATCCATGTTTCCTATCCTGTCGGCTCCTGCATTGATTTTACAGAAGCCGACAAATGAATTACCGGCTAATCTTCTATCTATATCTCTATGCGATATAAAGATGTATATATACATATATGTGTGTCATTGACATATATATGATTTACCCGCTTGGACCGTGGGGTACTCGGTACCGGGTCCAGTCACTCTTAAAGGGGATGTCACAGTGGCTGCAACCCAGTCCGTTGCCCTGGGTGCTCACTTAAAGGGCGAATGGTCTTTTAAAGGGAATTGTGAATAAAGTCTATTGGTTGTGACGCCACCTGTGGTTCTCGGTCAGTAGGGACAGACGCCGCTTAAAAGGGGTCCTCTGGGGTGATGGTATGGTGGCTGGATGGTGACGCTTCCCACAGGTAAGCGGGGTCCACAGGTCTCCCAAGGTGTATGGCAGAGATGTTGTATGCTGACGAATAAGTGGAGGATACAAGTTGGAAAGTCTTTACCTGGTTTACTGGTGGTAGTAGTCCGCAGTCCAGGGTACCAGGTACAGGTCTCCTGTGGTCCAGCCGGCTAAGAGGCAATGGGAGAATCTCCTTCCCAGTTGAGGTCCGTGAGCCTTTCCTCCTTGCGCTGTCATATGAGGTCCCTGCTGCCTGAAGCTTACAGGCAAAGTCCTCTTTTCCCCTGTCCTGACACAGGTACCTGCATGACGGGCAGCTTGAGCCATTTCACAGGGACTCTATCATGCCCCAGGCTCATCAGTTGCTGCTGTGTCTCAGGTGTGGTGTCGGCCGATCACTTAAAGTTCTCAGCCCTCCGGTTCTGCTAAGTGTCCTAGAGTCCCACCAAAGCCTCGGGCTCCTGGTGCTCGGTTGCTGCGCTCTGGCTCTGAGGGTGCCCAATTGCAGTTCCCCTCTGAGCCCTTTATCTCTCCTCTGCTCCTTTCCTCTGTAGCTCCACCACATTCAACCCCTCCGGTTATCTCTCTTTCCAGAAGCTGCAGCTCCCACGTGGCTGCTAGGCCTCCCTGTCTGTTCCAGATGTCCTTCTATCTCTCCCTCCTGAAGACTCTCCAAGACTGACTGACTCCTCCTCCAGACCAGGATCCTTATAGCTAAGGGAAGCTCCTCTGAATCTGGGTCCTGAGCTCTCCCTTCTAGCCTGAATTTGGAATGTGTTGTGCGTGGGTGCCTTACCTGGCAAAGAGAACTCCAATGCCTCCAAGCATGATATTAGCCTCCCTGAAGGGAAGGCAACATCACTGTAACAACTGGTTACCTGGGGTGTTACATATATATAACTGGCTAACATGCTGGGCGGGAGATCCGAATATTGCGAATCGAGTGGTGAAATACTCGCTGATCTCCGAGTACTGCATTACTTGCCGATTACCGAAAACTTGTGAATATACTCGCTCATCCCTAGTCAGAATGTGGACTGTCCTATCAAAAGAGGTAGTAATGACAGACACTATATCAGCTTTTAAATAAAGGCTAGATGCTTTTCTCACAGCAAATGGCATTGCGGTGTCATGATCCAGTCCAGCGTTTGTTTCTGATTATTCTCTCCCCGGGATGGTCATGTGATGGTCTCTGTGTTGTAACCTCTTAGTATTTGACTCGGCTTATTCCCTGACTTGTTTGATTGTCTTCTGTCTCTGGCTTTCCTGCTCCCAACCGACTTTGACTTCTTTGGCTTGTTTCTGACCACGTGTATTGCTGTGACCTCTGGTACTTTGCCCCCTCTCTGTTGCTGACCTGGCTTTTCTGACTACTCTTCCACCACCTAGTGGCTCCTGCCTGCTATTCTGTGGTTTTTCTGTGAGTGTACCTGTTTTCCTTCACCTGCACACCCTGGAGGAGGTTGTGTGCTACTGCGCTGCAACAGGCATTACATTATAACTGACCAAATATTTAGAGGGGTTTATTCATTTTTTTTCCTGGCTATGGATCCGCTGTGCAATCTGGCTGACCAGGTGGCCAGTTTAATGGAGATGATGTGGGAATTGATGGTGGAACATAGTACCTTGGCCATGTCTCATACTCAATTACTGAAAGAGTTGACGGAGACGGTGAAAACAGTACAGAGTACCACTCCCCATGTTGACAGCAGGTCTGGCGATTCTGTAGATGTTGCCTTGCATTCTCCTTAACCCTTGGTCAAGCTCCCTGACACCTTTGCAGGTGAAAAGGATAAGTTTCATATGTTCAGGGAGGGTTTGAAATTGTTGTTTTCACTTAGACCTCGATCTTCTGCAGATGAGAGTCAGTGGGTGGGAATAATTATTTCCTTACTCAGGGAGGATCACCAATCTTGAGTTTTCTCATTGCCCCCTATTGCCCCTGAATGGATGTCAGTGGATAGGTTTTTTGAGGCCCTAGTAATTATCTATGATGAATCAGACCGTACTAGTGTGGCAGAGGATACTATCATGGGTCTTTCTCAAGGAAAGCTCTCAGCCGAGTGTTATTGCTTGGAGTTTAGATGATGGTCCCCAATGGTCTCATGGAATGACTCTGCACTCAGGTACCAGTTCCGGAGGGGACTGTCTGAGCATTTGAAGGATGCTCTGGTTCTCAATCCACTACCTAGTTCTTTGGAGGAGGCTATGACTCAGGCCATCCAGATGGATCGCAGACTAAGGTAGAGGGGTGTCATGCAGCGAGAAGGTCCTTTGCTTCTGAGTAACCCTGATGCTACACCTCAGTCTGAGCCCATGCAGGTGGGGGGTCACCACCGTCAAGGAACAGGAGAGGAGACAACGGCGTGATGGGAGACTCTGCTTCTACTGTTGTAGTCTGGGACACTGGAAAAAGGACTGTCGCTCCTGTCCTCCTACTCCCAAGGTGCCAAAGTCTAGGTAACTGTTTAAGAGGTTGCCCATATGCTCAGGTACCTTTTTCCTCATCTCTTAAACTTCTGTTGAAAGTAGAACTTTGTGTCAAGAATGGTTGTACCTCCACATCAGCTTTTGTGGATTGTGGGTCATCTTTGAACTAGATTGACTCTGATTTGATGGCCAAATGTAAGTTAGGGACAGTAAGGTTGGAAATTCTCATTAACCCCTTTCTGACATATGACGTACTATCCCGTCGAGGTGGTATGGGCCCGTATGACCACCGACGGGATAGTATGTCATCACCGATCAGCCGCGCTCATGGGAGGACATGATCGCAGCATTCCAGCAGCATAGGGAAGCATCACGCAGGGAGGGGGCTCCCTGTGTGCTTCCCTGAGACCCACGGAGCAATGCAATGTGATTGCGTTGCTCCGAGGGTCTCCTACCTCCTCCTCCCTGCTGGCCCCGGATCCAAAATGGCCGCAGGGGACCTTCCGGGTCCTGCAGGGAGGTGGCTTGCAAGCACCTGCTCGGAGCAGGAGCCAGCAAGCCTCCCTGCAGTGCCTGTCAGATCGCTGATCTGACACAGTGCATTGCAAAGTGTCAGATCAGTGATCTGACACTATATAGTCATGTCCCAACTGGGACAAAGTAAACAAGTAAAAAATATATATATATTGTTCCAATAAATACATTTCTTTATCTAAATAAAAAAAGAAACAATAAAAGTACACATATTTGGTATCACCGCGTCCGTAACGACCCGACCTATAAAACTGTCCCACAAGTTAACCCCTTCAGTGAACACCGTAAAAAAACGAGGCAAAAAAACAATGCTTTATTATCATACCGCCGAACAAAATGTGGAATAACACGCGATCAAAGAGAGGGTTATAAAAAAGCATGGTACCACTGAAAACGTCATCTTGTCCCGCAAAAACGAGCCGCCATACAGCGTCATCAGCGAAAAAATAAAGAAATAAAAAAATTATAGTCCTCAGAATAATGTGATGCAAAAATAATTATTTTTTATATAAAGTAATTTTTATCGTATAAAAGCGCCAAAACATAAAAAAGATATAAATGAGGTATCGCTGTAATCATACTGACCCGAAAAATAAAACTGCTTTATCAATTTTACCAAACGTGGAATGGTATAAACGCCCCCCTAAAAGAAATTCATGAATTGCTGGTTTTTGGTCATTCTGCTTCACAAAAATCGGAATAAAAAGCGATCAAAAAATGTCACATGCCCCAATATGGTACCAATAAAAACATCAACTCGTCCCGCAAAAAACAAGACCTTACATGACTCTGTGGACCAAAATATGGAAAAATTATAGGTCTCAAAATGTGGAGATGCAAAAACAATTTTTTGCAATAAAAAGCGTCTTTTAGTGTGTGACAGCTGCCAATCATAAAAATTCGCTAAAAACCATGCTATAAATAGTAAATCAAACCCCCCTTCATCACCCCCTTTGTTAGGGGAAAATAATAAAATAAAAAAGTATTTATTTCCATTTTCCCATTAGGGTTAGGGTTGGATCTAAAGTTAGGGTTAGGGCTAAAGTTAGGGTTAGGGTTGGGGCTAAAGTTAGGGTTATGGGGCTAAAATTGGGGACGGGGCTAAAGTTAGGGATAGGGTTTGGATTACATTTACGGTTGGGATTAGGGTTAGGAATGTGTCAGGGTTAGGGGTATGGTTAGGGTTATGCTTGGGATTAGGGTTAGGGATGTGTTGGAGTTAGGGGTGTGGTTAGGGTTGGGATTAGGGTTAAGGGTGTGTTGGGGTTAGGGGTATGGTTGGGATTAGGGTTAGGGGCGTGTTCGGGTTAGGGGTGTGGTTAGAGTTATGGTTAGGGTTGGGATTAGGGTTAGGGGCGTGTTTGGGTTAGCGTTTCAATTAAAATTGGGGGGTTTCCACTGTTTAGGCACATCAGGGGCTCTCCAAACACGACATGGCGTCCGATCTCAATTCCAGCCAATTTTGCATTGAAAAGTCAAACGGCGCTCCTTCCCTTCCAAGCTCTGCCATGCACCCAAACAGTAGTTTACCCCCACATATGGGGTATCAGCATACTCAGGACAAATTGCTAAACAACTTTTGTTGTCCAATTTCTGCTGTTACCCTTGGGGAAATTAAAAATTGGGGGTGAAAATATCATTTTTGTGAAAAAATATGATTTTTTATTTTTATGGCTCTACATTTTAAACTTCTGTGAAGCATTGGGTGTGTCAAAGTGCTCACCACAAATTTAGATAAGTCCCTTAGGGGGTCTACTTTCCAAAATGTTGTAATTTGTGGGGGGTTTCCACTCTTTAGGCACATCAGGGGCTCTCCAAACGCAACATGGCGTCCGATCTCAATTCCAGTCAATTTTGCACTGAAAAGTCAAACAGCGCTCCTTCCCTTCCGAGCTCTGCCATGCGCCAAAACAGTAGTTTACCCCCACATATGGGGTATCAACATACTCAGGACAAATTACACAACAACATTTGGGGTCCAATTTCTCCTGTTACCCTTGGTAAAATAAAACAAATTGGAGCTGAAGTCAATTTTTTGTGAAGAAAAGTTAAATGTTGATTTTTATTTAAACATTCCAAAAATTCCTGTGAAACACCTGAAGGGTTAATAAACTTCTTGAATGTGGTTTTGAGCACCTTGAGGGGTGCAGTTTTTAGAATAGTGTCACACTTGGGTATTTTCTATCATATAGACCCCTCAAAGTGACTTCAAATGTGATGTGGTCCCTAAAAAAAATGGTGTTGCAAAAATGAGAAATTGCTGGTCAACTTTTAACCCTTATAACTCCCTAACAAAAAAAATGTTGGTTCCAAAATTGTGCTGATGTAAAGTAGACATGTAGGAAATGTTACTTATGAAGTATTTTGCGTGATATATCTCTGTGATTTAAGGGCATAGAAAATTCAAATTTGAAGTACAATATGTCACGAGAAAACAGTGTCAGAATCATCAGGATCCGTTGAAGCGTTCCAGAGTTATAACCTCATAAAGGGACAGTGGTCAGAATTGTAAAAATTGGCGTGGTCATTAACATGCAAACCACCGTTGGGGGTAAAAGGATTAATATTGTGGCCATTGATAAAATACCCCTCACTAAGAATGTCGTTAAGTTTATCTCTGAGGAGTTTATCCTTATGGTGGAGTCTTGTCATCAAGAACGTATTACATGTTTTGCTATGGACAATTTACCTGCGGGACTGTTGTTGGGGTTTCCCTGGCTACTGTTACATAACCTGATCATTGATTGGGAATCTTGGGACATTATTAATTGGGTTCCTAATTATTCTTAAGGTTGCCTTGTTAATGTGTCTGTGTCATCCGTCAGTCAGGAGGGTATTCCGGAGTACCTTAATGATTTTGAGGATGTATTCTCCGAAAAGGATTCTGAGCTTCTACCACCACACCGCCCATTCGATTGTGCTGTTAATCTCGTCCCTAGTGCCAAACTGCCCAAGGCCCATTGGTACAATCTCTCTGGCCCTGAGCAGGCAGCTATCAAGAAGTATATCTCCCAAAGTCTTCGTAAAGCACACATTCACCACTCTGTTTCTCCTGTGGTGGCAGGATTCTTTTTTGTGAAGAAAAAAGATGGTGGTTTATGTCCATGCCTCGATTTTCGAGAATTAAACAAGATCACCGAAAGGAATACTTACCCCCTCCCACTTATTCCTGAATGGTACAATCAATTGTCTGGGGTCAGATGGTTCTCTAAGTTGGACCTCAGGGGAGCATATAATCTCACCTCACTTTCCTCAAATCTGAGGGTTTGTTTGAGGACCTGGTTATGCCCCTTGGTCTGACCAATGCGCCATTAGTATTTCAGAATTTCATTAATCATGTTTTTTCGGATTTCATTGGGCGCTTCATGGTGGCTAGTGTTGAGCGATACCGTCCGATACTTGAAAGTATCGGTATCGGATAGTATCGGCCGATACCCGAAAAATATCGGATATCACCGATACCGATACCCGATACCAATGCATTTCAATGGGACGCAAAGTATCGGAATGGTTCCCAGGGTCTGAAGGAGAGGAAACTCTCCTTCAGGCCCTGGGATCCATATTCATGTGTAAAATAAAGAATTAACATAAAAAATATGGATATACTCACCTCTCCGGTGGCCCCTGGATCTTACCGCTGTAACCGGGAGCCTCCGTTCCTAAGAATGAGCGCGTGAAGGGCCTTCGATGACGTCGCGGCTTCTGATTGGTCGCATGACCGCTCATGTGACCGCTCACGCGACCAATCAGAAGCCGCGACATCAGCCGTGACGTCATCGAAGGTCCTTCAGGGGCTCATTCTTTGGAACGGAGGCTCCCGGTTACAGCGGTAAGGTCCAGGGGCCGCCGGAGAGGTGAGTATATGGATATATATGGATATACTCACCTCTCCGGTGGCCCCTGGACCTTATCGCTGTAACCGGGAGCCTCCGTTCCTAAGAATGAGCACGTGAAGGACCTTCGATGATGTCGCGGCTGACGTCGTGGCTTCTGATTGGTCGCGTGAGCGGTCACATGAGCGGTCATGCGACCAATCAGAAGCCGCGACGTCATCGAAGGCCCTTCACGCGCTCATTCTTAGGAACGGAGGCTCCCGGTTACATCGGTAAGATCCAGGGGCCACCGGAGAGGTGAGTATATCCATATTTTTTATTTTAATTCTTTATTTTACACATGAATATGGTTCCGATACCGATTCCCGATACCACAAAAGTATCGGAACTCGGTATCGGAATTCCGATTCCGCAAGTATTGGCCGATACCCGATACTTGCGGTATCGGAATGCTCAACACTAATGGTGGCATATCTGGATGGTATCCTTATATATTCTGCTGATAAAATTAAACATATGGGTTTCGCATGGACCCTAGAAAGGTACAAGCTATTGTTGATTGGGTGCAGCCCAAAGATCTCAATGGTCTTCATAGATTTTTGGGTTTTGCCAATTTGCTATAGAAAATTCATCAAGGGGTTTCCACGCAGGATAATAAGTTTTTTGTGCCTGTCCAGTATCATTTAAGGGTGCTCCAGAAATTCCACGACTCGGCTCTTAATGGACATCCGGGAATCTCGGCCACGCGCAAAGCTATCGCTAGGCTGTTTTGGTGGTCTACAAAACACAGTCCCATAACAATCTAAATGGGACAAAGAAGAGATCCCACGAATACCATATAAAATTATGTTTATTGATAAATAATTAAAATAAAGCAATAAATCAATCCAAAAAATACATAAGATACCATACAAAGGGACGCCACGGGAGAAAAAGAATATGGGTACATGAAACTGCATGCGGCAACCTTCTGCATGTAGTATATGCTAGAGGGTGATAAAACGTACCTCAATCACCCACATGCTAACATTATACCCATGTCACTATAATTTAGAAGTTGGGTGGCATCTGTATAAAATACAAGATCCTACACCTTAGGACCTCTAATACAATGCTGGACCTCCCCACTTCATGTATCCATGCCTCAATGGGCTAGTATGCAGGGCACAGCCGCCTCAGTACAAATGGGTGGGTAAAATATAAAAGCATGTAATATTACCTGCCGCACAACTTCTCCCGAGCGTCCCTTCACCCCGACGCGCGTTTCGCCGCCAGCTTCTTCCGGGGGCATGTCGGGGTGAAGGAAAGCCGATCTTTTAACTTGATGTGTGTATTTGTATATATTTATGCTGCGTGCTTAGTCCCCCTGTTTGCTTTTGTTGTATTAAGTTCCCCTTTAATATTTACTTCATGGGCTATACTTTCCACATAGGTAGTTCTGGCCTTTACTGCGGTTATGTTGGAGCCGATGGTGCGCATGCGCGCCAGCCCGATCCTCCGTTGCTTCCTCTGACACTCATACACTGACACGCAGCCTTTGGGCTTGCGTGTCATTGAGCGGCGGCAGGAAGTGATGCTATTGGAGGGGGGCGGACGCGCAATGCGCCCAAGACATCGGCGGTGTGACCTATACTGCGGGCCGTTGATTGGACATCTCCAAGTTAAAAGCTCGGCTTTCCTTCACCCCGACACGCCCCCGGAAGAAGCTGGCGGCGAAACGCGCGTCGGGGTGAAGGTACGCTCGGGAGAAGTTGTGCGGCAGGTAATATTACATGCTTTTATATTTTACCCACCCATTTGTACTGAGGCAGCTGTGCCCTGCATACTAGCCCATTGAGGCATGGATACATGAAGTGGGGAGGTCCAGCATTGTATTAGAGGTCCTAAGGTGTAGGATCTTGTATTTTATACAGATGCCGCCCAACTTCAAAATTATAGTGACATGGGTATAATGTTAGCATGTGGGTGATTGAGGTACGTTTTATCACCCTCTAGCATATACTACATGCAGAAAGTTGCCGCATGCAGTTTCATGTACCCATATTCTTTTTGTCCCGTGGCGTCCCTTTGTATGGTATCTTATGTATTTTTTGGATTGATTTATTGCTTTATTTTAATTATTTATCAATAAACATAATTTTATATGGTATTCGTGGGATCTCTTCTTTGTCCCATTTAGATTGTTATGGGACTGTGTTTTGTAGTGTAGTTGAAGTGCCCTTTGTTACATTTGGACATTTAGTGATTTAATTGTTTTGGTGGTCTTCATTGGCTTCTGATGTTGCTGTATTTGTATCCTCCTGTGAGACATGTGCCCGTGCTGAATCCTCCCATAACCAGCCAGCCGGGGAATTGGTGCCATTGCCAATTCTAGCTAAACCTTGGACCCATCTGTCCATCGATTTTATCACACATCTTCCTCCATCTAATGGCAAAACTGTGGTCTGGGTGGTGGTGGTGGATAGGTTCAGCAAACAAGCACATTTTGCAGAAACTTTGTTGAAACGTTTCATTGATCATGTTGTGCGATTACATGGTGTGCCTGTGAATGTTGTCTCTGATAGAAAAGTGCAATCTGTGTCTAAGTTCTGGAGGGCTTTTTGTAAAAGACTGGGCATCAGTTTGACCTTTTCTTCAGCCTATCATCTGGAGACCACCGGTCAGACTGAGAGGACCAATCAGTTATGGAGCAGATTTTGTGGTACCTTGCCACATCTCGTCAGGATGATTGGTGCTCTTCATTACTAGGGTTGAGCGAAACGGGTCGATCATTTTCAAAAGTCGCCGACTTTTGGCTAAGTCGGCGTCTCATGAAACCCGATCCGACCCCTGTGCTTGTCGGCCATGCGGTACGCGACTTTCGCGCCAAAGTCGCGTTTCAATGACGCGAAAAGCGCCATTTCTCAGCCAATGAAGGTGAACGCAGAGTGTGGGCAGCGTGATGACATAGATCCTGGTCCCCACCATCTTAGAGAAGGGCATTGCAGTGATTGGCTTGCTGTCTGCGGCGTCACAGGGGCTATAAAGGGGCGTTCCCGCCGACCGCCATCTTACTGCTGCTGATCTGAGCTTAGGGACAGGTTGCTGCCGCTTCATCAGAAGCAGGGAGAGCGTTAGGCAGGGTCCACTAACCACCAAACCGCTTGTGCTGCAGCGATTTCCACTGTCCAACACCACCTTCGGTGTGCAGGAACAGTGGAAGCTATTTTTTTTTTTTTTTCCCCTCAGCGCTGTAGCTCATTGGGCTGCCCTAGAAGGCTCCGTGATAGCTGTATTGCTGTGTGTACGCCACTGTGGAAACCAACTGCTTTTTTCAAAGCACATATCCTCTTGTTCCTTCCTTTCTGCACAGCTATCTTTTTTGTTTGTCCACACTTTTTATTTAATTTGTGCATCAGTCCACTCCTATTGCTGCCTGCCATACCTGGCTTACATTACTGCAGGGAGATAGTAATTGTAGGACAGTTTTTTTTTTTTTTTTGTTTTTTTTTTGTGGGAGATTAAGATTGGCATTTCTGCTACAGTGCCATCCCTGTGTGTGCCATCTCTCACTGAGTGGGCCATAGAAAGCCTATTTATTTTTTCCGTGATTTGTGTTCTAAAATCTACCTCAACACAGAAACACTACATCAATCAGTGGGAGAAAAATATTGGCCTCAGTCAGGGCTTGTGTGCCACTGCTGTGTGTGCGCTATCTCTCATTCAGTGGGCTATAGCAAGCCTATATTTTTTTTTTTTTTTTTTTTTTAATATTATTTGGTTTCAAAAGTCTCCCTGAAAAAAAAAAAAAACCTAAAAAAACAGTGGGAGAGTAATATTGCCCTTTCAGCTTGTGTGCCAGTCTTGACTCCTGGGTGTGCCACCTCTCTCCCTCTCATTCAGTGGGCCATAGAAAGCCTATTTATTTTTTTTTTTAAATATTATTGGGTTTCTAAAGTCTCCCTGAAAAAAACAAAAAATACATAAAAAAACAGTGGGAGAGTAATATTGCCCTTTCAGCTTGTGTGCCAGTCTTGACTCCTGGGTGTGCCACCTCTCTCCCTCTCATTCAGTGGGCCATAGAAAGCCTTTTTTTTTTTTGCTTTTTTTAATATTATTTGGTTTCTAAAGTCTCCCTGAAAAAAACAAAAAAAACATAAAAAACAGTGGGAGAGTAATATTGCCCTTTCAGCTTGTGCGCCAGTCTTGACTCCTGGTTGTGCCACCTCTCTCTCTCTAATTGTGGGCCATAGAAAGCCTTTTTTTTTTTTTTAAATATTATTGGGTTTCTAAAGTCTCCCTGAAAAAACAAAAAATACATAAAAAAACAGTGGGAGAGTAATATTGCCCTTTCAGCTTGTGTGCCAGTCTTGACTCCTGGGTGTGCCACCTCTCTCCCTTTCATTCAGTGGGCCATAGAAAGCCTATTTATTTTTTCCGTGATTTGTGTTCTAAATTCTACCTCAACACAAAAACACTACATCAATCAGTGGGAGAAAAATATTGGCCTCAGTCAGGGCTTGTGTGCCACTGCTGTGTGTGCTATCTCTCATTCAGTGGGCTATAGCAAGCCTATTTTTTTTTTTTTTTTTTTTTTTTTAATATTATTTGGTTTCTAAAGTCTCCCTGAAAAAAAAAAAAAACCTAAAAAAACAGTGGGAGAGTAATATTGCCCTTTCAGCTTGTGTGCCAGTCTTGACTCCTGGGTGTGCCACCTCTCTCCCTCTCATTCAGTGGGCCATAGAAAGCCTATTTATTTTTTTTTTTAAATATTATTGGGTTTCTAAAGTCTCCCTGAAAAAACAAAAAATACATAAAAAAACAGTGGGAGAGTAATATTGCCCTTTCAGCTTGTGTGCCAGTCTTGACTCCTGGGTGTGCCACCTCTCTCCCTTTCATTCAGTGGGCCATAGAAAGCCTATTTTTTTTTTTTTAATATTATTTGGTTTCTAATTCTCCCTGAAAAAAAAAAAAAAACCTAAAAAAACAGTGGGAGAGTAATATTGCCCTTTCAGCTTGTGTGCCAGTCTTGACTCCTGGGTGTGCCACCTCTCTCCCTCTCATTCAGTGGGCCATAGAAAGCCTATTTATTTTTTTTTTAAAATATTATTGGGTTTCTAAAGTCTCCCTGAAAAAAACAAAAAATACATAAAAAAACAGTGGGAGAGTAATATTGCCCTTTCAGCTTGTGTGCCAGTCTTGACTCCTGGGTGTGCCACCTCTCTCCCTTTCATTCAGTGGGCCATAGAAAGCCTATTTATTTTTTTTTTTAAATATTATTGGGTTTCTAAAGTCTCCCTGAAAAAACAAAAAAAAACCTAAAAAAACAGTGGGAGAGTAATATTGCCCTTTCAGCTTGTGTGCCAGTCTTGACTCCTGGGTGTGCCACCTCTCTCCCTCTCATTCAGTGGGCCATAGAAAGCCTATTTATTTATTTTTTTAAATATTATTGGGTTTCTAAAGTCTCCCTGAAAAAACAAAAAATACATAAAAAAACAGTGGGAGAGTAATATTGCCCTTTCAGCTTGTGTGCCAGTCTTGACTCCTGGGTGTGCCACCTCTCTCCCTTTCATTCAGTGGGCCATAGAAAGCCTATTTTTTTTTTTTTTAATATTATTTGGTTTCTAATTCTCCCTGAAAAAAAAAAAAAAACCTAAAAAAACAGTGGGAGAGTAATATTGCCCTTTCAGCTTGTGTGCCAGTCTTGACTCCTGGGTGTGCCACCTCTCTCCCTCTCATTCAGTGGGCCATAGAAAGCCTATTTATTTTTTTTTTAAAATATTATTGGGTTTCTAAAGTCTCCCTGAAAAAAACAAAAAATACATAAAAAAACAGTGGGAGAGTAATATTGCCCTTTCAGCTTGTGTGCCAGTCTTGACTCCTGGGTGTGCCACCTCTCTCCCTTTCATTCAGTGGGCCATAGAAAGCCTATTTATTTTTTTTTTTAAATATTATTGGGTTTCTAAAGTCTCCCTGAAAAAACAAAAAAAACCTAAAAAAACAGTGGGAGAGTAATATTGCCCTTTCAGCTTGTGTGCCAGTCTTGACTCCTGGGTGTGCCACCTCTCTCCCTCTCATTCAGTGGGCCATAGAAAGCCTATTTATTTTTTTTTTTAAATATTATTGGGTTTCTAAAGTCTCCCTGAAAAAAACAAAAAATACATAAAAAAACAGTGGGAGAGTAATATTGCCCTTTCAGCTTGTGTGCCAGTCTTGACTCCTGGGTGTGCCACCTCTCTCCCTCTCATTCAGTGGGCCATAGAAAGCCTTTTTTTTTTTTGGTTTTTTTAATATTATTTGGTTTCTAAAGTCTCCCTGAAAAAAACAAAAAAAACATAAAAAACAGTGGGAGAGTAATATTGCCCTTTCAGCTTGTGCGCCAGTCTTGACTCCTGGTTGTGCCACCTCTCTCTCTCTAATTGTGGGCCATAGAAAGCCTTTTTTTTTTTTTAAAATATTATTGGGTTTCTAAAGTCTCCCTGAAAAAACAAAAAATACATAAAAAAACAGTGGGAGAGTAATATTGCCCTTTCAGCTTGTGTGCCAGTCTTGACTCCTGGGTGTGCCACCTCTCTCCCTCTCATTCAGTGGGCCATAGAAAGCCTTTTTTTTTTTTGGTTTTTTTAATATTATTTGGTTTCTAAAGTCTCCCTGAAAAAAACAAAAAAAACATAAAAAACAGTGGGAGAGTAATATTGCCCTTTCAGCTTGTGCGCCAGTCTTGACTCCTGGTTGTGCCACCTCTCTCTCTCTAATTGTGGGCCATAGAAAGCCTTTTTTTTTTTTTTTTTTAATATTATTTGGTTTCTAAAGTCTCCCTGAGAAAAAAAAATAAATAAATTAGGTGGGAGATTAATATTGACATTAGTGCTTGAGTGACAGTCCTGCGTGTGTGTCATCTCTGTGATTTTGTGCCACAGAAAACAGAGTGTGTAACATTGTGCCTGATTTTCCTTGTGGTCTCACCAACCTGTTAAGGGATATTGAAATCATACTGAAGTTATAGCTCACCGTGTAAGTTGTTTGATAGCAACAAATAAAGTTACTTTGGTTAAGATTTTAAAACAATGAGGAAGTCTGGTGCAAGAGGTCGTCGTGGGCGTTCATTGTCAGCTGGTAATGATGGTAGTGGTAGTGGAGCATCAGGTGGTCGTGGGGATAAAAATATTCCACCTAAGTCTGGAGCTGTGGAGCCAGTTTCGTCGTCAGGCTACACAAGGCCTCGAACGCTCTCTTTTCTGGGAGTAGGAAAACCGCTTTTAAAGGCGGAGCAGCAACAGCAAGTTTTGGCTTACATTGCAGACTCAGCCTCTAGCTCTTTTGCCTCCTCTTCCGAAACTGGTAAATGTAAAAGCAGCGCGTCGCTTGTGGATGTTCACGGTCAGGGACAAGTCGCTTCCTTGTCCTCCTCAGCAAAAACTACAACAAGAGAGAAGGATGCAGCAGGCGACACAACGGGTCACTCCATGGAGCTCTTTACACATACCGTCCCTGGCTTAGAAAGTGAAACATTTAACAGGCCATGCCCATTACAAGTATATTCTGACATGGAGTGCACTGATGCACAGCCACAGCCAGAGTACTATGCTGCTCCTTTGACTCAGACCACCACATTGCCCTCTCAGGGTACAGATCCACAATCAGACCCTGATGAGACTATGTTGCCCCGCCACGAACGCTATACCACCGACCGACACAGTGACACAGACGAAGTTGCACACGAGCTCGAAGAGGAGGTAATAGATGACCCAGTTATTGACCCCGATTGGCAGCCATTGGGGGAACAGGGTGCAGGCGGCAGTAGTTCAGAAGCGGAGGTGGAGGAGGGGCCGCAGCAGGCATCAACATCGCAACAGGTTCCATCTGCCGGGCCCGTATCTGGACCAAAACGCGTGTCAAAGCCAAAACCTGTTGGAGCACAGCGTTGCCATCCGGTTAAAGCTCAGTCTGCAATCCCTGAAAAGGGATCAGAGTCTAGGAAGAGTGCAGTCTGGCATTTTTTTAAACAACATCCAACTGATCAGCGCAAAGTCATCTGTCAAAAATGTTCAACTAGCTTAAGCAGAGGTCAGAATCTGAAAAGTCTAAATACTAGTTGCATGCATAGACACTTAACCACCATGCATTCTCAAGCCTGGACTAACTACCAAACGTCCCTCAAGGTTGTAGCACCCTCGGCCAATGAAGCTAGTCAGCAACGCAACATCCCTTCCGTCACTGTAAGGCCACCATTTTCCGCACCACCGGCAGTATCTGTGCAGGTTTCTTTGCCAGCCAAAAGCAGTCAGGGTCAGGGAATCACCAGTTTTGTAGGAGGAAATATTGCATGTAGGGCACCGGCGGAAACAATACCGTCTCCAACCGTCTCTCAGTCTGCCATGTCCACCGGCACACCCGAAAGTTCCACGATCTACAGCTCTCCAGTCCAGCTCACCCTACATGAGACTCTGGTTAGAAAAAGGAAGTACTTATCCTCGCATCCGCGTACACAGGGTTTTAACGCCCACATAGCTAGACTAATCTCGTTAGAGATGATGCCCTACCGGTTAGTTGAAAGCGAAGCTTTCAAAGCCCTGATGGAGTACGCTGAACCACGATACGAGCTACCCAGTCGACACTTTTTTTCCAGAAAAGCCATCCCAGCCCTGCACCAGCATGTTAAACAGCGCATCGTCCATGCACTCAGGCAATCTGTGAGTACAAAGGTGCACCTGACTACAGATGCATGGACCAGTAGGCATGGCCAGGGACGTTATGTGTCCATCACGGCACACTGGGTGAATGTGGTGGATGCAGGGTCCACAGGCGACATCAATTTAGGGACAGTTGTGCCTAGCCCACGGTCTAGGAAACAGTTGGCTGTAGGCGTTCGCACCCCCTCCTCCTCCTCCTCGTCCTCCTGCAGAAGCTACAGCTCTTCCACAGAACGCAGTCGGCCAACCACTCCATCGGCAGATGACACTGTTGCACACCAGTTGTCCCATTATGGGCCAGCTACTGCCAAGCGTCAGCAGGCTGTATTGGCTATGAAGTGTTTGGGCGACAACAGACACACCGCGGAAGTTCTGTCCGAGTTCTTGCAACAAGAAACGCAGTCGTGGCTGGGCACAGTAGATCTTGAGGCAGGCAAGGTAGTGAGTGATAACGGAAGGAATTTCATGGCTGCCATCTCCCTTTCCCAACTGAAACACATTCCTTGCCTGGCTCACACCTTAAACCTGGTGGTGCAGTGCTTATTGAAAACTTATCCTGGGTTCTCCGACCTGCTCCTCAAAGTGCGTGCACTTTGCTCACATATCCGACGTTCGCCTGTACACGCCAGCCGTATGCAGACCTATCAGCGGTCTTTGAACCTTCCCCAGCATCGCCTAATCATAGACGTTGCAACAAGGTGGAACTCAACACTGCACATGCTTCAGAGACTGTGCGAACAGAGGCGTGCTGTTATTTATTTGTGGGAGGATACACGGGCAGGCAGTAGGATGGCAGACATGGAGTTGTCAGGTGTGCAGTGGTCGAAGATACAAGACATGTGTCAAGTCCTTCAGTGTTTTGAGGAATGCACACGGCTGGTTAGTGCAGACAACGCCGTAATAAGCATGAGCATCCCCCTAATGCGTCTGCTGATGCAAAGTTTGACGCACATAAAGGAGCAGGCGTCTGCACCAGAGGAAGAGGGAAGCCTTGATGACAGTCAGCCATTGTCTGGTCAGGGCAGTGTACAGGACGAGGTAGCGGGCGAAGAGGAGGTGGAGGACGAGGAGGATGATGGGGATGAGTATATTTTTAATGCGGAAACTTTCACGGGGGCACAGGAAATTGGTTGCGTGTCACGGCCGGGTTCTGGTTTTTTGAGGGACACAAGTGACGTAGATTTGCCTGCAACTGCCCCTCAACCAATCACAACCGGAGATTTGACAAGTGGAACTTTGGCCCACATGGCGGATTATGCCTTACGTATCCTACAAAGGGACACACGCATTACGAAAATGATGAACGATGACGATTACTGGTTGGCCTGCCTCCTTGATCCACGCTATAAAGGCAAATTGCAAAATATTATGCCACATGAGAACTTGGAACTAATATTAGCAACCAAACAATCAACTCTTGTTGACCGTTTGCTTCAGGCATTCCCAGCACACAGCGCACGTGATCGTTCTCACACGAGCTCCAGGGGGCAGCAGACTAGGAGTGTTAGGGGTGCACACATCAGAAGTGGCGTTGGACAGAGGGGTTTTCTGACCAGGTTGTGGAGTGATTTTGCTATGACCGCAGACAGGACAGGTACTGCTGCATCAATTGAAAGTGACAGGAGACAACATTTGTCCAGTATGGTTACTAACTATTTTTCATCCCTTATCGATGTTCTCCCTCAACCGTCATTCCCATTTGATTACTGGGCCTCCAAATTAGACACCTGGCCAGAATTGGCAGAATATGCATTGCAGGAGCTTGCTTGCCCGGCAGCAAGTGTCCTATCAGAAAGAGTATTCAGTGCTGCAGGGTCAATATTAACCGAAAAAAGGACTCGTCTGGCTACCCAAAATGTTGACGATCTAACATTCATTAAAATGAACCACAACTGGATTTCAAAATCTTTTGCCCCACCTTGCCCGGCCGACACCTAGCTTTCCTATGAAAAGCTCTTGCCTGTGAATTACTTTTCTAATGTCTAATTTGCTGCTGCAGATTGTACAGCATACGACATGTTTACACCTCCCTAAATGGCCAAACTCCCCACACGGGGCCGTGGTATCGCGACTTGGCGCAAGCACCCGTGAGACTGCTGTTTGTCTGAAGAGGTGGGTGTGCTCGCTTTTGGTTGACGGCATTGCTACTGGGTCCCTCATAGTACAATGTAGTGTCTCTGGCGGTGGTGGTGCGCACCCAACGTCAGACACACCGTTGTAACATGAGTGGCCCTGGGGCGGTCCCGCCGGCCTCAAGAGAGTTCCCCCCTACCCCAGCTCAAACTGGGCTCTACTACGTGCAAAATTATGTCGCACAGCTCCACCAATCTTTAGTCTATTCGCTGACATCATTCAATGTCTGGCACTGACAATACAAATTTGTAGACATCTATGATGCAACTTAAAGTAGTCTGTGTCTGTGTCCTATATTGGCACCATTAAATAGTTACTGCCAAATTACTATGTCAGAAACACAGCAGATGAGCCCACCCCTGTACCTAAGTATGCCATCTTTTTTTTTGTTTTGGTTGTTTTGCGAGACATTAACATCTATTTATATTTTGGGAGTACTGGGACAGACACTCCTTGCACTACTCCTCCACTCAGCACCAAGCTGCCTGCCCGTGTATCCATGTAACCGCTGTAAAACTGCCATGAGCCTATTGTTTGTTATTTTAGGCCTTTGATAGCCTGTCTGCGGTCCCTACTCCTCCACTGACCACCAAGCTGCCTGCCCGTGTATCCATGTAACCGCTGTAAAACTGCCATGAGCCTATTGTTTGTTATTTTAGGCCTTTGAAGCCTTTCTGCGCTCCCTCCTTCCACTAGTCCTCCACTGACCAGACCACTGCTGCCCGTGTACCCCTGGAACCAATTTTAAAGTGCCTACAGCCAGCCCATTTTATTGTGTTAGGCCTTCGAAGCCTGTCTGCGGTCCCTCCTTCCACTAGGCCTCCACTGACCAGACCACTGCTGCCCGTGTACCCCTGGAACCAATTTTAAAGTGCCTACAGCCAGCCCATTTTATTGTGTTAGGCCTTCGAAGCCTGTCTGCGGTCCATACTTCCACTAGGCCTCCACTGACCAGACCACTGCTGCCCGTGTACCCCTGGAACCAATTTTAAAGTGCCTACAGCCAGCCCATTTTATTGTGTTAGGCCTTCGAAGCCTGTCTGCGGTCCCTCCTTCCACTAGGCCTCCACTGACCAGACCACTGCTGCCCGTGTACCCCTGGAACCAATTTTAAAGTGCCTACAGCCAGCCCATTTTATTGTGTTAGGCCTTCGAAGCCTGTCTGCGGTCCCTCCTTCCACTAGGCCTCCACTGACCAGACCACTGCTGCCCGTGTACCCCTGGAACCAATTTTAAAGTGCCTACAGCCAGCCCATTTTATTGTGTTAGGCCTTCGAAGCCTGTCTGCGGTCCCTCCTTCCACTAGGCCTCCACTGACCAGACCACTGCTGCCCGTGTACCCCTGGAACCAATTTTAAAGTGCCTACAGCCAGCCCATTTTATTGTGTTAGGCCTTCGAAGCCTGTCTGCGGTCCCTCCTTCCACTAGGCCTCCACTGACCAGACCACTGCTGCCCGTGTACCCCTGGAACCAATTTTAAAGTGCCTACAGCCAGCCCATTTTATTGTGTTAGGCCTTCGAAGCCTGTCTGCGGTCCATACTTCCACTAGTCCTCCACTGACCAGACCACTGCTGCCCGTGTACCCCTGGAACCAATTTTAAAGTGCCTACAGCCAGCCCATTTTATTGTGTTAGGCCTTCGAAGCCTGTCTGCGGTCCATACTTCCACTAGGCCTCCACTGACCAGACCACTGCTGCCCGTGTACCCCTGGAACCAATTTTAAAGTGCCTACAGCCAGCCCATTTTATTGTGTTAGGCCTTCGAAGCCTGTCTGCGGTCCCTCCTTCCACTAGGCCTCCACTGACCAGACCACTGCTGCCCGTGTACCCCTGGAACCAATTTTAAAGTGCCTACAGCCAGCCCATTTTATTGTGTTAGGCCTTCGAAGCCTGTCTGCGGTCCATACTTTAAATACTCCTCCACTCAGCACCAAGCTGCCTGCCCGTGTATCCATGTAACCGCTGTAAAACTGCCATGAGCCTATTGTTTGTTATGTTAGGCCTTTGATAGCCTGTCTGCGGTCCCTACTTTAAATACTCCTCCACTCACCACCACCAAGCTGCCTGCCCGTGTATCCATGTAACCGCTGTGAAACTGCCATGAGCCTATTGTTTTTTTATGTTAGGCCTTTGATAGCCTGTCTGCGGTCCCTACTTTAAATACTCCTCCACTCACCACCACCAAGCTGCCTGCCCGTGTATCCATGTAACCGCTGTAAAACTGCCATGAGCCTATTGTTTGTTATGTTAGGCCTTTGAAGCCTTTCTGCGCTCCCTCCTTCCACTAGTCCTCCACTGACCAGACCACTGCTGCCCGTGTACCCCTGGAACCAATTTTAAAGTGCCTACAGCCAGCCCATTTTATTGTGTTAGGCCTTCGAAGCCTGTCTGCGGTCCATACTTCCACTAGTCCTCCACTGACCAGACCACTGCTGCCCGTGTACCCCTGGAACCAATTTTAAAGTGCCTACAGTCAGCCCATTTTATTGTGTTAGGCCTTCGAAGCCTGTCTGCGGTCCATACTTCCACTAGGCCTCCACTGACCAGACCACTGCTGCCCGTGTACCCCTGGAACCAATTTTAAAGTGCCTACAGCCAGCCCATTTTATTGTGTTAGGCCTTCGAAGCCTGTCTGCGGTCCATACTTCCACTAGTCCTCCACTGACCAGACCACTGCTGCCCGTGTACCCCTGGAACCAATTTTAAAGTGCCTACAGCCAGCCCATTTTATTGTGTTAGGCCTTCGAAGCCTGTCTGCGGTCCATACTTCCACTAGGCCTCCACTGACCAGACCACTGCTGCCCGTGTACCCCTGGAACCAATTTTAAAGTGCCTACAGCCAGCCCATTTTATTGTGTTAGGCCTTCGAAGCCTGTCTGCGGTCCATACTTCCACTAGGCCTCCACTGACCAGACCACTGCTGCCCGTGTACCCCTGGAACCAATTTTAAAGTGCCTACAGCCAGCCCATTTTATTGTGTTAGGCCTTCGAAGCCTGTCTGCGGTCCATACTTTAAATACTCCTCCACTCACCACCAAGCTGCCTGCCCGTGTATCCATGTAACCGCTGTAAAACTGCCATGAGCCTATTGTTTGTTATGTTAGGCCTTTGATAGCCTGTCTGCGGTCCTTACTTTAAATACTCCTCCACTCACCACCTAGCTGCCTGTGTATCCATGTAACCGATGTAAAACTGCCATGACTGCCTACTGTTTGTTATTTTAGGCCTTTGATAGCCTGTCTGCGGCCCCTACTTGCAATACTCCTCCACTGACCACAATGCTGCCTGGAGTGCCTGCCTGTGTATCCATGTAACCGATGTAAAACTGCCATGACTGCCTACTGTTTGTTATTTTAGGCCTTTGATAGCCTGTCTGCGGCCCCTACTTGCAATACTCCTCCACTGAGCACAATGCTGCCTGGAGTGCCTGCCTGTGTATCCATGTAACCGATGTAAAACTGCCATGACTGCCTACTGTTTGTTATTTTAGGCCTTTGATAGCCTGTCTGCAGCCCCTACTTGCAATACTCCTCCACTGACCACACCAATGCTGCCCGTGTACCCCTGGAACCTATTTAAAAGTTCATAGAGCCTAGTTATATATTTTATTTACTATTAATAAGGCCATGATGGACTACGCTGTACCACGCTACAAGCTAACCAGTCGACACTTCTTTTGCGAGAAAAGCCATCCCAACCCTCCACCAGCATGTAGAAGACCGCATTGTCCATGCACTCTGGCAATCTGTGAGTACAAAGGTGCACCTGACAACAGACGCATGGACCTGTAGGCATGGCCACGGAAGATTACGTGTCCATTACGGCGCAATGGGTTAATGTGGTGGATGCATGGTCCACAGGGGACAGCCTACTAAGTCTGTCTGCAGTCCCTAATTCAAATTGTCCTCCACTGTCTAAATCGGAACTTCCACCTTCTGGCTTTCGGCCTATAGTATCAGAAATTAAACTGCATTTGGCCTTCAACTTTGGTTAGGGCCTACTAACGGCTTCTGCCCCTCCCTGGTGTTGCCCTCAACTAAATAAAGCTGAGCTTCAACCTTCCGGCTCTCATTATGTGGTTTTAAAAAAAAAAATGGTGGTTAGGGCCTACTAACGGCTTCTGCCCCTCCCTGGTGTTGTCCTCAACTAAATAAAGCTGAGCTTCAACCTTCCGGCTCTCATTATGTGGTTTAAAAAAAAAAAATGGTGGTTAGGGCCTACTAACGGCTTCTGCCCCTCCCTGGTGTTGTCCTCAACTAAATAAAGCTGAGCTTCAACCTTCCGGCTCTCATTAAGTGGTTTTAAAAAAAAAATGGTGGTTAGGGCCTACTAACGGCTTCTGCCCCTCCCTGGTGTTGTCCTCAACTAAATAAAGCTGAGCTTCAACCTTCCGGCTCTCATTAAGTGGTTTTAAAAAAAAAATGGTGGTTAGGGCCTACTAACGGCTTCTGCCCCTCCCTGGTGTTGTCCTCAACTAAATAAAGCTGAGCTTCAACCTTCCGGCTCTCATTAAGTGGTTTTAAAAAAAAAATGGTGGTTAGGGCCTACTAACGGCTTCTGCCCCTCCCTGGTGTTGTCCTCAACTAAATAAAGCTGAGCTTCAACCTTCCGGCTCTCATTAAGTGGTTTTAAAAAAAAAATGGTGGTTAGGGCCTACTAACGGCTTCTGCCCCTCCCTGGTGTTGTCCTCAACTAAATAAAGCTGAGCTTCAACCTTCCGGCTCTCATTAAGTGGTTTTAAAAAAAAAATGGTGGTTAGGGCCTACTAACGGCTTCTGCCCCTCCCTGGTGTTGTCCTCAACTAAATAAAGCTGAGCTTCAACCTTCCGGCTCTCATTAAGTGGTTTTAAAAAAAAAATGGTGGTTAGGGCCTACTAACGGCTTCTGCCCCTCCCTGGTGTTGTCCTCAACTAAATAAAGCTGAGCTTCAACCTTCCGGCTCTCATTAAGTGGTTTTAAAAAAAAAATGGTGGTTAGGGCCTACTAACGGCTTCTGCCCCTCCCTGGTGTTGTCCTCAACTAAATAAAGCTGAGCTTCAACCTTCCGGCTCTCATTAAGTGGTTTTAAAAAAAAAATGGTGGTTAGGGCCTACTAACGGCTTCTGCCCCTCCCTGGTGTTGTCCTCAACTAAATAAAGCTGAGCTTCAACCTTCCGGCTCTCATTAAGTGGTTTTAAAAAAAAAATGGTGGTTAGGGCCTACTAACGGCTTCTGCCCCTCCCTGGTGTTGTCCTCAACTAAATAAAGCTGAGCTTCAACCTTCCGGCTCTCATTAAGTGGTTTTAAAAAAAAAATGGTGGTTAGGGCCTACTAACGGCTTCTGCCCCTCCCTGGTGTTGTCCTCAACTAAATAAAGCTGAGCTTCAACCTTCCGGCTCTCATTAAGTGGTTTTAAAAAAAAAATGGTGGTTAGGGCCTACTAACGGCTTCTGCCCCTCCCTGGTGTTGTCCTCAACTAAATAAAGCTGAGCTTCAACCTTCCGGCTCTCATTAAGTGGTTTTAAAAAAAAAAAAAATGGTGGTTTGGGCCTACTAACGGCTTCTGCCCCTCCCTGGTGTTGTCCTCAACTAAATAAAGCTGAGCTTCAACCTTCCGGCTCTCATTAAGTGGTTTTAAAAAAAAAATGGTGGTTAGGGCCTACTAACGGCTTCTGCCCCTCCCTGGTGTTGTCCTCAACTAAATAAAGCTGAGCTTCAACCTTCCGGCTCTCATTAAGTGGTTTTAAAAAAAAAATGGTGGTTAGGGCCTACTAACGGCTTCTGCCCCTCCCTGGTGTTGTCCTCAACTAAATAAAGCTGAGCTTCAACCTTCCGGCTCTCATTAAGTGGTTTTAAAAAAAAAAAAAATGGTGGTTAGGGCCTACTAACGGCTTCTGCCCCTCCCTGGTGTTGCCCTCAACTAAATAAAGCTGAGCTTCAACCTTCTGCTCCAAATTACCATTTTAAAAAATGCAATAGGCTTTTCCGGCCTACTAAAGGTGTCTGCCCCTCCCTGGTGTTGTCCTCAACTGAACAAAGCTGAGCTTCCACATTCTGGCTTTCGCCCTATACTATCAGATATTAAACTGCATTTGGCCTACTAGTGTGGTTAGGCCCTTGAAACAGTGTCTGCTGCTCTTGGGTTTGCTACTCCACTGAACAAAGCAATGCCGCCTGTTTAGTCCTGTTACCAATTTTGAACTGCATGTAGCCTACTTTATTCTTTGGCCCTATATCTGTTTCCTCCTCATCCTGCCCATTGCCCAGCCACTGCTAAATGAGTCTGCTGGTACATTGACCTAGACCACTACATTCCCCTTGTACTCTACACAGCCAGAATCTGTCCCTGCTGAAAGTAAGGTTCCCCTTCCCGCATGTTATACCACCTTACACAGGGACAAAGAGGAAGGTGCAGATGAAAGTGCAGGTTCCTTCATCAGGTGGGGGGGCATACTCGTTGGCGACGTCACTGGCACAGGGCCCCTCAGAGTACGCAAAAGTGTCGCTGCTGGTGGGAGGCGCCCCCGCCATGCAAACACACCGCCGTACTTTGAGGGGCCCTGTGCCAGTGGCAATGCGAACGAGTGGGCCCCCCCTGCTTGCTCAGGATCACAGCACTTGCAACTTTTAAATACTTACCTTTCCCTGCAACACCGCCGTGACGTAGTCCGCATTTCCTGGGCCCACGAAAAACTTGAGCCAGCCCTACTCCCCCCACAACTTTCCCCCAATTCCCTATGCCCAACTATTATTATACAGTTAATTAAGATTGGCAAGCTTCAGAAACAAGAATGGATGTTTTTGGCATTAAAATGGGCACTGTAGGTGTTTTCCTGGCCTCCACTCACTGCCGACTATGCTTCCCCATTGACTTGCATTGGGTTTCGTGTTTCGGTCGATCCCCGACTTTTAGCGATAATCGGCCGACTGCACTCGACTCGACTCTGGACAAAATCGGGTTTCCCAAAACCCTACTCGATCTTAAAAAAATGA
This sequence comes from Ranitomeya variabilis, assembly GCF_051348905.1. NCBI lineage: Eukaryota > Metazoa > Chordata > Amphibia > Anura > Dendrobatidae > Ranitomeya > Ranitomeya variabilis. The sequence continues at coordinate 528,477,067 of NC_135234.1, forward strand.
AAGTCGCTCAACCCTATTCATTACCATTGGCAGAATTTGCATTTAATAGTCGTATTAATCAGTCCACTAGTACTTCCCCGTTCTTTTGCAATTATGGTTTTCACCCCCATTTTGGTGAATTTTCTCAGCTGGATTTGAGGTGTCCAGGAGCTTATGTTGCCATTCATTGGTTGGGGGAGGTCTGGGGAGAGGACTAAAGGAACATTGGGGAGGCTCAGGGCAAGTATAATTTTTTTGCTGATAAACGACGGTTGGTGGGGCCAAAATTTCAGGTTGGGGATAAGGTATGGTTATCCACTAAGAATATAAGGTTGAGGATTCCTTCTGCTAAGTTGGGCCCCAAGTTTATTGGACCTTATGAAATTTTGGAGGTAGTTAATCCTGTTGCCTTTCACCTGCGCTTGCCCCCATTGCTGCGGATCCCCAATGTGTTCCATAAGGCTCTTATGAAACCGTGGGTGTCTTCCTCAGGGACTCTCCGTCTCGTCCGACTCCTGTTTTGGTGGATGATCAGACCAAGTATGGGTTGGCATGGATCATGGATTCTCGGATGCACCACCATTCACTTCAGTATCTGGTCCATTGGAAAGGTTACGGTCCAGATGACCGGTCTTGGGTACCAGCACACTCGGTCCATGCAAATCGGTTGGTCTGGGCCTTTCATGCTCAGTTTCCGGGGAAACATGGGGGTCCTGTGGCCCATTAAGGGGGGGTACTCTCATAATCTATTCTGGGGTTTGTTTATGATTGTTCTCTCCCTGGGATGTTCATGCGGGGGTTACTCTCCCCTGTTTTGGTATCTGTCTGGCTATTTCAGTCCGCTGTTACCTGCAAGCTGTGTCAGTTATAGTTCCAGTCTCTGGCTTGAGCAGCTGACCCTGTTATACCCTGATTTGTCCTCTGCCCGTTTACCTAGGTCCTGTTCCTGTTTTCCCCTGTGACTTCGCTCGTCGTAGTACTTGCTCTCTGTGTTGTGACCTCTTGGTATTTGGCTCGGCTTGTCCCCTGACATGTTTGATTGTCTTCTATCTCTGGCTTCCCTGCTCCTGACCGACTCTGACCCGGCTTTTCTGACTACTCTCCCACCATCTAGTGGCTCCTGCCTGCTGCTCTGTGGTTTCTCTGTGAGTGTACCTATTTTCTTTCACCTGCACCCCCTGGTGGAGGTTGTGTGCTAGAGAATGTATAACAGGGGTGAAATGGCTGAATTTGATGAACCTAGTTTTTCAATCTATATAACTATGAAAGGAGTTGGATTCAGTTGTAGGAGACCTCATAAAGTTATTCACATTTTACCAGGCAGTTAGAGGCTTTCCAGTATCGTGATTAGCAGCAAACCGATTAGCTACAAATTTAATTTTTGTGAAAAATTTGCTAAACCTGGAGCATTTACATTTTAAATGATGCAACATGCATAGCACAATTTACTTCAGCAAAGATGATCGCCTTGGTTTACTGAGCTGCCCTTTATCTTCTCGATCTTCTCTCTTAAGATGGCAATCTGTTTTTTTTATGAAGGTCTAAGAATAAAGACTGAAACATTATGTATTGATTAGGCAAAGAAAAAAGGTGGTCTCCAGCGATGAATACCTCAACTTCAAGGGTAAAGCAAAAAAACATGACACTGTGATTAAGGCTTGTTGTTGAAATGCGTCAGTGGACTATGTGTTCTGTTAGCTACACTGGTTGCACTGTTTTAATCGACTAGTTAAAAGTTAAGTTTTTTTTAACTTTACCCTTGAAATTGAGCTATTCATCAATGGAGACCACCATTTCTCTTTGCCTTGTTGATTACGTCCTAGACTAAGATGGCTCCATGCAGATGATTGCTATGAACAAGATGCTTGGCAATTTGGTGAGCTGACTTTACTTTTTCCCTCTCCCTATTTTTATGATTATGTATTGATTGGATTATCAACTGTTGCAATAAAAGTGTGCTAATCTCTTCATTTTAAATTAAAAAAAATCTTAAAGGGAATGTATCAATATATTTTTTTAACTATCTAGTAACATACAGCACAGACCAAAAGTTTGGACACACCTTCTCATTTAAAGATTTTTCTGTATTTTCATGACTATGAAAATTGTACATTCACACAGAAGGCATCAAAACTATGAATTAACACATGTGGAATTATATACTTAACAAAAAAGTGTGAAACAACTGAAATTTTGTCTTATATTCTAGGTTCTTCAAAGTAGCTACCTTTTGCTTTGATGACTGCTTTGCTTTTTTTACTTAATAAGTGTAGATTTGTTCCTATTTTTTCTGTGGATTTCTTTGCGGGTGTCAATTTTGCTTGAACTCTTGTTAACAAAATTTAGAGATATGACTTTTTTTAGAGATTTGTAGGCATGGTCTGTAATCTGTTCAAAAGTCATTGTGGAGTGAGGTCCTGCAGAAGTCATTCTACAAGACTGCAGAGGTTATTATTCAAGGTCATTTCTCATGGGTGATGACGTTACGCTCACAAGAAATGAGCATGAGTAACTTCTGCAGTCTTCCTCTCGTGGTCCTGGCTCATAACAATTACGTGACCATGAGAACGAGACTGCAGAGGTTATGCATGGACATTTGTCTTGGGCGATAATGTTCTGCCGTATGAGAAATAAACTCTGCAGTCTCATTCTCGTGGTCATGGTTCACGAGTAGTGTTGAGCATTCCGATACCGCAAGTATCGGGTATCGGCCGATACTTGTGGTATCGGAATTCCGATACCGAGTTCCGATATTTTTGTGATATCGGAAATCGGAATCGGAAGTTCCCAGTGTATGGTTCCCAGGGTCTGGAGGAGAGGAGACTCTCTTTCAGGCCCTGGGATCCATATTTATGTAAAAAATAAAGAATTAAAATAAAAAATATGGATATACTCACCCGTCCGGCGGCCCCTGGACCTTACCGCTGTTAACCGGCAGCCTCCGTTCCTAAGAATGAGGAGTTTAGGACCTGCGATGACGTCGCGGCTTGTGATTGGTCGCGTGAGCGGTCACATGAGCGGTCATGCGACCAATCACAAGCCGCAACGTCAGCCGCGACATCATCTAAGGTCCTAAACTCCTCATTCTTAGGAACGGAGGCTGCCGGTTAACAGCGGTAAGGTCCTGGGGCCGCGGGCGGGTGAGTATATCCATATTTTTTATTTTAATTCTTTATTTTTTACATGAATATGGATCCCAGGGCCTGAAGGAGAGTTTCCTCTCCTTCTGACCCTGGGAACCATCCAGGATACCTTCCGATACTTGAGTCCCATTGACTTGTATTGGTATCGGGTATCGGTATCGGCGATATCCGATATTTTTCGGGTATTGGCCGATACTATCCGATACCGATACTTTCAAGTATCGGAAGGTATCGCTCAACACTATTCACGAGTGATGACATTACTGATGTGATCACAAATGAGAATTTTTTTTATCAATAAATGGGTTAACCAGGGAGTGTGCGGGGGAGTCATTATTCAAATAAAATGATTTTTTATCCTGTGTGTGTACTTTTTTCTTTTAACTTACTGGGTTAGTAATGGGGGTGTCTGATAGACACATAACCGCAACTTTCCAGTTTGGGTTTGCTCATCCCTACTGCTCGTCAATATTCAGCCAACATGACTTTTATTTCCACATTCTGCTGCAAGGTACTGCACCTTCAGAATATTCTTTACTTTATCATTACAGTTGAGTGAAGCAATTTAAAGTAAATTAAATTTTTTATATATATTTCACAAACTATTGTTCTTCACAATAAAACAAGAAAAAGATGCTTCATAAGTGATTACTAATATACACATATACACAGGATAGGCCTTGTATATGGATACACCTAAATAAAATGGGAATTGTTGGTGATATCAAATTCCTGTTTGTGGCACATTAGTATATGGGAAGGAGAAAACTTTTCAAGATGGCAGCCATTTTAAAGTTGGTCATTTTGGATCCAACTTTATTTTTTCCAATGGGAAGAGGGTCATGTGACACATCAAACTTGTTGAGAAAAACAATGGTGTGCTTGGCTTTAACGTAACTTTATTCTTTCATGAGTTATTTACAAGTTTCTCTTTGTTTACAGCCATTGACATGTCACAGAGGTTAACACATGAGGAGCAGATAGAAATTGTGTTGATGTTTGGTGAACGCAGGTCATTGCAGTAGATTTCAATGCAAGACACCCTACGCAAGAAAACTGTCATCATTCCCATTTTATTTAGGTGTATCCATATAAATGGCCCTCCCAAAACGTTTGCCTCATCACTGAACATAATGTTCTGTGTAAACTGAGGATCCTGTTCCAATTTTTGTTTTGCCCATTCTGCAAATTCAGAGCGCCAATCTGGATCATCCTTGTTTAGATGCTGCAGTAGCTGGATTTTGTAAGAGTGCCATTTGTGAGTAGCTGATATCTGCCGAAGGGATGTTTGACTGATGGGGAAGGTGATCCTGATGAGACTCAGATATTTGAGGCTCACATGGACTGTACTGTGCGGTTAGTGCAAGAAGAGGAGGAGGGTGACTCCAAGAGTGAGGAATGTGATAACACAGAGGATGATGATGATGAGGCCTTAGATCCCAGTTAGCGTGAATATAGAGGAACACAGCTGAGTAGGTTATCTGAGGAGGAAGACGAGGAGGTTACTTTGCAGACATGTAGTGATACAGGCATGACGAGCAATGCATCCTCAGCCACAAATGTGCCTGTGACCAGCAGTGTCCACGGGTCTGCAGCTCACAGCTGTGGCAAGGGTTGGCTAGTCTGACCCTTTTTTAACACTGCAAAGGGTGAGCCAACTCACCCACTGAGTCAAGGTAAAAAGTGCAATAATTTGACTACTACATGTATGAACCATTACCTGTGCAATCAACATGCTTTACTGTGGGAATCCCACTGGCAAAAATGTGGCCCTGTGGACCTCAACAACCATCAGCAGCCCCCTCAATTGCATCTGCTGCTTCTTCCTCCTCTGATACTGTGAAAACTATTGAAACACAGATCTTCGACCATAGAACCTCAGGTTCTTTACCTGCTCCAGTCATGCTGACTGAGAGCACGCTGTCAGCTGTAACAGAAGCAGGCATGCCTGCTGTTTTTGACAGATCTCAGAGTATGAGCACACCACAAGTTTCTCAATCCACCACAACATCTCCGCCTGCACCTCTCTCACTGTCCAGCAGTTTGTCTGAATAACCGTACTTCACCCTCTCTCAGCACTGCAGCCAGCCCACGGTTCCACACTTGTAGTTGGCCACAAAAATGCTGCCTTTCCACCTGGTAGATACAGTTTCCGATGGCTGATGGCCATCGCAGTCCTCCAGTACCAATTGCCCAGTCACCATTACTTTTCTAAGAAAGCTGTGCCTGAGTTACAGCAGCATGTCATAGACAACATCACTCGTTCCTTGACTAAGCCTGTCTGCCAGGGTAAATTTCACCCTAGAGGCTTAAACAAGTAAGCATGTCCGCTGACTGGGCACTGGTGGCTGTGGAGACAGGGGCTGCTCCACAAGTCTTGGAATCCCCAAGGCTTGCAGGATAAACCTCTACATTTAACACTTCCTCCACTGCTTCTGCCTCCTCTATCTCCTCTAGGGCCTCCACCTGCACCCTCAACCTCTGCCTTAATGAGACATGCACTCCAATGTAGGGGACGACCAAGGGTGCAGTCATGGCTGAGCATACTGGGTCTGGCAGGCATTGGTCTCCCTCTACATAAAAATCACATCTCACTTTGAGCTTACTTATGTTCCCATTTTCTGCTCCTTCTGTAATTCCCCGCTGCTCTTCAGTGTTACTTTCAGTTGCTTCTGAACAAACAGACACACAGTTCAATTGCAATTCAAAATAGGCAACTTTACTTGACATACTTCGCAGCACATCCTTGTCAGAAACAATCTCAGCATCAAAGTCCATTCAGTTCACATCCTGTACTTTCCCTATACTCCACTCCATGTCCTCACATACATTACAGGGTAATAACGCCTTAGGCGGTACCACAACATTATCCTGGTGTAGACTCACTACATTTGGGGATTATTCACTCCTCCTTCCCCCCCCCCCCTTTTTAGAGGTTCAGCCCAAGCACTGACCTGCCACACTGTGAACAATCTGTGCCCTGTACGTCTTCCGGACCACTTCCTCTTCTAAACTTCCCACTGCTGAAATGCTCCTGCTGAAAACTGTCCTTCTGTTCCTATAGGACTCTGAATGGCTGGGTTCTCCTCTTTAAACGTTGCATGACTGCTGCGGTGTCCTGGGCCTAGAGCCCGTGTGGATGCTTTGGGCGCTTAGGCCCTTCTGAGCTCTCCTAACATAATACACTTCCTTACCAGACAGCAGCTCCTCCTACAATTAACTATCTACCTACACTATGCTCCTGAATACACTACGAATACTATAGTGCCCCCATCTAGTGGCCATAATTGGACACTACTCTTTCCCTACTTAGTCAGATATTAATACAGTTTAAACATTAATAAAACATATGTTACACCTTAGATTATACATAGTAATACACCTGATCATGTAGCAGTACTATTATATAACAACCAGTATGCATACACATAGCGAGAGAGAAAAGAGTGTTACCGTGAAATAGTCTATCCCCTTACACCAACAGTGCAGAGCGAATCTGCACCACCTCCGTACTGCGCAGCCAGAGCTCACCGCAATCAGGCAGTATTAAAATTGATATGCCTCAGAGATCGCAGTTATACAGCTGAAGAGTTGTGGACAGCTCTCCAGGCTGAGTTTGATCAATGGCTGTCTTCGCTGAACCTGCATCCAGGAAATACTGTGTCCAATAATGGTGCAAACCTGGAGGCGGCCCTTCGGCAAGGCAAGCTCTCACACTTGCCTTGGATGTCTCACGTAATCAACCTGGTGATACAGCGTTTTCTCCATTATCTTGGCCTGGGTGAGCTGCACCAGAAAGCACATAAGCTGTGTTCTCATTTACGCCGTTCTCACCCCTCTGGTCATTGACTTGCATAAATACAGAGGTCTTTGTCCATGCCAGTTAACAAGTTGATATGCGATGTGCTGCTGCGATGGAATTCCACTCTGCACATGTTGCAGTGACTGTGTTATGATTTATTAAGATCTAGTAATGTGGTTAATAGATCCACTTTCCTAGTGGGGACAAAATTAAGTCTTTTAGCGTAATTGATCTGTTGAAAGGAAAAGAAGATAAATTTAAAACAGTAAATTTATTAATAATAAAATTGTGGGATTTCAAAGGAATGATCTTTTTCTCTGTGTTGAATACATATGGCTTCTTTTTGTGTTTTCTGACTGCCCTTTGGCCAGGACGTTTTTTGGAAAATGTGACTTGCAATCATGGGGAGAAATAAAACTATTGGACTTTTTTCTGTTTAATTTTTGTATGCTCCAGTTCAGAGCCACTAGTGTCCTTTTTGTCTGAGAGGCCATCATCACAATATAATTTAGAAGAACTGAAGCTCACATCTGATTGAGAAAGGTGTCGTCTTTTAGAGGAATTTTTAAGGATTGACCTAGGAGTGTAAGATTTTATTTCAGTACATCATATAACTATGAACAGTATATACGGAGTTTTTTTGTAGTCTTTAAGGTCTTTGTAATCTTTCTTCAAGAAAGGGAAAATCCTTATCCAACAAATATTTATTAATCCTTTTCTGTAGTGAGGAGATTGTTGGCTCCAGAGCAGCAAATTTAATTTGTTCATGTTTGATGATAAGTTGCATTAAATGGGATGAACATGTGCTCAGAATATGATTCCACTCCTTCAAAAATACTCCATCAAATGTTGTAGAACAAACTTTCTTTACTCTGAGACCCCAAGAAATTATGTTAAGGTCCACTTATTTTGTCGTGTAATAGTATCCCACCAAGTACAAAGTCTGTTTAACATAGATTCTACTAAATCCTAAAAAAGCCTTTTTCAGAGAAATGTCCACTTGGTAGATGCTGGGTTCCTTGGTAGAGAATAGAGATGAGCAGTGTTCGAGTCAAACTGTTCACCAATTTCAAATTCGAGCTGTTTTGGGTGGTGTTCGAGTCGTTCAACGAACTCGAACAATTTGCTTAAAATTTGGCTGTTCTAGTTTCTGTTCGATAACTGTTCTTTCACCAAAAGCCTAACTAGATTTGCACATTAAGGCTATGTGCACACGATGCGGATTTACTGCGGATCCGCACTGGATTTTTCCGTGAAGAAATGCTGCAGATCCGCACTGTGATGAACAGTATAATGTTATTCAATGGCAAAAAAAAAAGATGTACAGATGGTGCGAAAAAATCAGTGCGGAATTGCTGCAGATTTCAAAGAAGTGCATGTCACTTCTTTTGTGCGGATCTGCAGCGTTTCTGCACCCCTCTATGTTAAAATTCCACAGAGGCTGAAAATCTGCACAACATCCGCATCAATTCCGCATCAATTCCACACAAAAACCGCGGTAAATCCACGGCTGCAGATTCTGCCAGGAGATGCGAATTTTGTGCAGAAAATTCTGCACCTCTTTTCCTACGTGTGCGCATACCCTAAAACTGTTTATCATTGTTAATAAACTGTTTCAGTGTATAGTATGCGGGGGTGGGTGGGCGGGGGATAGATCTGTGCTGATATAATGCCAATATCCATTTTTTTTTCTTTCCCGCATTTACAGTGGGGCGGTGCAGTCTCTCAGCCTATCAGCAGTGCACACACACACAGCAATGTGCATGTGATGCACACAAGCAAGGGCATGTGTCATTGGCTGTGTATGTCACATGTCCTTGCCCTATAAGAACCAGCCATTTTCCCATCGCCACCATTTCCTCACTGCTGCAGCTTAGTGTTAGACGGCACCGCTGCTGCTGTGGGCACTATACAGTCTAAGAGTCTTTTTTGGGAGCAAATTTTCTGAGAGATAGGTTTAGGGAGTTAGTACTAGTTGTAATATCAGTCCTTTTCAGGGTAGGTTACAGCAGTTCATAGCACTTTTTGCCAGGCAGGTCTGTGCCAGTGCTGTGCAAGTGTTTGTCACAGCATTTTTTGGTGTAATCTAGCTCAGACAATCCTTTTGGGCTAGTAGCATTGTCTGGTAGTCATCTGAGTAGCCTGCCTTTGAAGCTAGCTACACCGCCAGTATATGTAATTTTTTTCTGCATCTAACCCAGTAAATCGTTTTGGGCTTAGTAGCAGAGTCTGCATGTCAGCAGAGTAGCCCGCATGTGAAGCTAGCTACACTGCCTGTGTATCTAAATTTGTACTGCATCTAACCCAGTAAATCGTTTTGGGCCTAGGAGCACAGTTTGGCCACTCAGCTTTGCTCGGTTTCCATCCATCGTTTTTTGTGCCAACAACTACAGATACAGAGTTGCCAATTAGTAAAGCACCAAAATGAGTGGCAAAAGGCCTGCTGCTGGTGGAAAGGGGAATAGGCGTGTTGGGGCAATGTCACACATGTGCCTTGTATGGCTCACGTTTTGAACCTGGTTGTCCAGCAATTTTTATCCAACTATCCCAGACTAGATGGGCTTCTGCAGAGGGCATGGTCGCTGTGTGCTCATTTCCGCCGTTCGCATCCAGCAGCTCAATGACTTGCATCTCTACAGAAGTCGTTGGGCCTGCCAGTTCACCAGCTGAAATGCGATGTGCCCACACGGTGGAATTCAACTCTGCACATGTTGCAGCGACTGTGGCAGCAACGACGAGCCCTGGTGCAATACGTTATGACGTATAGCCTGGGCCAACGAGCGCATGGTAGCAGCCAAACTGTTGAGGAAGGTGCAGGAGCCAAGGAAGAAGTGGAGGATGAACTGGCGCTGGGCATGGAAGACTCATCAGATGAGGAAGACCTTGATCAAATTTCTGTTGTGCGAGGTTGGGGGGAGAGGGCAAAGGGGGGAAACACGATTCTCACCTCGCCGCCACCAAGACAACAAGGACTTGGTCCTCCTGGATGCGCAAGACACATGAGTGCCTTCTTGCTGCACTACCTGCAACATGACCATCAGATTGTCAGAATCTATGCCGACTACTGGGTTACCACACTCTTAGATCCCCTTTATAAAAGTAAATTTGGCAAAATAATTCCTGCCATAGAAAGGGATTCACGCATGCAGGAGTATCAGCAGAGACTGTTACAGAATCTTACATCTGCTTTTCCACAAAACACCAGTGGTGTACGTAGTGAATCTCTGAGTTCTAACTTGCCAACCGTGGGACTGTCGAGTCATCACTGAAACCGAAAGAGTAACATCGTATCTGGTGGTAACAGCAATTTTTTCCAATCGTTTCAAGAATTTTTAGACCATCCTTTGCAAGGACACAGGAGACAAGAAGTCTGATGCATAGCCGACGCCTAGAGAGGATGGTACAGGAGTATATCCAAGTTAATATCGATGTCATGACTGTGGAACTGGACCCTTGCTCATTTTGGGCTTCCAATCTGGAAAAATGGTCTGAGCTCATCACTCACGCCTTGGAGATCTTGTCGTGCCCCGCAGCCAGCGATCTCTCAGCACTGCTGGTGGTGTTCTGACAGATAAGCGCACCCGGCTGTCCAGTGACAATGTAGACAGACTAGCATTCATCAAGATGAACAAATCCTGGATCCGCAAGGACTTTTCTACCCCTGTGCCATCCTGGGGAGACTAAAAGCTTGATTATTTTTGAAAATCACCTCACCAACCATTTTAAGAAACTCTGGCGAAATTGATGCCACTTAAGTGGTGTCTGTGGCCCAATTTTTGGAAAAAATGGAGACTCTTTTTGGAGTCCCCTTGCTATTTTTTACATGACGTTGGTATCGTCAATTCCAGGTGGGTGGGGTCGCTCCTCCCCTTTTCACCTTTAGAAACTACATACACTATGGCTTGGGGTAACACAGATAGTTGAGTCTGCAGAGCTGTTTACTCATACTATGGCCTAGGATTCAGAGGTCTGCTCCAAAGCTTTGATGTCTGCTAGTCAGCAAAGTAGCCCACCCATGAAGCAAGCTACATGGCCTGTTTATCTAATTCATAATTTTTAACTGCATCTAGCCCAGGAAATCCTTTTGGGCCTAGTAGCATTTTGTGCTACTCAGCAGAGTACCCCACCCATGAAGCAAGCTACACCGCCTGTTTATCTAAGTACTAATTTTTAACTGCATCTAGCCCAGGCAATACCTTGGGCCTAGTAGCAGTTTCTGCTACTCAGCAGAGTAGCCCACCCATGAAGCAAGCTACACCGCCTGTATATCTAATTAATAATATTTAACTGCATCTAGCCCAGGAAATCCTTTTGGGCCTAGTAGCAGTTTCTGCTACTCAGCAGAGTACCCCACCCATGAAGCAAGCTTCACTGCCTGTTTATCTAAGTACTAATTTTTAACTGCATCTAGCCCAGGCAATACTTTGGGCCTAGTAGCATTTTCTACTACTCAGCAGAGTACCCCACCCATGAAGCAAGCTACACCGCCTTCTTCCTTCCTCAATCTAACCCCTCATTCTGAGGTGTCCGCTCTCCCTCCCGCTCTCTCCTTCTCACAGGTGGACTACCACTTGTATTTACACTGTGGTGAATCTTTTGGGCTTAGGCATAAGAAGTCATCGAGGTATGGTTGGTTCTTACCTCCATGATACAGTTGTGCTCAAAAGTTTATGAAAGATAATGAAAGATGCAAGCGGCTGTCTGGATCACAGAAACTCACTCAGTTTTTATGCACACACACTGATTACAAGCAAACAGGTCACAGGTGAGGATGCTACCTTTAGTAGAGATTCAAACCCATTTGTGTCAACTTCTGTGCATGTTATCAGGCCAAAATCACCAGGGTATGTGAACTTTTGATCAGGATCATTTGGATGTTTGGGTCATTATTAGTGTTGAGCCACCCTCAAGAGTTCGAATTCGGTTAGTCGAATTGGGGCGTGTTCGACGAATGTTCGTCGAACGTTCGACGACCACCGTCGAACCCCATTGAAACCAATGGCATGCAAACACAAACATATACAAACACATAGAAAACACATAGAAAACACCTTAAAAGGTGTCCAAAAGCTGACAAACTGCTCAGAAGACACAACAAACACATGGAAAAGTCCCAAGTACATATAGTCATGTGAAAATAAAAGAGGTGGAGGAGTAAAAGTAGGAGGAGACACATATAGGCATGTCATTCCCCACCAACACCCAGACGTCGTGACAACAATTTTTAAAAAAGAAATATATTTAGGTAGAAAGGCAGGTCCATTCAGAACACTTTCCTTAGAAGACGTAGCGGTATCCCCTTTGGGAGTCGTGCCAAAAAAGGAGCCCAATACATTCAGACTAGTCCACCATTTGTCGTATCCAAGGGGCAGGTCAGTAAACGACAACATTGACGTGGAACCAAGTACAGTACTATGTACTGTACCTCCTTTGACGAGGCAATCAGGCGGGTCAAGAAGTTGGGAAGGGGCACCCTAATGGCCAAAACAGACATTGAGGGGGCGTTCCGGTTACTACCTGTGCCTCCGAATAGTGTCTGCCTATTGAGCTGCTTCTGTGAAGGAGCATACTACATAGATCGCTGTTTGCCCATGGGGTGCTCCATATCCTGCTCACTATTTGAGGCGTTTAGTTGCTTCCTCGAATGGGTCGTCATGGACGCTTCTAAGGAGGCACATATTATCCATTACCTCGACGACTTCTTATACCTGGGCCCAAAAGATTTGCCACAGTGTGAATACACGTGGTTGTCCACCTGTGAGAAGGAGAGAGCTAAAGGGAGAGCGGACACCCCAGAGCCGAGGGGTTAGATTGAGAAAGGAAAATGGCGGTGTAGCTTGCTTCATCGGTGGGGTACTCTGCTGAGTAGATGAAACTGCTACTAGGCCCAAAGTATTGCCTGGGCTAGATACAGTAAAAAAATAGCACTTAGATAAACAGGCGATGTAGCTTGCTTCATGGGTGGGGTACTCTGCTGAGTAGCAGAAACTGTTACTAGGCCCAAAATGATTTCCTGGGCTAGATGCAGTTAAAAATTAGTAATTAGATAAACAGGCGGTGTAGCTTGCTTCATGGGTGGGGTACTCTGCTGAGTAGCACAAAATGTTACTAGGCCCAAAAGGATTTCCTGGGCTAGATGCAGTTAAAAATTATTAATTAGATAAACAGGCGGTGTAGCTTGCTTCATGGGTGGGGTACTCTGCTGAGTAGCACAAAATGCTGCTATGCCCAAAAGGATTTCCTGGGCTAGATGCAGTTAAAAATTATGAATTAGATAAACAGGTGGTGCAGCTTGCTTCATGGGTGGGCTACTCTGCTGACTAGCAGACACTGAAGCTTTGGAGCAGACCTCTGAATCCCAGGCCATAGTATGTGTAAACAGCTCTGCAGACTCAACCATATGTGTTATCCCAAGCCATAGTGTATGTAGTTTCTAAAGGTTAAAAGGGGGGGAGCGACCCCACCCAGGGGAGCGACCCCACCCACCTGGAATTGACGATACCAACATCATGTAAAAAACACAGCAAGGGGACTTCAAAAAAAGTCTACATTTTTTCCAAAAATTGGGCCACAGACACCACTTAAGTGGCATCAATTTCGCCAGAGTTTCTTAAAATGGTTGGTGAGGTGATTTTCAAAAATCATCAAGCTTTTAGTCTCCCCAGGATGACACAAGGGTAGAAAAATCCTTGCGGATCCAGGATTTGTTCATCTTGATGAACGCTAGTCTGTCTACATTGTCACTGGACAGCCGCGTGCGCTTATCTGTCAGAACACCACCAGCAGCGCTGAACACACGTTCAGACAGAACGCTGGCTGCAGGCACGACAAGATCTCCAAGGCGTGAGTGGCGAGCTCAGGTCATTTTTCCAGATTGGAAGCCCAAAATAAACAAGGGTCCAGTTCCACAGTCATGGCATCGATGTTAACTTGGAGATACTCCTGTACCATCCTCTCTAGGCGTTGGCTATGCATCAGACTTCTTGTCTCCTGTGGCCTTGCAAAGGATGGTCTAAAAAATTCTTGAAATGATTGGAAAAAATTGCTGTTACCACCAGATACGATGATACTGTTACAGTTTGAGTGATGACTCGACAGTCCCACGGTTGACAAGTTAGAACTCAGAGATTCACTACGTGCACCACTACTGTTTTGTGGAAAAGCAGATGTAAGATTCTGTAACAGTCTCTGCTGATACTCCTGCATGCGTGAATCCCTTTCTATGGCAGGAATTATTTTGCCAAATTTACTTTTGTACCGGGGATCTAGGAGTGTGGCAACCCAGTAGCCGGCACTACTTCGGATTCTGACAATCCGAGGGTCATGTTGCAGGTAGTGCAGCAAGAAGGCACTCATGTATCTTGCGCATCCAGGAGGACCAAGTCCTTATTGTCTTGGTGGCATTGAGGTGAGAATCATGCTTCCTTCCTCTGCCCTCTCCCCCCCAACCTCGCACAACAGAAATTTGATCAAGGTCTCCCTCATCTGATGAGTCTTCCATGCCCAGCGCCAGTTCATCCTCCACTTCTTCCTTGGCTCCTGCACCTTCCTCAACAGTTTGGCTGCTACCATGCGCCCTCAGTAATCCCTCTCCCCTCTCTCCAATGCCAGCCCCCTTGGTGCTGCTGACCGTCTGGACCTTGGAGATATTATCCCTTCCGCATCCGACTCCTCCTGTTCCTCCTCCTCTTGTCCCACCACCTGACTCCGAATACTGCTTAAGGTGTGCTTCAGCATGAAAATGACCGGAATAGTCATGCTGATAATGGCATCATCAGCACTAAACATCTTCGTCGCTATTTCAAAACTGTGCAGAAGGGTGCATAGGTCACTGATCTGAGACCACTCCTGCATCGTGATTTGCCCCACCTCTGGATCTGGTTCGCCCAGGCTACACATCATAACATATTGCACCAGGGCTCGTCGGTGCTGGCACAGTCGCTGCAACATATGCAGAATTGAATTCCACCGTATGGGCACATCGCATTTCAGCCGGTGAACTGGCAAGCCCAACGACTTCTGTAGAGATGTAAGTTATTGAGCTGCGGGATGCGAATGGCAGAAATGAGCACATATTGACTGTGCCCTCTGCAGAAGCCCATCTAGTCCAGGATAATTGGATACAAATTGCTGGACAACCAGGTTCAAAACGTGAGCCATGCAAGGCACATGTGTCATGATCTCTGCAGGCAGAGATCATAGCAAGCCTATAGAAGGACAAGCTCTCGGAAGATGGAACTATACTGACCATGAACTAAGCCTGCCGCGCAACTAGAAATAGCCAGGTAGCATTTCCTATTTATCGCTAGATGCCCAGCTCTGGCCTAAGACCTAAATAGCTAGCAGAGGGAAATATAAGACCTGGCTCACCTCTAGAGAAATATTCCAAAGAAGACAGTAGCCCCCCACATATAATGACGGTGAGTTCAGATGAAACAACAAACGCAGCAGGAAAATAGTCTTAGCAAATTTGAGGTCCGCTTACTAGATAGCAGAAGACAGATAGTATACTTTCATGGTCAGCAGAAAAACACTAACAAAACACCATCCAGAGATTACCTTAAACTCTGGCATTAACTCATAACGCCAGAGTAGCAATCCCTGATCAACGAGAGCTTTCCAGACACAGTAACAAAACTTCAGCTGTGAACTGGAACAAATAGGCAAAAACAAAACATGGACAAAAGTCCAACTTATCTAGTGGTTGTCTAGAAGCAGGAACAAGCACTGAGAGGCATCAGATAACATTGTTGACCGGCAAGAAACCACCAGAGAAATGAGCTTAAATAGCGACACCCACTACTGATGGAATCAGGTGAAACAGGAAAGAGGATGACAAGTCCAATTCCACAAGCGGCCACCGGGGGAGCCCAGAATCCAAATTCACAACAGTACCCCCCCCTCAAGGAGGGGGCACCGAACCCTCACCAGATCCACCAGGGCGACCAGGATGAGCCCTATGGAAGGCACGAACAAGATCAGAAGCATGAACATCAGATGCATTGACCCAAGAATTATCCTCCTGGCCGTAACCCTTCCAGTTGACCAGAAGGATCTTGCCACCAAATCCCTGGTACCAAAAATTCCGGGATGACCTGCCAATGCAGAAGAATGTACCTCAGAGATGACTCTGCTGGTCCAATCATCCGGAACAAACAGTCTATCAGGCGGACAACGATCCGGTCTATCCGCCTGAAACTCTTGCAAGAACCGCCGCAGATCAGGAGAAACAGGAAAGAGGATGACAAGTCCAATTCCACAAGCGGCCACCGGGGGAGCCCAGAATCCAAATTCACAACAGTACTGTCATGATCTCTGCAGGCAGAGATCATAGCAAGCCTATAGAAGGACAAGCTCTCGGAAGATGGAACTATACTGACCATGAACTAAGCCTGCCGCGCAACTAGAAATAGCCAGGTAGCATTTCCTATTTATCGCTAGATGCCCAGCTCTGGCCTAAGACCTAAATAGCTAGCAGAGGGAAATATAAGACCTGGCTCACCTCTAGAGAAATATTCCAAAGAAGACAGTAGCCCCCCACATATAATGACGGTGAGTTCAGATGAAACAACAAACGCAGCAGGAAAATAGTCTTAGCAAATTTGAGGTCCGCTTACTAGATAGCAGAAGACAGATAGTATACTTTCATGGTCAGCAGAAAAACACTAACAAAACACCATCCAGAGATTACCTTAAACTCTGGCATTAACTCATAACGCCAGAGTAGCAATCCCTGATCAACGAGAGCTTTCCAGACACAGTAACAAAACTTCAGCTGTGAACTGGAACAAATAGGCAAAAACAAAACATGGACAAAAGTCCAACTTATCTAGTGGTTGTCTAGAAGCAGGAACAAGCACTGAGAGGCATCAGATAACATTGTTGACCGGCAAGAAACCACCAGAGAAATGAGCTTAAATAGCGACACCCACTACTGATGGAATCAGGTGAAACAGGAAAGAGGATGACAAGTCCAATTCCACAAGCGGCCACCGGGGGAGCCCAGAATCCAAATTCACAACACACATGTGTGACTTTCCCCCATCGAAGGGCCGCACCCAGGTTTGCAGCATTGTCGCACACTGCCTTTCCTGGCTGCAGGTTAAGTGGAGACAACCATTGAAGGAACTCCGTCTCCAGAGCTGACCACAACTCCTCAGCTGTGTGACTCACATTTCCCAGACATTTCAAGGTAAACACCGCCTGATGCCATTGAGCCCTGGTGACATCATAGTAAGGAGGTGTGCAGGATTCCTTCTGCGCAGTTAGAACGTGGGTGGCATTACCAGACAGGCTTTGGGTGCAGGCGGAGGACCGAGAGGAGGTTGAGGAGGCAGAAGCAGTGGAGGAACTTAGAGACACAGAGGATCGACGCGCAACTTGTGGGGACAGCAAGACTTGGAGAGCAGCCTCTTCTCCTGATGTTACTATAGTTACCCAGTGCCCAGTTACCGACATGTAACGCCCCTGTCCATGTCTACTCGACCAAGTGTCTGTTGTGAAATGCACCCTGTCACACACAGAGTTTCTCAAGGAAGCGGTGATGTTGTGTGCGACATGCTGGTGTAGTGCAGGCACAGCTTTCTTTGAGAAGTAGTGGTGACTGGGCATCTGGTACTGGGGCACTGCGATGGACATAAGGTCTCGAAAATCCTCTGTGTCCACCAGGCGGAAAGGCAGCAATTCTGTAGCCAACAGCTTGCAGATGGTGAAATTCAACTTCTTAGCTTTGTCATGGCTAGGAGGAAATGGTCTTTTACTTGTCCACATCTTGTCCACCCCAGCAAACTGCTAGTCTGTGAGGAAGGTGCAGGCGGAGATATTATGTTGCCTTGATCAAAATGTGGTGGTCTCAATTTCGGAGAGCGCTCAACACCAGCAGGTGTTTTCACTTGCAAATGTCCTGACGGCCTGCCAATAACACTGGCTGTTGCGGGTAAAGAGGTGGAAGGTTTGCATCCAAAGCCATGTATGACTACTGTCCCCACAGTCACAGAGGACGAAGAGGCTGTGGATGCACTTAATGGGGCAGATGGTGGTGATTGTAGCACAGTGAGCTTCCCACTGCAACTTATGCCTCATATCCATGAGATGGTTCATGCATGAAGTACTCAAACTATTCATTTTTTGGCCTCCACTGAGATTTTGGTGACAAATCTTACAGACAACATAAGTTGGGTCATCCTTTGCAATCTCAAAAAATGCACAGGCTATGCAAGGCTTAGTGCCCATGCGACCTGAAGAGCCATCACGACTTGTGCTCAGAGGCACAGTTGTGGTTGAGGATGCAGTTGTTGACGTGCTTCCAGTACTCCGTCTCTGTCCAGGAAGGCGCAACCTAATCTCGTCGTCAGACTCGTCATTAGCATTCTCCTCAACCTCCTCTGCTGATCTCATGGACTGGCGGACTGTGGGTTGACAGTAAGTGGGGTCTCCAACCTTGTCATCATCACCCTATGTGTTCTCACACCCGGTGTCCTCAGAGCCAACCTCTTCCTGCTGTGACCGAAAAGTCAAGTTTTTGTTCCAATCAGGTATCTCAGTCTCATCATCATCTTCCTCATTGTCTCCACCAACAGAAGTTACAGTTTGGGAATGAGGATCTACACTATGCTCAGAACCTTCTTTATCTGGGCCTGGATCCGACTCACAAAGATTCTGGGCATCAGTGCAGATCATTTCCTCATCTGGATTCACAGAAGCTCTGAAGTAGACCTCTGATTCCCAGGCTATAGTATGAGTAAACAGCTCTGCAGACTCAACCATCTGTGTTACCCCATACTCAGAAGGGCGGCTGGAGACTTGGGAGCTGTGAGGAAGCAAGTGCGATTGGGGTGACACCTCTGAGGACTGGAGTATTTGTGATGTTGAAGTTGAGGTGGAGGACAGCCCACTTGAACGAGCACTTGATATCCGTTCAAGCACCTGCTGTTTTTGTGCCTCATCTGGATTTTGTAGCGATGCTTGTAGTGATGGTCATAAGAAATGGATCATATCAGATTGTCCACGAAAAGAAGTAGCATTTACTTTGGCTGGAAGATGGTCTTTCTTCTGCAGATGTTACTGTTGCTTTACCACCTACCCCACGGACACAACCTTTTTTTCCCTTTCCAACACGCCTATTCCCCTTTCCACCAGCAGCAGGCCTTTTGCCACTCATTTTGGTGCTTTACTAATTGGCAACTCTGTATCTGTAGTTGTTGGCACAAAAAATGATGGATGGAAACCGAGCAAAGCTGAGTGGCCAAACTGTGCTCCTAGGCCCAAAACGATTTACTGGGTTAGATGCAGTACAAATTTAGATACACAGGCAGTGTAGCTAGCTTCACAGGCGGGCTACTCCGCTGACATGCAGACACTACTACTAAGCCCAAAACGATTTACTGGGTTAGATGCAGAAAAAATTTTGATATACTGGCGTTGTAGCTAGCTTCACTGGCAGGCTACTCAGATGACTACCAGACAATGCTACTAGCCCAAAAGGATTGGCTGAGCTAGATTACACCAAATGCTGTGACAAACACTTGCACAGCACTGGCACAGACCTGCCTGGCAAAAAGCGCTATGAACTGCTGTAACCTACCCTGAAAAGGGCTGATATTACAACTAGTCCCGACTCCCGACTCCCTAAACCTATCTCTCAGAACATTCCCTCCCGAAAAAGACTCTTAGACTGTATAGTGCTCACAGCAGCAGCAGCGCCGTCTAACACTAAACTGCAGCAGTGAGGAAATGGTGGCGACGGGAAAATGGCTGGTTCTTATAGGGCAAGGACATGTGACATACACAGCCAATGACACATGCCCTTGCTTGTGTGCATCACATGCACTTTGCTGTGTGTGTGTGTGTGCACTGCTGATAGGCTGAGAGACTGCACCGCCCCACTGTAAATGCGGGAAAAAAAAAAAAAAGGAGATCGGCATTATTTCAGCACTCGCCCACTATACACTGAAACAGTCTATTAACAATGATAAACAGTTTTAATGTGCAAATCAAGTTAGGCTTTTGGTGAGCGAACATTTATCAAACAGAAATTCGAACAGCCAAATTTTAAGCAAATTTTGGCAGCTCGAATTTGAAATTGGCGAACAGTTCGACTCCAACACCGCTCATCTCTAGTCATTATGATTTAAAAAGAGAAAACACAGTAGTTTGACAATAAATGGCTTCACCCAACCACTGACCATGAGTTTAGAAAAAGTTTTGGGTTATTATTCATATTCTCTGAAAAAAGGCCAAGAAAGCAACAATTCTGCCGGGGTATGTAAACTTTGAGCACAACTGTATATAATTTGGTTTTAGACTAACAAGGTAAGTGTAATATTTTTTTCTTCAAACATATGAATGTGTCCAAACTTTTACCCAAAGTTAATTTATATAGTATAACGTTTAGTTCACATAATCACATTCATCACTAAGAACAGGCATAACTCAGACTAATAGCAGCATGTTAAATACAAGAAGCTGAGACATGAATGATCATGAAAGTCTTTCCTGTAGATTAACAGCAGATGGCAGTATTGTCCCATGCGAAGCAAACTCAGCTACTTATTTGCACTTCTGCAAACCCTTGCAAGTGAAATAGCTGAAATGCAGATGATAATTATCAGCTACAACTTAGATCTCCAGAGGAATATAGACACATTGTGCAAGTGAAAAAGGAATTGTTAACACTGATTGCATCAGATACCATTTTGATCAAGTTCTCTTGAAATGTCTTTGTTTTAAACTTTATACTGAAATCTCTCGAAAATACTGGAACAGGATTGTTTCCTAGTATGTTTCCGATTATACATTGCACCATATCACAGGTCTACAAGAAATATGGTAAATGTATATATTCTGTTCGCGTTTCGTTGGAATGTCTACTATCAATCTTAACACTTTTCCATTCCAGGCTTAAGTGCTCTGCTTTGCTCTAAAAATATAACTCAGCAGGATACCATGAGAATTTATTCTAAATTTTATTCTAAAGATTCCCACTAGATGAAAATAATAGCATCTCCTTAATGAAAAAGTAGATCGGGACATTAATTATTGGGGAAAAGAGACTGAATTTATCAAGTTGGATATTTTTAGAGGCAACCATAGTTAGCATCTCTCCCTCTCTCATCTTACAAAAAGTGGCTACAACTATTTGAACTGTTCTCTAGGGAAATAAAGCTATCTAATTAACACCAAGATCAGGGAAAACGGCAGACATAACATGTCTGTTTTTACTTATACTTGATCGGCACCGCAATACATACATCTAAAAAGGGAAAGGAGGTACGACTGGCAGAACCTAATAATCACCAGATATCACCCATTACCTAGAGGTGAAGGGGTCAAAGCTACTAAAAGCTTAAACTCTTTAATAATTAAGACATAGATAAAACTAGGTTTATTGTGACAGAGGGTTACAGCTTTAACAACTTTATTAGCTAAGAACTTGTTTTTCTGTGTGGTAAATGGCAGTTTTTACTGGTACCATTTTGGTGCACTCACAGCCCTTCTTATTGAATATTATGGCTTAATAGATGTGACTTAATTTTGTAATATATATACAGTGGGGCAAAAAAGTATTTAGTCAGTCAGCAATAGTGCAAGTTCCACCACTTAAAAAGATGAGAGGCGTCTGTAATTTACATCATAGGTAGACCTCAACTATGGGAGACAAACTGAGAAAAAAAAATCCAGAAAATCACATTGTCTGTTTTTTTATCATTTTATTTGCATATTATGGTGGAAAATAAGTATTTGGTCAGAAACAAACAATCAAGATTTCTGGCTCTCACAGACCTGTAACTTCTTCTTTAAGAGTCTCCTCTTTCCTCCACTCATTACCTGTAGTAATGGCACCTGTTTAAACTTGTTATCAGTATAAAAAGACACCTGTGCACAACCTCAAACAGTCTGACTCCAAACTCCACTATGGTGAAGACCAAAGAGCTGTCAAAGGACACCAGAAACAAAATTGTAGCCCTGCACCAGGCTGGGAAGACTGAATCTGCAATAGCCAACCAGCTTGGAGTGAAGAAATCAACAGTGGGAGCAATAATTAGAAAATGGAAGACATTCAAGACCACTGATAATCTCCCTCGATCTGGGGCTCCACGCAAAATCCCACCCCGTGGGGTCAGAATGATCACAAGAACGGTGAGCAAAAATCCCAGAACCACGCGGGGGGACCTAGTAAATGAACTGCAGAAAGCTGGGACCAATGTAACAAGGCCTACCATAAGTAACACACTACGCCACCATGGACTCAGATCCTGCAGTGCCAGACGTGTCCCACTGCTTAAGACAGTACATGTCTGGGCCCGTCTGAAGTTTGCTAGAGAGCATTTGGATGATCCAGAGGAGTTTTGGGAGAATGTCCTATGGTCTGATGAAACCAAACTGGAACTGTTTGGTAGAAACACAACTTGTCGTGTTTGGAGGAAAAAGAATACTGAGTTGCATCCATCAAACACCATACCTACTGTAAAGCATGTTGGTGGAAACATCATGCTTTGGGGCTGTTTCTCTGCAAAGGGGCCAGGACGACTGATCCGGATACATGAAAGAATGAATGGGGCCATGTATCGTGAGATTTTGAGTGCAAACCTCCTTCCATCAGCAAGGGCATTGAAGATGAAACGTGGCTGGGTCTTTCAGCATGACAATGATCTTTGCACACCGCCAGGGCAATGAAGGAGTGGCTTCGTAAGAAGCATTTCAAGGTCCTGGAGTGGCCTAGCCAGTCTCCAGATCTCAACCCTATAGAAAACCTTTGGAGGGAGTTGAAAGTCCGTGTTGCCAAGCGAAAAGTCAAAAACATCACTGCTCTAGAGGAGATCTGCATGGAAGAATGGGCCAACATACCAACAACAGCGTGTGGCAACCTTGTGAAGACTTACAGAAAACGTTTGACCTCTGTCATTGTCAACAAAGGATATATTACAAAGTATTGAGATGAAATTTTGTTTCTGACCAAATACTTATTTTCCACCATAATATGCAAATAAAATGATAAAAAAACAGACAATGTGATTTTCTGGATTTTTTTTTCTCAGTTTGTCTCCCATAGTTGAGGTCTACCTATGATGTAAATTACAGACGCCTCTCATCTTTTTAAGTGGTGGAACTTGCACTATTGCTGACTGACTAAATACTTTTTTGCCCCACTGTATATATTTCGACAAATACATATATATATATGTATATATATATATATATATATATATATATATATATATATATATATATATACATATAGTGTTCGGTAAGGACTCCAAACTTTACTGTTTGGGTTCGCCCATCTCTGTATAGGATAGATCACTCTCCCCTGTGGCTGGGCTTCAGAGGAGTACTAGTTTAACTGCAAAAGGTGCCTTCTCATCAGCGGATCACAATCTTGCAAGGAGTGGGGAGGACACTTAGCACCCCTACAGGTATGAGTGTCACGCACTCCACACACTCACACAAACATTAAAATGTCTTTTCCAGGTACTGCCAGTGTCATTTAAATGTTTGGAGATGGCACCAGTTGCATATGTAAGCTGTGCAACCATCATCTGCATTGTACAGAATGTACTCAGCTGATGAGCCAGCACCACACACAACAAGCTCCATAAGCATCATACAGCCTAAAGAGGTTAGAAAACAAACAAAAAATATTATAATTAAGATTTAATAATGTATTAAGGTATATATGTATTGAACCTGCTGTACTATGGCTAGATCCATGATACCCTAATTACTGAGGTTCATCAGTGTGACTTTGAGGCTTACATTAGATTACTGTAATGATAAAGTGCGGTAAGTGTTAGAGAAATATATTTAGTAGAATTAACCAATAATTATATGGGAAATTTTGCTCTGTGTACAAAGCAATAGCCTTATTTCCTGCAATCCTCTAATTCTCCATTCAGGAATATTTCGTGGAATTCATGTTCTTTTCTCCCAGACAGGCAGACAAGTCTGACTGATCCAGAATGGTCATATCTTGTATTTCGAGCAGAACACAATTTCTTACTCTTCATCATGCAGCTTGATTGATCCCTATCCCTAATAACTTACCATTGATCCTGGGCAGTTTCTATCCAGTATTTCTCTGCTCTAAGAGCTGCTGTCTGGGAAAAAGCAATATGCTCAACATGTAGAAGCTTTTGGAAGGTTTGCAAGAGAGGCTTCAAGCGTTGCACAGTTGCTTTGGTAACAGTATCACCCTATCTTCTAGCTGTGACTACCACTTTCACACTTCTACTTGACATCAAGAAACTGGGAGCAATGCTGGTGATGCACGTTAATCATTGAAAAGAAAAAAATATAAAATGTTGGTCATAACATTAAAGGAGTTGTCCAGCTTTGTGGAAAATGTCATCCAGCACAGCTGCTTTGATAAGTCGTCATGTAACTTCATGTGTACTATTATCATACTTGAGATCACTTATCAGCTAGATGCTCATTCTCTTCTCTGTATAGACCATGGAGAGAGGTGAGTTTTCAATTGAGAGAAGATTCTAGTCTGCTCTTGCAGTCAAAAGACTTGCCTTTGAATCTGAAAGCAAAGCCAAATCCTAACTGTGTGTGTGGTATACACTGTTCGATTTTGGCAAGCCATGCTGCATGCCAAAAATTTTCCCAGAGCTGGACAATGCCTTTAATTAAAGAAAACAATTCATTAGAGCAATACCATATTGAAAACAATACAGGAGCTCTAGCAATCCTGTATCAAGTGGCTTACGGGACACCCATACTAAGTTACAAGCTTTACAAATGCCGTGTCCTAGAAAACAAGGAGTCAGAAAAATGCCAGCTTATTGTACAGATGGCAAAATAAAAAAGGAACAAACTCACATAACAATGTAATAGATGTGAAGGTGGAGAACTGAGTAGTAGAGATGAGCAAATAAATTCATACTACCCTGGTCCTGCTTTCAGTTCAGTTTTCAGTTGGCACTTAATCAGTATCTTTGGCGACTGTTGAGATTAGTAGGCCCTCGCGACTTCATGATGTTGCGGGGTCTAGTAATTACAAGAAGCATCCAGGACACTGACATTTAATTACTACTGGAGGATGTTTGCACTGACCTAGTCTGGCTACCACAGAACAATGAAGTGGAAACTGGTCCACGGTAATGCAAATAGACAATAGAGATTGTCTCTATAAACCATAAAGTTAAGGTCCACCTTTTATATCTTATTATTTATCAGGACTGACATTCCGTACTGTTTGATTCCGAAACACACATGCCTTCTATTGAATCCGTTCTTCACAATGTGTGCACAATCAGGTCTGAGCAATTTGCTCTTGTGTCATGAGCTGCGCATTTCACAGGGGTTTTTAGCAATCGGACTAAGGACCCGGACCCCACTTATCTGCATGGAATTAATTTGGAAAATATGAAAAAACTTATATCAGAGGTGTAGTTACTCTTTAACCATGACATGGCCAATTTTTGCATTTGAGTTTTACATTTTTCTCGCCCCTTCTTCTCAAAGCCATAACATATTTTATTTTTCTGTCCACATAGACATACGAGGTCTTGTTGGCTGTGTGATGAGTTGTACTTTTCAATGATATCATTATTTTACCACATAGTGTACTGGAAAACAGAAAAAAATTACAAGTGGGGAGAAATTGTGAAACAAAAAGTAATTCTGACATTGTTTTTCTAGAATTGTTTTTACAGTGTACATTTTGTGGTAAAAATGAACTTTCAATTTGATTCTTATCAGTACAATTACGTCAATGCTAAACACGTCCAGTTTTTTTATTATTTTAATGGTGAAAAAAGAAATCAGAAGCTTTTGAAAATTTGGCAAGGTCGTGTTGCCATTTTCCAAGACTTGTAATGTTTTCATTTTTCATTTGATGGAGCTGTGTGAAGGTTTATTTTTTGCAGGGCAAGACACTGTTTTTATTGATACCATTTTGAGAAAGACATGAGGTTGTTTTCGCTTGTTACAGCATTTATTTTTGATTTTGCAGCGATGAAAAAAACCCATAATTTTGGCGTTTTTTTATGGTGTTTACTGATCTGGTTAATTATTTTTATATTTTAATAGATTGAACTTTTCTGAATGTGGCTATACTACATATGAATATTTTTGTTTTTTTAATCTTTATTTTTAATATGGGAAAATGGGATGATTTGAATGTATATGTATTGTTTACAAATTTTTTAAAACTTTTTTTATACTTGTTACTGTTCTTAATAGTCCTTTTAGGGAACTTGAAGCTATGAGCATCTGATGGATTGTGCTATATACAGCAATGTCACAGCATTGTTGTATATAGTTAAAACCATGATCTTTTTAAAGCTCGTCCCCAGGCAGATTTTCAAACAAGGTCAAAATGGAGGGTCAACATTGCAAAAAAACATTCAAAATGTTTTCGGTATTATATTACTCATCTGTAGAGTATTACGTGCTTTCTGTTACATTTCGGTGGTACATAATACTCCAAAAAAAGCATTGAACATGTTTTTGATACTCAATTACTCATCCATAGAGTATTACGTGCTCTGGGGTACTTTCCTGTGGTATGTAACACTCAAAAAAAGCTATCAAAATGTTTTCAGTATTATATTACTCATCAGTAGAGTATTACGTGCTCTGGAGTAAATTTATGTGGTATGTAACACTCGAAAAAAGCATTCAAAATCTTTTCTGGATTGAATTAGAAATTCATATAGTGTATAGTGGGCGGCAAGGCAACAAAAATGGCAGAATCCCACGAAACACCCGAGGGAGAGACCAGAAGAATTTTGGAGCCAGACCACGTTGGCATGATAGGAGAGGTGACAGTAGCCGGTCCGAATCTGGACGATTTCCCACACCCACCAAGTTCTGAATCCATGCAGCTGTCTTCATCAATGGGATTCTTGCAGACTACAGACAGGAGACCCAGGATCCAGCAACTAGTGCGTGGACAGCGGGGTTTAGGCTGGTTGAAAGAGAGGAGGCAGGGAAGGACCAGGGCTAGGGAAATGCTAGCAGGCCGTCTAGCAGCAAGGCACCGACAGTTGGCATCCATGGGGGTTGTTATGTATGACTGGCAGAGGAGATGTGGGACTATAGAAGAGTTTGATACCATCAAATCTCATTCAACCAGTGGACAGTAAAGATGGAACACTTGCCTCGAAAGCTGCAAGTGCTGATGGCTGGAACCAAGGTCACTTTCCTCAAAATGGAGGGTCAACATTGGTGGTATGTGGTGGGTTTTCCTCGAGAAGGATGAACCTTTCTTGAGAAATGAACGGGCCTGGGAGAGGCTCCTCAAGGTGACTTGAGATGGGGCTACCACCCCCAAGAGATCAAACTGTCTTTGGGGTTCCCAACTTCCTACGCGAAAGCAGGTGATGGTGCGGGTAACACAGGGAGCTGTTGCTCATTTCTATATGTGTGGGTCTCCAAATGGAGGACACTTGTGCGACTCTCGACAGGGAGACTTGGACTGATTTTCCATATGTTTAGTGTTACCCCAGCCATACACCCACTTCTAACTTGCACCATACATGTATGACGAATGTCATGAAAAGGTTAATATATAATATATGAATGTATATATTATTCGGTATGTACCCGAGCTCTCCTAGCAGCAGCAGAACTTTAATATGTAGCATGCTGGTCATTTAGATCGCTTTAATAGAACAATTGAGCTGTAGTTATTATAAAGAATATAAAAAAACGAATCAAAACAGAATTTTGAAAGAAAATATTGTTCAAAGAAAAGGTACCATATAGCAATGAGTATGATGAACTCTGTAAAATGTGATGATGGTTCTCCACTAGAGTTATTTTACATTTCTGCATAAAGAAATGATGGCAGTATTGCATCTGAATAGAAAATTATTTTCTGAATAGCTCTGCATGGGTTATGAGGCAGGTTGTAATAAATGATGCTCTAATAATTTTTAATTTAAATGAACATTTCATTTTCAAAACTAATTTTCACAAGGATCCCTATCTCTTTCCAGGTCAAGCAATAATGAACTCAAAATGGTTACCGAGGACAAAGGACATCAAAGTGTAAAACTTAAGGCAGAAGATAACCAACAAATGCAAGACAGGAAAAGACAGAAAATTAACCAAGTAGTCATCCAAAATTGGCAGCATACACGCAGAATATACACAGAAATAGGAATTCTACTGTGATACTGCTTTTGATTTTACACTGTATATTACATTTTATCAACATAAGCCTTTAATATCAAAGATTTTTTACACTGACATTGGTTTTGGTAATATGAAAAAAATTGAATACTGAGCACTAAAGAAGAAGGTACAAGTGATGCACCAAATATGACCTGTGCTACATGTTTATCACTTCATAACCTCAAAAAGTTGTCATGCCTAGGTACAGCTAGCTCATATAGAACATATACATCCAAAAAAGCAAGAAGAGCTATAGCTTAAAAAGTATGAACACTTTATTTAAATCAGCATAAGAGATAAAAACATCCATAAGAATACAAAAGGAAAAAAAGAAAGAATTTTTTACTGTGGAGACAATGTGCACAATGAACGGACCAGCCTATGAAGGGTAAAGTGCTGAAAAAGGGCCTTATGAATAAGATTAAATGCAGCGGTGAGGCTTGCAGAAATGCATTGGTTAAGGTGCAGGTGCAGTTTAGAATGCAAGTAAATATAAAGGGTTAAACGCCCTAAACGTGAAGGACCCCCAGAGAAAATAAGTATATTTGCTCAGTAGCATAGACACATTACCTCTATAGACGTGGACCGGTTCCCCGACGCGCGCATCATAGCCGCCGCAATTAATGTCCGAACAGATATATAAAGCTCTCCATATGCATTTCTTTTATATCTACCCCTCGATAAAGCTGCACGCGAAACGCGCGTCGGGGAACCGGTCCACGTCTATAGAGGTAATGTGTCTATGCTACTGAGCAAATATACTTATTTTCTCTGGGGGTCCTTCACGTTTAGGGCGTTTAACCCTTTATATTTACTTGCATTCTAAACTGCACCTGCACCTTAACCAATGCATTTCTGCAAGCCTCACCGCTGCATTTAATCTTATTCATAAGGCCCTTTTTCAGCACTTTACCCTTCATAGGCTGGTCCGTTCATTGTGCACATTGTCTCCACAGTAAAAAATTCCTTCTTTTTTTCCTTTTGTATTCTTATGGATGTTTTTATCTCTTATGCTGATTTAAATAAAGTGTTCATACTTTTTAAGCTATAGCTCTTCTTGCTTTTTTGGATGTATATGTTTATCACTTCAGTAAGGCTGGTGTCACACTAAAAGTAAGGAACATTGATCCGAGTCGCCCTGCTGAGAGTCTCATGAGTGTTCTCAGTATGGTCATCTGTGTGTAATGCGTTTGCAAGGCGATGATGCGATTTTCTCGCCCTTATGTATCCGTATGACATCCGTATGACATGCGTTTGGCTTTACATTTCTCACTGACTTTTCCCATTAATTTAAATGGCTCAATGAGCTGAAATGAATAAAAACATAATCAAGGAGCCTATATATTGGCTCACTAACAAGTTCCCTCCTCCAATCATTCAAATAGAGGCCCTGCTGGTGTATTGGTTTTGCTGGTTTGTGTCAAACATGTGTGACATGCTAACATAGCTGAGCGGGTTTTTTCCATTCGGTCTTATCTCAATGTTTTGGGGAGTCTTACCCAGTGATTTTTGATCCGAGGAGGCAGAGACGAATATGGGTACATCCGCTTTTGAGGCGATGGCTGACTAAGGGACATTTCTCTGTATGGTTCTCTACGCAGCCATACTGACAAGTTCTATCAGTACTGTTAGATGAGCCTTGCTACATTTGACCTTCTTTTGGAGGCTGTGCGACCTGGGATAACCGTCAAAAGACACAAAGATATGCAAATGTATTTCGGCAGAGGAGCGGCTTTTCCTTACATTACGGTATGTATTAATCCTATATTTGTTTGATCTTAAATGTCTTTTACTTTTTCCAACCCGCTCCAGCCTTCCTTTTGTCAAAATATTGTCTGTATGTTTCCCTCATCTTAACTTTAATTGCTTCATCACATTTTGTCATTTTCACTCCTTGATGTTTGCCATAACGATCTGTTCCTTAGCATGTAATAGTGTTGTCTATTGTTGAGCCAGGGCTTAGTTTGGCATGTAGCTTACTGTTATGATGGCCTACACTTTTAAGATTATGTGTGGAGATATCAATTTCTAAATTTTTGTTTGTTTCTTATTAATTTTAGATTTCTATCCACTGGTCTCTCCTATGAAGCACTTCATCTGGAGTTTTTGATTGGGAAATCCACCATCTCAGGCAGTGTACATTCTACTTGAACAGACATATGGGCCCACTTTCACAATTCTGTAATGCCTGAGCTCAAAAAAGAAGATTGGCTGCATATAGCCCATGGCTTTGAGGAAGCGTGCCTGTTTCCCAACTGCATGCAATCCCTGGATGGGAGGCACATCCGTGTTTGTAAGAAGAGTTGAGCAAATTTGTTCAGATTTGGTCGCCGAATGTGAATTTACCATATTCGTGCCATATTCGAACCCTATTCATGCCGAATGTTTGATGATCGGTTCCAAACATATTCAGTAATTTATGCTCCCATTGACTCTAATGACGTTCGGCTGTGTTCAACGAATATTGCAAAAACAATATTCGATGCCGATCTTATTAGGAACTGAATCTGAACAAATTCGCTCAACTCTATTCGTAAGCTGCCAAACTCAGATTCCCAACATTACAATAATAAACAATTTTTTTTCTGTAGTGCTGTTGGCCCTGGTCTACAGCACATACAAGTTTATAATTGTTGATATTGGGGCCTATGGAAGAACTGGAGACTCCAGAGTCTTCAATTCTTCCACAATGGGTCGGCAGCTGTGAATAAATGATTTGGACATCCCACCCCCACATCTCCTACCAGGGTCAAGTTTAGAAGCGGTTCCTTATGTTATGGTTGTTGATGAGGCCTTTCAATTGAACCGCAATGTGATGAGGCCATATCCACAGAGAGCCCTGAACCACCCATGCTGAATATTTAATTATTGGCTATTCCGCGCATGACTATTGGTGGATTGTGCCTTCGGAATCCTCTGTGCAAAATGGCGGGTCCTAATGTCAGCCATACAAATAAGTGAAGAAAATGGAAATGTTGTAATTAAAGCATTCACAACTTCACGAGGATCCATGACTGTCCATCAAATGATGCTGATGATGGAGTAGTTGGAAATAATGGCATGGCTGCAACACATGTTCATAATCCACGTCGTCAGCCCTCTGGCCTTAAAGTGCTGGACATGTTTACACATTATTTTGTATCACCAGAGGGATATAATCCATGGCAAGACAATTCTGTGTCTATGTTATAATAGCCTTTGTTATTTTAATTTAATTAAACATCTGTTAGCGAATAAACTGTATGATGTTATTTAAAAAAACAAAACAGGGGAATTAGAAACATCAACTATATATTGCTAAAAACATAAAACACACATTGAAATAACAGGTTTATTTAGTTCCAGTGTGTTTGGCACAAAAAACATATTCAAATCAAATGGCAACTTATGATACTATTCCAGGGCAACATGAAACTTGAAAACAACAACCTTAGCCATTAAAATACACTTTTTTTTTTTTTTTTACAAATTCTGGTATGAAGGTGGAGGTGATAGTGGGAGCCCAGCATGAGTGGTTTGTGGATTTTGGGTTCCTACCTGATTGGACTCCTGAGAGGTGGATTAGGCTGGATTCTGTACCAAGTAAGGGCCCTGTTGTGGTACATGGTACTGGCCACTTGGGTAATGATATCCATACTCATGTGGATTTGTGTTTGCCATTTGGCAAACATTGTGACCACTCTCCTACAGTGGGTTTGTTCAAGTAGCCATATTGGGCAGGTGCAGCTGAATCTGAGAAGAATGCATTTCCACATTAACCCCTTTACTCCCAAGGGTGGTTTGCGCGTAAATGGCCGGGCCAATTTTTACAATTCTGACCACTGTCCCTTTATGAGGTTATAACTCTGGAACACTTCAATGGATCCCAGTGATTTTGACATTGTTGTCTCATGACATATTGTACTTCATGATAATGGTAAAATTTCTTTGATATTACCTGCGTTTATTTGTGAAAAAAGTGGAAATTTGGTGAAAATTTTGAAAATTTTGCAATTTTCCAGCTTTGAATTTTTATGCCCTTAAATCACAGAGTTATGTCACACAAAATACTTAATAAGTAACATTTCCCAAATGACTACTTTACAACAGCACAATTTTGGAACCAACTTTTTTTGTTAGGGAGGTATAAGGGTTAAAAGTTGATCAGCAATTTCTCATTTTTACAACACCATTTTTTTTTAGGGACTACATCACATTTGAAGTTACTTTGAGGGGTCTATAAGATAGAAAATACCCAAGTGTGACAACATTCTAAAAACTGAACCCCTCAAGGTGCTCAAAACCACATTCAAGAAGTTTATTAACCCTTTAGGTGTTTCACAGGAATTTTTGGAATGTTTAAAAAAAGATGAACATCTAACTTTTTTCACAAAAAAATTAATTTAGCTCCAATTTGGTTTATTTTACCAGGGGTAACATGAGAAATTGGACCCAAAAGATGTTGTGCAATTTATCCTGAGTACGCTGATACCCCATATGTGGGGGTAAACCACTGTTTATATGCATGGCAGAGCTCGGAAGGGAAGGAGCGCTGTTTGACTTTCCAATGCAAAATTGACTGGAATTGAGATGGGATGCCATGTCGCGTTTGGAGAACCCCTGATGTGCCTAAGCATTGAAACCTCCCACAAGTGACACCATTTTGGAAAGTAGACCCCCTAAGGAACTTATCTAGATGTGTGGTGAGCACTTTGACCCACAAAGTGCTTCACGGAAGTTTATAATGTAGAGCTGTAAAATTGAAAAATCATATTTAAAAAAAATGATCTTTTTGCCCCAATTTTTTATTTTCCCAAGGGTAACAGAAGAAATTGGACCCCAAAGGTTGTTGTGCAATTTGTCCTGAGTATTCTGATACCCCATATGTTGGGGTAAACCACTGTTTGGGTGCATGGCAGGGCTCGGAAGGGAAGGAGTGCCGTTTGACTTTTCAATGCAAAATTGACTGGAATTGAGATAGGACACCATGTCGAGTTTGGAGAGCCCCTGATGTGCCTAAACATTGAAACCCCCCACAATTGACACCATTTTGGAAAGTAGACCCCCTAAGGAACTTATCTAGATGTGTGGTGAGCACTTTGAACCCCCAAGTGTTTCACTACAGTTTATAACACAGAGCCGTGAAAATAAAAATTATTTTTTAGTCCCCAGTTTTGTATTTTCCCAAGGGTAACAGGAGAAATTGGACCCTAAAAGTTTTTGTCCAATTTGTCCTGAGTACGCTGATATCCCATATGTGGGAGAAAACTACTATTTTGGAGCATGGCAGAGCTTGGAAGGGAAGGCGTGCCGTTTGGAATCCAGACTTAGATGGAATGGTCTGCAGGCGTCACATTGCATTTGCAGAGCCCCTGATGTACCTAACAGTAGAAACCCCCCACAAGTGACCCCATATTGGAAACTAGACCCCCCAAGGAACTTATCTAGATCTGAAACGTACGTCGGGGAGTGAGTCATGGCTTATCTGCTCTGCACCATGACGGGTAATAGTATTTAAATTGTGTTTATTGATCTTTTTGCCGTTTATTTATGTGTGGTTCTTAGAAAACGGTGGTCAGTATATTTGAGACTAAGAGGTCTTTTTGTAATATAGATTGGTAGCTAGGTGCACCTGTGAGTTGTCCATCATGGCCTCCAGTGGCCTCACAGCAGAACCGATCTATTAACCACCAATGGCATGATACTCATAAGCAGCAACTTTATCTTTTACTCACCCTCGGTGCTTAGCATTTTTAGCGGTACTCATTATCTTGGAATTTTATCATTGACCCAGTAAATATACCCTTTTCTAATACTGCTCTATACATTGCTTTTTTAACTTTTGTACTGAATTGATTTTTGTGTGATCTACGGGTTGAAATAAAATGTTTATTCACTTTGGATGTTAACCCCTTCCCGACCCATGACGCCACATAGGCGTCATGAAAACCCGTGCCAATCCGACCCATGACGCCTATGTGGCGTCATGGAATGATCGCGTCCCTGCAGATCGGGTGAAGGGGTTAACTCCTATTTTACCCGATCTGCAGGGAGAGGGGGAGTGGTACTTCAGCCCAGGGGGGGTGGCTTCACCCCCCCGTGGCTACGATCGCTCTGATTGGCTGTTGAAAGTGAAACTGCCAATCAGAGCGATTTGTAATATTTCACCTAAAAAACTGGTGAAATATTACAATCCAGCCATGGCCGATGCTGCAATATCATCGGCCATGGCTGGAAACACTAATGTGACCCCCCCCACCCCACCGATCGCCCCCCCAGTGCTCCGTTATAGGGTCCGGTCCCCTCCGTCCGCCTGCCGGCTCCCCCGTCCTGCTGTCCGCTCCCCCGTCCTCCTGCCCGCTCCCCCCCTGCTCCTATGTCACCCCCCCGTGCTCCGACGCCCCCCCCCGTGCCCCGATCTCCCCCCCTTATACTTACCGAGGCTCCCGGTCCCCGTCCGCCTCCATCATGGGCGCCGCCATCTTCCAAAATGGCGGGCGCATGCTCAGTGCGCCCGCCGGCCGGCAGATTCATTAGAGGTACATTTTGATCGCTGTGGTAGGTTCTATCACAGCGATCAAAATAAAAAAATAATAAATAAACCCCCCCCTTTATCACCCCCATAGGTAGGGACAATAATAAAATAAAGAAAATATTTTTTTTTCTTTTTCCACTAGGGTTAGGGTTAGAACTAGGGTTAGAACTAGGGGTAGGGTTAGGGGTAGGGTTAGGGTTACGGGTAGGGTTAGGGTTAGGGGTAGGGTTATGGCATGTGCACACAGAGCGGATCGGCCGCGGATCCGCAGCGGATCGGCCGCGGATCCGCAGCGGATCGGCAGCGGATCGGCAGCGGATCGGCAGCGGATCCGCAGCGGATCGGCCACGGATCGGCAGCGGATCGGCCACGGATCCGCCGCGGATCCGCAGCGGATCCGCAGCGGATCGGCAGCGGATCGGCAGCGGATCCGCAGCGGATCCGCAGCGGATCGGCAGCGGATCGGCAGCGGCCGCTGCGAATTCGAAGCAGTTTTCCATCAGGTTTACAGTACCATGTACACCTAAGGAAAACCAAATCCGCTGTGCCCATGGTGCGGAAAATTCCGTGCAGAAACGCTGCGTTGTATTTTCCGCAGCATGTCAATTCTTTGTGCGGATTCCGCAGCGTTTTACACCTGTTCCTCAATAGGAATCCGCAGGTGAAATCTGCACAAAAAAACACTGGAAATCTGCTGTAAATCCGCAGGTAAAACGCAGTGCCTTTTACCTGCAGATTTTTCAAAAATCATGAGGAAAAATCTCACACGAATCCGCAACGTGGGCACATAGCCTTAGGGTTAGGGTTGGAATTAGAGTTAGGGTTGGAATTAGGGCTAGGGTTTGAAATAGAGTTAAGATTAGGCTTGTGGTTAGGGATACGGATAGGGTTAGGGGTGTGTTGGGGTTACAGTTGGGTTGGGATTAGGGTTACGGTTGGGATTAGGGTTAGGATTAGGGTTGGAATTAGGGTTACGGGTGTGTTGCGGTTAGGGTTGTGGTTAGGG
Organism: Ranitomeya variabilis; assembly: GCF_051348905.1. Lineage (NCBI taxonomy): Eukaryota > Metazoa > Chordata > Amphibia > Anura > Dendrobatidae > Ranitomeya > Ranitomeya variabilis. The sequence continues at coordinate 528,512,637 of NC_135234.1, forward strand.
GTGTGTTGGGGTTAAGGTTGTGATTAGGGTTATGGCTACAGTTGGGATTAGGATTAGGGGTGTGTTGGGGTTAGTGTTGAAGTTAGAATTGAGGGGTTTCCACTGTTTAGGCACATCAGGGGTCTCCAAACGCAACATGGCGCCACCATTGATTCCAGCCAATCTTGCGTTCAAAAAGTCAAATGGTGCTCCCGCCCTTCCAAGCCCCGACGTGCGCCCAAACAGTGGTTTACCCCCACATTTGGGGTACCAGCGTACTCAGGACAAACTGGGCAACAACTGCTGGGGTCTAATTTCTCCTGTTACCCTTGCAAAAATAAAAAATTACTTGCTAAAACATAATTTTTGAGGAAAGAACAATTATTTTTTATTTTCACGGCTCTGCGTTATAAACTTCTGTGAAGCACTTGGGGGTTGAAAGTGCTCACCACACATCTAGATAAGTTCCTTCGGGGGTCTAGTTTCAAAAATGGGGTCACTTGTGGGGTGTTTCTACTGTTTAGGTACATCAGGGGCTCTGCAAATGCAATGTGACGCCCGCAGACCATTCCATCAAAGTCTGCATTTCAAATGTCACTACTTCCCTTCCGAGCCCTGACGTGTGCCCAAACAGTGGTTTACCCCCACATATGGGGTATCAGCGTACTCACAACAAACTGGGCAACAAATATTGGGGTCCAAATTCTCCTGTTACTTTTGTGAAAATAAAAAATTGCTTGCTAAAACATCTTTTTTGAGGAAAGAAAAATGATTTTTTATTTTCACGGCTCTGCGTTGTAAACTTCTGTGAAGCACTTGGGGGTTGAACGTGCTCACCACACATCTAGATAAGTTCCCTTGGGGGTCTAGTTTCCAAAATGGGGTCACTTGTGGGGGGTTTCTACTGTTTAGGCATATCAGGGGCTCTGCAAACGCAACCTGACGCCCGCAGAGCATTCCATCAAAGTCTGCATTTCAAAACGTCACTACTTCCCTTCCGAACCCCGACGTGTGCCAAAACAGTGGTTTACGCCCACATATGGGGTATCAGCGTACTCAGGAGAAACTGGACAACAACTTTTGGGGTCCAATTTCTCCTGTTACTCTTGAAAAAATAAAAAAATTCTGGGCTAAAAAAATATTTTTGAGGAAAGGAAACACATTTTTTATTTTCACGGCTCTGCGTTATAAACTTCTGTGAAGCACTTGGGGGTTCAAAGTGCTCACTACACATCTAGATAAGTTCCCTTGGGGGTCTAGTTTCCAAAATGGAGTCAATTGTGGGGAGTTCCTACTGTTTAGGCACATCAGGGGCTCTGCAAACGCAACCTGACGCCCGCAGAGCATTCCATCAAAGTCTGCATTTCAAAACGTCACTACTTCCCTTCCGAACCCTGACGTGTGCCAAAACAGTGGTTTACCCCCACATATGGGGTATCAGCGTACTCAGGAGAAACTGGACAACAACTTTTGGGGTCCAATTTCTCCTGTTACCCTTGGGAAAATAAAAAATTGTGGGCTAAAAAATCATTTTTGAGAAAAGAAAAATTATTTTTTATTTTCATGGCTCTGCGTTATAAACTTCTGTGAAGCACTTGGGGGTTCAAAGTGCTCACCACACATCTAGATTAGTTCCTTGGGAGGTCTAGTTTCCAAAATGGGGTCACTTGTGCGGGAGCTCCAATGTTTAGGCACACAGGGGCTCTCCAAACGCGACATGGTGTCCGCTAATGATTGGAGCTAATTTTCCATTCAAAAAGCCAAATGGCGTGCCTTCCCTTCCGAGCCCTGCCGTGCGCCCAAACAGTGGTTTACCCCCACATATGGGGTATCATCGTACTCAGAACAAACTGGACAAAAACATTTGGGGTCCAATTTCTCCTATTACCCTTGGGAAAATAAAAAATTCTGGGCTAAAAATCATTTTTGAGGAAAGAAAAATTATTTTTTTATTTTCACGGCTCTGCGTTATAAACTTCTGTGAAGCACCTGGGGGTTATAAGTGCTCACTATGCATCTAGATAAGTTTCTTGGGGGGTCTAGTTTCCAAAATGGGGTCACTTGTAGGGGAGCTCCAATGTTTAGGCACACAGGGGCTCTCCAAACGCGACATGGTGTCCGCTAACGATTGGAGCTAATTTTCCATTCAAAAAGTCAAATGGCACGCCTCCCCTTCCGAGCCTTGCCGTGCACCCAAACAGTGGTTTACCCCCACATATGAGGTATCGGCATACTCAGGAGAAATTGCCCAACAAATTTTAGGATCCATTTTATCCTGTTGCCCATGTGAAAATGAAAGAATTGAGGCTAAAAGAAATTTTGTGTGAAAAAAAAGTACTTTTTCATTTTTGCGGATCAATTTGTGAAGCACCTGGGGGTTTAAAGTGCTCACTATGCCTCTGGATGAGTTCCTTGGGGGGTCTAGTTTCCAAAATGGGGTCACTTGTGGAGGAGCTCCAATGTTTAGGCACACAGGAGCTTTCCAAACGCGACATGGTGTCCGCTAACGATGGAGATAATTTTCCATTCAAAAAGTCAAATGGCGCTCCTTCCCTTCCGAGCCTTACCATGTGCCCAAACAGTGGTTTACCCCCACATGTGAGGTATTGGTGTACTCAGGAGAAATTGCCCAACAAAATTTAGGATCCATTTTATCCTGTTGCCCATGTGAAAATGAAAAAATTGAGGCTAAAATAATTTTTTTGTGAAAAAAAAGTACTTTTTCATTTTTACGGATCAATTTGTGAAGCACCTGGGGGTTTAAAGTGCTCACTATGCTTCTAGATAAGTTCCTTGGGGGGTCTAGTTTCCAAAATGGGGTCACTTGTGGGGGAGCTCCAATGTTTAGGCACACGGGGGCTCTCCAAACGCGACATGGTGTCCGCTAAAGATTGGAGCCAATTTTTCATTAAAAAGTCAAATGGCGCTCCTTCCCTTCCGAGCCCTGCCGTGCGCCCAAACAGTGGTTTACCCCCACATATGAGGTATCAGCGTACTCAGGACAAATTGGACAACAACGTCCCTGGTCCAGTTTCTCCTTTTACCCTTGGGAAAATAAAAAAATTGTTGCTAAAAGATCATTTTTGTGACTAAAAAGTTAAATGTTCATTTTTTACTTCCATGTTGCTTCTGCTGCTGTGAAACACCTGAAGGGTTAATAAACTTCTTGAATGTGGTTTTGAGCACCTTGAGGGGTGCAGTTTTTAGAATGGTGTCACTTTTGGGTATTTTCAGCCATATAGAACCCTCAAAATGACTTCAAATGTGAGGTGGTCCCTAAAAAAAATGGTTTTGTAAATTTTGTTGTAAAAATGAGAAATCACTGGTCAAATTTTAACCCTTATAACTTCCTAGCAAAAAAAAAAGTTGTTTCCAAAATTGAGCTGATGTAAAGTAGACATGTGGGAAACGTTATTTATTAACTATTTTGTGTCACATAACTCTCTGGTTTAACAGAATAAAAATTCAAAATGTGAAAATTGCGAAATTTTCAAATTTTTTGCCACATTTCCGTTTTTTTCACAAATAAACTCAAAAATTATCGACCTAAATTTACCACTAACATGAAGCGCAATATGTCACGAAAAAACAATCTCAGAATCGCTAGGATCCGTTGAAGCGTTCCTGAGTTATTACCTCATAAAGGGACACTGGTCAGAATTGCAAAAAACGGCAAGGTCATTAAGGCCAAAATAGGCTGGGTCATGAAGGGGTTAAACTAGCATTGACTCAGTCCTTTTTTGTATATGGTAGTATATATAACCTGTAACATTATACTTTTCAAGAAAGGTATCCAGTCCCCTCTTAAATTTAAGCAATGAATCACTCATTACAACATCATACGGCAGAGAGTTCCATATTCTCACTGCTCTTACAGTAAAGAATCCGCGTCTGTTATTATGCTTAAACCTTCTTTCCTCCAGACGTAGAGGATGCCCCCTTGTCCCTGTCTCAGGTCTATGATTAAAAAGATCATCAGAAAGGTCTTTGTACTGTCCCCTCATATATTTATAGATTAAAATAAGATCACCCCTTAGCCTTCGTTTTTCCAAACTAAATAGCCCCAAGTGTAATAATCTATCTTTGGTATTGCAGACCCCCCAGTCCTCTAATAACCTTGATCGCTCTTCTCTGCACCCGCTCTAGTTCAGCTATGTCTTTCTTATACACCGGAGACCAGAACTGTACACAGTATTCTAAGTGTGGTCGAACTAGTGACTTGTATAGAGGTAAAATTATGTTCTCGTCATGAGCATCTATGCCTCTTTTAATGCATCCCATTATTTTATTTGCCTTTGTAGCAGCTGCCAGACACTGGCCACTAAATGTGAGTTTGTCATCCACCCATACTCCCAGGTCTTTTTCATTGACAGTTTTGCCCAGAGTTTTAGAATTAAGCACATACACTCACCGGCCACTTTATTAGGTACACCTGTCCAACTTCTTGTTAACACTTAATTTCTAATCAGCCAATCACATGGCGGCAACTCAGTGCATTTAGGCATGTAGACATGGTCAAGACAATCTCCTGCAGTTCAAACCGAGCATCAGTATGGGGAAGAAAGGTGATTTGAGTGCCTTTGAACGTGGCATGGTTGTTGGTGCCAGAAGGGCTGGTCTGAGTATTTCAGAAACTGCTGATCTACTGGGATTTTCACGCACAACCATCTCTAGGGTTTACAGAGAATGGTCCGAAAAAGAAAAAAAATCCAGTGAGCGGCAGTTCTGTGGGCGGAAATGCCTTGTTGATGCCAGAGGTCAGAGGAGAATGGGCAGACTGGTTCGAGCTGATAGAAAGGCAACAGTGACTCAAATCGCCACCCGTTACAACCAAGGTAGGCCTAAGAGCATCTCTGAACGCACAGTGCGTCGAACTTTGAGGCAGATGGGCTACAGCAGCAGAAGACCACACCGGGTACCACTCCTTTCAGCTAAGAACAGGAAACTGAGGCTACAATTTGTACAAGCTCATCGAAATTGGACAGTAGAAGATTGGAAAAACGTTGCTTGGTCTGATGAGTCTCGATTTCTGCTGCGACATTCGGATGGTAGGGTCAGAATTTGGCGTAAACAACATGAAATCTTTGGGATGTGGTGGAACGGGAGATTCGCATCAGGGATGTGCAGCCGACAAATCTGCGGCAACTGTGTGATGCCATCATGTCAATATGGACCAAAATCTCTGAGGAATGCTTCCAGCACCTTGTTGAATCTATGCCACGAAGAATTGAGGCAGTTCTGAAGGCAAAAGGGGTCCAACCCGTTACTAGCATGGTGTACCTAATAAAGTGGCCAGTGAGTGTAGTTATACATCTTATTACTTCTACATATTACTTCTACATATCTACATATCTACACTTCTACATATCTACATATTACATATTACTTTTGCATATTTGTTGCAAGCTACACAGATGGTCCGTGTGGCGTCCAAGCTTTTCTAGTACCCATATGCTTGCATTTGCGAGTCTCGGATGATATACGCGTACAATCACAGCATGCTGCGATTTTACACACACGTTGAATATGCCTGAGCAAAAATATGGTGATGTGAGCTGCCCCATAGATTAACATTGGTCTCAGTGTTATGCGATGTTTTCTCACATAGCACTCGTCCATATTCTACAGTAGTGTGACACCGGCTTAAGACAAAATATGCTCTTGATGGTAAAACAATTTGCGACTAACAAGCCACATTCCCTGGAAAACTAGAAAACTGCGTCTTAAAAAACAAGTTTCTTAAAGGACAACTCCAATTATTTGTTTTTATTTTCTCATGTGATAGTTATCATTTATAACAGTGTAATTAGTGCAGCAACATACTCACAGGTTGTCGTCTTCTCCCGATATTAGCAGCGAACTGGTCTGCTCTGCCACTATGTCACCGTATAGATGACCTGTTAAATCACATAGTGGTAGCTATGTGAAGCCAAGGTCACTTTGTGAGTATTGTCAATGTAAGCCTACTGGGAATATACTTATATTGAGACTAGATGGTGGCCAGATTCTAACGCATCGGGTATTCTAGAATATGTATGTAGTTTACAGCCACGTAGTATATAGCACAGCCACGTAGTATATTGCCCAGTCACGTAGTATATTGCCCAGCCACATAGTATATTGCCCAGCCACGTAGTATATTGCCTAGCCATGTAGTATATAACACTACCCATGCAGTATATAACACAGGCCATGTAGTATAGAGCACAGCGACGTAGTATATAACACAGGCCATGTAGTATAGAGCACAGCGATGTAGTATATTGCCCAGCCACTTAATATATACCACAGCCACGTAGTATATAACACAGCCCATATAGTATATAGCACAGAGATATAGTATATAACACATTCCACGCAGTATCTAACACAGCCCACACAGTATCTACCACAGCCCACGTAGTATATAGCAATGTGGGCCCCATATCCCTGTTAAAAAAAGAATTAAAATAAAAAATAGTGATATACTCACCCTCCGTCGGCCCCACGGATCCAGCCGAAGCGTTTACCAATGCTCCTCGTGACGCTCCGGTCCCAAGAGTGCATTGCAGTCTCGCGAGATGATGATGTAGCGGTCTCGCAAGACCGCAATGCATGGACCAATCACCGGAGCGTCGCGAGGAGCGGGAAAGGCCTCGGCTGGATCCGGGGGCCCACGGAAGGTGGGTATATAATGATTTTTTATTATTTTTAACATTAGATATTTTTACTATTGATGCCGCATAGGCAGCATCAATAGTAAAAGTTGGTCACACAGGGTTAATAGCAGCTTTAACAGAGTGCGTTACACCTCGGCATAAAGTGGTTCATTAACGCTGCCATTAACCCTGTGTGAGCGCTGACTGGAGGGGAGTATGGAGTGGGCACTGACGGCAGGGGAGTAGGGAGCGGCCATTTTGCCGCCGGACTGTGCCTGTCGCTGATTGGTCGTGGCCGTTTTGCCGCAACCAATCAGCGACTTGGGATTTCCGTGACAGAAAGAAAGACAGACAGAAGGACAGACAGAATGACGGAAGTGACCCTTAGACAATTATATAGTAGATTGTATCCACCACTTCACACAGTGATCCAGCAGGTTACAGTAGCAGTCATGTGACTCCGTAGTAGAACAGAGAGAGGCTGATGGTGGCAGAAGATGTCAGCCAGTGACTGTTACTTCACTAACTACACTTACATGATAGCTATGAAAATGTCACTGGAGGTTGGACACCTGACTACTGCTCCATTCCTTCTTTATGGGGATGGCAGAAAAATCTGAACCCTAAGCTCTGCAGCGCCATAAGGAATGAATAGAGTGCAGGTTGAACACTCTACTGCTCCTTTCTAGCAGGAATAACAGTTATCACTTATTCTGTGGATCTCAATACTAATGCTCCCCCTTTGGTGGTGGCTGCAGGCTGTGATATTCTTATCCTTTAAATGGAAGCTATAAGCAAAAAAAAGGTATTTGCCTTCCTTCCATAGTGCTAACACACAGATAAAAACTGTTTTAATCTTGTTCAGCTAACTAATAGTCAGCATTCAATGCACAGTAGTATGCTGTAATCACATCCCCTTCTCTGCAGCATAGGAGCAGAGCAGGATGTCAGTCAAAGAGCAGGACAGTGATTGCAGTACTCACTGTGCAGAGAGCGCTGACTGTTCACAGCCCGATGAGTGGAAGTGACCAGCTGCAGGGAGAATATAACGTCATTTTCTTTCTGTAGCTGAACTTCCAATTAGACTATGGAACATGTTTAAACCAGTTTTTACTAGCAGATTAGCAGTATAGCTGCAGGTAAATACAATTTTTTTTGCTGACAAATTACATTTAAAGCTACGTCTATGTAAAAAGTTTGGACCTCAATACAGGAGAAATGGAGCTTCAGCAGCTATAGAAATCTACCCATTATATGATAAAAACTGGAGATTCACATTAAAGGGGTGTTCCAGTATTAGTATTAGAAAATTGTGGCTGCTTTCTTCCTGGAAGCGCATCATACTTGTCCACAGATTATGCCTGATATCAGGGCCGGACTGGCTATCTGGCAATTCAGGCAAATGCCAGAAGGACCTGTCTGGTCATGGGCCACCTTGTCTGCTATGTTGCTAACAGAATCGGTGTTCTCAAGACACCCATACTGTTAAGAGTTGTTATGGAGCACAAAGTTGCTGACTCCGTCACTTACTCCAGCAGGCCTCGGGTATCGTTAGAAATATTGGTCTCGTAGTGAATGTTCCTTTCCTCCATCCAGGGTAATATTAGTAATATATCCCATCTGGTTCATGGGGACGGGGACAACATGGGCCTGTGTGATTTTAAATGCTAGGACTGCCTGATATTTTATCATTTTATCTAAACTGTATCAAAGTGAATGGGGCTGACCTGGCATACAACCTGCGGAAAAGGTCCGTATTTATCTCTAACAATAAGCGAGGCATTTAAGAAAAAGTAAGCAATATAGATTTATGTCAAGATACACTATGGGATTAGAATATTTTTATGACATATCAATTTTAGCCAAAGAATGAATGCCCCCAGCAGAGGAGTGTACAGGAGCCTTCACTCTATATTACAGTCTATCAGGCTCTGAAGGAGAATCAGGAACACTCGGCTCTTTCCATGTCTCCACATCACTATTTATGGCATATCAAATTGATTTTCCATAAATGTCTTTGATATCCAACCATGTAAAGTGAAGTACTAATGAAAAAAGGTTTCTAATAAACTCAAATACATATGTTAACACTCAGACCTTCGACCTTGATGAAATATATAATTTAAGATTTTTATAGCATCGATGATTAAATGTGTTATGTATGTTTAAGATAACAATAATATTTATATAGATAGATGATAGATATGAAACGCCCGGGAGACCGAGGTACCCAGCACCAGATCTATGAGGTCCGTCTCTTGAGGGGGATGTCACTAGTGGCTTGACCCGGCGCTGTGGCCTCAGGCGATGCACAGTGTAAGGGATATCATGAAGGAACAGACACTTACTTGATCAGCAGCAGGTCCTCTCAGCTGTGATGACCCCGATCCTGGATCGATGGCTATTGTCCAAATGAAAGACTGAGGCGCTGAAACGTTTAACCAGTTTACTTCAACAAAAAGGGATTTGCAACCAATACTGTCACCGGAGTCTGTATAAGAACTCTGAATTACTTTGATCCTGTCAGGATTTCCACCTCTTATTATGCGCAGTTTCTGTATGGCCCTGCTGCTGTATGTGAACTGGCTGCCGACCCAATCTGTCTCTTCTGTGCTCTGGTTCGACGGACAACCCGAGTCCTTTTTGTCGGCTTACCCCCTTTGGGAGTACTGCTGAACTCTGTGTCTGTTGCTGCGTCTTACCCTGGTGAAGCTGATATCACCTCACTTTCTTCCGGTTGCTGTATTATATATAACGAATATAGCCACGGATCCGGTATCCGTCTCTGCGCCTATTTTGGGTAGAAATTATTGCTACCCGGTTCTCACAATGTCCTTTTTCTCTATTCCTCTTTTCCTACTATGGGTATTACGGGCCTATAATCCGTCATGGGGCTGTTAGGAGTTCAGTTATACAACCTCTCACTTTTAGCTCCTCAACCCAACTGCCAGTCCTTTTCTCAGACCAGAATAGATCAAGGGGAGTCTCTGGAGCTCCCCCTTCTGGCCGGAGATGGTAGTGCAGTCTTGCTATTTTAATATTTGTATTTGGTGTCAATAACTATTTTTGTGGCAAATACCCCTACGGGCGCCACATTCCCCCTTAGTTAAGAACAGTACTCCGGGACTGTGGGACGATAACATTTTGAAATAACAACTGATTGATATTGAGTCTTAAAAATGAAAAGTTACAAAAACCACTCAAAGAAACAAAAAAAAATGGAATTCTGTAAAAAGTCACTTCAAATAGCGTCCATTAATACAGTTTTATCCTTGAAGGTACTAGGAAGCAAAGTTCACAAAGCAGTCTTTCCGGAGCTTTCATTTAGTGTTTCCGGGCTGATAAAAGTTCAAGAATATGTAAGAAGTTCATACAGGTAAGTCTCTGTAGGTACTGGGCTTAAACGTTACAGAACGATAACAATGACTATAGTCTTAAAGTTGGTAATCCGCATACCTGGCCGGTAATTGACCCTGAGTACTACGCTGGGATCTACGTAATAGCGGTGTCTCTTTATGTGGTGTACTACTGTCTACTGCAGATATAGTATCTGCCCTCTCTGCTATAGATAATTCCACCACTATGGGGTTGGCAAGTCCACTGTGAATGGGATCACTCTGATCAGGAATCTGTTCTTCCTGACCTGGAACCTCTTGTAGTACGGGGTCAGCCTCTTCCTGTCTTGGGACTTCTAATATTGGGTTTGGTGTTGGATAAAAGGCCACCATGGGAACCACTACTGCACCATGGTATGTTAGTAGGGTTTTGGGAAAGTCTCCTATACAGGTGTGATACATTTCCTCCTCTTTTTCCTTTACTGGTTGAACCTGTATAGGTTGAATAACTTCTGATTCTGGCTGGACAACTTCTGGCTCTTTCAACGTTTCCGGACATAATTTAAGATTGTCTCTTGACACTAGTACAGATGTTAAACCTCCGTTTTTGCTAATGAGACACATTTTAGGATTATCCATTCTTGTTGGTAAAACTGTGTAGGGTATGGCTTCCCATTGATTATCCAGTTTATTGGTTCGACGATTCCTCTTGAGTACTTGGTCACCCGGTCTTAATGGAGTTGCTAGAGCATTCTGGTTGAAAGTTCGCTCTTGTCTTTCTCTGGTTTGCTGGAGGCTTCTTTCCACACTCTCTTGCACTTGGTGATACTGCTTTTGCCATACGACATCCCAATTGGAGTCTTGAACTTCTGCGTCTGGTTTCAGAATTCCCATTTCTAGATCGATTGGCAATTGGCCGGGTCTTGCACGCATAAGATAAGCTGGGGTGCAGTTGGTAGAGCTCACCGGGACATGATTATACAGATCCACCAAGTCAGGCAATTTCTCTGGCCATTGATTTCTTTCCGTTTCAGGTAAAGTCTTTAGTAGGTCTATCACAATATGGTTCATCTTCTCACATAAGCTGTTTGTTTGCGGATGATAGGCCGTCGTCCGGATCTTTTTGCAACCATACATATTACAGAATTCTCTGAAGATCTCTGATTCAAAGGCTGTACCCTGGTCAGTGAGAACCTGTTCCGGATATCCATGGGGTCTACAAAAGTACGTTTGGAACGCTTTGGCTGCTGTTTTTGCAGTTAGATCTTTTACAGGTACTACTACCAAGAAGCGCGAATAATGATCCACGATGGTCAAGGCATAGACGTAACCGGACTGGCTCGGTGTCAACTTCACGTGGTCCATGGCTACCAGTTCAAGTGGTTGTTTGGTGATTATGGGCTGAAGTGGTGCTCTTTGGCTCTTTTGATCGTTCCTTCTGAGGTTGCACGGGCCACAGTTTCTACACCACTGTTCGATTGATTTTCTCATCCCGACCCAATAAAATCTTTCTCTCAGAAGTACTTCTAGCTTTTTCCAACCAAAGTGACCAGCACCATTGTGGTAAGCCTCGAGGACCATCTTCACATCTTGTTTAGGCACGATAATCTGCCAAACCAATTCATGTGTTTTCGGATTAGCGTATCTTCTACAGAGTTTCCCTTGATACAGGAACATTTTGCCTCTCTCTTTCCAGAGTTGATGCGTCTCTTCTGGGGCATCCTCATCGGGATATGCACTTTGCTCAGTCAATAGTTCCTTCACTAGCTTCACAGCCGGATTGCTATCTTGGGTGTCAGCCCATCTATGGTGTGCTAACGGATTAAAATGCACTTCTTGTTGTTTCTGATAGGTATTTGACTGACGATGTTTTGCCTTGGGCTGATGAAAGGCTGGTAGTTCAATTTCTTCAAGCTCCCCCGTTTCTTCTTCTACATCTCTCAAGTGTGGCATCCGGGATAGGGCATCGGCATTTCCATTCTTGTGACCTGCTTGATACTTGATCACGAAGTTGTAATTAGATAACCAGGCTATCCATCGCTGTTCTAACGCACCTAATTTAGCCGTGTCTAGGTGGGTGAATGGATTGTTGTCAGTATAGACAATAAATTCTGCACCAGTCAAATAGTGTTTGAAACGTTCAGTCACAGCCCAAACTACTGCCAGTAGCTCCAATTTGAAGGAACTATAATTTTCTGAATTTCTTTCAGTAGGCCGGAGTTTTCTACTTGCAAAGGTGATGACTTTCTCCCGACCTTCTTGCTTTTGTGACAGCACCGCTCCCAATCCCACATTGCTGGCCTCGGTGTAGAGGATGAAAGGTTGATGGTAATCCGGGTACGCCAGAACTTCTTCTCCAGTTAGTGCTTTCTTTAGTTGTTCAAAGGAGTCTTCTCTTTCGTCGTTCCACTGAAAAGGAGGGTTTCGGTTTGAAGGTTTCTTCATCTGCCCTATCAAAGCATCTTGCAAGGGCGCTGCCAATTTGGTAAATCCTTTTATAAATCTACGATAGTAACCCACTAATCCCAAGAATTGCCTCACTTCTTTTGCGTTGGTAGGTCTTGGCCAATCCCTTATGGCAGTTATTTTCTCGGGATCCGGTGCTACTCCCTCCGAACTCACGATGTGCCCTAAGTATTGTACCTTTGGCTTGAGAAGGTGACATTTGGATGGTTTGATTTTCATACCATACTTGGATAAGGCTTCGAACACCTCTGCCAGGTCTGTTAAGTGCTGTTCGTAAGTCTTTGAGTAGACGATCACATCATCTAGGTACAGAAGGACGGTCTCGAAGTTCTTGTGTCCGAGGCAACATTCCATCAGTCGCTGGAAAGTACCGGATGCATTGCAGAGTCCCAACGGCATGCGATTAAATTCGCTTAGTCCCATTGGTGTGGTGAATCCTGTTTTTTCTTTATCTCTCTCAGCCACAGGGATTTGCCAATACCCGCTTGTTAAGTCTAAGGTGGAAAAATAATTAGCAGATTTCAAAGCAGTCAAGGACTCTTCTATCCTAGGCAAGGGATAGGCGTCTTTATGGGTGATATTATTAATCCGCCGGTAGTCTACGCACATTCTCATGGTTCCGTCCTTTTTTTTGACAATCACCAGAGGGGCCGCCCAAGGGCTACAACTATCTCTTATTACCCCGGCCTGTTTCATCTCTCTCAGCATGTCCTTCGCGCATTGATAGTGAGCGGGCGGTATGGGTCTATATCTTTCTTTTATCGGGGGATGGTTACCGGTGGGGATTGTATGTTCCACCCCTTCTATCCATCCGAAGTCCAATGGGTGTTTACTGAAGACCTGTTCATATTCCGTCACTAATCTATACACCCCTTGTCTTTGATGGATAGGTGTTGAATCTACACCCACGTCTAGCTGTTGGCACCAATCCTCCGATTCTCCATCTGAGCCGTTATTTTCCACCTGACAGGTCGATTCTAAGGGCTCAACGGTTGTGATGGCATTGTTGTCAACAGTATATAACTTTGCCACTGTAGCGTACCTTGGCAAAGTGACCTCTTCCTCTCCACAGTTCAAAAGTCGTACCGGCACCCGTCCCCGGTGTACCTCGACCACCCCTCGTGCCGTGAGTATAGTGGGCCTGCTATCGGTGTACGCTGGTTCTATTAAGGCTTGATAGTCTCATCCTTTAGTACCAATGGCCGCTCTACACCATACCAGCATTTCTGTTTTTGGTGGGATTACAATAGACGTTGGATCACTCACCCTCACACTGCCGATTTCTCCACCTGCAACTTCTATCTGTTGCCTTAACATTAATACTTTTATTTCCCTCCGGAGAACTCTTTGCTGGCAGGATCGGGCAGTTTCAGCAATTTGTTGTAAGACAGAAATAACTTTGGAAAAGCAATTCTCTAACACATTCATCCCTATCAATACAGTTGGTTCACAGTTCTGCCGATCAACATCAACGACAATTATACCCTGTTTCTTCAATTCTGCTTGACCAATCTTTATGGTCATCTCCCTGAATCCTAGTTTCGGTACCAACTTACCATTACTGGCCCATATATCTAGTTCAACATCAGAGGGTCCTTTATCAATGTCTACCTCAGCCCAGTACCTCTTATAAAGGATATATGGTATAGATGAAACCTGGGAACCTGTATCCAGCAAAGCGTTGAGGGGAATTCCGTCCAGCACGATAGGGATGATGGGTCGTCCTCCAATGTATCTGTCGTGCCAGGGTGTTGGGCCTTGAAAATTCATTCCTGCGAAGCGGCCCGCATTCCCAGGGGATTCCCGTTTAAATCACAATTTCGTGCAAAGTGGCCTGGCTGCTGGCAACGGCGGCAAATGGGCTGTCCATCCGGTTGGTAGTGGTCACGGGCCGTCCTCTCCATGTCGGGTATCTCCGGGACCTCATCCATGGAACATCCTCTCTACGGTTTACCAACTCCATCTTGGGTTCTCTCATCTCCTGCATGGTTTTAGCCATTGAAGCAACAACATCAGTTAAAGAGTCAAGCTTTTGCTGAAGAGTCTCCTTAGTAATGGGCCCCAGGGACTTAGCACTGGCACCGGACGTAGCTGATGTCACTGGCATTCCCCATTGCTGAAGTGAATCTGCCATGGGTTGCGCAAAATCCTGATCCCGAGGTGCCTCTGCCAGCTGGAGACGTATAGCGCTCTCCTTTAATTGGGCAAATGTCAATTCAGGGTTCTTAAAAAAAAGCATGCTCACATGCCCCCGGTGAGAAGGGGTGTAGAGTCCCTCAATAAATTGATCTCTTAGCAGTTCATCGGCTCCTGTGTTAAAAATGGGTTCAGCCAGTATAAGTGATTTAAGGGCTTCCTGCAGGTTTAAGGCAAAATCTCTCACGCCCTCATTAGCTTTTTGTTTGCAATTAAAGAATCGTACTTTAGCTTTGCTGCTGGCAGTGGTTTCAAATGTAGCTTTTAATCCAGCAAATATGCGTTCAACAGTACCTTTTAGATCAGATGCCCATGCCGTGACTTCTCGCTTAGCATGGCCACTTAACTGCATCATCAGGAGACTAACACGCTGAGCTTAACCCACGGGGAACATATCAAAATGAGCCAGCATCTTTTCCCTGAAACCGTCAAGGGTATTAGGTTCACCTTCATACATTGGAAGCCACGGGCCACCCGGGGTATATGGCACCAACACCGGCATGATGGGCGCCACTCCTTGCACTGCTGTGCTGCCAGGCTCTCTATCGACACTCTGTCTTTCAGCTGCATTAGCGTCGCCGGGTGCTGCGGCGTCTCCGTGCTGCGACATACTGTACCCCCTTAGTTAATCCAGACCCTTCCGGTCCCAGCTTCAGTCTAGATAATGTAGATTCGTTCCTCTGTGCAGCAGGATGACAATGACACGCCCCCTGCTGCCTCTAACTGCTGCACGCTCTGTGATGGTGGATTTTGAAGTTTTTCAGTTAGACTGGGTCTTGGGTAATGACGTAGCTCGATTAACAGTTTTGTGCCTAACAGTTATGAGATGATTACATCAGGGGATGGCGGCCATTTTTACCCCATTATAACCAATGGAGAAAAGTCACTTTCAATAGTTTTCAATGGGGAACGGGATTTTCTTTAACAAAGTCAATTTCCAAGATTTTTCATCCAAATTTTCACAGTTTCAGACTCCAATTACGGCACACAATACCGTGCACGGGCTGGCCCAATCCTGTTCATGACGCCAGTTGAAACGCCCGGGAGACCGAAGTACCCAGCACCAGATCAATGAGGTCCGTCTCTTGAGGGGGATGTCACTAGTGGCTTGACCCGGCGCTGTGGCATCAGGCGATGCACAGTGTAAGGGATATCATGAAGGAACAGACACTTACTTGATCAGCAGCAGGTCCTCTCAGCTGTGATGACCCCGATCCTGGATCGATGGCTATTGTCCAAATGAAAGACTGAGGCGCTGAAACGTTTAACCAGTTTACTTCAACAAAAAGGGATTTGCAACCAATACTGTCACCGGAGTCTGTATAAGAACTCTGAATTACTTTGATCCTGTCAGGATTTCCACCTCTTATTATGCGCAGTTTCTGTATGGCCCTGCTGCTGTATGTGAACTGGCTGCCGACCCAATCTGTCTCTTCTGTGCTCTGGTTCGACGGACAACCCGAGTCCTTTTTGTCGGCTTACCCCCTTTGGGAGTACCGCTGAACTCTGTGTCTGTTGCTGCGTCTTACCCTGGTGAAGCTGATATCACCTCACTTTCTTCCGGTTGCTGTATTATATATAACGAATATAGCCACGGATCCGGTATCCGTCTCTGCGCCTATTTTGGGTAGAAATTATTGCTACCCGGTTCTCACAATGTCCTTTTTCTCTATTCCTCTTTTCCTACTATGGGTATTACGGGCCTATAATCCGTCATAGGGCTGTTAGGAGTTCAGTTATACGACCTCTCACTTTCAGCTCCTCAACCCAACTGCCAGTCCTTTTCTCAGACCAGAATAGATCAAGGGGAGTCTCTGGAGCTCCCCCTTCTGGCCGGAGATGGTAGTGCAGTCTTGCTATTTTAATATTTGTATTTGGTGTCAATAACTATTTTTGTGGCAAATACCCCTAGGGGCGCCACAGATACATGATATATATAGATGAAATATAGATAAAAAGCAGCAAAATGAAGAAGCATTAGCAGTATATCAGTGGTTGTGCACCTTGAGAGGATCACCAAAAATCCCATAAATATCTATCCAAAAATTAGGAGGGGCAGCACTTCAAGAGTTAATGAGCATAAAAAGGACTCTTTATTAGCCCATCAAATGCAACACATCCATTCAATAAATATTGAGGTTTTTTTTTTTAAGGGTAAGATAGATCGATCGATCGATAGGTGATAAATGGATCGATAGACAGAAAAACCTGACCATCAACTCCTAGGTGTGAACAGGTGCAAGCTGTGAGGACTGCATTATACAGTATATTAAAAAATAACAGCAGCACTCTGCATAAGTTTAGGCCATGTGAAAACAATGAAAAACATTAAAAACATTGAATCTAGATTTTACATGTCATGACATATCTGTTCATTTAACTGAAGGTTGATAGCCCAAGAGAGGCATGTACAGTTTAACAGGGACCCATCAGATTGGGGTCTCCTTGCCGCAGAGGTGTATCTAGCGTTTCCAGCACCCGGGGCAAAGGATCAGTTTGCCCCCCCCCAAACCCTCCCCCATTTGAACCTTAACTCTATTGAAATTGTATGACCAAGCCAAGGTACATTCCTGAATCTCCATAATGTTAAAATAGATACCAATAAAAGTAAAATGAATTGAGACATCAGTAGGTTAAGTGTTTTTGAAAATCCATATTGAATCAGGAGCCCCATATAATCCTGCATAAAGGTTAATAATGGCCCCATAAGATGCACCATAGACACATTTGCCCAGTATAGTGCTGCAGAAATGTTGATTATGGCCCCATAAGATGCTCCATACAGACACTTGCCCCGTTATAGTGCTGCACAAATGTTATGGCCCCATAGATGCTCCATATAGACACTTGCCCCGTTATAGTGCTGCACAAACGTTATGGCCCCATAAGATGCTCCATACAGGCACTTGCCCCATATAGTGCTGTGCAAATGTTATGGCCCCATAAGATGCTCTATACAGACACTTGCCCCATATAGTGCTGCACAAATGTTATGGCCCCATAGATGCTCCATACAGACACTTGCCCCGTTATAGTGCTGCACAAAGGTTATGGCCCCCATATAGTGTTGCACAAACGTTATGGCCCTATATAGTGCTGCAGAAACATTATGGCCCCCATATGGTGCTGCACAAACATTATGACCCCCATATAGTGCTGCACAAACGTTATGGCCCCCATATAGTGCTGCACAAACATTATGGCCCCATATAGTGCTGCACAAATGTTATGGCCCCATAAGATGCTCCATACAGATATTTGCCCCATTTGCTGTTACTGCGATGAAAAAAAAAAAATCACATACTCACCTCTCCGTCGCTCAGGCCCCCGGCACTTTCAATATTCACCTGCTCCTCGTTCCAGCCGCCGCTCCATCTTCTGCCTCCTCTGCACTGACGTTTAGGCAGAGGGCGCGCACTAACTATGTCATCGCGCCCTCTGACCTCAGTGTCACTGCAGAAGACGGACGGCGACTGGAACGAGGAGCAGGTGAATATTGCGCAGCGCAGCGCTCCCCTCCCCGTATACTCACCTGCTCCTGGCTCGGTGCAGTCCCTGCTTCCCTGGCGCTGCTGCTTCTTCCTGTACTGAGCGGTCACCATTACCGCTCATTACAGTAATGAATATGCGGCTCCACCCCTATGGGAGGTGGAGCCGCATATTCATTACTGTAATGAGCAGTACCATGTGACCGCTCAGTACAGGAAGAAGCCGGGAAGCCAGGGACCGCACCAGGAGTAGTTGAGTATAATTAGACAGCCCCCGCTCCCTGGCCCTGCCAACCCCCTCCTTGGACCGCCGCATCATCAGGCGGCCCGCTGGCACCCCCCGTTGGCTGCGCCCGGGGCACATGCCCCGGCCGCCCCCCCTGGATACGCCACTGCCTTGCCGTGGTTGATGGGCATACATGAATTAGCCAATTTATGCACTAAGAACCTTCATTTTTGTAGGTACACCTTTTTGAGCAGTGAAATCTAGATTCAATGTTTTTCAGTGTTTTTACATGGCTGTAACTAATGCAGAGTGCTGCTGTACTTTTTTTAAATATATAATGCAGTCCTTTGCAGCTTGCAGCTGTTCACACTTAGGAGGTGCTGGTCAGTTTTTTCTGTATGTTTAACCTTTGGATGTTGGCTGCCCACAGCCTGATTCTGCACTCGTCCCATTGACCTTCAGGTGGCCATAATCTTGCAGAGTGCTGCAGTGCTTTTTTTCTAGATAGACAGACAGACAGACAGATTGACAATCTGCTGTTATTACATGAAATATAACTTTCCTCAGTAGAACTGCTCAGACACTATTGTAGAATAGCAGGCACGGGAGCCATAAAATTGATGCAGAGATTGCAAATATTTTCTACATATCATTAAGAAATTATTAAGTTAATATCATTAAGTTCATTAGGAAATTAAAGAAGTGGATCTTGAAGGAATGTTTCAAAGTTCTATTGATTGCTGGGAGAGGGTAAGGTTATTAATACACATCAAGACAATCAATGCTATGAATAAAATCTTATTACAATTGCTAGAACTGCTCAGCCATGAGGTTAAATCAAATTACGGTAAATGAAAAAATCACAATATATAAATGTCCATCTATTAATGAGGGAATTATAAACCCATCATTAGTTGCGTGAGTTTCAAAATATATAAACATTAATAAAATCTTGTCTTATTAAAGCACAACTACACTCTTGAGAACATTTCAGCATCACAAATGAAAAATTACTAAGTCTCGCTCATTATGCCGGGTTGTATTCTGAGTGTTCCGTTTTAAGTAAAGATGCCTATTTAGTAAACAACAAATTCTTTACTTTATCAATTCTTAAAACATGTGCAGTAAGCTTGGTGTTTTTAGTATGAGGCTGAGACACTTCTCCACGGACAAGCCGAAATTTGAGATAGTCAAGGAGTCCAAGGTCAAAAGCCATGAGGGTACGTCATGAACAGAAGGAAGAGACAAAGGCATAGTCAAGTAACAGTCCAAGGTCATCAAAATATCAGGAGGATAGTGGATCAGAACAAAGGGGTTAAACAGATGGAGGATCAAAATGAGGTCCAAGGTCAAGCAATGAAAACCATCAAGCAAAACACTAGGCACAAAAAAAGCCACACTTAGTTAAAGCTAGGTCCAGTTGAGGTCTGGGATTAACAGCCCAGCTAAGTAGCCAGGCAATCACCTAGAACAATAAACACCTGGCGACAGCCCAGCACCTTCCAGTCTCAGATTGGATGGGCGAGCTGTCAATCAAATCACCGACTGTCAATTAAAGTACTGACAGCTTCAACATGCCACTGTACCGGATTTGACATCTGAGCCATCAGTAATTGCATCCCAGACATACTGAAGGGTGGATTCGTGACACCCAGGGCATACAATGCATATAAAGCCTGGATGTGACATGAAATATGGATCTAAGCCCAAAACACTTGCACAAACTACATCTCCATGTGAATTTCAGTTTTAACCTCCACCAGACACGTTTATCACAACTAGCTAGTTGGGACTTTCTTACTATAGCAAGTTCTGAATTTTCAGCTTTGGGAACCTTCACTCAATGCCCTGATTCGACTTTTTACAGATTGACAATGCATTAAGCCTCTATCCCCTTTGTCACCTCTACCTCATTGTGTTCCACAAACTATCAAATTATGCAGCACTTTTTAGCTGTGGCTTAAGTAACAGGTCCGGCTGCCCTCCTCCCCCTTATCTGTAGACATGACTTTCTAAGCAACCCCTCTGATATTTGCTTTTTGAGACTGGGCCTCCAAAGACAAGACACCCTACACCACAGCTTCTATGCAGGCCTAGCATCAGTCTCGCTACCTCACTGCTAAGACATGCTACAGAGAGCATCCATTCTGATCTCAGTACTATCCCACAATACCAACAGGCTCTGGACTACCAAATATATACAATTAAGGTCCTTGAGTGGTAAGCCACCCAGCTAGTGGCACCAAGAACACAACTTCACAACCACTTGCAGAACTATTTCTCCTGGCATTGAAATCGTAGTTTCAAAACATGTGCCTCCCTACAGGTGCCAGATTCCTTCCAGGCCTGAGCCATTCTTAAAAGGAACTTGTTACCAGATTTCCTCCAAATAAAGTACAATCAGTATCCTTCAGCCCTCTGTTTCAACATGCTAGCATGCTAAATATATGTCCCCAATTCTCTACAAGGCACAAAAAAGAGTTTTTAGTATACTCACCTACAGTGGGGAAAAAAGTATTTAGTCAGCGACCAATTGTGCAAGTTCTCTTACTTAAAAATATGAGAGAGGCCAGTAATTGACATCATAGGTAGACCACAACTATGAGAGTCAAAATGAGAAAACAAATCCAGAAAATCACCTTATCTGATTTGGCAAGATGTATTTTGCAAATTATGGTGGAAAATGAGTATTTGGTCATTAACAAAAGTTCATCTCAATATTTTGTTATATATCCTTTGTTGGCAATGACTATGGTCAAATGTTTCTGTAAGTCTTCACAAGGTTGGCACACACTGTTTGTGGTATGTTGGCCAATTCCTCCATGCAGACAAACAGCCCCAAAGCATGAAGTTGCCACCTCCATGCTTCACAGTAGGTATGGTGTTCTTTGGATGCAACTCAGTATTCTGTCTCCTCCAAACACGATGAGTTTTGTTTCTACCAAACAGTTCTACTTTGGTTTCATCAGACCATATGACATTCTCCCAATACTCTTCTGGATAATCCAAATGCTCACTAGCAAACTTCAGATGGGTTCAGACATGTACTGCCTTATGCAGGGGGCGTAGTGTGTTACTGATGGTAACCTTTGTTACGGTGGTCCCAGCTTTGCAGGTCATTCACTAGGTCCCCGTGTGGTTCTGGGATTTTTGCTTAACATTCCTGTGATCATTTTGACCCCAAGGGGTGAGATCTTGTGTGGAGCCCCAGATCGAGGGAGATTATCAGTGGTCTTGTATGTCTTCCATTTACCTATTATTGCTCTCACAGTTGATTTCTTCACACCAAGCTGCTTGCCTATTGCAGATTCAGTCTTCCCAGCCCGGTGCAGGGCTACAATTTTGTTTCTGGTGTTCTTCGACAGCTTTTTGGTCTTCACCATAGTGGAGTTTGGAATGTGACTGTTTGAGGTTGTGGACAGGTGTCTTTTATACTGATTAAAAGTTCAAACAGGTGCCATTACTACAGGTAATGAGTGGAGGACAGAGGAGCCTCCTAAAGAAGAAGTTACAGGTCTGTGAGAGCCAGAAATCATGCATGTTTTTTGGTGACCAAATACTTATTTTCCACCATATTTTGCAAAATTAATCTTCCCAAATCAGACAATGAGAGTCAAAATGAGAAAACAAAGTCAGAAAATCACATAGTTGTGGTCTACCTATAATAATAATAATAATCTCTTTATATTTATAGCACCAACATATTCTGCAGAGGTTTACAGTTTGCACACATTATCATTGCTGTCCCTGATGGGGCTCACAATCTAAATTCCCTATCAATATGTCTTTGAAATGTGGGAGGAAACCCACACAAACACAGGTAGAACATACAAACTCCTTGCAGATGTTGCCCTTGGTGGGATTTGAACCCAGGACTCCAGCGCTGCAATACTAACCACTGAGCCACCGTGCTGCCCATGATGTCAATCACAGGCCTCTCTCATCTTTTTAAGTGGGAGAACTTGCACAATTGGTCGCTGACTAAATGCTTTTTTTCCCCACTGTAAGGGAGCTGTCTTGTCTGATGGGCGTTTCTGGTCTTGATCTAATGCCTCCCCTTTTCTTGGGATCACCATAGTATGTCCCTGTGTCATGTGGCTGACATGTCCTACGTCATCCACACAGTATTCCTCTTGGTATCTATTTTGAACTGTGATTTCTGTTATGCTGTAATGTCTATTGTCTGTACAAGTCCCCTCTATAATTTGTAAAGCGCTGCGGAATATGTTGGCGCTATATAAATAAAATTATTATTATTATTATTAATAAATTATTATTATTCCTCATTGCGCTTCTGTGCAGGTGCACTTCTCTCTGTCCTGCTATCAGCAGAGCAAAGTGCTGTAGTGCTCATGCATGGGGAAAGGCCAAGAGCGCTGATGACCCATAGGTAAAGCTGTCACATTCACATTACAGTGCTTTGCTCTGCTCTTGGCAGCACACATAGAAGTGCGTCAGCGCAGGAGAGCCATAGTTGACACTATGTGGATGACATAGGACACGTCATCCACAGGAAGCAAGAAAGTGGATCGCCCCCACGTGTAGGGCAATGGGGTGCTCGGTACCGGGTCTATCTCTCTCGGTTCTGGGGATGTCACGGTGGCCCGACCCAGTCCGTGGCCCTTCTGAGGGGCGTCCAATTAAAGGTGTAGTTGGTTGTATGGTGTTTTTGATGCCACCTGTGGTATTCGGTCAGGGTGACCGACGCTGCTAGGGGTCCGCTGGGGTGATGGAATGGCAGCTAGATGCTGTACCTTCCCACAGGTGAAGTATGCCCCAGGGCTTCCCAGATGTGTAGGTGGTGATGGTGGACATCGTAAGGCGCAATGAATAACGAGGACACAAAGGTTGCAGTCTCTTTACCTTTTACTGAAGACTTCAGAGTCCACAGTCCAGAGTACCGTTCACAGGGCAGGCTGAGTCCGGCTGGTCCGAATGCACATCCAGAGTTCCCTTATCCAAGTGGAAATCAGTAGCCTTCCTACTAGCGCCTGTGTGTTGTAGTACCTCCCTGCTGAGCACCACGGGATAGTCCTCACAACTTTTGTGGATGTTTCTGATGTTCTCTCTCTCTCTGTCCCCCAGATGATATGGATAGGACAACCCGTATGATGGGGTAGGCCTGGAGCTATTTTATAGGGACCCTAGTGATGCCCTTCTCCCACAATTTGCCTCCGTGTCTTCATAGGTATTAAGGTTGGGCAGCCAACTTGGAATCGACTGTCCTGCCGGTCTCTGAAGTAATGCGTAGAGCCTATTACTCCCTCGGTGTTCCGGCCACCGGCTACGCGCCTCAGAAGGAGGCTGCCGATCTTGGGGCAGAACTCCTTGTGCTGTGACTTCGTTTCTCACTCTCCACAATATACTTCGCTTCGTGTCCTTTCATAGGATGTCGCCGCAATGGAGTGCAGGCGCAGCTCCGTAACGTTCTA
Organism: Ranitomeya variabilis; assembly: GCF_051348905.1. Classification (NCBI taxonomy): domain Eukaryota; kingdom Metazoa; phylum Chordata; class Amphibia; order Anura; family Dendrobatidae; genus Ranitomeya; species Ranitomeya variabilis. Next base: position 528,536,397 of record NC_135234.1, read on the forward strand.
TCTCGTGCTTGGTCTCTGCCAGGATCCCACCCCTGACAGGGACCCTCTGTCTGCAGCTCAGATGTTCCTCCTTCCCCCCTGTCTGCCTGACAGGTCCTCTCTGGGTCAAACCCAGGTAGCTTCTGACTAGCTTCCTATCCAACCCACCAGTTTTACCCGTGTGTGAGGAGTTGCCTAGTAGATAGTACCTTTGCTCCCCCTGGTGGACTGGAGTGTGAAGTGTAGTGTGTGACTGTGATACCTGGTCAGGTGAACTCCTTTATTACCATCAGATGTAATATCACTCCCCCTGGTGGAAGAGCGACATTACTGCAATGACCAGGACTCTGGGGCGCTGCACTAGCAAGACAGCAATTGTAAGAACAGAAGATCAAGACCAGAGATGCCCATCCAACTGGACTGTGTCTCCTGTGAGCAGAATAAAAGCAAATTTGCCTTGCAGAGTGGATTGAGGATATATACATGATACTAGAATGCTACAACAGATGACTGAAAGATGCCGTCTGTACTTTATATGGGATTATCTATTGACATGTTCCTTTTAACATGATTACAGTTAGGTGACAAATTGTTACCAGTGGCAGGAAATGTAGTGGAATTCGGTAGTGCTGCAAAGTACTCTGTTCAGTTAGTTCGCTAAAAATCCTGCAGCAAAAACAATAGGCTATTTACATAGGGAAATATGTTATTTACTTAGGGAAATAAAGCATATACCGTATATACTCGAGTATAAGCCGACCCAAGTATAAGCCAACCCCCCTAATTTTGCCACAAAAAACTGGGAAAACTTATTGACTCGAATATATAAGCCTAGGGTGGAAAATGCAGCAGCTACTGGTGAATTTCAAAATTAAAAATAGATGCTCCATACTGTTCATTATGGCCCCATAGATGCTCCACATAAAGCTGTGCCACATATAATGCTCTGCACTGTTCATTATGGCCCCATAGATGCTCCACATAAAGCTGTGCCATATATAATGCTCTGCACCGTTCAGTATAGCCCCATAGACGCTCCACATAAAGCTGCCCCATATATAATGCTCTGCACAGTTCATTATGGCCCCATAGATGCTCCATAGAAAGCTGTGCCATATACAATGCTCTGCACCTTTGATTATGGCCCCATAGATAGCTATGCCATATATAATGCCCTGCACCTTTGATTATGGCCCCATAGATAGCTGTGCCATATATAATGCTCTGCACCTTTGATTATGGCCCCATAGATAGCTATGCCATATATAATGCCCTGCACCTTTGATTATGGCCCCATAGATAGCTGTGCCATATACAATGCTCTGCACCTTTGATTATGGCCCCATAGATAGCTGTGCCATATACAATGCTCTGCACCTTTGATTATGGCCCCATAGATAGCTGTGCCATATATAATGCCCTGCACCTTTGATTATGGCCCCATAGAAAGCTGTGCCATATATAATGCTCTGCACCTTTGATTATGGCCCCATAGATAGCTGTGCCATATATAATGCCCTGCACCTTTGATTATGGCCCCATAGATAGTTGTGCCATATATAATGTCCTGCACCTTTGATTATGGCCCCATAGATAGCTGTGCCATATATAATGCCCTGCACCTTTGATTATGGCCCCATAGATAGTTGTGCCATATATAATGTCCTGCACCTTTGATTATGGCCCCATAGATAGTTGTGCCATATATAATGCCCTGCACCTTTTATTATGGCCCCATAGATAGCTGTGCCATATATAATTCCCTGCACCTTTGATTATGGCCCCATAGATAGCTGTGCCATATATAATGCCCTGCACCTTTGATTATGGCCCCATAAATAGCTGTGCCATATATAATGCCCTGCGCCTTTGATTATGGCCCCATAGATAGTTGTGCCATATATAATGCCCTGCACCTTTTATTATGGCCCCATAGATAGCTGTGCCATATATAATTCCCTGCACCTTTGATTATGGCCCCATAGATAGCTGTGCCATATATAATGCCCTGCACCTTTGATTATGGCCCCATAAATAGCTGTGCCATATATAATGCCCTGCACCTTTGATTATGGCCCCATAGATAGCTGTGCCATATATAATGCCCTGCACCTTTTATTATGGCCCCATAGATAGCTGTGCCATATACAATGCTCTGCACCTTTGATTATGGCCCCATAGATAGCTGTGCCATATATAATGCCCTGCACCTTTGATTATGGCCCCATAGATAGCTGTGCCATATGCTGTGCCATATACAATGCTCTGCACCTTTTATTATGGCCCCATAGATAGCTGTGCCATATACAATGCTCTGCACCTTTGATTATGGCCCCATAGATAGCTGTGCCATATACAATGCTCTGCACCTTTGATTATGGCCCCATAGATAGCTGTGCCATATACAATGCCCTGCACCTTTGATTATGGCCCCATAGATAGCTGTGCCATATACAATGCTCTGCACCTTTGATTATGGCCCCATAGATAGCTGTGCCATATACAATGCTCTGCACCTTTGATTATGGCCCCATAGATAGCTGTGCCATATACAATGCCCTGCACCTTTGATTATGGCCCCATAGATAGCTGTGCCATATACAATGCTCTGCACCTTTGATTATGGCCCCATAGATAGCTGTGCCATATACAATGCCCTGCACCTTTGATTATGGCCCCATAGATAGCTGTGCCATATACAATGCTCTGCACCTTTGATTATGGCCCCATAGATAGCTGTGCCATATACAATGCTCTGCACCTTTGATTATGGCCCCATAGATAGCTGTGCCATATACAATGCCCTGCACCTTTGATTATGGCCCCATAGATAGCTGTGCCATATACAATGCTCTGCACCTTTGATTATGGCCCCATAGATAGCTGTGCCATATACAATGCCCTGCACCTTTGATTATGGCCCCATAGATAGCTGTGCCATATACAATGCTCTGCACCTTTGATTATGGCCCCATAGATAGCTATGCCATATATAATGCTCTGCACCTTTGATTATGGCCCCATAGATAGCTGTGCTATATATTACCTCTGCACCTTTGATTATGGCCCCATAGATAGCTGTGCCATATATAATGCTCTGCACCTTTGATTATGGCCCCATAGATAGCTGTGCCATATACAATGCTCTGCACCTTTGATTATGGCCCCATAGAAAGCTGTGCCATATATAATGCTCTGCACCTTTGATTATGGCCCCATAGATAGCTGTGCCATATATAATGCTCTGCACCTTTGATTATGGCCCCATAGATGCTCCACATAAAGCTGTGCCATATATATAATGCTCTGCACCGTTGCCCCATAGATGCTCCACATAAATCTGTGCTATATACAATGCTGCTGCTGCAATAAAAAAAAAAACACATACTCACCTCTCTTGCTTGCAGCTCCTCAGCGTCCCGTCCCGGCGTCTCTCTGCACTGACTGATCAGGCAGAGGGCGGCGCGCACACTATATGCGTCATCGCGCCCTCTGACCGGCGGGTGGAACGTGGACAGGTAACTGACATACTTACCTGCTCCCGGCGTCCCTGGCTCTTTCTCCCGGACAGCTGGTCTCCGGGTGCCGCAGCCTCTTCCTCTGTCAACGGTCACCGTTACCGCTGATTAGAGGAATGAATATGCGGCTCCGCCCCTATGGGAGTGGAGTTCATATTCATTTCTCTAATGTGCGGTACCATGTGACCGCTGAACAGGGGAAGAGCTGCTGCACCGAACACCGTGGGACGGGCAGGGGGAGCGCCCGGAGCGCCGGGACTAGGTGAGTATGCGACACGCTCACTCCCCCTCACCCGCCGACCCCACCGCCGACCGTGACTCGAGTATAAGCCGAGAGGGGCACTTTCAGCCCAAAAATTTGGGCTGAAAATCTCGGCTTATACTCGAGTATATACGGATACTGTATATACATATAATAATATAATGGCATTTATCTGAGTAGTCTTTTAGGTAATTAAGTGTCAATTTGAAGAAATATGAAGGCTCTTTTGAATACAGGAGGGAAGGATCAATTATTAATTTTACTTAAGATGATAATGAAGAAAAAAAATAACTCTTAAACTTGATTCAGATGGATGGTTTTCACGCACATGTTCTACCTGGGTTTTTCACAGATAAAACATGTACCCTTCATAATCTACAGTGCAGATCACATGTCTGTTTTTTATTGAAGACTATTTGACTTAAAAAAAAATCATAGAAACATGTCCATTTTTTAATCTGAGTCATGGATCAGAATGAGCATTACAAGTCTATGGGTCTGTGAGATTCCTGGACGGCACACATTGCCATGTGTTTGAGGTCTGTTTTTAACCCAATGGGTAGGAGAAACTTTGGATTTTTTTTTGAAAATCACTGGTGATAAAAACCTTTTGGGCATATGTGAAACAGTGATGGTAAAAACTGACACACTGAACAAACACTGATGAAGATTTTTTTCACATATATGAAAAAAGATTAACTTTTGAATGAAGCCCTAGAACCAGAACATGAAAAGTGGAACGGATAAGGCTCTCAGTGTGTTATATTGCTTCTTTTCTGATCTCCTTTTCAGCCTCTTATTTTCTGGCTCTACTTCCACTCCTCTTGCCTGCTGGGTTGTTCCTCCACCTCTGTGCTGTTGATGCCTAATTATACACATCTTCTCCAACAAAATGTTTGTCCGTAGCATCATGACCTTTTTCTATCAGAAATTGGATCTTTACAAAACTGGACATCTTGTAATTCCTCCTTCTGCCAACCTCACCTCCCTAAACCCAATATTTCCATAAGACAATAAAAACTCCCAAGCAGAATTCTCACCATCTGGATATTATTTTTTGGGCAGATTTTTTGTTAACTCCCTAAATCTAATCACTTGCACGCTTATGTCACTTTCACTTCCAAACATCTTCACGTCTCCTCCTTCAATTATCTTTTTTTTAAGGTATTTATTGAGCAAATGTTTTAATAATTAATATTTTTATAGATTGGAATATTGTGTAATATACTGCAATAATGAGAAATATACTTATTAAAGATGAGTTGTGGGTTACTGTATTTGTCTACATACATTTGATGGATTTTTTTAAGTTGTTTTTGGCAGATTGTATGTTGATATAATTTACAATGAAAAAATAGTCTGCTTAATTTAGACCACGATGTTATCATGTATAATGTTCTACAAATTTATACTGATTCTATGTCCTCTGTGTTGTAATAACATAAAGGAAAATGTTTCTTAAATCTAGCTTAATTTCAATGCTATGAATATAAAGACATAAGGAAATGCTTTTACTATCATTCCTTCAGACTCCCTTTCTCATGATCTGGGAATGTGAAAAGCAACTTTAAATGTGCCTTGCTAGAAGATACCTATTAAGGAGCCACTCAATTATGACATAACTGTTATTTGATTTAGCAGCAAAGACTGACATTTATGTTCAAGGCATGTCAAGCTGCAGCCAAGAGATTGATACAGAGCATGCATGCACTTTATATGAGCACAAGGTCTGGCAGATGTGTTTAATAAGCATCCTGTAGTTTGTCTGTACGTTCCCAGGAAAGCCCACAAATTTCCTAATATGCAAGGTGATGGGAATCAGGTTTAACTTTTATAGAGTACCTGTCAACCATACAAATGGATGGAGAATTGTAGCTGTTTTTTCTAAAACAATGAAAAAAGAACAGTAGTTCAGTATAGGATGATTTTATACCGGCAATTCATTTAGAGTGCTTATATAATTAACATTGATCTTTTTACAGCGCTAGTGTGAATACGATCACGTCAGGTAATGACCCATGTGGGACAATGTCTTGTCTTCATGTCCTGTGTCTGCCCCTGAGATAGTGGTCTTGTGTTTTAACACTCCCAAATCCAGTTTTCACGTTCATGACAAGGCCAAATTTTACAATTCTGACCAGTGTCAATTTATGTGGTAATAACTCTGGGACGCTTCAACGGATCTCGGTAATTCCAACAATGTTTTCTTTGTGCATAGAATCAAAGAATGTTAGCGTTGAAAGGGACCTCAAGGATCATCATGTCTAAAGCCCTACTCATTGTAGCACAGGATTTGCTAAATCACCTCAGGCATATGTCTGTCTAGCCTCTGTTTGAAGACTTCCATTGAAGGAGAACTTACCAACTCTTGTGGCAACATGTTCCACTCATTGATCACCCACAATGTCAAGTGTGAAAATAGCCTAAATCTCCTCTTGTCCTTTTTGTAAGCTACACATTCCCGGATCCTTTAATTGTTCCTTGTATGGCATACTTTGCAGTCCGCTAACCATCCTGGTAGCTCTTCTTTGAACTTGTTCCAGTTTTTCAATATCTTTTTTAAAATGTGGTGCCCAGACCTAGACACAGTATTCCAGATGAGGCCTGACCAGGGAAGAGATGAGGGGGATACTTAATTCACGTGGTCTAGACTACATGCTTCTCTCAATACATCCTAGAACTATGTTTGTTTTGCTGATGCATCACCCTGTTGACTCATGTGCAGTCTGTGATCTATTAGTATGCCCAAGTCTTTTTTACACATGCTGTTGCTTAGTTCTGTTCCTCCCATTCTGTAGCTGTATCATGAAGTACATATCGTAGTAAATATGACTTGCATTTATTTGTGAAAAAATCGGAAATTTGATGACAATCTAGCAATTTTCAAACTTTTAATTTTTATGCCTTTAAACTAGAGAGTTATGACACAAAAATAGTTAATAAATAACATTTACCATATGTCTGCTTTACATCTGCATAATTTTTGAAACATCATTTTTTTGTTAGGAAGTCATAAGGGTTAAAAGCTACCAGTGATTTCTCATTTTTGCAATTTACAAAATCATTTTTTTAGGGACTACCTCACATTTGAAGTAACTTTAAGGGGCCTATATGACAGAAAATACACAAAGTGACACCATTCTAACAACTGCACCCCTCAAAGTACTCAAAACCACATTCAAGAAATGTATTAACTCTTCAGGTGCTTCACAAGACTTAATGCAATGCGGAAGAAAAAAATGAATATTTTACTTTTTTTACATAAAAATCTTGCTGTAACCCCAAATTTTTATTGTCACAAGGGTAACAGGAAAAATGGACCATACAATTTGTTGTGTAATTTATCCTAAGTACTGTACATAAATACCCCATATGTGGGGGAAAACTACTGTTTGGGCTCACATCAGGACTCATTTTGGAAACTAGACCCCTCAAGGAACTAATCTAGATATGTTGTGAGCATCTTGAACCTCCAGCACGGTGACTCAGTGGTTAGTACTGCAGCCTTACAGCGCTGGAGTCCTGGTTTCAAATCCCACCAAGGACAACATCAGCAAGGAGTTTGTAATTTCTCCACATGTTTGCGTGGGTTTCCTCCTGGTACTCCGTTTTCCTCCCACATTCCAAAAACATTTTGATGGGGAATTTAGATTGAGCCCCATCAGGGACAGCGATGATAATGTGTGCAAACTGTAAAGTGCTGCGGAATATGTTAGCGCTATATAAAAATAAAGATTATTATTATTATCCAGGTGCTTCACAGAAATTTACAACGTCCTGAAAACTAAAAATCACATTATTGCCACAAAAATGTTCTTTTAGCCACAATTTTTTTTTTCACAAGGGTAACAGGAGAAAATTTAACCCTAAATTTGTTATGCAATTTTCTCCTGAGTTTGCAGATATTACATACTGTATGTGGGAGAAAAGTACTATTTAAGCACATGACATGGAACAAAAAGGAAAGAGTGATGTTTTATAGCACAGAGTATGATAGAACGGTCTGCGGGTGTCATGTCACATTTGGAGAACCTCCAATTAACCTATACAGTGGACCCCCCCCCCCAAAATGACTCTATTTTTAAAAACTGCACCTCTCAAAAAATGTATCTAGACTTGTGGTGAGCACCTTGAACCCACAGGTGCTTCACATAATTTTACGTTTAATTGTGAAAATGAAAACAAATTATTTTTTCCACAAAAATGTTGTTTAAGCCGCAAATATTTTTAATTTCACAAGGATAGTGTAATGACTCTGAGCAGTTTAACCCCTGCACTGCTAAAAGAAACCTGCAATGTTCAAAATAAGGGTGAAGTGTCTTGAAACAGTGCAGGAGTAAAAGAAATCAGATGCTGTGGTCTTCTTGCTCCTCTCTGTCGCTGTAATCCCGTGACACATAGTAGGAGAAAATGGACCCCAAAATTAGTTGGGCAAATTCTCCCGAGTACACCGATACCCTATATGTAGTTGAAAACTACTATTAAGACATAGTGCAAAGCCCAGAAGGGAAGAAGTACTATTATGAAGTTCAAATTTTGCTGGAATGGTCTGAGGTACCTGGAAGCGCTCACCGCTCGAAGCGGCTCACCTGCTGTTCCTCAACAATGTTCTTAACTTTTGGATGTTAAAATAAAGGACTTGGATTTCACACTAACTGGGTGAGTGCCACATCACTTCTTTCTATTTCACCTTGCCATTACAATGTATGAGCATTGTCATGCTTTATACACATCATTTCTGCACTGACACATGCTCTGAGAATGGTCTAACAAGCTTGTTAGACTGGTGACCCAGATGTCAACCTCGAGTCATCATAGCAATGATACCGCCCTGAGATGACGTCGCGGGGGCGCTGATAGGGCTCCTCCCTCTTCCTGTCTTCTAAATGATGCAATTGATATCACTAGCAGCATTTAGGGGGTTAAGCTGCAGGGAGTTGTGCGGGCACCATTCCTGGCAGTGAGAGCCGGGTGTCCCCTGTCATGTCAGCTGAACACCCGGCAGCGATTACTCATGCACATCTCCTGTGCACTCAAAGTCGCCAGGATGTTGCCCATATATCCTAGGTCAGCAAGTCCTTCCTTTCCATAATGTATGGGATATGTCCAAAGTCAGGAAGGCGTTAATGGTCTAAACTGAAAATGTCTCTACAACCTCAACTAAAATTGTGATTCAAACTTTAGCAAGTATCATTTAAATGACCATTAGTAAAATATGGGGGTTTAGATGTTTTTTAAACTTCTCAAATTTAAAAAATGCCCCCATTCAATTAGACTAATTTCAGCCATAGCCATTGACATCAGTGACCTCAAACGACAATCTACTGTGTATGTGAGTTTCCCAACTCTCCCCAACAGGTGATGTCAGGAGATATAAAGATCCAGCTTGTCCGATTTTGGACTACCAATCCTTTTGTTCCTTGGGAGATGAGCTGCTTCCAGAGGAGTTTGGCAATGACTATTGGAAAGACAGATGAGATAGCTACTAGCTGATCGATCGCCTGGAGCATCGTCCAGCTGACTGCCATCCATTCTGTAAGAGCCCCCTGAGTTTTTAGCATTGTAGACTTGTACTATCACATATATTTTGCAGGTAGGACGTTAAGTTTGAGAGTACCCTAATAGTCTCCATAAAAGCATATTTTCTCATACTGATGAAGAAGTCTGTAGTACTTCAAAATGCGTTGACTAAATAAAGAAAAAATGCACATACTTTCTGTCTGGATTTGGATGTATTATATGGGATTTCATCAGCGCAGATTATCCACAAATTCTCCTTATCTGTGTACATCTGCAGCAGCTTGATGTATTAATGATTAAAATGTTGTGTATGCACAACTAAATCAGGTTAGCATAACCTTATTTAAACACCCTTATCTCCCTTGGATAAAACCCTATTGTGCTGTCTTTCCTCCTAGTTTTATTCTTTCATATCTTACTAACTCTTCTACTCATGAAGACAGAAATACACTGGACCTGGTCTTCTCCCGGCACTGCTCATTGTATGACTTTGCTAACTGCTCTCTCCCACTCTCTGACCACAACGTTCTTTCTTTCTCTGTCAACAACAGAGCCACTCAGGACATCCCACTTACCAAACATACAGAAATCTATGTGACATCAATATCTAGTAACATAAATAATCTACAGTCCTCTTTAGATCCTATATCCTGCCTTTCTAGTCCAGACTTAGTATTGTCACATTATAATAAGACACTAGAAAGCACTCTGGATGAAACAGCACCTGCTATATATAGAATGACGTGATAAAGATGACGGCAACCTGGGTGCATGCTACAAACACATATTTTTTAGGCTGTGCCAAGCATCAACTGAAAAAAATCACTTTTAGCAGGTGATCGTATGCACTACAAGTTCATGCACAAAACTTATAACTTTGTTCTCTATCTGGCCAAACAAGCCTATTTCACCACCCTCTTTACATCATTATCCAGCAAAGCAAAATGTCTCATTTAAATTGTTTTCTCCCTCCTTCCTCTTCCTCCTGAGCTCTTAAATACAGGGGTCATCACCAACCTCAAAGATAACGAACTGGCCACTTATTTCCAAGGAAAAAATCAACCATATACATCAGGACATCCCAGAGCTTCAATCCTATTCCCTCCCCCACCTCAATTTCACTTTACACTTTGAACTTGTCTGAGAAGAACAAGTTTCCAAGCTCCTTGCTTTTTTTCACCCTGCAACCTGCAGCAATGGTCCTATTTCCTCACATCTCCTTCAGTCCCTTTCCCTGGCTGTCACTACTCACCTAAGTAAAATATTTAACCTCTATTTTTCTTTGAATAGCTTTCCTTCCTCATTAAAACATGCTGTCATAACTCCAGTCCTAAAAAAAATCCCTTAACCAGAACTCAATCTCCTGGAATGCTTGGTCCACTCTCATCTACAAACTACTGTAATTGCTCTTACTAAAGTCTCTAACAATCTGTTAACAGCTAAATCAAATGGTCACTACTCCCTCTTGATTCTCTTGGATTTCTCTGCAGCATTTGACACTGTGGATCACTAGCTGCTTCTCACTACACTCTGCTCTATAGGCCTAAAAGACACTGTTCTGTCACGTTTTTCTTCTCACATCTCTGAATGCAACAAAAAAACAAAAAAAACATGGATAAGACAGGTGACATGAAGCAGAATTACCATGAGTGATAAATAGTTATGTCCATAAATATTGGACCAGTTCTTAGATAAGGAATGTTTTATTGTCCTCTGATTTGGGTCTGGTTCTGTTGTGTTGACCCCACATGACGACCTTTGACAGTCCTAGTGCAGGAATGAATGTGTCACATGGATTTATGTCTTTTTACATCAACTAGGGAACTAAGGAACTTGCCCCTCAGACCATGTGGGGTCATCACAACAGAACCAGACCCCAATCAGAGGGCAATAAAACATTCTTTATCTAAGAACTGGTTCAATACAAATAACTGTTTATCACTCATGGAAATTCTGCTTCATGTCATCTGTCTTATCCATGTTTTTTTTTTTTTTTTTTTCTGTGCTGTGTTGTGCATAAATATGTGATTTTTCATAATTTCTTTTAGTCTTTGCCTGATGAAGAGACCTGTGTAGTCTCGAAAGCTTGCAATTTGTTACCATCTTTTCAGTTAGCCATTAAAAGGTATCAACCACTGAGGACTCTCAATTCTAAATATTATTCTATCTACTGGCTAACATGGGACCAAGATATATATCTTTCCTGTACTTGGACAGATACTGGTTAATGACTGGCTCATGCAGTTTTTTAAAATTACTCTATTTATTATAATGATGGCTGTACCATACATAACAAGCACTTTCTACTGAATGTGTCATCCCAATTTCCATATAGATTGTACGCTTGCGAGTATGGCGCCCGTTCCTCCTATAACTGTTGAACTATGTGTTACTTTGTATTGTCTATATTGTCTGTACATTTCCCTACTTCCATTGTAAAGTGCTGTGGAATATGTTAGTGCTATAAAAATAAAATTATTATTATTATTGAGCTTGACTATAACATGGACAGCATACATCTTATATATAATGATGATGTATCCAAGAAACCAAACGGACCAGTTAGACAGTGTCCTCTTGTTGGAAACTTGAGCCATTTAGACTGTCTGATTGTTATCCTGTCTCTGTCTCCCCCTACTCCCTCTCTATCTTTCATCAAGTGGTCATCATCATCCTCATCTTTCCTTTACCACTCTGTAATGGATTTTCAGCTAAAGTAAAAATCTTCTGTAACATTTTGAGAAAACTATAGGACATACAAATAAATATAAGGTCTGAATGTATTCTATGACTTAGTATCTTACTTATTCATATGTTTTTATTATATCACAATGTTACAATGCATAAAAATGTATACTTAGTTCACATACAGTACACATCCCCATACATACTTTAAGCCCTCTTCAATAAACTATTGCCATAGCGCAGGCTCTTTAAAAAGCAAATTTTATATGGAAGAACTGTGAAAATGACATTTACATAATTAAATTATATCTGGCAAACTGAATGGTTGATTTGTGCATTCTATTGATGGATTAAAAGCATTGTAGAGGAAATGTGGCAAGAAAGGGAGAAAAAGTGACATTATGAAAACTTCCTTCTTACGTTGGAGGGGTGGAAGGTCTTTATGTAACTATACAAAAGGTTAATTTGGGTCAAGTTTAGTATTCACACCTCATCTTGAGATACCCTTAGGCTACAGTCTCAAGATTTTTTTCAATATTTTCCTTGTTTCGTAAAAAGGAAAAAAACAAACAGCAGTCTGAAAACACAATAACACATAATCTTAAAGTAACGTGGTTTGATAGTTTATTTAAATATGGTCCTAAATTAGTACATTAAGTATATGGAATGTGGAGGAACCATATGTCAAATCATGAGGTACAGAATACTTATTTCTTTATTTTACTCACTTATATAGCACTAATATATTCCACAGCACTTTACAGACATCATCACTGTCCCTATTGGGGCTCACAATCTAAATTCCCTATCAGTATGTCTTTGTAGTGTGGGAAACTGAAGTACCTTGAGGAATCCCTGGTAAACACTGGGAGAACTTATATTTGAGGATGTTCGAACACGAACAGTAATGTTCAAGGTCCGTAATGGACACCTAGTGTCCATTACCGAACTCCAAACACAGACTTTTTACTGTAAGTCCAGTTTCCTGTTTGAGTTCGCCATTCTTATAAAGCTTGTTGAAAGGCTGCAGAACAGTCAGTCAACAAGCTTTTAGACTGTGGACACTTCCATAGCCACTTGGCATGGCTGTGATTGGCTGGCGCAGTACATGACCTGGTCTGTATAAAGGCTTGATCACAAGTGTGGCTGTGATTATGCTCTCATTAGTGTAGGGATAGGTTGAAGCTGGAGTGAGGGAAAGATTCATACTGCGCATTCTGCAAAAAATCCGCTATGTGTACTCTACAACCCATATCTATTGGAGTAGTGTGCTAAAAGCCGTTGCGTTTACTCAGCACCCATATCTGTGGGAGTACTGTGCTCAAAGCCTCTGTATGTATTGTGCAGCCATATATGTGAGAGCACTGTGCTAAAAGCAACCATGTATACTCTGCACCCATATCTTTGGGAGTACTGTGCTAAAAGCCACTGTGTGCACTCTGCAACTCATATTTGTAGGAGTACTGTGCTAAAAACTGCTGTGTGTATTCTGCAATCTATATCTAGAGAGTACTGTGCCTTTAAACCAATGTGTGTATGCTGCACCCCCCGACTATGGGAGTACTGTTATTTTAAGCCATTGTGTGTACTCTGCTTCCCCCTTCCTGTGGAAGTACTGTTCCTTTAGGCCTCTGTGTATACTCTGTATCCTCTGCCTGTGGCCGTACTGTGCCTTCAATATGCTGTGTGTACTCTGCCCCCTGCCTGCAGGAGTACTGTGCCAAAAAGCCACTGTGTGTACTCTGCATCCTCCGCCTGTCAGAGTAATGTGCCTTTAAGCCGCTGTTTGTACTCTGCCCCCTCTGCCTGTTGGAGTAGTGTGCCTTTAAGCTGCTTTGTGTGCTTTGCACCCTCTGCTTGTGGGAGTACTGTGAATCTGACAGCATCACCACCATGAGTGTCACAGAGCATCTCTACACCATCCCATGGACATGTTCAACTTCAGCACATATTTTGGCCAACTCATGTATGTCCAGCAACCGATGTCAAGATGATCTCCAGTTTGCTGCTCTAGATAAGAAAAAATAAATTCAGGTTTTAATCTAAGAGAGGTATTCACATTAGTCAAGTTTCCAGCAAACCAGAGATCGCCTTGTCGTTGGCTGGAGGCGTGAATGAATTGGCCAAATTATGTGCTAAGCATCTCCAGTTTTCTTATTATCTAGACGAGTAATGCTATTCATATGTCATATATTTTATATTTATATGCTTTAGCAATACAGAGTGCAACTTTATTTGTTTGTTATGTATAGAGATGGCTATTCTTAGTTCGCACATGTACATACGAATTTTCTGCTTTAGAAGTGCCATGAAAACAACAATAAATACCCAAATATGCAAAATCACATACATAACTCTATAATTTAACATTTGTAAACACTCAATGGAAAAAAGAGTATAACAACCATATACAGTTAATTCTGATCTTTATTTAATAAATATTTTAAAAAGAAAACCAAATAAAGTATACTAAAGTAGAATCAGAAGCTGCAATACCATATTTTAGTTGCAGGAGACTATATTACTTATTTTGCCCTGATTAAAAACTATTATTTCCATTGGACTGCAATACATGGAGATTAAATATTAATGCAAGTACAAGACAAAGTGCTTATAGTTTTAATGTGCATATATCATATCATTTAACCCCTTTCTGACCTCGGACGGGATAGTACGTCCGAGGTCAGAACCCCCGCTTTGATGCGGGCTCCGGCGGTGAGCCCGCATCAAAGCCAGGACATGTCAGCTGTTTTGAACAGCTGACATGTGCCTGCAATAGCGGCGGGTGAAATCGCGATTCACCTGCCGCTATTAACTAGTTAAATGCCGCTGTCAAACGCTGACAGCGGAATTTAACTGGCGCTTCCGGCCGGGCGGCCGGAAATGAGTGCATCGCTGACCCCCGTCACATGATCGGGGGTCAGCAATGCTTCTGTATAGTAACCATAGAGGTCCTTGAGACCTCTATGGTTACTGATCCCCGGTAGCTGTGAGCGCCACCCTGTGGTCGGCGCTCATTGCACACCTGCATTTCTGCTGCATAGCAGCGATCTGATGATCGCTGCTATGTAGCAGAGGCGATCGAGTTGAGCCAGCTTCTAGCCTCCTATGGAGGCTATTGAAGTATGGCAAAAGTATAAAAAAAATGTGAAAAAAATAAAAAATATATAAAAGTTTAAATCACCCCCTTTCGCCCCATTCAAAATAAATCAATAAAATAAAAATCAAACCTATACATATTTGGTATCACCGCGTTCAGAATCGCCCAATCTATCAATAAAAAAAAGCATTAACCTGATCGCTAAACAGCGTAGCGAGAAAAAAATTCGAAATGCCAGAATTGCGTTTTTTTGGTCGCCGCGACATTGAATTAAAATGCAATAATGGGCGATCAAAAGAACGTTTCTGCATGGAAATGGTATCATTAAAAACTCCATCTCGGGATGCAAAAAATAAGCACTCACCCGACCCCAGATCATGAAAAACGGAGACGCTACAGGTATCTGAAATGGCGCATTTTTTTTTTTTAGCAAAGTTTGGAATTTTTTTTTCACCACTTAGATAAAAAATAACCTAGTCATGTTAGGTGTCTATGAACTCGTAATGACCTGGAGAATCATAATGGCAGGTCAGTTTTAGCATTTAGTGAACCTAGCAAAAAACAAACAAACAAAAAACAAGTGTGGGACTGCACTTTTTTTGCAATTTCACCGCACTTGGAAATTTTTTCCCGTTTTCTAGTACACGACATGCTAAAACCAATTATGTCGTTCAAAAGTACAACTTGTTTTGCAAAAAATAAGCCCTCACATGGCCATATTGAAGGAAAAATAAAAAAGTTATGGCCCTGGGAAGGAGGGGAGCGAAAAACGAACACGGAAAAATTGAAAATCCCAAGGTCATGAAGGGATTAATAAGAGTTAGACTTACATAATAGGATATGCTTTAGCACTACAGAGTGCAGCTTTATTTGTTTGTTATGTGTAGCGATGACTACTCTTAGTTCGCACTTGTACACATGAGTTTTCTGCTTTGGAAGTGCCAGTCAGTTTTTTGTTATTTGTACATTAGCTTTCTGACCGAGCTCTACGCCCTTCAGCATGTGGTGGATTTTAATTGCAGCAGGATCCTACTTACACATAAATTCAGGTTTTAGCTTAAGAGAGGTATTCATAATAGTCAGGTTCACAGGAAACCGAAGATCGCCTTGTAGTTGTCTGCTGGGTGTGCATGAATTGGCTAAATTATGTGCTAAGAATCTACATTTATTCTTGTTATCTAGAGCAGTAATGCTATTCACATTTCATATATTTCATATTTACATGCCTTAGCACTACAGAGTGCAACTTTATTTGTTTGTTATGTATAGAAATGACAACTCTTAGTTCACACCTGTATACACCAGTTTTCTATTTTGGAAGTGCCAGTCAGTTTTCTGTTATTTGCATATTACCTCTCTGACCGAGCACTCCACCCTCCAGCCTGTGTCAAAATGTGGAAACATGCTCTGTGGGTGAAATTTTTTTCCAGCTTCTATGGGAAAATGTGAAAACATGCTCTGTAGGTGAAATTTTTCATCAGCCTGTGTAGGGGAAATGGGAAATGTGAAAACATATTGTGACACCGAGTCACTTCTTACGTCTAAGCCGTGAGTTAGGATAATCAAGGAGTTCAAGGGCAGAAGCCAGAAGAGTACATCATAAATAGAAGGAAGAGGCAAAGGCGTAGTAAGGTAATGTTCTGAGGTCAGACTATCTGTAGGATCATGGATCAGAGCAGAATGGGTTAAACAGTTGTATGGTCAGAATGAGGTCCAAGGTCAGAGAACAAAAGATCTACAAACGGAATGCAAGGAACAGAGGAGAAAACCACACGGTAGCTAAATGTACATCTGTCAGAGGTCTGCGAGAAACAGGTCAGTTAAGTAGCCTGGCAATCACCTGGGATAATGAACACCTGGTGTCCACCAGCTCTTCCCAGTTGAACTGTTAATGAATGCACTGACAGATCAGCATGCCAGACAGGATGACTGAGCTGTCAATTAAAACACTGACAGCTTCAGCATGGAACAGTGTCATCACCCCTCTTCTAGGGGGTCCCCTGGGGCATCCCAGTAAATTTTTGATGGAAGGTCCTGATTATCTGATCGGTCTTCACATCTCGAGCTTGGACCCAAGATCTCTCTTCTGGTTCGTATTCCCTCCAGTGGATGATGTTTTCTAGGGAATTTCAGACTCTCCCAGAATCCACAACTCTCTGAACCTCATACTCCAAGCGGCCGTCTACTGAAATTGGAGGAGGAGGGGATAAGGGAGTCAATGCTGAAGGAACAAATTCCTTTTATAGAGATTTATGGAACACATTAGGAATGCAATGGAGTGGAGATAGCTTTAACCCCTTTACGATATTTGGGCGTATATGTACGCTGATGCCGGACTCCCTCCCTTTGATGTGAGTTCCGACGGTGAGCCCACATCTTTCCTGACACATGTCAGCTGATTTGAACAGCTGACATGTGCCCAGAACAGCCGCAGGTGGAATCGTGATCCACCCGCGGCTTTTAACCCATTAAAGGCTGCTGTCAAACTCTGACAGCGGCACTTAACATCTGCTTCCTGCAATCGTGCCGGAAATCTGCCCATCGGTGACCCCTGTCAAGTGATAGCGGGTCACAGATGGGTTGGCATGACAACCAGAGGTCTCCTCATAGCAAGTTAGCAATTCTGCTACATACAGGTGATCTGATCATCGCCTGTATGTAGCAGAGCCGATCTGAAAAGTGCAGCTTCTAGTCTCACAAAGAGACTATTGAAGCATGCAAAAAGTAAAAAAAAATGTTTTAAAAAAATATTAAAAAATAAAACAAAAAAAGTTAAAATCACCCCCCTTTTGCCCTATTCAAAATAAAACAATAAAAAGATCAAACATAACAGAGCTGCCATCTCTATAGATAACAAACAAATAAAGTTGCAAATATTTGGTATCGCCTAGTTCAGAATCGTCAGATCTATCAATATAAAAAAATAACCCGATCACTAAATGGCATAAGGAGAAAAAATTCAAAGCACCAGAATTACTTTTTTTGGTCGCCACAAAAATTGCATTAAAATGCAATAATGGGCGATCAAAAGATTGTAACTGCACCAAAATGGTATTATTAACCCCTTTACCCCCAAGGGTGGTTTACACGTTAATGACTGGGCCAATTCTGACCACTGTCCCTTTAGGAGGTTATAACTCTGGAACGCTTCAACAGATCCTGATAATTCTGACAATGTTTTCTCGTGACATATTGTACTTCATGATAGTGGTAAAATTTGTTTGATACTGCCTGCGTTTATTTGTGAAAAATTTGGAAATTTGGCGAAAATTTTGAAAATTTTGCAATTTTCCAACTTTGAATTTTTATGCCGTTAAATCACACAGATATATCATACAAAATACTTAATAAGTAACATTTCCCACATGTCTACTTTACACCAGCACAATTTTGGAACCAACATTTTTTTGTTAGGGAGTTATAAGGCTTAAAATTGACCAGCAATTTCTCATTTTCACAGCACCATTTTTTTTTAGGGACCACGTCGCATTTGAAGTCACTTTGAGGGGTCTATATGATAGAAAATACCCAAGTGTGACACAATTCTAAAAACTTCACCCCTCAAGGTGCTCAAAACCACATTCAAGAAGTTTATTAAACCTTCAGGTATTTCAAAGGAATTTTTGGAATGTTTAAAAAAAATGAACATTTAACTTTTTTCACAAAAAATTTACTTCAGCTATAATTTGTTTTATTTTACCAAGGGTGTTATGGCTAGCGGAACGCACCGAGTAAATATAGATGTTTATTATAAATGGTGCGTTCGCAGCCCGGGGTCCACCGTGCAGGAGGAACCTGCTGCTAGTGAATGGTGGCACTGTTTGGCGGTATAGACAAGCTCTGTTACTTCACAGAGTAGCCGTGAGAGGAAAGCACTGCACCCTGTTAGCCTCACAGGAGCACAAGCTTGCTGCCGAACTGAAAGCAGTCAGTGGTTATGCACACACGCAATCTCCTCACCAGAGGTGCCGGTATTCTAGGGGCTTATTTCAGCCGGGTCCCTGAATACTTTCATACAATCTCCTCACCGGAGGTGCCGGTATTCTAGGGGCTTATTTCAGCCGGGTTCCTAAATACATTCATACATAACCACACTGGCGCAAAGCACATATTTTGATTGACACTAGCGCATGGCCGTGCGGCCATGTGAGCCTTTTATAGCTGCAGCAAGTACAAGACCTTCCTAGAAGGACCAATGAGAGGCTGCCACAAAGCCTGAGCCCCTTCAGGACCTTCCTGGAGAACCAATGGGCTTTGCTGCTGTATCCAAGCATGTGACCCTCGATCTCCAATGAGAGATCTTACCCTGGGCATGATTAGAAGGAGAAAAGCAGGACTTAGTCTCAAAAGTGTCTGCTCGCCGCTGCCCACCACTGGCTACAATGGCAGAAGCCGGAAAAGCAGCAGTAACCCTTTGTACAGAGTCACACTGAGCGAGACGCTGTGACCGACGTCTCGGCTGAGCAGACTCCACTGTGGTAGGAGAAGAATGGGAGACCGCAGTGGAGATGGCCCGAGATTCCCCCTGTGCAGAGGCGGGAACTCGACCCCTAACATTGGGTAACAGAATAAATTGGACCCCAAAAGTTATTGTGCAATTTGTCCTGACTACGCTGATACCCCATATGTGGGGGTAAACGACTGTTTGGGCGCATGGCAGAGCTCGGAAGGGAAGGAGCGCCGTTTGACTTTTCAATGCAAAATTGACTGGAATTGAGATAGGATGCCATGTTGTGTTTGGAGAGCCCCTGATGTGCCTAAACATTGAAACCCCCCACAGGTGACACCATTTTGGAAAGTAGACCCCCTAAGGAACTTATCGAAATGTGTGGTGAGCAATTTGACAAATCAAGTGCTTCACAGAAGTATATAATATAGAGCCTTAAAAATAAAACATCATATTTTTTCGCAAAAATGAAATTTTTGCCCACAATTTTTTATTTTCCCAAGGATAACAGAAGAAATTGGACCCCAAAAGTTGTTGTGCAATTTGTCCTGAGTACGCTGATATCCCATATGTGGGGGTAAACCACTGTTTGGGCGCATGGCAGAGCTCGTAAGGGAAAGAGCGCCGTTCGACTTTTCAAGGCAAAATTGACTGGAATTGAGATAGGACACCATGTCGTGTTTGGAGAGCCTAATGTGCCTAAACATTGAAACCACCAACAAGTGACACCATTTTGGAAAGTAGACCCCCTAAGGAAATTATCTAGATGTGTTGTGAGAACTTTGAAACCCCCAAGTGTTTCACGACAGTTTATAATGCAGAGCTGTGAAAATAAAACTTTTTTTTCCACAAAAATGATTTTTTTTGGCCCCCCAATTATTTTTCACAAGGGTAACAGGAGAAATTAGACCCCAAAAGTTGTTGTCCAATTTGTCCTGAGTATGCTGATACCCTATATGTGGGGGGAACCGTCGTTTGTGCGTATGGCAGAGCTCAAATGGGAATGAGCACCATTTTGGAATGCAGACTTAGATGGAATGGTCTGCAGGCGTCACATTGCGTTTGCAGAGCCCCTGATGTACCTAAACAATAGAAACCCCCCACAAGTGATACCATATTGGAAATTAGACCCCCCAAGGAACTTATCTAGATGTGTTGTGAGAACTTTGAACACCCAAGTGTTTCACTACAGTTTATAATGCAGAGCCGTGAAAATAAAAAATAATTTTTTTCCCACAAAAATGATTTTTTTAGCCCCCACATTTTTATTTTCCCAAGGGTAAAAAGAGAAACTGGACCCCAAATGTTGTTGTCCAATTTGTTCTGAGTACGTTGATACCCCATATGTTGGGATAAACCCCTGTTTGGGCACACAGGAGCTCGGAAAGGAAGGAGCACTGTTTTACTTTTTAAACGCAGAATTGGCTGGAATTGAGATCGGATGCCATGTCGTGCTTGGAGAGCCACTGATGTGCCTAAACAGTGGAAACCCCACAATTCTAACTGAAACCCTAACTCAAACACACCCCTAACCCTAATCCCAACCCTAACCATAACCCTAACCACACCCCTAACCCGAACATGCCCCTAACCCTAATCCCAACCATACCCCTAACCCCAACACACCCCTAACCCCAACACACCTCTAACCCTAATCCCAACCTTAACCACACCCCTAACTCCAACACACCCCTAACCCTAATCCCAACCATAACCCTAACCACACCCCTAACCCTGACACACCCCTAACCGTAATCCCAACCCTAATCCTAACTGTAACTGTAATCCAAACCCTAACCCTAACTTTAGCCCCAACCCTAACCCAAACTTTAGCCCTAACCCTAACCCTAACTTTAGCCCCAACCCTAACTGTAGCCCTAACCCTAACTTTAGCCCCAACCCTAACCCTAACCCTGAAGGGAAAATGGAAATAAATACATTTTTTTATTTTATTATTTTTTTATTTACTTATTATAGCGGGGTTTTTTTTAGAGGATTTTTATGATTGGCAGCTGTCACACACTAAAAGACACTTTTTATTGCAAAAAAATAGTTTTTGCGTCTCCACATTTTGAGAGCTATAATTTTTCCATATTTTGGTCCACAGAGTCATTTGAGATCTAGTTTTTTGCGGGACGAGTTGATGTTTTTATTGGTACCATTTCGGGTATGTGACATTTTTTGATCGCTTTTTATTCCAATTTTTGTGAGGCAGAATGACTAAAAACCAGCTATTCATGAATTTCTTTGGGGGGCGTTTATTGTTGTGAATTAGACTTTTTGGCTCCCTCTTGTGGTTACTAGTGATATGACTCTGGGATTTTCTTCCCTCAGTTTGCACCCAGCTGGGTCGTTAGTTCAGGGGTGTTGCTATATAAACCTCCTGGATCCTTAGTCCAGTGCCTGGCATCGTTGTAATCAGACACATTCTGTTTGCTCCTATCTGCTGGTCCTGGTTCGTGCAAAATTAAGCTAAGTCCTGCTTCTTTGTTTTTTGGGTTATTTGCTTGCTCTCATTTTTGTCCAGCTTGTACTAAATGTGATTCCTGACCTTGCTGGAAGCTCTAGGGGGCTGGTGTTCTCCCCCCGGGCCGTTAGACGGTTCGGGGGTTCTTGAATTTCCAGTGTGGATATTTTTGATAGGGTTTTTGCTGACCATATAAGTTATCTTTCTATATTCTGCTATTAGCTAGTGGGCCTCTCTTTGCTAAATACCTAGCTCATTCTTATGTTTGTCTTTTCCTCTTACCTCACCGTTATTATTTGTTGGGGGCTTGTATCCAACTTTTGGGGTCTATTCTCTGGAGGCAAGAAAGGTCTTTCTTTTCCCTTCTAGGGTTAGTTAGTTCTCCGGCTGGCGCGAGACGTCTAGAATCAACGTAGGCACGTTCCCCGGCTGCTGGTATTTGTGGTGCTAGGATTAGATATATGGTCAGCCCAGTTACCACTGCCCTATGAGCTGGTTTTCTGTGTTTGCAGACTTAGCAATTATTCCTGAGACCCTCTGCCATTGGGGTCATAACAGTATGCCAGGACGACATTGAATGTTTAATGCATTGCAGAAGTGGGATAATAAGAAAGGAAATTCTGAGGTTTTTTTTTTTTTCTTTCCTCTCTTCCTCCCCTTTACCTTTGAGTGGCTTGTGCTTGCTGCAGACATGAATGTCCAGACCTTGATTACAAGTGTAAACCAGCTGGCAGCTGTGCAGGGCATACAAGATTTTGTTACCAGTAGTCTTATGTCTGAACCTAAAATACCTATGCCGGAATTATTTTCTGGAGACCGATTTAGGTTTAGGAATTTCATGAATAATTGTAAATTGTTTCTTTCTCTGAGACCCCGTTCATCTGGAGATTCAGCTCAGCAAGTTAAAATTGTTATTTCTTTTTTACGGGGCGACCCTCAGGATTGGGCTTTCTCCCTAGCGCCAGGAGATCCGGCATGGGCAAATATTGATGCGTTTTTTCTGGCGCTCGGATTGCTTTACGAGGAACCCAATCTTGAAATTCAGGCAGAAAAAGCCTTGCTGGCTAGAGTTGAGCGACTTTCATTTTTTTAAGATCGAGTCGGGTTTTGTGAAACCCGATTTTGTCCAGAGTCGAGTCGAGTGCAGTCGGCCGATTATCGCTAAAAGTCGGGGATCGACCGAAACACGAAACCCAATGCAAGTCAATGGGGAAGCATAGTCGGCAGTGAGTGGAGGCCAGGAAAACACCTACAGTGCCCATTTTAATGCCCAAAACATCCATTCTTGTTTCTGAAGCTTGTCAATCTTAATTAACTTTATAATAATAGTTGGGCATAGGGAATTGGGGGTCATTTGGCAAAAGTTGTGGGGGGAGTAGGGCTGGCTCAAGTTTTTCGTGGGCCCAGGAAATGCGGACTACGTCACGGCGGTGTTGAAGGGAAAGGTAAGTATTTCAACGTTGCAAGTGCTGTGATCCTGAGCAAGCAGGGGGGGCCCACTCGTTCGCATTGGCACTGGCACAGGGCCCCTCAAAGTACGGCGGTGTGTTTGCATGGCGGGGGCGCCTCCCACCAGCAGCGACACTTTTGCGTACTCTGAGGGGCCCTGTGCCAGTGACGTCGCCAACGAGTATGCCCCCCCACCTGATGAAGGAACCTGCACTTTCATCTGCACCTTCCTCTCTGTCCCTGTGTAAGGTGGTATAACATGCGGGAAGGGGAACCTTACTTTCAGCAGGGTCAGATTCTGGCTGTGTAGAGTATAAGGGGAATGTAGTGGTCTAGGTCAATGTACCAGCAGACTCATCTAGCAGTGGCTGGGCAATGGGCAGGATGAGGAGGAAACAGATATAGGGCCAAAGAATAAAGTAGGCTAAATGCAGTTCAAAATTGGTAACAGGACTAAACAGGCGGCATTGCTTTGTTCAGTGGAGTAGCAAACCCAAGAGCAGCAGACACTGTTTCAAGGGCCTAACCACACTAGTAGGCCAAATGCAGTTTAATATCTGATAGTATAGGGCGAAAGCCAGAATGTGGAAGCTCAGCTTTGTTCAGTTGAGGACAACACCAGGCAGGGGCAGACACCTTTAGTAGGCCGGAACAGCCAATTTTTTTTAAAAACAGCAGTTAATAAGAGGCAGAAGGTAGAAGCTCAGCTTTATTCAGTTGAGGACAACACCCGGCAGGGGCAGACACCTTTAGTAGGCCGGAACAGCCAATTGCATTTTTAAAAATGGTAATTTGGAACTGAAGGTTGAAGCTCAGCTTTATTCAGTTGAGGACAACACCAGGCAGGGGCAGACAGACACCTTTAGTAGGCCGGAACAGCCAATTGCATTTTTAAAAATGGTAATTTGGAACTGAAGGTTGAAGCTCAGCTTTATTCAGTTGAGGACAACACCAGGCAGGGGCAGACAGACACCTTTAGTAGGCCGGAACAGCCAATTGCATTTTTAAAAATGGTAATTTGGAACTGAAGGTTGAAGCTCAGCTTTATTCAGTTGAGGACAACACCAGGCAGGGGCAGACAGACACCTTTAGTAGGCCGGAACAGCCAATTGCATTTTTAAAAATGGTAATTTGGAACAGAAGTGAAGCACAGCTTTATTCAGTTGCAGCTTCTTGGCAATAATATAAAGAAGACGAGACAGGACAACACTCGTTGGATGCCATATCTGTGTTTTCACTGGAAAAAAACTGTCAGTTAACTACTTGTAGGAAAAAGTTTTTGTAGCTGGAGGCCACTTTTTGTATTGTACCAGTTTTTGGTTGTATGTTTGGAACTGAAGGTTGAAGCTCAGCTTTATTCAGTTGAGGACAACACCAGGCAGGGGCAGACACCTTTAGAAGGACGGAAAAGCCAATTTTTTTAAAAACAGCAGTTAATCTGAGCCAGAAGGTAGAAGCTCAGCTTTATTCAGTTGAGGCCAACTTGAATTAGGGACTGCAGACAGACTTTGCAGGCTGTCCCCTGTGTGGACCATGCATCCAATACATTAACCCATTGAGCCACAAAGGACACGTAACCTTCCGTGGCCAGGCCTACAGGTCCATGTGTCTGTTGTCAGGTATACCTTTGGACTGACAAATTGACAGAATGCAAGGACAATGCGGTCTTTAACATGCAGGTGGAGGGGTGGGATGGCTTTTCTCGCAAAAGAATCGTCAACTGGGTAGCTCATAGCATGGTATATCGTAGTTCATCCTGGCTTTATTAATATTAAATTAAATAAAAAAATAGGCTCTATGCACTTTATAATTGGTTCCAGGGGTACACGGGCAGCAGTGGTCTGGTCAGTGGAGGCCTTGTGGAAAGAGGGACCGCAGACAGGCTTCGAAGGCCTAACATAATTAAATTGGGCTGGCTGTAGGCACTTTATTATTAGTTACAGGGGTACACGGGCAGCAGTGGTCTGGTCAGTGGAGGCCTAGTGGAAGGAGGGACCGCAGACAGGCTTCGAAGGCCTAACATAATTAAATTGGGCTGGCTGTAGGCACTTTATTATTAGTTACAGGGGTACACGGGCAGCAGTGGTCTGGTCAGTGGAGGCCTTGTGGAAGGAGGGACCGCAGACAGGCTTCGAAGGCCTAACATAATTAAATTGGGCTGGCTGTAGGCACTTTATTATTAGTTACAGGGGTACACGGGCAGCAGTGGTCTGGTCAGTGGAGGCCTTGTGGAAGGAGGGACCGCAGACAGGCTTCGAAGGCCTAACATAATTAAATTGGGCTGGCTGTAGGCACTTTATTATTAGTTACAGGGGTACACGGGCAGCAGTGGTCTGGTCAGTGGAGGCCTTGTGGAAGGAGGGACCGCAGACAGGCTTCGAAGGCCTAACATAATTAAATTGGGCTGGCTGTAGGCACTTTATTATTAGTTACAGGGGTACACGGGCAGCAATGGTCTGGTCAGTGGAGGCCTTGTGGAAGGAGGGACCGCAGACAGGCTTCGAAGGCCTAACATAATTAAATTGGGCTGGCTGTAGGCACTTTATTATTAGTTACAGGGGTACACGGGCAGCAGTGGTCTGGTCAGTGGAGGCCTAGTGGAAGGAGGGACCGCAGACAGGCTTCGAAGGCCTAACATAATTAAATTGGGCTGGCTGTAGGCACTTTATTATTAGTTACAGGGGTACACGGGCAGCAGTGGTCTGGTCAGTGGAGGCCTTGTGGAAGGAGGGACCGCAGACAGGCTTCGAAGGCCTAACATAATTAAATTGGGCTGGCTGTAGGCACTTTATTATTAGTTACAGGGGTACACGGGCAGCAGTGGTCTGGTCAGTGGAGGCCTTGTGGAAGGAGGGACCGCAGACAGGCTTCGAAGGCCTAACATAATTAAATTGGGCTGGCTGTAGGCACTTTATTATTAGTTACAGGGGTACACGGGCAGCAGTGGTCTGGTCAGTGGAGGCCTTGTGGAAGGAGGGACCGCAGACAGGCTTCGAAGGCCTAACATAATTAAATTGGGCTGGCTGTAGGCACTTTATTATTAGTTACAGGGGTACACGGGCAGCAGTGGTCTGGTCAGTGGAGGCCTTGTGGAAGGAGGGACCGCAGACAGGCTTCGAAGGCCTAACATAATTAAATTGGGCTGGCTGTAGGCACTTTATTATTAGTTACAGGGGTACACGGGCAGCAGTGGTCTGGTCAGTGGAGGCCTTGTGGAAGGAGGGACCGCAGACAGGCTTCGAAGGCCTAACATAATTAAATTGGGCTGGCTGTAGGCACTTTATTATTAGTTACAGGGGTACACGGGCAGCAGTGGTCTGGTCAGTGGAGGCCTAGTGGAAGGAGGGACCGCAGACAGGCTTCGAAGGCCTAACATAATTAAATTGGGCTGGCTGTAGGCACTTTATTATTAGTTACAGGGGTACACGGGCAGCAGTGGTCTGGTCAGTGGAGGCCTTGTGGAAGGAGGGACCGCAGACAGGCTTCGAAGGCCTAACATAATTAAATTGGGCTGGCTGTAGGCACTTTATTATTAGTTACAGGGGTACACGGGCAGCAGTGGTCTGGTCAGTGGAGGCCTTGTGGAAGGAGGGACCGCAGACAGGCTTCGAAGGCCTAACATAATTAAATTGGTCTGGCTGTAGGCGCTTTATTATTAGTTACAGGGGTACACGGGCAGCAGTGGTCTGGTCAGTGGAGGCCTTGTGGAAGGAGGGACCGCAGACAGGCTTCGAAGGCCTAACATAATTAAATTGGGCTGGCTGTAGGCACTTTATTATTAGTTACAGGGGTACACGGGCAGCAGTGGTCTGGTCAGTGGAGGCCTAGTGGAAGGAGGGACCGCAGACAGGCTTCGAAGGCCTAACATAATTAAATTGGGCTGGCTGTAGGCACTTTATTATTAGTTACAGGGGTACATGGGCAGCAGTGGTCTGGTCAGTGGAGGCCTAGTGGAAGGAGGGACCGCAGACAGGCTTCGAAGGCCTAACATAATTAAATTGGGCTGGCTGTAGGCACTTTATTATTAGTTACAGGGGTACACGGGCAGCAGTGGTCTGGTCAGTGGAGGCCTAGTGGAAGGAGGGACCGCAGACAGGCTTCGAAGGCCTAACATAATTAAATTGGGCTGGCTGTAGGCACTTTATTATTAGTTACAGGGGTACACGGGCAGCAGTGGTCTGGTCAACGGAGGCCGATTGTAATGAGTGTCTGCCAGTTAGTAGTCCAAAACAACAACTAAATGTGAATGTCTCGCATTAAAACAAAACAAAAACACTAAAGGGTGCAATCATTAGGTTCAGGGGTGGGATCCTCTGCGTTGTTTCAGACCTACTAATTTTGCGCAAAGTATTTACTGTGGTAAATAGAGGACACTGCCCCTGACTATGTTAAGTACCATCATACATGTCAACACAATGGTATTGTCAGTGGCAGGTATGGAAGGATGTCAGCGCATAGACTTAACATTGGTGGAAGTGTGAGAGATAACTGTGGAAGTGGTAGAGCAATGTTTGACCTGGGGGTGGGTGAACTCTCTTGTGGCCGGCGTTACAGGCCCAAGGCCCCTCATGTTACAACAGTGTGTCTGACGTTGGGTGCGCACCACCACCGCCAGAGACACTTTATTGTACTATGAGGAACCCAGTAGCAATGCCGTCGACCAAAAGCGAGTACATCCACCTCTTCAGACAAACAGCAGTCTCACGGGTGCTTGCGCCAAGTCGCGATACCACGGCCCCGTGTGGGGAGTTTGGCCATTTAGGGAGGTGTAAACATGTCGTATGCTGGACAATCAGCTGCAGCAAATTAGACATTAGAAAAGTAATACACAGTAGTCCACAGGCAAGAGCTTTTCATAGGAAAGCTAGGTGTCGGCCGGGCAAGGTGGGGCAAAAGATTTCGAAATCCAGTTGTGGTTCATTTTAATGAATGTTAGATCGTCAACATTTTGGGTAGCCAGACGAGTCCTTTTTTCGGTTAATATTGAACCTGCAGCACTGAATACTCTTTCTGATAGGACACTTGCTGCCGGGCAAGCAAGCTCCTGCAATGCATATTCTGCCAATTCTGGCCAGGTGTCTAATTTGGAGGCCCAGTAATCAAATGGGAATGACGGTTGAGGGAGAACATCGATAAGGGATGAAAAATAGTTAGTAACCATACTGGACAAATGTTGTCTCCTGTCACTTTCAATTGATGCAGCAGTACCTGTCCTGTCTGCGGTCATAGCAAAATCACTCCACAACCTGGTCAGAAAACCCCTCTGTCCAACGCCACTTCTGATGTGTGCACCCCTAACACTCCTAGTCTGCTGCCCCCTGGAGCTCGTGTGAGAACGATCACGTGCGCTGTGTGCTGGGAATGCCTGAAGCAAACGGTCAACAAGAGTTGATTGTTTGGTTGCTAATATTAGTTCCAAGTTCTCATGTGGCATAATATTTTGCAATTTGCCTTTATAGCGTGGATCAAGGAGGCAGGCCAACCAGTAATCGTCATCGTTCATCATTTTCGTAATGCGTGTGTCCCTTTTTAGGATACGTAAGGCATAATCCGCCATGTGGGCCAAAGTTCCAGTTGTCAAATCTCCGGTTGTGATTGGGTGAGGGGCAGTTGCAGGCAAATCTACGTCACTTGTGTCCCTCAAAAAACCAGAACCCGGCCTTGACACGCAACCAATTTCCAGTGCCCCCGGGAAAGGTTCCGCATTAAAAATATACTCATCCCCATCATCCTCCTCGTCCTCCACCTCCTCTTCGCCCGCTACCTCGTCCTGTACACTGCCCTGACCAGACAATGGCTGACTGTCATCAAGGCTTTCCTCTTCCTCTGGTGCAGACGCCTGCTCCTTTATGTGCGTCAAACTTTGCATCAGCAGACGCATTAGGGGGATGCTCATGCTTATTACGGCGTTGTCTGCACTAACCAGCCGTGTGCATTCCTCAAAACACTGAAGGACTTGACACATGTATTGTATCTTCGACCACTGCACACCTGACAACTCCATGTCTGCCATCCTACTGCCTGCCCGTGTATGTGTATCCTCCCACAAAAACATAACAGCCCGCCTCTGTTGGCACAGTCTCTGAAGCATGTGCAGTGTTGAGTTCCACCTTGTTGCAACGTCTATGATTAGGCGATGCTGGGGAAGGTTCAAAGACCGCTGATAGGTCTGCATACGGCTGGCGTGTACAGGCGAACGTCGGATATGTGAGCAAAGTCCACGCACTTTGAGGAGCAGGTCGGAGAACCCAGGATAAGTTTTCAATAAGCACTGCACCACCAGGTTTAAGGTGTGAGCCAGGCAAGGAATGTGTTTCAGTTGGGAAAGGGAGATGGCAGCCATGAAATTCCTTCCGTTATCACTAACTACCTTGCCTGCCTCAAGATCTACTGTGCCCAGCCACGACTGTGTTTCTTGTTGCAAGAACTCGGACAGAACTTCCGCGGTGTGTCTGTTGTCGCCCAAACACTTCATAGCCAATACAGCCTGCTGACGCTTGCCAGTAGCTGGCCCATAATGGGACAACTGGTGTGCAACAGTGTCATCTGCCGATGGAGTGGTTGGCCGCCTGCGGTCTGTGGAAGAGCTGTAGCTTCTGCAGGAGGACGAGGAGGAGGGGGTGCGAACGCCTACAGCCAACTGTTTCCTAGACCGTGGGCTAGGCACAACTGTCCCGAAATTGATGTCCCCTGTGGACCCTGCATCCACCACATTCACCCAGTGTGCCGTGATGGACACATAACGTCCCTGGCCATGCCTACTGGTCCATGCATCTGTAGTCAGGTGCACCTTTGTACTCACAGATTGCCTGAGTGCATGGACGATGCGCTGTTTAACATGCTGGTGCAGGGCTGGGATGGCTTTTCTGGAAAAAAAGTGTTGACTGGGTAGCTCGTATCGTGGTTCAGCGTACTCCATCAGGGCTTTGAAAGCTTCGCTTTCAACTAACCGGTAGGGCATCATCTCTAACGAGATTAGTCTAGCTATGTGGGCGTTAAAACCCTGTGTACGCGGATGTGAGGATAAGTACTTCCTTTTTCTAACCAGAGTCTCATGTAGTGTGAGCTGAACTGGAGAGATGGAGATCGTGGAACTTGCGGGTGTGCCGGTGGACATGGCAGACTGAGAGACGGTTGGAGACGGTATTGTTTCCGCCGGTGCCCTAGATGCAATATTTCCGCCTACAAAACTGGTGATTCCCTGACCCTGACTGCTTTTGGCTGGCAAAGAAACCTGCACAGATACTGCCGGTGGTGTGGAAAATGGTGGCCTTACAGTGACGGAAGGGATGTTGCATTGATGACTAGCTTCATTGGCCGAGGGTGCTACAACCTTAAGGGACGTTTGGTAGTTAGTCCAGGCTTGAAAATGCATGGTGGTTAAGTGTCTATGCATGCAACTAGTACTGAGACTTTTCAGATTCTGACCTCTGCTTAAGTGTTGTGAATTTGCTTTTTGCTCCCTCTAGTGGTTACTAGTTTTTTGACTCTGGTTTTTCTGTCATTCCTTTTATCCGCACCTGGGTCGTTAGTTAGGGGTGTTGCTATATAAGCTCCCTGGACCTTCAGTTCAATGCCTGGCAACGTAGTTATCAGAGCTAGTCTGCTGTGCTCTTGTCTACTGATCCTGGTTCCAGTTATATCAGCTAAGTCTGCCTTTTGCTTTTTGCTATTTGTTTTGGTTTTGTATTTTTGTCCAGCTTGTTCCAAATCTATATCCTGACCTTTGCTGGAAGCTCTAGGGGGCTGGTGTTCTCCCCCCGGACCGTTAGACGGTTCGGGGGTTCTTGAATTTCCAGTGTGGATTTTGATAGGGTTTTTGTTGACCATATAAGTTACCTTTCTTTATTCTGCTATCAGTAAGCGGGCCTCTCTGTGCTAAACCTGGTTCATTTCTGTGTTTGTCATTTCCTCTTACCTCACCGTCATTATTTGTGGGGGGCTTCTATCCAGCTTTGGGGTCCCCTTCTCTGGAGGCAAGAAAGGTCTTTGTTTTCCTCTACTAGGGGTAGCTAGATTCTCCGGCTGGCGCGTGTCATCTAGAATCAACGTAGGAATGATCCCCGGCTACTTCTAGTGTTGGCGTTAGGAGTAGATATATGGTCAACCCAGTTACCACTGCCCTATGAGCTGGATTTTTGTATTCTGCAGACTTCCACGTTCCTCTGAGACCCTCGCCATTGGGGTCATAACACTTAAGCTAGTAGAACATTTTTGACAGATGACTTTGCGCTGATCAATTGGATGTTGTTTAAAAAAATGCCAGACTGCACTCTTCCTAGCATCGGATCCCTTTTCAGGGATTGCAGACTGAGCTTTAACCGGATGGCAACGCTGTGCTCCAACAGGTTTTGGCTTTGACACGCGTTTTGGGCCAGATAGGGGCCCGGCAGATGGAACCTGTTGCGATGTTGATGCCTGCTGCGGCCCCTCCTCCACCTCCACTTCTGAACTACTGCTGCCTGCACCCTGTTCCCCCAATGGCTGCCAATCGGGGTCAACAACCGGGTCATCTATTACCTCCTCTTCGAGCTCGTGTGCAACTTCGTCTGTGTCACTGTGTCGGTCTGTGGTATAGCGTTCGTGGCGGGGCAACATAGTCTCATCAGGGTCTGATTGTGGATCTGTACCCTGAGAGGGCAATGTGGTGGTCTGAGTCAAAGGAGCAGCATAGTACTCTGGCTGTGGCTGTGCATCAGTGCACTCCATGTCAGAATCTACTTGTAATGGGCATGGCCTGTTAAGTGTTTCACTTTCTAAGCCAGGGACGGTATGTGTAAAGAGCTCCATGGAGTGACCCATTGTGTCGCCTGCTGCATCCTTCTCTCTTGTTGTAGTTTTTGCTGAGGAGGACAAGGAAGCGACTTGTCCCTGACCGTGAACATCCACAAGCGACGCGCTGCTTTTACATTTACCAGTTTCAGAAGAGGAGGCAAAAGAGCTAGAGGCTGAGTCTGCAATGTAAGCCAAAACTTGCTGTTGCTGCTCTGGCTTTAAAAGCGTTTTTCCTACTCCCAGAAAAGAGAGCGTTCGAGGCCTTGTGTAGCCAGACGACGAAACTGGCTCCACAGCTCCAGACTTAGGTGGAATATTTTTATCCCCACGACCACCTGATGCTCCACTACCACTACCATCATTACCAGCTGACAATGAACGCCCACGGCCACGACCTCTTGCACCAGACTTCCTCATTGTTTTAAAAAATTAACCAAAGTAACTTTATTTGTTGCTGTCAAACAACTTACACGGTGAGCTATAACTTCAGTATGATTTCTATATCCCTTAACAGGTTGGTGAGACCACAAGGAAAATCAGGCACAATGTTACACACTCTGTTTTCTGTGGCACAAAATCACAGAGATGACACACACGCAGGACTGTCACTCAAGCACTAATGTCAATATTATTCTCCCACCTAATTTTTTTTTTTTTTTCTCAGGGAGACTTTAGAAACCAAATAAGATAAAATGTTTTTTTCAGGGACAATTTAGAAACCAAATACTAATTAAAAAAAAATAAAAAAAAAAAATAGCCTTTCTATGGCCCACAATTAGAGAGAGAGAGGTGGCACACCCAGGAGTCAAGACTGGCACACAAGCTGAAAGGGCAATATTACTCTCCCACTGTTTTTTTATGTATTTTTTTTTTTCAGGGAGACTTTAGAAACCCAATAATATTTAAAAAAGGAAAAAAATAAATAGGCTTTCTATGGCCCACAATTAGAGAGAGAGAGGTGGCACACCCAGGAGTCAAGACTGGCACACAAGCTGAAAGGGCAATATTACTCTCCCACTGTTTTTTTATGTATTTTTTTTTTCAGGGAGACTTTAGAAACCAAATAATATTAAACAAAGCAAAAAAATAAATAGGCTTTCTATGGCCCACAATTAGAGAGAGAGAGGTGGCACACCCAGGAGTCAAGACTGGCACACAAGCTGAAAGGGCAATATTACTCTCCCACTGTTTTTTTATGTTTTTTTTTTTTTTTTTCAGGGAGACTTTAGAAACCAAATAATATTAAAAAAAGCAAAAAAATAAATAGGCTTTCTATGGCCCACAATTAGAGAGAGAGAGGTGGCACACCCAGGAGTCAAGACTGGCACACAAGCTGAAAGGGCAATATTACTCTCCCACTGTTTTTTTATGTATTTTTTTTTTTCAGGGAGACTTTAGAAACCAAATAATATTAAACAAAGCAAAAAAATAAATAGGCTTTCTATGGCCCACAATTAGAGAGAGAGAGGTGGCACACCCAGGAGTCAAGACTGGCACACAAGCTGAAAGGGCAATATTACTCTCCCACTGTTTTTTTATGTATTTTTTTTTTTTTCGGGGAGACTTTAGAAACCAAATAATATTAAACAAAGCAAAAAAATAAATAGGCTTTCTATGGCCCACAATTAGTGAGAGAGAAGTGGCACACCCAGGAGTCAAGACTGGCACACAAGCTGAAAGGGCAATATTACTCTCCCACTGTTTTTTTATGTTTTTTTTTTTTTTCAGGGAGACTTTAGAAACCAAATAATATTAAAAAATGCAAAAAAATAAATAGGCTTTCTATGGCCCACAATTAGAGAGAGAGAGGTGGCACACCCAGGAGTCAAGACTGGCACACAAGCTGAAAGGGCAATATTACTCTCCCACTGTTTTTTTATGTATTTTTTTTTTTCAGGGAGACTTTAGAAACCAAATAATATTAAAAAAATCAAAAAAATAAATAGGCTTTCTATGGCCCACAATTAGAGAGAGAGAGGTGGCACACCCAGGAGTCAAGACTGGCACACAAGCTGAAAGGGCAATATTACTCTCCCACTGTTTTTTTATGTATTTTTTTTTTTCAGGGAGACTTTAGAAACCAAATAATATTAAAAAAAATCAAAAAAATAAATAGGCTTTCTATGGCTCACAATTAGAGAGAGAGAGGTGGCACACCCAGGAGTCAAGACTGGCACACAAGCTGAAAGGGCAATATTACTCTCCCACTGTTTTTTTATGTATTTTTTTTTTCAGGGAGACTCTAGAAACCAAATAATATTAAACAAAGCAAAAAAATAAATAGGCTTTCTATGGCCCACAATTAGAGAGAGAGAGGTGGCACACCCAGGAGTCAAGACTGGCACACAAGCTGAAAGGGCAATATTACTCTCCCACTGTTTTTTTATGTATTTTTTTTTTCAGGGAGACTTTAGTAACCAAATAATATTAAAAAAAGCAAAAAAATAAATAGGCTTTCTATGGCCCACAATTAGAGAGAGAGAGGTGGCACACCCAGGAGTCAAGACTGGCACACAAGCTGAAAGGGCAATATTACTCTCCCACTGTTTTTTTATGTTTTTTTTTTTTTTCAGGGAGACTTTAGAAACCCAATAATATTAAAAAAAACAAAAAAATAAATAGGCTTTGTATGGCCCACTGAATGAGAGATGGCACCCACAGGAGTGGCACACAAGCCCTGACTGAGGCCAATATTTTTCTCCCACTGATTGATGTAGTGTTTTTGTGTTGAGGTAGATTTTAGAACACAAATCAAGTAAAAAACTAAATAGGCTTTCTATGGCCCACTCAGTGAGAGATGGCACACACAGGGATGGCACTGTAGCAGAAATGCCAATCTTAATCTTCCACAAAAAAAAAAAAAAAAAAAAAAACAGGGACTGTCCTACAATTACTATCTCCCTGCAGTAATGTAAGCCAGGTATGGCAGGCAGCAATAGGAGTGGACTGATGCACAAATTAAATAAAAAGTGTGGACAAACAAAAAAGATAGCTGTGCAGAAAGGAAGGAACAAGAGGATATGTGCTGTGAAAAAAGCAGTTGGTTTCCACAGTGGCGTACACACAGCAATACAGCTATCACGGAGCCTTCTAGGGCAGCCCAATGATCTACAGCGCTGAGGGAAAAAAAAAAAAAATAGCTTCCACTGTCCCTGCACACCGAAGGTGGTGTTGGACAGTAGAAATCGCTACAGCACAAGCGGTTTGGTGGTTAGTGGACCCTGCCTAACGCTATCCCTGCTTCTGACGAAGCGGCAGCAACCTCTCCCTAAGCTCAGATCAGCAGCAGTAAGATGGCGGTCGGCGGGAACGCCCCTTTATAGCCCCTGTGACGCCGCAGACAGCAAGCCAATCACTGCAATGCCCTTCTCTAAGATGGTGGGGACCAGGACCTATGTCATCACGCTGCCCACACTCTGCGTTCACCTTCATTGGCTGAGAAATGGCGCTTTTCGCGTCATTGAAACGCGACTTTGGCGCGAAAGTCGCGTACCGCATGGCCGATAAGCACAGGGGTCGGATCGGGTTTCATGAGACGCCGACTTAGCCAAAAGTCGGCGACTTTTGAAAATGAACGACCCGTTTCGCTCAACCCTATTGCTGGCTATTTCTCAGGGCCAGGATGAAGCTGAAGTGTATTGCCAAAAATTTCAGAAATGGTCCGTGCTTACTCAGTGGAATGAGTGTGCTCTGGCCGCAAATTTCAGAAATGGCCTTTCTGAGGCCATTAAGAATGTGATGGTGGGTTTCCCCATTCCTACAAATCTGAATGATTCTATGGCGCTGGCTATTCAAATTGACCGGCGTTAGCGGGAGCGCAAAACCGCTAATCCTCTGGAGGTGTTGTCTGAACAAACACCTGATTTAATGCAATGTGATAGAATTCAGACTAGAAATGAGCGGAAAAATCATAGACGTCAGAATGGGTTGTGTTTTTACTGTGGTGATTCTACACATGTTATATCAGCATGCTCTAGACGTCTAACAAGGGTTGTTAGTCCTGTCGCCATTGGTAATTTGCAACCTAAATTTATTTTGTCTGTGACTTTGATTTGCTCTTTGTCTTCTTACCCTGTTATGGCGTTTGTGGATTCAGGTGCTGCCCTGAGTCTTATGGATCTGTCATTTGCCAAGCGCTGTGGTTTTGTTCTTGAACCGTTGGTAAATCCTATTCCTCTTAGAGGTATTGATGCTACGCCATTGGCGGAAAATAAACCGCAGTTTTGGACGCAGGTGACCATGTGCATGACTCCTGAACATCGGGAGGTGATTCGTTTTCTTGTTCTGCATAAAATGCATGATTTGGTCGTTTTGGGTCTGCCATGGTTACAGACCCACAATCCAGTCTTGGATTGGAAGGCAATGTCTGTGTCAAGTTGGGGCTGTCAGGGAATTCATGCTGATTCCCCGCCGGTGTCTATTGCTTCCTCTACTCCTTCGGAAGTTCCTGAGTATTTGTCTGATTATCAGGATGTATTCAGCGAGTCCAGATCCAGTGCTCTGCCTCCTCATAGGGACTGTGACTGCGCCATAGATTTGATTCCAGGTAGTAAATTTCCCAAGGGAAGATTATTTAATCTGTCTGTACCTGAGCATGCCGCAATGCGTTCGTATATCAAGGAGTCTCTGGAGAAGGGGCATATCCGTCCTTCCTCTTCCCCTCTTGGTGCGAGATTCTTTTTTGTGGCCAAAAAGGACGGATCTTTGAGACCTTGTATTGACTATCGGCTTCTGAATAAAATCACTGTTAAATTTCAGTATCCTTTGCCTCTGTTGTCGGACTTGTTTGCCCGGATTAAAGGTGCCAAGTGGTTCACCAAGATAGATCTTCGTGGTGCGTACAACCTTGTGCGCATTAAGCAAGGAGATGAATGGAAGACTGCATTTAATATGCCCGAAGGTCATTTTGAGTACTTGGTGATGCCTTTTGGGCTCTCTAATGCTCCCTCAGTGTTTCAGTCCTTTATGCATGATATTTTCCGGAAGTATCTGGATAAATTTATGATTGTTTATCTGGATGATATTCTGGTTTTCTCTGAAGATTGGGACTCACATGTGGAGCAGGTCAGGATGGTGTTTCAGGTTTTGCGTGAGAATGCTTTGTTTGTTAAAGGCTCAAAGTGTCTCTTTGGAGTACAGAAGGTTCCCTTTTTGGGGTTTATTTTTTCCCCTTCTGCTGTGGAGATGGACCCAGTCAAGGTCCGAGCTATTCAAGAGTGGACTCAACCCACGTCAGTTAAGAGTCTTCAGAAGTTCTTGGGTTTTGCTAACTTCTACCGTCATTTTATCGCTAATTTTTCTAGCGTTGTTAAACCTTTGACGGATATGACCAAGAAAGGTTCTGATGTTGCTAACTGGGCTCCTGCAGCCGTGGAGGCGTTCCAAGAGTTGAAGCGCCGGTTTACTTCGGCGCCTGTTTTGTGCCAGCCTGATGTCTCACTTCCCTTTCAGGTCGAAGTGGATGCTTCTGAGATTGGGGCAGGGGCCGTTTTGTCACAGAGAGGCCCTGGTTGCTCGGTAATGAGACCATGTGCTTTCTTCTCTAGGAAGTTTTCACCTGCTGAGCGGAATTATGATGTTGGCAATCGGGAGTTACTGGCCATGAAGTGGGCATTTGAGGAGTGGCGTCATTCGCTCGAGGGTGCTAAGCATCGTGTGGTGGTCTTGACTGATCACAAAAATTTGATGTATCTCGAGTCTGCTAAACGCCTGAATCCTAGACAGGCCCGCTGGTCATTGTTTTTCTCCCGTTTTGACTTTGTGGTCTCGTATTTACCAAGTTCAAAGAATGTGAAGGCTGATGCTCTTTCAAGGAGCTTTGTGCCTGACTCTCCTGGAGTCGCAGAACCTGTTGGTATTCTTAAAGAGGGAGTTATTTTGTCAGCCATTTCTCCTGATTTGCGACGCGTGTTGCAGAGATTTCAGGCTGGTAGACCTGACTCTTGTCCACCTGACAGACTGTTTGTTCCTGATAAGTGGACCAGCAGAGTCATTTCCGAGGTTCATTCCTCGGTGTTGGCAGGTCATCCGGGAATTTTTGGCACCAGAGATCTGGTGGCTAGGTCCTTTTGGTGGCCTTCCTTGTCACGGGATGTGCGGTCATTTGTGCAGTCCTTTGGGACTTGTGCTCGAGCTAAGCCTTGCTGTTCTCGTGCCAGCAGGTTGCTCTTGCCCTTGTCTGTCCCGAAGAGGCCTTGGACACACATTTCCATGGATTTCATTTCTGATCTCCCGGTGTCTCAGGGTATGTCTGTCATCTGGGTGGTATGTGATCGCTTCTTGAAAATGGTCCATTTGGTGCCTTTGCCTAAGCTGCCTTCCTCTTCCGATCTGGTTCCTGTGTTCCTTCAGAATGTGGTTCGTTTACACGGCATTCCTGAGAATATTGTGTCTGACAGAGGATCCCAGTTTGTTTCCAGGTTCTGGCGATCCTTTTGTGCTAGGATGGGCATTGATTTGTCGTTCTCGTCTGCCTTTCATCCTCAGACTAATGGACAAACGGAGCGAACTAATCAGACTCTGGAGGCTTATTTGAGGTGTTTTGTTTCGGCAGATCAGGATGATTGGGTGACCTTCTTACCGTTGGCTGAGTTTGCCCTTAATAATCGGGCTAGTTCCGCTACTTTGGTTTCGCCATTTTTCTGCAACTCTGGTTTCCATCCTCGTTTTTCCTCGGGACATGTGGAGCCTTCTGACTGTCCTGGGGTAGATTCTGTGGTGGATAGGTTGCAGCAGATCTGGAATCATGTGGTGGACAACTTAAAATTGTCACAGGAGAAGGCTCAGCGTTTTGCCAACCGCCGCCGCGGTGTGGGTCCCCGACTTCGTGTTGGGGATTTGGTATGGCTGTCTTCTCGATTTGTTCCTATGAAGGTCTCCTCTCCCAAATTTAAGCCTCGATTCATTGGTCCTTACAAGATATTGGAGATCCTTAATCCTGTATCCTTTCGCCTGGATCTTCCGGTGTCGTTTGCCATTCACAACGTATTTCATAGGTCTTTATTGCGACGCTACGTTGTGCCTGTGGTTCCTTCTGCTGAGCCTCCTGCTCCAGTGTTGGTTGAGGGCGAGTTGGAGTACGTGGTTGAGAAGATCTTGGATTCTCGTCTCTCCAGACGGAGGCTTCAGTATTTGGTCAAGTGGAAGGGCTATGGTCAGGAGGATAATTCCTGGGTGGTTGCCTCTGATGTGCATGCGGCCGATTTAGTTCGTGCCTTTCACGCTGCTCATCCTGATCGCCCTGGTGGTCTTGGTGAGGGTTCGGTGACCCCTCCTTAAGGGGGGGGTACTGTTGTGAATTAGACTTTTTGGCTCCCTCTTGTGGTTACTAGTGATATGACTCTGGGATTTTCTTCCCTCAGTTTGCACCCAGCTGGGTCGTTAGTTCAGGGGTGTTGCTATATAAACCTCCTGGATCCTTAGTCCAGTGCCTGGCATCGTTGTAATCAGACACATTCTGTTTGCTCCTATCTGCTGGTCCTGGTTCATGCAAAATTAAGCTAAGTCCTGCTTCTTTGTTTTTTGGGTTATTTGCTTGCTCTCATTTTTGTCCAGCTTGTACTAAATGTGATTCCTGACCTTGCTGGAAGCTCTAGGGGGCTGGTGTTCTCCCCCCGGGCCGTTAGACGGTTCGGGGGTTCTTGAATTTCCAGTGTGGATATTTTTGATAGGGTTTTTGCTGACCATATAAGTTATCTTTCTATATTCTGCTATTAGCTAGTGGGCCTCTCTTTGCTAAATACCTAGCTCATTCTTATGTTTGTCTTTTCCTCTTACCTCACCGTTATTATTTGTTGGGGGCTTGTATCCAACTTTTGGGGTCTATTCTCTGGAGGCAAGAAAGGTCTTTCTTTTCCCTTCTAGGGTTAGTTAGTTCTCCGGCTGGCGCGAGACGTCTAGAATCAACGTAGGCACGTTCCCCGGCTGCTGGTATTTGTGGTGCTAGGATCAGATATATGGTCAGCCCAGTTACCACTGCCCTATGAGCTGGTTTTCTGTGTTTGCAGACTTAGCAATTATTCCTGAGACCCTCTGCCATTGGGGTCATAACAGTTTATACCGTTCCACGTTTGGTAAAATTGATAAAGCAGTTTTATTCTTCGGATCAGTACAGTTACAGCTTTACCTCATTTATATCAGTTTTATATGTTTTGGCACTTTTATACGATAAAAATTATTTTGTATAAAAAATAATTATTTTTGCATCGCTTTATTCTGAGGACTACAACTTTTTTATTTTCTCGCTGATGAGGCTGTATGGCGGCTCGTTTTTTGCGGGACAAGATGATGTTTTAAGCGGTACCAAGTTTTTTTATATCTGTCTTTTTGATCGCTTGTTATTCCACTTTTTATTTGGTGGATTGATAATAAAGCATTGTTGAAGGATGGGACTGGGACTATCTGCTCCCATTCTTGCTCTTTTCTATGAGAGAAGTCCCATAGGCTCCCCTGGCTTCTCGCCGTTTGAGCTCCTGTATGGCCGACATCCACAAGGGCTACTGGACATTGCCAAGGAAACTTTGGAAGCTGAGGTCACACTCTACCGGATCGTCATTGAGCATGTCGCCAAGCTTTAAGAAAGGAATTACGTGTGCCATCCTATCGCAAGGGAACATCTTTTCCAGGCACAGGAGGCCCAAGCAAGGGTATACAACCGATCAGCGAGGCTAAGGCAATTCCAGCCTGGGGACCGCATGCTAGTACTTATCTCTATGGTGGAGAACAAATTCTTGGCAAAGTGGCAAGGCCCGCATGAGTTAGTGGAAAAACTAGGGGACATGAAGTACAAGGTACACCAGCCCGGTTGCCGAAAGATGCACCAGGCATATCATGAGAACCTACTCAAGCCTTGGCGGGACCATGAACCACTGGAAGCTCCTTGCCTTGAGACCCTTCCCAAAGCCAAGATTGAGGAGGTCATGATCGCTGAGATGCTGACGCCGACCCAAAAGCAACAATGCCAAGAACTGCTGCAGTGAAACAATGACCTGTTCTCAGAGTTGCCAGGGTGCACACAGATCGTGGAACACGATGTGTTAACAGAGTCAAATGTAAGGGTAGACCTCAAACTCTACAGAATCACTGAAGCACGCCAGGAGATAATCTCCAAGGAGTTGAAGAGAATGCTAGACCTCGGCATGATAGAGGAATCAAGAAGTGGTTGGTCAAGTCCCATCATCCTCATATCGAAGCCCAATGGTGAATGGCGGTTTTGTAATGACTACCACAAGCTCAATGAGGTTTCCCATTTTGATGCGTACCTGATGCCCTGCGTGGATGAACTCATTGAGCGACTGGGACCCGCAAGGTACATCACAACCCTTGACCTGACAAGTGGTACTGGCAGATCCCCATGTCCCAGAGCACCAAGGACAAGACGTCATTCTCGATGCCAAATAGGTGTTTTCAGTACACCAGGATGCCCTTCGGACTTCCGGGGGCCACCTTCCATAGGGCGATGGATCGAATATTGGCTCCACATAAGAAATATGCCGCAACTTACTTGGACAACATTGTCATCTTTAACCCTGACTGGAGCTTGCACCTGCCCAAGGTACAGGCGATCCTCAATGCATTGAGGAAAGCGGGATTTGCCATAAATCCAAAGTAGCGTGCCATAGGGAAGGAGAAGGCCAGGTACTTAGGCTTCATCATCGGGAGAGGTGAGATCAAGCCCCAGCTGAATAAGATAGAGGCAATTCAGAAGTGGCAGCAACCGCTATCCAAGAAACAAGTGCGGGCTTTTTTCTGGATTGTGGGGTAATACTGTCGTTTTATCCTGAACTTTCCATAATTACTGCACCATTAACGGATCTCCTTGTCGGCACCAAGTCGACGATGGTGAAATGGACTACTGATACAGAGATGCCCTTTCAAGAACTCAAGCTGGCTCTGTTCAAGAATCCGGTTCTGGTTGCACCGGACTTTAGCAAAGAATTTGTGGTCCAGACCGATGTTTCAGAAGTTGAGTTGGAAGCCATGCTGTCACATGAAATAAATGGAGAAGAGCATCCCATCCTATACCTCAGCCGAAAACTCTCTTCTTGTAGGAAGAATTATGCCATAGTTGAAAAGGAGTGTTGAGATATAAAGTGGGCCATGGATACACTGAAATACTACCTGCTAGGACGTAGATTCAAGTTAGTGACGGACCATGCCCCTCTGAGATGGTTGAGAGAAGAAGGTTAAGAACACCAGGGTGACTAGGTGGTGCTTATAGCTTCAAGACTTTGTATTCCACATAGAGCATAGGTCAGGGAGGTTACATGGCAACGCGGATGCTCTCTCCCGAATTCCCTACTTGTTGTCTGAAGGTGCCAAAACCCCCGGCTTTGGGCAGAGGGGGGATATGTGACAGGGTCACACTAGCGCAGTGTATGAAGGGAGATACATGTTACTGCGTATGCTACAGTCAGTGATGTAGAACCAGATTATTTTTGCCTCCAGCACGCTAAGTGCTGAGAAGATTAATCTTAAAGTTACAATGGGCTGGTTTTATGTGAGCACCCATAGCAGAGCCGACACCTGCATATGTACTAGCAGAACATGCATTGATGTCACGATCATGTCATCATCACATGTCCTAGTTAAATACCTGCTTATGAGAGACAGTCTGGGTGTGTGTTAGGAGAGGGAACACTCCTACCTGGCTCCTGGAGAAGTGGATGAGATTGATAGGAGTCTGCAGGTGGAACCTGCAAAGCAAGGACTCTGTTGCACTTAGTTTGTTTTGTTTTTCCATTAAGCCAGGAAGGCTCTGCTTTTGTTTTCCTGGACCCTGCCTTGGTCTATGCTGACTTTAATAAATCAGCAAGTGTTTCATTAGCCAAGTGTTCCTGTGTCTACCTGACGAAGCAGCTAAGCGTGTCAACCCCTCACACTATCTATCTATCTATCTATCTATCTATCTATCGATCTATCTATCTATTGGTCTCTCTATCTATTTTTATTTATTTTGCTGTATCTTTAATAGTGATAGTGTCTATTGGGCCACAAATAAGTAAAACATTTCACATTACTCAATGCATTTTACATCTTTAGAAATTAAGATGAATGCACATTTTATACAACTATCACTAAAGAAATCCATCAATGCGAATGCTAGTTTGAAAATACGTTTCAGGCTTTCATTGACATTTCTTGTTAATTCAGCAGTGACATTTCAGTATCATCCACAATGTGTTATTAAGTGCATAATTATGATCACTAAAACTTCTGTAAAACATTTTGTTTGTATTATTTTGTTATAAATGTAAAAGTTCTGCAATGTATAGCATTGTGGATGCCTATACTAAATAATAATAATAACAACAGTAATAATAATATATCTAATAACAAACCTTTACTAAGATTTTACTAGTAGCAAAAATAAACTATGCGATTATGTGTTCACTCTAATCACCTACGCTCTTTCCCTCTGCATAGCATCAGTTCTGTTTGGTCCAGTTCAGGACTTTCTGTTACTTGGAAGACCTAACAAAATGCAGATTGGAAGAGGTAAGATACATTAGGATGTTTTTTTTAGGAGAGTATGAGTCGCCCGCCAGGGCCTAGGGGTACTCGGTACCGGGTCCGGTCGTCGTTAAAGGGATGGTCACGGTGGTGGTGACCCGGTCCATGTCCCTGGGCACCCAAGTAAAAGGGATAGTTTTTAAAGGGAGTTGTAAAGCAATAAAAGTTTGTGACGCCACCTGTTGTACTCGGTCAGGGGACACTGACGCTGCTTAGAGGGGTCCTCTGGGGGTGATGGTATGGCAGCAATATGGTATCGCTTCCCACAGGTGAAGCTGGGAACCCAGCGCTCCCGGTGTGCTGGGCAGGGATGGTGTGGTGCCGGTAATAAACGGAGGACATGGGGTTGCAGTTTCTTTACCTGGTTTACTGTTGTAGACAGCCTCAGTCCAGGGCACCTGCAACAGGTGTCGATGGAGTCCAGGCAGCCTGAAGACAAGTGGGAATCCCTTTGCCAGGTAATTTTGGGGGCCTTCCACTATGCGCTCGTTACTAGTCCCTTGCTTCCTGTGGCTTTCTGGCAAGGTGCTCTTTCTCTCCTGTCCTGGGACAGTACCTGCATGGTAGGCAACTCAAGCCATTTCCTTGAGG
Organism: Ranitomeya variabilis; assembly: GCF_051348905.1. Lineage (NCBI taxonomy): Eukaryota > Metazoa > Chordata > Amphibia > Anura > Dendrobatidae > Ranitomeya > Ranitomeya variabilis. Next base: position 528,580,701 of record NC_135234.1, read on the forward strand.
TCTCTATTCACGGTGACTCCGGTGTTGTGAATTCTGTTCTCGAGCTCCCTCCTGTGGTTATGAATGTTACTTCGGCGAGTTCTGTTCATGAACTCCCTCTGGTGGCTGTGAGTGGAGCTGCTGGTTCTGAGATTCCTTCTCCAGCTGATCTCGTTCAGGCCTTGGCTGGCTGCTCTATTTAACTCCACTCAGATCGTTACTTGATGCCAGCTGTCAATGTCCTAGTACTGGTTCAGTTCTCTTGGATCTTTCAGATGACCTGTCTACTTCAGCAAAAGCTAAGTCCCTGCTAGCTTATTTGTTACCACTGTGTTTTTGTCCAGCTTGCTATTATGATTTAATCTTGTTAGCTGGAAGCTCTGGGATGCAGAGTGGCACCACCGTGCCGTGAGTCAGTGCGGTGGTTTCTTTTGCACACTCTGCGTGGTTTTTTGTTAGTTTTTTATGCTGACCGCAAAGATACCTTTTCTATCTTCAGTCTGTTTAGTTAAGTCTGGCCTCCTATGCTGAAACCTATTTCATTCCTGTGTTTGTGACTTCCACCTTAACTCACAGTCAATATATGTGGGGGCTGCCTATTTCTTTGGGGAATTTCTCTGAGGCAAGGTAGGCTGTATTTTCTATCTTTAGGGGTAGTTAGCTCTTAGGCTGTGAAGAGGCGTCTAGGCAGAGTCAGGAACGCTCCACGGCTATTTCTAGTTGTTGTGATAGGATTAGGGGTTGCGGTCAGCAGAGCTCCCACTTCCCAGAGCTCGTCCTGTATTGCTAGTTTGCTCATCTGGTCATTTCTAGTGCTCCTAACCACCAGCCCAACATAACACTCCGGGCTCTGACTGTTGCTGTACCTCAAGTGTATTGTGGGCAAGTCCCTTTTAGTTTCCTGCCCTCCGGTTCTGCCATGGGACTTGTAGTTCCACACAGCCTCAGGCTCCCGGTGCCCAGTTTCTGTGCCTCTGCCTGGAAGGAGCCCAGTTATGGCTCCCTTCCAGCTCTGTAGTTCTCCTGTGCTCCTTCACTGTTCCTTGTCTGCACCACACTAACTAACTCCTCCTCCTCCAGATTAGAATGTATATTCAGGGAAGCTCCCCTAAAACTGGGTTCAGAGCTCCCCCTTCTGGCCTGGAGTCAGAATGTGTTGAATGTACAGCTTACCTGCCAAAGGGATTCTCCTTGTTTCCAGTCATGTCTTCACCCTCCCCGAGAGGAAGGCAATACCACTGTGGTAACTGAACTACTGCGGTGCCACAAGTATATGAAAGAGCATACATTTTATACAATTTTCTTAAAGAGAACCTCTCAGCTGGATTTTGCTCAGTAAATTACAGACAGTGCTAAATTGGTGCCGTTATACTGATTAAAATGATACAGCGGTTGATGAAATCTGTCTTGTCGTTGTAGTTTAATCTCTATTTGCTGTTTTAAGTTAATGAGATTCTCCAGATTTGCCGTGGCCTTTGGGCAGTGCTGTGGGTGGGGTTTTGCATGGTGCTCTGCTTACATATTCATCTGTATGGCTTATGTCAGGTCACTGATTCCTCAGTGACCTACCCCCTATTTTACATACTGTAAATCTTATTGTTTGGAAAAAAAATAAATTTATCACACAGGCGCCGATGCCTGCAATGTAGCACAATACTATCTACAATATCCAAATATTCATTTTATTTAGTCATATAAATTTCTTGAGAGTAAAAAAAATGACCTTAACCCCTTACTGACCTTGGATGGGATAGTACGTCCGAGGTCAGCTCCCCTGCTTTGATGCAGGGCTCCGCGGTGAGCCCGCATCAAAGCCGGGACAGGTCAGCTGTTTTGAACAGCTGACATGTGCCCGCAATAGGCGCGGGCAGAATCGCGATCTGCCCGCTCCTATTAACTAGTTAAATGCCACTGTCAAACGCAGACAGCGGCATTTAACCGGCGCTTCCGGCTGGACGGCCGGAAATGATCGCATCGCTGACCCCCGTCACATGATCGGAGGTCGGCGATGCTTTTCCATTGTAACCATAGAGGTCCTTGAGACCTCTATGGTTACTGATCCTCAGCAGCTGTGAGTGCCACCCTGTGGTCGGTGCTCACAGCACACCTGATTTTCTGCTACATAGCAGCAAAGATCGCTGCTATGCAGCAGAGGCGATCGTGCTGTGCCTGCTTCTAGCCTCCCATGGAGGCTATTGAAGCATGGCAAAAGTAAAAAAAAAGTTTAAAAAAATGTGAAAAAAATAAAAAAAACATAAAAGTTTAAATCACCCCCCTTTCGCCCCAATCAAAATAAATCAATTAAAAAAAAATCAAACCTACACATATTTGGTATCTCCGCATTCAGAATCGCCCAATCTATCAAAAAAAAAGCATTAACCTGATCGCTAAATGGCGTAACGAGAAAAAAATTTGAAACGCCAGAATTACGCTTTTTTGGACACCGCGACATTGCATTAAAATGCAATAACAGGTGATCAAAAGAATGTATCTGCACCGAATTGGAATCATTAAAAACACCAGCTCAGCACGCAAAAAATAATCCCTCAACCGACCCAAGATCATGAAAAATGGAGACGCTACGAGTATCGGAAAATGGAGCAATTTTTTTTTTTTTTAGCAAAGTTTGGAACTTTTTTTCACAACTTAGATAAAAAATAACCTAGTCATGTTAGGTGTCTATGAACTCGTACTGACCTGGAGAATCATAATGGCAGGTCAGTTTTAGCATTTAGTGAACCTAGCAAAAAAGCCAAACAAAAAACAAGTGTGGGACTGCACTTTTTTTGCAATTTCTCTGCACTTGGAATTTTTTTCCCGTTTTCTAGTACACGACATGGTAAAACCAATGATGTCGTTCAAAAGTACAACTCGTCCTGCAAAAAATAAGCCCTCACATGGCCAAATTGACAGAGAAATAAAAAAATGAACACGGAAAAATGGAAAATCCCAAGGTCATGAAGGGGTTAATCAAAATGGCGCAGAGTGGAGCCAAAACATAGTGAAGACACCAGAGGTTGTGTGTTACTACTCCAGAGGTGAATAAAACAATACTGGAGTGGTGCTTTAAGTTTTTAGTTACCATGCAGCATCATAAAAAGGGATATGAAGCATTGCATATCAATCAGATAACTTTGTGTTGTAGGACAGGACAGGTCCTCCAGGTCCTCTCGACCAGAGATGCTTTTTATAACCTCTCTCCATTATGGGCTCTGAATGGAGTATTTCCTCTAATAACTCAGAACTTCCAAATTGGGTATATGGTAATATAGCAGCTTCTGTGAAAAAACATTCCATGCATTTCACACCACTAGATGCCTCCATTCTTGGGATTGTGCTTATGCCATAATGCCGGTTCTACCATCTTTTTGGTTACCATTCCAGTGATTGAGGCAAAAAAGGAAGCTCTGTGCAGATTTACAAAGAAGATAAGACCCAATTGAGTTGAAACATTTGTTACCATGAGCCTCATATCAGTTCACAGCCTGTCTCTATAGTACATCTGTCAAAAGATACTACTTCTCTCTGCTTGGTGTAATGCAATGGCATGGCAGTTAACACCCTAATATTAGATTTTATTTCGTTGGATGTCAGTAGGCTTATTTTTTACTTTAATGCAAAATCCGCATTTTTTTTAAGACAGACGCATAATGTATCACATTATAAAAATGTACTGTGATGCCCCATATGAACAATAGTGAAGGCGATGCAAGTAATTTATTTATACTACAAATATGATAAATTAAAATTTGTTTTAGTCCAAGCTGTTTTAATCAGGAGAAAATAATCTTTACTTTTCAATGTTTGAAAACTACAATTCTCCTGCATTTGTGAAGAGGTAACTTTTAACAATGTGGTGTTCAATTTATGGTTCTCAAAATGTGAAGAAAAAAAAAATCACACAATTGACCCTTTTGTTTAATTTCTAAAAGTGTGTGCGATCCTCTGTGACCTGTTTGTGCGCCGATGTCTAGCACAAGGTGATAAGGAATGTGAGGAATATGATAATGCAAGAGCTCTAATTTCAGAAGGCTTTTAGCTTGTGAAATTCTTTAGAATTTTCCCTGCCTGTGTCAGTGACTTCTATATCTTGCTGGAATGTTTGGCCATGCATAAAAAAAATAAATAGCCTTTATTTTGAAGACTTAAATAGGCACATTCTTGACATATCTTTATGCAGTTCTGAATGGTGAGCCATATTTCTGCTCCTGCTGACAGAATACTTGGCTTATAGTTTAGCCATTCAGCTAATGTTGAGTTACTTACTGTATTATGTTATTTGACAATTAAACTATTGATGCTGTTTAGATAAATGTAATTCTTATTTTAATCCTTAGCTTGGATAATGTGTTGATCTCCAAAGTCAGTCGTGCCTATTTCATTTCTGCTGACAGATCCATTTGAGTTGAACAGAGTCTTAGAACAATCATATGTCTATGAGGTCTGCCAGACAGTTCTCTAAAATCTGCATTTGACCTTCTCATGTCCAAAGACCCTTAAAGGGAATTTCTACTTCTGTAAAAGTGGCCCCAAATGTTGCCTGTCATGTGAAACAACAAAAGTAGACAGCACTCACCTTCCCTAAGTCTCTGCCATGACTCTGGTCTCAGTGTTTTGGCTGTTAGCTGCAGTGATAATATCACATTAACTGCTCACATCACTGATGTAGCCAATCAATCTACTTTGCGACTGGTGCCATCTACCTTGACCTAGCTGCTGAGCTAAGTGATTGGCTGCACCAGGTGATTTGAGATGTTGAAGTTACATCACTGCAGTAACCAAAACACTGAGTTTGGGGTAGCAGTGGAGAGCCAGCACTGAACCCGGGGGGGAGGGGGAGAAGGTGAGTACAATCTCCTTTTGTTATTTTACACATGAAACTGGCGTAAAAGTGAAAAATTCCTTTAAATGATAATTGTTCTTTCAGACAACTTGATCTCACCTGTTAGATATTCATAGAAGCAAATCCCTTTGTTAAAAAAAATATATGTTGTCTTACCGACAAAAGTAACTCTCCTTAGAGCTAACTAGTAGCTGTCTCGTGAAAATTTCAAGGAAAAAGAAAAATGCCAGGAAATCAGGGGCCACCACATAAATAACAATTAATTTTTTATTAAAGTATACAAAACACACCAAACCCCAAGAAATATAAAAACATTTAAAAACAGTGTGATGAAAATACGCTCATACAACGAATGGCCCAGATGGCAAAAACTGCACCCAATGAAGTCAGAAACAACAAGTATACCTCAAATAGACCCTCCTACTGGTTTGTTTGAACCAGTAGCTGTCTCTTTTCTGTGTGACATGTGTCCATGTCCTGTTGTCAAGTGTAATCTGTCTCTAGCAGAGACATTGAGATGGATTAAGGGAGGTCCCTTTTAGGATGCTGTTCTGCTGACAATCAATGTGTCAAACAGTGTGGTGGGATTGAGTTTGGGGCTGACAAGCCATTTGACTATGGTAGGAGATCTGTGTGCTGGAAGGTGAGAGAAACAGATGCCAAACATTTATAGTGCTGGCAGAATGCTGAACGAGAAAAATTGCCAACATATAAAAAGTGGATTTCAGTTTACAGAGGAAGAGGTTTGCCAATTTCTTGGACATATTTGAATAGTGCAGCAAAACTAGTTTTAGGATTTTGTTGTGGAAGTGGGTTAGGGCAATATGAGCAGCAAGACCATGCCATCGCACAGATTTTGTGTAAAATAAGAGGTACCCATTTTACAACTAGTTTATATTTCAGAAGCAAATGGGTTCTTACTCGCAATAATGCATGTACCCACAAATAGGATCTACAGTAACTCCACACCGTGCAACGTAGCCCACCAGATGTATTCAAAAAGTTAGACAGATTCCTTTGGCCTCCTACTGCGGTGCCCTTTTGCATCTGTGACACAGTCGCAAAGTAACAATGGGTTTAGATTTATGAGGCCATTTAATTTGTTGAAGGGGTTGTCCATTATTGGACAACCCCTTCATAATTGCTTATTTGCCACACATAAATAAAAAAATATACATTTACTCCCCACCTTGACCTGGGCTTCTTCTGTGATATTGGTGTTGTCATTGCCGGCAGTCACATGACATTGTTGCGTTCCATGACTGCTGCAGCCAATCAGTATAATCTTTTCAATATTCATTTTTAACAGACAACCAATTTAAATCTTAAAATAGCCTTAGTCTACTCACCAGCCTTCTTCTCCCTCTTCTCTTCAAATGAAATGCCACTTTTGTTCTTGTAGATAACTTAGCTCTCATATGATAGTTCTTTGAACATCTTCATGCTCAATGTGTTGCAATAAGGTCAATGACATATTATTGACATTACTGTACATCTGAACGAGATTAACATCTTGACAAAACTAAACATTTTCACATGTAAAAATAAACCCCCCATAATTTGACAGATGCAGGTGTACTATTTACTGAATGTAAAATTAAGTCACAAAAGTTTGTACTTTATAACTTTTGTTCAAGGTGCCTTCACACGTCAAACCTGTTTTCCTGAGCAGACAGTGTGTGAAGTTTTAACCACACTGTGAAAATGATGCCGGAGGATCTGCCAACTCTAAACAGATTTACAGCTATATCAAGACCTGACATTACTGGGAAATCCCTTGTAAGTATTTTGTGATCCTATTAAAATCAAAGACCTGTCCATATAATGTAATACATGACAAGTCATCCAGAACAAAGGACATTACTCGTAGTTATTCTGAGTTCTACCAAATAAATAACAGCCCTGAAGAAGGAAACACAATTAAAGCTGGTGTCCATTTTATCTTTTTTTTAACAAAAGTGTTGGGAATATAATTTTGTGACACCAACTATTTGTCACATCTTCACCAGAACTGCCTCCTGCGAACATTGTTTCTGTCACCAGACACCGCTGTATTTACTCTGCAGGTGGTGCTGGTGAGAGGATATGTCAGAACCAGAAGCTCTGGACAGCAGGCTCTGTCCAGCCACTAAGGTTAGAAAGCTGGGAACTGCAGTGCTGTCCAGTCTCACATTATGGGTGTGTGTTGTCCCGCTGTTGGGCAGCACGGTGGCTCAGTGGTTAGCATTGCAGCCTTGTAGCGCTAGGGTCCTGGGTTCAAATCCCACCAAGGACAACATCTACAAGGAGTTTGTATGTTCTCCCCGTGTTTGCGTGGGTTTCCTCCGGGTTCTCTGGTTTCCTCCCACATTCTAAAGACATACTGACAGGGATTCTAGATTGTGAGCCCCATCGGGGACAGTGCCGATAATCTATGTAAAGCACTGTGGAATTAATGGTGCTATATAAATGAGCAAAATAAATAAATTGGCAATTCTGTGACTTCCAGTGACATGATTTCAACAGAGCAGATGCTTCTTTTCCACTTTGCTCTGTAGACGGGGCAGTACTGGTGTTAACATGCTGGTTTAGAGCCCGCTCCCTGCTGCATAACTGCGGAGAGACGGATGTCAGTCAGCATGACATCGGCAGTCACACTCTGTCGATAGAGCAGCCTGGTAAAAGAAAAGCTATTGTGTTGATGTGAAGCAGTAGAATCACTGGCAGGAGACACCATGGATCTCTTTTAAACGGTGCGGGGCTGAACTACCTATCAATTCTTAGCCTCGTGGAAAAAAAGAAGTCCCAGGTAACCCTTTTAAAAATTATTATATTATAATTCTGCCCATATCCCATTCACAGTTTACTTTAAAACATAAAAATGTAAGAAGAGAGACTGAAGCCAAAGAGTGATGTCATGCCAAGTTTAAGGACATATCTCAAAAGCATAACAAGGACAATTGTCCTACAGCTGCCTTATCAGTGCACATCACTTTTTAGAAGAGACCTTTCTCCACAAGTTTTCTTTATTCTGAAACATGTGCCTTTTGATCACATTGAGTTATTTTTGGCGGTGCGTGACTTTTGTTTATCATTCTTTTGAATAGACTTTTCTTTTTCCAAAATGCTGTGGCGCAAATAGAGCCCAAAACTCCACTCTCTGGCCAAAATCAATACTGCATATGGAATGAAGTTGTAATAGAGAACTGCTATCATCATAGCAAAAATCCTTGCTGACCATTTTAATGATAATATTGTTAGCAGTGCAGTTCAGTGTCACTTTTATTCACAGCAATGCATTTATCAGTGGATGGAATTGCTACTAATTGTGCTCTTAGAAGGCTGAGGCAATGACCACTGGTGCACTGAATAGCAAGCAGTAGATTAATCCCTAAGTAAGATCTCAGGTAAATTGGTTTGAGGTGAATTCTTTAACCTTCCTGTCCACATAAGGTTTAATTGGCTAAATGTATTTTCTCGGTTGCTACAGGTTAAAGTTAGAAAAAGAACGGTCTCTAAATGCTAGGTGAACTTTCATTGTAATTGCATTACAATATTAATATGTTATTTTGGAGCAAGGACAGACTATTACAATATATTTGTGGCTTTGTAGCCAAATAATTGAGCAGTTGGCAACATAAAATTACAGTTCTAGTGTCTGTGGATGGAAGATCAATATGTCTTATTTCAAGTTAAGTAAAAATGTGACCAATGTTAGGAATGTTCTAAAATCTCTAAATAAGGTATACTCATCATGCTACTCATTACTCTACTGCAGTCTCTCATGTCTACACCTTCCAGGTTCCGTTTATTTGGCCGCATTGGTAATGTGTGACATATCACAAATGACCGTGCAGTCAATAAGTAGTGGTTGGTAGCAGTGGTCACATAAATGTATTCATTGTGACACTGCTGCAAGCAAAGTGATCAGAGACCATTGGGCTAGGGGTGGGGACTGGAGTGGCAGCATTGGAGCAATAGAGTTTTCGACCAGTGAATAAACTTTTTTGTTACTCTATAACACTCCCTGCCTTTGACCACATATTTACTTAACTTGAAAATGTATTAAAAATTACCGTATTTTCCGGCGTATAAGACGACTGGGCGTATAAGACGACCCCCCAACTTTACCAGTTAAAATATAAAATCTTCTTAAAAGTCGGGGGTCTTCTTATACACCCTATGTCGTCTTATAGGGCCGGTGAATATGTGCCTTTTGGGGGGGGGGGGGGGGAGTGATCCTGATGACGAGGGGGCGTCTCACAGGAAAGTGAGTATCCCCCATTACCTTATCGTAGCGGTGCAGCGTGGGGGTCTCAGTGCTGGGAGTGGCGGCGGCGGCTGCTGTGCTCTGGTGCGGCGGCTGCTGTGCTCTGGTGCGGCGGCTGCTGTGCTCTGGTGCGGCGGCTCCTCTTCTGTGTGGGGCCTCTGTGCTGTGCGGTGGCGGTGGCGGTGGCGGCGGCATATCTTTATCCAGTTGGGGCTCCTCCGGCATCTCCTTAGCCCTGGAGGCCCCGCCGCAACTCCATGAGTGCAATGCAGCGGCCATTTTCCCGGAGGCAGCTCAATAGGTGCGATGCGGTGGCCTCCGGGAAAATGGCCGCTGCTCAGATTCAGATCTCGTCCCGAAATCTCGGGACACGAGATCTGAATCTGAGCAGCGGCCATTTTCCCGGAGGCCACCACATTGCACCGATGGAGTTGCGGCGGGGCCTCCAGGGCTAAGGAGATGCCGGAGGAGCCCCAACTGGATAAAGATACGCCGCTGCCGCCGCCACCTCACAGCACAGAGGCCCCACACAGAAGAGGAGCCGCCGCACCAGAACACAGCAGCCGCCGCCGCTCCCAGCACTGACACCCCCACGCTGCACCGCTAGGATAAGGTAATGGGGATTACTCACTTTCCTGTGAGACGCCCCCTCGTCATCAGGATCACTCCCCCTCCCCACCCACCATATACACCGGCGTACAAGTCGATTCCCGGCGTATAAGACGACCCCCGACTTTTAAGAAGATTTTCGGGGGTTAAAAAGTCGTCTTATACGCCGGAAAATACGGTATATTCAATAGAATTCAAATGCTACAATACCGGAAGCATCCCTGTACGCATAGTGGAGATGGGATTTCATGAAATCCCCTCCACTATGTTGTAACATCTGGCCAATGCAGGATGGACGCTGCGGCTGTATGCAGCGTCCAACCTGCAGCGTTCACTGACCGTGGAAACATACCCTTAGGGTAATATGTGTGTTTTGTTTCAGTTCCCATACGTCTACATCTCATTCTCATTTCTATTAAACAGAATTTTCCAGGTGGTAAAATTTCACTCAACTTAGAAGACTAGGTTCCCATAAACACTATTTGGGTAATTTTTTTCCATTTCATGTTTTTACGCTCCAAAAAATGCAGCGAATTACGCTTCCAAATCTCATGCCCACTGTGCTTTTTTTTTTTCCGCTGTGGAAACCTGAGGTGCAATTTTGATTGTACAATCTTCAACGTGACAATTTCTCTTGCAGTCAATGAGCATTTTATTTGCATGTTTTCCCTATGGGCTAAAGTGAGATGAGAATTTCCACCAAGTAGCAGGAACTTTCCATAACAGAGCAGTTTTATTTTAAACACAACATACCAAAAGGAGACGCACATCAATAAAAGTGATAAAAACCCATGTCAGAAACACATTCAAAAATGCCATAAAAACACAAGTAAGGCTAGTTTCACATTTAAAAAAAAAAAAAGTTCCCAGGCTCGAGGTCATATGAGGACATCCAGCAGAGGGCGCATCACCGCGACTGAAGGTAACTATAGGTCATTGACCTACATTACCTTCATTCCCCGGGGTTTACAGGCAGGAGCACAGCTGCATTATAGCAGAGCGCCTGCCTGTAAAATATTTTAACCCCTTCAGATGGATTTACATCGTGGGACGTTACAGATCTACGGTAGGTATGTATATTGTTGGTTTATTATTTTTAGTTTGTTACAGAATGATGGTCTTCAGGTGGATTGAGAGAGAAATAAAATATTACAACAACCTGTGTGTTTATTTCATTAAAATACTTTGCAATATTGTGTGTGTGTTTTTTTAACCATTTCATACAATTGGATTAATAATGGATAGGTGTCATAATTGAAGCCTCTCCATTAGTAATCTGGCTTAATGTCACCTTACAATAGCAAGGTGACATTAACCCTTCATTACCCAAATATCCCACCACTACACGGGAATGGGAAGAGAGTGGCCAAGTGCCAGAATAGGCGCATCTTCCAGATGTGCCTTTTCTGGGGTGGCTGGGGGCAGATGTTTTTAGCCAGGGGGGGGGCAATAACCGTGGACCCTCTCCAGGCTATTAATATCTGCCCTCAGTCACTGGCTTTACCACTCTGGCGGAGAAAATTGCGCGGGAGCCCACGCCAATTTTTTCCGCGATTTAACCCTTAAATTTAATAGCTACAGCACCGAAATTTTGCACATACACACTACTAACATTAGCAGTGTGGAATATGCAAAAAAAAGGGGGATATGACATGGTTTACTGTATGTAAACCATGTCTCATATCATGTCGGGTTTAGGCAGGAGAAATGAAAAGCCGGCAATTGAATTACCGGCTTTAGGGTTAGGGGTAGGGTTAGGGTTAGCGTTTGGATCCCTTTATCACCTTGATGGTGGGGGGTGGCTTATCAGTGTGTATTCTAGTTTTTTTCTATAAAAACGCATGCGTTTTTAACGCAAACAAACACATGTGCTTAAAAACGCATGCGTTTACATGGACAGCAATACTTTTTTTGCCGCAAAAAAAGGCATGCGTTTTTTTGCGGCAAAAAAAGCCTCTAGAAACTACTACATATTGCATTTCCACAACAAAACGCAAGCATGGAAAAAACGCATGCGTTGTCAAACGCGGCAAAACACATGCAAAAAAACGCATGCGTTTTTAATGTTAAGTATAGGAAAAAAACGCATGCGTTTTTTTGCGGTAAAACACAGCGGCAAAAAACGCAAATGTGAAACCAGCCTAATCTAATTTTGCTAAGTGGTGCAGAACATTAAAAATAAACCACTTCATGTAACAAAGTGGAGGGAGCTACAATTGGCACAACAAAATATAGCTGGCCTCCTTATGCCACATCTGTAAAGTTTTCTCTGATTCCATATACCATGCAAGAATGCACTTGTGAATTCAAGAAAAATTTGTATGGCTCATATATTGATTGACATTTTTAATATTTGGTATGGTTACAAAAAATAATGTTTTAATCATATAACTAGAACAACTTTGTTCCTGGTCACAGACACTATAAGAAATCTCTTAGATTTGTTGGAGCAGTGCAATTACTTTGACAATCAATGTCAGAATGGCTGTATGTTTAATCCTTTTTGAAAAACGTCCTGCCCCATCATAAAATGCTCAATTTAATAACAGAATTAAGACATGGATTTTCAAAATAAGTTCACCAGTCTTATCAGGTTTAAGAGATCTATGTAGTGTAAGAGATTTCCACTTTAAATTATTTTAACAGATTTACTTTAAGCTAAATTCACATTTCAATTAGAGATATCATAACACCCAGCACACTATTGTAGGCAGGCAATGGCTTTTCATGGCATTTCGGGGTGTAAGTGAGTCGCCCGTCTGGGCCGTGAGGTACCCGGTACCGGGTCCGGGGGATGTCACGGTGGTGACCCGGTCTGTGGCCCTGGGCGCCCAAGTAAAAGGGGGATTAAATAGTTTATGTTCATGACACCACCTGTAGTATTCGGTCAGTGGGGACCGACGCTGCTGTAAGGGGTCCTCTCGGGTGATGTTATGGCAGCTAGATGGTGTAACTTCTCACAGGTGAAGTATATCCCCAGGGCTCCTGGTGTGTAGATGGAAGATGGTGAATGGTGCAGTAAAGAACGAGGACACAGGTTTGCAGTCTCTTTACCTTGTTTACTGAAGACTTCAGGGAGCCACAGTCCAGGGTACCAGATCACAGGTACAGGCAGGGTCTGGCTGGCTTGGAAGCGAATTCAGAGTCCCCCTTACCAGGTGGAGTTAAAAGCCTTCCTCTAGTGCGATTGTATTGTAGTCCCTTACTGCCTATGGCTTCAGATAAGGTCCTCACAGTTCTTCTCTCTGTCCCCCATATAGGATAGGACAATACCTGTATGACAGGTAACTCGAGCCTTTTTACAGGGACTCTATCACACCCCAGGCTCTATGTGTTACTGTGTCTTCAGGTGTGTGTGGCGGACAGGTAACTTGCAGTTCAGCTGTCCTGCTGGTCTCTGATGTAAGTCTTAGAGTCCCTTACAACCTCGGTGTGTCGGCTACCGGTTATCTGCGCTTTGCCAGTTAGACAGTCTGCTGGCTGCTGTCCTCCCCCTGGTGTCCTCACCTGTGCCTCGGTCTCCTTCACTCTCACTGAACAATGTCCTTTCCTTCTGTATGTCTCTTTCTCCAGGGGCTGTAGTACTTGAGACTACACGGCCGATTCAGACCTTCTGACACTCTATGTCAGTCTGCTCCAGAGGCGTAGCTAGGGGTTCAGCCCAGGGGGGGCGAGACATCTGAGTGGGCCCCTAACCTTTGATTACAACTATGGTGATGCACCCTAATAGTGGACGTAGGAGAACCTCATCAGATGATCCTGCTTCAACAAAAAAAAAAAACATCGCCACAAGACCAATACTGATATTACCACCATATTGTGACCATATAGGGGTAGATACCAGTCCTACAAAGCATACAAGTGATTACAGCACAGTTACAGATGGTGACTTACCACTGACGTTCTTTCTGATGGAATCGTTCACTTTTCCCGTATTTTCCATCTGGCCCAGACCGACATGGCGACTTCTTCCACCCAGGACTCAGCTGCAGAGAATACAACAAAGACACGTTTCACTTCTCATATTCCAGCCATCACTATCTATCCCCAACCTGCACAACCTCCTCATCCTGCTGATACCCCAATACTGAGCTGCTGCTGCCGTATGTGTCCCTATTACTGCACCTGATACCCCAATACTGAGCCGCTGCTGCCGTATGTGTCCCTATTACTGCACCTGATACCCCAATACTGAGCCGTTGCTGCCGTATGTGTCCCTATTACTGCACCTGATACCCCAATACTGAGCCGCTGCTGCCGTATGTGTCCCTATTACTGCACCTGATACCCCAATACTGAGCCGCTGCTGCCGTATGTGTCCCTATTACTGCACCTGATACCCCAATACTGAGCCGCTGCTGCCGTATGTGTCCCTATTACTGCACCTGATACCCCAATACTGAGCCGCTGCTGCCGTATGTGTCCCTATTACTGCCCCTGATACCCCAATACTGAGCTGCTGCTGCCGTATGTGTCCCTATTACTGCTCCTGCTGTGTGATACAAATGCAATGCTCCTCATACTGCATCACATAGTAATGCCACCACTGTGCCCTTACATAGTACAATTTCTCCTTTGTGCTCTCACGGTAGCCCCAAACTCCTTACAGGCCCCCACACTGTATAATGGCCCGACAGCAGCCTTCAAACTGTATAGTGACCCCGGCGTTAGCTCCCACACTGTATAATGACTCCTGCCTTAGGTCCCATGCTGTGTAACGGCCCCCACATTATCTACCACACTTTATAATGACCCCTCCATTAGCTTCCACACTGTATAATGACCCCCGCATTAGTGTCCATGCTGTATAATGACCTCCGCATTAGCTTCCACGCTGTATAATGGAACCCGCTGTAGCTCCCACTCCTTGGATTCTGGTCACTGTCTGTCCCTCTCTGTGGGCTGATACTTGCACAGCCCTGAAATATATGACAAAGACCTAAATAGAAGAAACTGCCAGTGGGTGTGTATAGAAGCCATCATAAGGGTATAGCTCCCTGAATGTGTCCAGGTATCACTAAAGGAATACTCTTGTCTGGACAAGACCCCAAAGAGGGAAACGGAAATGAGGGAACCAGAAAAAAGGGGGGGGGGAGGTAGAATATTACCAATCTAAAGAAAAAACTACACCCCCTGGCTCTTCTGTTCTTCTTTCCTCTTCTCCCCCTTGGGGATCTTGTGATCTAGACTGAGTATATGTAAATGGACCCGTACCCATTTACCCATACACACACTGTATATGCTGTACGCACCACACACCCACTGTATACGCCGTACGCACCACACACACTGTATACGCCGTACACACCACACACACTGTATACACCGTACACACCACACATCCATACACTGTATACGCCGTACGCACCACACACACAAACACTGTATACACTGTACACACCACACACACAGTATACGCCATACGCAACACACACTGTATACACCGTACGCACCACACACACAGTATACGCCATACGCAACACACACACACTGTATACACTGTACGCACCACACACACAGGCACACTTTATACACCGTACACACCACACACAGAGTATACGCCATACGCAACACACACTGTATACAACGTACGCACTACACACAGTATACGCCATGCGCAACACACACACACTGTATACACCATACGCACCACACACAGTATAAGCCATACGCACCACACACACTGTAAACGCCGTACATACCACACCCACACACTTTATACTCATCCTCTTGCGCGGTACCACCAGCGGAACACTGTTGCAAACATGCCACTGCCAGGATCAGCCGAATGACTCACTGACCGCCGCCATCTTTGTACAAGAGGAGCTCATAGCACATGGGGTAGACAGGTCAAAGAAGAGAGCACAGACGGGGGAAAGAGAGAGTGGATAGGTGGGTGAGCACATGGGGGGGGGGGAGAAAGATTCTCAACACTACAAAGCCTGCCCCCATTGTGACATTACTGCCCTCCCGAAGCGATAGCATCGGGTCTCCATATAGTAAATATATATTCATCCTCAACTTTTTAAATAAAAAGTTTTACCTTTTATTTTTCATATTTCGTGTTTTTTTATTTTTCATGTTTACCACCTTAGATATACGGATATGAAATCCTGCAGACACTGGTCTGATGGGATCCTGACCCAGGCTACAGGATAGAACATATAATTGGGTTGGGGTCTTATCAGACCAGTGTCTTTGTGTATGTGTATATACAGTGTATATATATATATATATATATATATATATATATATATATATACATACATATACACACAGACAAGACTGGTCAGTAATGTGCACTCATGGTCCTGACCCTGGCAGCAGGACCCCACACATGAGGATATTTGACTCTTTCCCATATAAGGTATATATAGGAAAGAGACACACCGTATATCCTTCTCTGTGGGGTCCTGCAGCCAGGGTGAGTGCACATCACATTACTGACCAGCCCCCATAAATCTGCAGTGCCTTAAAAACTGCAGCTACAGCACAGGAATCCTGGTGGGTCTTATCAGGAGAGCAGCAGAGTAGAGTCGAAGTGGGAGCTGTACTTACACCCGTGTGTCCTGCTCCTCTCACTGGAAAAAGATGCTCCTTCTTCCTGTCTGCTCTGCAGCACACATGGCATGCCCAGTACTCAGCGTGCAGTGTGGGCGTGTCCTCAGTATACTGGAGGCAGGCAGCTGTCAGGTACAGTGCTCAGTGCTGCCACTGCATGGGGGGGGGGCTGCTTTGGGGAATATGTTACTCTCCAGCCACTGCCCGCGGTAGTGCAGGGAGATCATGTCTCCCTCTTCTCTACTACGGAGCTTACAGTAACTATATCGGCGGGCTGTGCACTCTGATATAATTAAGTGTAGCATAGCTCCGGGTGGGCCCCTGTGAGTGGTGGGCCCGGGGCGACCGCACCCTCTGCCCCCCTGCTAGCTACGCTACTGGTCTGCTCCCTTGTGTCTCTCTGACAATCTGACCTCTCCTTCCCTTCAAATCACAATATATATAGGGGAGTCACCTAGGAATAGGCTCAAAAGCTCCCCCTTGTGGCCTGGAGTGTGAACATGTTGTGTGCGTGGTGATGATTACCTGATAAAAGATATCCTTCATCGCTTCCAAAGGTAACATCACTCTCCCCGTGAGGAAAGCAATGCTACTGTGACGACCAGGACCCTGGGGCGCCACATAAGTAATGTCTCCAGGTCTGTCAGATGTATTCTTATTAGGCATCATGCACTGAAGTACAGTGCAGTGTATTACTAAAGCAATCACATGGAAATGTCCCCTAGTGAGACTAAAAAAATATGAAAGGCCTAAAATAAAATGTTCAAAGTTTTACATAATATCTTATCTACAGTATGTAATGAAAAAACAAAATGTTTTTTCTTCTTATACCTCTATTTTAAAAAATAAAAAATGCACATAACTGATATCCTCTCAACCATAATGACTCCAACTACAAATGTTTTTTTCATGCCACACCATGAGCATTTTTTTTATGATCTCTGTGCCAAAAAAAGGAATATTACTTAATCCATAAGTTCTATACAACCCAAAATGGTACAAATGAACTATACCTTATAATGCTCTGTCAGTGAAAAAATAAAAAAGTAACGGCTCTTGGAATGTGGAGACACAGAAATTTTCTCTTTCAATTTTAGAAAACTTGAATAAAACTTGAAACTGCCACAAAGGACACGTTCACACGTTCAGTATTTGGTCAGCATTTTACCTCAGTATTTGTAAGCCAAATCCTGGAACTATCAGAGAAAAAGTATAATAGAAACATGTCACTTCTGTATTTTTCACCCACTCGTGGTTTTGGCTTACAGATACTGAGGTAAAAACTAACCAAATACTGAACGTGTGAACATGGCCAAAGTGTAAAGCTCCCCATAAACACTAGATTGCTGTCAGTTGAGCTATGGTTTGACCAATCATTCAGCCTGAAGCTATCTTGCTTGGCTGACTTATACACAGGAGCACTTTCTCTGACAAGCATTCAAATCTTGTCTATGAAGGGGATGTTGTCAGACGTCTCTGGCGGTGACTTATCACTATAGAAAGGATCGGCAGAAAAGGATCGGCAGAATCGGATATGCTAAATCCTTATCTCCTAAGACAATCTTCTGTTGGTAGGAGGTGGACCCTATACTCCTTAGATGGGTATCACCGACGTGTATCAAGGCCACTATTCGCTGTGAGGAAAGGATTATAGAGCAATTTTTGCCTTTTTAATTTAAGAAAAATCGAGCATGGTTTGTACATAGGCGGATAATAAAAATACTTCACAATTTGATTATTCCTATTTTGCAAATACTGTAACATAAAGTGGCAATTCTTGATTAAATTGCTCTTTATTAGATAGTCATTTTTACAAATTTTATTCTACACATGGCATCAACTTAAATCAAACAACCATTGAAATAATTTTGTACAATGAAAAAGTTATTATAAATCAAATTATACTAAGTGACATGCTACATTTGCTACACAGTTGTAAAAAGAAGAAATCTTGCGCATGTTAACCCAGGTCCCTTCACAGAATATTAATTTGGTATCAGTGTTAACAGCAGAATTACATAGGTCACACTTCATTACTAAAAGACCATAGCAGTCATTCCTTTCCTATTTTCTGTGTGATGTTATTTAAACCTGCAAGTCAGCCAGGAGTTTAGGTACCATACATTTAGAGGTAGCTATAAAACCTATGGTGAGAGTAAAAAACTTTCTTTCAAAAACTTGAAGGGAACCTGTCACTTGATTCAAACCACAGGGAGCATGAGGAGAGTAGTCAACAGAGGGTGGCCCTGGATTAATCCATCCCTATAGTCACTCGCCGTCTCCTCAAACTATGTTTTGCCCGAAACTGTAGGTGCATTCGTGCAGTCAAAAGCAATCATGCAGCCAAACTCTGATTCATGTTGCTTGTGGCTTGGGCAGCGTAAATTGAGTGACAGGTTTCTTTTGGTCAGAAGAATAGAATGAACAAGATGAAGAGGAAGACCAGCATCCCGATGGCTTAACACAATCAAGATAAAGGTGGATATGACCCTAGTGGACTTTCCAGGCTTGCACAAGATCGATCTTTCTACAGAGCGTTCATCTAGCAATTCGCTAATGCTCGAGATCGAGCTGAAGGCTGTTAATAATAATACTACTAATAATGATAATAACTTTTAATTGATAAGAACATTAAAATGACAGAATGGAAAACATTGTAATGATGGACAAGGAAAGAGCGGACTGATTAATCACATTTTCTTTTACATTCTGGAACATAATTTATCTGGGTAATGGTATTGACCTCTTTCAATGGATTATGTGCATTGTTACGCTGTAAACAATGTTCAGGAATATGTATAAAGAGCATAACAAAAAATTTATGGTGTTGACTTCGACTGCAAATTTACCACATCTCAATCTGGTCAAGCATCTGTGAGATTTGATGGACACATGGAGTCCCCACCTTGCAATTTACAGGTCTTAAATGAGCATGGGCTTGATGATGTCATGAAGCCTCATCTATCACAGGACACCTTCAGAGGTCTTGTAGAGTTCATGCCTTTATAGGTCAGTACTGTTTTGGTTTTGGGAACCTACAGAATAAGCAAACTCAAACCACAAACAGACTTGCAGAAAGTCAATATACTTAGCAGGTCTCAAGGGTACGGCAGTTTTTCTCTTTCACTCATTCTTAAGGATCTGGCTTTTAATGCAGAGGACCACATGTTGCATGCACAAAATAGATTTTAACCGGGTAAGTGTTTTGAGGGAAGAGGTAGTAGAAAACTGTTTAAGAACCAAAATGAGGGGACACTGACTAATTTGCAATCAGAGAATAGCCTAGGTTAAATCCATAAGATCAAGGAAAAATGTCTTGAAGAATAATCATCAACCAGTTCGGTGGTCAAATCCAAAATGGCATTCCAGAAATAGAGAAAAGAGAAACAAAGCTGCCTCAGAGAACAATGGGCCAATCCAATTATCGTTCCAGGAACGCAGAAATATACAATGCAATAACTGATAAGTGCTAGGAAAAGATATTGAGTTTTAAATAGGACATTTGTGCTCCCATAGGTTACCAAACCCACCCCATTATTGGTCAGCTGAGTGGCTATTAAAATTGACTCGCCAGAAAGACCTTTGCAAACATGGGTCAATCAATAAACTCATCAGGAATGGAGAAATATACAGCGTAAAAACTGGCAAGTGACAAGAGAAAGTGTGGGGAATGATATTAGCGGCCCCATTGGTAAACAAGCCCAGTTTGTCTTTGGTTCTCTGCATGGCCCTAGCAATTATCTGGCCTTTACATGCTACAAATGTATCTGTGACTGCTCCCTCCCGCTACATGGTCTGAGTGTCCACCCATTATTAAAACATGTTTATAAAGGTCCTAGCAGCCAGAGAATTGCTAGGGTGAAATAAGTATTGAACATGTCACCAATTTTCTAAGTAAATATATTTTTATGGGTTCTATTGACATGAAATTCTCATGTGATGTCGGTAATTCGATTCGACATCCACACAGGCAAATAAGTTAAATTAGAGTTGTCCATAAAATTAGTTACATGCAATAATGAAAAATGACTCAAGGAAAAAGTATTGAACAGACTCACTGAAATGTATTTTATACTTCATACAAAAGCCTTTGTTGGTGATGACAGCTTCAAGACGACTCCTGTATGGAGAAACTAGTCGCATGCATTGCTCAGGTGTGATTTTTGCCCATTCTTCCACACAAATTCTCTTCAAATCCTGGAGGTTCTGTGGGCTCCATCTATGAACTCTGAGCTTTGGTTCCTTACACAAATTTTCATTTGGATTCAGGTCAGGTGATTGGTTAGGTCTTTCTAGCAGCTTTATTTTCTTTCTCTGAAACCAATTGAGAGTTTACTTGCTGTTTGTTTGGGATCATTGTCTTCCTGAAATGTCAACCCTCATTTCATCTTTATCATCCTGATAGATAGCATCAGATTTTTATAAAAAATGTATTGATACGGGTGCTTCTCACAAAATTAGAATATCATAAAAAAATTTATTTATTTCAGTTCCTCAATACAGAAATTGAAACTCCTATATTATATAGAGTTTTTACAAACAGAGTGATCTATTTCAAGTGTTTATTTCTGTTAATATTGATGATTATGGCTTACAGCCAATGAAAACCAAAAAGTCATTATCTCAGCAAATTAGAATAATTAACAAAAAACACCTGCAAAGGCTTCCTAAGCATTTAATAAGGTCCCTTAGTCTGTTTCAGTAGGCTCCACAATCATGAGGAAGACTACTGACTTGACAGATGTCCAGAAGGGAGTCATTGCATTTCATTTGGAAATCAAGCTCTCAGGGTCTGGAAGAAATGTGGAGAGGAACACAATCCATGCTGCTTGAAATCTAGTGTGAAGTTTCCACAATCGGTGATGGTTTGGGGAGCCATGTCAGCTGTTGTTGTATGTCCACTGTGTTTTATCAAGACCAAAGTCAGGTCAGCCATCTACCAGGAAATTTTAGAGCACTTAATGCTTCCCTCTGCCAACAAGCTTTTTGTAGATGGAAATTTTATTCTCTAGCAGGAATTGACACCTGTCCACACTGCCAAAAGTAACAATACCTGATTTAAAAACAACAGTATCACTGTGCTTGATTGGCCAGCAAACTCACCTGACCTTAAGTCCATAGAGAATCTATGGGGTATTGTAAAGAGGAAGATGATAGACACCAAACCCAATGTAAGGGGGTGTGCAGGTGGCTGGTTTGAGCCCTGCATTCCTGTGCATGCCTACCTAATGAAACTGGGTATGTTTTGTGTTTGCTGTATGCCCTGTGTAGTTTATGATAGTTTACGCTGTTTAATATGATAATGGCTGACACTGTTCTGATATCTGTGTGTTAGGGACAGGAATAGGGACAGTCAGTGGCAGTGGTAGGTCAGCACTGGTAAGGGTTATGGCAGTGTAGTTACGGGTTAGTGTTAAGGGGGCGCTGTAGAGTAGGAGATTAGATTGTGTTGAGAACTGGTTTCAGTCAGAGTACTGACAGTTGAGAAAGGGGGTAGAGCCAGTGTAGTGGCAGGGAGACTGCCTTCCTGAGGTAATTTTCAGGTAGTGGGAGGAGCTAAAACTGTGTGAGGAGAATTGTTCTAGAAGGAGTTGTGACAGAAAGCTGAACAGAGCAACAGTGTAGAGTTAAGAGAGCGAGGCAGCCTGGAAGAATCAGTGGCTAGTCTGTGGGTTACCTCCCGTGACGTCCGGGACTTACTGTCCGAACAGGAATTGCGGAGGCAACCTGAATTTTCACCCAAGATGGGGAAAGTGGATGGGGAGCACTCAGTATCAGCTAGCTGGATGGTTCAGGAAGCTGCGGGCCTGGGAGCCATGGTGCAGGGGGAAAAGCTGAGGGAGCAGACCAGGGAAAACGCAGGAGATGGATTACTCATGTATTGGGAAAATGGATGGACTGTAACTGTTATGAAGATGCACGAGTTAAGTAAAGTTTTATTGAAAATGAACTCGGACTTTGAGGACATTTGTTTGTGTTGGCGACGGATTGGAGCCCTGTATGCTGTGAAGGATTCTGACCCACAGGTGGGTGAAACACGTGACACACACAGCACACCACAAAATGGACATGATGTTTCTGTAGCGGAGCGTCGGGGTGTGATGAGGAAGCAGCAGCAATCCGTCAGTACAGCTACCACCCTGGCCCCCGTTACACCAACAATATAGATGAGCTGAATGCTGCTATCAAAGCAACCTGGGCTTTTATAACACCTCAGCAGTGCCACTGGCTGATCGCCTCCATACCAGGCCACATTAATGCAGTAATTGATTCCAAACGAGCCCCGACCAAGTATTAAGTGCATTTACTGAACATACATTTCAGTAGGCCAACGTTTTGGATTTTAGAATAATTTTTCAAGCTGGTGCTATAAAATATTCTAATTTACTGAGATAATGACTTTTGGGTATTCATTGGCTGTAAGCCATAATCATCAACATTAACAGAAATAAACACTTGAAATACATCACTCTGTGTGTAATGACTCTATGTAATATGAGATTAATTTTTTGTATTGAAGAACTGAAATAAATTATTTTTTTACGATATTTTAATTTTGTGAGAAGCACCTGTACGTTTGTCCATTCATCCTTCGTTCAATCATGTGAAGTTTGCCAGTGCCGTATGCTGAAAAGTAGCCCACACCATGATGTTTCTACCCCCAAACTTCACTGTTGGAATGGTGTATTTGGAGTGATATGCAGTGCCTTTTGGCCTCCAAACATGGTATGTATTAGGGCAAAAAGAGTTAAATTTTCATCTCATTTGACCAGGCTGTATTATGCCAGTATTTCACAGGCTTGTCTAAAGTTTGTTGCGCAAACTTTAAACTCGCTTCACCATGCATTTTTCTTCGGTATTGGAGTCTTGTGTGGTGAGCATGCATACAGGCTTTGGAGGTTGAATGTATTACTTATAGTTTTCTTTTAAACTTTAGTACCTACCCATTACAGGTTTTTTGGTAACTCTCTGCATGTGGTCCTTGGCTCTTGGACAAATGCTCTGATAATTCTTTTCACTTCTCTATCTGAAATCTTGCTGAGAGCATATAAATGTGGCTAGATTATGCGTCCAACAATGCTTGAACCTTCAGTAGTTTAGAAATTCTTCTGTAACCAATGCTATCAGTATGTTTTGCAGCAATAATGTTGAGAAAGTCTTGAGACAAGTCACTGTTTTTACCCATCATGAGATGTTTCTTGTGTGGCACCTTGGTAATGAGAGACCTTTTTTATAGGCCATCAGTTGAACCAGCTGATATTATGCTTCACTAAGTGGCAGGATTGCTTTTTATTTATTGATAGATTTCAGCTGTCATGGCTTTCCATGTCTTTTTCATCTCTCTTAATGTGTTCAATACTTTTTCCCTGGGTCACTTCTCATTATTACAAATAACTAACTTTATGGGCATCTATGCTTGATTTCTTTGCATGTGTGGATTGGATGGGTTGCTACCAACATCTGTTGGGAATTTCAAGTCAATAGCACCTTTAGGCCATGTGCACATGTTGAGGATTTCTTGCAGAAATTTCCTGAAGAAAACCGGAAATTTTCTGCAAGAAATCCGCATTTTTTTTTTGCGTTTTTCCGGTTTTTTCGCGTTTTTTTAGCATTCTGCAAGCGTAATTAGCTTGCAGAATGCTAAAGTTTTCCAAGCGATCCGTAGCATCGCTTGGAAAACTGACTGACAAGTTGGTCACACTTGTCAAACATACTGTTTGACAAGTGTGACCAACTTTTTACTATAGATGCAGCTTATGCAGCATCTATAGTAAAAGATAGAATGTTTAAAAATAATAAAAAAATAAAAAAATGCTTATACTCACCCAGACATCTCATCAGCGGCGTCCGTTCGTCTTCCTATAGCTGGTCTGTGCGCACAGGGCCTTCCGTGACGTCATGGTCACGTGAGCGGTCACATGACCGCTCACGACCAATCACAGGACAGTGACGTCATCGGCAAGGTCCTTCGCCGCACACCAGCTACAGGAACCGAACGGCAGCGTGCAGTGGTGAGGCGGGAACACTGCGCGGGACATTGAGGGTGAGTATAGGCCTATTTTTTATTTTAATTCTTATTTTTTGACCACTTATATGGTGCCCAGTGCGTGGAGGAGAGTCTCCTCTCCTCCACCCTGGGTACCAACCGCACATAATCTGCTTACTTCCCGCATCGTGGGCACAGCCCCGTGCGGGAAGTAAGCAGATCAATGGACTCCTAGGTGTGCGGAATCCCTGCAATTCCGCATTTTTAATGAACATGTTGCTTTTTTTTCCGCTATGCGATTTTTTCGCGGAAAAAATCGCAACATTTGCACAAAAAATGCGGAATACCTTGTAAATAATAGGAGGCATATGTTAGCATTTTTTTCGCGTTTTTATCACGTTTTTATAGCGAAAAAACGCGAAAAAAACGCTAAAAATCCTGAACGTGTGCACATGGCCTTAGAAATAAATTTACACAGATAATTGATGACATGTTTACCAGCTCTATTTATACACAGTAATTTTATGTAAAAATGTTATCAATATGCAGGTGTGGGCATTTTAAATGTATAAGAGCCTCATTAGACAACAGCTGCACTCTGTGTATTGAATGGGGATTTCCCATCTTCTAGGCATTACATTGCAGCTCAGTTCCTACTGAAGTGAATGGGAGAACTGCTCTACTTCATTTACTGTTTACATTTGGAATCCTCTGGATCTAATAGCAGATGATTGACTGGAATGCCTAGTGTCAAACCCATGATGTTGATGATCTATTTTAAATATAGGTCATCTATATAAATAGCCTGGTAAACTCCTTCTTCTGATCACAGTCTAAGGAACAAGATGTGCTAATACCTGTGGGAGTATTCAGCACTCTGATGAGTGAAATGGATTATGGTTGTTTTCAGGTGCTTGCCAGAAGGCTAGGAACCTGTGTTAGTGAAAGGACAGTGCATGAGAAGCATAGAGACACTGAAGTTGGCTGTATTCAGCATCCTTCAGAGCAGTGCTTGCAAGATCTATAGCAAAGAGTTTACAAGGATATGCTCCTCGCCTAGGAAATTGACCACAGCTGATAGACAGCAGAGGAAGCTGGTAACCCAGGCAACAAGCAGTAAACTATAGATTTAAAAATCCCACCATTCTCTAGATTGGAGGGGATTTGTAGAATCCGACAATTTGCAAAGTTGCTTGATCACACAAGCTCTTTGGAATTTTATACATTTTTGATGGGAGCACCCCTTTTATAATCCGTGTTGAAGTCAAAGTTCTTTTCATCCAGAAGATGGAATTTCCAGGAGCTTATTTGCCACTGAATGCAATGGAGATTTATCAAAATAAGTATGGATAATTTTTGCCTATAGCAATCAGATTCCAAATAAAAGAAGCAATCTGATTGCTCACTATGGGTAAATGATATTTCCTTATGCTGTTTTGCTAAATCTTCCATCTAGTAAGAAAAACAAAGCAGCTTTATTTATAACATGGCATACCAAATAGAGATCAAAAACTCATTGTAATATTTACAGCAACATTAGAGCTCTAAAATAGTCACCCGACCGCAAGTTGCAGACAAGTTGCACAAATATTTTTGGTCACATGACTTGTCGATGCACTAATGCTCTGCAACACGTAACCATGTAGTCCATTCTACTCATGGTTTCCTATGAAATTAGTTCTTATGTGTGATCCAAGATTTAAGAAATGGATGCAACTCAGCTCAAATTGCATAAATTGGCATAAATTGCTTTGTAAATTCGTAAAATTTTGGTAAAAAAATTCTAGAATTTTGACATTTTCACTCTTGTTTCTCCCAGCTGCACCAAAATAGGCAGAGCTATGATAAGCTATGACTAGTGTTGAGCATTCCGATACCGCAAGTATCGGGTATCGGCCGATATTTGCGGTATCGGAATTCCGATACCGAGTTCCGATATTTTTGTGATATCAGAAATCAGAATCGGAAGTTCCCAGTGTATGGTTCCCAGGGTCTGGAGGAGAGGAAACTCTCCTTCAGGCCCTGGGATCCATATTCATGTGTAAAATAAAGAATAAAAATAAAAAATAGGGATATACTCACCCTCTGACGCGCCCTGGTTGTAACCGCTGCAACCGGCAGCCTCCGTTCCTAAGAATGAGCGAGTGAAGGACCTGTGATGACGTCGCGGCTTGTGATTGGTCGCGTGAGCGGTCACATGAGCGGTCATGTGACCAATCACAAGCCGCAACGTCATCGAAGGTCCTTAACTCGGCATTCTTAGGAACAGAGGCACCGCTAAGAGCAGGGGCCGCCGGAGGGGTGAGTATATCAATATTTTTTATTTTTATTCTTTATTTTATACATGAATATGGATCCCAGGGCCTGAAGGAGAGTTTCCTCTCCTTCAGACCCTGGGAACCATTCCGACATTTTGTGTCCCATAGATATGCATTGGTATCGGGTATCGGCGAGATCCGATATTTTGCCGGTATCGGCCGA
Organism: Ranitomeya variabilis; assembly: GCF_051348905.1. Taxonomy (NCBI): domain Eukaryota; kingdom Metazoa; phylum Chordata; class Amphibia; order Anura; family Dendrobatidae; genus Ranitomeya; species Ranitomeya variabilis. The sequence goes on from NC_135234.1 coordinate 528,607,410, forward strand.
TCCAATCCGATACCGATACCTTTGCATATCGGAAGGTATCGCTCAACACTAGCTATGACACTCCTTATGCCTGAAATCATCCTCCAGTCAGGGACTGGTTTAAGACTTCTAATGTGAGGTACAGAGGTACAAATCACTTGTCAAACGCTCCTGATTCAAGAAGAGACATGAACTTCTTCATAAATCAGGAGAATCTGACTTCACCACGGCACCTCATCAAGACTGGAAAATTGCTAATCTTGAAGAATCAGTGCCTGTATGTGTTAGGGGTCGAGTTCCCGCCTCTGCACAGGGGGAATCTCGGGCCATCTCCGCTGCGGTCTCCCATTCTTCTCCTGCCGCAGTGGAGACATCGGTCCCAGTGTCTCGCTCAGTCTGACTCTGTACAAAGAGTTACTGCTGCCTTTCCTGCTTCTGCCATTGAAGACAGTGCTGGGCAGCGGCGAGCAGATGCTTCTGGGACTAAGTCCTGCTTTTCTCATTCTGAGCATGCCCAGAGTAAGATCTCTCAGTGGAGATCGAGGGTCACATGATCAGATACTGCAGCTAAGGCCATTGGTCCTTCAGGAAGGTCCTGTAGGTGCTCACGCTCTGTGGCAGCCTCTCATTGGTCCTTCTAGGAAGGTCCTATATGTGCTGCAACTATTTAAGGCTCGCATGGCCGCACGGCCATGCGCTAGTATTGTTCTTTGTTATGTGCTTTGCACCAGTGTGGTCACGTGAGAGTGTGTTCAGGGACCCGTCTGAAATAAGCCCCTAGAATGCTGGCACCTCCGGCGAGGAGTTTGTGTTTGTATGTATTCAGGGACCTGGCTAAAATAAGCCCCTAAATGCTGGCACCTCTGGCAAGGAGTTTTGTGTGCATGCGTGACCACTGACTGCTCTCTGTTTGGGCAGTTAGCCTGTGCCTCTGTGAAGTCTAACAGGGCACAGTGCTTTGCCTTCACGGCTACTCGGTGAATTAACTGAGTTAATCCATAACGCCTTATAGTGCTGCCTGTTGTGAATTTGGTTTCTGGGCTCCCCCAGTGGTTACTGGTGGTACTGAACTTGTGTGCTTCATCTCCTCTGTTCACCTGTTTCCATCAGGATGTGGGAGTTTCTATTTAGCCTTGCTCCTCAGTCATTTCTATGCCGGCCAACAATGTTACCAGAAGCCTTTCTGTTGCATGTTCCTGCTCCTAGACTACTATCAGCTAAGTTGGACTTGTAGTCCTAAGATTGTTTTGCATTTTTATTCCAGTTCTCTGTGTTTGAATATTTCTGAGGCTGGAAGCTCTTGTGAGCTGAAATTGCCACTCTGGTGTCATGAGTTGATATTAGAGTCTTAAAGTAATTTCAGGATGGTGTTTTGAAAGGGTTTTCAGCTGACTGTGAAGTTCCCTTTTCTGTCTTCCTACTATCTAGTAAGCGGACCTCAATTTGCTAAACCTATCTTCATACTTCGTATGTCAATTTCCTCTAAAATCACCGACAATATATGTGGGGGCTACTGTCTGCCTTTTGGGGAAAATTTCTCTAGAGGTAAGCCAGGTCTGTATTTTCCTCTGCTAGGGTCAGTCAGTCCTCCGGCTGGCGCTGGGCGTCTAGGGATAAAACGTAGGCACGCTACCCGGCCACTGTTAGTTGTGCGCTAGGTTTAGCTCACAGTCAGCTCGAGTTCCCATCTTCCAAGAGCTAGTCCTTTTGTATGCTTTACTACGGTCTCTTGCCATTGAGAACCATGACAGTTTGGCCGGCCAAGGGTTAAAATAATTGGCAGAAGAAAGGAGAGAAAAGAAGTCTGCAGAGAATTTTTTTTTTTTTTTTTTCTGAGTTTGCTCATTAGTTGATTCACTTGCATCTCTGCTTACTGCAGCCTTCGTCTCTCTGTCCTTCTAATCCTTGAATGGTTCTGATTTCACCTGATTAAAATGGATCCTCAGAGTTTAGCTACAGGTTTGGATAATCTCGCTATGAAGGTTCAAAGTTTACAGGATTTTGTAATTCATGCTCCTATATCTGAACCTAGAATTCCTTTACCTGAATTTTTCTCCGGGGATAGATCTCGCTTCCAGAATTTCAAACATAATTGTAAATTATTTTTGTCTCTGAGATCTCGCTCCGCTGGAGATCCTGCACAGCAGGTCAGGATTGTAATTTCCTTGCTCCGGGGCGACCCTCAGGATTGGGCATTTGCTTTGGCACCAGGGGATCCTGCGTTGCTCAATGTGGATGCGTTTTTCCTGGCTTTGGGGTTGCTTTATGAGGAACCTCATTTAGAGATTCAGGCTGAAAAAGCCTTGATGGCCCTGTCTCAAGGGCAAGATGAGGCTGAAATATACTGCCAAAAATTTCGTAAGTGGTCTGTGCTTACTCAGTGGAATGAGTGCGCCCTGGCGGCGAATTTCAGAGAGGGTCTCTCTGATGCCATTAAAGATGTTATGGTGGGGTTCCCTGTGCCTACAGGTCTGAATGAGTCCATGACAATGGCTATTCAGATTGATCGGCGTTTGCGGGAGCGCAAACCTGTGCACCATTTGGCGGTGTCTACTGAGAAGGCGCCAGAGATTATGCAATGTGATAGAATTCTGTCCAGAAGCGAACGACAGAATTTTAGGCGAAAGAATGGGTTATGCTTCTATTGTGGTGATTCAACTCATGTTATATCAGCATGCTCTAAACGCACTAAGAAGGTTGATAAGTCTGTTTCAATTGGCACTTTACAGTCTAAGTTTATTCTATCTGTGACCCTGATTTGCTCTTTATCGTCTATTACCGCGGACGCCTATGTCGACTCTGGCGCCGCTTTGAGTCTTATGGATTGGTCCTTTGCCAAACGCTGTGGGTTTAATTTAGAGCCTCTGGAAGTTCCTATACCTCTGAAGGGTATTGACTCCACGCCATTGGCTAGTAATAAACCACAATACTGGACACAAGTAACTATGCGTATTAATCCAGATCACCAGGAGATTATTCGCTTCCTTGTGTTGTATAATCTACATGATGTGTTGGTGCTTGGATTGCCATGGTTGCAATCTCATAACCCAGTCCTCGACTGGAAAGCAATGTCTGTGTTAAGCTGGGGATGTCAGGGGACTCATGGGGACGTACCTTTGGTTTCCATTTCGTCATCTATTCCCTCTGAGATTCCGGAATTTTTATCTGATTATCGTGACGTTTTTGAGGAGCCTAAACTTGGTTCACTACCTCCGCACAGAGATTGCGATTGTACTATAGATCTGATTCCGGGCAGTAGGTTTCCAAAGGGTCGTTTATTTAATCTATCTGTGCCTGAACATGCTGCTATGCGGGAATATATTAAGGAGTCCTTGGAAAAGGGACATATTCGTCCTTCGTCATCTCCCTTAGGAGCCGGTTTTTTCTTTGTATCTAAAAAAGATGGCTCTTTGAGGCCGTGTATTGATTATCGGCTTTTGAATAAAATCACGGTTAAATATCAGTATCCTTTGCCACTGCTTACTGATTTGTTTGCTCGAATAAAGGGGGCCAAGTGGTTCTCTAAGATTGATCTTCGTGGGGCGTATAATTTAGTGCGAATTAAGCAGGTAGATGAGTGGAAAACCGCATTTAATACGCCTGAGGGCCATTTTGAGTATTTAGTAATGCCTTTAGGTCTTTCAAATGCCCCTTCAGTCTTTCAGTCTTTTATGCATGACATTTTCCGTGAATATTTGGATAAATTTATGATTGTGTATCTGGATGATATTTTGATTTTTTCGGATGACTGGGACTCTCATGTCCAACAGGTCAGGAGGGTTTTTCAGGTTTTGCGCTCTAATTCCTTGTGTGTAAAGGGTTCTAAGTGTGTTTTTGGGGTTCAAAAGATTTCGTTTTTGGGGTACATTTTTTCCCCCTCTTCCATTGAGATGGACCCTGTCAAGGTTCAGGCTATTTGTGATTGGACGCAACCCTCTTCTCTTAAGAGCCTTCAGAAGTTTTTGGGCTTTGCTAATTTTTATCGTCGATTTATAACTGGTTTTTCTGATGTTGCTAAGCCGTTGACTGATTTGACTAAGAAGGGTGCTGATGTTGCTGATTGGTCCCCTGCTGCTGTGGAGGCCTTTCGGGAGCTTAAGCGCCGCTTTTCTTCCGCCCCTGTATTGCGTCAGCCTGATGTTACTCTTCCTTTTCAGGTTGAGGTCGACGCTTCAGAAATCGGAGCTGGGGCGGTTTTGTCGCAGAAAAGTTCCGACTGCTCCGTGATGAGACCTTGCGCGTTCTTTTCTCGTAAATTTTCGCCCGCTGAGCGAAATTATGATATTGGTAATCGGGAGCTCTTGGCTATGAAGTGGGCTTTTGAGGAGTGGCGTCATTGGCTTGAGGGGGCTAGACATCAGGTGGTGGTATTGACCGACCACAAGAATTTGATTTATCTTGAGTCTGCCAGGCGCCTGAATCCTAGACAGGCGCGCTGGTCGTTATTTTTCTCTCGGTTTAATTTTGTGGTTTCTTACCTACCGGGTTCTAAAAATGTGAAGGCGGATGCCCTTTCTAGGAGTTTTGAGCCTGATTCCCCTGGTAATTCTGAACCTACAGGTATCCTTAAGGATGGAGTGATATTATCTGCTGTTTCCCCAGACTTGCGACGGGTCTTGCAGGAGTTTCAGGCGGATAGACCTGATCGTTGCCCGCCTGGTAGACTGTTTGTTCCGGATGATTGGACCAGTAGAGTCATCTCGGAGGTCCATTCTTCTGCGTTAGCTGGTCATCCTGGAATCTTTGGTACCAGGGATTTGGTGGCTAGGTCCTTCTGGTGGCCTTCCCTGTCGCGAGATGTGCGAGGTTTTGTGCAGTCTTGTGATGTTTGTGCTCGGGCCAAGCCTTGTTGTTCTCGGGCTAGTGGATTGTTGTTATCTTTGCCTATTCCGAAGAGGCCTTGGACTCACATCTCCATGGATTTTATTTCTGATCTCCCTGTTTCTCAGAAGATGTCTGTCATCTGGGTGGTGTGTGACCGTTTCTCTAAGATGGTCCATTTGGTCCCCTTGCCTAAATTGCCTTCCTCATCCGAGCTGGTTCCTCTGTTTTTTCAAAATGTGGTTCGCTTGCATGGTATTCCGGAGAATATCGTTTCTGACAGGGGAACCCAATTCGTGTCTAGATTTTGGCGAGCGTTCTGTGCTAGGATGGGCATTGATTTGTCTTTTTCGTCTGCTTTCCATCCTCAGACTAATGGCCAGACCGAGCGAACTAATCAGACCTTGGAGACTTATTTGAGGTGTTTTGTGTCTGCGGATCAGGATGATTGGGTTGCCTTTTTGCCCTTGGCGGAGTTTGCCCTCAATAACCGGGCTAGTTCTGCCACCTTGGTTTCTCCTTTCTTCTGTAATTCGGGGTTTCATCCTCGTTTCTCTTCCGGTCAGGTGGAGTCTTCGGATTGTCCTGGAGTGGATGCTGTGGTGGAGAGGTTGCATCAGATTTGGGGGCATGTGGTGGACAATTTGAAGTTGTCCCAGGAGAAGACTCAGCAGTTTGCCAACCGCCGTCGTCGTGCTGGTCCTCGTCTTTGTGTTGGGGACTTGGTGTGGTTGTCTTCTCGTTTTGTCCCTATGAAGGTTTCTTCTCCTAAGTTTAAGCCTCGGTTCATCGGCCCGTACAAGATATTGGAGATTCTTAACCCTGTGTCCTTTCGTTTGGACCTCCCTGCATCTTTTTCTATTCATAATGTCTTCCATCGGTCATTGTTGCGCAGGTATGAGGTACCGGTTGTGCCTTCCGTTGAGCCTCCTGCTCCGGTGTTGGTTGAGGGTGAGTTGGAGTACGTTGTCGAGAAGATCTTGGACTCCCGTGTTTCCAGACGGAGACTTCAGTATTTGGTCAAGTGGAAGGGCTACGGTCAGGAGGATAATTCTTGGGTGACAGCCTCTGATGTTCATGCCTCCGATTTGGTCCGTGCCTTTCATAGGGCTCATCCTGATCGCCCTGGTGGTTCTGGTGAGGGTTCGGTGCCCCCTCCTTGAGGGGGGGGTACTGTTGTGAATTTGGTTTCTGGGCTCCCCCGGTGGTTACTGGTGGTACTGAACTTGTGTGCTTCATCTCCTCTGTTCACCTGTTTCCATCAGGATGTGGGAGTTTCTATTTAGCCTTGCTCCTCAGTCATTTCTATGCCGGCCAACAATGTTACCAGAAGCCTTTCTGTTGCATGTTCCTGCTCCTAGACTACTATCAGCTAAGTTGGACTTGTAGTCCTAAGATTGTTTTGCATTTTTATTCCAGTTCTCTGTGTTTGAATATTTCTGAGGCTGGAAGCTCTTGTGAGCTGAAATTGCCACTCTGGTGTCATGAGTTGATATTAGAGTCTTAAAGTAATTTCAGGATGGTGTTTTGAAAGGGTTTTCAGCTGACTGTGAAGTTCCCTTTTCTGTCTTCCTACTATCTAGTAAGCGGACCTCAATTTGCTAAACCTATCTTCATACTTCGTATGTCAATTTCCTCTAAAATCACCGACAATATATGTGGGGGCTACTGTCTGCCTTTTGGGGAAAATTTCTCTAGAGGTAAGCCAGGTCTGTATTTTCCTCTGCTAGGGTCAGTCAGTCCTCCGGCTGGCGCTGGGCGTCTAGGGATAAAACGTAGGCACGCTACCCGGCCACTGTTAGTTGTGCGGTAGGTTTAGCTCACAGTCAGCTCGAGTTCCCATCTTCCAAGAGCTAGTCCTTTTGTATGCTTTACTACGGTCTCTTGCCATTGAGAACCATGACAGCTGCCGTTTGCTAGCAGCAGGTACTCCTGCACGGTGGACCCCGGGCTGCGAACACACCAATATAAAAAAAAACATCTCTATTTACTCGGTGCGTTCTGCTAGCCCTAACAGTATGTTTATTGTACAAATATCAAAAGACTGGCCGTCACTTCCAAACATAAATCAGGTGTAAACAGGTGCTTACTAAGAGTGTAAAGTAGCATTCAGTAGCGCTATAGCATGCAAACATGAAATATGAAATTTAAATTGCATTAATGCACTATAAAATATTGAAAATTGGGAATGCGCATAAATTGGCCAATTCATGTATACCCGGCAGCCACGATAAGGCAATTCTCGTTGCTGGGAATCTAAGGCGAATCCTCTCTTAATTTCAATGAAGCTTTTATTTAAACATTTTAAACTGGACACAGCTTTACAATAATGATTTTTTTTCCTCGCAGGGCAGTTTTAATTTTTACATCCTTAACAATAAAACATTCAACATAGGGGTAGACAGGACAATGACGATGGGAGGATAAGACAAGAGGGAAGAGACAAAAAATCCACAGTGTGTAAGTTAACTTTCGGTATACATACTCATTAAATTAACCTCGAAGTTTGCACTAGTCTATTTGTGATCGAACTGGAAATCTAGAGTGGACAAGGAATAGATGTACTTTGCAGTCTAGACCCCTCATCCCAACCCCCCTGCCTCAAAGAACTATGGGGAGAGGAGTAAGACTCGATCTAATTGTATATATGACTCCAGTCCCTTCCAGGGATTCAAGAGTTTAAAAAAGGGTTCCCACATGTCATTCCTCGTAGCCTCGATGCATTCATATAGCATAATATTGTTCATTCTTTCTTTGAGTCCTCTCTTAGACTGAAGTCTTCATTTATGTGGGTAGATAGGATTCTGCTGTAATTAAAACCACCAGTGGCTGAGGAGTGGAGTGCACAGTTGGAGAGCTTATGTATACAAATATCAAAAGACTGACTGTCACTTCCAAACAGAAAGCGGGTGTGAACAGTTGCTCAATAAGAGTGGAAATTACCGTATTTTTTGGACTATAAGATGCACCGGACCATAAGATGCACCCCAAATTGGGGTGAAAATTGCAGAAAAAATATTTTTTATAAGATGGGGGTCCGTCTTATTGTTCAAATTTACAGTATCTTACCTGAGGGCTGGCGGTGGCAGAGCAGGGTAGGTGCGGTGATGCGGTGGGCAATATGGCGTGCACCTGAGCAGGGTCCCTTCCTGTTTAGGTGGGTGACACCACGGCTTGGTTTCCATGGAGGGGTTGCAGTAGTGCTGTGGTGGCGGCAGAGGTGCTGGGATGATGAGGCGCAGTGAGCGGTATGGCGTGAGCAGGGTCCCTTCAAAAGGTGAGGTGACGCAGTGGCCCAGTATCCAAGGTAAGCAGCAGAGCCGGGTGAATCATGGCTTTATTGTTGGTGGCAGCCATCTTCCTGAGGCTGCGCATGTGCAGATGAAATGCTCTGCTTCCCGGCGCTTCAGGAAAATGGCCGTGGGAGGCCACGCGTGCGCAGATGGAGATCACGGCGGCCATTTTCCTGAAGATTTAGATCTCGGCTTCACAAAAATGGCTGCTGCGATCTCCATCTGCGCACACGCGGCCTCCCACGGCCATTTTCCTGAAGCCCCGGGAAGCAGAGCACTCCATCTGTGCATGTGCGGCCTCAGGAAGATGGCCGCTGCCAATGATAAAGCCATGATTCACCCGGCTCTGCTGCTTACCTTGGATACTGGGTTGCTGCATCACCTCACCTGTGGAAGAGACCCCGCTCATGCCATACTGCTCACTGCGCCTCATTATCCCCGCACCTCTGCCGCCGCCACACCTCTGCTGCTGCCACACCACTGCCGGTAAGCCTGCATTCCAACTATAAGATGCACCCCCCATTTTCCTCACATTTTTTTGGGGGAAAAAGTGCGTCTTATAGTGCAAAAAATACCGTCTGTTTACGAAATGAAATATAACGCAGATGTAACTAACTACCAATAACATTGGAACATAATCTGTCAAGGATGTTTGGAAATATTCCTGATAGGATCCCACCCTGTTTATCACATCCTTCTCCAGTGGCTGTATATGGTATTGATTTTCATATACAGCACAATCCTCAATCACATACAGTTGTGCTCAAAAGTTTACATGCCCCTGGAGAATTTTTTGCTTTCTTGGCTTTTTCTCAGAGAATATCAATGATAACACCAAAACTTTTTGTTCACTCATGGTTAGTGGTTGGGTGAAGCCATTTATTGTCAAACTGTGTTTTCTCTTTTTAAATCATAATGACAATTCAAAACATCCAAATGACCATGATCAAAAGTTGACATACCCTGGTGATTTGGGCCTGATAACATGCACAGAAGTTGACACAAATGGGTTTGAATGGCTACTAAAGTTAACATCATCACTTGGGACCTGTTTGCCTGTAATCAGTGTTTGTGCATATAAGCTGAGTGAGTTTCCGGGATCCAGACAGACTCTTGCATGTTTCATCCAGCCACTGACATTTCATGGGGAAAGCAAAAGAATTATCAACTGATCTACAGGAAAAGTTAGTTGAACTGTATGAAACAGGAAAGGGATACACAAGGATATCCAAGGAATTGATAATGCCAGTCAGCAGCGTTCTAACTGTGATTAACAAATGGAAAATCAGGGACTCTGTAAAAACAAAACCACAGTCATGTAGACCAACAAAAATCTCGTCCACAACTGCCACAAAAATTGTTTGGGATCCAAAAAAAAACCCCACAAGTAACTTCAGCTGAAATATAGGACTGTCTGAAAACTAGCTGTGTGGCTGTTTCAAGATGCACAATAAGGAGACACTTGAAGAAAAATGGGCTGCATGGTCAAGTTGCCAGAAGATGGCCATTACTGTGCAAATGCCACAAGGTATCTCACCGACAATACGCAAAACAGCACAGAGACAAGCTTCAAATCTTCTGGAACAAGGTAAATGAGACAAAAAATTTAACTTTTTGGCCACAACCATAAACGTTACATTTGTAGAGAGGTCAGCAAGGCCTATGATGAAAGGAACACAATTGCTACTGTAAAGCGAGGGGGTGGATCACTGTTGTTTTGGGGATGTGTGAGCTACAAAGTTGAAGGAAAGATGGCTGGAGCACGTTATCAGCAAATACCGGATACAAATATGCACTCATCAGCCCAGAATCTGCACATGGGACGTACTTGGACATTCCAACATGACAACGATCAAAAAACACAAGGCCAACTTGACCTGTCATTGGCTACAGCAGAACAAAGTGAAGGTTCTGGAGTGGCCATCTCAGTCTCCTGACCTTAATATCATTGAGCCACTCTGGGGATATGTGAAGCGCCCAGTTCATGCTAGACAGCCCAGGAATTTACAGGAACTAGAGGCTTTTTGCCAAGAAGAGCTTTACCATCTGAGAAAATAAAGAACCTCATCCACAACTGCCATAAAAGACTTTAAGCTGTCATTGATATTAGAGCGGACAATACACAGTATTAAAAAATGTGGTATGTGAACTTTTGGTCAGGGCCATTTTGGATGTTTTAGGTTGTCATTATGATTTAAAAAGAGAAACAGTAGTTTGACAATAAATGGCTTCACCCAACCATTAACCATGAGTGGAGAAAAAGTTTTAGTGTTAGCATTCATATTCTCTGAAAAAAGGGCAAGAAAGCAAAAATTCTGCTGGGGTATGTAAACTTTTGAGCACAGCTGTATACACTTTACTAACGAGACGAGTATACATTGCAATATTGTGTCTGACTGTAATTATTACATTATCATTCCTTAGGCATGTGTGATATGGACTTTCTAATTTCCCAACATCTTTAGTCAATGTAACATATGAGGAATCTCCAAACCACAAAGTAGCAATAATCATATTCAGAGAACCAAGTGCTGCATAACTAAATCTTAATATTGCAAATTTTAAAATTAATGAACTCTGGAACGTATTAGAAGGAGATTAGTATCACTCTATGCTCTCAACCTACAGTCATCATTAAAACCAATTATTTTTTGATACTTGAACAACTCATGGTTTCATTAAGTTGAAACTATACGGCTTATGCAAAATTGTGAAGATTAGCCCTAAAATAGCTTTAATCCTTTTCAGTAGTATAAGAAGTGTATCCAAGATGCATACCACAGGGTTGAAGATTTATAAATTGGAGAAGTCAGTAATGCTTTATTTTATCCATTAGATGTCATCAAAATATATTATCAAATTTCTTTAGGATGATATTAGTTATACTACGAAGAGACTTTCCTAATGATTTGATATTGTTGATGGGAACCACAACATGTTTTTCCTTTGTAAATTGAATAGCAATTATATCTGGAGCACTATTGTTAAGTAGTAAGAACTAAACACAGAGGAGAACGGTAGAGAGAGAAATTATAGCTTATTACATATCACAAACTATTTCTTACCATATAATCTAACCAGATGTGTAATTATGGCAATGTGAAGATGTGAGATCTGAGGTCACGGGGAACACCCATTTCTCACTTTCAACAGCAGAATAGTTTCCTCACCTGAGATGTCCAACACATATGTTATTATTGTACTAGCAGTATCACAAATCATTGCAACATCTCCAGCAATGAACTAGTTAAAATAAATTACATGCTACCATAACAGTTCATAGCATGAAGGCACCATCCATGTATTTGTTTTCTTGTTTGTGTGTGTTTTTTTTCTTAGATGTCAGAGGTCAGGTTAAACTAAATAGATTCTGAATTGGAAAATATTCATAATATCATCAGTTATTATCACAAATTCACTGTGAATTAAATGTGTTTATTCATAGACATGAGCCAAATCGTAAAAATTACAATAACAGAGTAGATTAAACAAAAGAGTATTACAATGATAATTTCGATTTATTTATTCTATACGCACATTTAAATTGTTAATATGATACAATTACTGATTATAATTATACTAGAAAAATATTTAAATATTTATATTATGTTAGATATGTTGTGGTTTTAATGTAGGGTAGCAAATAACAAAAGGTAGCACATGTTAAAGTGAATCATTAGTAGAGATGAGCGATGTTCGAGTCGAACTGTTCACCAATTTCAAATTCGAGCTGTTTTGGGTGGTGTTCGAGTCGTTTGACGAACCCGAACAATTTGCTTAAAATTCGGCTGTTCGAGTTTCTGTTCGATAACTGTTCGTTCACCAAAAGCCTAGCTTGATTTGCACATTAAAACTGTTTATCATTGTTAATGGACTGTTTCAGTGTATAGTGGGTGGGTGGGGGGGCGGGGGATAGATCTGTGCTAAAATAAAGCCGATCTCCATTTTTTTCTTTCCCGCATTTACAGAGGGGCGGTGCAGACTCTCAGCCTATCAGCAGTGCGCACACACAGCAATGTGCATGTGATGCACACAAGCAAGGGCATGTGCCATTGGCTGTGTATGTCACATGTCCTTGCCCTATAAGAACCAGTCATTTGCCCCATCGCCACCCTTTCCTCACTGCTGCAGCTTAGTGTTAGACGGCACCGCTGCTGCTGTGGGCGCTATACAGACTAAGAGTGTTTTTTTGGAGTGAATTGTCAGAGAGATAGGTTTAGGGAGTCGGGAGGAGTCGGGACTAGTTGTAATATCAGCCCTTTTCAGGGTAGGTTACAGCAGTTCATAGCACTGTTTGCCAGGCAGGTCTGAGCCAGTGCTGTGCAAGTGTTAGTCACAGCATTTGGTGTAATCTAGCTCAGCCAATCCTTTTGGGCTAGTAGCATTGTCTGATAGTCATCTGAGCAGCCCGCCTGTGAAGCTAGCTACACCGCCTGTGTATCTCAATTTTTACTGCATCTAACCCAGCAAATCATTTTGTATCGTCGTGTTTGACAGCCAAAGCAACGATGCCAGCGATGTTTTACAATGGTAACCAGGGTAAACATCGGGTTACTAAGCGCGGCCCTGCACTTAGTAACCCGATATTTACCCTGGTTACCACTGTAAAACATCGCTGGCATCGTTGCTTTGGCTGTCAAACACGACGATACACGCCGATCTGATGACCAAATAAAGTTCTGAACTTTCAGCAACGACCAGCGATATCACAGCAGGATCCAGATCGCTGCTGCGTGTCAAACACAACGATATCGCTATCCAGGATGCTGCAATGTCACGGATCGCTATCGTTATCGTTGTAAAGTCGCTTAGTGTGAAGGTACCTTTAGTAGCAGTAGCACGTCAGCAGAATAGCCCACCTGTGAAGCTAGCTACACCGCCTGTGTATCTCAATTTTTACTGCATCTAACCCAGTAAATCGTTTTGGGGATTTGGGCTTGGTAGCAGTGTCTGCACGTCAGCAGAGTAGCCCGCCTGTGAAACAAACTATACCGCCTGTGTAGCTCAATTTTTACTGCATCTAATCCAGTTAATAGTTTAGGGCCTGGGAGGGGCTCTTTCTGGGACTGAGGACAGGTGGACTTTATGGGTATGTGTCGGTAATTATTAACCCTTTATGCACTTTCACTTTGGATTGTGGTTTAAGAAATGGTTATTTTACTTTTTATGCATGCCCCCATGAATTTGGTGGATCAGGGATATCGACTTCATCCCCATACATAGCCTGTTATACTCTTCACCTTATGTCTCTGACTTTTGTGCACTTTACTTGGGTATCATCCTTCCTCTTACTGCCTATTGAATGTTATTACTCTTTTAAACATGTGTGTATTTTCAATAAAAATTGTTATCTTCTTATATTGCCTTGTCAGTGGTGTGTTCTGATACTAAGTATCTTTTGGGTTAATTTAATCCAGTTAATAGTTTTGGGCCTAGGAGTAGTGTCTGCACGCCAGCAGAGTAGCCCGCCTGTGAAACAAACTATACCGCCTGTGTATCTCAATTTTTACTGCATCTAATCCAGTTAATAGTTTAGGGCCTAGGAGCAGTGTCTGCACATCAGCAGAGTAGCCCGCCTGTGAAACAACTATACCGCCTGTGTATCTCAATTTTTACTGCATCTAACCCAGTTAATAGTTTAGGGCCTAGGAGCAGTGTTTGCACGTCAGCAGAGTAGCCCGCCTGTGAAATTGACTATACCGCCTGTGTATCTCAATTTTCACTGCATGTAATCCAGTTAATAGTTTTGGGCCTAGTACCACAGTTTGGCCACTCAGTTCTGCTTGGTTTTCATCCATCGGTTGTTGTGCCAACAACTACAGATACAGAGTTGCCAATTAGTTAAGCACTAAAGCGAGTGGCAAAAGGCCTGCTGCTGGTGGAAAGGGGAATAGGCGTGTTGGAAAGGGAAAAAAAGGTTGTGTCCGTGGGGTAGGTGGTAAAGCAACAGTAACATCTGCAGAAGAAAGACCATCTTCCAGCCAAAGTAAGATGTCTACTTCTTTTTGTGGACAATCTGATATGATCCCTTTCTTACAACCATCGCTACAAGCATCGACAAAAATTCCAGATGAGGCACAAAAACAGCAGGTGCTTGAACGGATATCAAGTGCTCGTTCAAGTGGGCTCTCCTCCATGTCAACTTCAACATCACAACTACTCCAGTCCTCAGAGTTGTCACCCCAATCGCACTTGCTTCCTCACAGCTCCAAAGTCTACAGCTGCCCGTCTGAGCATGGGGTAACACACATGGTTGAGTCTGTAGAGCTGTTTATGCATACTATAGCCTGGGAATCAGAGGTATGCTACAGAGCTTCTGTGAATCCAGATGAGGAAATGATCTGCACTGATGCCCAGAATCTTTGTGAGTCGGATCCAGGCCCAGATGAAGAAGGTTCTGAGCATAATGTAGACCCTCGTTCCCAAACTGTAACTCCTGTTGGTGGAGACAATGAGGAAGATGATGATGAGACTGAGATACCTGATTGGAATGAAAACTTGACTTTTCGGTCAGGGCAGGAAGAGGTTGGCTCTGAGGACGACGGGTGTGAGAACACACAGGATGATGATGATGAGGTTGTAGACCCCACTTACTGTCAACCCCCAGTCCTCCAGTCCATGAGGTCAGCAGAGGAGGTGGAGGAGGATGCTAGTGACGAGTCTGACATCGAGGTAACGGTGCGCCTTCCTGGACAGAGATGGAGTACAGGAAGCACGTCATCAACTGCATCCTCAACCCCAACTGTGCCTCAAACCAGAAGTCGTGGTGGCTCTTCAGGTCGCACGGGCTCTAAGCCTTGCATAGACTGGGCATTTTTTGACATCGCAAAGGATGATCCAACTCATGTTGTCTGTAAGATTTGTCAACAAAATCTCAGTAGAGGCCAAAAAATCACTAGCTTGAGTACTTCATGCATGAACCGTCACATGGATATGAGGCATAAGTTGCAGTGGGAAGCTCACTGTGCTACACTGCGGCCTAGTGGGCCGGGTCAACCACCATCTGCCCCATCAAGTGCATCCGAGTCCTCTTCATCCTCTGTGACTGTGGGGACAGGAGTCGCACTTGGTTTTGGATGCAGACCTTCCACCTCTTTACCCGCAACAGCCAGTGTGATTGGCAGGTCGTCAGGACATTTGCAAGTGGAAACACCTGCTGGTGTTGAGCGCTCTCCGACATCGACACCACATTTTGATCAAGGCAACATAACATCTCCACCTGCACCTTCCTCACAGACCAGCAGTTTGCCGGGGACACCCTACTCAACTCCGTCTAAGCACGGCAGCCAGCCCTCAGTCCCACATATGTGGACAAATAAAAGACCATTTCCTCCTAGCCATGACAAAGCTAAGAGGTTGAATTTCTCCATCTGCAAGCTGTTGGCTACAGAAATGCTGCCTTTCCGCCTGGTGAACACAGAGGATTTTCAAGACCTTATGTTCGTCGCAGTGCCCCAGTACCAGATGCCCAGTCGCCACTACTTCTCAAAGAAAGCTGTGCCTGCGCTACACCAGCATGTCACACACAACATCACCGCTTCCTTGAGAAACTCTGTGTGTGACAGGGTGCATTTCACTACAGACACTTGTAGACATGGACAGGGGCGTTACATGTTGGTAACTGGGCACTGGGTAACTACAGCGACATCAGGAGAAGGGGCTGCTGTCCAAGTCTTGCCATCCCCATGAGTTGCTCGTCGATCCTCTGCATCTAGAAGTTCCTCCACTGCTTCTGCCTCCTCAACCTCCTCTTGGTCCTCCACCTGCACCCAAAGCCTGTCTGGTAATGCCACCCGCGTTGTAACTGCGCAGAAAGAATCCTGCACACCTCCTCACTATGCTGTCACCAGGGCTCAATGGCATCAGGCAGTGTTTACATTGAAATATCTGGGAAATGTGAGTCACACAGCTGAGGAGTTGTGGTCAGCTCTGGAGACAGAGTTCCATCAATGGTTGTCTCCACTCAACCTGCAGCCAGGGAAGGCTGTGTGTGACAATGCTGCAAACCTGGGTGCGGCCCTTCGCCGGGGCAATGTCACACACGTGCCTTGTATGGCTCACGTTTTGAACCTGGTTGTCCAGCAATTTTTATCCCACTATCCTGGACTAGATGGGCTTCTGCAGAGGGCACGGTCACTGTGTGCTCACTTCCGCCATTCGCATCCCGCAGGTCGACGACTTGCATCTCTACAGAAGTCGTTGGGCCTGCCAGTTCACCGGCTGAAATGCGATGTGCCCACACGGTGGAATGCAACTCTGCACATGTTGCAGCAACTGTGGTAGCACCCACGAGCCCTGGTGCAATACATTATGACATATAGCCTGGGCCAACGGGATCAAGAGGTGGGGCAAATCACGATGCAGGAGTGGTCTCAGATCAGGGACCTATGCACCCTTCTGCACAGTTTTGAAATAGCAACGAAGATGTTTAGTACTGACGATGCCATTATCAGCATGACCATTCTGGTGATTTACATGCTGGAGCACACCTTACACAGTGTCCGGAGTCAGGTGGTGGAACAAGAGGAGGAGGAGGAACAGGAGGAGTTGTATGCGGAAGGGATCATATCTCCAAGGTCAAGAAGGTTGGCAGCACCAAGGCGGCTGGCATTGGAGGCTGGGGAGAGGGATTACCGAGGGCACATGGTAGCAGCCAAACTGTTGAGGAAGGTGCAGGAGGTGAGGAAGAAGTGGAGGATGAACTGGTGCTGGGCATGGAAGACTCATCAGATGAGGGAGACCTTGATCAAATTTCTGTTGTGCGAGGTTGGGGGGAGAGGGCAGTCGAAGGAAGCATGATTCTCACCTTGCCACCACCAAGACAACAAGGACTTGGTCCTGCTGGATGCGCAAGACACATGAGTGCCTTCTTGCTGCACTACCTGCAACATGACCCTCGGATTGTCAGAATCCGAAGTAATGCCGACTACTTGGTTGCCACACTCTTAGATACCCAGTAGAAAAGCAAATTTGGCGAAATAATTCCTGCCATAGAAAGGGATTCACGTATGCAGGCGTATCAGCAGAGACTGTTACAGAATCTAACATCTGCTTTTCCACAAAACACCAGTGGTGCACGTAGTCAATCTCTGAGTTCTTACTTGCCAACCATGGGACTATCGAGTCATCACTCTAACCCTAACAGTAACATCGTATCTGGTGGTAACAGCAATTTTTTCCAATCCTTTCAAGATTTTTTTAGACCATCCTTTGCAAGGCCACAGGAGACAAGAAGTCTGACGCACAGCCAATGCCTAGAGAGGATGGTACAAGAGTATCTCCAAGTTAACATCGATGCCATGACTGCGGAACTGGACCCTTGCTCATTTTGGGATTCCAATCTTGAAAAATGGCCTGAGCTCGCCACTCATGCCTTGGAGATCTTGTCATGCCCCACAGCCAGCGTTCTCTCTGAACGTGTGCCCAGCGCTGTTGATGGTGTGCTGACAGATAAGCGCAAGCGGCTGTCCAGTGACAGTGTAGACAGACTAACGTTCATCAAGATGAACAAATCCTGGAACCGCAAGGACTTTTCTACCTCTGTGTCATCTTGGGGAGACTAAAAGCTTGATGATTTTTGAAAATCACCTCACCAACCGTTTTAAAAAACTCTGGCGAAATTGATGCCACTTAAGTGGTGTCTGTGGCCGAATTTTTTGAAACAATGGAGACTCTTTTATTTAGTCCCCTTGCTGAGTTTTACATGATGTTGCCATCGTCAATTCCAGGTGGGTGGGGTCGTCTGCAGAGTTGTTTACTCATACTATGGCCTGGGATTCAGAGGTCTGCTCCAAAGCTTCAGTGTCTGCTAGTCAGCAGAGTAGCCCAGCCACCCACCGCCTGTTTACCTAATTAATATTTTTACCGGCATCTGGCTCATTAAATTCTTTTGGGCCTAGTAGAATTTAGTGCTACTCAGCAGCGTACCCCACCCATGAAGCAAGCTACACCGCCTGTTTACCTAAGTACTATTTTTTAACGGCATCTAGCCCAGGAAATCCTTTTGGGCCTAGTAGAATTCAGTGCTTCTCAGCAGCGTACCCCACCCATGAAGCAAGCTACACCGCCTGTTTACCTAACTACTATTTTGTAACGGCATCTGGCCCAGGAAATCCATTTGGGTCTAGTAGAATTTAGTGCTACTCAGCAGTGTACCCTACCCGTGAAGCAAGCTACACCGCCTGTTTACCTAAGTACTATTTTTAATGGCATCTGGCCCAGGAAATCCATTTGGGCCTAGCAGAATTTAGTGCTACTCAGCAGCGTACTTCACCCATGAAGCAAGCTACACCACCTGTTTACCTAAGTACTATTTTTAATGGCATCTGGCCCAGGAAATCCTTTTGGGTCTAGTAGAATTTGGTGCTACTCAGCACAGTACCCCACCCATGAAGCAAGCTACACCGCCTGTTTACCTAAGTACTATTTTTTAATGGCATCTGGCCCAGGAAATCCTTTTGGGCCTTGTAGAATTTGGTGCTACTCAGCAGCGTACTTCACCCATGAAGCAAGCTACACCGCCTGTTTACTTAACTACTATTTTGTAACGGAATCTAGCTCGGGAAATCCTTTTGGGCCTAGTAGAATTTAGTGCTACTCAGCAGCGTACCCCACCCATGAAGAAAGCTACACCACCTGTTTACCTAAGTACTATTTTTAATGGCATCTGGCCCAGGAAATCCTTTTGGGTCTAGTAGAATTTGGTGCTACTCAGCACAGTACCCCACCCATAAAGCAAGCTACACCGCCTGTTTACCTAAGTACTATTTTTTAATGGCATCTGGCCCAGGAAATCCTTTTGGGCCTTGTAGAATTTGGTGCTACTCAGCAGCGTACTTCACCCATGAAGCAAGCTACACCGCCTGTTTACCTAACTACTATTTTGTAACGGAATCTAGCTCGGGAAATCCTTTTGGGCCTAGTAGAATTTAGTGCTACTCAGCAGCGTACCCCACCCATGAAGAAAGCTACACCACCTGTTTACCTAAGTACTATTTCATAACGGCATCTGGCCCAGGAAATCCTTTTGGGCCTAGTAGAATTTAGTGCTACTCAGCAGCATACCCCACCCATGAAGCAAGCTACACCGCCTGTTTACCTAACTACTATTTTGCAACGGCATCTGGCCCAGGAAATCCTTTTGGGCCTAGTAGCAATTTCTGCTACTCAGCAGAGTACCCCACCCATGAAGCAAGCTACACCGCCTTCTTTCTTTTTCAATCTAACCCCTCGGCTCTGGGGTGTCCACTCTCCCTTCAGCTCTCTCCTTCTCACAGGTGGACTACCGCGTGTTTTCACACTGTGGCAAAGAAGAAGAAGTTGTCGAGGTAATGGATAATATGTGCCACCCTACAAACATCCATAACGACACACTCGAGGAAGCAACTAAATGCCTCAAATAGTGAGAAGGATATGGAGCACCCCATGGGCAAACAGCGATATATGTAGTATGCGCCTTCACAGAAGCAGCCCAATGGGAGGACACTATTTGGAGGCACAGGTAGTAACCGGAATGCCCACTCAATGTCTGTTTTGGCCATTAGGGTGCCCCTTACCAACTTCTTGACCCGCCTGATTGTCTCGTCAAAGGAGGTACAGTACATAGTACTGTACTTGGTTCCACGTCGATGTTGTCATTTACTGACCTGCCCTTTGGATATGACAAATGGTGGATTAGTCTGAATGTATTGGGTTCATTTTTTGGCACAACTCCCAACGGGGGTACCACTACGTCTTCTAAGGAAAGTGTTCTCAATGGACCCGCCGCCATTCTACCTAAAGATATTTCGTTTTTAATTTTTTTTGTCAAGACGTCTGGGTGTTGGTAGAGTGAGTTTAGATTTTTACTCTAGCCTTTCTTGATTTTAGAAGGGCATGACATGCCTATATCTGTGTCCCCTCCTCCTTTTACTCCTCCACCTCTTTTCTTTTCACATGACTATATATAGTTGTGACTTTTCCATGTGTTTGTTGTGTCTTCTGAGCAGTTTGTCCGCTTTTGGACACCTTTTAAGGTGTTTTCTATGTGTTTTCCATGTGTTTGTATGTGTTTGTGTTTGCCTGCCATTGGTTTCAATGGAAATCGACAGTGTTCGTTGAACATTCGATGAACAGTTCATCGAACACATCCCTGTTCGATGAACCGAACCCGAACACTAGGGAGGTGGCTCATCTCTAGTCATTAGCTGGCAACTATACAATTTTTGTATTTTTATACCATGCCCTGTGAGGTGAACTCTTCAAAATAAAAATTAATGTAAAGACAGATAATAGTATAAAATAATATACATCAGAAATACTAACCAGGTTTGCCCCCATGACTGCAGCCCAGGCTACTTTGTTGATCTCCACTGGGATAGGAACTGTGGCATCCAATTCTTCAATCACTTGACCAATGAGACTATGACTAGCTGCGGTGGTCAGTAAACTGGAATGGGTCACAGAT
The DNA here is from genome assembly GCF_051348905.1 of Ranitomeya variabilis. Taxonomy (NCBI): domain Eukaryota; kingdom Metazoa; phylum Chordata; class Amphibia; order Anura; family Dendrobatidae; genus Ranitomeya; species Ranitomeya variabilis. Next base: position 528,627,948 of record NC_135234.1, read on the forward strand.
GCATGTAATGTATATACTAGAGTATAAGCCGAGATTTTCAGCCCATTTTTTTGGCTGAAAGTGCCCCTCTCAGCTTATACTCGAGTCATTGTCCCTGGGGGTCGGCGGGGGAGAGTGAGCGGTGGCTGTGACATACTCACCTGCTCCTGGCGAGGTCCCTGCATCTCCGGTCTCCGGGCGCTGACAGCTTCTTCCAGCGTTGAGTGGTCACATGGGTCCGCTCATTACAGTAATGAATATGGACCCGACTCCACTCCCATAGGGGTGGAGCCGCATATTCATTACTGTAATGAGTGGTAATGGTGGAAGAAGCTGTCAGCGCCCAGAGACCGAAGATGCAGGGACCGCGCCAGGAGCAGGTGAGTATAATGGGGAGGGGGAGCATTGCGCGATATTCACCTCTCCTGGTTCTGGCGCCGCTCCATCTTCTGCGTCCTCTGCAGTGACGCTCAGGTCAGAGGGCACCATGATGTGGTTAGTCCGCGCCCTCTGCCTGAATGTTAGTGCAGAGGACGCGGATGACACAGCGACGCCAGAACGAGGACAGGTGAATATAGCAAGTGCCGGGGGCCTGAGCGACGAGAGGTGCATATGTGATTTTTTTTTATAATCGCAGCAACAGCATATGGGGCAAATATCTCTATGGAGCATCTTATGGGGCCATATTCAACGTTTGTGCAGTACTATATGGGGGCAAATATCTCTATGGAGCATCTTATGGGGCCATATTCAACGTTTGTGCAGCACTATATGGGGCAAATATCTCTATGGAGCATCCTACGGGGCCATAATCAACGTTTGAGGGGCCTATATGACAGAAAATACCCAAAAGTGAAACCATTTTAAAAACTGCAACCCTCAGTGTTCAGAACCACATTCAAGAAGTTTAACAAATCTTCAAGTGCTTCAAAGGAATTAAAGCAAGGTGGAAGGGAAAAATGAAATTTTACTTTTTAACACAAAAATGATAATTTAGCCCCAAATTTTTTATGTTTACAAGGATTACAGGAGAAAATGGATTGTACAATTTGTTGTGCATTTTCACCTGATTACACCAAAGCTCAATTTGTGGTGGAAAACTACTGTTTGGTTACACAGCAGGGCTCAAAAAGGAAAGAGCACTCTTTGACTTATGAAGTACAAAATTGGCTGGATGCCATGTTGCCTTTGTGTAGCCCTTTTTGTGCCCCATTTTGGAAACTACACCCAAAAAGGAACTTACCTGGAGGTGTGGTGAGAGCCTTAAGCACACACGTACTTCACAGAATTTTATAGCATTGAGCCTTAAAAAAGAAAAAAAAAATTTCCTGTAAAATCTTGGTTTTGCCCAAATTTACCATTTTCATACCATTGGGAGGTGAAGAATGATGAATTACAATTTTACCTAAAATGTTGTTTTAGCCAGAGGGTTTTAATTTTTATAATAAAATAGGAAAAATGGATCTTGTAGTTTTTTTACGTAATTTCTACTGAGTGTAATCGGGAAATACTTTTCAGGCACAGTGTAAAGCTCAGAAGGGAAGGAGCACTATATCATAGTGCAGATTTTGTTGTCATGGTTTGCTGGTGCTATGACTCACTCAAAGAGCCCTTTTGGTGCCAGAACAGCAGAACCCCCCTCCCCATAAGTGACCCAAATTTACAAACTACACCTCTCATTATGTTCATCTAAGGGAGCAGTGATCATATTGACATCACAAGAATTTTATACCATTACGCAGTGAAGAAATAAAATTACATTTTGCCACAAAAATGTTGTTTAAGACCGACATTTTACATTTTCACACTGGGAAATGGGTTAAAATGGCAACAAAATTTTTCACACAATTAGGGATGAGTGGACTCGTGTATGTTCTAATCCTTTGAGTTCAAATCAACTAGTCCATAGGTCTGTTCTGGTACCAGAACTGTACCCAAACTTGAACTCTAAGTACATAGAAGTGAATTGGGATGCAAAATTTGGGACCTGAAAATATGATTTTTTTATTTTCATAACGTTAAAAACTTCTATGAAGCACCTGGGGGATCACGGTGCTCAATACACATATAGATAAGTTTGCAAAAGTGTCTAGTTTCCAAAATGGTGTCACTTGTGAGGTGTTTCCATAGTTTAGGCACATAAAGGGCTCTTCAAACGCAACATGGCGTCCACTAATTATTCCAGCAAATTTCATATTCAAAAAGTCAAATGTAGCTCCATCCCTTCCAAGCCCTGCCATGTGAACAAACAGTTATTTTCCTCCACATACTGGGTATCAGTGTACTCAGGAGAAATTGCACAACAAATTGTATGGAGCAATTTCTCCTGTTACGCTCATGAAAATGCAAAATTTGGAGCTAAAATAGATTTATCTGGGAAAAATATGATTTTTTTTTAATTTTCACGGCTCTACGTTATACACTTCTGTGAAGCACCTGTGGGTTCAAAGTGCTCAATATACATCTAGATAAGTTCCATAAGAGGTCTAGTTTCCAAAATGGGGTCACTTATGGTTGGTTTTCCACTGTTTTGTCACATTAGGGGCTCTCCAAAAGTTTGAAATTTGCGATATTTTTAAAATTTTCACCAAATTTCTGTTTTTTTCACAAATGAAGGCAAGTCATTTCAAATAAATTTTACCACTATCATGAATTAAAATATGTCATGAGAAAAAATTCTCAGAATCAGTGGGATCCATTGAAGCGTTCCAGAATTATGACCTCATAAATTGACAGTGTTCAGAATTGTAAAAATTGGACTGGGCAGGAAGGTAAAAACTGGCTTCGGGGTGAAGGGGTTAAATAGTTTTAGAGTTTTTTAACTTTTTTACCTAGTCCCTTTATGAGATTTTAACATTTATTATTCTGATCACTGGTAAAATGCATTGCAATGCAATACAATTGTAATGCATTATAGCTGTCAGTGCTACACTTTTTACTTTTAAACTATGCTCCTGGCATTGTCTAAACAAGCCTCTGTAGCTGGCAAACTCAGAAGTGGTCATGACAACCTCGGGTTGCCATGACAATGACCGGTCCCTCACAATGATGTTGGGAGGGTGCCGATCGCAGTGAAGTGGGAGCTTCCATACTTTCCCAGCCTTCAAAATGTTGCAATTGCCATCAATCGAGCATTTAGGGGGTTAGATGGCCCAAGGCGATGCGGGCACAACTCCTGTTTGTAACAGTTGTAGTTTGGCTATAACTTATGCTGTGCTCCAGGCGCGATTGTGCCATGACATAAATTTATGTAATTTTGAGGGAACCCCTACCCAACCATGATGACAATGTACATCAAATGTCTTGAAGGGGTTAATGTCACGCAGTTTTCGTAAAAAGATTTTGGGAAGTCCAAGGCTCATACAACTTTTATTCCATTCATCCATTTGTCCTTTCAAATATCAAAACAAAATGTCTGCTTAGCATAAATAAGAAGATTCTCCTTGTAACGTTGAGACATTTAATGACATAGTTTATTCTTACGTCTGGACAGTGTCTACATCAGTCTGATATCAACCACCTTTAGAATTTATACATTATTATTATTGTGCTCTACATCACTGTTTTAATGGAGCTTTCAATGTCAAAAGATCTTTTAAATTGCAAGACAGTTCATTGCATTAGTGTATCCCATGCAGACTAATAGATGGCCAAAAACAATTTACAGACAACTGTACAATTACTGAATTATTGTTCATTTTACATTTACGTTAATAATTCATTTGTGTATTTATTATGTCTTCTAAATTGTCCTTCCTGGTCTTTCATGCACAGTTTTGTGTATGTCTGACCTTCTGACAAGTAGGGTGGCAACACAGGACATACCAACTGCGGCAGTCATGTTGCCAAGTGCTATGGATTAGGGAAAGACCTGGTGTCCTACTCCTTAAAATCTTCAAAATGAAACTCTATGGATCAGGCAGAAAGTGTGAAGGAACATCACAGAAAAAGGTAGCCTTAAATACTGTACCAACACCAGATTATACAATGCAAAACATGATGCAGAAAACTGCCAAGATAATTGTGGGGGAACAACAGGTGTAATATACTGGTGAAAAACCATTCACAAAGCTATCATTTATGGTATATTAAATGCACACAATTGAGATTTGCATAGTGTGCATCGCATGTATCTTTGTGACTGATGTCTTATTCATTTGTATGCATTTATAATATTAGACAACTACCCCCTCCATGAATGGTAGGTTTGTGAATGGTTATTTAATCAGCAAATACTGTACCAACACTAAATTATACAATGCAATACATGATGCAGAAAACCACCAAGATAATTGTGGGGGAAAAACAGGTGTAATATACTGGTGATTTTTGTTTTTACATTTCATGTGTTTTTTTTAATTAATTGATTATGTAAATCCAGAGCTGTCCCTAGAAGACAAGATAACCAGACCGAAACTGACATATTTTAGAAATGAGATGAGGGCAAATTCACTAGAAAAGGAAATGCTTCTCAGATTGATCAGTGGTAAACGTAAGCAGGGGAGATCAAGACTTGTTGGCTGTATACCATCAAGAAAGTCATGAGACTAAACATCGAGCAGCTGAAAGATGCCGTGGAAAACTGGGAAGCATGGTGAGAAGTAGATACAACTGAATTGAATGGAATAAATCAAATAAAAAAATAAAACCAATGTAAAAACCTTTCACCAATTTTAGCATGTTAAACTGGCCAAAACAATGGAATGGTGGCTGCAGAGCTGGTTAAAACATCTCTGCTTCCTTAATTTCTCTGTTCTTATCTCACGGCGCTGTTGGTGTACAGTGAATGGATACAGTGCTTACGGAAAGTATTCAGACCCCTTTAAAATTTCCACTGTTTGTTTCATTGCAGCCATTTGGTAAATTCCAAAAAGTTCATTTTTTCACATTAATGTACACTCTCCCATCTTGACTGAAAAAAAAACAGAAATGTAGAAATGTTTGAAAATTTAATAAAAAAGAAAAACTTAAATATCACATGGTCATAAGTATTCAGACCCTTTGCTCAGACACATATTTAAGTCACATGCTGTCCATTTCCTTGTGATCCTCCTTGAGATGGTTCTACTCCTTCATTTTAGTCCAGCTGTGTTTAATTAAACTGATAGGACTTTATTTGGAAAGGAACACACACCTGTCTGTATAAGACCTCACAGCTCACAGTGCTTGCTAGACCAAATGAGAATCATGAAGTCAAAGGAAATGGCCAAGGAGCTCAGAGACAGAATTGTGGCAAGGCACAGACCTGGTCAAGGTTGCAACAGAATTTCTGCAGTTCTCAAGGTTCCTAAGAGCACAATGACCTCCATAATCCTTAAATAGAAGAAGTTTGGGACCACCAGAAGTCTTCCTAGACCTGGCCATCCAGCCAAACTGAGCAATCATGGGAGAAGAACCTTGGTGAGAGAGGTAAAGATCCCTGTGGCTGAGCTCCAGAGATGCAGTAGGGAGATGAGAGAAAGTTCCACAAAGTCAACTATCAATGCAGCGCTCCACCAGTCGGGCCTTTATGGCAGAGTGGCCCAATGGAAGCCTCTCTTCAGTGCAAGACATATGAAAGCCTGCATAGAGTTTGCTAAAACACATGAACGACTCCTAGACTATGTGTCAGTATTCCGGGTTTTCCAAGTCACCTTGTGAATGATTTTGCCCTTTGTTAAGATGGAGTGTTAGGGTTTGCGGAACGCACCGAATATATTTATTGATGTGATTGGTGCGTTCGCAACCCGGGATCCACCGTGCAGGAAATATCCTGCCGCTAAGTAAATGGCGGCACTATATTGCGGTATTAACCAGCTCTTTTAGCTTCACAGAGCGGCCGAGAAAGCAAAGCTCTGTGCCCTGTTAACTCTCACAGAGACACAGGCTAACTATCCAGAAGAGACCAGTCAGTGGTCATGCATGCACACAACACTCCTCGCCGGAGGTGCCAGCATTCTAGGGGCTTATTTCAGCCAGGTCCCTGAACACATTCACGCATATGACCACAGTGGCGCAAAGCATGTAACTTTAGAAGATACTAGCGCATGGCCGTGCGGCCATGCGAGCCTTAAATAGCTGCAGCACGTACAGGACTGTTATGACCCCAATGGCAGAGGGTCTCAAAAGTACATACCAAGTCTGCAAACATAAAAAACCAGCTCATAGGGCAGTGGTAACTGGGCTAACCGTATATCTAATCCTAGCACCACAAATAGCAGCAGCCGGGGAACGTGCCTACGTTGGTTCTAGACGTCTCGCGCCAGCCGGAGAACTAACTAACCCTAGAAGGGAAAAGATAGACCTTTCTTGCCTCCAGAGAAAAGACCCCAAAAGTTGGATACAAGCCCCCCACAAATAATAACGGTGAGGTAAGGAGAAAAGACAAACGTAAGAATGAACTAGATATTTAGCAAAGAGAGGCCCACTGACTAATAGCAGAATATAGTAAGATGACTTATACGGTCAGCAAAAACCCTATCAAAATTTCCACGCTGGATATTCAAGAACCCCCGAACCGTCTAACGGCCCGGGGGGAGAATACCAGCCCCCTAGAGCTTCCAGCAAAACAGGAATCACATTTAGTACAAGCTGGACAGAAAATAAGAGCAATACAGATAACCAAAAAACAAGGAAGCAGGACTTAGCTTAATTTTGCAAAAATCCGGACCAGCAGACAGGAGCAAACAGAAAGGATCTGATTACAACGATGCAAGGCACTGGACTGAGGATCCAGGTAGTTTATATAGCAACACCCCTGGACTAACGACCCAGGTGGGTGCCAAACTGAGGAAAGACAATCCCAGAGTCATATCACTAGTGACCAAAAGAGGGAGGCAAAAAAGTCTAATTCACAACACAGGACCTTAAAGAAGAGGACCAATGAGAGACTGCTACTGAGTCTGCGTACCTACAGGACCTTCCTAGAAAGACCAATAGACTTGGCTGCAGTACCTGAACATGTGACCCCTGATCTCCTCTGAGAGATCTTACCCTGGGCATGCTCAGTGTGTGCAAAGCAGGACTTAGTCCCAGAAAAGCCTGTTCACCGTAGATCAGTGCAGGGTACAATAGCAGAGCCTGGAGGGGCAGCAAAAACCCTTTGCACTGAATCAGACTCAGTGAGACGCTGGGACCGACGTCTCTGCTGTGCAGGCTCCACTGCGGCTGAAGGAGAATGAAAGACCGCAGCAGAGACGGATCGAGATTCCCCCTGTGCAGCAGAGGAAACTCGAATCCTAACATGGAGTTTGCTGCTTTTGTCTGCCCTACTTCCTGTTCATTTGTTTAAAACCCCTGTCAGGTGTCAGCCTCTTTGCTGGAGTATTCTGATTCTGTTCTCCTTCAGCTCAGCTGCTGGTTCTGAGTGTGTGTCTACCTCTGGCTCTGGACATTCTGTTATGATTCGGTGACCCTGGAGCCGCATGAGACTATCTCTGGAGTAGGTGGAACCTGTACTGACCGCATTCCTAATACTGACACCGCAACTAGAAGTAGCCATGGGATGTACCTAACCAGGCCTATACACCTCGACACAGCCGGAGGACTAAATACCCCTATAGATGGAAATGGGAAATCCTATCTTGCCTCAGAGAAGAGCCCCAAAGGATAGGCAGCCCCCCACAAATATTGACTGTGAGTTTAAGAGGAAATACGTACACAGGCAGAAAATACAGAGTTTAGCAAAAGAGGCCCTTCTAGCTAGATAGGAAGGATAGGACAGAGTTCTAAGCGGTCAGTATTAAAACACTAGAAAAATCCACAGCAGAATACACTATACACTACATCTAACTAAAGACATAGGATGTATATCTGCATCTCTAGAGAAACCAGCATGACAGAAAAATCCAAACAAGTCAAGCTGGACAAAAACACAATAGATTGCACTGCACATAAAAGCACACTGCATGCGTGCTACAGAGAACCAAAACAGGGCACTTATCTTAGCTGAAATGACAGCAGGGCAAGTGGAGCCAGACAGAGATGCAATCCCTCCAAGATACAATGGACAACTGGCAGGGATTGATGGATCCTACAAACCTAAATACCTAATAGAGCTGCAATAAGCAGAAACACCTGCCCAGCTTATATTCCAGAGACCACTGCACTACCACTAACAACCACCGGAGGGAGCCCAAGAGCAGAATTCACAACAACATTCTCTGCATATGTAAGCTACACTCTCTATGTTATCATTAGTCTGCTGACTTGGAACTTAACCCTTGGTTCATTCCTCCTGGCAAGAACTGTGTTTTGGAACTATGTTTCTAGACTTTGTTTCTGGACTGTGTGTTGCTTGCAGGGGCGGACTGGGCCAGGTGGCAGGGTGGCATATGCCCCCCGGGCCAGTCCCTGAGCAGCTATTTAGGGCCTCCTGACCACTTGCTGCTTTAGAAGCACTGCACCTTTAAATTCTGCAGCCAGGACGCCGGCACTTCCTGTCAGCAGCAGCGGCTGGTGAGGAGGATTCAGGGGCTCCTTCCCTTCCCTGGACCCCTGCAGCCAGGACATGTGCGGTGCTCGGTGCTGGCTCTTCCTCCTGCTGGGCTGCCGTCGGGGCTTCTCTTCCTGCTGCACACAGCAGCCTCTGGACGAGAAATAATAGTAAGATGCAAAAAGCATCTAATAGTCTGTGTGCAGTGTGGGAAGGTGGTGTGTTACTGAGGTGTCTACTGTCTAACTGTGGTAACAGGTGTCCTTGTGTGCATTACTGTGTACTGAGGTGGGCTGGGTGAGGGGCTATAATAAGGGTCTGCTGCTAACAGGTATATGAGGTGATAGCTGTATGTTACCATGTATGTTATAAGGGGCTGGGGTGTTACTACACTGTGTGTGGGGATGTGAGACTAATGCTATGGGCTGGGGAATCCTACACTGCGCTGCACTGTATGTAATGCTATGGGCTGGGGAATCCTACACTGCGCTGCACTGTATGTAATGCTATGGGCTGGGGAATCCTACACTGGGCTGTGCTGCACTGTATGTAATGCTATGGGCTGGGGAATCCTACACTGGGCTGCACTGTATGTAATGCTATGGGCTGGAGAATCCTACACTGCGCTGCACTGTATGTAATGCTATGGGCTGGGGAATCTTACACTGTGCTGTGCTGCACTGTATGTAATGCTATGGGCTGGAGAATCCTACACTGTGCTGCACTGTATGTAATGCTATGGGCTGGAGAATCCTACACTGCGCTGCACTGTATGTAATGCTATGGGCTGGGGAATCTTACACTGTGCTGTGCTGCACTGTATGTAATGCTATGGGCTGGAGAATCTTACACTGTGCTGTGCTGCACTGTATGTAATGCTATGGGCTGGGGAATCCTACACTGAGCTGTGCTGCACTGTATGTAATGCTATGGGCTGGAGAATCCTACACTGTGCTGCACTGTATGTAATGCTATGGGCTGGAGAATCTTACACTGTGCTGTGCTGCACTGTATGTAATGCTATGGGCTGTGGAATCCTACACTGAGCTGTGCTGCACTGTATGTAATGCTATGGGCTGGAGAATCCTACACTGTGCTGCACTGTATGTAATGCTATGGGCTGGAGAATCTTACACTGTGCTGTGCTGCACTGTATGTAATGCTATGGGCTGGAGAATCCTACACTGTGCTGCACTGTATGTAATGCTATGGGCTGGAGAATCCTACACTGCGCTGCACTGTATGTAATGCTATGGGCTGGAGAATCCTACACTGTGCTGTGCTGCACTGTATGTAATGCTATGGGCTGGAGAATCCTACACTGTGCTGTGCTGCACTGTATGTAATGCTATGGCCTGGGGAATCCTACACTGTGCTGCACTGTATGTGGTGTGATGGGCTGGGCAATCCTACACTGGGCTGTGCTGCACTGTATGTAATGCTATGGGCTGGAGAATCCTACACTGGGCTGTGCTGTACTGTATGTAATGCTATGGCCTGGGGAATCCTACACTGTGCTGCACTGTATGTGGTGTGATGGGCTCGGGGTGTTACACTGTACACTCTGTGTCAGGAGCTCTATGGATTTTCCCTGAGCAAATGAGAAGTTTGTGGATCTGGATGAAAGCATGCAGAAGCTAAAGCGGTGGTCTGCAACAACATTTCACCCTAAATGTCTATTTAAAGCGGTTGTCTACTTGTCTGGCCTTAGAGTGACCGCAGACTTGTAACCTATGTGACGCTGCACGGTGTGAGGCTTCTCTGGAGCCAGGAGCTGTGGGCGCATGACTGACAGTATGTATCATTTTCATACATGCGGTCACATGCCGACTAGATGGTCGCAGCTTCACTCCATGCCAGTGTAGTGAGCGAGGCCAGAAACAGGCTAGCTGGAATGTGGACGGAAGTATGTAAACCACATACTCGCAGACATGTCTGCTGCTTTTGGCTCCTGAGAATCCTCACAGCATGTGGTTCACCCAATGTGAAGATTCACAAGTCTGCAGTCTCATAGAGTGACTGCAGACTTGTAGCCTAAGCTGGACAACCCCTTTAACCCCTTCCCGACATTGGACGTACTATACCGTCCGATGTCGGGTCCCCTGCTTTGATGTGCGCTCCGGCGGTGAGCGCACATCAAAGTCGCGACATGTCAGCTGTTTTTTACAGCTGACATGTGCGCGCAATAGCGGCGGGTGAAATCGCGATCACCCGCCGCTATTAACTAGTTAAATGCCGCTGTCAAACGCAGACAGCGGCATTTAACTACCGCATCCGGCCGGGCGGCCGGAAATGAGCGCATCGCCGACCCCCGTCACATGATCGGGGGTCGGCGATGCTTGGATATTGTAACCATAGAGGTCCTTGAGACCTCTATGGTTACTGATCGCCGGTGGCTGTGAGCGCCACCCTGTGGTCGGCACTCACAGTACACCTGCATTTTAGCTACATAACAGCGATCTGATGATCGCTGTTATGTAGCAGAGCCGATCGGGCTGTGCCTGCTTCTAGCCTCCCATGGAGGCTATAGAAGCATGGTAAAAGTAAAAAAAAAAGTAAAAAAAAATGTGAAAAAAGTATAAAAGTTTAAATCACCCCCCTTTCGCCCCAATCAAAATAAATCAATAAAAAAATAATCAAACCTACACATATTTGGTATCGCCGCGTTCAGAATCGCCCGATCTATCAATAAAAAAAAAGCATTAACCTGATCGCAAAACGGCGTAACGAGAAAAAAAATCGAAACGCCAGAATTACGTTTTTTTGGACGCCGCGATTTGTATTAAAATGCAATAACGGGCGATCAAAAGAACGCATCTGCACCGAATTGGTATCATTAAAAATGCCGTCTCGGCATGCAAAAAATAAGCCCCCAACCGACCCCAGATCATGAAAAATGGAGACGCTACGAGTATCGGAAAATGGCGCAATTTTATTTATTTATTTTTTTGCAAAGTTTGGAATTTTTTTTCACCACTTAGGTGAAAAATAACCTAGTCATGTTAGGTGTCTATGAACTCGTACTGACCTGGAGAATCATAATGGCAGGTCAGTTTTAGCATTTAGTGAACCTAGCAAAAAAAACAAATAAAAAACAAGTGTGGGATTGCACTTTTTTTGCAATTTCACCGCACTTGGAATTTTTTTCCCGTTTTCTAGTACATGTCATGGTAAAACCAGTTGTGTCATTCAAAAGTACAACTCGTCCCGCAAAAAATAAGCCCTCACATGGCCAAATTGACGGAAAAATAAAAAAGTTATGGCTCTGGGAAGGAGGGGAGTGAAAAACGAAAACGGAAAAACGAAAAATCCCACGGTCATGAAGGGGTTAATTTAATAATTAGAATCATTTTTGTAGTATACTTTAATTAAATCCCTAGTGACTGCAGCCGAGCCCCCTGATAAGATCCGTTGTTGTATCCCAGCATGCTCTAAGGGGTCACAAATTTAGTGTATTCAGAATGGAAGTGGAAAAAAAAAGAAGAGTTACAGCAGAGAGGGAGCCGTAAGACACTGTTACTTAAATTTTTTTTAGAAATGTGATTCAATGATTACATTAGATATAGACATTTAGGATGAACTTCAAATTTCGTTTCAGACCACCCCCTTTTACCCCTTCAACCCAGGGGCCATTTTCCGTTTTCATTTTTTCCTCTCCTTTTTCCTAGAGCCATATCTTTCTTATTTTTTTCATCAATATAGCTGTATGAGGGCTAATTTTTTGCAGGGCGAGTTGTACTTTTGAATGGCACCATTGATTTTACCATATAGTGTACTGGAAATGGGGGAAAAAAATTCCAAGTGCAGCGAAATTGTAAAACAAAGCAATTCCAAAATTGTTTATTGGATGTTTTTATGTACCATGTCTACTATATGGTAAAACTGACCTGGCAATATGATTCTCCAGGTCAGTATGAGTGCGCAGATACCCAACATATGTAGTTTATTTTTTATTTAAGTGGTGCAAAAAAATTCCAAAATTTGTATACATTTTTTTTTTTTTCTTGACATTTATCATAATTTTCAGAGACCCGTAGCGTTTCCAGCTTTTTGGGATTAGGGACTAGGTAATAACCTATTTTTTGTATCCTGAGCTGACGTTTTTATTATTTATTGATTTTTTGATCGTCTCTTAATGCATTTTATTGTTATGTTGCGGTGGCAAAGAAATGTGAGGCTATGTGCACACGTTGCGGATTTGGCTGCGGATCCGGAGCGGATTGGCAAATGAATCCGAGTGAGTGAAATTGATTGTCAGTGTTGCTTCCTAAGTGGACAGTTTCCTTTCACAGAAGTTTGATTTACTTGGAGTTATTTTCTGTTGTTTAAGTGTTCCCTTTATTTTTTTGAGCAGTGTATAAACTATAGGATGTCTCAGATGACTGTTTTTGTTATGTTTTATAATGGTGATGGATAGATTTTTCTCTTGACTGTGCCCATTCAAGTCTATGGTTACAAAAAAAAAAATCAGATGCCACATCCAATTTTTGCTACTTCATTGCAATCCTGTAACAGGAAATTGTAAATGTTCCTGTCAATGATTAATAGCTGCTCCTGTAAAAAAAAATGGACAGCACACAGATGACAAGTGAGAAAAAGTCATCCGACTTTTCTGGATTGAAACTCTTTAAATGATTTTATGTACACTTGTGTGAATCTGCTTTCACATGCAGAAGATTAAGGCCGGGTGCACATGATCGGGAATTAGCAGCGCTGTGGATGCAGTGCATGTCCGCTATGTCCAAAGCGCTGCTGTCTATTGAATGCAGGTGAATCCGTATGTGTTCACTGAACCGTGCAGATTCACCGCGTCTAATATATTCTATTGATGAAATTTCTCTTGCGGTCACGAGCCGCTCCACAAGAGAAATAGACAGGCTGTGGTCTGGAGAGACGCGCTGCATGTCCGTGTCCGCGGGTGATCCGCAGGCGACTATGGACGCATAATGGACATGGGATGTCTTGACATCCCATCCACTTTGCTGTACCATCCTTCCGCTGTGGGTTTGACGCTGCATAAGTGCGCAGCGTCAAACCTGCAGCAATTACTGATCGTGGGCACATCCCCTCACAGTTTGTAATATATAACTAACATATCATTGATTTCACTCTCTGTGCTCATCAAGTCTTTATTCAGTTTGGATATAACCAATCACGAGCAAATGTTGTGGTAACAACTGAGAGAAATTTAAATAAGAGGTTGGCTCATACTTGCGTATGCATCATGTATGGAGCAGTCACGTGACAAGTACAGAAAATATGCAGTTTGAATATAGCAGAAATTATGAGGATAAAATGCAACTTCCAGGCCACAAACTTATGTTTCTGATAACCGAATCTGTTCTTGTATCTGTGTGTCTGTAGTAAGCTTGATTCTGTTCCCATATACATGTCCTGAGCTCAGTTCTGTTCCCATATCAATGTGTTAAGCTCGGTTTTGCTCCCGTATCTATTTGGTAAGCTTGGTTGCTGTTTTATGCAGCAGCATGAGGTAAGTTGTTTAAAAACGGGCCGCCATGACTTGTGGGCCACTGTTGTGTGCCTGCCCCCCAGGCTAAAATTTGCCAGCCAGCCCCTGGTTGCTTGCTACTTAATCCTTCATTTACTCCCCTCGGTGGGAGCTGTTGGAAACAACACCAGTATAATACTTAAATGTGAACCTGTTTCTGAACTTACCTGTGTTAATGCCACATCTGGGATCAACTTGTGGACTTGTTCTGGACTTCCCTGTGTTTACTTCATACCTGGATTTGACTCTTTCTGCACCGACAGTGTTTGGATCTGCACCACGTCACCTGTCACACTCACCTTTTGATCACCTTGCTGAGAACTCTGCCTTAAGAACTTTGCCGATTTGCTGTATATGTTTCAAGGACTTGTTTCATTCCAGGGCACTGTGGGTCATCAGTATATTGTTTTGGGTGTTATTGCTGTTGTACAAATACACTATTTGCACTAAAGAAACCTGTCTCTGTCTGTTCATTGCCCCACGCTATCAGAATGCTTCAGTTCCTACAATAGTATTACACTATGATAAATAATATTCTCTGGACTGATGAGACGACAATAGACCTTTTTGGTGATAATACTAAGCGTTATGTGTGGAGAATACCAGGCACTGCTCATCACCTGCCCAATACAATCCCAACAGTGAAACATTGTGGTGGCAGCATCATGCTATGGGGGAGTTTTTCAGCTGGAGGGACAAGATGACTGGTTGTCATTGAATGAAACATGAATGCGGCCAAGTACAGAGATATCCTGGATGAAAACCTCTTCCAGAGTGCTCTGGACCTCAGACTTGGCGGAAGGTTCACCTTTCAAGAAGACAATGACCCTAAGCTCACAGCTAAAATAACAAAGGAGTGGCTGCAGAACAACTCTATGACCATTCTTGACTGGCCCAGCCAGAGCCTTGACCTAAACCCAATTGAGCATCTCTGGAGAGACCTGAAAATGGCTGTCCACCAACGTTCACTATCCAGCCTGATGGCACTTGAGAGGATCTGCAAGGAAGAATGGCAGAGGATCCCCAAATCCAGGTGTGAAAAACTTGTTGCATCATTCCCAAGAAGACTCATGGCTGTACTAGCTCAAAAAGGTGCTTCTACTCAATACTGAACAAAGGGTCTGAACATTTATGACCATGTGATATTTCAGTTTTTCTTTTTTAATAAATTTGCAAAAAATTCTACATTTCTGTTTTTTCAGTTAAGTTTGGGTGCAGAGTGTACATTAATGAGAAAAAAATGAACTTTTTTGAATTTACCAAATGGCTGCAATGAAACAAAGAGTGAAAAATTTATAGGGGTATGAATACTTTCCCCACTGTATATAGCACAGCTTACAACACTGTGGGATGAGAACTGTAGATGCAGAAGATGTTTGTTTTGCTACACAAGTCTGCTCTACTCCCCTCCCACCGCTATAATGAGAGTAGATGCTCTCAGAAAGATCAATGTGGAAAGCAGGGCTGTGTGTCATTATGTGTCTTACACAGAGAAAACAAGGTTGGAAATTCTTCGGGGGCATGTTCTTTTTTGGGCGGTGAGTAGTGTTGAGCGATACCTTCCGATATGCAAAGGTATTGGTATCGGATTGGATCGGCCGATATCCAAAAAGTATCGGATATCGCCGATACTGATACCCGATACCAATGCATATCAATGGGACACAAAATATCGGAATGGTTCCCAGGGTCTGAAGGAGAGGAAACTCTCCTTCAGGCCCTGGGATCCATATTCATGTATAAAATAAATAATAAAAATAAAAAATATTGATATACTCACCCCTCCGGCAGCCCCTGCTCTTAGCGGTGCCTCCGTTCCTAAGAATGCAGGGAGTGAAGGACCTTCGATGACATCACGGCTTGTGATTGGTCGCGTGACCGCTCATGTGACCACTCACGCGACCAATCACAAGCCGCGACATCATCGAAGGTCCTTCACTCCCTGCATTCTTAGGAACGGAGGCACCGCTAAGAGCAGGGGCCGCCGGATGGGTGAGTATATCAATATTTTTTATTTTTATTATTTATTTTTTACATGAATATGGATCCCAGGGCCTGAAGGAGAGTCTCCTCTCCTCCAGACCCTGGGAACCATACGCACCGCACACTTCCGATTCCGATTTCCGATATCGCAAAAATATCGGAACTCGGTATCGGAATTCCGATACAGCAAATATCGTCCGATACCCGATATTTGCAGTATCGGAATGCTCAACACTAGCGATGAGAGATGCGTGTTCAAAGCCCTTAAAGATGAATCTCTGCTAATGCCCCTTAGAATTTGTACTTTACAAGTTAATGTCTCCGCAAAGGAGATGAGAAATTAAAAATAGAAATGATGATTTATCTAGCTCTGCAGCCACTATTCCAAAAACCGGTGAAAGGTTTTCCATAAAGTCAACTTAAAGATTAGCTTGCCTGGCTGGTAGAGGGATAAGCGTGCCTGGACTAGAACGGCAGTCTGTTATAGTCTCTGTGAAACTTGTGTTGATTTAATATCCTGTGTTGGTACACTACAGTACCATTCTTACATTTTGCCATAGTCAATAGGATTTAGACAATTATACGTGAACATGGTGGCTATTACATGCTTACTTACAATGTTATTCCTCATGATGTCAAGTATAGTCTCTACTGTAACATGCCCGATGGAGTGATAAGAAATAATGAAACGTGCACCCCACTTAAACGTAACCCCACAGGATAACATGCCAATAGCCTTAATGCTGTTTGAATTAGAAGCCCATTGAGCTGTGCTACTGGCTCTTGAAGAAAAAAAAATGGTGATGCTTTGTAATATTTAGACTTTTTATACGGAGATACTTCATCTGTGTGACCAATTTATTATGGTTTATTATGGACCTTAAGTGTGGTCCTTAAAACAGTTTTTGAGAAGAAGACAGTAGTGTCATCTAAATAGTACTTTTCCAAAGGTATGCAAACAAGCAAATGAGTACTGTAAAGAATAGGGTTTTAAAACTCAATGTGGGGTGCAAGAAAAATCTACATTGGCATTTTAGGCTCTCTAGTGAGTTTTGAAGTGCATGAAAGCCATTGGCCTTTTGCAGAATTAATTATTTCTCTTGACAACCTCACAAAATAACTGGCTGACCTGAAGAAAAGGGCAAATGTACCGATGGCATGTGACAGGTAGCCATTGAGTGAATACTTATGTGGCAATTGTCAGTGGGAAAATAGGCCACTATAATAACCTTGGATATGTTTTGAAAGATTGTCCAAAGAATATGGATGGTGGACCTGCGACTCTTCCAACTGCCCAGAACCCAGTGGATACAAGTACACAGACCACTGGCACAGTGAGTACAGTGATAGGAACTAATGAGAAACCAAGGGAAGTAACAATGTCTGAAAGGAATATGCCAAAGATGAAAGTTTCAGAAACTTTGCATGGGTTCAATAAAAAAGTGATTTGGTCTCATTATGAAACTTGGCACCAACAGCAAAGTCTTTGTACATTACATTTGAATTGTAAAGAGTCACCAGGATCAGCTACTCTGCCATCTGAAAAAGGGAGAAATGAAATTCAACATTGTTCAAGGACTGCTATGTGCATAGGCAGGTAATGTAACTAGGCTTGCTGCTGTCCTAGCATAGGCAACTGTGTATCCTAAGCTGTGTTTTAAGGATTCCCTTTATACAAGGGCTCCCAATATAGCTTCAGCATTGTTGAGGACTACAATGAACAAAGAGGAAAGTGTTAGATGGGTAAACATGCCTGGATTCTGTTCTAGTATCCGCAGAGCTTGTATTCTGTTTTACTGTATAAAAGATATAATACTGGTGTATTGTTAAAGCTTTTTCTTTCTGGTTACATATGTGTGGAATGAATGTGTTGCTGGATGGTGACAGATCTTATGCAGCGCCCCCACTGCCGCAGGGCCGAGGGGTACCCAGTACCGGGCCTCTGAGTCTCTGCTCTGGGGTTGTCACGGTGGCTAGACCCGGTCCGTGACCCTGCTGAGGGGCGCCCAATGAAAGGTGTGCGAGATGGTGGTGATGTTGTAGTGGTGCGGTGCAGGTTGCAGTAAATAACGAGGACACCAGGTTGCAGTCTCTTTACCTCTTTACTGAAGGCTTCAAGATCCTCAATCCGGAATATAGTCAACCGGGCTGCGCAAGCCTGGCCGGTCCGATGGCACATCCAGAGCTCCCTTTGCAGGTGGAAATCTGTGCCTACCTTCTAGCGCTTGTGTGTTGTAGTCCTTCCCTGCTAAGCACCACGGGATAGTCCTTACAACTGTTGTGTCTGTTTCTCGTGTTCCCTCACAACTCGATTCTGATGTTCTTCCACGTCCCCCAGATCTTATGGTTAGGACGCACCCGTATGACGGGGAGGCTCGGAGCTCTTCCGGGACTCTAGCGTCGCCCCACTCCTGTTGTTACCCCCCTGTGTCTTCCTAGGTCAATTGGGTGAGACAGCCCGCCTTGAAGTTTGGCTTGGAGCTCTATACTCCCTCGGCGTTCCGGCCACTGGTTATGCGCCTCAATAGGATGTTGCCTCGTCTTACAGCACGACTCCTACTGGTATTCTCCTTGTTGCGTTGATCTCGTTTCTCACTCAGCACAATAAACCTCACTTCTTGTCCTTTCTTGGGGTACCGCCGCTATATCGTGCAGTCCCGTAACGTTCTCTCTGTTTGCTAGGCCTCTGTCAGGATCCCACCCCTGACAGGGACCCCTCCGAATCTTCCCCTACAACACCCTCTGCCACAAGGTGTTGCCTGGTTCCAACCCAGTCAGCTTTCTCTTCTAACTTCCTGCCTAACCCCCAGTTTTACCAGATTGTGAGGAGTGGCCTAATAAATAGAACCCTTAGCTCCCCCTGGAGGCCAGACTGTGAAATGTATTGGTGTCTGTGATACCTGGTCAGATGAACTCCTTCAGTGCCATCAGACGTACCATAGCCCCCCTTAGCGGCGGAGCAACAGTACTGCAACGACCAGGACTCTGGGGCGCTGCACTCCCCCCCCGGTTAAATCCAGTACTCCTGGACTGGGAAGAAAACAACAATACATGTCAGCAAAAAGACATACAATTTTGAAAATGCAAGTACAAGTAAACTTTTTAACAGAGCTTCCCTTTATGGGAGGTGAGGACACTTGAACGTTTCAAACATGGTTAAATACTTTGAATAACATACTATAAATACTTTTCTTACCCAACCGGGTATTCTACTAAGTGCAAAATCTTTGAACAATAATTTAACATTGCCTTTAAGGACGTACTCGCTGGATCCACTAAAGACCTTCTTATAAAACATTATAAGGCTAATCAACTTTTATGCATTCTCCTTCTTTACATCGGCAGGACCGCCTGTCCTAACTGCTCCAGACCTACTGCCTCTCCTTTCTGTTACAGGACCGCCCCTTTCTGCCCGGGCCTACTGTCTTTCTACTACTATACACAGTATAGAACATATCATCCATCTTTCAGTTCGGATTACTGAGCCATCTCTGTATGGCTCCTAAGAGGACTCACCACTAACCCCTACGGGTTCACTTCCTGTCCTCGTTTTCTAGCACATTATTAAACATTTTCTATTAAATACAACATTAAACTTCCTTTATTACTTTCTTACTGACTTGTATGCAGGACGCTATGTCTACCCCTACGGGTCTGCTGCATCTTTCTTCTAGCTTTCACCTTTACAGGATTTTATTTCAGAGCACATTACCAACATTTCTTACAATCAACTAGTTAGTTACATTTAACTTCTTCTTTCAGGACATTATTGCCATTTAACCATCTTAAGGCAACACTGTTCATAAGTGCAATATGTGAACATTCCCTTTAAGAGGGAACCAAGTCTCTATGAGGTAGTGCAACTTCTCAAGCTGCAAGTCTGTTCGCAGTAAGGACTCCGATGCTGGTTCCTAGACCAGTGTCTTCGCAAAGAGTCCTTTCTTTATGTAAAACCAGTAGAGAGCACCTTTAAGAAGGTGCAAACTATTTACAACATCAGTTTTTGAATCATTCACCGTCCATGATTCAGCAGTCTCTTGATAACGGAGGCAACAAGTAGAAAACAAACAAAAAGCAATAGGGATCCCGGGTCAACTAAGGGATCCCTTTAAGAGTTAACCCTGGACGGGTTTTAGCAAAGCAGCAGAAAAACAATGAACTATTTACAATCAATAAAGCATTCTGGCTTACTCAGTCTTCTTGTGGTGCAGGGGGTGGTCTCCTTCCAGGCCTCACCCGGCCAACGGGTCGCGTTGGTGCAGCAAGGGCCGGTCCCGGCTCCAGCAACGACAGGATCCCTCTGCGGGATGCCCTCCTTACTCGGGGGCAAGCGCGACCCAGGGGCACATGGTGAGCCCAGACTTCCGGGGGTTCCACGGAGACAGGTTTCATCGCCTTCTCTGCAGGGGGCTCATCCTCAGATGCCCCGGTATCGGCCTGGAGTGCGACACACCACTGAACGCCCCGAGCTACCCAGCCGACCTCCCTCCTCCACCGGGTGTAGGTCACTGCATCGCCAGGCTCCAGGTCGGAATCATACCTTCCCCCGCAGGGCTCCACTTCTTCCCGATCAACACGGACCTGTAGTGGCTCCCCGATCTCCTGGATAACTCCCCTTCCCTTCCGGGAGTTGAAGGACACCACAACACCCCAGTGTGACGGTGGGGTCTCCGCGACGCTTGTCAGATCGACCCGGGCCACAGGTTGGGGTCTGTTCCTCCAGGCCGTCATCAAACGTCGCAGGTGTTCTGCCTCCAGTAGGATCCTCAAGCCCTGTGCCTGCAGCTCACACTCCGCCGCGGTCGGGATGAAAGAGGCGGGCCGAGGGGTACCCGGTACCGGGCCTCTGAGTCTCTGCTCTGGGGTTGTCACGGTGGCTAGACCCGGTCCGTGACCCTGCTGAGGGGCGCCCAATGAAAGGTGTGCGAGATGGTGGTGATGTTGTAGTGGTGCGGTGCAGGTTGCAGTAAATAACGAGGACACCAGGTTGCAGTCTCTTTACCTCTTTACTGAAGGCTTCAAGATCCTCAATCCGGAATATGGTTAACCGGGCTGCGCAAGCCTGGCCGGTCTGATGGCACATCCAGAGCTCCTTTTGCAGGTGGAAATCTGTGCCTACCTTCTAGCGCTTGTGTGTTGTAGTCCTTCCCTGCTAAGCACCATGGGATAGTCCTCACAACTGTTGTGTCTGTTTCTCGTGTTCCCTCACAACTCGATTCTGATGTTCTTCCATGTCCCCCAGATCTTATGGTTAGGACGCACCCGTATGACAGGGAGGCTCGGAGCTCTTCCGGGACTCTAGCGTCGCCCCACTCCTGTTGTTACCCCCCTGTGTCTTCCTAGGTCAATTGGGTGAGACAGCCCGCCTATAACTGACTGTCCTGCCGTAGGTTTGAAGTTTGGCTTGGAGCTCTATACTTCCTCGGCGTTCCCGCCACCGGTTATGCGCCTCAATAGGATGTTGCCTCGTCATACAGCACGACTCCTACTGGTATTCTCCTTGTTGCGTTGATCTCGTTTCTCACTCAGCACAATAAACCTCGCTTCTTGTCCTTTCTTGGGGTACCGCCGCTATATCGTGCAGGCGCGGTCCCGTAACGTTCTCTCTGTTTGCTAGGCCTCTGTCAGGATCCCACCC
The DNA here is from genome assembly GCF_051348905.1 of Ranitomeya variabilis. Taxonomy (NCBI): domain Eukaryota; kingdom Metazoa; phylum Chordata; class Amphibia; order Anura; family Dendrobatidae; genus Ranitomeya; species Ranitomeya variabilis. Next base: position 528,649,470 of record NC_135234.1, read on the forward strand.
CTGACAGGGACCCCTCCAAATCTTCCCCTACAACACCCTCTGCCACAAGGTGTTGCCTGGTTCCAACCCAGTCAGCTTTCTCTTCTAACTTCCTGCCTAACCCCCAGTTTTACCAGATTGTGAGGAGTGGCCTAATAAATAGAACCCTTAGCTCCCCCTGGAGGCCAGACTGTGAAATGTATTGGTGTCTGTGATACCTGGTCAGATGAACTCCTTCAGTGCCATCAGACGTACCATAGCCCCCCTTAGCGGCGGAGCAACAGTACTGCAACGACCAGGACTCTGGGGCGCTGCACTTACATAGCATATCCAGACAACACAGTATAGGCCACTAAAGAAAGATCTAAAATCAAGGAGCAGAGCTACCTGGTGGACAATTAGGAACTGCTGTGAGGCAGACATGAGGGGAAAGGAAGATAGGCTACTACAACAGACCCTTGAGAGGAGTGTCTTCAAAGAGAGGAGCATAAAGAGAGCTGAGAAGACAGGAAAGAGGCTAAGAACTGCTGGGGCTCTTATGTCTGCTGCCTGCTGGCTTCTTGTGCTCACACAGTGCACTAACACTACCTCCCTTTCGTGGCTGTCTCTGAAATGCCAATAGACCCTAAAGAAGATTTCATATGCATGGTCATTTCTCAATTCTTAGCACTAGAAGATCGGCTTCAGTATGCAACATATGTTGTAGGTGGGTACCTCCATATAATCAACTTTCAAAGCTTGTTAAATATACCACAGCTTATTCTTAAAGGCGTGGAAATGAGGTTGTTAAGCAGAGTGCCCCAAGCTAGAAAGTTGTCAAATGGTATTTTCTCTGCAACCGGTCTGTCATGCAAATCTAGGTCCCTAGTTGAACTGGCAGGGGACGCGAGGAAGAACAGTAATGAGGACTGTAATAGTCAACATATTAAAATAAATTGTGCAGAAATGAGTTCAGTTGTACCAATATCCATCTATGTTACATTTGTCATCTATTTAAAATCATACCGAAGGCTGAAAAAGAATCATGGCCTCAATTCATCAAAACTCATTCACAGAACAAGCAGATTTGTTGCTGACAGCAAGTTTACATTTTATTTTTCCAGCGCAGCTTAAAAAATGATTTGCTGCTATGGAAAATGATTGCTTCCATGGTAGGTGTTGCATATGAAGATCAATTGCACACACTTACACAGACACTCACAATCGTGCATAAATTCACATCTCTTATGCTCTATCTGTATACAAGCTTTAATATTTACGTAGATAGATACAGTATATGGTGCCAAATTTCAAGATGTTGGCTACTTTATCTTTATATTCTAAAGGGAGTTACTAATATAATCTTATCAAAGGATTTGCAACGCTGTCACATATACTATATCCTTTTGATTAGTTCAATCTTCATGGCCAACATTGAAACTAGCAGATGTGCAATGGACATCATGTGCCCCTTCATAAGTGGCCATGCTTTGACTGAGGTGCCATACAGTAGATGAGAATAGTTGAACTAAACAAAGAAATGACACTATATTGTATTATATTGTTGTGCATGATGTCCAAAAAGGAAATATGGGCGAGGTAATGTAATCATCGAAATGGAAGGCTTTCTAAATAAAAATAATTAACACAATATTCCTCTTCTGCATACTTACATTAATTAATTAAAATTAAAACTCATGAGGTAAATATGTCCTTTGGTCCTCAAAGGGATAAATGCATTTTGTAAACAGTAAAATGTGTTGTTGAGATTTAGATGTACTAGTCCTTTATATAGTGCATAATTCAGCACTTGATGAAATGTATACACTGAAAGAACTCATATCAGGGTATATTTATCAAGCTAAATGAACTGGAATTATGGTATAATTTGTGCCACTAGAAATATATAATGGTTTGCACAATATTTATGATGACTTTTAGACACTTTTATGATTAGAATAACTAGGGTATAAGGAGAAACACCCCCCATATCTACAAGTCTTCAACATTGTTGTGCCTGTTTCAGCACAACCCGAAAAGGTATGCCCCCTAAACTGAGCATCACTTGTGTCATCACCCATTTTTATCTTAGTGGAGCACTTGTTCATTTTTACCCTTTCTGTCACGATTTCCACTCTGTTTCTGTCTTTTTGTTACTTTGTGTTGGGGCTGTCAGTCTGTGCTGGGTCTGTGCTGTAATCACCTGTGTCCTCAATCAGGCTTCTAGTTAAGCATGCTACTTCCTCCCCCCAGTGTCAATCATACACTTGCTGTTGTCTGTGTAACATTGATCCCTCTGCGCTCTGTGCCTGACCCAGCTTGACTTGATTCTCTTACCAGACTCTGACCCTTTGCTTGTGACCTGCCTCTCTGGCTTTCCTGACCTTGGCTCGTGCATTGAACTTTGTCTCTGACTTTCCTTTGTTGCACTGCACCATTTCCTGGACCTGACCTCAGATTGTTTGACCTCCCTTTACTTGCAGCAAGTAGTATTTATATTTACTAAGAATAATTTTCCTTTCCTTGGTTAAAAGATGCAGTATATCAGAAAAAAACTGATAGAAATATTTTAAGATGATAATAACAAAGTGCCCAAATATTAATATTAATATCACTATATTATCAGAATTGATACAAGATATTGCAGTGTGTTTGGTCAAGGTCAACAGAACTGCTAAGAATTCTAAGAACAATCCATTGGTCACGAAAGGTTTGTGTGATAGCAATTAGAATCTTTTTGCAGCTGCCTAATTGTAGGAACATATGGAGAAACAAATATAAAGATTTAGCATGTCTTGTCATAATGCACTAAATGAGACATGCACCTGACTTCTCGAAGGCAGCACTGATGCAGGAAATCACTGTAGGCTCATTGTTGGCTTGGCTGATAGGGTGTTATAACACATGTTAGAAGATCGACATCATTTACAGACTAACGAGGAGCTGGGGAAATGTAAAGTAAGGCTATTGTTAAAAAAAAGAAACTGAAATGATCTTGTATGTTATTATATTAGTGCAATTTGATTTAATGGTACATTGTTATGCTAAATTAACTGGCACCAAATTACAAGGAACTAATGCAGACATTTTACATTAAGAGAGTTAATTCAGTATAGTTCTCATTAAGAAATACATAAAAATAGGTATGGGCTGCACATCTTCTGCAGGTTATTATATTAAAACAAAGCCATTTTGTATTGTTCAAGCATTCCACTAATAATGTTAGAAGAAAGAAACCAGTTTTGAAGATACATTTGATACCACATTAAAAGAGCACTACTCTCAGATTAAGAAAATTCTTCTCAGAGTTACAGAAATCTGAGAGATGGAAATCTCTTGCTGTAGAAAATGTTGCCGCTATAAGGCTACGTTCACACGATCCGGATTTTGATCCGGATCCGTAGCGGATTTTCAGCTGCGGATCCGGATCAGTTTTCCATGTTGGTTACAGTACAATGTAACCCAATGGAAAACCAAAACCGCTGTGCTAACGATCCGTTTTTCCGCTGGAAAATCCGCGCGGATTTTCCAGCGGAAAAAAGAAGTAGCATGTCAATTCTTTCAGCGGATTCCGCACCGGTTTTCCAGCAACTCCAATAGGAAACTGCTATTGGAAACCCGCAGTGGAAAACGCTGAAGAAAAAGGATCAGAAAACGCAGCTCAAATTCACTGCGGAATTTAGCTGCCGTTTTCCAAAAACGGGCAGGAAAAAAAAAGGATGTAAATCCTGATCGTGTGAACGTAGCCTCAAAGCATTAAATAAAAAAAATCTTATTTTGACTGCTATTTAATAGATATTTTTATTCTGTAATGTTATTCTCATTGCTGTGGGTCTGACTTGTGGGATCTCCATCAATCCTTAACCTATATAAAAGTGCTCCGAGCCACCCTCTATGAAAATTACAGTTCAGCTCCATTTAAAGGCTGTTTACACCTTTCATTCTACGCATTGTTTTTCACTGGCTCAATAAATTAAAAATAGGAAAAAATTGAGCATTTCTTTTGGAAATTTTGTTGCTACAGCTCATATATGGACTGTGTATCTCTGTGGTCAGGGACGGACTGGACATCAGGTAATACTGGAAAATGCCAGATTGGCTATATTGGCAATGAGTAACTCTATCCATCATTCAATACTGCAGTTTTTTCCCTTCTTTTCTCTTTTGGCAGACTATTGCAGCTCTCTCTTCTGACTTGTCTCTGCATGTTTAGTTAGCACAAGGTACAAAATGTGCTGTGTTTGCTTAGGAGAGAAGAAATGGCCAGTCACATGCTGAATTTTGAAGCCCAACCCCAACCTTGCCAAGCTACAGAATACTCAAGAAAACTGCCCTCATGTGCAAAGCCTACCTCTGTGATCAGCAATAGGACAAGTGATCATAGCTGTTCTGCTCCACTGTTGCTTCAGTGTGCAACTGTGTAATTATTCATGGCTAGGTTATATTGGGATTTGTTCATCTTCAGTAACCCAATAATATTTTTTCTTGTAGTGCCTCCATGTTTTAATATATAATTATTTACTAGTTTAATTTACGAGATTAAAGGGTTTAGCCATTCTATGATCATTTTCCTAACTGTTCTATAAACACTCATACAGTGTGAAAAAAAAGTATTTAGTCAGCCACCAATTGTGCAAGTTGTCCCACTTAAAATGATGAGAGAGGCCTGTAATTGACATCATAGGTAGACTACAACTATGAGAGTCAAAATGAGAAAACAAATCCAGAAAATCACCTTGTCTTATTTGGCAAGATTTATTTTGCAAATTATGGTGGAAAATAAGTATTTGGTCACCTAAAAACATGCAAGATTTCTTGCTCTCACAGACCTGTAACTTCTTCTTTAAGGGGCTCCTCTGTCCTCCACTCGTTACCTGTAGTAATGGCACCTATTTGAACTTGTTATCAGTATAAAAAAACACCTGTTCACAACCTCAATCAGTCACACTCCAAACTCCACTATGGTGAAGGCCAAAGAGCAGTCAAAGGACACCAGAAACAAAATTGTAGCCCTGCACCATACTGAGAAGACTGAATCTGCAATAGGCAAGCAGCTTGGTGTGATGAAATCAACTCTGGGAACAATAATAAGAAAATGGAAGACATGGAAGACCACTGATAATCTCCCTCGATCTGAGGCTCCATGCAAGATCTCACCCAGTGGGGTCAAAATGATCACAAGAGAGGTGAGCAAAAATCCCAGCACCACACGGGGGGACCTAGTGAATGACCTGCATAGAACTGGGACCACCATAACAAAGGCTACCATCAGTAACACACTATGTGCCAGGGACTCAGATCCTGCAGTGCCCGACGTGTCCCCCTGCTTAAGCCAGTACATGTCCGGGCATGTATAACTGATTCGTGTACATGAAAGAATGAATTGTGGCCATGTACCATGAGACTTTGAGTGCAAACCTCTTTCCATCAGCAAGGGCATTGAAGATGAAATGTGGATGGCTCTTTCAGCATGATAATGATCTCAAGTGCACCACCAGGGCAATGAAGGAGTGGCTTCATAAGAAGCATATGAAGGTCCTGGAGTGGCCTAGCCAGTCTCTAGAACTCAACCCCATTAAAAACCTTTGGAGGAAGTTAAAAGTCCTTGTTGCCTAGCGGCAGGCCCAAAACATCATTGCTCTAGAGGAGATCTGCATGGAGGAATGGGCCAACATACTACCAACAGTATGTGCCAACCTTGTGAAGACTTACAGAAAATGTTTGACCTCTGTTTTTGCCAACAAAGGATATATAACAAAATATTGAGATGAACTTTTGTTAATGACCAAATGCTTATTTTCCAACATAATTTGCAAAATGAATCTTGCCAAATCAGACAAGGTGATTTTCTGGATTTGTTTTCTCATTTTGACTCTCATAGTTGTGGTCTACCTATGATGTCAATTACTGGCCTCTCATCTTTTTAAATGGGAGAATTTGCACAATTGGTGGCTGACTAAATGCTTTTATTCCCTGCTGTATAATGATATAAGGAAATCTATGCCTATACCAAAGTCCGCCTTCTTGCTTAGCATAGTTTTCTGCACAGACTGGATGGTGATATGCTCTTAAATATGGTCATTGTTGGTGAGGCATGTGATCTTGCACATCTCTCCTCGGCCTTCTTTGCCAATGCATGTTCAACCACTAACAAGTAAGGCAAGCTTTACATCACTTTAATGGCCCCGTCTAGTGATTTCCTTAAAAATTCGGACACTTTCCTATATGATTCTCAATTCAGAAAAAATGCTCCACCATTTTGGTTAACCATTAAAGACCAGCACATTGTAAAAAAAAATTATACTCACTTCACTGCTCACCGTTCGTTGGGGAATTGGGAGCCAGTGGAGGGATTTGCAGAGGGGAGAAGCAGTGGAGTAGCGAGGAGAGAGGTGGATTAGCCAGGCAGCAGAGTTGAGGACAGACTGGAGCAGTGCAAGAGAGTTAGCGGGGAGGCCACAGAGGAGGGTGTTGCAGTAATCGAGTTCGGGAGATTATGAGGGCATGCACAAGAGTTTTAGTCAATTGTGGGCTGAGGGAGGGACAGATTCTGGCAATATTCTTGAGTTGGAGGTGACAGGACATGGCAAGAGTCTGGACGTGTGGCTTGAAGGACAGGGCAGAGTAGAGAGTTACCACGAGGCAGTGGATTTCAGTTGCAGGAGAGAGCGTGAGGCCATTTACCATAATAGATAGATCAGGTAGGGGGGATACACGAGATGGGGGAAAGATGATGAGTTCGGTTTTGTCTACATTAAGTTTTAGTAAGCGAAAGTTGAAGAAGGAGGATATGGCTGATAGACACTCCGGGATTCTGGACAGCAGAGAGGTGACATCTGGGCCAGAGAGGTAGATCTGAGTGTCGTCTGCATACAGGTGGTACTGGAAGCCATGGGACTTTATGAGTTGTCCTAGGCCAAGGGTATAGATGGAAAAAAGTAGGGGCCCTAGGATGGAGCCTTGAGGCACTCCAACAGACAACAGAGAGAGGGCGGGATGAGGAAGTAGTGTGGGAGTGGGAAACTCTAAATGTGAAGTTGGAAAGGTATGAAGCAATCCAGGACAGGACAAGGCCTTTGATGCCAAGGGAAGAAAGAGTCTGTAGCAGTAGGCAGTGGTTGACTTTGTTGAAAGCAGAGGATAGGTCGAGAAGGAGGAGGATGGAGAACTGTCTGTTAGCTTTGGCTGTGAGTAAGTCATTAGTAATTTTGGTCAGAGCAGTTTCGGTGGAGTGGTGGGGGAGAAGCCAGATTGGAGGTTGTCAAGAAAAGAGTTAGATGAGAGGTGGGAGGAAAGTTGAGCATGGACATGCTGCTCAAGGTGTTTGGAAGCAAACGGAAGCAGTGATATAGGGCAATAGCTGGACATAGCAGTTGGGTCAAGGTTAGCTTTTTTGAGGATAAGTGTGATGGTGGCATGTTTGAAGGCAGATGGGAAGGTACCAGAATATAGCAATAGGTTGAAGAGATGGGTTAGGGCTGGAATGAGCATGTTAGTGAGGTTGGGGAGCAGGTGGGAAGAGATGGGGTAAAGTGCACAGGTGGTGAGGTGTGATTTGGAAAGGAGGTGAGTAAGCTCTCCTTCAGTGATGTTGGAGAAGGAAGTTATTAGGGAAGGGCAGAAGTCTGGTATATGGAGTGGTTGGGGTGGTGGAACAGTAAAGGTTTGCCTTGTTTGATCGATCTTGTTTTTGAAGTAGGTGGCAAACTCCTCAGAAGAGATGAGGGGAGTTGGAGGTGGCAGTGGTGGGCGGAGGAGAGAGTTAAATGTGCTGAACAGTTGTTTTGAGTTGTATGATAATGAAGATGCAAGGTTAGTAAAATAGGTCTGTCTAGCAGAGGTGAGGGCTATTGTTCCACAGTGCTCTATAGAGATTATCGGCACTGTCCCTACTGGGTCTCACAATCTAAATTCCCTATCAATAAGTTATTGGCATGAGGGAGGAAACTGGAGTACCTGCAGGAAACCCAAGCAAACGTGGGAAGAACAGATGTTGGTCTGGGGAGATTCGAACCCCGGACCCAAGTGCTGCAAGACTACAGTGCTTACTACTGACCCACTGCTGCCATTTAACAATCACATGCCACACCTCAGGCCTATTAACTATAAGTTAGGACTTCCAGCCACAATCAGGTCTTGGAGGTCACTGCGCTTCATAAGGTCATGACATTGTATTGTCAAGGTGTGCACCACAACCTTTCAAAGCACATTGGCTAGTCATGGCCTTTAGTGAAGGAGACGGAGATGTGATGCATGACAGCAGAAAGTATTGTTGAATACTGAGAATAATATTGTATTGATTGGGGTCTGCCTCTTGCTACTCCCACTGATCATATATTTGAAGGGGCTGTGTGAATGTCGTAGTACTTTCTTTTTTTTTCTTCACCTGCACACTTTTTTACCTCTAGTGTCTGTGCTGGGTATTGCAATATTGCTCCATGGAAATAAATAGGATATGACTACAATAATCAGAGTAATAATTTACTATTTTGATTGCATGCAGGTAAATAGAACAGAAAAGGCTGCAGACCTTTCAACAGCTGAACGGCAGGAGTAATAAGATTTGGACCCCCTCTGTTTTTTACCCCCAGTAAAATTCAGTTACCAATACTTTCAACCTGGAAAATTCTTGCTATTATGCTTTTATGCAAAAAGGGAAGAATTATTTCTTAGTGGAAAAACACTCATCTCAAATCAGTTCTAATCTTCCTATTTACAAGAGTTTCCAAACATCCATGCTGAAAATTAAGATATATAAAATTGTATAAAAGGAAGCAAAGGTAGACTCATGTATTTAACCCTCTGTCAGGAACAACTGATCTAACAGGTGCAGCTCTCTTAGGCTACGTTCACATTTGCGTTGTGCGCCGCAGCGTCGGCGCCGCAACGCACAACGCAAACAAAAACGCAGTTGCGTTTTGAACAAAAAACGCTGCGTTTTGCGCCGCATGCGCCCCCCCAAAATCTATACAATGTTTTGCATATTTATGGGAAAACGCATGCGTCGTACAACGCACCACGACGCAAGTACTTGCGTCGTCTGCGTTGTCAATACAAATCAATGGGAAAAAAGGCGCATCGACGACGCAAAAGCGACGCAAACACGACGCATGCGTTTTTTAAAAAGTCAGCGCCGCAAAAAAAATGCAACATGTTGCGTTTGCCGCGCCCTGACAGGTGCGCCCTAACGCCGCATGCGGCGTACGACGCACCAAAACGCATGACAACGCATGTACATGCGGCGCCATGCGGCCCCAATGTTAAAGATAGGGCCGCACGACGCATGCGTTTTGTTGCGGCGACGAAGCTGCGGCGCACAACGCAAATGTGAATGTAGCCTTAGTTTCATTTCTCCCTCCTCACCAGATTGTCAGGAAATCCCCCACCCCCAATACTGTCCTGACTCTTGAAGCTTTGTGAAATCTGATATCACAGTTGTACTGCAGAGACTCAGGAGAGCAGATATAACTGTGCTGGCTTCTCAGACACATTGTTCCCGAACACGTCACACTACATAAGGTTGGTATTTTATGTTTTTAGTTATCACAATTGTTAATCTAGCTTGTTTTATGAATGGGCAGTGCAAAGTTTGTGGATATTTCATAGAAATAAGTAAGGTTTTCTTACAAATGAAAGTGTGCTTTTCAGGCAAATTGTTCCATAACACATATTCTCTTTCTTGCTTGAGATTATCTGCTGAAATGGAGAGGAACATGTTTGATTTGTCAAAACCCTTCATGTTGATGAAGTGAAGATGCTCTTAGATGATGATGATGATGCAGACCCCACACTGCATGAGGATTTAGGAGAAGAAAGTGAGATTGATTCTCATGATGAGGTGGAAGTATGTTAAATTGATTCTGAAACAGAGCAAGATGGTGAGCGTGATGAGGATGAAGAAGATAAAGAAACATATTATATGGGAAGAGATAAAAAAACAAATGGAGCATTAAGCCACCAACGCAAACTAAACGTAGGGAACCTCAAAACATTCTCACTCACCTTCCTGCAGCTAAGGAAACAGCAAGGAATGCTAAAACTGCAGCTGAATGCTGGAAAAGTTTATTGTCACATACACAAGTCAATATATAGACAGTATAAAGGACAAGTTCATCTGTAACAGAATCATTTTGTATTGTTATCCCTTTCAGGAGCTTATTGGGCAAATCGCCAAAGTTTGGAGGAACTTTGGGGTATAGATGGTGATAGAATAGAAAAATGTAGCCTTGTTATGTGTTTAAAAAGATTCAAGATTCTAATTCATTGCCTTCGGTTTAACAACAGAACTACCCAAACCCAACTTAAAACGTATCACCGGCATGCTCCGATTCGCAATTTACTCCAAAAATTTGTTGTAAACTATAAGGAAAGCTATTGCCGTGGGGAGAACATCACTATTGACAAAATGCTCCCTGATTTTTGTAGAAGATGTGCATTTCATCAATACATTCCATCAAAGCCTAGCAAATATGGAATTAAAATTTATGCCCTTGTTGATGCCAGGAAGACCTACACATACCACCTGGAAATGCATTCAGGAAAGCCAGAAGGTCCATACCATGTCAGCAACAAACCCAGTGATGTTGTCAAAAGAATGGCTGAGCCCTTATTTGGATCGGGTCGCAATATAACAGCTTACAATTGGTTTTCAAAATTGTGATCTGATTATCTGAAAATCCAGAATCTTTCATATGTAGTGTAAGGCAGTGACCGGTGTCATATGCGAGGGTCGCTATGTATCCCCCAGGATGTGCTTAGAAGCATATTAGATCCGCTGGAGTGCCCTGTGCTCACAGCAGGTTTGCCTGTGAGACACAGGGAAGAATAAAAGTGAGTGTGAACTGGATCAAGTTATTTGACCCAGAAATTATTCAGGAAAACCCGGTATGGGCTTTAATTTTTGAAACGGACTGCAGGAAGGTAGTGGGGCTGGTCCGTTTCCTCCAGCCCAGATCTTATAGTGGCCCATGGCCATAGAATCTGGAGGAAAGGAAAAAAAACCCTGCAAGAGAGTTTGGGTGTGTCAGTATTGGTCTGGGAGTCAGACCTAGCAGGAGACTTATGAGGATCTCTTTCCGTGTGGAGCAACACGGGCCAGGCAGAGCCTGAAAAGCCTGACACCCCAGCGTACACGGTGGTGTAATATGTTCACTGCAACAGATTGTAGACTGTCGTTACTTTTCCCGGCTGTATACCGAATGACTTGTTTGCTTATTTTTTCGGTTTGTGAGTATGCTATGAAATAAACAAGACTTTATTTGAACTTTATATGGGTCACTGCCTACTCACTGCACAGCAAGGACGTCGCTGCATCACATTAGGTACTGTAAGAACAAATAAAAAAGAATTGCTGCCACAGTCTGTAAATGTGAAAGGGAGAAAACAGTACAGCAGTATGTTTGCATTCAATAATGGAAAGGTTTTGGTTTCTTATGTAACGCACAAAAAGAAAATTGTAATTCTTGTCTCAACGCTTCATGATGCCATCGATCCTGGGTCTTAAGCACAAAACAAAACAGAAATAATTAAATTTTATAATGTAACCATTGTTGAATTTGGGTGGTATACATTCACACATGATTTACCTTGAAAACCAGCTCGAACTACTCCGTAGAAGAGCCTATCTGAAAAAATTGGCCCATGAACTAGTGCTACGCAGCACTAAGTGTGAAAACCATCGGTGTCCCTTCTAGTCTTCAAGTTCGGCTCAAAAGATTCCACCCAGAAGATGGTGAAAATCCACCATCTCTACCACCTCCTAAAAGTAGGAGAAGCACCAGCTGCACCATGGAAAGTGGACACAGAAGGCTTTCTAAGTATGAATGTCACAAACATCATAATGCAATCTGCCAGTCACACGCAAATATGATGTGCAATTCTTGCTCTTTGCTCTGCAAATGTGTTTTTTCTTCTGGTGAAACTTTAACATCTGATTCTGAATGAGTATGTGTCTAATACCATTTTAGGTACCTTAAAATTAAGCTTTTTCCCCTATATTTACTTTTTAATAATAGTTATACGTTGAAAACTGGGGACTATTTGGCAGGAGTTGTGAAATGTGTGTACTATTAGAGTTACTACTTTTATGGTAAGTAAATGTTGTTTTTGCACCTGATTATGTGTACTTTCTTTTATTACATCCATATGAAGGTCACTGATCACTTTTAGAGCACTAAAATTGAGAAAATGAGATATTCTAGGCATTTTTCTAGCCTGCGCCTGACAGGCACAATGTACCTGAACTCATTAGTGAAGGCGTTGTTCATGACAGAGGGTTAAACTGTCCCCAATGTGATTAAACTTACAGTCCTTAAAGGGTTAAACTAATAGAATGGTAAAATTGGCTTGTCTAAAGATTGTTTATAAGCTCCATTCTATAATGCACTGACAAAAAGAAAATTGTAAAGATAAAATTAAGAAAATTTAAAACATGACAGGTCAGAGGATATGAGAATCTAAAAGTTCAGAAAGTAATAAGGTACTGTAACCCCTCCAATCCACAGAGGCCAAGAAAGCAAAACATAGATGTCAATCAATTAAGTTATGTGTAATAATGAAAAAATGACACAATGAAAAAGTATTGAATACACTTACTGAAAGTTAACTAATACTTCCTACAAAAGCCTTTGTTGGTGATGACAGGTTCAAGATGCCTCATATAAGGAGAAACTAGTTGCATGCATTGCTCAGATGTGTTTTTTGCCCATTCTTCTACACAAACACTCTTCAAAACTGGAAGGTTTCATAGGCACCTTCCATGAACTCTAAGCTTTAGTTAATTCCATAAATTTTTCGTTGAATTTAGGTCAGGTGATTGGTTGGGTTACTAGAGCAGCTTTAGTCTCTTTTTCTAAAACCAATTGACAGTTTCCTTGACTGTGTGTTTGAGGTTATTGTCTTGCTGAAATTTCCACCCTCATTTCAATGTCATCATCCTAGTAGATGGTAGCAGATTTTTCTCAAGAATGTCTCGTTACATTTGTCCATTCATCTTTCCTTTAAATATATGAATTTTGACAGTGCAATATGCTAGAACACAGCCCCACACCATGATGTTTCCTCCTCCAAACTTCTATGTTGGTATGATTCTTTTAGGGTAATATGCAATGCCTGTTGACTTCCAAGAATAGTGTGTATTGTATTGTGGGATCCAAAGACTTCAATTTTTGTCTCGCATGATCATACAATATTTTCCCAGTATTTCACAGGCTTGTCTAAATGTTCTTGAGCACAGCGTCCTTCTTCAGTGTGTGGTGCTGACAAAAGGACGTCCTGTGAGGGCAGAGCCAATGCTGTTTCACTCTTTGGCTTCTCTTGTCACACTGTGTGCAGCTTGCCTATACTATAGGAGACTCTGCAGACTGCTCTGTGTCTGTGAGCAGTAAGTACCCTTTCACACATCAGTATATTGCCGTCAGTCACAATCTGTTGGCTCGACGAATCCGTCGCATATTGTGAAAAACTGATGTGACGGATTAATTTATTCGACAGATCCGACTAACGGATCTGGTTAATTGGATCCTAAATAAATTGGAGAATGCTCACTTAAAAAAATGGTATCTGTCGCCAAATTCCATCATTTGACGGATCCGGCACTCATAGGCTTTCATTCGAGCAAATCACGGACGGCGCTGTCCGATTTTTCGACGTGCACAAAAAAACGTTACTTTGTCCGTTGTCTCTGGTGGCCGGACAAACAATTTTCGATCCGGCGAATGACGAATGAAACGTGAGGCCATCCATCGCAATCCGTCGCTAATACAAGTCTATGAGAAAAAAACGGATCCGGCGGCATCAGTCGCTGGATTTGTTTTTTTCAAAATTCGATGGATTGCGACTAGTGTTGAGCATTCCGATGCTGCAAGTATCGGGTATCGGCCGATACTTGCTGTATCGGAATTCCGATACCGGGATTCCGATACTCTTGTGGTATCGGGTATCGGGTATCGGAACAACATTTTATTTTAATTCTCTCTTTTACACATTTTAACATTGTTAAAATGTGTAAAAGAGAGAATTAAAATAAAAAATATCGCTATACTCACCTGTCCGACGCAGCCGGGACCTCAGCGCAGGAACCGGCAGCGTTGTTTGTTTAAAATTCCCGCTTTTACATGGTTACGCGAACTCCCGGCTTGTGATTGGTCAGGGCGCCCATGTTGCCGGGCCGCGGACCAATCACAGCAAGCCGTGACGAAAATACGTCACGGCTTGCTGTGATTGGTCCGCGTCCCGGCAACATGGCCGCCATTAACCAATCACAAGCCGTGACGTCACGGGAGGCTGGACTTGCGCGCTTTTGAAAAAGCGCGCGTGTCCAGCCTCCAGTGACGTCCCGGCTTATGATTGGTTGCGCCGCGATCAACCAATCACAAGCCGGGAGGCTGGACACGCGCGCAATTTTAAAATGCGCGCTTGTCCTGCCTCCCGTGACGTCACGGCTTGTGATTGGTTAATGGCGGCCATGTTGCCGGGCCGCGGACCAATCACAGCAAGCCGTGACGTATTTTCGTCACGGCTTGCTGTGATTGGTCCGCGTCCCGGCAACATGGCGCCGTGACCAATCATAAGCCGGGACGTCACTGGAGGCTGGACACGCGCGCTTTTTCAAAAGCGCGCAAGTCCAGCCTCCCGTGACGTCACGGCTTGTGATTGGTTAATGGCGGCCATGTTGCCGGGACGCGGACCAATCACAGCAAGCCGTGACGTATTTTCGTCACGGCTTGCTGTGATTGGTCCGCGGCCCGGCAACATGGGCGCCCTGACCAATCACAAGCCGGGAGTTCGCGTAACCATGTAAAAGCGGGAATTTTAAACAAACAACGCTGCCGGTTCCTGCGCTGAGGTCCCGGCTGCGTCGGAGAGGTAAAGTATAGCGATATTTTTTATTTTAATTCTTTCTTTTACACATTTATATGGTTCCCAGGGCCTGAAGGAGAGTTTCCTCTCCTTCAGACCCTGGGAACCATCAGGAATACCGTCCGATACTTGAGTCCCATTGACTTGTATTGGTATCGGGTATCGGTATCGGATTGGATCCGATACTTTGCCGGTATCGGCCGATACTTTCCGATACCGATACTTTCAAGTATCGGACGGTATCGCTCAACACTAATTGCGACTGATAGCAAAAAAACTGATGTGTGAAAGGGGCCTAAGGGGTCTCCAGGCTTAGAGAAGCTGCACAGCGACCAGTGTGTGGCATAAGGGTGTTTTAACTTTTTGCAATTTATTGACTTGTGTGTGCATGTATGCTTGTGTGGTGCGTGTTATGTGTGCATGGTGCTCATATGATGTGTGTCATGTCTGCATGATGCATGTGTGTGTCATATGTGCATGGTGCTTGTGTAATCTGTCTCATGTGTGCAAGCTGCTTGTGTGACCACAGTCATGTGTGCCTGTGTGCCGTGAGTCACATGTGCTTGTGTGATGTGTCTCATGTGTCATGTGTTCTTGCGTGATGTGTGTATCATGTGTGCATGATGCTTGTGTGATGTGTATCAAATGTGCAGGGTGCGTGTGTGACTCGTGTGTCATGTGTGTGTGATGCTTGTTTTACGTGTGTCATATGTGCATGAATCATGTGTGACATGTGTCAAGTGAGCATGGTGCATGTGTGACATGTATGTGTGCTTGTGTTTCATGTTTCCATAATGCTTGTGTGATGTGTGCATCATGCGTTCATGGTGCTTGTGTGACATGTGTCATGTGTGCATGGTGCTTGTGTGATTTGTGTGTCATGTGTGCTTGGTTCTTGTGTGATGTGTGTGTATGTCATGTGTGCTTGTGTGACATGTGCGTTATGTGTGCATGATGCTTGCATGACATCAGTGTCATGTGTGCATGGTGCGTGTGTGATGTGTACATGATGCTTGTTTGATGTGTGTGCATGGTGCATGTGTGATGTGTTTCATGTGTGTATGGTGCATGCATGACATGTGTTTCATGTGTGTATGGTGTGTGTGTGTCATGCATGCATGATGCTTGTGTGACATGTGCATCATGTGTGCATGGTGCTTTTGTGACGTGTCTTGTGTGGATGGTGCTTGTGTCATGTGTGCATGGTTCTTGTGTGACGTGCCTCATGTGTGCATAGTGCCTGTATGATGTTTCATGTGTGCACTTGTGTGATGTGTGTGTCATGTCTGCAAGGTGCTGTGTGCATCATATGTGCATGATGCTTCTGTGACATCTGTTGTGAATTCCGTTCTTGAACTCCCTCCTGTGGTCATGAATGATACTTCGGCGAGTTCTGTCCATGGACTCCCTCTGGTGGCTGTGAGTGGAACTGCTGGTTCTGAGTTTGATTCCTCAGCTGCCCTCGTTTGCGGCTGGGTTGGCTTCTCTATTTAATTCCACTCAGATCGTTACTCCATGCCAGCTGCCAATGTATTAGCACTGGTTCAGATCTCTCTCGGATCTTCCTGATGACCTGTCTACTCCAGCAGAAGCTAAGTCCCTGCTAGTTCATTTGTTGTTCATTGTGTACTGAATATATTTCTTAGTACTTGCTAAGTTCTAGTCCAGCTTTCTAACATGATATTACCTTGCTAGCTGGAAGCTCTGGGTTGCAGAGTGGCACCTCCGCACCGTGAGTTGGTGCGGGGGTCTTTTTGCACACTCTGCGTGGCTTTTTGTAGTTTTTTGTGCTGACCGCATAGATCCCTTTCCTATCCTCAGTCTATCTAGTAAGTCTGGCCTCCTTTGCTGAAACCTGTTTCATCCCTGTGTTTGTGACTTTCCTCTTCACTCACAGTTAATATATGTGGGGGGCTGCCTTTACCTTTGGGGAATTTTCTCTGAGGCAAGGTAAGGCTTATTTTCCTATCTTTAGGGGTAGTTAGCTCTTAGGCTGTGAAGAGGCGTCTAGGGAGAGTTAGGTACGCTCCACAGCTATTTCTAGTGTGTGTTATAGGATTAGGATTTGCGGTCAGCAGAGTTCCCACTTCCCAGAGCTCGTCCTGTCTTCTAGTTTAACCATCAGGTCATTCCAAGTGCACCTAACCACCAGGTCCATAACAGACATCTTTGTCATGTGCATGGAGCTTGTGTGACATGTGTGAAGTGTGCATGGTGCTTGTGTGACATGTGCATCATGTGTGCATGATGCTTCTTTGACATGTGTGCCATGGGTGCATGTTTCTTCTGTGACATATGTCATGTGTGCATGGTACTTGTGTGATGTGTGTGTCATGTATGCATAATGTTTGTGTGACCTGTGCATGGTCATTGTGTGATGTGTGTGTCATGTGTATGATGCTTAGGTGACTTGTGTGTCATATGTGCATGGTGCATGTGTGACGTGTATGTCATGTGTGCATGATGATTGTGTGACATGTGTGTCATGTGTCCATGATGCTTGTGTGATGCGTGTGTCATGTGTGCATGTGTGACTTGTGTGTCATATGGGTATGGCATATGTGTGTCATGTATGCATGATGCTTGTGCATGCGTGTGCATCATGTGTTCGTGGTGCTTGTGTGATGTGTCTCGCGACTGGTGGAGTGCGCCTTTGATATTCTTTGTGCCAAATGGCGGGTCCTCCAGTCAGCCATTCAGCTGAGTGAAGGCAACATCAATGAAGTCATCAAAGCTTGTGTGGTCCTACAAAATTTCACCAGACTTCATGAATGCTCCTCATCTGATGGTGCTGAAGGTGTGTTGGGCAATGTGAGTAGGCCTACGCCACCTGTCGTCCACTTTCAGGACTGAAAGTCCATGATATCTTTACAAATTATTTTGTTACACCTCAGGGTGCTACTTCCTGGCAAGAGCATGCTCTCTCTATGTTATAAGTTTAAAATTTTTGTCTATATATAAATCATTTTTTCAATGCTGTGTGTTGATTTGACTTATTTAAGAGATGGTTTTTAATCTAATTTGGTATGGTGCATTAATTATTGTAAGAAGAAACATAAATTGGCTTTTCAAACATTTTTATAACGCCAAAAACAAATTTTTTAGTAATCAAATCAATATTAAAGTCATATGGGTTTTATGGCCATATATATTTGGCCATACATATTTGTAACCCATACTTCAAATTTCAAAGCATAAACCAAAATTAGTTTGCAACAGCAAAAGACATTACAAAAACAAAGTTTAAAGATTTTGAAGCATTGATGGAGGTGATGGCGGCAGTCCAGACTCACTCTCTTGCTGCCTTTGTTGGCCAAATTGTCCTTCACCCTGTGTAGGTACATACTCTTGGCCATGTTGGAGATTTTGCCCATGGTCAGATTGGAGACTAGCCAAGTGACCATAGGGATATTGTAGAGTAGACTCCTGGGGATTATGGAACCCATGTGACTCATACCCCCCAATATGGCCATGTCGTCCAAACCCAGGTTGGGACCAGCCTCCAACACTGGGTCTGTACAAGTGGCCATATTGGGAAGGTAGGTTGGTGATAGGATTCCATTTGTGGCTGTTGTGGCCATGGTTGGTTTTGGGGGGGAATGGATTGAGGTGTAGGAACACATGGAGGAGGTGCATCAGATCCCTGTTGACCATGCACTTTTGGGTTTGTTTAAACTCTCATGAGGTTACGGGGTGACAGCTGCCACCTCTCCAAGAATTCAAACACCTCATATGGGGTATTGGAGGGTGTGCATGCATCAATAAGGATATGAATACACCCTCTCACACGTAGCCTCACCTCATGGGGTAGGGGACGGAGGTACCGGGCCAGGCAGCGAGAATATGCCTCTTCACCCTCATCCTGGGTGTTATGACCCCAATGGCGAGGGTCTCAGAGGAACGTGGAAGTCTGCAGAATACAAAAATCCAGCTCATAGGGCAGTGGTAACTGGGTTGACCATATATCTACTCCTAACGCAAACACTAGAAGTAGCCGGGGATCATTCCTACGTTGATTCTAGATGACACGCACCAGCCGGAGAATCTAGCTACCCCTAGTAGAGGAAAACAAAGACCTTTCTTGCCTCCAGAGAAGGGGACCCCAAAGCTGGATAGAAGCCCCCCACAAATAATGACGGTGAGGTAAGAGGAAATGACAAACACAGAAATGAACCAGGTTTAGCACAGAGAGGCCCGCTTACTGATAGCAGAATAAAGAAAGGTAACTTATATGGTCAACAAAAACCCTATCAAAATCCACACTGGAAATTCAAGAACCCCCGAACCGTCTAACGGTCCGGGGGGAGAACACCAGCCCCCTAGAGCTTCCAGCAAAGGTCAGGATATAGATTAGGAACAAGCTGGACAAAAATACAAAACCAAAACAAATAGCAAAAAGCAAAAGGCAGACTTAGCTGATATAACTGGAACCAGGATCAGTAGACAAGAGCACAGCAGACTAGCTCTGATAACTACGTTGCCAGGCATTGAACTGAAGGTCCAGGGAGCTTATATAGCAACACCCCTAACTAACGACCCAGGTGCGGATAAAAGGAATGACAGAAAAACCAGAGTCAAAAAACTAGTAACCACTAGAGGGAGCAAAAAGCAAATTCACAACAGTACCCCCCCCTTAGTGAGGGGTCACCGAACCCTCACCACGACCACCAGGGCGATCAGGATGAGTGGCATGAAAGGCACGAACTAAATCGGCCGCATGAACATCAGAGGCGACCACCCAGGAATTATCCTCCTGACCATAGCCCTTCCACTTGACCAGGTACTGAAGCCTCCGCCTGGAGAGGCGAGAATCCAAGATCTTCTCCACCACGTACTCCAACTCGCCCTCAACCAACACCGGAGCAGGAGGCTCAGCAGAAGGAACTACAGGTACAATGTACCGCCGCAACAAGGACCTATGAAATACATTGTGAATAGCAAACGACACAGGAAGATCCAGACGAAAAGATACAGGATTAAGGATTTCCAATATCTTGTAAGGCCCAATAAAACGAGGTTTAAATTTGGGAGAGGAGACCTTCATAGGAACAAAGCGGGAAGAAAGCCATACCAAATCCCCAACGCGTAGTCGGGGACCCACACCGCGGCGGCGGTTGGCAAAGCGCTGAGCCTTCTCCTGTGACAACTTCAAGTTGTCCACCACATGATTCCAGATCTGCTGCAACCTATCCACCACAGAATCCACCCCAGGACAGTCAGAAGGCTCCAGATGACCCGAAGAAAAGCGAGGATGGAAACCAGAGTTGCAGAAAAAAGGCGAAACCAAGGTGGCGGAACTAGCCCGATTATTAAGGGCAAACTCAGCCAACGGCAAGAATGTCACCCAATCGTCCTGATCAGCAGAGACAAAACACCTCAAATAAGCCTCCAAAGTCTGATTGGTTCGCTCCGTCTGTCCATTAGTCTGAGGATGGAAAGCAGACGAAAACGACAAATCAATGCCCATCCTACTACAAAAGGATCGCCAGAACCTGGAAACGAACTGGGATCCTCTGTCTGACACAATATTCTCAGGGATGCCGTGCAAACGAACCACGTTCTGGAAAAACACAGGAACCAGATCGGAAGAGGAAGGCAGCTTAGGCAAAGGAACCAAATGGACCATCTTGGAGAAGCGATCACATATCACCCAGATAACGGACATGCCCTGAGACAGCGGAAGATCAGAAATGAAATCCATGGATATATGTGTCCAAGGTCTCTTCGGGACAGGCAAGGGCAAGAGCAAACCGCTGGCACGAGAACAGCAAGGCTTAGCTCGAGCACAAGTCCCACAGGACTGCACAAATGACCGCACATCCCTTGACAAGGAAGGCCACCAAAAGGACCTGGCCACCAGATCTCTGGTGCCAAAAATTCCCGGGTGACCTGCCAACACCGAGGAATGAACCTCGGAAATGACTCTGCTGGTCCACTTATCCGGGACAAACAGTCTGTCAGGTGGACAAGACTCAGGCCTATCAGCCTGAAATCTCTGCAACACACGTCGCAGATCCGGAGAAATAGCTGACAAGATAACTCCATCTTTAAGAATACCAACAGGATCAGCGACTCCAGGAGCATCAGGCACAAAGCTCCTAGAAAGAGCATCGGCCTTCACATTCTTTGAACCTGGTAAATACGAGACAACAAAATCAAAGCGGGAGAAAAACAATGACCAGCGGGCCTGTCTCGGATTAAGGCGTTTAGCAGACTCGAGATACATCAGATTTTTGTGATCAGTCAAGACCACCACACGATGCTTAGCACCCTCGAGCCAATGACGCCACTCCTCAAATGCCCATTTCATGGCCAACAACTCCCGATTGCCCACATCATAATTTCGCTCGGCAGGCGAAAACTTCCTAGAGAAAAAGGCACAAGGTTTCATAACAGAGCAACCAGGGCCTCTCTGCGACAAAACGGCCCCTGCCCCAATCTCCGAAGCATCCACCTCAACCTGAAAGGGAAGTGAGACGTCAGGCTGGCACAAAACAGGCGCCGAAGTAAACCGGCGTTTCAACTCCTGGAAAGCCTCCACGGCAGCAGGAGCCCAGTTAGCTACATCGGAGCCCTTCTTGGTCATATCCGTCAAAGGTTTCACAATGCTAGAAAAATTAGCGATAAAACGACGGTAGAAGTTAGCGAAGCCCAAGAACTTCTGAAGACTCTTAACTGACGAGGGCTGAGTCCAATCAAGAATAGCTCGGACCTTGACTGGGTCCATCTCCACAGCAGAAGGGGAAAAAATGAACCCCAAAAAGGGAACCTTCTGTACACCAAAGAGACACTTTGAGCCCTTGACAAACAAAGAATTTTCACGCAAAATTTTAAAGACCAACCTGACCTGCTCCACATGCGAATCCCAATTATCAGAAAAAACCAAAATATCATCCAGATAAACAATCAAAAATTTATCCAGATACTTCCGGAAAATGTCATGCATAAAGGACTGAAAAACTGAAGGCGCATTGGAGAGCCCAAAAGGCATCACCAAGTACTCAAAATGACCTTCGGGCGTATTGAATGCGGTTTTCCATTCATCACCTTGCTTAATGCGCACAAGGTTGTACGCACCACGAAGGTCTATCTTGGTGAACCACTTGGCACCCTTAATCCGGGCAAACAAGTCAGACAACAGCGGTAAAGGATACTGAAATTTGACAGTGATCTTATTTAAAAGCCGATAATCAATACAAGGTCTCAAAGATCCGTCCTTTTTTGCCACAAAAAAAAATCCCGCACCAAGAGGGGAAGAAGACGGACGAATATGTCCTTTCTCCAGAGACTCCTTGATATATGAACGCATAGCGGTATGTTCAGGTACCGACAGATTAAACAGTCTTCCCTTAGGAAATTTACTGCCTGGGATCAAATCTATAGCACAGTCACAGTCCCTATGAGGAGGCAGTGCACTGGACTCAGACTCACTGAAGACATCCTGATAATCAGACAAATACTCCGGAACTTCCGAAGGCGTAGAAGAAGCAATAGACACAGGCAGGGAATCCCCATGAATACCACGACAGCCCCAACTTGAGACTGACATAGCCTTCCAGTCCAGGACTGGATTATGGGTCTGTAACCATGGCAGCCCTAAAACAACCAAATCATGCATTTTATGTAAAACCAGGAAACGTATCACCTCGCGGTGTTCAGGAGTCATGCACATGGTAACCTGTGTCCAATACTGCGGTTTATTTGCTGCCAATGGTGTAGCATCAATACCCCTAAGAGGAATAGGATTTTCTAATGGTTCAAGAATAAAACCACAGCGCTTAGCAAATGAGAGATCCATGAGACTCAGGGCAGCACCTGAATCTACAAACGCCATGACAGGATAAGATGACAGTGAGCAAATCAAAGTTACAGACAGAATAAATTTAGGTTGCAAATTACCAACGGTGACAGGACTAACAACCTTAGCTATACGTTTAGAGCATGCTGAGATAACATGTGTAGAATCACCACAGTAGTAGCACAAGCCATTCCGGCGTCTATGAATTTTCCGCTCATTTCTAGTCAGAATTCTATCACATTGCATTAAATCAGGTGTCTGTTCAGACAACACCATGAGGGAATTTGCGGTTTTTCTATCACCTTGCACCGAATTAGGTGTCTGTTCAGACAACACCATGAGGGAATTTGCGGTTTTGCGCTCCCGCAACCGCCGGTCAATTTGAATAGCCAGTGCCATAGTATCATTCAGACCTGTGGGAATGGGAAAACCCACCATAACATTCTTAATGGCTTCAGAAAGGCCATTTCTAAAATTAGCGGCCAGTGCACACTCGTTCCAATGTGTCAGCACGGACCATTTCCGAAATTTTTGGCAATACACTTCAGCCTCGTCCTGCCCCTGAGACATAGCCAGCAAGGCCTTTTCTGCCTGAATCTCAAGATTGGGTTCCTCATAAAGTAAACCGAGCGCCAGAAAAAACGCATCAAGATCAGCCAATGCCGGATCTCCTGGCGCCAGCGAAAAAGCCCAATCCTGAGGGTCGCCCCGTAAGAACGAAATAACAATTTTTACTTGCTGAGCAGAATCTCCAGATGAACAGGGTCTCAGGGACAAAAACAATTTACAATTATT
Source organism: Ranitomeya variabilis (assembly GCF_051348905.1). Classification (NCBI taxonomy): domain Eukaryota; kingdom Metazoa; phylum Chordata; class Amphibia; order Anura; family Dendrobatidae; genus Ranitomeya; species Ranitomeya variabilis. The sequence goes on from NC_135234.1 coordinate 528,672,880, forward strand.
CACGAAATTCCTAAACTTAAACCTGTCTCCGGAAAACAGTTCAGGAATCGGTATTTTAGGTTCTGACCTAGGATTTCTGATAACATAGTCTTGTATGCCCTGCACACGAGTAGCCAGCTGGTCCACACTTGTAATCAAGGTCTGGACATTCATGTCTGCAGCAAGCATAGCCACTCTGAGGTAAAGGGGAAGAAGAAAAAAAAAACTCAGAATCTTCTTTCTTATAATCCCTCTTCTGCAATGCATTAAACATTTAATCAAGGCCTGGCAAACTGTTATGACCCCAATGGCGAGGGTCTCAGAGGAACGTGGAAGTCTGCAGAATACAAAAATCCAGCTCATAGGGCAGTGGTAACTGGGTTGACCATATATCTACTCCTAACGCAAACACTAGAAGTAGCCGGGGATCATTCCTACGTTGATTCTAGATGACACGCGCCAGCCGGAGAATCTAGCTACCCCTAGTAGAGGAAAACAAAGACCTTTCTTGCCTCCAGAGAAGGGGACCCCAAAGCTGGATAGAAGCCCCCCACAAATAATGACGGTGAGGTAAGAGGAAATGACAAACACAGAAATGAACCAGGTTTAGCACAGAGAGGCCCGCTTACTGATAGCAGAATAAAGAAAGGTAACTTATATGGTCAACAAAAACCCTATCAAAATCCACACTGGAAATTCAAGAACCCCCGAACCGTCTAACGGTCCGGGGGGAGAACACCAGCCCCCTAGAGCTTCCAGCAAAGGTCAGGATATAGATTAGGAACAAGCTGGACAAAAATACAAAACCAAAACAAATAGCAAAAAGCAAAAGGCAGACTTAGCTGATATAACTGGAACCAGGATCAGTAGACAAGAGCACAGCAGACTAGCTCTGATAACTACGTTGCCAGGCATTGAACTGAAGGTCCAGGGAGCTTATATAGCAACACCCCTAACTAACGACCCAGGTGCGGATAAAAGGAATGACAGAAAAACCAGAGTCAAAAAACTAGTAACCACTAGAGGGAGCAAAAAGCAAATTCACAACACCTGGGCAACCCTGGCAAGATAATTCAGAACCCCCGTATCCACATGCCTCCTTGTATCTGAGGCAGGGTTCTCTCTCTTTCGTCACCCATGGTGAGATATCACAGCAGGCTGTGGGGAGGCCTCCAGAGGTACAGTAGGGCTGCAGCTGTTTCCTGGATCTTCCAGGCTGACGGGTGCTGGTGCAGCTGTGGGTGCTGGTGCAGCTTCTGGGCCTGTTTTAGGAGGAACTTCTGGTGCAGAAGTACCTTGAGGGCTGCAGCTGGAAGGCTGAGAAGATGGGCCAGCCACCTCTTCACCTTCCCCGACCGGATCAATAATGGCCTCGGAATCAGACCCTGTCTCCCTCTCAGTGAGGTGGGATTGAGTTCTGTTATGAAAGTCGGAAATAAAAAAAAAAATATTAAACATACGACCATAAAATACATATGTGTAATGTGGTGTGATGTGTGAACTTACGGTCTGAGATCCATACTGGGATCCAAAAAAGCATGCCTATCATAATAGATGCACTTATGCTTTGTAGGTGCGGAAGCACCACTCCTGGCCCGCTGCTGTCTTTCCCTCCTATTCTGGTCGTGGATGCTGCGCCAGCATCTCATAACATCTTCCACTGCAATGACAGACAATAAAATAATGTATAAGGGCATTGCGCAAAGTGGAACAACAAGTTTAGTGAGATTTTACATAGTCATGTGGCCTAGTAAGCTGTATTTTTTAAACATTATCTTCATTCATAATAATTTGATTAAAAACCTCAGACTAGGATTTAAGGGGATAGTGTGAAAACATGTTATTTAGTGCAGTTTCTAATATTATTTTCAAAACATAAGTGAACTTACTTATTTGATGCTGTCCCTCACGTGGACGCTCTTCAAAATCAGAGAAAAGTAGCCCACATATCCTCCTCCATGCCGCTTCTTTTCTGGTCCGCTTGGAGTAGTATGCATACCTCTGGTCCCATATTTTTGTCCTTTCTTTGACCTAGAACAAGAAGCATCTCCACATTTATGAAGGACATGCCTCAGGACTCCGTGGAGGTGTTCTTACGGGATGTCTGGAGTGGTTTTTGAGCTAATTAGCATGTCTAAGCTTCCTGATAATGGCTTGGCCCATTTCCTGTCACCTGTAAAAGTCTTGCGTATTTCTCGCAAGTCACACGTATGGTCCGTGTGTAATCCAAATTTTTCTCGCCCTCATAGACTTTCATTGGTGTATTTTTTGCAGAGTACGCTGACAATCGCAGCATGCTGCGATTTTCTCAGCCCGTAAAATATGGCCAAGAAATATACGGCTCATGGAAGCTGCCCCATAGAGAAACATTGGTCCATGTGCAATGTGTTTTTGCGCCTCGTCCTTGTCCGTATTTCTCTCTAGTGTGAAGCCGGCCTTATACTTTACATTTCCTATAGCCATGCTGCACTCTATGCCTATTTCACAAACAATGCTTATCACACTCTATACATTATACATTATACATTATACCATATCACTTTACACATACTGTATATAAACACATGACATCATTCACATAACACGATTGTTGTCTTCAGGGGTAGGAGCGCGACACTAAAGTCCACCACTCTTATAGCTGTATAACATTGGGCAATCATTTTTGCTGGATTATGTATGTCTTGTTCAGTTAGTTTTTTATGCATAAGTGAATGTACCATTATTGTTACATTTTAATAAGACTAGAAAGTCACTTTAACAGTGGATAAAAAAAAATCAGAACTTATTGTCTGCCATAAAATAGACATTAATGCCGTAAAATAAATTGGGCATTAAAACCAGACGATAAAATGAACATTAATATAAACATTAATACAGTATGATAAATGTAAATTTACTACAGTACAATGGATATTTCCAGTGCACAATTAAACATGCAGTTTAGTCATTCGATAAAATAAACAAATGACTGCTGTACAATAAAATGAGATTTCATACCATGCAGTAATAATAACTATATTAGCTTAGAATGCACATAAAATGAACATTTATTTTGTCCTAAGGAATCATGACAAAATAACTAATTCCATTCCATGATACAAATATTAATGCCAGGCTAAATAATAGCAATAATACCATAAAAAATATAGGCAGTTTTCTTTCATACTTAATCTAGTTTTCTACAAAAATTCATTATAAAAAACTATTCTTTTCAGGAAAATGCATTATTGTTTTAAGGATTGTTTTCTTTATATTTAGTTTTAAAGTGTGTAGAGTACATTTTTTTGCACTTACTAACATATAAGTATTAAAGGTTCTCTTCCAGCACTTTTTAGTTCAGCCTTTTTCATAGACTGCACAGCTGTCCTGTACCCCACATGGCCACTAATGGAGGAGCATGTGACCAGAACTATCCATCAGTCTCATCCAATAGAAAACAGCTTTTCCATGTGCAGTGTGTAACAAGGTGGCACGAGGTGGTAGTCGTGGGCGAGTCTACTAAGTCACAGTCAGTGAGCACCCTTGCACATGAAAAGGCAGATAAAGTCCCAGCACTTTAGCACAGTCAATTACCTTCAGCACATGTTTGTTCTCCACACAGGAACGGTGTCCTCCAGATGCAGCACACTGCACGCTTCAGCTCCAACAGTGGAAAACTTTAATACAGGTGAAATAGAGGAGGTATTACTTCCTGCACTTTCCCTATCAAGTTCTGTCACAGCATCAGCTCCCATCCAGTTATTAGGAACTGACAATTCTTCAGTGGGCACTTCCAAAGCCCTGGTGCCTGTTTTTTGCTGCTAGAAGTCATCGGCAGTGGCTTATCCTCCTCCGGGGGTATATCCTTTTCCAGTCAGTGGAGCACGTCCTGCCATGGGCAAGCCTGCCAGGGCTCTGCTCCAGAAGCCTGAAATCCAGCCTGCTCCAGAATCCGGAAATTGCTGCTTTTTGCAGCCTGCTGGGCCAACCCCCTACCTTTACTTAACCTTTTCTGTAACTAACCTAAACACATGCAATAGACAATATACACAGTACACAGCACATTACAATAATACGACAGCAATATATAGTATTAGCATACAGGTAAGCCCTTAGGATAGCTCAAGGGGCACTTATGCCTGGCATTTAGAAGAAAGGAGGCAAATGAGGGTCCGCATAACCTCCTTACAAGTGCTTTCCAATTGGAAACGGCAGGTGGATGGGTCAGATCACATGCTCCTCCATCAACAGCCATTTTGAGAAAAATCTATAGTTGTGAGCAGGTACAAGCCAAAGAATGCTGGCAGTGGGTCCTATTCAGGGCCGGACTGGGACTAAAATTCAGCCCTTGCATTTGAAGTTACATAGGCCCACTTTTCACATGGTGACTGTATAATATATTTGTACACTTGTAGGTTACAAGAAGTGAAGGGAGTGTAACACGAGTATATAACACTAGCTCTATCCAGCCAGCTAACGCTCGGCATGCTCATTGCTATCTAATTAATGCTGCTAGTGATTAAACTAAAGTAAATAATGACAACATTCAATAGCGCTTACGCAGGTGGTAAATTAACTTAAAATGAAGATAATAACAATAATAATAATTAAAAATCAGAATAATAGTAATACATTTTATTCACAGTGTAAAATCAAAAGCAAACTGGATTTGTGTGGTAATGTGTGGGGAGGCAGCCTCGTGTGGTAACGTGTGGGGACGGAGCCTCGTGTGGTAATGTGTGAGGACGGAGCCTTGTATGGTAATGTGTGGGGACGGAGCCTTGTGTGGTAATGTGTGGGGATGGAGCCTCGTGTGGTAATGTGTGAGGACGGAGCCTCGTGTGGTAATGTGGGGGGGCGGGATTGTGTGTGGTAATGTGGGGGGCCGGGATTGTGTGTGGTAATGTGGTGGGGGGCGGGATTATGTGTGGTGATGTGGTGGGGGGGCGGGATTATGTGTGTTAATGTGGTGGGGGGCGGGATTATGTGTGGTGATGTGGTGTGGGGCGGGATTATGTGTGGTGATGTGGTGGGGGGGCGGGATTATGTGTGTTAACATGGTGGGGGGGGGATTATGTGTGGTGATGTGGTGGGGGGCGGGATTATGTGTGTTAATATGGTGGGGGGTGGGATTATGTGTGGTGATGTGGTGGGGGCGGGATTATGTGTGTTAATGTGGTGGGGGGTGGGATTATGTGTGGTAATGTGGTGGGGGGGCGGGATTATGTGTGGTAATGTGGTGGGGGGTGGGATTATGGGTGGTAATGTGGTGGGGGGTGGGATTATCTGTGGTAATGTGGTGGAGGGGCAGGATTATGTGTGGTGATGTGGTGGGGGCAGAATTATTTGTGTTAATGTGGTGGGGGGTGGGATTATGTGTGGTAATGTGGTGGGGGGTGACATTATCTGTGGTAATGAGGTGGAGGGGCGGGATTATGTGGTAATGTGGTGGGGGGATTATGTGGTAATGTGGTGGGGGGGCAGGATTATGTGTGGTAATGTGGTGGGGGGTGGGATTATGTGTGGTGATGTGGTGGGGGGGCGGGATTATGTGTGTTAATGTGGTGGGGGTGGGATTATGTGTGATAATGTGGTGGGGGGTGGGATTATCTGTGGTAATGTGGTGGAGGGGCGGGATTACATGGTAACGTGGTGGGGGGGCGGGATAATGTGGTAATGTGGTGGGGGGGGCGGGATTATGTGTGGTAATGTGGTGGTGGGGTGGGATTATGTGTGGTAATGTAGTGGGGGCGGGATTGGTTGTGGTAATGTGGTGGGGGGCGGGATTGTGTCTGGAAATGTTGTGGGGGCGGGATTGTGTTTGGTAATGTGGGGGGGTGGGATTGTGTGTGGTAATGTGGTGGGGGGCGGGATTGTGTGTGGTAATGTGGGGGGGCGGGATTGTGTGTGGTAATGTGGTGGGGGGTGGTATTGTGTGTGGTGATGTGTGGGGCGGAGCTACTGTGCAGGGGGCGGGATTAGCCAGTAATCACGATGCCTCTTATATATATAGATACAGTATAATCACAGCTGTATTATTATTGTTATTATTATTATTATTATTATTTATATAGCACCATTAATTCCATGGTGCTGTACATGAGAAAGGGGTTACATACAGAGTTATAGATATCGTTTACAGCAAACAAGTTTACAGTGACAGACTGGTACAGATGGGAGAGGACCCAGTCCTTGCGGACTTACATTCTATGGGATGTATCCAGCATTACAGCTCAGTCCTATTTATTGCTTTTAATTGCAGTACCAAGAAAAGCCGCTACTTTACCTACATAACTGAATCTCGTAGATAATGAAGGGACTGAGATGACCAAAGGCTATGAAACCTCATTCTGATGCTCCATAAACTTTGCCAACAGCCACTTTTGGTTCCACTGCGCAGCACGACACTCGGTGACCCTGAACAGCGGTGACATCAGTAACGTCACCGCTCTTGAGATATTCCTGGTCTTGTACTGAGCTCGGCGACTGTGAAGAGCGGTATTGTTACTACCGTCACCGCTCTTCAGAGTCCCTGGGTCTGGGCTAGTAGTGGGGGGTGTCTGATAGACACCTCTCCATTACTTACACCAGGGATTGATAGCAGCTGACATTATGCAGCTGACATCAACCCTAAAAATCATTACACATACCAGAATTAAATGCTCTGGTGGCTGGGAAAAGTAGAGTAGAGTTAGCGCTATTCCCAGGCGCCGGGTGCTAACTACAACTGTCATCATCCTTGCCTGGTCTCCTTGGGACGCATTTCTGCTGTATTTACATGCGCTGACCTCAGGCCACTAAACGAGTGTGATCGACAATACTGAAGTCGTTCACTTGTTTCCAGGCCTCATTACACCAAAAGAATGAAGGGAACAGAACAATCACAATTAGATCAATCTGTCCCCATACAGTATCATGTTATCAGTAGCACAACTACAGTTTACACCGGCGATGTGCTGCTGAGAACAAGGATTTCTGTTCACACATAAACAATCCAATCACTCCATGAATAGGCAGCATTTTGCTTGTTTAGTATAATACACCCCTTAGTCCTCCATATATTATAATGTGCACCTCAGTCCTCCATATAGTATAATACACTCCTCAGTCCTCCATATAGTATAATACACTCTTCAAATACACTCCTCAGTCCTCTATATAGTATAATGTACTGCCACAATCCTCCATATAGTATAATACACTCCTCAGTCCACCAAATAGTATAATACATTCTTCATAGTGCTCCATATAGTATAATGCCCGGCCATTGTCATCCATGTAGTACAATTCACTTCCCATAGTATAATGCACCCCATAGTTCTTCATATAGTATAATGTATTCCCCACAGTCCTCAATAAAGTATAACGCAGCCCACATATAGTATAATGATGCCTCCCCAGAGTAAAATGCAGCCACCCCACAGAATATATTGTAGCCCCCTGAGTATAATGTAACCCCCCAGAGAATATAATGCAGCCCCTTCACATAGTATCATGCAGCCCCTGCATATATAATATATGGTAGCCCCCTCATAGAGCATAATGCTGCCCCCATAGAATATAATGTAGCCCCTCCATAGAATACAATGCAGCCCTCCTCATATAGTATAATTCAGCTCCCCATAGAATATAATGTAGCCCCCTCATAGAGTATGATGCAATCACCCCTTATAGAATATAATGCAGCCCCCCATAAAATGTAATATAGCCCCCAGAGAAGTAATACAGCTCCCCATAGAATATAATACAGCACCCCATAGAATATAATGCAGCCCCCCATAGAATGTAATACAGACCCCCCATAGAATATAATACAGCCCACCTCCCCATAGAATATAATACAGCCCCTCATAGAATATAATGTAGCCCCCATAGAATGTAATACAGCCCTCCCCCATAGAATGTAAGACAGCACAGCCCTCATAGAATGCAATACAGCCCTTCCCCATAGAATGTAATGCAGCCAGCCCCCATAGAATGTAATACAGCCATCCCCATAGAATGTAATGCAGCCAGCCACCATAGAATGTAATACAGCCCTCCCCATAGAATGTAATGCAGCCAGCCCCCATAGAATGTAATACAGCCAGCGCCCAAAGAATGTAATGCAGCCAGCCCCCATAGAATGTAATGCAGCCAGCACCCATAGAATGTAATGCAGCCAGCTCCCATAGAATGTAATGCAGCCAGCCCCCATAGAATGTAATACAGCATAGCCCTCATAGAATGTAATACAGCCAGCCCCCATAGAATGTAATACAGTACAACCCTCATAGAATGTAATACAGCCAGCCCCCATAGAATGTAATACAGCACAGCCCCCATAGAATGTAATACAGCCCTTTCCCATAGAATGTAATGCAGCCATCCCCCATAGAATGTAATACAGCACAGCCCCCCATAGAATGTAATACAGCACAGCCGCCATAGAATGTAATACAGCCATCCCCCATAGAATGTAATACAGCACAGCCCCCATAGAATGCAATGCAGCCAGCCCCCATAAAATGTAATACAGCCCTTCCCCATAGAATGTAATGCAGCCAGCCCCCATAGAATGTAATACAGCCCTTACACATAGAATGTAATGCAGCCCCCCCAATAGCCCCACAATCCAGTTATCACTCATAGATATATTAAAAAAAAACACTCTCCTTAAGCCCCCTGCTGCTCCTGGCTCTGGTCTCAGCAGCTGCAGTCTGCCCGCCCAACACACAGCAGATATGCGATGATATTACATCATCGCGCACCCGCATTGTGGGGAATGATGGGAGAGGGAGCGACAGCAGACGCTCTCTCCTCCATCATTGCATTCAACTGTACCAGCATCTATGACGCCGATATAGTTGAATGCGGGGCAGGGAGGGTGCTGACAACGGGGAGAGTGTGCTGACAGCAGGGGGAGTGTGCTGACAGCAGCACACTCGAGCGGCCCACTACTGCCACCGGCCCTTCTGGCATTTGCCAGAACTGCCCGATGGCCAGTCTGGCCCTGGTCCTATTCAATCTAGATAAAGCTAAACTGACAACACTCAAATGGTTTTGGTGGAAAATATGTGCTTTATTCACTCATTATGCGGTATTACACATCTGTTATGGAGCCTTTCACAAGCCTATGACTCTTAATAAATTTACCCTAGCATTCTCTGAAACAGTAAATTCACCATTGTTACCTTTTGTGTGAAATTCAAGGCATACATGGATACATAGGAGGTAGTGATGGGCGAGCACTAAAATGCTCGGGTGCTCATTGCTCGGGTCGAGCATATTGGAATGCTTGTTGCTCAATCGCAGCAAGGAGCCCAATGTAAGTCTATGGAAAACTCAAGTATTTTTACCGTGGCGCCCCCTCGGCGGACTTTAGAGGGACTATAAATTGCAGAAATCGATGGTAACAGTGCTCAAATGACATGAAAACATCATTGGGAAGACCCTTGGAAGCATTTCTGACTCCCAGGTTACTGCTGTGAACAATGTTATCAGAGTCTTACGCCACTTTTATAGACTCACAATAAAACATACAAAAATGAAACCAAAATGGATTTTCCTGGGAAATATTATTATTATTATTTTATATAGCACCATTGATTCCATGGTGCTGTACATGAGAATGGGTTACATACAAGTAACAGATATCACTTACAGTAAACAAACTAACAATGACAGACTGATACAGAGGGGCAAGGACCCTGCCCTTGCGGGCTTACATTCTACAGAATTATTGGGAAGGAGACAATAGGTTGAGGGTTGCAGGAGCTCCGGTGTTGGTGAGGCAGTATCTCCGGTAGTGATGAGGTGTCAGCAGGGTCAGTGCAGGCTGTAGGCTTTCCTGAAGAGATGGGTTTTCGGGTTTCCACATGAAGGATCCGAATGTGGTTGATAGTCAGAAGTGTTAGGGCAAAGAATTCCAGAGGATGGGGGATATTCGGGAGAAGTCTTGGAGGCGATTGGATGAGGAGCGAATAAGTGTGGAGGAGAGAAGGAGGTCTTGGGAGGACCGGAGATTATGTGAGGGAAGATATTGGGAGATTAGTTCAGAGATATATGGAGGAGACAGGTTATGGATGGCTTTGTAGGTCAGTATTAGTAATTTGAACTGGATACGCTGATGGAATGGGAGCCAGTGAAGAGATTTGCAGAGGGGGAAGCGGAGGAATAGCGAGGAGAGAGATGAATTAGTCAGGCAGCAGAGTTAAGGATGGACTGGAGAGGTGCATGAGTATTACCAGGGAGGCCACAGAAAAGGATGTTGCAGTAGTCAAGGCGGGAGATGATGAGGTCATGCACAAGCATTTTAGTAGATTGACAGTTAAGGAAAGGACGGATTCTGGAGATATTTTTGAGCTGGAGGAGACAGGAGGTGGACAGAGCTTGGATGTGCGGTTTGAAGGACAGGGCAGAGTCAGAGGTTACTCCGAGGCAGCGGACTTCGGGTACAGGGGAAGCATGATGCCATTAATTGCGATAAATAGGTCAGGTAAGGAAGATCTATGGGACGGAGGGAAGATGATGAGTTCAGATTTGTCCACATTGAGTTTGAGGAAGCGAGAGGAGAAGAAGAAAGATATAGCTGATAGTCTAGACACTCCTGGATTCTGGACAGCAGCGAGATGACGTCTGGGCCAGAAAGGTAGATCTGAGTGTCATCAGCATAAAGGTGGTACTTGAAACCATGAGACTTTATGAGTTGTCCTAGGCCAAGTGTATAGATTGAGAAGAGTAGGGGTCCTAGAACAGAGCCTTGGGGGACTCCAACAGAGAGAGGGTGGGATGAGGAAGTAGTGTGGGAGTGGGAGATGCTGAATGTGCGGTTGGAAAGGTACAAGGAGATCCAGGATAGGGTGAGGTGTTTGATGCCATAGGAGGAGAAGATCTGTAGTAGGAGGCAGTTGTCAACTGTGTCGAAAACAGAGGACAGGTCTAGAAGGAGGAGTACAGAGTATTGTCCGTTAGCTTTGGCTGTAAGTAGGTAGTTAGTGATTTTGGTCAGGGCTGTTAAATATGTTAAGGAACATCCTTTCCAGGGTAATAACTTGTATATAAGGCAAAATAAATAGTCAAAAACAAATATTCTCTTCCACACCTTGGGCTATGTTCACACGTAGCGTTTTTTATGTATTTTTGAACTTTGTAATTACTTTCAACCAAGACAAATGCATTCACTGGGAAATGTAATTTCAACATTTTACAACTTTATCTGGCCATGTGGTGTGTGTCAAACATCATCAGACACATCCTGTTTCATTTATGAAGGAGGGACTCTGCAAGTCACAAAGTCTATTTTTATAAGGCCATCAGGAGGCCTTTACTATTCATCCATCAGCCAGCTATGCTTTGTTGTTCCCATTATTAAACAGTAGGTCTCCTATACTGTTATTGCATATGCAGTGAGTGGCAGGGCTGCCAAAAATTTGGACGCACCCCAATAACCCTTTGAAGAGACGTACAGGAGGGCCAGCTGAAAGCAATGTTCCCATTATTAGGAAGTTGGTCCTCCCATACTGTTTGCCTATGCAGTGAATGCAACACCTGCCCCAAATTTGGACACACCCCAATAACCCTTTGAAGAGACCTACATTAGGGCCACCTGAAAGCAATGTTCCCATTATTAGGAAGTTGGTACTCCCATACAATTTGCCTATGCAGTGAATTGCAGTGTTGAGCCTGATGAACCGGAAGTGGAGAATTGCAGTGTTGAGGCTGAATAACATGCAGTGCAGTATTGCAATATTGAAACTGAAGAACCTGCAGCCAATTGCAGTGTTAAGGCTGAAAAACCATCAGTGGAGAATTGCAGTGTTGAGGCTGCATAGCCTGCAGTGGAGAATTGCAATATTGAGGCTGAAGAACCTGAAGCCAATTGCAGTGTTGAGGCTGAAAAACCATCAGTGGAGAATTGCAGTGTTGAGGCTGAACAGCCTGCAGTGGAGAATTGAAATATTGACGCTGAAGAACCAGCAATCAATTGCAATGTTAAGGCTGAATAACCTGCAGTGGAGAATTGCAGTGTTGAGGCTGAGGAACCTGCAGTCAATTGCAGTGTTGAGGCCGAAGAAACAACAGTGGAGAATTGCAGTGTTTATGCTGAAGAACCTGCAGTAGATAATTTCATTGTTGAAGTTGAAGAAACTGCAGTGGAGAACTGCATTGTTGAAGCGGAACAACATGCAGTGGAGAACTGCATTGTTGAGGCTGAAGAATCTACAATGGAGAAATGCAATGTTGATGCTTTCCTGACAGTGTTTTAAAGGGTCGCCGAGAGGGAGAAACTCCAGCCAGAGCAGTGGACACAGGTAGTGGCACCATACTTGATGGGGGAACTCCAGAAAGAATAATATAAGATTTAGCTTTGCAGGACGCTAAAGAGAATGGCAAGCTAAAAATGGAGATTCTTGCACGCTTGGGGGTAACAATGCCTCTCAGGGCCTAGTGGGTTCACCATTGGGGGTATCACCGGGACAAACCACCGCGCTCCCAAATGTTTGACCTGTTACACCTGGCCCAGAAGTGGACTTATCATAAGAAGATAGGAGGCCCCGGACCGCGACACCCATCGGACCGTACCGCAGCGGGACCGCCCCTGGGTGAGTATAATTTAACCTCTTTTTCTCATCTTTCAGGATACATCAGGGGCTTATCTACAGCATTACAGAATGCTGTAGATAAGCCCCTGATGCTTGTGGGCTTAGCTCATCTTCAATTTGGGGGGTGACAGGTTCCCTTTAATCTAGAACTTGTGCATAAGGGTTATTTTGTTTATATAATGGATAATTCATGTCCACATACCAAATGGATGGAATCAAGCTAGAATTTATGTGGGCATTTATACCAATACAATTTATTTAATCGTATGAACATATATTTAAACATAATATAAGAATACATAAATGCTAAACAGTGATTGGAAAGAACAAAGGAACAGAAATCAGAGTCGGATATCGAGATTTTCTATGTATGCAATAACATTGTCATTTCCAGTATAGAAATCATTCTTGTCACCAGTATAAGATCTGAGGGGACATTCCTCGACAATGTGCTGAATTGTTTGATGGTCAGCTACACAGTCACAGGCAGGAGAGTCAGATTTTCCCCACTTATGCATAAGATCTGCACAGACAACAAAGTTTGTTCTGATACGATTCAAAGTGACCCAGGTTTTCCTTGGCAGATTGAAGCCTGGTGGGGGATTTTGAAAGTGAGGAAACGTTTGAGGCTCACCGTCTATTGCACTGACCCAAAGTTCACGTCATTTCTCTTCTAAATTGAAATCATGTTCATACAGGGTAATTGCGGTTCGGATGGGTGGATGTCTTGATTTCAGCCACTGTATTTGAACATCTTGGATATTTTGATGTATTGGGAGATTTTCATTATTCACTACTTTGTTGTATTCTTTAAGTAGGAGCTTTTGTCTTCTCAGATTTGCAGGTGTGATATGGGTCAGACAGGTAACCAATGGACGGGCGTAGGTCTGATAGCACCAGAAATTATGCGCATAGAGTTGCTCATCTGATTGTCGATTGCATTCACATGACAACTAGTGTTGAGCGATACCGTCCGATACTTGAAAGTATCGGTATCGGAAAGTATCGGCCGATACTGGCAAAGTATCGGATCTCGCCGATACCGATACCGATACCCGATACCAATACAAGTCAATGGGACTCAAGTATTGGAAGGTATCCTTGATGGTTCCCAGGGTCTGAAGGAGAGGAAACTCTCTTTCAGGCCCTGGGATCCATATGAATGTGTAAAATAAAGAATTAAAATAACAAATATTGATATACTCACCTCTCCGACGCAGCCTGGACCTTACCGCTGTGAACCGGCAGCCTTCTTTGCTTAAAATGAGCGCGTTTAGTACCTTCCACGATGTCACGGCTTCTGATTGGTCGCGTGCCGCTCATGTGACCGCCACGCGACCAATCAGAAGCCGTGACGTCATCCCTCAGGTCCTAAATTCCTAGAAGGGAATTTAGGACCTGAGGGATGACGTCGCGGCTTGTGATTGGTCGCGTGGCGGTCACATGAGCGGCACGTGACCAATCAGAAGCCGTGACGTCATGGAAGGTGCTGAACGCGCTCATTTTAAGCAAAGCAGGCTGCCGGTTACTACCAGGGCGCGTCAGAGGGTGAGTATATCCCTATTTTTTATTTTAATTCTTTATTTTTTACATGGATATGGATCCCAGGGCCTGAAGGAGAGTTTCCTCTCCTTCAGACCCTGGGAACCATACACTGGGAACTTCCGATTCCGATTCCTGATACCACAAAAGTATCGGATCTCGGTATCGGAATTCCGATACCACAAGTATCGGCCGATACCCGATACTTGCGGTATCGGAATGCTCAACACTAATGACAACTATTCAGCCATACTGGAGCACAATATTCTGCAGTAGAGTACACCAAGGCAAGGGTAGACGTTCACAAGACAGGTGTGGAGGAACCCCAGGAGGATCCGCAGAGTTTCTGAATAATATTATTGCGTGCTTTCAGTTTCTGTGCTGTCTTTTCCAAGTGAGATTTGAAGGTTAGGCTTCTATCAAGGATTATGCCTAAATACTTGGGATTGAAGTTGTGTTTGACAAGTTGACCTTCAAAACTTACTTTGAGTTCAGTCTTAGCACTTGCGTTGTGTAAATGAAAGCAACATACTTCCGTTTTTGATGGATTGGGCTTTAGCCTCCATTGTCGAAAATACTTTCCCATTACACTAAGATCTTCTGTTAGAACCGCCTCTGCTTCCTCCATTGTTTTGATCACTGTAGCAAGTGCCCAGTTATCAGCGTATGCAAATTTCCGTGATATTGTGCCAGGAATGTCAGCTAGGTACAAAGCAAACAGGAGAGGTGCCAGCACTGATCCCTGGGCCAAACCATTGTTTAAGGTGTTCTTACAACTGGTTGAATCACCCATGATAAGTTGAAAGGTTTGATTTGCAATCATATTATTCAAGAGGTACATAATTTTCTTACATGGAATCACCTTCAGAAACTTATATAGAAGTCCTTCCCTCCACACAGTGTCATATGCGGCATAAAGATCGATGAACGCCACTGAAACCTTCTTGTTCTTTTGAAATTCAGCTTCAATTAAAGTTGTCAAGGCTAAAACTTGGTCACTGTAGTTTAGAGCAGGTCTAAAGCCGGCTTGCTCTATAGGTATTGAGTCAAAAATCTTTAAATTGATCTTGTTATAGATGAAGCGTTCTAACAGCTTGTAAAGGCAGCTCAATAAAACAATGGGTCTATAGCTTGATGGATTATCTTCAGGCTTCCCAGGTTTTAACAATGCAATGATCTTGGCGTGTTTTAATTTACTGGGGTCTTGAGAATTCTCCATGATATCTGAGAAGAACTTTGCCAGCCATTTTTTTGCAAAAGGTAAACAATTTTTGAGAAATTCGGGATGAATCCCATCAAATCCAGGAGCTTTGTTACTTTTAGTATCAACAAGGGCAATTTCAATGTCACAAGTTGTAAAAGGACGGGAATATTCTTCAGTTAATGCCACAGATGATTTTAGCAGCTTAAACTTATTTTTAACTTCTATGGTATGAGCTCGGTCTTTAGGGGTTCTTGCGGTGTTCACAATGTGTGCTGCAATTTGATTTGGAGTTACAGCATTCGTTTTCTGTTTTGCTTTATGGTTTCCTTCTAGTTTTCTTAAAAGAGACCACGCTTTTCTACTGGACCTTTTAAAGTCCAAGTTCTCAACTGTTTCCATCCATTTGACACAACATGCTACATTCAGTTTGTTCAGCAACTCATCACCGATTTCACCATCTTCACTCTCAAGAAATTGTCTGTATAGTTGTTCAAATTCATCAGTCCAGCCTGGAATATATTCTTTGTGGAAGCCATGTGGTATTGATTTCTTTGCAGCTTTAATAACAGCTTTACAGAACCGCTCATAGTTTTTACTGATTGGATGTATCCAACCAATACACTTGTCAAGATGATATGCAAACTTTTTCCAGTTGGTTTTATCAAATTCCATCAAGGACGTGGGTTCGAAGTTACAAGAGTAATGGATACTCCAACAGTGATGATGACAGGGTGATGCTGACTACGAGGGAAATGTTTGACAACACTCCGAGATGTAGATAAAGGTTGATTGTTTCTATTGCGTGATACGAAACATAAATCAGGGTTGTATCCTCTCTGCCAGGCTGCTGATTGGAAGGTTGGAAAATCCTTTGTATCAAAAACCAAGAATGTGTTGTGCACGTCAGACCAGTTTACCAGGTGCTCACCATTGTCGTCATTACTAGCATATTGCAGAGCTCATGGTGACTGTTGAAATCTCCTATGTACACGGTAGGATGCGGATGGACATGGATAACTTCAGTAGGCCATTGTACTGCAGGAGGCTTGTAAATATTAACAAATGTGATATCAACAACTTTAATCACAGCTTCATGGATGTAATTTTCAACAGATGTAGATACAAGCTTTAGATCTTCAATGTTGCCTTTCACATAGGTAGCTACACCGTAGTGTGGGTCATATGTAGCACCAATTAAATCAAAACCAGCAATGGAGCCGCGAGCTAGAAGTTGGTCTTCATTTTCAACATGAGTTTCCTGAAGAACAAGAATGTCTATTTTGTTAGCAGTGAGAAACTTGTGAAGGAAATCACATTATGAGTGGCTGATACCTTCAATATTAACCCCTTTCTGACCTCGGATGGGATAGTATGTCCGAGGTCAGATCCCCTGCTTTGATGCAGGGCTCCGGCGGTGAGCCCGCATCAAAGCCGGGACATGTCAGCTGTTTTGAACAGCTGACATGTGCCCACAATAGCGGCGGGTGAAATCGCGATTCACCCGCCGCTATTAACTAGTTAAATGCCGCTGTCAAACGCAGACAGTGGCATTTAACCAGCGCTTCCGGCCGGGCGGCCAGAAATGAGCGCATCGCCGACCCCCGTCACATGATCGGAGGTTGGCAATGCTTCTGAATAGTAACCATAGAGGTCCTTGAGACCTCTATGGTTACTGATCCCCGGCAGCTGTGAGCGCCACCCTGTGGTCGGCGCTCACAGCACACCTGCATTTCTGCTATATAGCAGCGAACATCAGATCGCTGCTATGTAGCAGAGGCGATCGTGATGTGCCTGCTTCTAGCCTCCCATGGAGGCTATTGAAGCATGGCAAAAGTAAAAAAAAAAAGTAAAAAAAAATGTGAAAAAAATAAAAAAAATATAAAAGTTTAAATCACCCCCCTTTCGCCCCATTCAAAATAAATCAATAAAAAAATAATCAAACCTACACATATTTGGTATCGCCGCGTTCAGAATTGCCTGAACTATCAAAAAAAAAGCATTAACCTAATCGCTAAATGGCGTAACAAGAAAAAAATTTGAAACCCCAGAATTACGTTTTTTTGGTCGCCATGACATTGCATTAAAATGCAATAACGGGCGATCAAAAGAACGTATCTGCACCTTTATTATTATTATTATTATTTATTGTTATAGCGCCATTTATTCCATGGCGCTTTACAAGTGAGGAGGGGTATACATAATAACAAGTACAATAATCTTGAACAATACAAGTCATAACTGGTACAGTAGGAGAGAGGACCCTGCCCGCGAAGGCTCACAATCTACAAGGGATGGGTGAGAATACAGTAGGTGAGGGTAGAGCTGGTCATGCAGCGGTTTGGTCGATCGGTGGTTACTGCAGGTTGTAGGCTTGTCGGAAGAGGTGGGTCTTCAGATTCTTTTTGAAGGTTTCGATGGTGGGCGAGAGTCTGATGTGTTGTGGTAGAGGGTTCCAAAGTAGGGGTGATACGCGAGAGAAATCTTGTATGCGATTGTGGGAAGAGGAGATAAGAGGGGAGTAGAGAAGGAGATCTTGTGAGGATCGGAGGTTGCGTGTAGGAAAGTACCGGGAGATGAGGTCGCAGATGTAAGGAGGAGACAGGTTGTGGATGGCTTTGTACGTCATGGTTAGGGTTTTGTACTGGAGTCTCTGGGCAATGGGGAGCCAGTGAAGGGATTGACAGAGGGGAGAGGCCAGAGAATAGCGGGGGGACAGGTGGATTAGTCGGGCAGCAGAGTTTAGAATAGATTGGAGGGGTGCGAGAGTGTTTGAGGGGAGGCCACAGAGCAGAAGGTTGCAGTAGTCAAGGCGAGAGATGATGAGGGCATGGACTAGGGTTTTTGCAGATTCTTGGTTGAGGAATGAACGGATTCGTGCAATATTTTTGAGTTGAAGTCGGCAGGAAGTGGAAAGGGCTTGGATATGTGGTTTGAAGGAGAGATCAGCGTCA
Source organism: Ranitomeya variabilis (assembly GCF_051348905.1). Taxonomy (NCBI): domain Eukaryota; kingdom Metazoa; phylum Chordata; class Amphibia; order Anura; family Dendrobatidae; genus Ranitomeya; species Ranitomeya variabilis. The sequence continues at coordinate 528,691,119 of NC_135234.1, forward strand.
AGGATTACCCCGAGGCAGCGAGCTTGTGGGACTGGGGAGAGTGGGCACCTAAATGGTATCATTAAAAACGCCTGCTCGGCACACAAAAAATAAGCCCTCAACCAACCCCAGATCATGAAAAATGGAGACGCTACGAGTATCGGAAAATGGCGCAATTGTTTTTTTTTTTTTTTTTAGCAAAGTTTGGATTTTTTTTTCACCACTTAGATAAAAAAATAACCTAGTCATGTTAGGTGTCTATTAACTCGTACTGACATGGAGAATCATAATGGCAGGTCAGTTTTAGCATTTAGCGAACCTAGCAAAAAAGCCAAACAAAAAACAAGTGTGGGACTGCACTTTTTTTGCAATTTCACCGCACTTGGAATTTTTTTCCCATTTTCTAGTACACGACATGGTAAAACCAATGATGTTGTTCAAAAGTACAACTCGTCTTGCAAAAAATAAGCCTTAACATGGCCAAATTGACGGAAAAATAAAAAAGTTATGGCTCTGAGAAGGAGGGGAGCGAAAAACGAACACGGAAAAATGGAAAATCCCAAGGTCATGAAGGGGTTAATTTGGCAAATTTTCACAGTGGGTCCAAGGTCTTTCGTTTGAGGAGTGTCATTTGTGACGGTACCATTATTTGTAGACATTATCAAATTTGATCCTTTGTTGTCCTTTGTTGATAATCAAATATGATGTAAAATATATTGACCAGGAGATCTAGATGTAGTTTGATTGTTTATTCGTCAAGATTGTTAGTCCTTTAGCGTTACCCAGGGTGCACCACGTGGAGGCGGACTAACGTTACACCCCAATACAATAATATGTGGTGATTGTCATGCCTTCCCTCACATTGTTGGATTATAAATGTTCTTTAACCCCTTTCTGACCTCGGACTGGATAGTACAGCCGAGGTCAGATACCGCGCTTTGATGCAGGGCCGTGGCGGTGAGCCCACATCAAAGCCGGGACATGTCAGCTGTTTTGAACAGCTGACATGTGCCCACAATAGCGGTGGGTGAAATCGTGATTCACCCACCGCTATTAACTAGTTAAATGCCTCTGTCAAACACAGACAGCGGCATTTAACCGGCGCTTCTGGCCGGGCGGCCGGAAATGAGCGCATCGCCGACCCTCATCACATGATCGGAGGTCGGCGATGCTTCAGAATAGTAACCATAGAGGTCCTTGAGACCTCTATGGTTACTGATCCCCGGCAGCTGTTAGCGCCACCCTGTGGTCGGCGCTCACAGTACACCTGCATTTCTGCTACATAGCAGTGAACATCAGATCGCTGCTATGTAGCAGAGCCGATCGTGTTGTGCCACCTTATAGCCTCCAATGGAGGCTATTGAAGCATGGCAAAAGTACGGTGGCGCAGTGGTTAGCACAGCAGCCTTGCAGCGCTGGAGTCCTGGGTTCTATTCCACCTTGGACAACATCTGCAAAGAGTTTGTATGTTCTCTCTGTGTTTGCGTGGGTTTCCTCCAGGCACTCCGGTTTCCTCCCACATTCCAAAGACATACTGATAGGGAATTTAGATTGTGAGCCCCATCGGGGACAGCGATGATAATGTGTACAAACTGTAAAGCGCTGCGTAATATGTTAGCGCTATATAAAAATAAAGATTATTATTATTATTATTAAAAGTTAAAAAAAGTAAAAAAAATGTGAAAAAAATAAAAAATATATAAAAGTTTAAATCACCCCCCTTTCGCCCCATTCAAAATAAATCAATAAAAAAATCAAACCTACACATATTTGGTATCGCCGAGTTCAGAATCGCCCGATCTATCAACAAAAAAAAAAGCATTAACCTAATTGCTAAACGGCGTAACGAGAAAAAAATTTGAAACTCCAGAATTAAGTTTTTTGGTCGCCGCAACACTGCATTAAAATGCAATAACAGGCAATCAAAAGAATATATCTGCACCAAAATGATATCATTAAAAACGCCGGCTCGGCACACAAAAAATAAGCCATCAACTGACCCCAGATCATGAAAAATAGAGACATTACGGGTATCAGAAAATGGTGCAATTTTTTTTTTTTTAGCAAAGTTTGGATTTTTTTTTTACCACTTAGATAAAAAATAACCTAGTCATGTTTGGTGTCTATGAACTCATAATGATCTGGAGAATCATTATGGCAGGTCAGTTTTAGCATTTAATGAACCTAGCAAAAAAGCCAAACAAAAAACTAGTGTGGGACTGCACTTTTTTGCAATTTCACCGCACCTGGAATTTTTTTCCCATTTTCTAGTACACAACATGGTAAAACCAATGATGTTGTTCAAAAGTACAACTCGTCCTGCAAAAAATAAGCCCTCACATGGCCAAATTGATGGAAAAATATAAAAGTTATGGCTCTGGGAAGGAGGGGAGCGAAAAACGAACACGGAAAAATGGAAAATCCCATGAAGCCTCATGAAGTGGTTAAATAACCATAACCTACTTGGACATTTTTTTGGTTGATAAAATTTTACAGTATCCTAGAAATGGCAGAATTTTCTGCACACTCAGATGTGATCCCTGAGACAGCCAAACTCCAGTTTAAAATGTCTGACCTATAGGGAACTATTTTTTTCAGCAACCTGGTGTCATTGCCATTGCATGGCTTTACATCTCCCAACAGGCAGATACACCATCTTACTTACCCCTCCAGGCCATGCTGTGAATTCTGCTTCCTGCCTGCTCCATGTTGTGGGCTTCCTGGCTCCTGCCTGTTCTTTGATTACTTACTGGCTGTGTGCTTAGATCGGCGGCGCTGGCTCTTCCTGGTTCTTATAGAGACAATGTGTACCTTCCTAAGATGTCCACAGTCAATTGCCAAGAGGCCTCAGGTACATAGGGGGATGCAGCATTACAGTGTGTGGTGACAATCCCTGCATGTTGATTGGCTCTGGAAAGAGCACCAAACATGTAGGGTGGGGACCTGAACTCCCACCGAGCAACCCTGGAACTGCTCGGCACTCACCGAAAATCTTGAGCAGTGAGATGCTTGCATGCTTGCTCATCACTAATGAAAACTGATTAAATAAGCAGCCGTAATTTGCAATAAATTTGGGAGTGTTCTACTGACGTGTCTGATGTTACTCCTCCCCTCGCCTTCTGCACATTTACAAAAGAAAAAATGAGGACAAAGTTCAGAATCACAGATCAGCTTTTTTTCAGTGATTGCAGTGTAATATTGAATGTCACTTCACACTTCTGACAGGAGCAAATGACTCCCCCTACTTTCATTACAATATAAACATGCAGTGATTAAACACAGTTCTTCCATTGTTTGGGTTTTGTTTATATGGTGCTTGTTGTATGGTAAGAATTTATGATCACAAGACTCTTCAGGTGGGTATGCAGAGGCATATCTAGGGGGCAGGTGGGGCATGTGCCCGGGCGCAGATGTCGGGGTGCAGTCGGGTCACCTAATGCAGCTGTCAGAAGTGTCTTCACCGGCAGCTGCCTTCTGCCGCCCCCCAGACTGGGAGTTGGCAGTTCTCTGAGACGGCTGTCAAGCTGACAGCCCGCACAGAGAAGCTGCAGCTTGCTGACTCTCAGGGATCAATTGTACTCGTGCCTTCCAGACTCGAGTACAATTGAAGCTCTGACCTCAAGGTCACAGAGACGCCAGCAGCGTGGTCAGGTCATGTGATCATGCTGCTGATACCACTAGCTGGCATGCAGAATAGAGAGGTGGTAAGTGCTCCTGTGGCTGAGGAGCTGAAAACACCAAAGATGTGTGTTGGGGAGATTTGTTCAGTGTATGGGGGGTTTTATTCAGATAAAGTGTGCATGGGGTAATTTATTCTGTGAGTGTGTGTGATTTATTCAGTGTGTGTGTGTGGGTGATTTATTCAGTGTCTGTGTGATTTATTCAGTGTGCGTATGTGAGGGGGATTTAATCAGTTTTTATTTGTGTGTGTAACTTTGTAATAATTATAGGGGATAACTCAGGAGACTCTTTGCGTGGAAAAAGACAACTACAGGACACAGTTTTATAAGTGGTAAAGTCTATATTATCACACGGTGATTCAAACAGGTGCAGAGAGAAACTCAAGTCCACAACACTTGGTGCAAATAATAAATGCAGCTTAGCAGTCTTCAGAGAAAAATGCAATCAAACAGAAAGTCTATGAAGCACAGTTATTCTTGAGGATACTTGACACGAATAAATCCTTGTCTTAGTCCAGACACAGATAGATATGCTTATAGGCAGTTCAAATCATATCTTAGCTCAACCAGGGAGGTCTGGTTAATAGTCTCAGGTTATAGCAAAGCAGCAGCAGATTATATGTCCAGCAAATGCAGATGAAGTAAACACGAGCAGCAGATGAAGACTGTGGAGACCTGGGTGTCGTAACCAGTGCCTTCCCCCCTCCCATCAGTCCCGTAATGAAACACACACAGTCCTAGGTGGGTTGAACAGGTCGGTCACAGTTTATTAATTAAATAAGCTGAGAAGGGCAATTACATGTCGTAACGGCCGCTCGCGCCGAGCTCCTGTCCGTGATCGACAGGGGAATTGGACCAACGAGCGACTACGACCTTTGCCCTCCTCCGCTTCTTCCGCTGTGACTTAATAAAGGTTACCAGAGTTAGTTATATCACGTACAAATATAATTTTTTTTTTTTTTTTTTATAAAAGTAAAATATTACAATAGCATTTACCGATTTACATCATCCCGCAGGTTAGTCTCATCTTTAGCCTTTAAAAAGGGAGGGCGGGTGGGACAATGCTTCCAGGTGTCCGCCGGGAGGAAAAGAGAAAGTTCCCGGCCGGACACCTGGATTTAACCCCTGTAGGAGTGGCCGTAGGACCCCTCCCCTCCAGTGCCCACTGGCCGGCCGGGGGTCTTCCAATTAGTGCATCACTAAAGGGGAGTGATGCCAGGGGGGATCTGGCACTGACAACCTTTCTGTGCTGCTCTATCTAGGTGCTCCCCAGTCAGAGACGCGCACCTTATACAGTACCGCGTCTGCCAGACTGTGGAGACCTGGGTGTCGTAACCAGTGCCTTCCCCCCTCCCATCAGTCCCGTAATGAAACACACACAGTCCTAGGTGGGTTGAACAGGTCGGTCACAGTTTATTAATTAAATAAGCTGAGAAGGGCAATTACATGTCGTAACGGCCGCTCGCGCCGAGCTCCTGTCCGTGATCGACAGGGGAATTGGACCAACGAGCGACTACGACCTTTGCCCTCCTCCGCTTCTTCCGCCATGGAGGATCCCATGTATTACCTACGCGGGACTCCGACCCCACCCAACACTTTTAGGGCCTGTTCAACCCCCTCCTGTAAACCAGACAGAAAATATCGAGGCCAATGTCCGTTAGGTGAACTCCGTCCGGTCTTAATTGTGGCGTGTTTTTCTTTTGTAGGTATTGGTGATGAATCGCGATACCGCCTCTTCCTCTCACATAATTTCCGATCCGAGCGTTGAATTTCACCCTTGTCCGCTCTATGGCTCTCTTATCTCTTGCACCACGCCATTCGGCCCATGGTGTTATATCCGACCACACCAGAATCATGTTCCTGAACAGACTGCTGAACCGTTCCGTATCCGTTGTCACCCATTTGTACAATTCGGCCACCTTTTGTTTTCCCAGGTCATTGCCGCCCACGTGTAACACCAATATCACCGGGCGTTCCGCCATCCTTGCTATGCCCACCATCTCCTTGAACACCTGGTTCCACCGGAGGCCTCTGATACCCCTCCAGTTAACTGTTATTCCCGGGATGTAGAGATTTGTTCCTCCTGGCCGCAATTTGGCCCTCTTTTCGGCCCAGTGTACGTAGGAATCTCCTACCACCCAAACTTCAACCCCTGTAAGAGACAACACATGTTAATTAAGCAAGTCGGGTCTTATGTATCTGGCGAAGCATGCGGACTTCCAACGACCCATTCTCTGAACTTCGGCCTCCGGCACTCCCGCCCTAGCTGCCTCTGTGGCCGCCCCTATCCGGAAAGAATGTGTTCCGTACTCCTTTGGATTTGCGCCGGTTTTTTCCAAGCATAGCTTGAACATTGCCTGGAATTGGTACTTGGTCAGAGGGGACCCGTCTGTATGAGTGAAGAAAAATCTACCAGCGTGTCTTATCACGGCGTATGTTTTAACCATTTTTAGTGGGCAAGCTGGGCCCTCTGTAGAGTTAACCAGGACCCATGTGCCCCTACCGGTGGGATCGCATTTGGATTTTCTAACCCTGATGCGCAGGGCGTCGCTGCATATAACTATGTCCTCGTTAATTAGGCCTCCTTCCGCCGCGTTTTTTGACCGCGGTAACAATTCGCTAATACGCAGTGCTCCGAAAAAGACGGTCGCAAAAGCTGCTGATATGAGGGCCGCCTCATATTGCGATGAGCAGACTGACGGGGATATCGCAATCAGGTCCTGCAATAGTCTCAGAGAAATGGGGCGGCGACATTCTTGGCTTGGCTGTAGCCTTTTCCAACCTTTTATGGCTTGTCTTATACAGAAGGATTTAGTAACGTCTACCCATCCCAATAATTGAAAGAAAAATGCTAGCCCCGATAATTTCCGTTGTGCCGTGGTGCCCGACGCCCCGCCTTCCCTCATCCGTAATAGGAAATCAGTTGTCACTGCGCTTCGCGCTCCGTCGCTTTCGTTGACTGGCCTACCCTGAATTAGTGAGCACCACTCCTCCCAAGCCTTACCATACACCTGCCAGGTAGCTGGCGAAACGGAGGCCCGGATTAAGGGCATCAATGATTGGCCACTGTGTCCCACAGGGACAGTGGACACAGAATACCCCGGGTTTGCACGTTGGGCTGCTGGATTCTGAAAGCCTGCCAATTGGAAAATAATAGAGGGTTAATGATATCATCATCTACTTCTGCCACCACAGTGGCTCTACACCAAATATTGTTTTCAAGGCAAATCAGCGCTAGCCGGCGCAAGAGAGCGAGTATGGGCAGGGATGAAGAAGACATGTGATTTAAACTCTTTGCCGTTTTCGTATTTTTTGTTTGGAAACGAATGCTTCCAGGTGTCCGCCGGGAGGAAAAGAGAAAGTTCCCGGCCGGACACCTGGATTTAACCCCTGTAGGAGTGGCCGTAGGACCCCTCCCCTCCAGTGCCCACTGGCCGGCCGGGGGTCTTCCAATTAGTGCATCACTAAAGGGGAGTAATGCCAGGGGGGATATCCCTGCCATCTTATCAGATATTGGAGCCGATTCCTGCGAATCCTGGAATCAATAATTTCCTGCACCACAAATTGTTCTTGCCCATCAATCACCACAGGCTGCGGAGGTGGCACAACACGTCCCTGGAAGGTATTAGGGGATACATTCTTTAGTAAAGATACATGAAACACTGGGTGTACCTTCATTGTCCTAGGCAGCTTCAGCCGGCAGGCCACAGAGCTCACAATACCGTTGATCTTGAAAGGGCCAATGAATTTCTGTCCAAGTTTTTGTGAAGGAATGTTTAACTTCAGATTCTTAGTTGCTAACCACACGGAATCTCCTACCTTGAACATGGGTGCAGGTTTACGGAATCTATCAGCCAATCTCTTATAACGTTCTTGAGCTGTGGTCAGGGATTCCTTCAGAACCTCCAGATTTTGTCTCATCGCAGTCAGCCTTTCCTCCACTGCCAGAACCGGAGAATTAATTGGAGACCTAGGTAAAATACACGGATGATAACCCAGATTGGCAAAGAAAGGTGTAAATTTAGTGGAGGCGCTCTGAGAATTATTATATGAAAATTTGGCTAATGGCAACAACTCCAACCAATCATCCTGGAGATGGCTGACATAGCATCTTAGATATTGTTCCAGTGTCTGGTTGATACGCTCAGTCTGACCATTTGTCTGGGGATGGTAAGCAGAAGAGATACAGACATTAATATTGAGTGCAGAGCAAAACCCCTTCCATAATCTTGAAGTGAACTGTACTCCACGGTCAGAGATGATCTCATCCGGAACCCCGTGCAACTGAAAGACATTCTGTATAACCAAGTTCACTGTATCTTTAGCTGAGGGGAGGCCGGCGCGCGGCACAAAATGAGCAGCTTTAGTCAGATGATCAACTACCACCATGATTGTATTCATGCCCCCTGATGTAGGCAGCTCCACAATAAAGTCCATTGATATAGACGCCCAAGGGCGGGACGGAACCAGTAATGGTTGTAGAAGACCCGTAGGTGCCACATGAGGAGTCTTGTAATGGGCACATACCTCGCAAGAGAGAACATAGTCCTTGGTATCCTTCAGGCAAGTTGGCCACCAGAAGAATTGGCTCAGGAACTCTTGTGTCTTCTGTACCCCCCTGTGACCAGCCAACTTGGAGTCATGTACCAACTTGAGGATCTGCAGACGGACGACCTCCGGGACGTAGATACGTCGATCTCTGAACCACATGCCACCCTTAAAGACAAGATTAATATCCACAGGTGGGTTGGCCAGAAATACATCACCTTCATAGGCCTCCCTGCACTCCTTCCACAAGTCCAGATCGTGGATACCTCCGATGAAATTGGCATCAGATAGAATGGTCTTGGACAGGGCTCCAGGTACGGAATCCGCAGCATGGATTCGGGATAAAGCATCAGCCTTCCCATTACGAGAACCTGGACGGTATGAGATAACAAAGTTAAATTGATTTAAAAATAAGTTCCAATGCGCCTGGACAGGAGAAAGACATCTAGCGGATCTAAGGAACTCTAAATTGCGATGGTCAGTTAGTACTATGATCTGTTGTGCAGCTCCTTGCAGATGATGCCTCCATTCTTTGAAAGCCGCAATAATAGCCAGCAATTCCTTGTATCCCATGTCGTAATTCTTCTCTGCTGAGGTTAGTCTACGGGAAAAGAAAGCACAAGGATGTAGCAGACCCTTCTCTCCAGTTCTTTGGGAGAGAATAGCCCCCAAAGCATTATCAGAAGCGTCCACCTCCACAATGAAAGATTGTGTTGGATCTGGGTGTATCAACAGTGGTGCTGATGTGAAACAGATCTTAAGCCGATCAAAATCTTCTTGAGCCTGTGATGATCACTTAAAGGGCTTTTCCTTCTTTGTCAAGGAAGTAATGGGACGGACAATATCAGAAAGATTTCGAATGAAGCGTCTGTAGAAATTTGCAAAACCAATAAAACGTTGGACCTCCTTAACGTTCTTGGGTACCGGCCAGTCAAGGATAGCCTGAATTTTACCAGATTCCATGTTCAGCCCCTGGGGAGAGATGATATAACCTAAGAACTGTATCTCAGAATGATGGAACTTGCATTTCTCCGGCTTAATATACAGATGGTTCTCTTTCAGACGTCTTAAAACAGTTTTGACATGTTCTTCATGTTCCTGGAGAGAGTCAGAAAAGATTAGTATATCGTCCAAATAGATCACTACAGACTGGTCCAACAAATCTCTGAAAATGTCATTAGCAAGGTGTTGAAATGTTGCAGGGGCGTTACAAAGCCCGAAGGGCATCACAAGAGATTCAAAGTGTCCATACCGGCATCTGAATGCTGTCTTCCACTCATCCTCTGGATGAATACGCACCAAATTATAAGCCCCATGAAGATCCAGTTTAGAGAACACCTTAGCATGGCGGACTCTTTCCAGTAATTCGGGAATCAGAGGCAAAGGGTAACGGTTTTGTACGGTTACCTTATTGAGTTCTCGATAGTCAACACAGGGTCTCAGGGTCCCATCCTTCTTCTTTACAAAAATGATAGGTGCCCCTGCTGGTGAGGAAGAAGGACGTATGAAGCCTTTGGCCAGATTTTCATCAATATACTCTTTTAATGCTTGAAGCTCAGGTGCCACCAAAGGGTATACATTACCAAAAGGAATGGCTGCCCCGGGAAGCAGCTCAATGGGACAGTCATAATGCCTGTGTGGAGGAAGCTGATCTGCATTCTTCTTGTCACAGATGTCAGAGAACTCTTTACAAGCTGGAGGTAAAGAAAACACCTGTACATGTGGTTCCGTAGTCGTGGACTCAGGGACAGCTTCTGTTAACGCTAAGTTGCTCCTTGTTGGGAAGATAATCTCCTTGGTCTCCCAATTGATAATTGGGTTCTGAGAACACAACCAAGGAATGCCTAAAATCACAGGAAAATGAGAAGAAATTAGCAAGAAATAAAGTTGCTCCTAATGATTAGGCCCCAACAAAATTTCAAGGGGTACGGTCTCCTGATCCACAGGCCCAGAGATTAAAGGTGACCCATCCACTGTTTCCATGGTAATTGGAGAGGCTCTTTGCTGAATTTTAATACCATGTTCCTTGGCAAATGCGATATCCATGAAATTGCCACCTGCACCAGAGTCAATCATAGCTGAACTGGAAATCCACTGTCCTGAACACAGGATCTTAATAGGGAGAGAACAGTGAGAGTTCTTTTCCTTCAGCTCCTTGGGGGGTGAAGTCATAGAAAGTGAATGGAATACAGCGTTTAAAGGCAGGCTACATTCAGAGATGTCAGATTCATCATCACAGTTGTCATACTCCCCTATTGCTGCTAGCACCTCGTTAGGCCGTCTAGGACACTTAGGACAATTGATCAAGAAGTGGTTAGACTGGCCGCAGTAGAAACATAGACTTTCACGAAGGCGATGCTCCCGGCACTCATTGATCTTGCGCCTCTGAACGGAATCAATTTGCATGGGCACCTCCTCCACCTCCCGAGAGGTTTTACCTCCAGGTTCTTTGGAAGGAAGGGTGTTATGAAAACCTGGTGGTTAGGAGCACTAGGAACTAGGAATGACCTGATGAGCAAACTAGTAATACAGGACAAGCTCTGGGAAGTGGGAGCTTTGCTGACCACAACCCCTAAACCTATCACAACAACTAGAAATAGCCGTGGAGCGTACCTGACTCTGCCTAGACGCCTCTTCACAGCCTAAGAGCTAACTACCACTAAAGATAGAAAATAAGGCCTAACTTGCCTCAGAGAAATTTCCCAAAGAAATAGGCAGCCCCCCACACGTATTGACTGTGAATTAAGATGGAAGTCACAAACACAGGAATGAAATAGGTTTCAGCAAAGGAGGCCAGACTTAACTAAACAGACTTGAGGATAGAAAAGGTATCTTTGCGGTCAGCATACAAAACTATCAAAAAACCACGCAGAGTGTGCAAAAGAGACCCCACACCGACTCACGGCGTGGAGGTGCCACTCTGCATCCCAGAGCTTCCAGCTAGCCAGGCAGAATCATGATAGCAAGCTGGACAGAAAACAGTGGTAAACAAAATAAGCTAGCAGGGACTTGGCTTTTGCTGGAGTAGACAGGTCATCAGAAAGATCCAAGAGCAAACTGAACCAGTACTAGGACATTGACAGCTGGCATCAAGTAACGATCTAAGTGGAGTTAAATAGATCAGCCAGCCTAGGACTAAACAAGGTCATCTGGGGAAAGAACCTCAGAACCAGCAGCTCCACTCACAGCCACCAGAGGGAGTCTATGGACAGAACTCGCCGAAGTACCATTCATAACCACCGGAGGGAGTTTGAGAACAGAATTCACAACACTACCCCCCCCCTTGAGGAGGGGTCACCGAACCCTCACCAGAGCCCCCAGGCCGATCAGGACGAGCCAAATGAAAGGCACGAACAAGATCGGCAGCATGAACATCAGAGGCAACCACCCAGGAATTATCCTCCTGACCATAACCTTTCCACTTGACTAGGTACTGAAGTTTCCGTCTCGAAATACGAGAATCTAAAATCTTCTCCACCACATACTCCAACTCCCCCTCAACCAACACCGGGGCAGGAGGGTCGACGGAGGGAACCATAGGAGCCACATATCTCCGCAGTAACGACCTATGGAACACATTATGGATGGCGAAAGAAGCTGGAAGGTCCAAACAAAATGACACAGGATTAAGAATTTCAGAAATCTTATAAGGACCAATGAAACGAGGCTTAAACTTAGGAGACGAAACCTTCATAGGAACATAACGAGATGATAACCAAACCAAATCCCCAACACGAAGTCGTGGACCAACACAGTGACGGCGGTTAGCGAAACATTGAGCCTTCTCCTGGGACAATGTCAAATTGTCCACCACATGAGTCCAACTCTGCTGCAACCTGTCCACCACAGAATCCACACCAGGACAGTCCGAAGGCTCAACCTGTCCTGAAGAAAAACGAGGGTGGAAACCAGAATTACAGAAAAAAGGCGAAACCAAAGTGGCCGAGCTGGCCCGATTATTAAGGGCGAACTCAGCCAAAGGCAAGAAGGACACCCAATCATCCTGATCAGCAGAAACAAAGCATCTCAGATATGTCTCCAAAGTCTGATTGGTTCGTTCGGTTTGGCCATTTGTCTGAGGATGGAAAGCTGAAGAAAAAGACAAATCAATGCCCATCTTAGCACAAAAGGACCGCCAAAACCTCGAAACAAACTGGGAACCTCTGTCCGACACGATGTTCTCCGGAATGCCATGTAAACGAACCACGTGCTGGAAAAACAATGGAACCAAATCAGAAGAGGAAGGCAATTTAGGCAAAGGTACCAAATGGACCATCTTAGAGAAGCGATCACAAACCACCCAGATGACCGACATCCTTTGAGAGACAGGGAGATCTGAAATAAAATCCATGGAAATATGCGTCCAGGGCCTTTTCGGGACCGGCAAGGGCAAAAGCAACCCACTGGCACGAGAACAGCAGGGCTTAGCCCGAGCACAAGTCCCACAGGACTGCACAAAAGAACGCACATCCCGTGACAAGGAAGGCCACCAAAAGGATCTAGCCACCAAATCCCTGGTACCAAAGATTCCAGGATGACCAGCCAACACCGAACAATGAACCTCAGAGATAACTCTACTAGTCCATCTATCAGGGACAAACAGTATCTCCGCTGGGCAACGGTCAGGTCTATCACCCACCGCAAATCAGAGGAGATGGCAGACAAAATTACCCCCTCTTTGAGAATACCAGCCGGCTCAGGAACTCCCGGAGAATCAGGCACAAAACTCCTTGAAAGGGCATCAGCCTTCACATTCTTAGAACCCGGAAGGTACGAAACCACAAAATCGAAGTGGGAGAAAAACAGCGACCATCGAGCCTGTCTAGGATTCAACCACTTGGCAGACTCGAGATAAGTCAAATTCTTGTGATCCGTCAAGACCACCATGCGATGCTTGGCTCCCTCAAGCCAATGTCGCCACTCCTCGAACGCCCACTTCATGGCCAACAACTCTCGATAGCCCACATCATAATTGTGCTCAGCAAGCGAAAACTTTCTAGAAAAGAAAGCACATGGCTTCATCACTGAGCCATCAGAACTTCTTTGAGACAGAACAGCCCCTACTCCAATCTCAGAAGCATCCACCTCGACCTGAGACGGGAGCGAAACATCTGGCTGACACAACACAGGGACAGAAGAAAAACGACGCTTCAACTCCTGAAAAGCCTCAACGGCCGAAGAGGACCAATTGACCACATCCGCACCTTTCTTGGTTAAATCAGTCAATGGTTTAACAACACTAGAAAAATTAGCAAAGCCCAGGAATTTCTGCAGGCTCTTCACAGAAGTAGGCTGAGTCCAATCATAAATGACCTGAACTCTAACAGGATCCATCTCGATAGTAGAAGGGGAAAAAATGAAGCCCAAAAATGAAACCTTCTGAACTCCAAAGAGACATTTAGACCCCTTCACAAACAAGGAATTAGCCCGAAAGACCTGGAACACCATTCTGACCTGCTTCACATGAGACTCCCAATCGTCCGAAAAGACCAAAATATCATCCAAATATACAATCATGAATCGATCCAGGTACTTTCGGAAGATGTCATGCATAAAGGACTGAAACACAGATGGAGCATTAGAAAGCCCGAATGGCATCAACAGGTACTCAAAATGGCCCTCGGGCGTATTAAATGCTGTTTTCCATTCATTGCCCTGTTTAATACGCACAAGATTATACGCCCCTCGAAGATCTATCTTAGTGAACCAGCTAGCCCCCTTAATCCGAGCAAACAAATCAGACAGTAGCGGCAAAGGGTACTGAAATTTGACGGTAATTTTATTGAGAAGGCGGTAATCTATACAAGGTCTCAGAGAACCATCCTTCTTGGCCACAAAAAAGAACCCTGCTCCCAACGGTGATGACGACGGGCGAATATGCCCTTTCTCCAAGGACTCTTTTACATAACTCCGCATAGCGGCGTGTTCTGGCACAGATAAATTGAACAGTCGGCCCTTCGGAAACTTACTACCAGGAATCAAATTAATAGCACAATCACAATCCCTATGAGGAGGTAGGGCACTGGATTTGGGCTCATCAAATACATCCCGGTAATCTGACAAGAACTCAGGGACTTCAGAAGGATGGGAAGACGAAATTGACAAGAATGGGACATCCCCATGTACCCCTTGACAACCCCAACTGGACACAGACATTGATTTCCAATCCAATACTGGATTATGGACCTGTAGCCATGGCAAACCCAAAACGACCACATCATGCAGATTATGCAACACCAAAAAGCGAACATCCTCCTGATGTGCAGGAGCCATGCACATGGTCAATTGAGTTCAGTACTGAGGCTTATTCTTGGCCAAAGGCATAGCATCAATTCCTCTCAATGGAATAGGATACTGTAAAGGCTCCAAGAAAAAACCACAGTGCCTGGCAAACTCCAAGTCCATCAAATTCAGGGCAGCGCCTGAATCTACAAAAGCCATAACAGAATAGGATGACAAAGAGCAAATCAGAGTAACGGACAAAATAAATTTTGGCTGTACCGTACCAATGGTGGCAGACCTAGCGAACCGCTTAGTGCATTTAGGACAATCAGAGATAGCATGAGTGGAGTCACCACAGTAAAAACACAGCCCATTCTGATGTCTGTATTCTTGCCATTCAGCTCTGGTCAAGGTCTTATCACACTGCATAGGCTCAGGCCTCTGCTCAGAAGATACCGCCAAATGGTGCACAGTTTTGCGCTCACTTAAGCGTCGATCGATCTGAATGGCCAAGGACATAGACTCATTCAGACCAGCAGGCGTGGGGAATCCCACCATAACATCCTTAAGGGCTTCAGAAAGACACTTTCTGAAAATTGCCGCCAGGGCACACTCATTCCACTGAGTAAGCACAGACCACTTTCTAAACTTCTGACAATATACCTCCGCTTCATCCTGACCCTGACACAAAGCCAGCAATATTTTCTCTGCTTGATCCACTGAATCTGGTTCATCATAAAGCATCCCAAGCGCCAGAAAAAACGCATCTACATTACGCAATGCAGGATCTCCTGGCGCAAGGGAAAATGCCCAGTCTTGAGGGTCGCCACGTAGCAAAGAAATAATGATTTTTACTTGCTGAATGGGGTCACCAGAGGAGCGGGGTTTCAAAGCAAAAAACAGTCTACAATTATTTTTGAAATTCAGGAACTTAGATCTATCCCCAGAAAACAAATCAGGAATTGGAATTCTGGGTTCCAACATCGGGTTCTGAACTACATAATCTTGAATGCCTTGTACCCTTGCAGTGAGTTGATCCACACAAGAGGACAGACCTTGAATGTCCATATCTACACCTGTGTCCTGAACCACCCAGAGATTTAGGGGAAAATAAAAACAAAACACACTGCAGAGGAAAAAAAAAAAAAATGGTCTCAGAACTTCCTTTATCCCTCTATTGAGATGCATTAACACTTTACGGGCCAGCTGTACTGTTATGAAAACCTGGTGGTTAGGAGCACTAGGAATGACCTGATGAGCAAACTAGTAATACAGGACAAGCTCTGGGAAGTGGGAGCTTTGCTGACTGCAACCCCTAAACCTATCACAACAACTAGAAATAGCCGTGGAGCGTACCTGACTCTGCCTAGACGCCTCTTCACAGCCTAAGAGCTAACTACCCCTAAAGATAGAAAATAAGGCCTAACTTGCCTCAGAGAAATTTCCCAAAGAAATAGGCAGCCCCCCACACGTATTGACTGTGAATTAAGATGGAAGTCACAAACACAGGAATGAAATAGGTTTCAGCAAAGGAGGCCAGACTTAACTAAACAGACTTGAGGATAGAAAAGGTATCTTTGCGGTCAGCATACAAAACTATCAAAAAACCACGCAGAGTGTGCAAAAGAGACCCCACACCGACTCACGGCGTGGAGGTGCCACTCTGCATCCCAGAGCTTCCAGCTAGCCAGGCAGAATCATGATAGCAAGCTGGACAGAAAACAGTGGTAAACAAAATAAGCTAGCAGGGACTTAGCTTTTGCTGGAGTAGACAGGTCATCAGAAAGATCCAAGAGCAAACTGAACCAGTACTAGGACATTGACGGCTGGCATCAAGTAACGATCTAAGTGGAGTTAAATAGAGCAGCCAGCCTAGAACTAAACGAGGTCAGCTGAGGAAAGAACCTGAGAACCAGCAGCTCCACTCACAGCCACCAGAGGGAGTCTATGGACAGAATTCGCCGAAGTACCATTCATAACCACCGGAGGGAGTTCGAGAACAGAATTCACAACAGAAAGGAAAAGTTAGAAACACGGTTATATGCAGCAAATTTCTCCTGCCTGCACTCAGTAAGGCGAATGTCTATGCGCACACAATGCTGTATAAATGTCTCTAGCTCTTGTGGTGACTCAGAGCGGGCTAGTTCAGTTCTTTTACAATACTAGACAGACCCCTTTTAAAAATAGGCAATTGTGCATAACTGTCCCAATTGGTATCTACCGCCAATCTCCTGAATTCAGTGGCATACTCAATAACAGAATGTTTAGCCTGGCGTAAAGACAACAAAGCAGATTCAGTGGTTGCACGGCAATTAGGGTCATCAAACACTAATGCCATAGCAGCCAAGAAATCATCCAAGTCATTTAACCGTGGGTCACGAGACTCAATCATCGGATTCGCCCAGGCGAGCGCTCGTGAGGTCAGTAGCATTATTACACACAATACTTTGGATCTATCAGTAGGAAAACAGTCAGCATGCACATCAAAATTTAGCATACATTGATTCACAAAGCCACAAAATTTGTCGCAATCACCATTAAATCTGAATGGGGGCAACTTAGGTGGGCTAGCTGGTGGCGGTTGCCCAGAGGGTAAAGTCACTTGTGCAGCTATTTGCGTGCTTATGTCCTGAAAAGCCCATCCATACTGGGACTCTATGCCAGCAAGTTTGTTTTCCTGGGCTGCCATGCGGTTGCTCAAGTCCTGCAAAGTCTGTCCAAACACTTGTTGATTGAGTTCAAAGCTTCCAAACTTCTTTTGCAGACCTTCCACATCTTTCTGCAGTGACCTAATTATGGAAAACACCTGCTCTAATCTGCTTTCTGCAGTCATTGTTCCAGCAGTCTCCTTTTTTTTTTTTAGGCTAGAGTATCCTGTAATAATTATAGGGGATAACTCAGGAGACTCTTTGCGTGGAAAAAGACAACTACAGGACACAGTTTTATAAGTGGTAAAGTCTATATTATCACACGGTGATTCAAACAGGAGCAGAGAGAAACTCAAGTCCACAACACTTGGTGCAAATAATAAACGCAGCTTAGCAGTCTTCAGAGAAAAATGCAATCAAGCAGAAAGTCTATGAAGCACAGTTATTCTTGAGGATACTTGACACGAATAAATCCTTGTCTTAGTCCAGACATAGATAGATATGCTTATTGGTTGTTCAAATCATATCTTAGCTCAACCAGGGAGGTCTGGATAATAGTCTCAGGTTATAGCAAAGCAGCAGCAGCTTACATGTTCAGCAAATGCAGATGAAGTAAACATGAGCAGCAGATGAAGGAGGATTACTGGAAAGTTGTGTATGCAGCAGGAACTCAGAGCAGAGTAGCAGGATCACCACACAGGTTCACAGGAGCAGGTGTATAGCCAGGGAGTAATCAGAGGTCAGGAGCTGGATGCAAGGCAGAATACTCTAGCACAGACTGAAGGCTGGGGAGGAGTTTTATAGCAGGAAGACACAGTGCACATGAGACCAAAGACGCCATCTTGGAAGAGGGCAGTAATGCACAAAAGGTAAAAAATGTTCAGAGTCCTGACAAATTTATTCAGTGTGTGAGTGATTTATTCAGTGTTTGTGGGGGGATATATTCAGTTTGTTTGTGGGGGATTTATTCAGTGTGTGTGTGTGTGTGTGTGTGAATTCTTCAGTGTGTGAGGGGGGGATTTATTCAGTGCTTGTGGCGATTTATTATGTGTGTGGGGCGGGGTGCATTTATTCTGTATGGGGCGGGGTGCATTTATTCTGTGTGGAGGGGGATGGATTTATTGTGTGTGGGACAGGATGGATTTATTCTCTGGGGTTGAGTGGGGAAATGGGTGTGGATACAGTATGAGTAGCAAGGGGAAACAATGTGTGCGGACACAGTATGGGGAGCGAGGGTGATGGGATGTTTGAGGTGCAACTATGGGAAGCGAGGGTGATGGGATGTCTGTGGACACAGTATGAGGAGTAGAGGGATGTGTGAGGAGGAAATGTGGAGAGTGAAGGAGTAAATATGTGAGTAGACAGTTTGGTTAGCGGGGGGCATATATGAGGAGGGAAAGGGAAACGTGATGAGACAGTATGGGGGGAGGAAAGTGTGAGTGGGCACAGAATAGAGACTGAGCATTGTGGTGAATAGTGTAAGGGCACCGCCAGGAGGAGACTGTATGCCAAGTAGGACGAGTGCAATGAAGGGGCACTGTATAGAGACTGGGCAGTATAGGGTGGCGGAATTTTAGATGACAGTGTGAAGAGAGGGTCCAGTATGGAAAGGAGGGAGCAGTGTAGAGAGCATGTACCATAAGAGGGACAGTGTGGGGTAAAATCTTGTGCAGGGAATATAGGCCCCGTCTCACATAGCGAGATCGCTAGCGAGATCGATGCTGAGTCACTAGTTTTGTGACGCAACAGCGACCTCAGTAGCGATCTCGCTATGTGTGACACGTACCAGCGATCAGGCCCCTGCTGTGAGATCGCTGGTCGTGTCGGAATGGCCTGGACCTTTTTTTGGTCGTTGAGGTCCCGCTGACATCGCTGAATCGGTGTGTGTGACACGGATTCAGCGATGTCTTCACTGGTAACCAGGGTAAACATCGGGTTACTAAGCGCAGGGCCGTGCTTAGTAACCCGATGTTTACCCTGGTTACCAAAAAAAACAAACAGTACATACTCACCATCTGATGTCCGTCAGGTCCCTTGCCGTCTGCTTCCTGCTCTGACTGAGATCCGGCCGTACAGTGAGAGCGCAGCACAGAGGTGACGTCACCGCTGCGCTCTGCTCTCACTGTACGGCGGCACTCAGTCAGAGCAGGAAGCGGACGGCAAGGGACCTGACGGACATCAGATGGTGAGTATGTACTGTTTGTTTTTTTTGGTAACCAGGGTAAACATCGGGTTACTAAGCGCGGCCCTGCGCTTAGTAACCCGATGTTTACCCTGGTTACCCGGGTGCTGCAGGGGGACTTCGGCATCGTTGAAGACAGTTTCAACGATGCCGAAGTCGTTCCCCTGATCGTTGGTCGCTGGAAAGAGCTGTCTGTGTGACAGCTCCCCAGTGACCACACAACGACTTACCAACGATCACGGCCAGGTCGTATCGCTGGTCGTGATCGTTGGTAAATCGCTATGTGAGACGGGGCCTTATAGTGAGAGGCAGTTATTTATCTAGGGGCTCAGCGTAGGGCAGATCATTGTATTCATGAGCATTATAATGACACTGCTATCTTTAAGGGCATTGTGTGGGGATGTGTTGCAGAAGACTGGAGAAGATGGAAGTCTGCAGAAAAGAGCTGGATAAGATTAAAGGTACCGTCACACTAAGCAACGTCGCAGCGATATAGCCAGCGATCTGTGACGTTGCAGCGTCCTAGGTAGCGATATCGCTGTATTTGACACGCAGCAGCGATCTGGATCCCGCTGTGAAATTGCTGGTCGCTGCTAGAAGGTCTGAACTTTATTTGGTCGCTAGGTCGCCGTGTATCGCCGTGTTTGACAGCAAAAGCAATGATACCAGCGATATTTTACACTGGTAACCAGGGTAAACATCGGGTTACTAAGCGCAGGGCCGCGCTTAGTAACCCGATGTTTACCCTGGTTACCAGCGTAAAATGTAAAAAAAACAAACAGTACATACTTACATGCATCCCCCGGCGTCCGCTTCCCACACTGACTGAGCGCAGTAAAGTGAAAGTGAAAGCACACGTCACCGCTGTGCCCTGCTACTGCCGGCGCTCAGTCATTGCAGGAAGCGGACGCTGGGGGACGCATGTAAGTATGTACTGTTTGTTTTTTTTACATTTTACGCTGGTAACCAGGGTAAACATCGGGTTACTAAGCGCGGCCCTGCGCTTAGCAACCCGATGTTTACCCTGGTTACCCGGGGACCTCGGCATCGTTGGTCGCTGGAGAGCGGTCTGTGTGACAGCTCTCCAGCGACCAAACAGCGACGCTGCAGCGATCGGCATCGCTGTCGCTATCGCTGCAGCGTCGCTTAGTGTGACGGTACCTTTAGAAAAGAAAGAGAATGACCCCAGAGACAAAGTCATCTATCAGGTATCTGGATGTAAATATGTTAGGAGCATTAACCCCTTAACCCCGAGGCATGTTATTGACCAGGACAATTTTTACAATTCTGACCACTGTCCATTTATGAGGTGATAACTCTGGAATGCTTGCATATATCCCAGGGATTCTGACATACTTTTCTCGTGACATATTGTATTTCATGTTAGTGGTAAAAATTCCTCGATATTACTTGTGTTTATTTGTGAAAAAATGGACATTTGGCAAAAATTTTGAAAAATTCTGCAATTTTCCAACTTTAAATTTTCATGCCCTTAAATCCTCAGAGATATGTCACAAAAAATACTTAATAAGTAACATTTCCCACATGTCTACTTTACATCAACACAATTTTGGAACAACATTTTTTTGTTAGGAAGTTATAAAAGTTAAAAGTTGACCAGCAATTTCACCATTTTCTTTTAGGGACCACATCACATATGAAGTCACTTTGAGGAGTCTATATGATAGAAGTAGACCACCTAAGGAACTTATCTAGATGTGTGGTGAATACTTTGACCCAGCAAGTGCTTCACAGAAGTTTATAATGTAGAGCTGTAAAAATAAAAAAATAAATTTTTTCCAAAAATTATCTTTTGCCCCCAATTTTGTATTTTCCCACGGGTAACAGGAGAAATTGGACCACAAAAGTTGTTTTCCAATTTGTCCTGAGTATTCTGATACCCCATATGTGAAGGGGAACCACCGTTTGGGCACATGGCAGAGCTTGGAAGGGAAGGAGCACCATTTTGGAAGGCAGACTTAGATGGAATGGTCTGCGGGCGTCATATTGCGTTTGTAGAGCCCCTGATATACCTAAACAGTTGAAACACCCCATAAGTAACCCCGTATTGGAAACTAGACCCCCAAGGAACGTATCTAGATGTGTTGTGAGAACTTCGAACCCCCAAGTGTTTCACTAACGTTTATAATGCAGAGCAGTGAAATTAAAAATCTTTTTTTCCGCAAAAATGATTTTTTTAGCCCCCAAATTTTTATTTTCCCAAGGGTAACAGGAGAGATTGGACCCCAAAAGTTGTTGTCCAGTTTGTCCTGAGTACGCTAATACCCCATATGTGGAGGTAAACCACTGTTTGGGCACACGAGAGAGCTGTTTTACTTTTTCAATGCAGAATTGGCTTGAATTGAGATCGGACGCCATGTCGCGTTTGCAGAGCCCCTGATGTGCCTAAACAGTGGAAACCCCCCAATTCTAACTCCAACTCTAACCCCAACACACCCATAACCCTAATCCCAACCCTAACAACACCCCTAAACTTAACACGCCCCTAAACCTAATCCCAACCCTAACAACACCCCTAACCCCAAACACACCCCTAACCCAACACACCCCTAACCCTCATCCCAACCATAACCCTAACCACACACCTAACCCTGACACACCCCTAACCCTAATCCCAACCCTAATCCCAACCATAAATGTAATCCAAACCCTAACCCCATTTTTAGCCCCAACCCTAACCCTAACTTTAGCCCCAACCCTAACCTTAACTTTAGCCCCAACCCTAACTTTATCCCCAACCATAACTTTAGCCCTAACCCTAACCCTAATGGGAAAATAGAAATAAATACTTTTTTTATTTTATTACTTTTCACTAACTAAGGGGGTGATGAAGGGGGGTTTATTTACTGTTTATATCAGGTTTTTATAGCGGGTTTTTGTTTGGCAGCTGTCACATATTAAAATACACTTTTTATTTCAAAAAATAGTTTTTGCATCACCACATTTTGAGAGCTATAATTTTTCCATATTTTGGCCCACAGAGTCATGTGAGGTCTTGTTTTTTGCAGGACGAGTTGATGTTTTTATTGGTACCATTTTCGGGCACATGACATTTTTTGATCGCTTTTTATTATGATTTTTGGGAGGTGGAATGAACAAAAACCAGCAATTCATTAATTTCTTTTGAGGGGGCGTTTATACCATTCTGCATATGGTAAAATTGATAAAGCAGTTTTACTCTTCGGGTTAGTGTGATTACAGCGATACCTCATCTATTTTTTTCATGTTTTGGTGCTTTTATACAATAAAAACTATTTTATATCAAAAATAGTTATTTTTGCATCACTTTATTCTGAGGGCTATAACTTTTTTATTTTTTTTGCTGATGACACTGTTTGGTGGCTCGTTTTTTGAGACAAGATGACGTTTTCAGTGGTACCATGTTTATTGATATCCGTCTTTTTGATCGCATGTTATTCCACTTTTTGTTTGGCAGTAGGATGATAAAGCATTGTTTTTTGCCTCGATTTTCTTTTTTTTTACGGTGTTCACTGAAGGGGTTAACTAGTGGGACAGTTTTATAGGGTGGGTCTTTACAGACGCAGTGATACTAAATATGTGTAGTTTTATTGCTTTCTTAAATTTACATAAAGAATTGTATTTTTTTGGAATAATATTTATTTTATTTTGTTTCTTTATTTAGGATTTTTTTTAAAATATTTTTACACATGTTAATTTTATTTTTTTTACTTGTTTACATTGTCCCGGGGTGGGTCATCACTATATAGTGTCAGATTGCTGATCTGACACTTTACACAGCACTGTGTCAGATCAGCGATCTGACAGGCAGTGCTGGAGGCTTGCCGGTGTCTGCTCTCTGCAGGCACTGACAAGCCACCTCCCTGCCGGACCCGGAAGGACCCAGCGGCAATCTTGAATCTGGGGCCCTGTAGAGATGAGAACCTCGGAACAACGCGATCACATCGCGTTGTTCTGAGGGTCTCAGGGAAGCATGCAGGGAGCCGCCTCCCTGCGCGATTCTTCCCTATGCCACCGGAACGCTGCAATCTTGTTTGATTGTAGTGTTCCGGGGGTTAAAGTGCCGGGAGTGGTCTGTGACCGCTCCTGGCACATAGTGCCGGGTGTCAGCTGTGATAATCAGCTGATACCCGGCCGCGATCGGCCGCGCTTCCCTGTGAGAGTGTCTGATCACGTATGACGTATTCCATCCCTGGAAATTAATTCCCTGGTCACATGCAGGGCCGGACTGGGACTAAAATTCAGCCCTGGCATTTGAAGTCACACAGGCCCACTTGTCACATGGTGACTGTATAATATCTTTGTACACTTGTAGGCTACAAGAAGTGAGGGGAGTGTAACACGACTATATAACATATAATTACAGCTGTATCCAGCATTACAGCTCAGCCCCCATAGAATGTAATACAGCCAGCCCCCATAGACTATAATACAGCACAGCCCCATAGAATGTAATGCTGCACAGCCCCCATAGAATGTAATGCAGCACAGCCCCCAAAGAATGTAATGCAGCACAGCCCCCATAGAATGTAATGCAGCACAGCCCCCATAGAATGTAATGCAGCACAGCCCCATAGAATGTAATACAGCCAGCCCCCATAGAATGTAATACAGCCAGCCCCCATAGAATGTAATGCAGCACAGCCCCCATAGAATGTAATGCAGCACAGCCCCCATAGAATGTAATGCAGCCAGCCCCCATAGAATGTAATACAGCCAGCCCCCATAGACTATAATACAGCACAGCCCCATAGAATGTAATGCTGCACAGCCCCCATAGAATGTAATACAGCACAGCCCCCATAGAATGTAATACAGCCGGCCCCCATAGACTAAAATACAGCACAGCCCCATAGAATGTAATGCTGCACAGCCCACATAGAATGTAATGCAGCACAGCCCCCATAGAATGTAATGCAGCACAGCCCCATAGAATGTAATACAGCCAGCCCCCATAGAATGTAATACAGCCAGCCCCCATAGAATGTAATGCAGCACAGCCCCCATAGAATGTAATGCAGCACAGCCCCCATAGAATGTAATGCAGCCAGCCACCATAGAATGTAATGTAACCAGCCACCATACAAGATAATGCAGCACAGCCCCATAGAATGTAATGCAGCACAGGCCCATAGAATGGAATGCAGCACAGCCCCATAGAATATAATGCAGCACAGCCCCATAGAATATAATGCAGCACAGGCCCATAGAATATAATGCAGCACAGGCCCATAGAATGGAATGCAGCACAGCCCCATAGAATATAATGCAGCAGAGGCCCATATAATGGAATGCAGCCAGCCCCATAGAATATAATGCAGCAGAGGCCCATAGAATGGAATGCAGCATAGGCCCATAGAATATAATGCAGCAGAGGCCCATAGAATGGAATGCAGCACAAGCCCATAGAATATAGTGCAGCAGAGGCCCATAGAATGGAATGCAGCACAGGCCCATAGAATATAATGCAGCAGAGGCCCATAGAATGGAATGCAGCACAGGCCCATAGAATATAATGCAGCAGAGGCCCATAGAATGGAATGCAGCCAGCCCCATAGAATATAATGCAGCACAGGCCCATAGAATGGAATGCAGCCAGCCCCATAGAATATAATGCAGCAGAGGCCCATAGAATGGAATGCAGCCAGCCCCATAGAATATAATGCAGCAGAGGCCCATAGAATATAATGCAGCAGAGGCCCATAGAATGGAATGCAGCACAAGCCCATAGAATATAATGCAGTAGAGGCCCATAGAATGGAATGCAGCATAGGCCCATAGAATATAATGCAGCACAGGCCCATAGAATGGAATGCAGCACAGGCCAATAGAATATAATGCAGCAGAGGCCCATAGAATGGAATGCAGCCAGCCCCATAGAATGTAATGCAGCAGAGGCCCATAGAATGGAATGCAGCCAGCCCCATAGAATATAATGCAGCAGAGGCCCATAGAATGGAATGCAGCACAGGCCCATAGAATATAATGCAGCAGAGGCCCATAGAATATAATGCAGCAGAGGCCCATAGAATGGAATGCAGCACAAGCCCATAGAATATAATGCAGCAGAGGCCCATAGAATGGAATGCAGCATAGGCCCATAGAATATAATGCAGCAGAGGCCCATAGAATGGAATGCAGCACAGGCCCATAGAATATAATGCAGCAGAGGCCCATAGAATGGAATGCAGCCAGCCCCATAGAATATAATCCAGCAGAGGCCCATAGAATGGAATGCAGCACAGGCCCATAGAATATAATGCAGCAGAGGCCCATAGAATGGAATGCAGCACAGGCCCAT
Source organism: Ranitomeya variabilis (assembly GCF_051348905.1). NCBI lineage: Eukaryota > Metazoa > Chordata > Amphibia > Anura > Dendrobatidae > Ranitomeya > Ranitomeya variabilis. The sequence continues at coordinate 528,716,679 of NC_135234.1, forward strand.
AGAATATAATGCAGCACAGGCCCATAGAATATAATGCAGCAGAGGCCCATAGAATATAATGCAGCACAGGCCCATAGAATATAATGCAGCAGAGGCCCATAGAATGGAATGCAGCCAGCCCCATAGAATATAATGCAGCAGAGGCCCATAGAATGGAATGCAGCACAGGCCCATAGAATATAATGCAGCACAGGCCCATAGAATGGAATGCAGCACAGGCCCATAGAATATAATGCAGCACAGGCCCATAGAATATAATGCAGCAGAGGCCCATAGAATATAATGCAGCACAGGCCCATAGAATATAATGCAGCAGAGGCCCATAGAATGGAATGCAGCCAGACCCATAGAATATAATGCAGCAGAGGCCCATAGAATGGAATGCAGCACAGGCCCATAGAATATAATGCAGCACAGGCCCATAGAATGGAATGCAGCCAGCCCCATAGAATATAATGCAGCAGAGGCCCATAGAATGGAATGCAGCACAGGCCCATAGAATATAATGCAACACAGGCCCATAGAATGGAATGCAGCCAGCCCCATAGAATATAATGCAGCAGAGGCCCATAGAATGGAATGCAGCCAGCCCCATAGAATATAATGCAGCAGAGGCCCATAGAATGGAATGCAGCACAAGCCCATAGAATATAATGCAGCAGAGGCCCATAGAATGGAATGCAGCATAGGCCCATAGAATATAATGCAGCAGAGGCCCATGGAATGGAATGCAGCACAGGCCCATAGAATATAATGCAGCAGAGGCCCATAGAATGGAATGCAGCCAGCCCCATAGAATATAATGCAGCAGAGGCCCATAGAATGGAATGCAGCCAGCCCCATAGAATATAATGCAGCAGAGGCCCATAGAATGGAATGCAGCACAGGCCCATAGAATATAATGCAGCAGAGGCCCATAGAATATAATGCAGCAGAGGCCCATAGAATGGAATGCAGCACAAGCCCATAGAATATAATGCAGCAGAGGCCCATAGAATGGAATGCAGCATAGGCCCATAGAATATAATGCAGCAGAGGCCCATTAAATGGAATGCAGCACAGGCCCATAGAATATAATGCAGCACAGGCCCATAGAATGGAATGCAGCCAGCCCCATAGAATATAATGCAGCAGAGGCCCATAGAATGGAATGCAGCACAGGCCCATAGAATATAATGCAGCAGAGGCCCATAGAATGGAATGCAGCACAGGCCCATAGAATATAATGCAGCACAGGCCCATAGAATATAATGCAGCAGAGGCCCATAGAATGGAATGCAGCACAGGCCCATAGAATATAATGCAGCAGAGGCCCATAGAATGGAATGCAGCCAGCCCCATAGAATATAATGCAGCAGAGGCCCATAGAATGGAATGCAGCACAGGCCCATAGAATATAATGCAGCACAGGCCCATAGAATGGAATGCAGCCAGCCCCCCCCCCCCAATAGCTCCACAATCCAGTCATCACTCATTGATAAAAAAAAACAAAAAACACTCTACTCACCTTTCCTCCTGCCCCGCGCTGCTCTGGCTCTGGTGGTCTCAGCAGTCGCAGTCTGCCCGCCCGGTCACACAGCAGGTGCGCGATGATATGACGTCATCGCGCACCCGCAGTGTCAGCGGCAGGCAGAGCGGGGAATGATGGGAGAGGAAGCGTCAGCAGACGCTCTCTCCTCCATCATTGCATTCAACTGTACCGGCGTCTATGACGCCGGTATAGTTGAATGCGGGGCCGGGAGTGCGCCGACAGCGGGGAGAGTGTGCCGACAGCGGCACACTCGAGCAGCCCACTACTGCCATCGGCCCTTCTGGCATTTGCCAGAACTGCCCGATGGCCAGTCCGGCCCTGGTCACATGGATGGGATAGTACATCCGATGGCAGAAAGGGGTTAAAGGGGTTGTACAAGTTTGTGCTGAGCCTGCCTTCATTCTATGAAACTACAGATTTCTTTGACTTCACTTTATCCAGCAGTGTCAACAGGTCAGTCAGCCTGGTATTGTTCCACTAAAGCCAGACTGCCTGACGTGTTCTCAACGCTTGAAGATTTTTATGGCTCCACTTTGTCAGTGTAACTACTGCTTCTGCAAAGTGCAGAATTTTTGTTAATTATAAATTGCTTGATTTTCTATTGATATGGGCTTGATATTACTTTAATTAGCACTCCTTGGGAACCTAGTGTGCTCATCAGGGATCTACATCAGCTTCTTTATCTAGATAGTGATCCCCATCAGGGACAGCGATGATAATGTGTGCAAACTGTAAAGCGCTGCGGAATATGTTAGCACTATATAAAAATAAAGATTATTATTATTTTCTCCCTAATCATCCTCCGTGGCAACTCTAATTTAAATTTAGTTCTTTCTTGTACATATTTGTTGTGTTATATCACTATCATTATTCGTATCTTAACTAGTGTTGAGCGATACCTTCCGATATTCGAAAGTATCGGTATCGGATTCGATCGGCCGATACCAGCAAAATATCGGATCTCGCCGATACTGATACCCGATACCAATACAAGTCAATGGGACACAAATATCGGAAGGTATCCTGGATGGTTCCCAGGGTCTGAAGGAGAGGAAACTCTCCTTCAGGCCCTGGGATCCATATTCATGTAAAAAATAAAGAATAAAAAAAAAATATGGATATACTCACCCCTCCGGCGGACCCTGGACCTTAGCGATGTAACCGGCAGCCTCCGTTCCTAAGAATGCAGAGTGAAGGACCTTCGATGACGTCGCGGCTTGTGATTGGTCGCGTGACCGCTCATGTGACCGCTCACGCGACCAATCACAAGCCGTGAAATCATCGCAGGTCCTACACTCACTGCATTCTTAGGAACGGAGGCTGCCGGTTACATCGCTAAGGTCCAGGGTCCGCCGGAGGGGTGAGTATATCCATATTTTTTATTTTTATTCTTTATTTTTTACATGACTATGGATCCCAGGGCCTGAAGGAGAGTCTCCTCTCCTCCAGACCCTGGGAACCATACACTGGGAACTTCCGATTCCGATTTCCGATATCACAAAAATATCGGAACTCGGTATCGGAATTCTGATAAAGCAAATATCGGCCGATACCCGATACTTGCGGTATCGGAATGCTTAACACTAATCTTAACTTTTGTTCTTTTCACTGATATAATTTTAGATTGCTCTGGCTGTTAGAGTGAGTAAATGCATCACTAATTGCCTATATACGTAAGCCCTTATTTATCATTACTGAATCTCATATTGCTTTGCCTATTTGGGTCTATATATTATTATGATATTGTATGCTACCTCTTTGGTGATTTGTATTTTTTACACACAATTTATAATACCTCAATAATTATGAATTAGGGTGCCACCATATTTCATATCTATATGATGGAGATATTTCCTGAATGTAGTGAATTTATCATGATTAACTCCACAAAGTCCATTTTTAACCCCTATTTTGGGGGCTTTTTGAGTGCTTTTAATTTTTTCAATTGATTTCTTTATTGTAATAAAGATGTGACTGCATTTTGTATTTAAAGGGGCTTTCCACTTCTAGGACAACACCTTTTCAACCTGAATGTTTTCCCCTGTTAAAATAATAAACACCTATTCTCACCTCCCCTGCCTGCACTCGCATTCACGGGACTCATGTGATGTTCTTATGTTACCTGAGACATGTGCCCTTTCAGCACTGACATCACTGTTCCCGCCTTCGGACATATAAGTAATCCACAGGAAGTGAGCAACCAGCTGCAGCTCTGACTTCCTCTTGATTATTTATGTCTGAAGTTGGGGACAGTGACGCCAGGGCTGATTGGGCACATGGCTAACGTAACGTAACAACCTGACGTGAGCCACAGGAACTCTAGTGCTGACACAACTGGAACGTCGCCGGCTTGGACGAGAATAGGTGCTTTTATTTTAACGGGTGAAACCATTCAGATTTTAAAGGGGTTGTCCTAGTAATGGATGACTCTTGTAATATACATATTTTGCTGCATTTTCTTGTTGACACAAACTGCTCTTTTACATTGCTCATATACTGTGTTTGCAATATGTTTGGTAGCAGAACTCACATTATTGTTTAAGTTGAGCCACCTCTTCTTTTTGGCTGTTGATGTCGTCTTGTCTGCTGCACTTTGCTGAGGCAGCAGTTACACTGACAAAACAGAATTCAGTCTTTGTTCAGTATTCAGAGCATAGCGGCTGTTACACTCTGAACACCATAATAATGGGAGTGATGACAGCAGGTTTGAAACCAGAGCAGCAATAGTGAGAACATGTCAGGCAGCCTGTCATTGTAATACTTTTTATTTATTTTTCTCGCTTTTATATCACCATTAATTCCACAGCGCTTTATAGCCATCATCTCCATTCCCATTGTGGCTCACAATCTAAATTCCAAATCAGTATGTCTCTACAGTGTTGGAGGAAACTGAAGAACCCAGAGAAAACCCACACAAACATGGGATTAAGGCCAGCGTCACACTACGATAGAATACGGGCGAGTGCTATGCGACAAAATATCACATTGCACTCAGACCAGTGTTAATCTATGGGGCAGCTCACATCGCCATTTAATTTCTAGGGCATATTCAGTGTGCTTGTGAAATTGCAGCATGCTGTGATTGTCAACGAGACTTGGCGGAGACTCGCCAATGAAAGCCTATGGGTGCGAGAAAAAAATTCACACAGCACTTAGACCATGCAAGTGCTGTCTGATTTTTACACACCAGTGTCCTTTGAAAAGCCAGCAATTCATGTGCCGCATACAGTAAAATCACACTGACAGGTTAGAATAGAATAGATAGAATAGATATATACACATAGAATACATAGATATATAGATGTCAGAGACACACACATATATATGTATTTATTTTACATAGATAGATAGCTAGAGAAAGGTTGTCAATTCATGTGCCACGTACAGTAAAGTCACACTGACAGGTTTGAAAAGAATAGATAGAATAGACATATATAGACATAGAATACATAGAAATATAGATGTCAGTGGCACACACATATACAGTATATACTGTATGTATTTATATTACATAGATAGAAGAAAAGACCACAATTCATGTGCCGTGTACTGTAAAATCACTTCAGGAGCCGAAATGATAGAAGAGATGGATTACATACAGTAAATACACAAAGAATAGGTAGATATATAGATGTCTGTGACAAACACAATTAGTACAGTTTGTGTGCAGCTTACTGTTCATGTATTTAATTAATAAAAAAATATTTTTGGTTAAAAATGGAGTGGGATCCGACACAATTTTCGTAACCAGCAGAGGGAAAGCCGACGGATGGGGGACAATGTTTGTCGCCTGGGAAGGGGATAATACCTATGAAGCTTCCAAGGCTATTAATATCACAACTGTATACTTAGCCTTTACTGGTTATTAAAATGGGGACCCTAAACAAAATGACAAAGGGTCCCCCTATAATAAATAACGAGCAAAGGCTATGGAGACAGCTGCATGCTGATATTAATAGCATAGGAAGGGACCATGGATACTGGCACCTCCAGGCTAAAAACATCAGCTCTCACCCACCCCCCAAAAAAGGTGCATCTCTAATATGCACCAATACTGGCACTTAGCCTCGTAATTCCCACTTGCTCTGTAGTGGTGGCAAGTGGGGTAATAGTTGGGGCATTGGTGTCACCTTTGTATTGTCAGGTGACATCAAGCCCCGAGGTTAGTAATGGAGAGGCATCAATAAGACGCCTCCATTACTAACACCATAGTCAGATTGTAAGAAAACACATACACCAAGAAAAAGTCCTTTACTTGAAAAAGATGACACAGACTCCTTTAATAATCTTAATTAAACCATACTTATGACCTCACCCATTCCCCCTATGCCCTCCTCATCTGCAAGAGTTTTTTTTTTTTAAACCACAATATTCCTCACCTTTTCGAAGAGATGCTGCTAATCCATTTGTCCAAGGGCAGGTCCAGCTCTGCTGCATCCAGACGGCAGGCTGCATGGTTGCATGAGGCGGCCATGTAGCCTGTCATCCAGCAGACACACTGAGCACCGTGTGCTCAGTCGCTCTGTGTGAACTTCTATTACCTATTTGATGGCATCACGAGTGTGAGAAAGTTCTCCTGCTCAAGGTGCAGACAGGTCCTGCGAGTTCACGGCCATTGAACTCACTTCACCTATGTGACACCAGCGTGAGTGCCATAGAAAATTTTCCCATGGTGCTCACCCTGATGTCAGAAAGGTGAGGTGAGTTTATTGAGTGAACTTGCAGGACCTCTCAGATGGCACCGCGAGCAGGAGAATCCTCCTGCATGGCTCCTTGTCCCTTTTCTGGTATGCATGGTTCCTCATCCCTATCCTTGTATGCATGGCTCTTCATCCCTATTCTGGTATGCATGGCTACTCATCCCTATCCTGGTATGCATGGCTCCTCATCTCCATCCTGGTATGCATGGCTCCTCTTCCCCATCCTGGTATGCATGGCTCCTCATCCCCATCCTGGTATGCATGGCTTCTCATCCCTATCCTGGTATTCATGGCTCCTCATCCCCATCTTAGTATGCATGGCTCCATATGCCTATCCTGGTATGCATGGCACAGTGAATATTCATTTCTCTTTAGTAGTGGGCACAGACTTTAGCCGCAACAGCCGGCCTCTGCCTCCTGTGACCTGCTGCTTCACTACTGCTACTCCTCCTCCGTCTTCTGGGACCCTTTCTCGAGTATAAGCCGAGAGGGGCTTTTGCAGCACAGAAAAAGTACTGAAAAACTCAGCTTATATTACTGTATATACAGTAATTAATCAGGTTACATTGCACTTCATCAAACTGACAAAATGTTTATTTTTAAACTTGAATGTCCTTTGGAAAATTCATAATAGCTGACCTTCTTAGCTTGTAATGCAAATATTGTGAATCAAGAGATACAACTAATACTTCCCAACACAAAGGGTTACATTTGTCAAGGATTAAAGAAACACTTCCATCAAACTTTTTATACTCTTCATATACTGCAATCATATTATATAGCACTGTGTATGTACAATTGCTTATTTTGCATTTCTACTAAGTTAATTCTTCTCTTTTACATTAGGTCTATAACATCACGTGATTAAAAACTGACTAGCTGAATCCTGTTAAGCTTTATGTAAAAACAGGAGGTCAATTTTCCCTGAGTGAGTCATAAGTCACTGCAAAAGTCACTGGCAAAGGGAGGAGGGACCAGTTGGGTCAGGAGTTGAAGAGGGGAATGATAAATGCAAGGATAGGAGACTTCCTGTTTCTACATAGAATAGAGAAAAAAGAAGAATTAGCTCAGTAGAAAGCCAAAATGAGCAATTGTAAGTACACAGTGCTATATATTATGATGACATCAGTATATTAAGAGGATAAAAACATTGATGGGATTGCTTCTTTAATAATATTAATTTTGCAGCTACCAGCTCTAAAATTTGGGACAAAATGAAATGAATACTGACATCTCATTAGGGGATCATGCTATTTTTGTATTACATTATTACTTTAATGTAATAATTACTGTACAGTAACAGAAATGTAACATTGTATAATTCATACAATTATCCATTTGTTATTTTTGGTGTCATGTTGAACAAATTATGTGAAATAAATGTACTAAAATAGGACAAATATAACATGGTATATTTAATACATTCATTAATCTTAGGTGTCATGCTATACAAATTATGTGAGTTGAATGTATTATCTATGAGTGACAAATGTAATGGTTAATGTGTAGCATGCTACTTATAATGAACCTGTCACCATTACAGTCAGCAGACCTCTATAATGGTCGCTTCCCAATATAGTATTGCTATTGCTTCCAGCAATAGACATTGCCTGTCAGACTAATTGATGAAATTAATGTTGTAGCTAATGAGGGTAGTTACATGGCACCATACCAGGTCTGGTCCTGTAACAGCATTTATTCTTATTACTTTAACTACCTCTTAGATGAAGATACACATCCATGGAACAGGGGCCCAAGGGAATATAAAATGCTATTAAGTACAAGTTAATTTATATCTGCACGCTATATTATTGAAAAACAGCATGATAAAAAAACAGTAGTACAATGAAACCTATTTAGTGTGCAGCATAACAAATGGGATGTGCTGTCTTTTATGAACATTTTCTACTAATTATAGGTACTGATTTTCTTATACATCCCATGATGACAACTTATTTTGGGGGGAAATAAATTAATGATAACCCCATGGAGTTACCAAATATATACTAGTTTTTAATCATATGTAACAATTTTCACTGTGCTTATCTGGAGAAAGTGGAACATGCTGTAAGTTACAAAGAGTTGGCAGCAAAATCAGTGGAAAAGTTGTGAGGTTTGTGTTTATTTTCATACATGATACCTGAATACCTTTCACGCCATAATATGTTTTCCTCTTTTTACAAATTATGATTTTTTTTTACAATGCCTATGTGAAAAACACATTAATGAAATCAGTGAACTGTATGGGAAACAGTTAAAATCCAAGGAGTTGTTTTAATATGACTGTAAATATTTATGGGTTATTTTTAAGCATTTTTAGAAACATTTTCATCCATTTTTTATTTTTACCATTATACTACTTTTTGACTATAAGATGGAAAGGAGTTTTGAATCCATATATGTAACTAAATTGCTTTATCAAAATATTTTTATCATAGGTTTTCTCATATTCTGAAAATCACAAGTTGAACACTGCAATTAATAATTCTCCCTTAACATATACTTAGATGTTTATCTGATTGTAGAATCCAGTGAACGTTATCTCCCAGGGACATCCAGGAATGTGTGCTAACCTTCCACCTAGGCATTAACAGTATGTTTACCTAAGGCATTGCTTACTTTAGATTAACTCTGGTGATTATATACAAAGGAAATACTACAGACAGTGATAGGCTGATGATAGCTATTGGCTTCATCATATTGTCTGCCTTGAAAAATGTGCAATTTTTTTCTCTCTAAAGAGTGTGAACAAGTCTTAAGGCCCCCCATACAAATTATCGACAGGTTCAGCCAACAGTGTAGTATATATGGGAACCCCTGATTGTTGAGGAAGATAAGAATCCAGCATGCCCAATTTTACACTGCAGATACCTTTATTATCACAGATAACACAGGAGTACTCCGATGAAGTAAGGGAGAGATGCCTGAAGTACTAAATTCTACTCAGAAGCGTGTTGCAAAAATAAACCAGTTTTTTTATCCACACGGCTTGGAATCATTTTCGGCAGCGGAAGCACCGCCACTCTCCTGTTCAATTTCTATGTCATCCACCAATCGGGTGTGAGGTCAGCGGCGAGAACTGCAGCCTGACATCAGAATTCAGTTCACATTTTTCATAAAGTTGTGCTGCACACAACCCACCCAGGAAAGCGACTAATTGTCCAACCCATCCTCAACTAAAGGTAGCAATATCATACAGGGAGCGCTTTTTTTCCTTCTTTCCACAGATAACACAGGAGCACTTGGCAGAGATAAGGAAGAATCGAGCGAGATAGTTGTTGGCCGAATGATCAATGATCATTGTTTGACTGACAGCTTTCTAAAGCTTTCTAAAAGTGTGTAGAGGACCTTATGCTCTGTTAACAAGTCCAGTAGTTCTTTCTGTTTTGGGATCTGGTTTTGGATTGCAAAAATGGAAATACAGTGATCTAGTACAGGATCTATTCTTTAAAATGTGGATGTAAATGTCCTAAATTGTTTTCTGTTTGTCTGCAATGCAGCTACAATCCTTATTTAAAGAAGCACTCAAATAAGTTTTTAGCCTCTTAATACTGTATATTGCAATCATCATATTATACGGCACTGTGTACTTACAATTGCTCTTTTTGCCCTGCTACCCAGGATATTTTTCTCTGCTCTATGTAGAAACAGGAAGTCTCTTTCCCTGCATTTATCATTCCCCTTGTCAGATCCTGACCCAGCTGCTCCCTCCTCTCTTTGCCATGGACTTTTGCTGTGACTGATGAGTCATACAGGAAAAATTGACCTCCTGTTTCAACATAGAGCTAGAAGGTTTCAGCTAGTCAGTTTTTAATCTCATTATGTCATAGACCTAGAGAAATACTGAAGAATTAAAAAGGTAGAAAGGCAAAATGTGCAATTGTGAGTACACAGTGCTATATAGTATGATGATTGCAGTAAATTAAGAAGATAAACATTTTGATGGGATAACTTCTTTAAGCTGGATCAAACATAAGCGTCAATTCATCATTGATTTTGTGATTTTTTTCAATATTTGTGTGCTTACACCTGTATATATTTGCGTTATATTCAGCTTTTCATTTTGTTTTTCAAATTCACTTTTATATAAGTTCACTTTTTTTAGTTTGATATTGTGAACAGAGTTTATGCTTTCCAGATGTTTTCACCTGATTCATCATTTGTGATCTTTCCAAAAGTCACTACATTTTTTGGGCAATCCAGTTCAATCTGCAAATACAGGTCTAGGACAGAATTGTTTTTACACAATTTGTATAACATTTTGCAAAAGTTAAATGCAAAACAAGAAAAATAATTTTAACTTTGTGCAAAAATCATGAACCACGTTAGCCAGTTTGAAGAATTTTGCACAAAAAATGTAACTTATAAAAAAAACACAAATAATGAATCAGTGCCTTAATCTGCACAACTTTTTTGTCAATCTCAAAAAAAGAATAAGAAATCTATAGGAAATTAATAATTAACGAGGATCGTCCTCTTTTCTATCATCCATTTATAGATCCATTTTTTAAGCACTGCAAATGCCCAGAACACTAGAGGCTTGAGAAAGTCTATATCTATCTAATAAACAGAAAAAATAAGAGCAGAACAAAAATTCACAATGCGGGTGCAAACCCCCAGGCATGTACCAAACCTTATGTAGGACTTAAAAAAATGGAGGCAGCACACCATTCAGGGTCCAAGTTAGAATTGCTTAATTTTAACCCCTTTCTGCCAGCTGACGGAATAGTACATCAGCTGGCAGAACCCCCGCTTTGAAGTGGGCTCCGGCGGTGAGCCCACCTCAAAGCCGCAACATGTCAGCTGTTTTGTACAGCTGACATGTGTGCACAATGAGCGCGAGTGGAATCGTGATCCGCCAGCGCCCATTAACTAGTTAAATGCCGCTGTCAAACGCTGACAGCGGCATTTAAGTAGCGCTGGCCGTATGTGCTCGCACCGCTGACCCCGTCACATGATCGGGGTCATCGGTGCATTGCCATAACAACCAGAGGTCTCCCTGAGACCTCTATGGTTGTTGATGGCCGATTGCTTTGAGCGCCATCCTGTGGTCGGCGTTCAAAGCAACCCTGCATTTCTGCTACATAGAGGTGATCTGTGCTTCACCTCTATGTAGCAGAGGTGATCGTCTAGTGCATGCTTCTAGCCTCCTATGGAGGCTAATGAAGCATGCCAAAATTTAAAAAAAGTGTTTAAAAATATGAAAAAAATAAAAAATATATAAAAGTTCAAATCACCCCCCTTTCGCCCCAATCAAAATAAAACAATAAAAAAATCAAACCTACACATATTTGCTATCGCCGTGTTCAGAATCGCCTGATCTATCAACAAAAACAGAGCATTAACCTGATCGCTAAATGGCGTAGCGAGAAAAAAAATCAAAACGCTAAAATTAAGTTTTTTTGGTCGCCGCAACATTGCATTAAAATGCAATATTGGGCGATCAAAAGAACATATCTGCACCAAAATGGTATCATTAAAAATGCCAGCTCGGCACGCAAAAAATAATTCCTCACCCGACCCCAGATCACGAAAATTGGAGACGCTACGGGTATCGGAAAATGGCGCAATTTTTTTTTTTTAGCAAACTTTGGAATTTTTTTTACCACTTAGATAAAAGAGAACCTATAAATGTTTGGTGTCTATGAACTCATAATTACCTGGAGAATCACAATGGCAAGCCAAGCAAAAAACAAGTGTGAGATTGCACTTTTTTTGCAAATTCATCACACTTGGAATTTTTTTCCCATTTTCTGTTACACGGCATGTTAAAACCAATGGTATCGTTCAAAAGTACATCTCGTCCTGCAAAAAATAAGCCCTCACATGGCCATATTGACGGAAAAATAAAAAAAAAGTTATGGCTCTGGGAAGGAGGGGAGCGAAAAACGAAAACGAAAAAATGAAAAAAGCTCCGGGGGTGAAGGGATTAATAACCCATCACAGCGACGTCACTGATAGATACAGTGGGGCAAAAAAGTATTTAGTCATTCAGCAATAGTGCAAGTTCCACCACTTAAAAAGATGAGAGGCGTCTGTAATTTACATCATAGGTAGACCTCAACTATGGGAGACAAACTGAGAAATAAAAATCCAGAAAATCACATTGTCTGTTTTTTTAATCATTTTATGTGCATATTATGGTGGAAAATAAGTATTTGGTCAGAAACAAACAATCAAGATTTCTGGCTCTCACAGACCTGTAACTTCTTCTTTAAGAGTCTCCTCTTTCCTCCACTCATTACCTGTAGTAATGGCACCTGTTTAAACTTGTTATCAGTATAAAAAGACACCTGTGCACACCCTCAAACAGTCTGACTCCAAACTCCACTATGGTGAAGACCAAAGAGCTGTCAAAGGACACCAGAAACAAAATTGTAGCCCTGCACCAGGCTGGGAAGACTGAATCTGCAATAGCCAACCAGCTTGGAGTGAAGAAATCAACAGTGGGAGCAATAATTAGAAAATGGAAGACATTCAAGACCACTGATAATCTCCCTCGATCTGGGGCTCCATGCAAAATCCCACCCCGTGGGGTCAGAATGATCACAAGAAAGGTGAGCAAAAATCCCAGAACCACGCGGGGGGACCTAGTGAATGAACTGCAGAGAGCTGGGACCAATGTAACAAGGCCTACCATAAGTAACACACTACGCCACCATGGACTCAGATCCTGCAGTGCCAGACGTGTCCCACTGCTTAAGCCAGTACATGTCTGGGCCCGTCTGAAGTTTGCTAGAGAGCATTTGGATGATCCAGAGGAGTTTTGGGAGAATGTCCTATGGTCTGATGAAACCAAACTGGAACTGTTTGGTAGAAACACAACTTGTCGTGTTTGGAGGAAAAAGAATACTGAGTTGCATCCATCAAACACCATACCTACTGTAAAGCATGGTGGTGGAAACATCATGCTTTGGGGCTGTTTCTCTGCAAAGGGGCCAGGACGACTGATCCGGGTACATGAAAGAATGAATGGGGCCATGTATCGTGAGATTTTGAGTGCAAACCTCCTTCCATCAGCAAGGGCATTGAAGATGAAACGTGGCTGGGTCTTTCAACATGACAATGATCCAAAGCACACCGCCAGGGCAACGAAGGAGTGGCTTCGTAAGAAGCATTTCAAGGTCCTGGAGTGGCCTAGCCAGTCTCCAGATCTCAACCCTATAGAAAACCTTTGGAGGGAGTTGAAAGTCCGTGTTGCCAAGCGAAAAGCCAAAAACATCACTGCTCTAGAGGAGATCTGCATGGAGGAATGGGCCAACATACCAACAACAGTGTGTGGCAACCTTGTGAAGACTTACAGAAAACGTTTGACCTCTGTCATTGCCAACAAAGGATATATTACAAAGTATTGAGATGAAATTTTGTTTCTGACCAAATACTTATTTTCCACCATAATATGCAAATAAAATGATAAAAAAACAGACAATGTGATTTTCTGGATTTTTATTTCTCAGTTTGTCTCCCATAGTTGAGGTCTACCTATGATGTAAATTACAGACGTCTCTCATCTTTTTAAGTGGTGGAACTTGCACTATTGCTGAATGACTAAATACTTTTTTGCCCCACTGTATCTATCTATCTATCTATCTATCTTTCTATCTACAGTACCTTGCGAAAGTATTCGGCTCCCTAGAACTTTTCAACCTTTTCCCACATATCATGCTTCAAACATAAAGATACCAAAGGTACATTTTTGGTGAAGAATCTACAACAAGTGGAACACAATTGTGAAGTTAAGCAAAATGTATTGGTTATTTTACATTTTTTTTTGGTAATTCAAAAACTGAAAAGTGGGGCGTGCAATATTATTCAGTACCTTTAACTTTATACTTTGTTGCGCCACCTTTTGCTGCGATTACAGCTGCAAGTCGCTTGGGGTAAGTCTCTATCAGTTTTGTACATCAACTGAAATTCTTGCCCATTCTTCCTTGGCAAACAGCTCGAGCTCAGTGAGGTTTGATGGAGATCGTTTGTGAACAGCAGTTTTCAGCTCTTTCCACAGATTCTCGATTAGATTGAGGTCTGGACTTTCACTTGTCCATTCTAACACCTGGATACATTTATTTGTGAACCATTCCATTGTAGATTTTGCTTTATGTTTGGGATCATTGTCTTGTTGGAAGACAAATCTCCATCCCAGTCTCAGGTCTTTTGCAGACTCCAACAGGTTTTCTTCAAGAATGGTCCTGTATTTGGCTCCATCCATCTTCCCATCAATTTTAACCATCTTCCCTGTCCCTGCTGAAGAAAAGCAGCCCGAAACCATTATGCTGCAACCACCATGTTTGACAGTGGGGATGGTGTGTTCAGGGTGGTGAGCTGTGTTGCCTTTACACCAAACATATCGTTTGGCATTGTTGCCAAAAAGTTTGATTTTGGTTTCATCTGACCAGAGCACCTTCTTCCACATGTTTGGTGTGTCTCCCAGGTGGCTTGCTGAAAACTTTAAACAACACTTTTTATGGATATCTTTGAGAAATGGCTTTCTTCTTGCTACTCTTCCATAAAGGCCAGATTTGTGCAGTGTATGACTGATTGTTGTCCTATGGACAGACTGTTCCACCTCAGCTGTAGATCTCTGCAGTTCATCCAGTGTGATCATGGGCCTCTTGGCTAATCTCTGATCAGTCTTCTCCTTGAGATAAAAGTTTAGAGGGACGGCCGGGTCTTGGTAGATTTGCAGTGGTATGATACTCCTTCCATTTCAATATGATCGCTTGCACAGTGCTCCTTGGGATGTTTAAAGTTTTGGTAATCATTTTGTATCCTAATCCAGCTTTAAAATTCTCCACAACAGTATCACGGACCTGCCTGTTGTGTTCCTTGGTCTTCATGATGCGCTCTCTGCTTCAAACAAAACCCTGATACTATCACAGAGCAGGTGCATTTATACGGAGACTTGATTACACACAGGTGGATTATATTTATCATCATTAGGCATTTAGGACAACATTGAATCATTCAGAGATCCACAATGAACTTCTGGAGTGAGTTTGCTGCACTGAAAGTAAAGGGGCCAAATAATATTGCACCCCCCACTTTTCAGTTTTTGAATTTCCACAAAAACTTAAAATAACCAATAAAGTTTGTTCAACTTCACAATTGTGTTCCATTTGTTGTTGTTTCTTCACCAAAAATGTACATTTGGTATCTTTATGTTTGAAGCATGATATGTGGGAAAAGGTTGAAAAGTTCCAGGGAGCCGAATACTTTTGCACGGCACGGTATCTATCTATCTATCTATCTATCTATCTATCTATCTATCTATCTATCTATCTATCTATCTATGTCATTCTATCGTTTGTGTCAGTTTTGTAAATGTACAAGAAAAACAGATGTCATCCATCCTGATCACTGGGGTAGTGCCCTAACCAGGTGCGTCATATCTGCCCATTATCTGCGCTGACAGATGCAGGGAAAAGTGTTGAGAATGCTGAAAGTAAATGCTAGGAAGAGGTTGAAAATGTTGCTTCCTATGTAAACAGTACTAAGCTCCTGTGATTGACCCAAAGTCTATTAGTAACCCTTATAACAGCAATGTTCTTCCTAGTTTCAGTCCCTAAGATACATTTACAAGTTTGACACTAGAAATAAAAATAATACAATTACACAGTACTATTTACATAAAAATAAGTGTAATTATAAAAAAAAATGTAGTACATGTATATCAACTGTTAATACAAGGACTGAATCTATTCACAGATCCTATTCACTTAAACAATAATAATAATAATAATATATTTTATTTCTATAGTTCCAATATATTCTGTAAAACTTTACAAGCAGAAGGGACATATATGCATGTGCATTAGTTTTCTGGGGATTTTTAACTCCCTGAATATACCATAAATAGGCTACGTTGTGCAACAACTTAGTATTATTATTATTATTATTATCATTATTATTATTATTAATTTATATAGCACCATTGATTCCATGGTGCTGTACATAAGAAGATATTACATACAAAATACAGATAACACTTACAAAAAACAAACTAACACTTATAGATTGGTACAGAGAGAAAAGGACCCTTCCTTTGAAGTGTTATATTATGCAAGATGGTGAGGAAGGAGAAAGCAGGTTAGGGGGTTGCAGAAGCTCCAATGGTGTTGAGGTGGCAGCGTGATCATTGCAGATTGTAAGCTTTCTTGAAGAGATGGGGTTTCAGGTTCCTTCTGAAAGATCTAAATGTGGTGAAAAATCAGACATGTTGGGGCACAGAATTCCAGAGGATGAGGGATATTCTGGAGAAGTCTTGGAGGCGCTTGGGTGAAGGGAGAAGGAGGTCTTGGGAGGACCAGAGATTACATGAGGGAAGATATTGGGAGATTAGTTCAGAGAAGTGCGGAGGAGACAGATTAGAGATGACTTTGTAGGTCAGTATTAGTAGTTTGAAGTCTATACGCTGGGGAACTGGGAGCTAATGAAGAGATTTGCATGGGGGAGAAGTGGAGGATAAGTGAGGAGAGAGATGGATTAGTTGGGCATCAGACTTAAGGACAGATTGGAAACGTGTGAGAGTGTTAGTAGGTAGGATTTTGCAGTAGTCGAGGTGGTAGATGATTAGGGCATGCACAAGCATTTTAATAGATTGGGGGTTGAGGAAATGACAGATTCTGCAAATATTGGATGTGCGGTTTGAAGGACAGGGCAGAGTCAAGGGTTACTCCGAGATAGCGTCGTTCCAGTACCTAGGAAAGTGTGATGTCATTAATTGTTATACATAGATCACATAAGGAAGTTGTGCAAGATGGAGAAAAGATAATAAGTTCAGATTTGTCCACATTGAGCTTGAGGAAGCTAAAGGAGTAGAAGGAAGATATGGCAGATAGACACTCCAGGATTCTGGACAGCAGAAAGGTGACGTCTGGGACAGAGAGGTAGATCTGAGTGTCATCAGTGATAAGATGGTACTGGAAGCCATGGGATTTTAAGAGTTGTCCAAGGCCTATGGTATAGATGGAGAAAAGTAAGAAAAGTAGGGGTCCTAGGACAGAGCCTTGGGGGAAACCAACAGAGAGAGGGCGGAATGAGGATTTAATGTGGGGGTTGGAGACGCTAAATGTGCGGTTGGAGGGGTATGAGGAGATCCAGGATAGGGCAAGGTCTTTGACGACAAAGGAAGAGATGTTCTGTAGTAGGTGGCAGTGGTCAACTGTGTCAAAGGCAGAGGACAGGTCTAGAAGTAGGAGTATAGTATATTGTCTCTTAGCTTTGGCTGTAAGTAAATCATTAGCAATTTTGGTCAAGGCAGTTTCAATGGAATGGAGGGGGGAAGCCAGATTATACAGTAGGTTGTCGAAAAGTGAGTTAGATGAGAGGTTTGAGGAAAGTTCAACATGAACATGCTGCTCAAGGATTTTGGAAGCGAATGGTAGCAGCAATATGGGGCGATAGCTGGACATAGTGGTCTGGTCGAGAGATAGGAGTGATTGTGTCATGTTTGAAGGCAGAAGGGAACGTAACAAAAGTTAGTGATAGGTTGAAAAATGGGTTAGGGATGGGATAAGCATGGTGGTGAGGTTGGGGAGGAAGTGGGATGGGATGAGGTCAAGTTCACAAGTAGTGAGATTCGGAGAGGAGACGAGTAAGCTCTCCATCAGTGATGTTGGAGAGGGAGGTTTATGTTGGTTTATTATTGCACTTTTATTACAGGAGATCGAGGGCATCGGGGAATTAGGTGCTGCAGTAAGCGTGGTTTAATTTAGAATATTAAAGGAGTCTGTGTAAAATTTTCAAATAAAGGATTTTATTCTGGCTGTGTCTTTATTTACCATATAACTATAGGATTAGTAATGGAGAGGTATCTTATAGACACCTTCCCATTACCAAGCTGTGAGTTTGATGTCACGTGACGTTACATTACAGAGGTGACATCAACCCCACAAATATGAACCCCACTTGCAACCGCTATAGGGCAAGTGGGAAGAGTCGGGAAAAGCGCCAGAACAGGTGCATCTAATAGATGCGCCTTTTCTGGGCAGCTGCAGGCTGCTGTTTTTAGGCTGGGGGGCTATATCAATGGCCCCATTACCAGCCTGAAAATTGCAGCCCCCAGCTGTGAGCTTTAGCAAGGTTAGTTGTCAAAAATGTGGGGGACCCCACACAGGTTTTTTAATTACTTATTTAAATAATTAAAAAAACTGTGTGGGGACCACTCTATTCTTGATAACCAACCTTGCAGAAGCTGAAGCTGAGGGTTGCAGCCCCCAGCTGTGAGTTTTATCTGGTTGGTTCAAGAAAATAGGGGGGAACCCAAGTCGGTTTTTCATTCATTTATTTCATTAGATCGCAGGCAGCGGCTGTGGAATATCCCCATCATCCACTACTGCTGTCACTGTTATTAGCAGCAGCAGGTGTCAGATGATAGGGGTAAGAGTCTCAAAAGCCCCCACCTGCTGTCATTGTTTGGACTTTAAGGTAACTCTCATCATACTCCTCTGCTCACACCGATCACCAGCAGAGCAGGGGAGAATGATGAGAGCCGACATCAGCACCAGTCGCCAGGGAATAGCGCTTACTGTAGCGCTTATTCCCTGGCAGCCATCTGTGTGATACTAATGCATCACACATAGGGCATCCATGTGTGGTACATGTTTACCACACGAAAACAGACATGTGTATGTGTGGTCAGTCGGACACACGGTCCATGAAAAAACACAGATATGTGCACAGACCCATTTATTTGAATGGGTCTACGTGTATCAGTGTCTTCAGTACGTGTAAAAACTGTCACCACATGTACTGGAGACACTGAAGTGTGAAAGAGGCCTAACAGTGAGAGCAGGAGCGACTGGTATATTCATTAGCTGGCTCCTGCACTGTAAATAAATAATTAAAAGAAAACCCCGATTAAGTTCCCCTGTATTTTGGTAACCAGCCAGGCAAAACTCACAGTTGGCGGCTGCAACCCTCAGCTGTCAGCTTCTACAAGTTTGATTATCAAGAATAGAAGGGTTCTCATGCCCTATTTTAAAATTATTAATACCAGCTGGTATTCTCAGGCTGGTAAGGGGTCATGGATATTGCCTCCCAGGCCTAAAAATAGCATCCCACAGCTGCCCAGAAAAGATACATCTTATAGATGCGTCAATGCTGGTGCTTTACCTGACTTCCCAGTTGCCCTGTAGCGTGGCAAGTGGGGTTCCTATTTGTGGAGTTGATGTCACCTTTGTATTGTCTGGTGACATCAAGCCCACACATATTACACACACGGACACTGACATCTCTGGTATCGAGATGCGAGCGCCGTGGAAAATTTCTAATGGTGCTTGCATTACCGAATAAAAAGTGAAGTGAGTTTATAGACTAGAACTCCCAGGACCTTTCTGGCAGCACTGGGAATGTGAGAACTTTCTCACGCTTGTGTTGATGTCAGACAGGTCCTACACGCTGCTCAGTGTCTCTGCTGGATGGCAGGCTGTATGGTCACATCATGCTAGGTGTAGCAGAGCTAAACCCATCATGGATCAAATGGATTATTTATCATATTCTCTGCTGAAAGGTGAAGAATATTGTTTTTTTTATTTTAACAATTTTACAGAAGACAATGGCGTCGGTGGAATGGGCAATGTCGTAAGCATGGTTTAATTAAGATTTATTAAAGAAGCCTGTGTCATTCTTTCAACTAAAACACTTTTTTTCTGGTTGTGTGTGTTTTTGTATAATATGACTATGGGGTTAGCTTTTGACACCTCTACATTATTAACCTCTTTGCTTGATGTCACCTGACAATACAAATGTGACATCAACCCCCCTCAACTATCACCCCACTTGCCACCACTACATAGCAAGTGGGAAGAGCGAGACTAAGTGCCAGAATTGGCACATCTTAGAGATGCACCTTTTATGGGGTGGCTGAGAGCTGATGTTTTTAGCTATTAATATTAGCCCACAGCTGTCTACATAACCTTTGCTGGTTATTAATTTTAGGGGGACCCTATGTATTTTTTTGAAGGGGTCCCCCATTTTATTAGCCAGTAAAGGCTAATTATACAGCTGTGAGTTGATATTAATAACCTGGGAAGCTCCATGGGTATTACCCCCTTTCCAGACTATAAACATCAGCCCTCAGCTTTCCCTCTGCTGGTTAAGAAAATTACTCGGGAGCCCGTGCCATTTTTTTCTGAAAAATAATCTTTTAATAATTAAATACATGTACAGTAAGATGCATACCCATTGTACTAATTGTATATGTCACTGGCATCTGAATATCTTGATATCTATGTGTATTGTTATGACCCCAATGGCAGAGGGTCTCAGAAATAATTACTAAGTCTGCAAACACAAAAAACCAGCTCATAGGGCAGTGGTAACTGAGCTGACCATATATCTAATCCTAGCACCACAAATAGCAGCAGCCGGGGAACGTGCCTACGTTGGTTCTAGACGTCTCGCGCCAGCCGGAGAACTAACTAACCCTAGAAGGGAAAAGAAAGACCTTTCTTGCCTCCAGAGAAAAGACCCCAAAAGTTGGATACAAGCCCCCAACAAATAATAACGGTGAGGTAAGAGGAAAAGACAAACGTAAGAATGAGCTAGGTATTTAGCAAAGAGAGGCCCACTAGCTAATAGCAGAATATAGTAAGATGACTTATATGGTCAGCAAAAACCCTATCAAAATATCCACGCTGGATATTCAAGAACCCCCGAACCGTCTAACGGCCCGGGGGGAGAACACCAGCCCCCCCAAAGAGCTTCCAGCAAGGTCAGGAATCACATTTAGTACAAGCTGGACAAAAATACGAGCAAGCAAATAACCAAAAAACAAAGAAGCAGGACTTAGCTTAATTTTGCACGAACCAGGAACAGCAGACAGGAGTAAACAGAAAGGATCTGATTACAACGATGCCAGGCACTGGACTAAGGATCCAGGAAGTTTATATAGCAACACGCCTGGACTAACGACCCAGGTGGGTGCCAAACTGAGGAAAGACAATCCCAGAGTCATATCACTAGTAACCACAAGAGGGAGCCAAAAAGTCTAATTCACAACAGTACCCCCCCTTAAGGAGGGGTCACCGAACCCTCACCAAGACCACCAGGGCGATCAGGATGAGCAGCGTGAAAGGCATGAACCAAATCGGCCGCATGCACATCAGAAGCAACCACCCAGGAATTATCCTCCTGACCATAGCCCTTCCACTTGACCAGATACTGAAGCCTCTGTCTGGAGAGACGAGAATCCAAGATCTTCTCCACTACGTACTCCAACTCGCCCTCAACCAACACCGGAGCAGGAGGCTCAACAGAAGGAACCACAGGTACAACGTACCGCCGCAACAAAGACCTATGGAACACGTTGTGAATGGCAAACGACACCGGAAGATCCAAGCGAAAGGACACAGGATTAAGGATTTCCAATATCTTGTAAGGACCGATGAAGCGAGGCTTAAATTTAGGAGAGGAGACCTTCATAGGAACAAATCGAGAAGACAGCCATACCAAATCCCCAACACGAAGTCGGGGACCCACACCGCGGCGGCGGTTGGCAAAACGCTGAGCCTTCTCCTGTGACAACTTTAAGTTGTCCACCACATGATTCCAGATCTGCTGCAACCTATCCACCACAGAATCTACCCCAGGACAGTCAGAAGGCTCCACATGTCCCGAGGAAAAACGAGGATGGAAACCAGAGTTGCAGAAAAATGGCGAAACCAAAGTAGCGGAACTAGCCCGATTATTAAGGGCAAACTCAGCCAACGGCAAGAAGGTCACCCAATCATCCTGACCTGCAGAAACAAAACACCTCAAATAAGCCTCCAGAGTCTGATTAGTTCGCTCCGTTTGTCCATTAGTCTGAGGATGAAAGGCAGACGAAAACGACAAATCAATGCCCATCCTAGCACAAAAGGATCGCCAGAACCTGGAAACAAACTGGGATCCTCTGTCAGACACAATATTCTCAGGAATGCCGTGTAAACGAACCACATTCTGAAAGAACACAGGAACCAGATCGGAAGAGGAAGGCAGCTTAGGCAAAGGCACCAAATGGACCATTTTAGAAAAGCGATCACATACCACCCAGATGACAGACATGCCCTGAGACACCGGGAGATCCGAAATGAAATCCATGGAAATGTGCGTCCAAGGCCTCTTTGGGACAGGCAAGGGCAAGAGCAACCCGCTGGCACGAGAACAGCAAGGCTTAGCTCGAGCACAAGTCCCACAGGACTGCACAAATGACCGCACATCCCGTGACAAGGAAGGCCACCAAAAGGACCTAGCCACCAGATCTCTGGTGCCAAAAATTCCCGGATGCCCTGCCAACACCGAGGAATGAACCTCGGAAATGACTCTGCTGGTCCACTTATCAGGAACAAACAGTCTGTCAGGTGGACAAGAGTCAGGTCTACCAGCCTGAAATCTCTGCAACACACGTCGTAAATCAGGAGAAATGGCCGACAAGATAACTCCCTCTTTAAGAATACCAACTGGTTCTGTGACTCCAGGAGAGTCAGGCACAAAGCTCCTTGAAAGAGCATCAGCCTTCACATTCTTTGAACCTGGTAAATACGAGACCACAAAGTCAAAACGGGAGAAAAACAATGACCAGCGGGCCTGTCTAGGATTCAGGCGTTTAGCAGACTCAAGATACATCAAATTTTTGTGATCAGTCAAGACCACCACACGATGCTTAGCACCCTCGAGCCAATGACGCCACTCCTCAAATGCCCACTTCATGGCCAGCAACTCCCGATTGCCAACATCATAATTCCGCTCAGCAGGCGAAAACTTCCTAGAGAAGAAAGCACATGGTCTCATTACCGAGCAACCAGGGCCTCTCTGCGACAAAACGGCCCCTGCCCCAATCTCAGAAGCATCCACTTCGACCTGAAAGGGAAGTGAGACATCAGGCTGGCACAAAACAGGCGCCGAAGTAAACCGGCGCTTCAACTCTTGGAACGCCTCCACGGCTGCAGGAGCCCAGTTAGCAACATCAGAACCTTTCTTGGTCATATCCGTCAAAGGTTTAACAACGCTAGAAAAATTAGCGATAAAACGACGGTAGAAGTTAGCAAAACCCAAGAACTTCTGAAGACTCTTAACTGACGTGGGTTGAGTCCAATCATGAATAGCTCGGACCTTGACTGGGTCCATCTCCACAGCTGAAGGGGAAAAAATAAACCCCAAAAAGGGAACCTTCTGTACTCCAAAGAGACACTTTGAGCCCTTAACAAACAAAGCATTCTCACGCAAAACCTGAAACACCATCCTGACCTGCTCCACATGTGAGTCCCAATCTTCAGAGAAAACCAGAATATCATCCAGATAAACAATCATAAATTTATCCAGATACTTCCGGAAAATATCATGCATAAAGGACTGAAATACTGAGGGAGCATTAGAGAGCCCAAAAGGCATCACCAAGTACTCAAAATAACCTTCGGGCGTATTAAATGCTGTCTTCCATTCATCTCCTTGCTTAATGCGCACAAGGTTGTACGCACCACGAAGATCTATCTTGGTGAACCACTTGGCACCTTTAATCCGGGCAAACAAGTCCGACAACAGAGGCAAAGGATACTGAAATTTAACAGTGATTTTATTCAGAAGCCGATAGTCAATACAAGGTCTCAAAGATCCGTCCTTCTTGGCCACAAAAAAGAATCCCGCACCAAGAGGGGAAGAGGATGGACGGATATGCCCCTTCTCCAGAGACTCCTTGATATACGAACGCATTGCGGCATGCTCAGGTACAGACAGATTAAATAGTCTTCCCTTAGGAAATTTACTACCTGGAATCAAATCTATGGCGCAGTCACAGTCCCTATGAGGAGGCAGAACACTGGACCTGGACTCGCTGAATACATCCTGATAATCAGACAAATACTCAGGAACTTCCGAAGGAGTAGAGGAAGCAATAGACACCGGCAGGGAATCAGCATGAATTCCCTGACAGCCCCAACTTGACACAGACATTGCCTTCCAATCCAAGACTGGATTGTGGGTCTGTAACCATGGCAGACCCAAAACGACCAAATCATGCATTTTATGCAGAACAAGAAAACGAATCACCTCCCGATGTTCAGGAGTCATGCACATGGTTACCTGTGTCCAAAACTGCGGTTTATTTTCCGCCAATGGCGTAGCATCAATACCTCTAAGAGGAATAGGATTTACCAACGGTTCAAGAACAAAACCACAGCGCTTGGCAAATGACAGATCCATAAGACTCAGGGCAGCACCTGAATCCACAAACGCCATAACAGGGTAAGAAGACAATGAGCAAATTAAAGTCACGGACAAAATAAATTTAGGTTGCAAATTACCAATGGCGACAGGACTAACAACCCTTGTTAGGCGTTTAGAGCATGCTGATATAACATGTGTAGAATCACCACAGTAAAAACACAACCCATTCTGACGTCTATGATTTTTCCGCTCATTTCTAGTCTGAATTCTATCACATTACATTAAATCAGGTGTTTGTTCAGACAACACCACCAGAGGATTAGCGGTTTTGCGCTCCCGCAAACGCCGGTCAATTTGAATAGCCAGCGCCATGGAATCATTCAGACTTGTAGGAATGGGGAAACCCACCATCACATTCTTAATGGCTTCAGAAAGGCCATTTCTGAAATTTGCGGCCAGAGCACACTCATTCCACTGAGTAAGCACGGACCATTTCCGAAATTTTTGGCAATACACTTCAGCTTCATCCTGGCCCTGAGAAATAGCCAGCAAGGCTTTTTCTGCCTGAACTTCAAGATTGGGTTCCTCGTAAAGCAATCCGAGCGCCAGAAAAAACGCATCAATATTTGCCAATGCCGGATCTCCTGGCGCTAGCGAGAAAGCCCAATCCTGAGGGTCGCCCCGTAAAAAAGAGATAACAATTTTAACTTGCTGAGCTGAATCTCCAGATGAACGGGGTCTCAGAGATAGAAACAATTTACAATTATTCCTGAAATTTCTAAACTTAAATCGGTCTCCAGAAAACAGTTCAGGAATAGGTATTTTAGGTTCAGACATAGGACTACTGGTAACAAAATCTTGTATGCCCTGCACACGAGCAGCAAGCTGGTCTACACTTGTAATCAAGGTCTGGACATTCATGTCTGCAGCAAGCACAAGCCACTCAGAGGTAAAGGGGAGGAATAGAGGAAAAAAAAAAAAAAAAACTCAGAATTTCCTTTCTTATTATCCCACTTCTGCAATGCATTAAACATTCAATGTCGGCCTGGCATACTGTTATGACCCCAATGGCATAGGGTCTCAGAAATAATTACTAAGTCTGCAAACACAAAAAACCAGCTCATAGGGCAGTGGTAACTGAGCTGACCATATATCTAATCCTAGCACCACAAATAGCAGCAGCCGGGGAACGTGCCTACGTTGGTTCTAGACGTCTCGCGCCAGCCGGAGAACTAACCCTAAAAGGGAAAAGAAAGACCTTTCTTGCCTCCAGAGAAAAGACCCCAAAAGTTGGATACAAGCCCCCAACAAATAATAACGGTGAGGTAAGAGGAAAAGACAAACGTAAGAATGAGCTAGGTATTTAGCAAAGAGAGGCCCACTAGCTAATAGCAGAATATAGTAAGATGACTTATATGGTCAGCAAAAACCCTATCAAAATATCCACGCTGGATATTCAAGAACCCCCGAACCGTCTAACGGCCCGGGGGGAGAACACCAGCCCCCCCAAAGAGCTTCCAGCAAGGTCAGGAATCACATTTAGTACAAGCTGGACAAAAATACGAGCAAGCAAATAACCAAAAAACAAAGAAGCAGGACTTAGCTTAATTTTGCACGAACCAGGAACAGCAGACAGGAGTAAACAGAAAGGATCTGATTACAACGATGCCAGGCACTGGACTAAGGATCCAGGAAGTTTATATAGCAACACCCCTGGACTAACGACCCAGGTGGGTGCCAAACTGAGGAAAGACAATCCCAGAGTCATATCACTAGTAACCACAAGAGGGAGCCAAAAAGTCTAATTCACAACAGTACCCCCCCCTTAAGGAGGGGTCACCGAACCCTCACCAAGACCACCAGGGCGATCAGGATGAGCAGCGTGAAAGGCATGAACCAAATCGGCCGCATGCACATCAGAAGCAACCACCCAGGAATTATCCTCCTGACCATAGCCCTTCCACTTGACCAGATACTGAAGCCTCCGTCTGGAGAGACGAGAATCCAAGATCTTCTCCACTACGTACTCCAACTCGCCCTCAACCAACACCGGAGCAGGAGGCTCAACAGAAGGAACCACAGGTACAACGTACCGCCGCAACAAAGACCTATGGAACACGTTGTGAATGGCAAACGACACCGGAAGATCCAAGCGAAAGGACACAGGATTAAGGATTTCCAATATCTTGTAAGGACCGATGAAGCGAGGCTTAAATTTAGGAGAGGAGACCTTCATAGGAACAAATCGAGAAGACAGCCATACCAAATCCCCAACACGAAGTCGGGGACCCACACCGCGGCGGCGGTTGGCAAAACGCTGAGCCTTCTCCTGTGACAACTTTAAGTTGTCCACCACATGATTCCAGATCTGCTGCAACCTATCCACCACAGAATCTACCCCAGGACAGTCAGAAGGCTCCACATGTCCCGAGGAAAAACGAGGATGGAAACCAGAGTTGCAGAAAAATGGCGAAACCAAAGTAGCGGAACTAGCCCGATTATTAAGGGCAAACTCAGCCAACGGCAAGAAGGTCACCCAATCATCCTGACCTGCCGAAACAAAACACCTCAAATAAGCCTCCAGAGTCTGATTAGTTCGCTCCGTTTGTCCATTAGTCTGAGGATGAAAGGCAGACGAAAACGACAAATCAATGCCCATCCTAGCACAAAAGGATCGCCAGAACCTGGAAACAAACTGGGATCCTCTGTCAGACACAATATTCTCAGGAATGCCGTGTAAACGAACCACATTCTGAAAGAACACAGGAACCAGATCGGAAGAGGAAGGCAGCTTAGGCAAAGGCACCAAATGGACCATTTTAGAAAAGCGATCACATACCACCCAGATGACAGACATGCCCTGAGACACCGGGAGATCCGAAATGAAATCCATGGAAATGTGTGTCCAAGGCCTCTTTGGGACAGGCAAGGGCAAGAGCAACCCGCTGGCACGAGAACAGCAAGGCTTAGCTCGAGCACAAGTCCCACAGGACTGCACAAATGACCGCACATCCCGTGACAAGGAAGGCCACCAAAAGGACCTAGCCACCAGATCTCTGGTGCCAAAAATTCCCGGATGCCCTGCCAACACCGAGGAATGAACCTCGGAAATGACTCTGCTGGTCCACTTATCAGGAACAAACAGTCTGTCAGGTGGACAAGAGTCAGGTCTACCAGCCTGAAATCTCTGCAACACACGTCGTAAATCAGGAGAAATGGCCGACAAGATAACTCCCTCTTTAAGAATACCAACTGGTTCTGCGACTCCAGGAGAGTCAGGCACAAAGCTCCTTGAAAGAGCATCAGCCTTCACATTCTTTGAACCTGGTAAATACGAGACCACAAAGTCAAAACGGGAGAAAAACAATGACCAGCGGGCCTGTCTAGGATTCAGGCGTTTAGCAGACTCAAGATACATCAAATTTTTGTGATCAGTCAAGACCACCACACGATGCTTAGCACCCTCGAGCCAATGACGCCACTCCTCAAATGCCCACTTCATGGCCAGCAACTCCCGATTGCCAACATCATAATTCCGCTCAGCAGGCGAAAACTTCCTAGAGAAGAAAGCACATGGTCTCATTACCGAGCAACCAGGGCCTCTCTGCGACAAAACGGCCCCTGCCCCAATCTCAGAAGCATCCACTTCGACCTGAAAGGGAAGTGAGACATCAGGCTGGCACAAAACAGGCGCCGAAGTAAACCGGCGCTTCAACTCTTGGAACGCCTCCACGGCTGCAGGAGCCCAGTTAGCAACATCAGAACCTTTCTTGGTCATATCCGTCAAAGGTTTAACAACGCTAGAAAAATTAGCGATAAAACGACGGTAGAAGTTAGCAAAACCCAAGAACTTCTGAAGACTCTTAACTGACGTGGGTTGAGTCCAATCATGAATAGCTCGGACCTTGACTGGGTCCATCTCCACAGCTGAAGGGGAAAAAATAAACCCCAAAAAGGGAACCTTCTGTACTCCAAAGAGACACTTTGAGCCCTTAACAAACAAAGCATTCTCACGCAAAACCTGAAACACCATCCTGACCTGCTCCACATGTGAGTCCCAATCTTCAGAGAAAACCAGAATATCATCCAGATAAACAATCATAAATTTATCCAGATACTTCCGGAAAATATCATGCATAAAGGACTGAAACACTGAGGGAGCATTAGAGAGCCCAAAAGGCATCACCAAGTACTCAAAATAACCTTCGGGCGTATTAAATGCTGTCTTCCATTCATCTCCTTGCTTAATGCGCACAAGGTTGTACGCACCACGAAGATCTATCTTGGTGAACCACTTGGCACCTTTAATCCGGGCAAACAAGTCCGACAACAGAGGCAAAGGATACTGAAATTTAACAGTGATTTTATTCAGAAGCCGATAGTCAATACAAGGTCTCAAAGATCCGTCCTTCTTGGCCACAAAAAAGAATCCCGCACCAAGAGGGGAAGAGGATGGACGGATATGCCCCTTCTCCAGAGACTCCTTGATATACGAACGCATTGCGGCATGCTCAGGTACAGACAGATTAAATAGTCTTCCCTTAGGAAATTTACTACCTGGAATCAAATCTATGGCGCAGTCACAGTCCCTATGAGGAGGCAGAACACTGGACCTGGACTCGCTGAATACATCCTGATAATCAGACAAATACTCAGGAACTTCCGAAGGAGTAGAGGAAGCAATAGACACCGGCAGGGAATCAGCATGAATTCCCTGACAGCCCCAACTTGACACAGACATTGCCTTCCAATCCAAGACTGGATTGTGGGTCTGTAACCATGGCAGACCCAAAACGACCAAATCATGCATTTTATGCAGAACAAGAAAACGAATCACCTCCCGATGTTCAGGAGTCATGCACATGGTTACCTGTGTCCAAAACTGCGGTTTATTTTCCGCCAATGGCGTAGCATCAATACCTCTAAGAGGAATAGGATTTACCAACGGTTCAAGAACAAAACCACAGCGCTTGGCAAATGACAGATCCATAAGACTCAGGGCAGCACCTGAATCCACAAACGCCATAACAGGGTAAGAAGACAATGAGCAAATTAAAGTCACGGACAAAATAAATTTAGGTTGCAAATTACCAATGGCGACAGGACTAACAACCCTTGTTAGGCGTTTAGAGCATGCTGATATAACATGTGTAGAATCACCACAGTAAAAACACAACCCATTCTGATGTCTATGATTTTTCCGCTCATTTCTAGTCTGAATTCTATCACATTACATTAAATCAGGTGTTTGTTCAGACAACACCACCAGAGGATTAGCGGTTTTGCGCTCCCGCAAACGCCGGTCAATTTGAATAGCCAGCGCCATGGAATCATTCAGACTTGTAGGAATGGGGAAACCCACCATCACATTTTTAATGGCTTCAGAAAGGCCATTTCTGAAATTTGCGGCCAGAGCACACTCATTCCACTGAGTAAGCACGGACGATTTCCGAAATTTTTGGCAATACACTTCAGCTTCATCCTGGCCCTGAGAAATAGCCAGCAAGGCTTTTTCTGCCTGAACTTCAAGATTGGGTTCCTCGTAAAGCAATCCGAGCGCCAGAAAAAACGCATCAATATTTGCCAATGCCGGATCTCCTGGCGCTAGCGAGAAAGCCCAATCCTGAGGGTCGCCCCGTAAAAAAGTGATAACAATTTTAACTTGCTGAGCTGAATCTCCAGATGAACGGGGTCTCAGAGATAGAAACAATTTACAATTATTCCTGAAATTTCTAAACTTAAATCGGTCTCCAGAAAACAGTTCAGGAATAGGTATTTTAGGTTCAGACATAGGACTACTGGTAACAAAATCTTGTATGCCCTGCACACGAGCAGCAAGCTGGTCTACACTTGTAATCAAGGTCTGGACATTCATGTCTGCAGCAAGCACAAGCCACTCAGAGGTAAAGGGGAGGAATAGAGGAAAAAAAAAAAAAAAACTCAGAATTTCCTTTCTTATTATCCCACTTCTGCAATGCATTAAACATTCAATGTCGGCCTGGCATACTGTTATGACCCCAATGGCAGAGGGTCTCAGAAATAATTACTAAGTCTGCAAACACAAAAAACCAGCTCATAGGGCAGTGGTAACTGAGCTGACCATATATCTAATCCTAGCACCACAAATAGCAGCAGCCGGGGAACGTGCCTACGTTGGTTCTAGACGTCTCGCGCCAGCCGGAGAACTAACTGTTGTGAAATTGGATTCTGGGCTCCCCCGGTGGCCACTTGTGGAATTGAACTTGTGTGCATCATCCCCTCTGTTCACCTGCTCCTATCAGGATGTGGGAGTCGCTATATAACCTTGCTCCTCTGTCAGTTTCTTGCCGGTCAACAATGTAATCAGAAGCCTTCTGTGCTTGTTCCTGCTACTAGACAACTCCCAGCTAAGTTGGACTTTTGTCCTTGTGTGTTTTTGCATTTTGTTCCTGTTCACAGCTGCTGTTTCGTTACTGTGTCTGGAAAGCTCTTGTGATCGGAAATTGCCACTCTGGTGTTATGAGTTAATGCTAGAGTCTTAAAGGAATTTCTGGATGGTGTTTTGATAGGGTTTTCTGCTGACCATGAAAGTGTCCTTTCTGTCTTCCTGCTATCTAGAAAGCGGACCTCGATTTTGCTAAACCTATTTTCATACTACGTTTGTCATTTCATCTAAAATCACCGCCAATATATGTGGGGGCCTCTGTCTGCCTTTTGGGAAAATTTCTCTAGAGGTGAGCCAGGACTGTCTTTTCCTCTGCTAGGATTAGGTAGTTCTCCGGCTGGCGCTGGGCATCTAGGGTTAAAAAACGTAGGCATGCTACCCGGCCACTTCTAGTTGTGCGGCAGGTTTAGTTCATGGTCAGTATAGTTTCCATCTTCCAAGAGCTAGTTCTCATATATGCTGGGCTATGTTCTCTCGCCATTGAGAATCATGACAACTAACCCTAGAAGGGAAAAGAAAGACCTTTCTTGCCTCCAGAGAAAAGACCCCAAAAGTTGGATACAAGCCCCCAACAAATAATAACGGTGAGGTAAGAGGAAAAGACAAACGTAAGAATGAGCTAGGTATTTAGCAAAGAGAGGCCCACTAGCTAATAGCAGAATATAGTAAGATGACTTATATGGTCAGCAAAAACCCTATCAAAATATCCACGCTGGATATTCAAGAACCCCCGAACCGTCTAACGGCCCGGGGGGAGAACACCAGCCCCCCCAAAGAGCTTCCAGCAAGGTCAGGAATCACATTTAGTACAAGCTGGACAAAAATACGAGCAAGCAAATAACCAAAAAACAAAGAAGCAGGACTTAGCTTAATTTTGCACGAACCAGGAACAGCAGACAGGAGTAAACAGAAAGGATCTGATTACAA
The DNA here is from genome assembly GCF_051348905.1 of Ranitomeya variabilis. Lineage (NCBI taxonomy): Eukaryota > Metazoa > Chordata > Amphibia > Anura > Dendrobatidae > Ranitomeya > Ranitomeya variabilis. Next base: position 528,748,402 of record NC_135234.1, read on the forward strand.
CGATGCCAGGCACTGGACTAAGGATCCAGGAAGTTTATATAGCAACGCCCCTGGACTAACGACCCAGGTGGGTGCCAAACTGAGGAAAGACAATCCCAGAGTCATATCACTAGTAACCACAAGAGGGAGCCAAAAAGTCTAATTCACAAACAGTGTATATACTGTATGTAATACATCTATTCTATCCTGTCAGTTCCTGCTGTAATTTTACAGTGTGTGGCTGCTGAATTGCTGGCTTTTCTTAGATAGATAAATGTAATATATGTATATATATATATATATATATATATATATATATATATATATATGTCACTGACATCTATATATGTATCTATTCTATATATATATCTATTCTATCTATTTTATTCTAACCTGTCACTCTGTGATTTTACTGTACACAGCAGATGAATTGCCAGCTTTTCATCTCTATCTATCCTATCCATTTCAGCTTTTTTCCTACACCCCCAGACCTGTTTGTTGGGTCCAGGAGAAAAATATTCGACTTTCCTATTGACTTGCTTTCGATCCGTTATTCAGTACGAATACACCGATATTAGAAAGTTTAAGTTTAAATGTGTGGGTCTGTGCAATTACAGCGATACCAGATTTATATTGAGTTTTCATGTTTGGCTGCTGTCAGACGCTTTTTATTGCGAAAACTAGTTTTTGCATCACAATATTTAGGCAGCTATAATTTCTTCATATTTCAGCCAACAGAATCATGTGAGGGCTTGTTTTTTTCCAGGATGAGTTGACATTTTTATTGGTACCATTTTCGAGCACATGACAGTTTTTGATCGCTTTATATTCCGATTTTTGGGAGACACAATTAACAAAAACCAGCAATTCAGGAATGGCTTTTTTTTTTGTACTGTTCCGCATGTGGTAAAATTGGTAAGGCCGCTTTATTCGTCGGTTCAGTATGATTACAGCGATACCTAATTGATATATTTTTTTTTTGTTTTACACAATAAAAACTATTTTATAGAAAAAAATCATTATTTTTGCATCGCTTAATTCTGAGAGTCATAGCTTTTTCATTTTTCTCCTGATGGAGCTGTATGGTGGCTTGTTTTTTGCGGGACAAGATGATGTTTTTAGCGGTACCATGTTTATTTACTTTCATCTTTTTTATCGCGTTTTATTGCACTTTTTATTCGGCGGTATGATAATAAAGCATTGTTTTTTGCCTCGTTTTTTATTTATTTTTTTACTGTGTTCACTGAAGGGGATAATTAGTAGGAAAGTTTTACAGAGTGGGTTGTTATGGATGCGGAAATACTAAATATGTGTACTTTTATTGCTTATTTTTTTATTTACACATATAAATTTATTTATTGGAAAAATATTTACATTTTTTGTTCTTTATGTGAGGATTTAAAAAAATATATATTTTTACACTTTTTTAATATATTTTTTTTAACTTTTTTACAATGTCCCAGGATGGGACATTACTGTATAGGATCTAATTGCTGATCAGATGCTCTGCAATGCTAACATCACATTGTCCTGATTAGAGTTGAGCGACTTTTACTTTCTTCGGATCGAGTCGGGTTTCGCTAAACCCGACTTTGTCAAAAGTCGGGTCTGGTGAAATCGGCCGATTAGTGCGTAAAGTCGTGGCCGACTGAAACACGAAACCCAATGCAAGTCAATGGGGAATCAAAGTCGGCAGTGAGTGGAGGACAGGAAAACACCTACAGTGTCCATTTTAATGCCCAAAACATCAATTCTTATTACTGTAGCTTGTCAATCTTAATTTACTTTATAATAACACAGGTCAACAGAAAAAAAAATTTTTTCTGGTGTCCAAAATATTTTAATGAATTTGGGGTATTTTTGGGGTGCTGATTCTGAATATGCTATCAGTTTTGCCAGATTGGCTCAAGTTTTTGAGATTTTTGGTATCTTATTTATAGCACTTGTTGGTAAATGCGACGCATCATCTCATTAATTTCTTTGGATTAGTACTTGAACTGAGCAGTTCTCAATATAGTTTTGTGTTAATTAGTGTTCTAAAAGTTTGTTCATAGCTTGATTTTTGCACTAACTTTATGTTGTTGTCTGTTTTCCAGTGAAAAGCATGAACTCATCAAGAAGAAGTTGTCTTAACGATCCAGACTCATTCTGTTACATTTGTGGTGAATACACACTGCCAAAACATAGAAGAAACATAACAGACTTCGTAAAAAAAAGTGTATTTTGCCTATTTTGGGGTTATGCTTGGGGACCAAGACAAGTTTTGGGCACCACACATAGTGTGCAAAGCATGTATCGAATTATTACGAAAATGGAGCAAAGGACAAAGAAAAAGCTTCAAATTTGGTGTTCCAATGGTGTGGAGAGAGCCAAAAAATCATCATGATGACTGTTATTTCTGTGCAGTGCAAGTGCAAGGATTCAATAAGCATAAGAAACGAAAATGGGAGTAACATGGAATCTGCAAGAAGGCCTGTCCCTCATTGTGAAGATGTGCCTGTACCTGTGTTTACCATAAATAACAGTCATCATGATGATTTTTTGGCTCTCTCCACACCATTGGAACACCAAATTTGAAGCTTTTTCTTTGTCCTTTGCTCCATTTTCATAATAATTCGATACATGCTTTGCACACTATGTGTGGTGCCCAAAACTTGTCTTGGTCCCCAAGCATAACCCCAAAATAGGCAAAATACACTTTTTTTACGAAGTCTGTTATGTTTCTTCTATGTTTTGGCAGTGTGTATTCACCACAAATGTAACAGAATGAGTCTGGATCGTTAAGACAACTTCTTCTTGATGAGTTCATGCTTTTCACTGGAAAACAGACAACAACATAAAGTTAGTGCAAAAATCAAGCTATGAACAAACTTTTAGAACACTAATTAACACAAAACTATATTGAGAACTGCTCAGTTCAAGTACTAATCCAAAGAAATTAATGAGATGATGCGTCGCATTTACCAACAAGTGCTATAAATAAGATACCAAAAATCTCAAAAACTTGAGCCAATCTGGCAAAACTGATGACATATTCAGAATCAGCACCCCAAAAATACCCTAAATTCGATGAAATATCTTTGGCACCAAAAATGCTGTTGACCAGTGTAATAGTTAGGCATTGAAAACTGGGAATCATTTGGCTAAAGTTGTGGGGGGGCAGAGCTGGCTCAAGATTTTAGTGGGCCCAGGAAACGCGGAATACGTCATGGCGGTGGAGCAGGGAGAGGTAAGTATTTCAACTTTGCAAGTGCTGTGATCCTGAGCAAGCAGTGGGGGCCCACTCGTTGGCATTGGCACTGGCACAGGGCCCCTCATAGTACGGCGGTGTGTTTGATGACGGGTGGCGCCTTCCACCGGCAGAGACATTTTTGCATACTATGAGGGGCCCTGTGCCAGTGACGTCGCTAAAGAGTATGCCCCCCCACCTGGTGAAGGAACCTGCCCTTTCATCTGCACCTTCCTCTTTGTCCCCGTGTAAGGTGGTATAGTATGCGGGAAGGGGAACCTGGCTTTCAGCAGGGTCAGATTCTGGCTGTGTAGAGTGCAAGGGGAATGTAGTGGTCTGGGTCAATGTACCAGCAGACTCATCTAGCAGTGGCTGGGCAATGGGAAGGATGAGGAGGAAACACAGATATAGGCCCAAATAATAAAGTGGGCTAAATGCAGTTCAAAATTGGTAACACGACTAAACAGGCGGCATTGCTTTGTTCAGTGGAGGACAACTGTAATGAGGGGCAAACACAGTTAGTAGGCCCAAATAATAAAGTAGGCTAAATGCAGTTCAAAATTGGTAACAGGACTAAACAGGCGACATTGCTTTGATCAGCGGAGGACAACTGTAAGGAGTGGCAGACACAGTTAGTAGGCCCAAATAATAAAGTAGGCTAAATGCAGTTCAAAATTGGTAACAGGACTAAACTGGCGGCATTGCTTTGTTCAGTGGAGGACAACTGTAATGAGGGGCAGACACAGTTAGTAGGCCCAAATAATAAAGTAGGCTAAATGCAGTTCAAAATCGGTAACAGGACTAAACAGGCGGCATTGCTTTGTTCAGCGGAGGACAACTGTAAGGAGTGGCAGACACAGTTAGTAGGCCCAAATAAGTAAGTGGGCTAAATGTAGTTCAAATGTGGTAACAGGACTAAACAGGCGACATTGCTTTGCTCAGTGGAGGACAACTGTAATGAGGGGCAGACACACTTAGTAGGCCCAAATATTAAAGTTGGCTAAATGCAGTTCAAAATTGGTAACAAGACTAACCAGGCGGCATTGCTTTGTTCAGCGGAGGACAACTGTAAGGAGAGGCTGACACAGTGAGTAGGCCCAAATAAGTAAGCAGGCTAAATACAGTTCAAAAGTGGTAACAGGACTAACCAGGCGGCATTGCTTTGTTCAGTGGAGGACAACTGTAATGAGAAGCTGACACAGTGAGTAGGCCCAAATAAGTAAGTAGGCTAAATGTCTGCCAAAATTTTTTTCATAAATAAACAGGTGGCATAGCTAGATACAGGGGTGGGCTCCTCTGCTGAGTAGCAGACAGTGGTAGTGGGCGCAAAGTATTAACTGGTCTAAGTGGAGGCCAGGGCCCCTGTATATTTTAACTATCATCTATCATTTCAACAAATTTGTATTGGCAGTGCCATTGAAGGATTTAACAGCACAGACTACACAGTGGTGGAGCAGGGAGAGGTAAGTATTGCAAGTGGTAGAGCACTGCTCGAGCTGGGGGCAACACTCTCTTGTGGGCGGCGGTACTGACACAGGGCCCCTCATATTATGACGGTGTGTCTGACGTTGGTTGTACACCACCACCATCAGAGACACTTCATTGTACTATGAGGGACCCTGTGCCAGTGCCGTCGCCCAAGAGTGGGCACACCCACTTGTCCAGGCAAACGGCACTCGCACGGGTGCTTGCGCCAGGTTGTGACCACGGCCCTGTGGGGGGAGTCAGCCCATTTAGGGAGGTATAAAAATGGCCTATGGTGGACATTGAGCAGCTGCAAATGGAGGAATTGGAGAAGTCAGTAAGAGGAGGCCAAAAGCAAGACATTTTTCAGGCAAGCTACGTGTCAGCAGGGGAAGGTGGGGCAAAAAAATTTGAAATCCAAGATTGGTTCATTTTAATGAAGGTTAGATCATCAACATTTCGGGTAGCCAGATGTGTCCTTTTTTTGTCAGTATTGAACCAGCAGCACTGAATACTCTTTCTGGTAGCACACTAGCAGCAGGGCATGCGAGCTCCTGTAATGCATATTCTGCCAATTCAGGCCAGGTGTCTATTTTAGATGCCCAGTAATCAAAGGGGAATGACCTGTGAGGGAGAACATCGATAAGGGCGGAAAAGTAGTTCGTAACCATACTGGAAAAATGCTGTCTCCTGTCACTTTGAATCGATGCAGCAGTACCTGTCGTGTCAGCGGTCGTTGCGAAATCACTCCACAACCTGGTCATAAAACCCCTCTGTCCAACGCCACTTCGGATTTGTGCACCTCTAACACCTCTGCCATGTTGCCCACTACGGCTCGTGTGAGAACCATCACCGCCGCTGTGTGCTGGGAATGCCTGAACCAAACGTTTCACAAGAGTTGCTTGTTTGGTATTTGCTCAAGGTTCTCATGTGGCATGATATTTTTTAATTTTCCTTTATATCGTGGATCCAGGAGGCAGGTCAACCAGTAATCGTCATCGGTCATCATTTTGATAATGCGGGGGGGCCCTTTTTAGGATACGCAAGGCATACCCAGCCATGTGGGCCAATGTTCCAGGTGTCAATTTACTGCTTGTGCTGAGTTGAGGAGCACTTTCTTGCAAATCAACATCACTTGTGTCCCGCAAAAACCCTGTACCTGACCTTGCAACGCCACCAGTTTCTATTGCTCCCTGAGAAGCATCCTCCTCCCATAAATATTCATCCCCATCATCCTCCTCCTCCTCTTCATCTGCCACCTCGTCCAGGAGAGTTTCCTGAGCTGACAATGGCTGACTGTCATCAAGGCTTCCCTCCTCTTTGGCTGAAGACGCCTGCTCCTTAATGTGCGTCAAATTTTGCATCAGCAGACGCATTAGTGGGGTGCTCATGCTTATGATGGCGTCGTCTGCACTTACCAGCCATGTGCATTCCTCAAAACACTGAAGGACTTGACAGAGGTCTTGTAGCTTCGACCACTGCACACCAGACAACTCCATGTCTGCCATCCAAGTGCCTGCCCATGTATGTGTATCCTCTCACAAATACATTACAGCACGACTCTGTTTGCCCAGCAACGTCGATTATTAGGTGGTGCAGGGGAAGATTCTGCGATCGCTGATGGTTCAGCATACAACTGGAGTGTATGTGCGACCGGCGGATGTGCGAGCAAAGTCTTCGCACCTTCAGGAGCAGGGCTGGTAACCCCGGGATAATTTTTCAGGAAGCACTGCACCACCAGGTCCAAGGTGTGAGCCAGGCAAGGTATGTGTTTCAGTTCTGAAAGGGCTATGGCAGCCATAAAATTCCTTCCGTTTTCACTGACTACCTTGTCTGCCTCAAGATGTACACTGCCCAGCCGTGACTGAGTTTCTTGCTGCAAGTACTGGGCCAGTACTTCCGCGGTGTGTCTGTTGTCGCCCAAACACTTCATTTGTAACACAGCCTGCTGATGCTTACCACTAGCTGTTCGATAATGGGACACCTCGTGTGCAACACTGGCAGCTGCGGATGGAGTGGTCGTGCGACTGCGCTCTGTGGACGAGCTTTCGTTTCTGGAGGAGGAGGAGGAGGGGGAGGGGTGGCGAACGCCTACAGCCAATTGTTTCCTAGACCGTGGGCTAGGGAGAACTGTCCCACTATGGCTGTCCCCAGTGGACCCTGCATCCACCACATTAACCCAGTGTGCCGTGATGGACATGTAACGTCCCTGGCCATGCCTACTGGTCCATGCATCTGTTGTGAGGTGCACCTTTCCACTGACTGATTGCCTCAGTGCATGGACACTGCGGTCTTTGACATGCTGGTGGAGGGCTGGGATGGCTTTTCTCGCAAAGAAGTGCCGACTGGGTAGGTCATAGCGTGGTACTGCTTAGGCCATCAGGTCTTTGAAAGCTTCGATTTCAACCAACCGGTAGGGCATCATCTCTAACGAGATTAGTCTAGCAATGTGGGCGTTCAAACCCTGTGTATGCGGATGAGAGGATGAGTACTTTCTTTTCCTAACAAGAGTCTCTTGTAGGGTGAGCTGGACTGGAGAGCTGCATATGGTATAACTAGTGGTGTTGGTGGTGGTGGACATGGCTGATTGAGAGAGGGTTGGTGATGGTATTCTTGATATTGTCCTATATACAGTGTTTCCTACCAATAATCTTGTGATTCCCTAACTGCTTTGGCCTTGCGACGATACCCCCATATTTGCTGCTGGTGGTGTCCTAACCGGTGGGCTTACAGTGAGGGAAGAAATGTAGTGTTGCTGACTACCTTCATTCTGAGCAGGTGCACCAAAGGTACGTGACGTTTGGTAGTTAGTCTAGGCTTTCGAGTGCATGCTGGTTAAATGTCTACGCATGCACGTTGTATTTAAATTTTGAAGATTCTTCCCTCTGCTAAAGGTCTTTGAGCATTTCTTACAGATAACTTTTGACTGATCATTCGGATCTTGGTTAAAAAATTGCCACGCTGCACTCTTCCTACTATCGAATACCTTTTCAGGCGTTGCACGCTGTGCTACTTTCACCGGATGGCCACGCTGTCCTAAAACTGTTTTTGTTTTTGACACACGTTTTTGGCCTGATACGGGCCTGCCAGATGACAGCTGTTGTGATGTAGATGGCTGCTGCGGATCATCCACCTCTGCTTCTGAGCTACTGGCAGCGGCATCCTCTTCCCCCAATGGCTGCAAATCTGGGTCAACAACTAGGTCATCTATCACTTCCTCTTCAATGTCATGTGCACCTGTCTCTGTGTCACCGTGTAAGGTGCTATAGCGTTCGGGATGGGGCACCATAGTCTCATCAGGGTCAGATTCTGTACACTGCGAGGGCAATGTAGTGATCTGAGTCAATGGAACAGCATAATAATCTAGCTGTGGCTGTGCATCATTGCACTCCATGTCCGATTCATCTTGTAATGAGCAGTTAACAATTTTCCTTTCTAACCCAGGCGCGGTATGTGTAAAGAGCTCCATGGAGTAACCTGTAGTGTCGCGTGATGCATCCTTCACTTTTGGTTTGGGTGAAGGACACAAGGAAACGTCTTGTTCCTGACCAGGAGCATCCACTGACGACTCGCTGCTTTTATATTTTGAACTTTCTGAAGAGGAGGCAAAAGAGCCAGAGGCTGAGTCAGCAAGGAAAGCCAAAACTTTTTCCTGCTGCTCCAGCTTTAAAGGCGGTTTTCCTACTCCAAGATAAGGGAGCCTTCGAGGCCTTGTGTAGCCAGACGATGACGCTGGCTCAACACCTCCAGCCTTAGGTGCTATTTTGCTTTTCCCACTACCACCAGATGCTCCACCACCACCACCATCAGTACCAGCTGGCAACGACCGCCCATCACATCTTCCACCACACTTCCTCATTTTTGGGAAAATCTAATCAGAATAACAACCGTTATATGGTACTGTAAAAAAAGGTAGAAGGTGTATATAAACTTGTTGAGAATTTCAATCTCCCTTTTTTTGGGGAGACTGCACCAAAATTCAGGCCCAGTGTATAACACAACACAATGTAAGTGGCAGAATGTGGCTGGCTGATATACGACAAACTAACAGAACTGACGTATATCCACTTTGTGACAATTTGAATCTCCCTTTTTTTGGGGGGAGACTGCACCAAAACTCAGGCCCAGTGTATAACACAACACAATGTAAGTGGCAGAACGTGGCTGGCTGATATACGACAAAGTAACAGAACTGACGTATATCCACTTTGTGAAAATTTGAATCTCCCTTTTTTGGGGGGAGACTGCACCAAAACTCAGGCCCAGTGTATAACACAACAAAATGTAAGTGGAAGAAAGTGGCTGGAAGATATATGAAAAAATACAAGGACTGTAGTACAATTTCAATCTCCCCACAATGATCTCAGGACAAGTATGGAAGCAATACAAAGGACTGCTGCACACAAAAGTGTGGACAAATAAACAAGATAACTGTGCAGAAAGGAGCACCAGGAATTTTGCTTTTAAAAAAGCAGTTGGTTTGCACAGCAGCATGCAAACAGCAATGCAGCTACCAGGGAGCCTTATAAGGCAGCCTAATAAGCTACAGAGCTGATGCACAAAAATATAGCCTCCACTGTCCCTGCAAAAAAAGGTGGTGTTGGACAGTGGAAATCGCTACAGCACAAGCGGTTTGGGGATTAATCTTCTCTCCCTAACTATATCCCTTCTTCTGATGAAGCTGCAGCAACCTCTCCCTATGCTAAGATCGGCAGAAGATGGCAGTCGGCGTGCATGCCCCTTTATACCCCCTGTGACGCCACAGAAAGCAAGCCAATCACTGTCATGCCCTTCTCTAAGATGGTGGGGACCGAGACCTATGTCATCACGCTGCCCACAGTCTGCGTCCTCCTTCATTGGCTGAAAAATGGCGCTGAACGTGTCATACGAAACACGACTTTGGCGCGAAGATCGCCGACCGCATGGCCGATCTCACACTAGGATCGGGTCGGGTTTCATGAAACCCGACTTTGCCGCAAGTCGGCGATTTTTTAATTTGTCCGATCCGTTTCGCTCAACCCTAGTCCTGATGAAAGCACGCAGAGAACCCATTCCGTGCGACATGCTCCTCGATGTCGCTGTCACTACTGACAGCGGCCTCAGAGGGGTAAAGTGCCCGCAATCTGTGCTAGCACCAATCGCAGGCATTGCTGCGGGGTATCAGCTCTCACATAGAGCTGACACCCATACCTAATCATGGTGGCGCTCAGTGTGAGGCTGCGTGATCGTGGTGTCATACATATACTGCTGTTTGAGAGAACATAGCTCCTGCAGAGTGATATATGTATGGCGCATATCAGGAAAGGGTTAACCACCAGCATGTTGTTGCTACATTGGGTTCTGCTTTCAGCTTTTCTGAGCAGCAGCCCAAATGGTGTTCTTGGGAGTTCTCTCTGATTTTTATATACAGAACTGCAGGCTGTGATACCTGACAGAGAAAAGAGTGGGATGCGGGTATAAAAGTTATCTTTATAGATGTGATAACCTTGATCCAGCAGTGGGAGCACTAATTCCCACACAATTTTCCCACTCACACCCAGGACAGGGAGGTATTCAAGAGGCTGAATACAGGTGTCCTTTCCTTCATAAACCCTAAATCTGTGTGTGTAGAGTACCTGTACCTGGCCCTCTTACTGGCCAGGCATTGTTTGAATCTGAGCCTCCCATTGAAATGTATTATGTATTCATCCATGCATTTGTCCCTTTGGGGAATTTTTACCTCAGCAAACTTTTTGCTGAAGTGATTAATGTTTGGTCAAACTTTGAATAGTTGGTCAAAGTTGGGGTCATCTCAGGGAGGACACTGTGCATTATCGTTGTAAACTTTATGAATAGCCTCAAAACGTTTATGGCTCATATACATGTGGAACCAGTGTTGCAAAAGAAAACTTCATTATTTATACTGCATCTATGGGAGGTCAGTTAGAAAATGATGATGTGGAATTTTGAGCCAAAAATTGCTCGGCATACAAATTTGCCTCAGCCAAAATGAGGTTTACAAAATCCTCAGAGAAAAAGACCTTGAAAAAGTTCATTTCTGTGATGCCGGAAGTATAAAATTGGATTCCTGATTGCGCCACAAAATCAGGAATCTGTGGCTCATAATTTTTGTGAGGTGAGGTACAAAGGAGGTCACTAACAGTGGGTGCTGGCTCATTTACTGGGCCGTCTGCGTGGCAGTTCGGTATCACTTGAGGAAGAGGAGTAGGAAAAATAAAGGAAGGTGGCATCTTCTCTCTCACTATCAGTGTCAGAGGCAAGGAAGGAATATGCCTCCTCGGCTGAATACCGTGATCAGAATTAGTGGAAAATGTTTTCATGTGTGGTGTGTGTGTGTGTGTGTGTGTGTGTGTGTGTGTGTGTGTGTGTGTGTGTGTTTGTGTAAAATAACCAATTTTTGTTCAGGTGTGTGTGACTGTTTGATGTAAACTTTTTTATCTATAAAATGGAGAGAGAAAAAAGAATAGAAAGAAAGAATCTTGAAAGGAAAATATAAAAATAAAATTAAAAGAATGTAAAAATTTGGTAAAATAAAAAACAAACTTACTAAATGGTCAGCAGTAAAAAAAAAAAATTACTGAGTGTCCTCAACTATTTGAAACTAATCCTGGCTATATTCAGTAAACAATACTGTAGCAGGCACATATTATTACAGGATATTTTTACCGCATATAATCTAGCCCTACTAACTAATCTAAATTATTTTTTAATTCTTTTTTAAACTTCACTTTCTCATTCTAAGGCCGGCGTCACACTCAGCGTAAGACAATACGGTCCGTTTTTTACGGCCGTATTACGGCCGTAATACGGAGAAATGTTCCCAAAATAGTGGTCCGTATGTCATCCGTAGGCAGGGTGTGTCAGCATATTTTGCGCATGGCATCCTCCGTATGTAATCCGTATGGCATCCGTACTGCGATATTTTCTCGCAGGCTTGCAAAACCGACATCTAATGGATTTATGTGCTCAAATGTTCGGTAAAACATATATACAGTATATATATATATATATATATATATATATATATATGTCATTGAGACACATATATATATATTCTGTATTTATATATAATTCAGCGCGATATATGTGAAAAGCCGGTAAATCAATTGCCAGCTTCTCATTTCTCCTTCACAAACCCGACATGATATGAGACATGGTTTACATACAGTAAACCATCTCATATCCCCTTTTTTTTGCATATTCCACACTACTAATGTTAGTAGTGTGTATGTGCAAAATTTGGGTGCTGTAGCTTGTAAAATAAAGGGTTAAATCGCGGAAGAAATTGGCGTGGGCTCCCGCGCAATTTTCTCCACCAGAGTGGTAAAGCCAGTGACTGAGGGCAGATATTAATAGCCTAGAGAGGGTCCATGGTTATTGGCCCCCCTGGCTACAAACATCTGCCCCCAGCCACCCCAGAAAAGGCACATCTGGAAGATGCGCCTATTCTGGCACTTGGCCACTCTCTTCCCACTCCCGTGTAGCGGTGGGATATGGGGTAATGAAGGGTTAATGTCACCTTGCTATTGTAAGGTGACATTAAGCCAGATTAATAATGGAGAGGTATCAATTATGTCACCTATCCATTATTAATCCAATTGTCTGAAAGGGTTAAAAAACACACACACAAATTATTAAAAAGTATTTTAATGAAATAAACAAACAGGTTGTTTTAGTATTTTATTGCTCTCTCAATCCATCCTGAAGACCCTTGCTTGGCAAAATAATAAACCAACAATATACATACCTTCGGATGAACTGTCAGGTCCCATGAAGTAAATCCATCTGAAGGGGTTAAATCATTTTACAGCCAGGAGCTGCGCTAAAGCACTGCTCGTGGCTGTAAAAACCCTGGGTGCTGAAAGGAAAGCTGGGTGATCTGTACTTACATTGAGTTGCGGTGAGGCGCCCTCTGGTGGATGAACTCATATGAACTCGAGCGTGGGAACTTTTCCACGGCTGCAGTTCATGAGAACATCCACCAGAGGGCGCCTCACCGCAACTCAATGTAAGTACAGATCACCCAGCTTTCCTTTCAGCACCCGGGGTTTTCAAAGCCACGCGCAGTGCTTTAGCGCAGCTCCTGGCTGTAAAATGATTTAACCCCTTCAGATGGATTTACTTCGTGGGACCTGACAGTTCATCAGACGGTATGTATATTGTTGGTTTATTATTTTGCCAAGCGAGGGTCTTCCGGATGGATTGAGAGAGCAATAAAATACTAAAACAACCTGTTTGTTTATTTCATTAAAATACTTTTTAATAACGTGTGTGTGTGTTTTTTAACCCTTTCAGACAATTGGATTAATAATGGATAGGTGACATAATTGACGCCTCTCCATTATTAATCTGGCTTAATGTCACCTTACAATAGCAAGGTGACATTAACCCTTCATTGCCCCATATCTCACCGCTACACGGGAGTGGAAAGAGAGTGGCCAAGTGCCAGAATAGGCGCATCTTCCAGATGTGCCTTTTCTGGGGTGGCTGGGGGCAGATGTTTGTAGCCAGGGGGGGCCAATAACCATGGACCCTCTCCTGGCTATTAATATCTGCCCTCAGTCACTGGCTTTGCCACTCTGGCGGAGAAAATTGCGCGGGAGCCCACACCAATTTTTTCCGCGATTTAACCCTTTATTTTACAAGCTACAGTGCCCAAATTTTGCACATACACACTACTAACATTAGTAGTGTGGAATATGCAAAAAAAAAGGGGATATGAGATGGTTTACTGTATGTAAACCATGTCTCATATCCTGTCGGGTTGGGGAAGGAGAAATGAAAAGCTGGCAATTGAATTACCAGCTTTTCACTAACACCGCTGCGTATTTCTCGCAAGTCACACTGCTGGTCCATGTGGAATCCATATTTTTCTCGCCCCATAGACTTTCATTGGCGTATTTTTTGCGCAATACGCTGACAAACGCAGCATGCTGCGATTTTGTACGGCCGTAGAAAGGCGTATATTACGGATGCGTTATATACGGCTGATAGGACCTGACCCATTGGGAATAATTGGGCCGTTTGTTAGGCGTGTTTTACGGACATATTTTATGCGCTCTTACGTCCGTAAAACTTGCTAGTGTGACGGCAGCCTAACTGTCATGGGTTTACTGTGACAGAGAGGAGCCAGAAGACCGCAGTGTCTGATTTCTCCTACTACTGCACTGATTAGAAGCACTTCACCTTCATAATAATCAATGTAAATTTCCTTTAGCAATGCAGGGGGCTAATCTGCTCAGTTGAAAGCTCATTCAAGCTTTCCTTCATTAAGGCTCAGCTGTGCACTGTTAGCCACTCCCATCTCTTATAAAAACTGGGTCCTGGCTAGCACTCATTGTCAGAGTTAGCTTATGCTGCATGGCAGGAGGTTGTTGGTTGTTGTTGGAGAAGGCTTGTGGTGGATTTATCTGTGACTGTTGCGTTGCTAGGTTTTGAATGTGTGATAATTCCCTTTCTTCTCCTACTTTGGTTTAACCCCTTCCTGACCTCTGCCGTACTAGTACTGCACTGCGGGAGGTTCATTTCTGACCAGCACCGTACTAGTACGGCGCTGCCATTTTCTGGTCACCACACGGCATTGCGGGGTGACCAGGTTCCGATGGCTGCTGTCCATGACAGCAGACCATCTCTGCACATAGCCACTGGGGGCTGCACCGCCCCCTCACATCGGCGATCACTGTGATTGGCTGGTCAATTGTGACCAGCCAATCACAGCAACAAAACAATAAAGTTACTAAAAAAAAAGCATGTGACTGGCTGTGATCTGTGCTGAGTGACGTCGCACCAATCACACCCGTCACAGTGGGTGGGGTGATCACCACAGGGATTAATTTAAAATACCGATCACCGCCCTGCACGCCATCTTTACCTCAGATTTGGCATGCAGAGCGGTTGTCCAAGCCCTTCTATGTACCTGAGTGAAGGAATCCATTGGTGGCCAGTTTGATCAACTCGGTGATCTCCTGCCTCCTGCTTCAGCGTCTTGATCCAGCTTCCTGCTGTGCTCTCTGCTCTCTGCTGCCATCTGCCTGCTGTGTGACTCCAATGATCACAGTAGAGCAGCAGCACCTCCCCCACCCCTTTCCCATCCCCATCCCTGTTCCAGTACCCCCTTCACCTCCCCTCCCCCACCCTCCAATTGATTTTTTAGCACACTTTTTTGCACTTTTTTCTTGTGCGTGGCGTCCTGCGCAGAGCATTCGTGCTCTTCCCGTGTCCGCAACGCTCTGATTAGTAACGCTGCTGATCAGAGACTGCGCCATGGGAATTTTTCTTTTTTTAGATAGTTAGCATAGCGGACTTCGCAGTCTAAGCGACATCCGATTTTCTTTTTTTAGAAAATAATAGTAGTTAGTACAGTATAGTTTTAGCCATAGCATAGCCAGCGTCAGTGTTTGGTGATGCCCCCTTTCCCATCCCCCTCCCTGTTCCAGTACCCCCTCCCCCACCTCCAATTCAATTTTTAGCGCACTTTTTTTGTGCTTTTTTTTGCATGCGCTGCATCCTGCGCAGAGCATTTGTGCTGTTCCTGTGTCTGCAGCGCTCTGATCAGTATCGCTGCTGATCAAAGGCTGTGCCACAAGGATTTTCCTCTTTTTAGCTAGTTAGCATAGCACACATCACAGTCTAAGTGACATCCGATTTTTTTTTAGAAAAAAATAATAATAGTAGTTAGTACAGTTTAGTTTTAGACGTAGCAAGGTAACGCAGCCGGCGTCAGTGTTTGGTGACGTCCCCTTTCTCATCCCCTCTCCCTGTTCCAGTACCCCCTCCTCCAGCTCCAATTAAATTTTTAGCGCACTTTTTTTGTGCTTTTTTTATGTGCGCTGCATCCTGCGCAGAGCATTCGTGCTCTTCCCATGTCCGCAACGCTCTGATTAGTAACGCTGCTGATCAGAGACTGCGCCACGGGAATTTTTCTTTTTTTAGATAGTTAGCATAGCGGACTTCGCAGTCTAAGCGACATCCGATTTTTTTTTTTTAGAAAATAATAGTAGTTAGTACAGTGTAGTTTTAGCCGTAGCATAGCCAGCGTCAGTGTTTGGTGATGCCCCCTTTCCCATCCCCCTCCCTGTTCCAGTACCCCCTCCCCCACCTCCAATTCAATTTTTAGCGCACTTTTTTTGTGCTTTTTTTTGCATGCGCTGCATCCTGCGCAGAGCATTTGTGCTGTTCCTGTGTCTGCAGCGCTCTGATCAGTATCGCTGCTGATCAAAGGCTGTGCCACAAGGATTTTCCTCTTTTTAGCTAGTTAGCATAGCGCACATCACAGTCTAAGTGACATCCGATTTTTTTTTAGAAAAAAATAATAATAGTAGTTAGTACAGTTTAGTTTTAGACGTAGCAAGGTAACGCAGCCGGCGTCAGTGTTTGGTGACGTCCCCTTTCTCATCCCCTCTCCCTGTTCCAGTACCCCCTCCTCCAGCTCCAATTAAATTTTTAGCGCACTTTTTTTGCGCTTTTTTTATGTGCGCTGCATCCTGCGCAGAGCATTTGTGCTCTTCCTGTGTCCGCAGCGCTCTGATCAGTATCGCTGCTGATCAAAGACTACGCCACAGGGATTTTTCTCTTTTTAGCTAGTTAGTCTAGTGGACATCACAGTCTAAGTGACGTCCGATTTTTTTTTAAAGAAAAAAATAATAATAGTAGTTAGTACAGTTTAGTTTTAGATGCAGCAAGGTAGCGCAGCCGGCGTCAGTGTTTGGTGACGTCCCCTTTCCCATCCCCCCTCCCTGTTCGAGTACCCCCTCCCCCAGCTCCAATTGAATTTTTAGCACACTTTTTTGTGCTTTTTTGTGTGTGCTGCATCCTGCGCAAAGCATTTGTGTGCTTCCTGTGTCCGCAGCACTCTGATTAGTATCACTGCTAATCAAAGACTGCACCACAGAAATTTCTCTCTTTCTAGCTAGTTAGCGTAGGGACATCACAGTCTAATTGACATCCGATTTTTTTTTTTAGAAAAAAATAATTATAGTTAGTACAGTGTAGATTTAGACGTAACAAGGTAGAGTAGCCGGCATCACAGCGTTAGTGACGGCCAATCTTTTATAGAGAAAAAAATTGTATACAGTAATTTTATAGGTAGTGCATTAGGTATAGTCGGCGTCAGTGTTTGGTGACGCACGATCTTGTAGGGAAAAAAATTGTACAGAGTAGTTTTATAGGTAGTGTGTTAGGTTTTGCCAGCATCAGTGTTTGTTGCTATCGCCGGGTAATTTCTAGTGCATTGGGGGAGCGTACGTCACATTGTTGGTGACGTCCGTTTTTCTTTTGTAAAAAAATAATTATTTGTGCTGAATACATTTTTAGCTAGTGCATTAGGGGAGCCAATGTCACATTGTTGCTGACGTCCTTTTTTCTTTTGTAAAAAAAAATTATTAGTTGCGTCAATTAACTTTTTAGCGAGTGCATTAGGGGAGCGTACGTCACATTGTTGCTCATGTCTATTTTTCTTTTGGAAAAAAAAATAATTAGTTGCGTCGATTAACTTTTTAGCGAGTGCATTAGGGAAGCGTATGTCACATTGTTGCTGACATCCGTTTTTCTTTTGTAAAAAAAAAAGAATTAGTTGCTTCAATTAACTTTTTAGCGAGTGCATTAGGGGAGCGTACGTCACATTGTTGCTGACGTCCATTTTTCTTTTGCAAAAAAAAAGAATTAATTGCGTCGATTAACTTTTTTGCAAGTGCATTAGGGGAGCGTAAGTCACATTGTTGCTGACACCTGTTTTTCTTTTATTAAAAAGAATTATTTGCGGCGGGTAAATTTATAGGGAGGGCATTAGTGTAGTGAACATCTAATTTTTTTTTACAAACTTTTTTTAACATCTGATTTTTGTTTTCATTTTTTTCTTTTCTACATTTTTTCTCTCTACTTTTTTTCTCTCCGTTTTGTTATAATAAAGAGTACCCTATTACACAAGCCCCACACATTACATGTGTAAAAGCACCACATACACACACATCCCCAGGGTTTGGGAAAAAATATAAAAATGGCCCATTCGTCAACAAGGTGCTATTCACCAGAGGAGGCTTACGCCATCCTTGCGTCCAACACGGATTCAGCCAGTGAGGAAGATCCCACATTCCTCTATTCCGTCATCATCCTCCTCCTTCTCATCTGGTGAGGAAGGACCCCCAGCAAGGTGCCCTAGGACCCAGGCAACTCCTGCAGCAATCAATCCCGTATGGATTGCACCCCCTGAAAATTTTCAGCCCGTCATTCTGGATTTCAGCAGCAGCTCAGGAATCCAGTTTGACACCACTGGCCTCACTGAAACTGACTTCTTCAAATTATTTTTCAGTGATGAAATAATAAATCTTATGGTGGCCCAGACGAACCTGTATGTCCAACAATTTTTCACCCAAAATCCCACGTCATCATACGCCAGATGGACTCACGTAAATGCAACAGAGATGATGACATTTTGGGGAATTTCGCTGCATATGGGCATAATAAAAAAACAGGGATTCGTCAATACTGGAGTACTAATATTCTCTACAGTACACCAGTATTCCGCATAGCCATGACAAGGAAATGTTTTGAAGGGATCCATAAATGCTTGCATTTTAATGATAATGCTCAGTGTCCTCCTCGAGACGATCCTAACTTTGATCATCTATAAAAAATTCGGGCAGTGGTTGAACACTTCAGCAGAAAATTTGCTGAGGCGTACATACCCCAGAGGGACATCGCTATTGATGAATCTCTCATTCACTTCAAAGGGAGGCTAAAATTCTGACAATACCTGGCCAGTAAGAGGTCCAGGAACGGAATAAAGCTGTTCAAACTGTGCGAGAGTACCTCAGGGTACACCCACAGATTTTGGGTCTATGAGGGGAAGACACCCAAATTAACCCCCCTGCATGCCCCCCCATGTCCTGGGGGTGAGTGAGAAAATTGTGTGGGAATTGCTGCACCCACTGCTGGATAAGAGTTATCACCTCTACATTGATAACTTTTACACCAGCATCCCACTCTTCAAGGCCCTCTCTGCCAGAGGTACAGCTGCATTTGGCACCGTGTGAAAAAATCAGCGAGGCCTCCCTAAGCCGCTAATAGGGCAAATGCTGAGAAAAGGGGAAAGCAGAGCCCAATGCAGCAACAACATGCTGGTGGTCAAAAGGACAAAAGGGATGTCCTCATCCTGACCACCATACACCTTGACAACAGCACCCTTGTCACTGTTCGTGGGACCACAACACAAGTCCAAAAGCCAGATTGTATCTTGGATTACAATCGGTACATGGGGGGTGTGGATCTTTCAGATCAGGTCCTCCAACCATACAGTGCCATGCGAAAAGCCAAAGTATGGCACAAAAAATTGGCCGTGCACATTGTATAGATGGCAATGTATAATGCTTTTGTGCTGTTCCGATCTGAAGACAATATGGGAACCTTCCTTCAGTTTCAGGAGGCAGTCATCAAGGCCCTAATGTTTGGCACTCAGGGAGGTGAGGGTCCCAGTACTTCTGAATCTGCCCATATTGTCCCAGGTCAACATTTCCCAGGACAGGCTCCCCAGACAGCGAGGACAGGACGATCACAAAAATGGTGCAGAGTATGCTCCAAGAGGGGAATCCGAAAGGACAAAGTTTACCATTGTGAAACCTGCCCTAACAAACCAGGCCTTTGCATTAAGGATTGCTTCAAAGCATACCACATGTCCACAAATTCATAAAATTTGTTTATACCCTGTTAACACAACACACTTTTATAAATCTGATGTACCCCGCACATCTTACATATAACACCACATTATAAATTCATACACCAGTAAAACAAAAAGAATTATAATCAATACTATAAAACTATGCCTCTAGATAAATTCAATCAGGTGTGTAGATTCCAAAATGGGGTCACTTGTGAGGGGTTTCCACTGTTTTAGGCACATCAGGGGCTATGCAAACGCAACATGACGCCTGCAGACCATTCCATCAAAATCTGCAATCCAAAACGTCACTCCTTCCATTCCGAGCCCTACCGTGTGCCAAAACAGTGGTTTTCACCCACATATGGGGTATCGGCGTACCCGTGAGAAATTGCACAACAACTTTTGGGGTCCATTTTCTCCTTTTACACTTGTGAAAATAAAAAAAATAATTGCTGAAAAACCATTTATGTGGAAAAAATGTGATTTTTTTTATTTTCACGGCTCTACGTTCTAAACTTCTGTGAAGCAGCTGGCAGTTCAAAGTGCTCATCACACAGCTAGATAAGGTCCTTGAAGGGTCTAGTTTCCAAAATGGAGTCACTTGTGGGGGTTTCCACTGTTTGGGCACATCACGGTCTCTGCAAACGCAACATGACGCCTGCAGACCATTCCATCAAAATCTGCAATTCAAAACGGCACTCCTTCCATTCCGAGCCCTGCCGTGTGCCCAAACAGTGGTTTTCCCCCACATAAGGGGTATCGGTGTACTTATGAGAAATTGCACAACAACTTTTGTGGTCCATTTTCTCCTTTTACACGTGTGAAAATAAAAAATTGTTGCTGAAAAATCATTTTTGTGACAAAAATGTGATTTTTTTTTCACGGCTCTACGTTCTAAACTACTGTAAAGCACCTGGGTGTTCAAAGTGCTCACCACATGGCTGGATAAGTTCCTTGAAGGTTCTAGTTTTCAAAATAGGGGCACATGTGGGGGTTTCCAATGTATAGGCACATCAGGGGTTCTTCAAACGCGACATGGTGTCAGCTATCAATTCCAATGAAATTTGCGTTCAAAAAGTCAAAAGGTGCTCTTTCCATTCCAAGCCCTGCTGTGCGCCCAAACAGTGGTTTTCCCCCACATATGGGGTATCGGCGTACTCAGGAGAAATTGCACAACAACTTTTGTGGTCCATTTTCTCCTTTTACACTTGTGAAAATAAAAAAATCATTGCTGAAAATCATTTTTGTGGAAAAAAGTTGATTTTTTTTCACGACTCTATGTTCTAAACTACTGTGAAGCACCTGGAAGTTCAAAGTGCTCAACACATAGCTTGATAAGTTCCTTGAAGGGTCTAGTTTTTATAATGGGGTCACTTGTGGGGGTCTTCCAATGTTTAGACACATCAGGGGCTCTTCAATCGTGACATGGCGTCCGCTATCAATTCCAACCAAATTTGAGTTCAAAAAGTCAAAAGGTGCTCCTTCCCTTCTGAGCCCTGCCGTGCGTCGAAAGAGTGGTTTTCCCCCACATATGGGGTATCAGCATACTCAGGAGAAATTGCACAACAAATTTTGTGGTCCATTTTCTTCTTTTACACTTATGAAAATAAAAAAATCGTTGCTGAAAAATCACTTTTGTGGAAAAAATGTAATTTTTTTTCACGGCTCTACGTTCTAAACTACTGTGAAGCACCTGGGAGTTCAAAATGCTCACCATACAGCTAGATAAGTTCATTGAATGGTCTAGTTTTCAAAATGGGGTCACTTGTGGGGGTTTTCCAATGTTTAGGCACATCAGGGGCTCTTCAAACACGACATGGCATCCGCTATCAATTCCAACCAAATTTGCTTTCAAAAAGTCAAAAGGTGCTCCTTCCCTTCCGAGCCCTGCCGTGCAACCAATCAGTGGTTTCCCCCCCATATGGGGTATCAGCGTACTCAGGAGAAAGTGCACAACAACGTTTGTGGTCCATTTTCTCCTTTTACGCTTGTGAAAATAAAAAAAATTGCTGAAAATCATTTTTGTGAAAAAAATTTGATTTTTTTTTTCACGGCTTTACATTCTAAACTACTATGAAGCACTTGGAAGTTCAAAGTGCTCACCACAGGGCTAATTAAGTTCCTTGAAGGACCACAAGAAAAAAAGAGACAGCGCCACAATGGATGGTGAAAAAATAGGAGCTTACATTTATTCTGCCTCCTGTAGCGACGTTTCGGTCAACAGACCTTTATCAAGCATCCGCTATCAATTCCAACCAAATTTGTGTTTAAAAAGTCAAAAGGTGCTCCTTCCCTTCCGAGCCCTGCCGTGTGTCCAAACAGTGGTTTTCCCCCACATATGGGATATCGGCGTATTCAGGAGAAATTGCACAACAAATTTTGTGGTTTATTTTCTCCTTTTACACTTGTGAAAATAAAAAAATCGTTGCTGAATGATAATTTTTGTGACTAAAAATTTAAATGTTCATTTTTTCCTTCCACGTTCCTTTAGCTCCTGTGAAGCACCTGAAGGGTTAATAAACTTCTTGAATGTGGTTTTGATCAGCTTGAGAGGTGCAGTTTTTAGAATGGTGTCACTTTGGGGTATTTACTTTCATGTTGACCCCTCAAAGTGACTTCAAATGTGATGTGGTCCCTAAAAAAATGGTTTTGTAAAATTTGTTGAAAAAATGAGAAATCACTGGTCAACTTTTAACCCTTATAACTTTGTAATGAAAAAACATTTTGGTTCCAAAATTGTGCTGATGTAAAGTAGACATGTGGGAAATATTATTAATTAACTATTTTGTGTAATATAGCTCTCTGATTAAGGGCACAAAAATTAAAAGTTTGAAAATTGCAAAATTTTCAAAATTTTTGCCAAATTTCCATTTTTTTCACAAATAAACTCAAGTCATATTGAGGAAATGTTGCTGGTATCATAAAGTACAATATGTCAGGCGAAAACAATCTTAGAATCAGTGGGATCCGTTAAAGCATTCCAGAGTTATTACCTCATAAAATGACAGTGGTCAGAAGTGTAAAAATTGGCTGGGTCAGAAAGGTGAAAACAGGCTGGGTCTTGAAGGGGTTAACCCCATCCTCTACTCCCCAGTGTTTACGTCAGTTGTTTATCTGTGCATTTTTGTATGATTGGTATTTTCCTGTATCCCTGTTCATATTACCTTGTTAGTCTTGTTGGTGTATTGAGGTACACTACTACTCCCCTCTTCCCTGGCTGGTACAGACTGAGGAAAAATTCGGTCACTAAGGCAAGGTTGGTGGCCCCGGCATCTTCACCATCAGAAGTAAACCAGGGAACAGGGTGAGCTAGGGCACCCCTAGTGTTAGGGACAGGGAAGGAACATCTGGTCCTGGGACACCCAACAACTAACCCTGGCGCATTTTAAAATGCGCGCGTGTCCAGCCTCCCGTGACGTCACGGCTTGTGATTGGTCGCGTCGCCCATGTGACCGCGACGCGACCAATCACAAAGCCGGAACGTAATTTTAAAATCCTGAAGGACCTGAAATTACGTCACGGCTTGCTGTGATTGGTCGCGTCGCGGCCACATGGGCGGCGCGCGACCAATCACAAGCCGGAACTTCACGTAAGGAAGTTAAAGCGCAAATTTTAAGCAAACAACGCTGCCGGTTCCCTCGGTAAGGTGCAGGCTGCGTCGGAGAGGTGAGTATAGCAATATTTTTTATTTTAATTCTTTATTTTACACATTAATATGGTTCCCAGGGCCTGAAGGAGAGTTTCCTCTCCTTCAGACCCTGGGAACCATCAGGAATACCGTCCGATACATGAGTCCCATTGACTTGTATTGGTATCGGGTATCGGTATCGGATTAGATCCGATACTTTGCCGGTATCGGCCGATACTTTCCGATACCGATACTTTCAAGTATCGGACGGTATCGCTCAACACTAGTCAGGAATAGATCAGGAACATTTCTTTCTTCTTTCAGCGACAGAAGAAGCAGCAGCAGTGATGGCTCAGGCTTCAAAAAGTCTGTGGCACCACAAGGCCCAGCAGATGCGCAAGAGAACAACACAGTGACCGCCACTCTGCAACATCTCTAATCTGGAATGAGGAAGTTCAGGGAGGTTGCTATGAGGTCAGACCGCATCTGTGCTCACTGATTTGTGTAATCAGACATCATTGTCAATCAGTGCTGAAACCGGTGACATTGCCATTGCCTAGCACCAGCCTATGATCGGTTTCTTGTGCCGGGCATCGCCTACTAGCAGGTAATTATGGTGATGCTATGGAGGTGTGGCGGTTGCCCTTAGTTCAGCAATATGCTGATATTGAGTATAGGCATGTCTTGGTGGTAATTGCGGTTGGCCCTTGGCCTTTTGTCTAGGGGTGTACATAGTGTATTATACTCTGCCTATATGTGAGCTCATAATTCTGGCCTCACTTAGTTCCCAGTGTCCTGGTATGTTCTGACACATACAACAATCCACAATGCATGTTATCAGCGTTTGCATATCTCCCTCTTGTTTGTTGTATTTATTTGGTGTTTGACCTCATGTTTGGTCATTATAATCAATAAATTATGAATTTTTCTATATCTGTTTGACCCTGTAATCATTTTGGTGTGTGGATTGTGATATGATCGGTGCTGTAATAGCACCGATCAAAGGCCGGACTTTAGTGTTTCAGGCAGTTTGAATGTTTGAAACACTGAAATCGTTATGATTGGCTGTTCAGAATTGAACAGCCAATCACAGCAACTGTAGTTGCAGGGGGGCTGAGAAACACCCCATGGCTACAAGCAAAGGTGCCCTGCTGTCTGAATCAGCAGGCACCTTAATGCGATCACCATATCTCCAATCTCGGTGCTGCCTTTTTGCCAGGATGTATCTATACGTCCAGTTTTGGGAATCCCTTCCCAGCCAAGACTCATGCATACATCTAAGATCGTTAAGGGGTTAAGTAAAATTGCTTTGTTCTTTATGCTTCCTGATATTTGGCTTTAACAAAATTCTATTGATATACTTAGTGCGGATTGAATGTGTTTTTGATACGTTTCCGTCTTGAAAATGCGCTACAAAATGCATGGAAAACTCAGCGCACCCACAATACAAATTGATATGCTGTGGATTTGAAACACTCAGTTTACACTGGGTAAAGAAAATCACTTTAGGCATGAAATCCCATCAATTTTGCTGGAGCTATAAGACTGTATTTTAACACAGAATAAATACGCAGCACCAAAAACTCCCCAAAAGCTTACCGTGGAAGCATAGTCTAAGAAATGCCCTGATCATACATTATTATGCCTCATTCAGATGTTTATTTTTCATGTACGTCTTAACACTGTTTTTCACATTTAGAACACTTGCCCATTATAATAAAAGGTACTTTTTACATATCCATGTTTTTTTTGCAGGTGTCCACAAAAAAAGCATGGAGACATGTCCATTTTAGAGTCCTAGATCAAAATAACCCATACAAGTTTATGGGTCTATAAACAGCTAGTGTTGAGCATTCCGATACCGCAAGTATCGGGTATCGGCCGATACTTGCGGGTATCGGAATTCCGATACCGAGATCCGATACTTTTGTGATATCGGGAATCGGTATCGGGATTAATAGCAATGTGTAAAATAAAGAATTAAAATAAAAAATATTGCTATACTCACCTCTCTGACGCAGCCTGCACCTCACCGAGGGAACCGGCAGCCTTCTTTGCTTAAAATGCGTGCGTTTACTGCCTTCCGTGATGTCACGGCTTCTGATTGGTCGCGTGCCGCCCATGTGACCGCGACGCGACCAATCACAACAAGCCGTGACGTAATTTCAGGTCCTGAATGCCTAATTCTAGGCAATCAGGATTTGAAAATTACGTCACGGCTTCTGATTGGTCGCGTGCCGCCCATGTGACCGCGACGCGACCAATCACAACAAGCCGTGACGTAATTTCAGGTCCTGAATGCCTAATTCTAGGCATTCAGGATTTGAAAATTACGTCACGGCTTGTGATTGGTCGCGTGCCGCCCATGTGACCGCGACGCGACCAATCACAAGCCGTGACGTAATTTTCAAATCCTGAATGCCTAGAATTAGGCATTCAGGACCTGAAAATTACGTCACGGCTTGTTGTGAATTGGTCGCGTCGCGGTCACATGGGCGGCACGTGACCAATCACAAGCCGTGATGTAATTTTCAAATCCTGAATGCCTAGAAATAGGCATTCAGGACCTGAAATTACGTCACGGCTTGTTGTGATTGGTCGCGTCGCCGTCACATGGGCGGCACGCGACCAATCAGAAGCCGTGACATCACGGAAGGCAGTAAACACGCGCATTTTAAGCAAATAAGGCTGCCAGTTCCCTCGGTAAGGTGCAGGCTGCGTCGGAGAGGTGAGTATAGCAATATTTTTTATTTTAATTTTTTATTTTACACAGTAATATGGATCCCAGGGCCTGAAGGAGAGTTTCCTCTCCTTCAGACCCTGGGAACCATCAGGGATACCGTCCGATACTTGAGTCCCATTGACTTGTATTGGTATCGGGTATCAGTATCGGATTAGATCCGATACTTTGCCGGTATCGGCCAATACTTTCCGATACCGATACTTTCAAGTATCGGACGGTATCGCTCAACACTATAAACAGCAGATGGATGGCATCCCAGTGTAATTATTTGTGCTGTCCATGATTAATATTGTAATAAATAGGAGAAACATTGTACCATATATACTCGAGTATAAGCTGACCCGAGTATAAGCCGAGACCCCTAATTTTGCCACAAAAATCTGGGATAACTTAAACTGAACCTGTCACCCCCAAAATCGAGGGTGAGGTAACCCCACCATCATCAGGGGCTTATCTACTGCATTCTGGAATGCTGTAGATAAGCCCCTGATGTATCCTGAAAGATGAGAAAAAGAGGTTAGATTATACTCACTCAGGGGCGGTCCCACTGCTGGTCCGATCCGATGGGTGTCGTGGTCCGGTCCAGCGCCTCCTATCTTCATCAGATGACGTCCTCTTCTGGTCTTCACGCTGCAGCTCCAGTGCAAGCATACTTTTTCTGCCCTGTTGAGGGAAGAGCAAAGTACTGCAGTGCGCAGGCGCCGGGCCTCTCTGACCTTTCCCGGCGCCTGTTCACTGCAGTACTTTGCGCTGCCCTCAACAGGGCAGACAAAGTACTCCTGTACTGGAGCTGCAGCGTGAAGACCAGAAGAGAACGTCATTTGATGAAGATAGGAGGTGCCAGACCGGACTGCGACGCCCACCGGATCGTACCGCCCGCCCAGGTGAGTATAATCTAACCTCTTTTTCTCATCTTTCAGGATGCATCGGCGGCTTATCTACAGCATTACAGAATGCTGTAGATAAGCACCTGATGCCGGTGGGCTTAGCTCATCTTGGAATTTGGGGGTGACAGGTTCCCTTTAATGACTCGAGTGTAAGCCTAGGATGGGAAATGCAGCAGCTACTGGTAAATTTCAAAAATAAAAATAGATACCAATAAGGCTGCCATCACACTAGCAGTATTTGGTCAGTATTTTACATCAGTATTTGTAAGCCAAAACCGGGAGTGGGTGATAAATGCAGAAGTTGTGCAAATGTTTCTATTATACTTTTCCTCTATTTATTCCACTCTTGGTTTTGGCTTACAAATACTGATGTAAAATACTGACCAAATACTGCTAGTGTGATGGCAGCCTAAAAGTAAAATGAATATTGATTCATCAGTAGGGTAAATGTTTTTGTATATCCATATTGAATCAGGAGCCCCATATAATGCTCCATAAAGGTCATGATGGGCCCATATAATGCTCCATAAAGTTCATTATGGGCCCATACAGTCTCCATAAAGTTGATTATAGCCCCATAAGATGCTCCATAGAAAATATGCCCCATATAATGATGAATAAAGGTTGATTATGGCCCCATAGAAAATATGCCACATGTAATGCTGCTTAAAAGTTGATTATGGCCCCATAAGATGCTCCATAGAAAATTTGCCCCATATAATGCTGTGCAAAGGTTGATTATGGCCCCATAAGATGCTCCATAGAAAATATGCCAAATGTAATGCATAAAGGTTGATTATGGCCCCATAAGATGCTCCATAGAAAATATGACACATATAATGCTGCAAAATATGTTTATTATGGCCCCATAAGATGCAGTTTATGCTGAAATATTTAACCGTGTTGTATATCTGCTACTGCTGCAATAAAAAAAAAAATGACATACTCACCTCTTGTCGCTGCCCACTGCTCCTCAGCGTCCTGTCTCTCCGCAGTGACTGTTCCGGCAGAGGGCGCACACTAACACGTCATTGCGCCCTCTGACCTGAAAATCACAGCAAGAGGACGCGGAAGACGGAGCCAGGTGGTGGAACGGGGACAGGTGAATATCGGAATGCTCACCCTCCCCGTTATACTCACCTGCTCCCGGTGCAGTCCCTGCTTCTCACTGACAGAAGGTCTCCAGGCACCGGCAGCTTCTTCCAGTGCTGAGCAGACACATAGTACCACTCATTAAAGTAATGAATATGCGCTCCACCCCTATGGGAGTGGAGTCGCGTCCATATTCATTACTTTATTGAGTGGTACCACGTGACCGCTGAACAAAGGAAGAGCTGCGGGAGAAGCAGGGACATGCGGAGACGTGCCGGGAGCAGGTGAGTATGATTTGACAGCTGCCGCTCCCCCTCCCCCACCGACCCCTTGGGACAATGACTCAAGTATAAGCAGAGAGGGGCACTTTCAGCCTAAAAAAATGGGCTGAAAACCTCGGCTTATACTCGAGTATATACGGTAAGTTATTCATTTACTTTTTCAAACGTGAAAATCAGTGATGAATCAGATGGTAAACACTGACACACTGACCAAACACTGATAAATCTAGGGAATTTTTTTGTATATCAGAAAAAGCATGCACATTTGAATGAGACCGGGTCCACATACCCACAAGTGTATTCTTGAGCCATAATTTTTGATCCACAATGTTCTGCTCGGTGGCTTCATTTTCATATGGAGGCATACAAAGGTTTTTTCACTTATTCATGTTGGTGGAGTGTCCACTGCTTTCTAATACAGAAATGTAGGGATTCCATATACAGCTCTGGCAAAAATTAAGAGACCACCACATCAAAACCCTGTCTTGGGCAGCCCAATCTCCAGACCTGAACCCCATTGAAAACCTCTGGAATGTAATCAAGATGATGGATAATCACAAGCCATCAAACAAAGAACTGCTTACATTTTTGCGCCAGGAGCAGTGTGAAAGACTGGTGGAAAACATGCAAAGAGGCATGAAAGCTGTGATTAAATGTGATTAAAAATCATGTTTATTCCACAAAATATTGATTTCTGAACTCTTCCTGAGTTAAAACATTACTATTGTTGTTTCTAAATGATTATGAACTTGTTTTCTTTGCATTATTTAGGTCTGAAAGCAGTGAGGTTTTTTTTATTTTGACCATTTGTCTTTGTCAGAAAAAAAATACAAAATGTATTGCTTTGAAATTCGGAGACATGTTGTCAGAAGTTTATAGACTAAAAGAACAATTTACATTTTACTCAAAAATATACCTATAAGGAGAAAATCAGACAAACTGAACATTTTGCAGTGGTCTCTTAATTTTTCCCAGATCTGTACTGTATAGTCTCTGTCTGGTGTGCATAAGGCTTAACAGTATAAAAATATTAAGTATTTATTGCATCAGGTTGTGCCACGAATCGAAATTCCAGGTTTCTTTTAGTTCCAGTTAGTTTGCTTTTCCATAATGTTATCTGGAAGGGGATGAAAACCACACAAAATATTCTTTTTAAAATGTGTGAGTAATTTTTGCTTGGGGTAATGAGACAATAACCATGCAGACACATTATAGCAATTTAGAGAAATACACTACAATACAATATGACTATTCATATATTGCACACACGTTTTCTGAAAACATTTTTGCATGGTTTTTAGCTATGGCTCTGTACCATAAATTGTATATGATCATTAAAACATATACAGTGTTCCATTTGTTATGTATTAGGGAGCGTTACGATTCGTTATTAATTCCCAACAAGAAGGGAAGTCACAGAACAACTTGCAGGTGATTCCAATTTAGCAAGATAACATAATAGCTGCGTATCCACATTTCTGTTTAACTCCTTAATGGCTAATCTCCCGTTATGATCTGGGATATAAACATGATTTGTAGGATGCAGTTCTTCAATAATGAAGCAATACTGTAAACGTGTACGCTTGTGAGGGGGGTGAGAACCTTAATGCAAGCTATAAACAACAGACAGACAACATTTTGGCAAACTGTTTTGCTTCTTGATCCTTCAATTGCTCACATTCCCATCAATTCATCATTATTTTGCTCAAACCCAGACCTAAAAGCACAGACTCCGGTTCTGCACACCACATCCAAGCATAGTTGAATATATTCCAGGCTAATATGCATTTTCCATAATAAACAATAAGGGCTTGTTCAGAGGAGCAAATTATATGAATGTGTGCTGATGCTGCACAAGGATCACACACTGACCAATGAAGTTCAATAGGGCTGCTCAGATGACAATTTTTTTTTTCTGATTATCAGATAAGACTCGTCTATACAAGTGTATAAAAAATTGGGTAATCCGTATAGCATCTAGTGTTGAGCATTCCGATACCGCAAGTAACGGGTATCGGCCGATATTTGCGGTATCGGAATTCCCGATACCGAGTTCCGAAACTTTCAGTATATCGGATACCGGAATCAGAAGTTCCCATAATTCACAGAGCCAGAATTCAGCCAATGAGGATTAATTATAAGTGTGGGCACATCCTGTTCTGCATGGTAGGCATGTAACTACTGGCATGGCTGTGATTGGCTGCTGAACTGATGTCATGATGCACTATAAAAGTCGCCACCGCCATTTTGGGTTCATTCTGCTGTGTATTCAGTTAGGGACAGGACGCTGTGTTCTGACTGAGGGCCAGTTTAGAGATAGCGATTTGCTTCATTGTGCTTTACCCAGGCTAATATAGCAACCGCTGTGTGAGAACCTTTTTTTGTCTTGCAGCACTGTTCACGGCTGTCTGCAAGGTGTCTGTGTGAGTGCAGCTCACTCTGTAGTCCAGTCTGCAGCCACCACTGGTTGTAGTCAGCTCAGGGTGCGTCACTGCCTCATACCGTTCCATTGTCCATCTTTCAAATAGTGCAGCCTGCTGCACATTTTTTCAAATTTATCCTATTAGTGGCTTTCCATCCGTATCCTGCTAGATTGTGGAAAAACACTACATAGGATTACATAGAGGAGTTTTTTTGGCCTTGCAGCGCCATTTACGGCTGTCTGCATGGTCTCCGTGTGAGTGCAGCTCACTCTGTAGTCTGTTCTGCCGCCACAGCCGGTTGTAGTAAGCTCAGGGTGGGTCACTGCCTCATACCGTTCCATTGTCCGTTTTTCAAATATAGCAGCCTGCTGCACATTTTTTCAAATTTATCCTATTACTGGCTTTCCATCCGTATCCTGCTTGATTGTGGAAAAACACTATATAGGATTACATAGAGGAGTTTTTTTGGCCTTGCAGCGCCGTTTACGGCTGTCTGCACGGTCTCCGTGTGAGTGCAGCTCACTCTGTAGTCTGTTCTGCCGCCACAGCCGATTGTAGTCAGCTAAGGGTGCGTCACTGCCTCATAACGTTCCATTGTCCGTTTTTCAAATAGTGCAGCCTGCTGCACATTTTTTCAAATTTATCCTATTAGTGGCTTTCCATCTGTATCCTGCTAGATTGTGGAAAAACACTATATAGGATTACATAGAGGAGTTTTTTTGGGTCTTGCAGCGCCGTTTACTGCTGTCTGCATAGTCTCCGTGTGAGTGCAGCTCACTCTGTAGTCTGTTCTGCCGCCACAGCCGGTTCTAGTCAGCTCAGGGTGTGTCACTGCCTCATACCGTTCCAGTGTCCGTTTTTCAAATAGTACAGCCTGCTGCACATTTTTTCAAATTTATCCTATTAGTGGCTTTCCATATCCGTATCCTGCTAGATTGTGGAAAAACACTTTATAGGATTACATAGAGGAGTTTTTTTGGCCTTGCAGCGCCGTTTGCGGCTGTCTGCACGGTCTCCGTGTGAGTGCAGCTCACTCTGTAGTCTGTTCTGCCACCACAGCCGGTTCTAGTCAGCTCAGGGTGCATCACTGCCTCATACCGTTCCAGTCTCCGTTTTTCAAATAGTGCAGCCTGCTGCACATTTTTTCAAATTTATCCTATTAGTGGCTTTCCATCCGTATCCTGCTAGATTGTGGAAAAACACTATATAGGATTACATAGAGGAGATTTTTTGGCCTTGCGGCGCCGTTAACGGCTGTCTGCATGGTCTCTGTGTGAGTGCAACTCAGTCTGTAGTCTGTTCTGCGGAAAAAACAATCAGTTAACAAAGTTCACCAAACACTCCACTTTAGAGTTGTGTAGGCCACATTAGCTCATATTAAAGTCTAGTCCACACTTGATAAAATTAGTGTTCCTTATACCTGTTAGCAGCTGTTCAGAAATAAGCACACTAAGCCCTTAGTACTTTTCTGCCTATCTTTATCAGTCTACCAAGATGAAGAAGGCAGGGAGTAAGGCACGTGGTCGTGGGCATGGAGGTGGAGCAGGGAGAGGACGTGGGGATTCTGTGCCTGCTACAGGCACCGATGACTCGTCATCATCCCCCAGTTTTAGCAGGGAACAGTCCTTCATGCGCAGCTTTGACGGAGCTCGCCATGCCCCGCTGCTGCGGGACGAACAAATTGAAGCCGTTGTCGGAAGGATGGCAGCTAACACATCGACTTCAATTAGTGCCACATCCTCTCAGGCACAGAGCACTGAAGAGCACCCATCTGTCTCTTCACCACCTGCCAAATTGCCCAGGCAGTCAGAGAGCCCAGGACAGCAGCTATCTCTACTTCTGTTCTCTGAATCTCTTGGCTTGGAAAGAGGGGGCCAGCCAAGCAGCATTGGAGAAATGGAAGAAGAGGCAGTATGCAGTGATGCCCAACAGCTTTTTCTCTCTGACTCTGAAGTGACTGGTGGGCCAGTGCCTCCGGTCAGCACACCTCAGTACGCATCTGATGATGAGACTCAGGTGCCACTTTCTGGTGCATACTGTGCTGCCGAGACTACCCAGGAGAAGCAGTTGGTGGAAGAGGGTAGTGTAGATGATGAGGTCCTTGACCCATCATGGCGTGAGGTACAGGAAGGTGGTGGGAGCAGCTCTGAGGAAGAGATTCCCCGAATGGCCCAAAGAGGGAGAGGGAGCGGGAAGAATGCGGTGCCTGTAGCCTCCACTTCAGCACCCGTTAGTGCACTCCCAAGACTTGCAGTGCCTGGTCCTTTTTTGACACAGTTGCAGATGACATTTGCTTTGTCAAATGAAAGGTGTGTCATCAGAAAGTCAAAAAAAGGAAAAGTGTCAGCAACCTCAATACCACAAATATGTGGAAACATGTGCGGACCAAGCACGCGGTGGAGTTACAAAAACACACTGAAGACCTAGGCCAACCTACAGCGGCACCTACCACCTCTTCAGCTCGTGTTGATGCCTCTTCCTCCAGCTCACACACAGCTGGTTCGGCTTCCTCACAGGATCGCCATGGAAGAACCTCTGGCACTGTTGTCTAGAGACCCACTGTAATTCCACCCACAGCACCACGTTCCCAGTCATCCTCACACTCCCAGCCCAGTCTGCAGCCATCAGTAGCACAGGCATGGGAGAAAAGGTGGCCATTCTTGGCAAACCACCCCCGAGCACAGGCTCTGAATGCTGGCATTGCAAAACTACTGGCCTTTGAAATGCTGTCATTCAGGCTGGTGGAGACTGACAGCTTCCGTAACTTGATGGCATTGGCAGTCCCACAATACAACGTGCCCAGCCACTTTTATTTCAGCAGGCAAGCCGTCCCTGCCCTGCAAAAGCATGTGGAGGGAAACATTAAACATGCGCTACTAAACGCCATCAGTAGCAAGGTCCACCTCACCACCGATGCGTGGACCAGTCACCATGGACAGGGATGATACCTTTCCCTCACTGCCCATTTGGTAAATGTTGTGGAGCCGGGTTCAGATCGTGCAAGTGGCGCAGGACGTGTTCTGCCAACTCCAAGGATTGCAGGAATCCAGTCTGTACACATTGACTCCTCCTCATACTCCAGTTCCTCAGAATCAGCGCTGCAGGAGCCGTCACAGTCCACCTCCACATGGACCCGTGAATGCTTACCTGTTACAACCAATATGACCACAGCTGTGGCCAAACGTCAACAGGCCATATTGAAATTAATTTCTTTGGGGAATCGAAGCCACACAGCGCAGGAGCTCTGGAATGCCATCAAGCAGGAGAGCGACGTGTGGTTTGTGCCAGCAAATCTCCAGCCAGGCATGGTAGTGTGTGACAATGGCCGAAATCTGGTGGCAGCTCTGGCCCTAGGCAAACTCACTCACATCCCATGTCTGGCACATGTGCTCAACTTGGTCGTTCAGAGTTTTTTGAGGAACTATCCGGATCTTGATGCACTGCTGCACAAGGTCCGCCTAGAGTGTGCTCACTTGTGTCGTTCCAGCATGGCAAAATCATGCAATGCAGCTCTCCAGCTCCGATTCCGCCTTCCAGAACATCGCATCATATGTGACCTACCCACCAGGTGGAATTCCACGTTACATATGTTGGAGCGGTTGTGTGAGCAGCAGCCAGCAGTAATGGAGTACCAGATGCATCAGGCGCAAAGAAGTCGCACTCCGCGCCGTTCAGACTTCACAACCACTGAGTGGGCCACTATGAAGGACGTCTGCCAGGTTTTGCATGCCTTCAATAATTCCACACGGATGGCGAGCGCAGATGATGCACTAGTCAGCATGACTGTCCCCCTTATCTGCCTGCTTGAAAGAACACTGCAAGTACTAAGGGATGATGTTGTGGAAGAGGTGGAGGATGAGGAGTCACCAATTCCATCTGCTTCTGGACAGTCAGCGCAACGTGGTTCCTCACAAAGGCCTAGGCAGGGGACACTTTGTGAGGAGGATGAGGAAGAGTCAATGGAGGAGGAAGACATCTGTCCAGAGGAGGGAGTAACAAAATTCTCCAGTAGTCAGTGTGTAGAGCGAGGGTGGGGTGATGCAGAGCAGGCAGAGATCACGCCTCAAGCAGGGGACAGCGTTTCTTGGCCAGTTGGCAGTCTGCAGCACATGGTTGATTTCATGCTGCAGTGCCTGAGAAACGACCGCCGCATCGCCCACATTCTCAACATGGCTGGTTATTGGGTGTACACCCTCCTAGATCCTTGCTACCGGGACAACTTACAAAGCCTCATAACACCATTGAACCGGGAGCGTAAAATGCGGGAGTACCAAGACACACTGGTGAATTCCATCATCCTCTCCAGTCCAACTGAGAGCAATGCTGCTAGTGCTTTAAAAAGCAGCTCAGTGCGTCGAGGCAGTGGAGGAAGCTCTGCACAAAGAGGGAACAGAAGCAGTGCCTCAGCACAAGGCAAGACCAGTATGGCCCAACTATGGCACAGTTTTGAGTGCCCTGTTGTGTATCCGCTTTTTGGGCTCCCCTGGTGGTTGCTGGTGGTACTGGTGACTTGTTTGCACTTTTCTGCTTCTGTTCACCTGCTTCCATCAGCGTTTGGGAGTTTCCTATTTAGCCTTGCTCTCCAGTCATTTCCTTGCCGGTCATCATTGTAACTAGAGCCTTTGGTTGCATGTTCCTGCTACTAGTCTGCTGATCAGCTAAGTGGACTTTGTCCTTTTGTTTTGTATCTTTAGTCCAGTTTGCAGTTTTTGTAATTCTCTGTAGCTGGAAGCTCTTGCGGGCTGAAATTGCCACTCCTGTGTCATGAGTTGACACAGGAGTCTTAAAGTAATTTCAGGATGGTTTTTTGAAAGGGTTTTCAGTTGACCGTGAAGTCCTCTTTTGTATCCTTCTGCTATCTAGTAAATGGACCTCTCTTTGCTAAATCTACTTTCATACTGTGTATGTCTTTTCCTCTTATTTCACCGTTATTACATGTGGGGGGCTGCTATCATCTTTTGGGGTATTTCCCTAGAGGTAAGCCAGGTCTGTTTCTTCCTCTACCAGGCTTAGTTAGTCCTCTGGCTGGCGCGTGACATTTAGGAAGCCGTAGGTATGCTCCCTGGCTACTATTAGTTGTGTGGTAGATTTAGCTCACGGTCAACTCGAGTTTCCATCACCCGAGAGCTCGTTCGTTATTTATATGTTTCTTACGTTCCCTTGCCATTGGGAACCATGACAGTATGACCGGCCATGTGTTAAACTTATTGGCAGAAGAAAGGAGAGAAAAAGGAAGTCTGTAAAAATTTTTTTTTTCTCTTTTTCCCTATGCTTGCTCCATAGTTGGATCAATTGTATTTCAGCTCTAATTACTGCCTTTGCCTTTCTCTCCTTATAATCCTTGAATGGCTCTGAGCTCACCTGTTTAAAGATGGATCCTCAGAGTTTGGCTGCAGGTTTAAATAATCTTGCTACGAAGGTTCAAAATTTACAAGATTTTGTTATGCATACTCCTATTTCTGAACCTAAAATCCCTACACCAGAGGTGTTTTCCGGAGATAGATTTCGGTTTCTGAATTTCAAATATAATTGTAAATTATTCCTTTCTCTCAGACCTCACTCCTCAGGAGATCCTGTCCAGCAGGTTAAGATTGTAATTTCCTTGCTGCGAGGTGACCCTCAAAATTGGGCATTTTCATTGGCACCAGGGGATCCTGCGTTGCTCAATGTGGATGCGTTTTTCCTGGCTTTAGGGTTGCTTTATGAGGAACCTAATTTGGAGATTCAAGCTGAAAAAGCTTTGATAGCCCTATCTCAAGGGCAAGATGAAGCTGAGATATACTGCCAAAAATTTCGTAAATGGTCTGTGCTTACTCAGTGGAATGAGTGCGCCTTAGCGGCAAATTTCAGAGAGGGCCTTTCTGATGCCGTTAAAGATGTTATGGTCGGGTTCCCTGCCCCTACAGGTCTGAATGAGTCCATGACAATGGCAATTCAGATTGATCGGCGTTTGCGGGAGCGCAAACCCGTGCACCATTTGGCGGTATCTTCTGAAGAGATGCCAGAGAAAATGCAATGTGACAGAATTATGTCCAGAAGCGAGCGGCAGAATTATAGGCGTAAAAATGGGTTATGCTTCTATTGTGGTGATTCTGCTCATGTTATATCGGCATGCTCTAAACGTACTAGGAAGGTTGACAAGTCTATTTCAATTGGCACTTTACAGTCCAAATTTATTTTGTCTGTAACCTTGATTTGTTCATTATCAGTTATTACCGTGGATGCCTATGTGGACTCTGGCGCCGCTCTGAGTCTTATGGACTGGTCCTTTGCCAGGCGCTGTGGGTTTGATTTAGAGCCTCTGGAAGTCCCTATACCTCTGAAGGGTATTGATTCTACACCTTTGGCTTGTAATAAACCACAGTTCTGGACGCAAGTGACTATGCGTATGACTCCAGACCATCAGGAGGTGATTCGCTTCCTTGTGTTGTACAATTTACATGATGTTTTGGTGCTTGGATTACCATGGTTACAGTCTCATAACCCAGTCCTTGACTGGAAAGCTATGTCTGTGTTAAGCTGGGGATGTCGGGGGGCTCATGGGGACACTCCTATGGTGCCCATTTCGTCATCTATTCCATCTGAGATTCCGGCATTTTTGTCTGATTATCGTGATGTTTTTGAAGAGCCTAAGATTGGTTCACTCCCTCCTCACAGGGATTGTGATTGCACCATAGATCTGATTCCTGGCAGTAAATTTCCAAAGGGTCGTTTGTTTAACCTGTCTGTACCTGAACATGCTGCTATGCGCGAGTATATTAAAGAGTCCCTGGAAAAGGGACATATTCGTCCTTCTTCATCACCTTTAGGAGCCGTTTTTTTCTTTGTCTCTAAAAAGGATGGCTCTCTGAGGCCTTGTATTGATTATCGACTCCTGAATAAAATTACAGTCAAATATCAGTATCCGTTGCCTTTGCTGACTGATTTGTTTGCTCGCATAAGGGGGGCTAAGTGGTTCTCTAAGATTGATCTTCGTGGGGCGTATAATTTGGTGTGGATTAAGCAGGGGGATGAGTGGAAAACAGCATTTAATACGCCTGAGGGCCATTTTGAGTATTTGGTAATGCCTTTCGGCCTTTCTAATGCACCTTCTGTCTTTCAGTCCTTAATGCATGATATTTTCCGTGAATATTTGGATAAATTTATGATAGTGTACTTGGATGATATTTTGATTTTTTCTGATGACTGGGAGTCTCATGTTCAGCAGGTCAGGAGGGTTTTTCAGGTTTTGCGGGAGAATTCTTTGTGTGTAAAGGGTTCAAAGTGTGTTTTTGGGGTTCAAAAAATTTCCTTTTTGGGGTACATTTTTTCCCCTTCTTCTATTGAGATGGACCCTGTCAAGGTTCGGGCTATTTACGACTGGACGCAGCCTACTTCTCTGAAGATATATATAGAAAAAACTCCGGCACACTCTCAGTAAATGAATTGCAAAGTTTCAAAATTTATTTTTCATCATGGTAAGAAGAAATGGGGTTTCAAAAGTTATGAATACACGAACACTTGATTTGGACACATATAATTCTTATCTCAACGTTTCGGCTAAAAAGACGCCTTTTTCAAGAGATTAAATGTCCTGCTGGAATATATACATAAAAAGGAAATAATTACACACATAAATAAAATGAAATAAAAAGAGACATCTTATCATGGGATACAAAGTGCACATGGGGTGAACCTTTTTCTCATGCGCCCCGTCTTCATATAGGGGGTCAAACCATTATAATGTCATTAGAAAAAATTATCCATATTACGTTTGTGGGAGGCTTGTAATATTGAAAAATATATAAATAAATTAATGCTTTTTAATCATTTGGAGAAATGACGGTAACCCCTGAAAACACATCAAACCAAGGGAAAAATGAAGGTAATCAAATCGTATATATGTATATATGTGTATACCAAATATGAGACATCTTCAATCCGTATGACAAATGTACTCAAAGAAACAATATGTCCATGCACTGCACCACAAAATATAGAGAAAATAAGGGTCATACTTATGGGTGTGACGAGCCTGGTAGGGAAACCCACTGTCAAAGATAAATGAAAAAAGGAACAAATGAACAATAGAATCAGCTGCGTGACAGCGCAAATATAGATGTCACAGCTATCTAACTACATGGCACATTCCGGCTCTCATGCGGCTGAAGTAAATACCTTGAGTGCAAAAGTCTCACTGAAAACTGGTGTCCGGAACGGAGGACCGGGGAACCGAGACCATCGTATGGAAGGCACATGGAGAAGACGGCGTGATGGCGGCTATATACCTGCTGTGAGTGAGCGTGTTTCCGGAAGAGAACGAGGCACGTGACCGGAAGTGAGGAAGCCGGAGAAAGC
This sequence comes from Ranitomeya variabilis, assembly GCF_051348905.1. Classification (NCBI taxonomy): domain Eukaryota; kingdom Metazoa; phylum Chordata; class Amphibia; order Anura; family Dendrobatidae; genus Ranitomeya; species Ranitomeya variabilis. The sequence continues at coordinate 528,787,121 of NC_135234.1, forward strand.
CGAGAGATGCCGAGGCAGTGCGCATGCGCCGTAATGCTGCAGCCGAGTGTTATGTTCCGCCCGTAAGCTGTTAGGACAAAGGGAAAAGAACTATAATAAAGACCTTGTTACAAACCAAATAATACATGCAGTGATAGCTATATCGTATTTAGGTGCGGTGACTGTACATATGGTGATCCATGGAAAAGGTACATATAAAACGAGGGGAATTTCAAAAGGGAGGAAATACCAAAGGGAGGACTTCAACAGCGACATGTTTAAATTGAACATGTGTGACCAAAGGGGCCCAGATTAGAACCCATCCAATAAGGGAGTCAAGACCTAATATAAATAAAAATTAAAATTAAAACATAAGTCAAAACATAAGTCAGACCCTCATACAGAGATTTATGACACGGTAAGTTACATGAGGCAATTAGTAAGAAACCTCATACTCTCTATTGAGGCCGAATGGAGATAGAGTCTGCAACGTGTGAATCCAAAAGGATTCCCTCTCCTTAAGTTTCCTTACTCTGTCACCCCCCCGTCTGAACAATGGTACATGGTCAATAATTTGATATTTTAACTGTGCTATAGTGTGGTTGTTTTGTGAAAAGTGAGCTGGAATTGGCAGAAGGGTTCTCCCACAACGAATGGTAGATTTGTGTTTGGAAATGCGGTCTCGGATATGCTGGGTGGTCTCTCCAACATATCCGAGACCGCAAGGACACTTGATCAAATACACTACAAACGAAGAATTACATGTAAAGTGCCCTTTAATAGGGAACCGTTTGCCAGACCGGGGATGAGTGAAAGAATCACCTTTGAGTATATTTGAACACTGGTGACAGCTCAAACATGGAAAGGTACCATTCCGTGGGGAAGAAAAAACCCTTTGTATAAATCCTTTATTAGTCGTGCCCACATCTGCCCTGATCAAATGGTCCCTAATGTTGGAGCAACGTTTACTGCACATAATCGGTTGTGTGTTGAACTCCTGTATACATGGATAAGCATTTTTTAAAATATCCCAATGTTGGAGAATGCATTTGTTGATAAGATGATTCAAGGGGTGAAACGTGCTAACAAAGGCCAATCGAGATGTTTTGGGTTGTGGTTCCAGCCGGGTGGTGTCTCTCTTGGGAAATAAGACGTGATCAGGATAGCCCCTATTTCTAAATTTGTTGTTCATTTCCTGGTGTCTGAGAGCCCCGGTCACAGGATTTGAGACAATCCTCTCTACCCGGTCGTGCTGGGATTTGGGGAGGGCTCTCTTCACATGGTGAGGGTGACAGCTCTCATACCTCAAAAGGCTATTTCGATCGGTAGGTTTAATAAACAAGTCTGTCTCGAGTAAATGATCTCTAGTAATAGTGACTCTGGTGTCCAAAAAGTTCATTGTGCAAAAATCGTAAGATAATGAAAAAGTTAAGCCAGATAGACCAGAGTTCAAATCTCTATGGAAAACCAAAAGAGAGTCCACGTCCCCATTCCAAATGAGAAAAATGTCATCTATATAACGGCGCCAATAAATGGCGTGAGAGACAAAATTGGAGTGGGTATAGACATGTGATATCTCAAATTGATCCATAAAAATGTTTGCGTAGGGGGGAGCCATGTTGCTCCCCATGGCAGTACCCCTCTTTTGAATGAAGAACTGGTCTTCGAACATAAAGAAATTACGAGTCAATACTAGAGTAAGACAATCTTTGCAAAAGTTTTGTTGTAGGTCAGTAAAATCTGTGTGACGGGTCAAAAAGGACATGACTGAATCAATTCCATCTGAGTGACGGATGCTGGTGTATAGACTATTAACGTCCATAGTCACTAAAATGCAATTGGTTGGTAATGTACCTATGTCTTTTAAAGAAGTAAGAAACTCCGTGGTATCCTTAAGATAGGATTTAATTTTGGGAACCAAGGGGGATAGGATCTTATCTAGTGTGATGGCCAGTGGGGATAGAAGTGATTCAGTGGATGCCACAATGGGCCGTCCTGGGGGCTTCGAGGGGTGCTTATGGATCTTGGGGAGGGTATAAAAGACCGGTGTTACCGGATGTTGTTTAATTAGGAATTCTCCCAGTTTTTTGTCTATTGTCCCCAAGGTAATGTAATGAGACACTAAATCCTTAATTTCCCTACCTATATCAAAGGTGGGGTTGTGATCAATAGGTAAATATGTGTCCACATCATTTAGTTGTGCTCTAATTTCGTCCATATAATACCCTCGGTCCAGTACCACTATCGAACCCCCCTTGTCGGCTGGTTTTATTATGATGTTTTTGTTCTCTTTGAGAGATGTCAGAGCCTGATTTTCTTCTATGGTAAGATTATGTTTAACTTGATAATCGCCCCTTTCTATAGATGTCAGCACTTTCCCAACGTCCTTTCTGACAAATTCTATGTAGGTTTCTACGGGGTGGTAAAGATGTGGTGGTTGAAAAGAACTACGTAGTCGTAAATCTAAGGCATTTAAAGTAAATTTGGGACCGGTAGAGTCCTGTACACTAGAGCAGGTGGCTGATTCTGTGGAGAAATGAGCTTTTAAACGAACATTTCTAAAAAAGCGACATAATTCTTGGTCCAACTGAAAAGAGTTAAACCGTGGGACCGGACAGAAACTCAGTCCTTTCTGCAGAACAGTCATTTCCGCGGGGGATAGACATGTGGAAGAGATATTGTAGACGATATTATTGGTGATCTCGTTACCTGTGATCTCGTTGCCATTCTGCGTTGCTCTTGTCCGTGTGCGCTGCCCCCTCCTCGTTTTCCTCTGTAAATACGTCCTGGACGTTGTTCTAAAAAAGTGGAACGGGAAGTACCAAAATCGCTCTCTGAGCTTGTAGAGAATGGACTGTAGTCCCTTCTTGCTGGTCTCCGATATCTGGAGTAGTTGGAAAATTGCCATTTGTAGACCTGGTTGTTCCTGTAGTCCTCGGTGTCACGTAGAAATTTGTTGCGTTTCTTTACTTGTAGATTATCCCGTAGGTCAGATGTAGATTTGTCGACTTTATCTTTTAACGCCTTGAAGTCCTCCGGTGAAGATGTGCTCTTGAGTTGTTGCTCCGTCGTTGAAATCCTGGAACTCAAATCTGTAATTTCCTTTTGTAGAAAGTCAATGGTTAATATTATCAAGTCCATGGAACATTTGTTCAATATTGCTTCAAATTTACCACAATATTCCGTATTGTCCTGAAACAGGGTGGGTCTAAGAGGGACCCTCAGCCCCCTGGGTATACATTGGACTCGATGGTACTCCGCCAGAGTTATACTGTGGAGATCTAAAGCTGTATACCGTTTTACATCTTTTTCATAGTCCCTAGTACGTAACTCCTCAGAAGGGGTATGCAAAAAAGTACCGGATGTGGTAATTTGAGAAATAATATTAGCGGCCTCTTCCTGGTTATACGATAAGGTAGAAAAAGACATTGATTCTGGTAGGAGCTACCTTCAAAATAATCATAAAATATCACGATGAGGAAGGTGCTCACTATAATGTTTCAAGGTGCTCAGGAGAAAAACAGATATATATAGAAAAAACTCCGGCACACTCTCAGTAAATGAATTGCAAAGTTTCAAAATTTATTTTTCATCATGGTAAGAAGAAATGGGGTTTCAAAAGTTATGAATACACGAACACTTGATTTGGACACATATAATTCTTATCTCAACGTTTCGGCTAAAAAGACGCCTTTTTCAAGAGATTAAATGTCCTGCTGGAATATATACATAAAAAGGAAATAATTACACACATAAATAAAATGAAATAAAAAGAGACATCTTATCATGAGATACAAAGTGCACATGGGGTGAACCTTTTTCTCATGCGCCCCGTCTTCATATAGGGGGTCAAACCATTATAATGTCATTCGAAAAAATTATCCATATTACGTTTGTGGGAGGCTTGTAATATTGAAAAATATATGCTTTTTAATCATTTGGAGAAATGACGGTAACCCCTGAAAACACATCAAACCAAGGGAAAAATGAAGGTAATCAAATCGTATATATGTATATATGTGTATACCAAATATGAGACATCTTCAATCCGTATGACAAATGTACTCAAAGAAACAATATGTCCATGCACTGCACCACAAAATATAGAGAAAATAAGGGTCATACTTATGGGTGTGACGAGCCTGGTAGGGAAACCCACTGTCAAAGATAAATGAAAAAAGGAACAAATGAACAATAGAATCAGCTGCGTGACAGCGCAAATATAGATGTCACAGCTATCTAACTACATGGCACATTCCGGCTCTCATGCGGCTGAAGTAAATACCTTGAGTGCAAAAGTCTCACTGAAAACTGGTGTCCGGAACGGAGGACCGGGGAACCGAGACCATCGTATGGAAGGCACATGGAGAAGACGGCGTGATGGCGGCTATATACCTGCTGTGAGTGAGCGTGTTTCCGGAAGAGAACGAGGCACGTGACCGGAAGTGAGGAAGCCGGAGAAAGCCGAGAGATGCCGAGGCAGTGCGCATGCGCCGTAATGCTGCAGCCGAGTGTTATGTTCCGCCCGTAAGCTGTTAGGACAAAGGGAAAAGAACTATAATAAAGACCTTGTTACAAACCAAATAATACATGCAGTGATAGCTATATCGTATTTAGGTGCGGTGACTGTACATATGGTGATCCATGGAAAAGGTACATATAAAACGAGGGGAATTTCAAAAGGGAGGAAATACCAAAGGGAGGACTTCAACAGCGACATGTTTAAATTGAACATGTGTGACCAAAGGGGCCCAGATTAGAACCCATCCAATAAGGGAGTCAAGACCTAATATAAATAAAAATTAAAATTAAAACATAAGTCAAAACATAAGTCAGACCCTCATACAGAGATTTATGACACGGTAAGTTACATGAGGCAATTAGTAAGAAACCTCATACTCTCTATTGAGGCCGAATGGAGATAGAGTCTGCAACGTGTGAATCCAAAAGGATTCCCTCTCCTTAAGTTTCCTTACTCTGTCACCCCCCCGTCTGAACAATGGTACATGGTCAATAATTTGATATTTTAACTGTGCTATAGTGTGGTTGTTTTGTGAAAAGTGAGCTGGAATTGGCAGAAGGGTTCTCCCACAACGAATGGTAGATTTGTGTTTGGAAATGCGGTCTCGGATATGCTGGGTGGTCTCTCCAACATATCCGAGACCGCAAGGACACTTGATCAAATACACTACAAACGAAGAATTACATGTAAAGTGCCCTTTAATAGGGAACCGTTTGCCAGACCGGGGATGAGTGAAAGAATCACCTTTGAGTATATTTGAACACTGGTGACAGCTCAAACATGGAAAGGTACCATTCCGTGGGGAAGAAAAAACCCTTTGTATAAATCCTTTATTAGTCGTGCCCACATCTGCCCTGATCAAATGGTCCCTAATGTTGGAGCAACGTTTACTGCACATAATCGGTTGTGTGTTGAACTCCTGTATACATGGATAAGCATTTTTTAAAATATCCCAATGTTGGAGAATGCATTTGTTGATAAGATGATTCAAGGGGTGAAACGTGCTAACAAAGGCCAATCGAGATGTTTTGGGTTGTGGTTCCAGCCGGGTGGTGTCTCTCTTGGGAAATAAGACGTGATCAGGATAGCCCCTATTTCTAAATTTGTTGTTCATTTCCTGGTGTCTGAGAGCCCCGGTCACAGGATTTGAGACAATCCTCTCTACCCGGTCGTGCTGGGATTTGGGGAGGGCTCTCTTCACATGGTGAGGGTGACAGCTCTCATACCTCAAAAGGCTATTTCGATCGGTAGGTTTAATAAACAAGTCTGTCTCGAGTAAATGATCTCTAGTAATAGTGACTCTGGTGTCCAAAAAGTTCATTGTGCAAAAATCGTAAGATAATGAAAAAGTTAAGCCAGATAGACCAGAGTTCAAATCTCTATGGAAAACCAAAAGAGAGTCCACGTCCCCATTCCAAATGAGAAAAATGTCATCTATATAACGGCGCCAATAAATGGCGTGAGAGACAAAATTGGAGTGGGTATAGACATGTGATATCTCAAATTGATCCATAAAAATGTTTGCGTAGGGGGGAGCCATGTTGCTCCCCATGGCAGTACCCCTCTTTTGAATGAAGAACTGGTCTTCGAACATAAAGAAATTACGAGTCAATACTAGAGTAAGACAATCTTTGCAAAAGTTTTGTTGTAGGTCAGTAAAATCTGTGTGACGGGTCAAAAAGGACATGACTGAATCAATTCCATCTGAGTGACGGATGCTGGTGTATAGACTATTAACGTCCATAGTCACTAAAATGCAATTGGTTGGTAATGTACCTATGTCTTTTAAAGAAGTAAGAAACTCCGTGGTATCCTTAAGATAGGATTTAATTTTGGGAACCAAGGGGGATAGGATCTTATCTAGTGTGATGGCCAGTGGGGATAGAAGTGATTCAGTGGATGCCACAATGGGCCGTCCTGGGGGCTTCGAGGGGTGCTTATGGATCTTGGGGAGGGTATAAAAGACCGGTGTTACCGGATGTTGTTTAATTAGGAATTCTCCCAGTTTTTTGTCTATTGTCCCCAAGGTAATGTAATGAGACACTAAATCCTTAATTTCCCTACCTATATCAAAGGTGGGGTTGTGATCAATAGGTAAATATGTGTCCACATCATTTAGTTGTGCTCTAATTTCGTCCATATAATACCCTCGGTCCAGTACCACTATCGAACCCCCCTTGTCGGCTGGTTTTATTATGATGTTTTTGTTCTCTTTGAGAGATGTCAGAGCCTGATTTTCTTCTATGGTAAGATTATGTTTAACTTGATAATCGCCCCTTTCTATAGATGTCAGCACTTTCCCAACGTCCTTTCTGACAAATTCTATGTAGGTTTCTACGGGGTGGTAAAGATGTGGTGGTTGAAAAGAACTACGTAGTCGTAAATCTAAGGCATTTAAAGTAAATTTGGGACCGGTAGAGTCCTGTACACTAGAGCAGGTGGCTGATTCTGTGGAGAAATGAGCTTTTAAACGAACATTTCTAAAAAAGCGACATAATTCTTGGTCCAACTGAAAAGAGTTAAACCGTGGGACCGGACAGAAACTCAGTCCTTTCTGCAGAACAGTCATTTCCGCGGGGGATAGACATGTGGAAGAGATATTGTAGACGATATTATTGGTGATCTCGTTACCTGTGATCTCGTTGCCATTCTGCGTTGCTCTTGTCCGTGTGCGCTGCCCCCTCCTCGTTTTCCTCTGTAAATACGTCCTGGACGTTGTTCTAAAAAAGTGGAACGGGAAGTACCAAAATCGCTCTCTGAGCTTGTAGAGAATGGACTGTAGTCCCTTCTTGCTGGTCTCCGATATCTGGAGTAGTTGGAAAATTGCCATTTGTAGACCTGGTTGTTCCTGTAGTCCTCGGTGTCACGTAGAAATTTGTTGCGTTTCTTTACTTGTAGATTATCCCGTAGGTCAGATGTAGATTTGTCGACTTTATCTTTTAACGCCTTGAAGTCCTCCGGTGAAGATGTGCTCTTGAGTTGTTGCTCCGTCGTTGAAATCCTGGAACTCAAATCTGTAATTTCCTTTTGTAGAAAGTCAATGGTTAATATTATCAAGTCCATGGAACATTTGTTCAATATTGCTTCAAATTTACCACAATATTCCGTATTGTCCTGAAACAGGGTGGGTCTAAGAGGGACCCTCAGCCCCCTGGGTATACGTTGGACTCGATGGTACTCCGCCAGAGTTATACTGTGGAGATCTAAAGCTGTATACCGTTTTACATCTTTTTCATAGTCCCTAGTACGTAACTCCTCAGAAGGGGTATGCAAAAAAGTACCGGATGTGGTAATTTGAGAAATAATATTAGCGGCCTCTTCCTGGTTATACGATAAGGTAGAAAAAGACATTGATTCTGGTAGGAGCTACCTTCAAAATAATCATAAAATATCACGATGAGGAAGGTGCTCACTATAATGTTTCAAGGTGCTCAGGAGAAAAACAGATATATATAGAAAAAACTCCGGCACACTCTCAGTAAATGAATTGCAAAGTTTCAAAATTTATTTTTCATCATGGTAAGAAGAAATGGGGTTTCAAAAGTTATGAATACACGAACACTTGATTTGGACACATATAATTCTTATCTCAACGTTTCGGCTAAAAAGACGCCTTTTTCAAGAGATTAAATGTCCTGCTGGAATATATACATAAAAAGGAAATAATTACACACATAAATAAAATGAAATAAAAAGAGACATCTTATCATGGGATACAAAGTGCACATGGGGTGAACCTTTTTCTCATGCGCCCCGTCTTCATATAGGGGGTCAAACCATTATAATGTCATTCGAAAAAATTATCCATATTACGTTTGTGGGAGGCTTGTAATATTGAAAAATATATGCTTTTTAATCATTTGGAGAAATGACGGTAACCCCTGAAAACACATCAAACCAAGGGAAAAATGAAGGTAATCAAATCGTATATATGTATATATGTGTATACCAAATATGAGACATCTTCAATCCGTATGACAAATGTACTCAAAGAAACAATATGTCCATGCACTGCACCACAAAATATAGAGAAAATAAGGGTCATACTTATGGGTGTGACGAGCCTGGTAGGGAAACCCACTGTCAAAGATAAATGAAAAAAGGAACAAATGAACAATAGAATCAGCTGCGTGACAGCGCAAATATAGATGTCACAGCTATCTAACTACATGGCACATTCCGGCTCTCATGCGGCTGAAGTAAATACCTTGAGTGCAAAAGTCTCACTGAAAACTGGTGTCCGGAACGGAGGACCGGGGAACCGAGACCATCGTATGGAAGGCACATGGAGAAGACGGCGTGATGGCGGCTATATACCTGCTGTGAGTGAGCGTGTTTCCGGAAGAGAACGAGGCACGTGACCGGAAGTGAGGAAGCCGGAGAAAGCCGAGAGATGCCGAGGCAGTGCGCATGCGCCGTAATGCTGCAGCCGAGTGTTATGTTCCGCCCGTAAGCTGTTAGGACAAAGGGAAAAGAACTATAATAAAGACCTTGTTACAAACCAAATAATACATGCAGTGATAGCTATATCGTATTTAGGTGCGGTGACTGTACATATGGTGATCCATGGAAAAGGTACATATAAAACGAGGGGAATTTCAAAAGGGAGGAAATACCAAAGGGAGGACTTCAACAGCGACATGTTTAAATTGAACATGTGTGACCAAAGGGGCCCAGATTAGAACCCATCCAATAAGGGAGTCAAGACCTAATATAAATAAAAATTAAAATTAAAACATAAGTCAAAACATAAGTCAGACCCTCATACAGAGATTTATGACACGGTAAGTTACATGAGGCAATTAGTAAGAAACCTCATACTCTCTATTGAGGCCGAATGGAGATAGAGTCTGCAACGTGTGAATCCAAAAGGATTCCCTCTCCTTAAGTTTCCTTACTCTGTCACCCCCCCGTCTGAACAATGGTACATGGTCAATAATTTGATATTTTAACTGTGCTATAGTGTGGTTGTTTTGTGAAAAGTGAGCTGGAATTGGCAGAAGGGTTCTCCCACAACGAATGGTAGATTTGTGTTTGGAAATGCGGTCTCGGATATGCTGGGTGGTCTCTCCAACATATCCGAGACCGCAAGTACACTTGATCAAATACACTAGTGTATTTGATCAAGTGTCCTTGCGGTCTCGGATATGTTGGAGAGACCACCCAGCATATCCGAGACCGCATTTCCAAACACAAATCTACCATTCGTTGTGGGAGAACCCTTCTGCCAATTCCAGCTCACTTTTCACAAAACAACCACACTATAGCACAGTTAAAATATCAAATTATTGACCATGTACCATTGTTCAGACGGGGGGGTGACAGAGTAAGGAAACTTAAGGAGAGGGAATCCTTTTGGATTCACACGTTGCAGACTCTATCTCCATTCGGCCTCAATAGAGAGTATGAGGTTTCTTACTAATTGCCTCATGTAACTTACCGTGTCATAAATCTCTGTATGAGGGTCTGACTTATGTTTTGACTTATGTTTTAATTTTAATTTTTATTTATATTAGGTCTTGACTCCCTTATTGGATGGGTTCTAATCTGGGCCCCTTTGGTCACACATGTTCAATTTAAACATGTCGCTGTTGAAGTCCTCCCTTTGGTATTTCCTCCCTTTTGAAATTCCCCTCGTTTTATATGTACCTTTTCCATGGATCACCATATGTACAGTCACCGCACCTAAATACGATATAGCTATCACTGCATGTATTATTTGGTTTGTAACAAGGTCTTTATTATAGTTCTTTTCCCTTTGTCCTAACAGCTTACGGGCGGAACATAACACTCGGCTGCAGCATTACGGCGCATGCGCACTGCCTCGGCATCTCTCGGCTTTCTCCGGCTTCCTCACTTCCGGTCACGTGCCTCGTTCTCTTCCGGAAACACGCTCACTCACAGCAGGTATATAGCCGCCATCACGCCGTCTTCTCCATGTGCCTTCCATACGATGGTCTCGGTTCCCCGGTCCTCCGTTCCGGACACCAGTTTTCAGTGAGACTTTTGCACTCAAGGTATTTACTTCAGCCGCATGAGAGCCGGAATGTGCCATGTAGTTAGATAGCTGTGACATCTATATTTGCGCTGTCACGCAGCTGATTCTATTGTTCATTTGTTCCTTTTTTCATTTATCTTTGACAGTGGGTTTCCCTACCAGGCTCGTCACACCCATAAGTATGACCCTTATTTTCTCTATATTTTGTGGTGCAGTGCATGGACATATTGTTTCTTTGAGTACATTTGTCATACGGATTGAAGATGTCTCATATTTGGTATACACATATATACATATATACGATTTGATTACCTTCATTTTTCCCTTGGTTTGATGTGTTTTCAGGGGTTACCGTCATTTCTCCAAATGATTAAAAAGCATTAATTTATTTATATATTTTTCAATATTACAAGCCTCCCACAAACGTAATATGGATAATTTTTTCGAATGACATTATAATGGTTTGACCCCCTATATGAAGACGGGGCGCATGAGAAAAAGGTTCACCCCATGTGCACTTTGTATCCCATGATAAGATGTCTCTTTTTATTTCATTTTATTTATGTGTGTAATTATTTCCTTTTTATGTATATATTCCAGCAGGACATTTAATCTCTTGAAAAAGGCGTCTTTTTAGCCGAAACGTTGAGATAAGAATTATATGTGTCCAAATCAAGTGTTCGTGTATTCATAACTTTTGAAACCCCATTTCTTCTTACCATGATGAAAAATAAATTTTGAAACTTTGCAATTCATTTACTGAGAGTGTGCCGGAGTTTTTTCTATATATATCTGTTTTTCTCCTGAGCACCTTGAAACATTATAGTGAGCACCTTCCTCATCGTGATATTTTATGATTATTTTGAAGGTAGCTCCTACCAGAATCAATGTCTTTTTCTACCTTATCGTATAACCAGGAAGAGGCCGCTAATATTATTTCTCAAATTACCACATCCGGTACTTTTTTGCATACCCCTTCTGAGGAGTTACGTACTAGGGACTATGAAAAAGATGTAAAACGGTATACAGCTTTAGATCTCCACAGTATAACTCTGGCGGAGTACCATCGAGTCCAACGTATACCCAGGGGGCTGAGGGTCCCTCTTAGACCCACCCTGTTTCAGGACAATACGGAATATTGTGGTAAATTTGAAGCAATATTGAACAAATGTTCCATGGACTTGATAATATTAACCATTGACTTTCTACAAAAGGAAATTACAGATTTGAGTTCCAGGATTTCAACGACGGAGCAACAACTCAAGAGCACATCTTCACCGGAGGACTTCAAGGCGTTAAAAGATAAAGTCGACAAATCTACATCTGACCTACGGGATAATCTACAAGTAAAGAAACGCAACAAATTTCTACGTGACACCGAGGACTACAGGAACAACCAGGTCTACAAATGGCAATTTTCCAACTACTCCAGATATCGGAGACCAGCAAGAAGGGACTACAGTCCATTCTCTACAAGCTCAGAGAGCGATTTTGGTACTTCCCGTTCCACTTTTTTAGAACAACGTCCAGGACGTATTTACAGAGGAAAACGAGGAGGGGGCAGCGCACACGGACAAGAGCAACGCAGAATGGCAACGAGATCACAGGTAACGAGATCACCAATAATATCGTCTACAATATCTCTTCCACATGTCTATCCCCCGCGGAAATGACTGTTCTGCAGAAAGGACTGAGTTTCTGTCCGGTCCCACGGTTTAACTCTTTTCAGTTGGACCAAGAATTATGTCGCTTTTTTAGAAATGTTCGTTTAAAAGCTCATTTCTCCACAGAATCAGCCACCTGCTCTAGTGTACAGGACTCTACCGGTCCCAAATTTACTTTAAATGCCTTAGATTTACGACTACGTAGTTCTTTTCAACCACCACATCTTTACCACCCCGTAGAAACCTACATAGAATTTGTCAGAAAGGACGTTGGGAAAGTGCTGACATCTATAGAAAGGGGCGATTATCAAGTTAAACATAATCTTACCATAGAAGAAAATCAGGCTCTGACATCTCTCAAAGAGAACAAAAACATCATAATAAAACCAGCCGACAAGGGGGGTTCGATAGTGGTACTGGACCGAGGGTATTATATGGACGAAATTAGAGCACAACTAAATGATGTGGACACATATTTACCTATTGATCACAACCCCACCTTTGATATAGGTAGGGAAATTAAGGATTTAGTGTCTCATTACATTACCTTGGGGACAATAGACAAAAAACTGGGAGAATTCCTAATTAAACAACATCCGGTAACACCGGTCTTTTATACCCTCCCCAAGATCCATAAGCACCCCTCGAAGCCCCCAGGACGGCCCATTGTGGCATCCACTGAATCACTTCTATCCCCACTGGCCATCACACTAGATAAGATCCTATCCCCCTTGGTTCCCAAAATTAAATCCTATCTTAAGGATACCACGGAGTTTCTTACTTCTTTAAAAGACATAGGTACATTACCAACCAATTGCATTTTAGTGACTATGGACGTTAATAGTCTATACACCAGCATCCGTCACTCAGATGGAATTGATTCAGTCATGTCCTTTTTGACCCGTCACACAGATTTTACTGACCTACAACAAAACTTTTGCAAAGATTGTCTTACTCTAGTATTGACTCGTAATTTCTTTATGTTCGAAGACCAGTTCTTCATTCAAAAGAGGGGTACTGCCATGGGGAGCAACATGGCTCCCCCCTACGCAAACATTTTTATGGATCAATTTGAGATATCACATGTCTATACCCACTCCAATTTTGTCTCTCACGCCATTTATTGGCGCCGTTATATAGATGACATTTTTCTCATTTGGAATGGGGACGTGGACTCTCTTTTGGTTTTCCATAGAGATTTGAACTCTGGTCTATCTGGCTTAACTTTTTCATTATCTTACGATTTTTGCACAATGAACTTTTTGGACACCAGAGTCACTATTACTAGAGATCATTTACTCGAGACAGACTTGTTTATTAAACCTACCGATCGAAATAGCCTTTTGAGGTATGAGAGCTGTCACCCTCACCATGTGAAGAGAGCCCTCCCCAAATCCCAGCACGACCGGGTAGAGAGGATTGTCTCAAATCCTGTGACCGGGGCTCTCAGACACCAGGAAATGAACAACAAATTTAGAAATAGGGGCTATCCTGATCACGTCTTATTTCCCAAGAGAGACACCACCCGGCTGGAACCACAACCCAAAACATCTCGATTGGCCTTTGTTAGCACGTTTCACCCCTTGAATCATCTTATCAACAAATGCATTCTCCAACATTGGGATATTTTAAAAAATGCTTATCCATGTATACAGGAGTTCAACACACAACCGATTATGTGCAGTAAACGTTGCTCCAACATTAGGGACCATTTGATCAGGGCAGATGTGGGCACGACTAATAAAGGATTTATACAAAGGGTTTTTTCTTCCCCACGGAATGGTACCTTTCCATGTTTGAGCTGTCACCAGTGTTCAAATATACTCAAAGGTGATTCTTTCACTCATCCCCGGTCTGGCAAACGGTTCCCTATTAAAGGGCACTTTACATGTAATTCTTCGTTTGTAGTGTATTTGATCAAGTGTCCTTGCGGTCTCGGATATGTTGGAGAGACCACCCAGCATATCCGAGACCGCATTTCCAAACACAAATCTACCATTCGTTGTGGGAGAACCCTTCTGCCAATTCCAGCTCACTTTTCACAAAACAACCACACTATAGCACAGTTAAAATATCAAATTATTGACCATGTACCATTGTTCAGACGGGGGGGTGACAGAGTAAGGAAACTTAAGGAGAGGGAATCCTTTTGGATTCACACGTTGCAGACTCTATCTCCATTCGGCCTCAATAGAGAGTATGAGGTTTCTTACTAATTGCCTCATGTAACTTACCGTGTCATAAATCTCTGTATGAGGGTCTGACTTATGTTTTGACTTATGTTTTAATTTTAATTTTTATTTATATTAGGTCTTGACTCCCTTATTGGATGGGTTCTAATCTGGGCCCCTTTGGTCACACATGTTCAATTTAAACATGTCGCTGTTGAAGTCCTCCCTTTGGTATTTCCTCCCTTTTGAAATTCCCCTCGTTTTATATGTACCTTTTCCATGGATCACCATATGTACAGTCACCGCACCTAAATACGATATAGCTATCACTGCATGTATTATTTGGTTTGTAACAAGGTCTTTATTATAGTTCTTTTCCCTTTGTCCTAACAGCTTACGGGCGGAACATAACACTCGGCTGCAGCATTACGGCGCATGCGCACTGCCTCGGCATCTCTCGGCTTTCTCCGGCTTCCTCACTTCCGGTCACGTGCCTCGTTCTCTTCCGGAAACACGCTCACTCACAGCAGGTATATAGCCGCCATCACGCCGTCTTCTCCATGTGCCTTCCATACGATGGTCTCGGTTCCCCGGTCCTCCGTTCCGGACACCAGTTTTCAGTGAGACTTTTGCACTCAAGGTATTTACTTCAGCCGCATGAGAGCCGGAATGTGCCATGTAGTTAGATAGCTGTGACATCTATATTTGCGCTGTCACGCAGCTGATTCTATTGTTCATTTGTTCCTTTTTTCATTTATCTTTGACAGTGGGTTTCCCTACCAGGCTCGTCACACCCATAAGTATGACCCTTATTTTCTCTATATTTTGTGGTGCAGTGCATGGACATATTGTTTCTTTGAGTACATTTGTCATACGGATTGAAGATGTCTCATATTTGGTATACACATATATACATATATACGATTTGATTACCTTCATTTTTCCCTTGGTTTGATGTGTTTTCAGGGGTTACCGTCATTTCTCCAAATGATTAAAAAGCATTAATTTATTTATATATTTTTCAATATTACAAGCCTCCCACAAACGTAATATGGATAATTTTTTCGAATGACATTATAATGGTTTGACCCCCTATATGAAGACGGGGCGCATGAGAAAAAGGTTCACCCCATGTGCACTTTGTATCCCATGATAAGATGTCTCTTTTTATTTCATTTTATTTATGTGTGTAATTATTTCCTTTTTATGTATATATTCCAGCAGGACATTTAATCTCTTGAAAAAGGCGTCTTTTTAGCCGAAACGTTGAGATAAGAATTATATGTGTCCAAATCAAGTGTTCGTGTATTCATAACTTTTGAAACCCCATTTCTTCTTACCATGATGAAAAATAAATTTTGAAACTTTGCAATTCATTTACTGAGAGTGTGCCGGAGTTTTTTCTATATATATCTGTTTTTCTCCTGAGCACCTTGAAACATTATAGTGAGCACCTTCCTCATCGTGATATTTTACTTCTCTGAAGAGTCTCCAGAAATTCTTGGGCTTTGCTAATTTTTATCGTCGATTTATAGCTGGTTTTTCTGGCGTTGCTAAACCTCTGACGGATTTGACTAAAAAGGGTGCTGATGTTGCCAATTGGTCCCCTGCTGCCGTGGAGGCCTTTCGGGAGCTTAAGCGCCGCTTTTTGTCTGCTCCTGTGTTGCGCCAGCCTGATGTTTCCCTTCCCTTTCAGGTTGAGGTCGATTCTTCCGAGATTGGAGCGGGGGCGGTTTTGTCGCAGAAAAGTCCCGACTGCTCAGTGATGAGACCTTGTGCGTTCTTTTCGCGAAAATTTTCGGCCGCCGAGCGAAACTATGATGTTGGTAATCGGGAGCTTTTGGCCATGAAGTGGGCATTTGAGGAGTGGCGTCATTGGCTTGAGGGTGCCAAACATCAGGTGGTAGTTTTGACTGATCACAAGAATTTAATTTATTTGGAGTCTGCCAGGCGCCTGAATCCTAGACAGGCACGTTGGTCGTTGTTCTTTTCCCGGTTTAATTTTGTGGTCTCGTACTTACCGGGTTCTAGGAATGTGAAGGCAGATGCTCTTTCTAGGAGTTTTGAGCCTGACTCTCCTGGGAATTCTGAACCTGCTGGTGTCCTTAAGGATGGAGTGGTTTTGTCTGCTGTCTCTCCTGATTTGCGACGTGCTTTGCAAGAATTTCAGGCGGATAGACCTGATCGTTGTCCGTCTGGTAGACTGTTTGTTCCTGATGAGTGGACCACTAGACTCATCTCGGAAGTTCATTCTTCTACTCTGGCAGGTCATCCGGGTATTTTTGGCACCAGAGATTTGGTGGCTAGATCCTTCTGGCGGCCTTCCCTGTCTCGAGATGTGCGTGTTTTTGTGCAGTCTTGCGATGTGTGTGCTCGGGCCAAGCCTTGTTGTTCTAGGGCTAGTGGGTTGTTGTTGCCCTTGCCTATTCCGAAGAGGCCTTGGACGGACATCTCTATGGACTTTATCTCGGACCTCCCTGTTTCTCAGAAGATGTCTGTCATCTGGGTGGTGTGTGACCGTTTTTCTAAAATGGTTCATTTGGTGCCATTGCCTAAGTTGCCTTCCTCATCTGAGTTGGTCCCTCTGTTTTTTCAAAATGTGGTTCGCCTGCATGGTATTCCGGAAAACATCGTTTCTGACAGGGGTACCCAGTTCGTGTCTAGATTTTGGCGGGCAGTCTGTGCCAGGTTGGGCATTGATTTGTCTTTTTCGTCTGCATTCCATCCTCAGACCAATGGCCAGACGGAACGAACTAATCAAACTTTTGAGACTTATTTGAGGTGTTTTGTGTCTGCGGATCAGGATGATTGGGTTGCCTTTCTGCCGTTGGCGGAGTTTGCTCTTAATAATCGGGCTAGTTCTGCCACTTTGGTTTCTCCTTTCTTTTGCAATTCAGGGTTTCATCCGCGTTTTTCATCTGGTCAGGTTGAATCTTCGGATTGTCCTGGAGTGGATGCGGTAGTGGATCGGTTGCATCAGATTTGGGGACAAGTGGTGGATAATTTGGAATTGTCCCAGGAGAGGACTCAGCAGTTTGCTAACCGCCGTCGTCTTGTTGGCCCCCACCTTCGTGTTGGGGACTTGGTGTGGTTGTCTTCCCGTTTTGTCCCTATGAGGGTTTCTTCTCCTAAATTTAAGCCTAGGTTCATCGGTCCTTATAGGATTTTGGAGATTCTTAACCCTGTCTCCTTTCGTTTGGACCTCCCGACATCTTTCGCTATCCATAATGTGTTCCATCGGTCGCTGTTGCGGAGATATGAGGTACCGGTGGTTCCTTCTACTGAACCTCCTGCTCCTGTGCTGGTGGAGGGTGAATTGGAGTACGTGGTAGAAAAGATCTTGGACTCCCGTATTTCCAGACGGAGACTTCAATATCTGGTTAAATGGAAGGGCTATGGTCAGGAAGATAATTCTTGGGTAACTGCCTCTGATGTTCATGCCTCGGATTTGGTTCGTGCCTTTCATAGGGCTCATCCAGATCGCCCTGGCGGTTCTTGTGAGGGTTCGGTGCCCCCTCCTTAAGGGGAGGGTACTGTTGTGTATCCGCTTTTTGGGCTCCCTGTCATGATCTCAATGGCAAGAGAACATAGCTTCAGCATATATCTAGGAACTAGCTCTTGGAAGATGGAAACTGAGCTGACCATGAACTAAACCTAACGCACAACTAGCAGTGGCCGGGTAGCATGCCTACGTTGATTCTAGATGCCCAGCACCAGCCGGAGGACTAAATAAAGCTAGCAGAGGAAAATATTAGTCCTAGCTCACCTCTAGAGAAATACCCCGAAAGGAGACAGAGGCCCCCCACATGTATTGTCGGTGAGTAAAGATGAAATAACAAACGTAGTATGAAAATAGGTTTAGCAAATTTGAGGTCCACTTACTACATAGCAGAAGACAGAAAGGACACTTTCATGGTCAGCTGAAAACCCTATCAAAACACCATCCAGAAATTACTTTAAAACTCTGGCATTAACTCATAACACCAGAGTGGCAATTCCTGTTCACAAGAGCTTTCCAGACACAGTAACGAAACTACAGCTGTGAACTGGAACAAAAATGCAAAAACAAACATGGACAAGAGTCCAACTTATCTAGTAGTTGTCTAGGAGCAGGAACAAGCACAGAGAGGCTTCTGATAACATTGTTGACCGGCAAGCAACTAACAGAGCAGCAAGGTTATATAGCGACTCCCACATCTTGATGGGAACAGGTGAACAGAGAAGATGAAGACACCAGTTCAATTCCACCAGTAGCCACCGGGGGAGCCCAGAATCCAAATTCACAACAGTACCCCCCCCCTCAAGGAGGGGGCACCGAACCCTCACCAGAACCACCAGGGCGATCAGGATGGGCCCTATGAAAGGCACGAACCAGATCAGAGGCATGAACATCAGATGCATTCACCCAAGAATTATCCTCCTGGCCGTATCCCTTCCACTTGACCAGATACTGGAGTCTCCGTCTGGAAACACGAGAGTCTAAGATTTTCTCCACAACGTACTCCAACTCACCCTCAACCAACACCGGAGCAGGAGGCTCAACGGAAGGCACAACCGGTACCTCATACCTGCGCAATAATGACCGATGAAAAACGTTATGAATAGAAAAGGATGCAGGGAGGTCCAAACGGAAGGAAACAGGGTTAAGAATCTCCAATATCTTATACGGGCCGATGAACCGAGGCTTAAACTTAGGAGAAGAGACCCTCATAGGGACAAAACGAGAAGACAACCACACCAAATCCCCAACACAAAGCCGAGGACCAACACGACGGTGGCGGTTGGCAAAAAGCTGAGTCTTCTCCTGGGACAACCTCAAATTGTCCACCACCTGCCCCCAGATCTGATGCAATCTCTCCACCACAGCATCCACTCCAGGACAATCCGAAGATTCCACCTGACCAGAGGAAAATCGAGGATGAAACCCCGAATTACAGAAAAACGGGGACACCAAAGTGGCAGAGCTGGCCCGATTATTGAGAGCGAACTCCGCCAATGGCAAAAAAGCAACCCAATCATCCTGGTCAGCAGACACAAAACACCTCAGATATGTCTCCAGGGTCTGATTAATCCGCTCGGTCTGGCCATTAGTCTGAGGATGGAAAGCGGATGAAAAAGATAAATCTATGCCCATCCTAGCACAGAATGCCCGCCAAAATCTAGACACGAATTGGGTCCCTCTGTCAGAAACGATATTCTCAGGAATACCATGCAAACGAACAACATTTTGAAAAAACAGAGGAACCAACTCGGAAGAAGAAGGCAACTTGGGCAGAGGAACCAAATGGACCATCTTAGAAAAACGGTCACACACCACCCAGATGACAGACATCTTCTGAGAAACAGGCAGATCTGAAATAAAATCCATCGAGATGTGCGTCCAAGGCCTCTTAGGAATAGGCAAGGGCAACAATAATCCACTAGCCCGAGAACAACAAGGCTTGGCCCGAGCACAAACGTCACAAGACTGCACAAAGCCTCGCACATCTCGTGACAGGGAAGGCCACCAGAAGGACCTTGCCACCAAATCCCTGGTACCAAAAATGCCAGGATGACCTGCCAACGCAGAAGAATGAACCTCAGAGATGACTCTACTGGTCCAATCATCAGGAACAAACAGTTTATCAGGTGGGCAACGATCAGGTCTATCCGCCTGAAACTCCTGCAAGGCCCGCCGCAGGTCTGGAGAAACGGCTGACAATACCACTCCATCCTTAAGGATACCTGTGGGCTCAGAGTTACCAGGCGAGTCAGGCTCAAAACTCCTAGAAAGGGCATCCGCCTTAACATTCTTAGAACCCGGTAGGTATGACACCACAAAATTAAACCGAGAGAAAAATAATGACCAGCGCGCCTGTCTAGGATTCAGGCGCCTGGCGGTCTCAAGATAAATCAAATTTTTGTGGTCAGTCAATACCACCACCTGATGTCTGGCCCCCTCAAGCCAATGGCGCCACTCCTCAAAAGCCCACTTCATGGCCAAAAGCTCCCGATTCCCAACATCATAATTCCGCTCAGCGGGCGAAAATTTACGGGAAAAGAAGGCACAAGGCCTCATCACGGAGCAGTCAGAACTTTTCTGCGACAACACTGCCCCAGCTCCGATCTCAGAAGCGTCGACCTCAACCTGAAAAGGTAGAGCAACATCAGGCTGACGCAACACAGGGGCAGAGGAAAAACGGCGCTTAAGCTCCCGAAAGGCCTCCACAGCATCAGGGGACCAATCAGCAACATCAGCACCCTTCTTAGTCAAATCGGTCAATGGCTTAGCAATATCCCAAAAAGGAAATCCTCTGTACCCCAAAAACACACTTAGAACCCTTCACACACAAAGAATTAGACCGCAAAACCTGAAAAACCATCCTGACTTGCTGGACATGAGAGTCCCAGTCATCCGAAAAAATCAGAATATCATCCAGATACACAATCATAAATTTATCCAAATAATCGCGAAAAATATCATGCATAAAGGACTGGAAAACTGACGGAGCATTTGAAAGACCAAAAGGCATCACCAAATACTCAAAGTGGCCCTCGGGCGTATTAAATGCGGTTTTCCACTCATCCCCCTGCCTGATTCGCACCAAATTATACGCCCCACGAAGGTCAATCTTAGAGAACCACTTGGCCCCCTTTATGCGAGCAAACAAATCAGTCAGCAACGGCAATGGGTATTGATATTTAACAGTGATCTTATTCAAAAGCCGATAATCAATACATGGTCTCAAAGAGCCGTCTTTTTTTGACACAAAGAAAAAACCGGCTCCTAAGGGAGATGACGATGGACGAATATGTCCCTTTTCCAAGGACTCCTTTATATATTCTCGCATAGCAGCATGTTCAGGCACAGACAAATTAAATAAACGACCCTTTGGGTATTTACTACCCGGGATTAAATCTATGGCACAATCGCACTCTCGGTGCGGAGGTAACGAACCAAGCTTGGATTCTTCAAAGACGTCACAATAGTCAGACAGGAACTCAGGAATTTCAGAGGGAATAGATGATGAAATGGAAACCACAGGTACATCCCCATGAGTCCCCTTACATCCCCAGCTCAACACAGACATAGCTCTCCAGTCGAGGACTGGGTTGTGAGATTGCAGCCAAGGCAATCCTAGCACCAAATCATCATGTAGATTATACAACACCAGAAAGCGAATAATCTCCTGGTGATCCGGATTAATACGCATAGTTACTTGTGTCCAGTATTGTGGTTTATTATTAGCCAATGGGGTGGAGTCAATCCCCTTCAGAGGAATAAGAGTCTCCAAAGGCTCTAAATCATACCCACAGCGTTTGGCAAAGGACCAATCCATAAGACTCAAAGCGGCGCCAGAGTCGACATAGGCGTCCGTGGTAATAGATGACAAAGAGCAAATCAGGGTCACAGATAGAATAAACTTAGACGGTAAGGTGCAAATGGAAACAGATTTATCAAGCTTTTTAGTGCGCTTAGAGCATGCTGATATAACATGAGTAGAATCACCACAATAGAAACACAACCCATTTTTCCGTCTAAAATTCTGCCGCTCGCTTCGGGACAGAATTCTATCACACTGCATACTCTCTGGCGACTTCTCAGTGGACACCGCCAGATGGTGCACTGGTTTGCGCTCCCGCAAACGCCTATCGATCTGAATAGCCATTGTCATGGACTCATTCAGACCCGCAGGCACAGGGAACCCCACCATAACATCCTTAATGGCATCAGAGAGACCCTCTCTGAAAGTCGCCGCCAGGGCGCACTCATTCCACTGAGTAAGCACAGACCATTTACGGAATCTTTGGCAGTAAATTTCCGCTTCATCTTGCCCCTGAGATAGGGACATCAAAGTTTTTTCTGCCTGAAGCTCCAAATGAGGTTCGTCATAAAGCAACCCCAAGGCCAGAAAAAACGCATCCACATTGAGCAACGCAGGATCCCCTGGTGTCAATGAAAAAGCCCAGTCTTGAGGGTCGCCCCGGAGCAAGGAAATCACAATCCTGACCTGCTGTGCAGGGTCTCCGGCAGAGCGAAATTTCAAGGACAAAAATAATTTGCAATTATTTCGAAAATTCTGAAACCCAGATCTATTCCCCGAGAAAAATTCAGGCAAAGGAATTCTCGGCTCAGATACAGGTGCATGACAAACAAAGTCTTGCAAATTTTGTACCTTCGTGGCGAGATTATTCAAACCTGCAGTTACACTCTGAAGATCCATTGCAAACAGGTGGACACAGAGCCATTCAAAGATTAGAAGGAGAGAAAAAAAAAAAAAAAAAATTTCAGCAGACTACTTATTTCTCTCCTTTCTCAGCCAAGGATTTTAACCCTTTAGTGGGCCGGTCAAACTGTCATGATCTCAATGGCAAGAGAACATAGCTTCAGCATATATCTAGGAACTAGCTCTTGGAAGATGGAAACTGAGCTGACCATGAACTAAACCTAACGCACAACTAGCAGTGGCCGGGTAGCATGCCTACGTTGATTCTAGATGCCCAGCACCAGCCGGAGGACTAAATAAAGCTAGCAGAGGAAAATATTAGTCCTAGCTCACCTCTAGAGAAATACCCCGAAAGGAGACAGAGGCCCCCCACATGTATTGTCGGTGAGTAAAGATGAAATAACAAACGTAGTATGAAAATAGGTTTAGCAAATTTGAGGTCCACTTACTACATAGCAGAAGACAGAAAGGACACTTTCATGGTCAGCTGAAAACCCTATCAAAACACCATCCAGAAATTACTTTAAAACTCTGGCATTAACTCATAACACCAGAGTGGCAATTCCTGTTCACAAGAGCTTTCCAGACACAGTAACGAAACTACAGCTGTGAACTGGAACAAAAATGCAAAAACAAACATGGACAAGAGTCCAACTTATCTAGTAGTTGTCTAGGAGCAGGAACAAGCACAGAGAGGCTTCTGATAACATTGTTGACCGGCAAGCAACTAACAGAGCAGCAAGGTTATATAGCGACTCCCACATCTTGATGGGAACAGGTGAACAGAGAAGATGAAGACACCAGTTCAATTCCACCAGTAGCCACCGGGGGAGCCCAGAATCCAAATTCACAACAGCTCCCCTGGTGGTTGCTGGTGGTACTGGTGACTTGTTTGCACTTTTCTGCTTCTGTTCACCTGCTTCCATCAGCATTTGGGAGTTTCCTATTTAGCCTTGCTCTCCAGTCATTTCCTTGCCGGTCATCATTGTAACCAGAGCCTTCGGTTGCATGTTCCTGCTACTAGTCTGCTGATCAGCTAAGTGGACTTTGTCCTTTTGTTTTGTATCTTTAGTCCAGTTTGCAGTTTTTGTAATTCTCTGTAGCTGGTAGCTCTTGCGGGCTGAAATTGCCACTCCTGTGTCATGAGTTGACACAGGAGTCTTAAAGTAATTTCAGGATGGTTTTTTGAAAGGGTTTTCAGTTGATCGTGAAGTCTTCTTTTGTATCCTTCTGCTATCTAGTAAATGGACCTCTCTTTGCTAAATCTACTTTCATACTGTGTATGTCTTTTCCTCTTATTTCACCGTTATTACATGTGGGGGGCTGCTATCATCTTTTGGGGTATTTCCCTAGAGGTAAGCCAGGTCTGTTTCTTCCTCTACCAGGCTTAGTTAGTCCTCCGGCTGGCGCGTGGCATTTAGGAAGCCGTAGGTATGCTCCCTGGCTACTATTAGTTGTGTGGTAGATTTAGCTCACGGTCAACTCGAGTTTCCATCACCCGAGAGCTCGTTCGTTATTTATATGTTTCTTACGTTCCCTTGCCATTGGGAACCATGACAGTGCCCGCCACAAATGTCTACACCATCACAGACAGCTCCAGTCAGCAGGAGGCAACGTTTCCGTCAGATGGTGACGGACTACATGTCTTGCCCTCTAAATGTACTCCCAGACGGCTCTTCCCCCTTCAAGTTTTGGGTCTCTAAGCTGGATACATGGCCAGAGCTTAGCCAGTATGCATAGGAGGTGCTGGCTTGCCCTGCTGCTAGTGTATTATCGGAACGTGTCTTTAGTGCCGCAGGTGGTGTACTAACAGACCGTCGCATGTGACTATCCTCCGATAACGTTGACTGGCTTACTTTTCTGAAAATGAACAAGGCCTGGATCTCGCAGGAATTTGCCAGTCCTCTTCCAGATTAAATAATTGGTTGGCTACAGTATCGAGGTCTCCTGTTGTGTTCATGTTTCTTGTTATGATCTGGTGGCCTAGGAGCAGCATGAGACGTACTCTGGAGAAGGTGGTACCTGTACTGACCGCAGACCCTGAACTTAACACCGCAACTAGAAGTAGCCGTGGAATGTACCTAACACTCCCTAGACATCTCGACACAGCCGGAGGACTAAATACCCCTAGAGATAGAAAAGGGAAAACTATCTTGCCTCAGAGAAAATCCCCAAAGGATAGACAGCCCCCCACAAATATTGACTGTGAGAGGAGAGGGAAATAACATACGCAGACTGAAATCAGGATTTAGCAAAGGAGGCCGCTTCTAGCTAAATAGAAAGGATAGGACAGAGTACTATGCGATCAGTATTAAAAGACTAGAAAATATCCACCACAGAAAATACAAAATCTCCACATCTAACTAAAGATATGGAGGGTATATCTGCATCTCCAGAGATACCAGCTTGGCTGAACAAATCCTTATACAGACCAAGCTGGACAAGACAAAACATGGAAAATAACTGAACAATAAGACCACAGCATGTGGACAGCAAAATCAAGGCCAGAACTTATCTTTGTTGAAAAGAACTGCAAAGCAGAAGAGACCAGGCAGGGATGTGAATCCTCCAAGAACAATGGGCAACTGGCCCTGACTAAAGGGTGAAGCAAGACTAAATAGCCCTGTCCAAATTGCAAAAAGTGAAAACACCTGATAAATGCTTCGTTCATGCTTGATTCAGAGACAGCAGCGCTACCACTTACAACCACCGGAGGGAGCCCAAGAGCAGAATTCACAAAACTGCTCCCCTGCTGTGTGTGCAGCAATCACTCAAGTCTGTTCCTCCTGTTGTCCCTGGGCTCCAATACCACCAGTTGCTGCCCGGAAGTGCTGTCTGCACAGAGAAAAACACAAGCTCCAGTGTTAGTGGGGTTCAGTATCGCCAGCGGCTCCCCTGCTGTGTGTGCGGCAATTGCTCAAGTCTGCTCCTCCTGCTGTCCCTGGGCTCCAACACTGCCAGTTGCTGCCCGGAAGTGCCGTTTGCACAGTCAACACTTGCTGCCGTGTTATTGGGTTTCAGTAACGTCAGCTGATCCCCAGCTGTGTATCCGGCAATGTGTCCTGCGACCTTCACGCTGACACAACAACAGAAATTAAAGGGAACCTGTCACCCCCCAGGCATTTGTAGCTAGAAGAGCCACCTTGTGCAGCACTAATGCTGCATTTGGACAAGGTGGCTCTCTTAGTTTTTCTCCTTGCACACGCTGAAGCTAACATTTGTAAAATGTGTCTCCTCATACCTTCAAACCGTCCCGGAGGTGGGACTTTCCTTCTTAATGAGATGCAGCACAGCCGGCATTCCTACCCCCTTGGCGCCGTGAGCCGCCTCCTCAGCGTTGTTTGAATCGGTCCAGGAGCCTGCGCTGTTATGTTCAACCTTGGGCATGTGCAGTTAGCGCTGCCTGTCTTCTGACATCATTTGGTGTCAGGCTGGCTGCGCCTGTGTTTCCGCCCTGCCAGAGATCACGCCCCGCAGTGTCTTATTTATTCACACTGCGGGGCTGAGATTCATAGGCATGCCCAGTGCATAACTTCACCTCTCACTCATCTCCTTCCGCCTTCTTCAGACTGTGCGGCGTCACGGCCGTGGCATGTGATTAGGGATCAGGTGATGCCGCACACTCTGAAGAAGGAGGAAGGAGATGAGTTAGAGAGGCTAAGATATGCACTGCGCAAGGTCATGAATCCCAGCCCCGCAGTGTGAATAAATCAGGAGACACTGCGGGGCTGGGATTCATGGGCATGCACAGAGCATATCTTCGCCTCTCACTCATCTCCTTCCGCCTTCTTCAGACTGTGCGGCGTCACGGCCGTGGCATGTGATTAGGGATCAGCTGATGCTGCACACTCTGAAGAAGGCAGAAGGAGATGAGTTTGAGGGGCTAAGATATGCACAGCGCAAAGCCATGAATCCCAGCCCCGCAGTGTGAATAAATCAGAAGACACTGTGGGGCCTGATCTCGGGCAGCGCGACCGCACAGGCGCAGTCAGGCTGACATCAAATGATGTCAGAAGACGGGCAGCGCTAACTGCGCATGGCCAAGGGATAACATAACAGCGCCGACTCCGGTACACAAACATGAACGCTCAGAAGGCTGCGCCCGGCGCTAAGGGGGTATGAATGACAGCTGTGCTGCGTCTCATTAAGAAGGAAAGTCCCACCTCTGGGACAGTTTCACGGTATGAGGGGCCTAATTTTCTAAGTGTTTCGTTCAGCGTGTGCAAGGAGCATAATTAAAAGAGCCACCTTTTCCTTGTGCAGCATTACTGCTGCACAAGGTGGCTCTTCTAGTTGCTAACGCCTGAGGGGGGTTAAAGGTTCCCTTTCAACTTGCTCCAATTAGGCCTCAACCTAACCTCTGCTTCTCCTTTATTCCCTGGGCTCCAACACTGCCAGTTGCTGCTCAGAAGTGTCTTTGGCACAGGTACTCCCTCCTGCCCAGCCCGGTTCCAGGACGCCAGCTGTTTCCGGGTAGTGTCAAGGTCAGTTTGCCTCCAATACATTGTCCTGTCATGTTGCAGTTGGGTTAGCTGACTCTATGGTGCCTGCAGTTTAGGTGCTTCCTATGTGAGCTGCGGAAACTGGCAATCAAGGCTGGTTCTGTAGTGCCAATAGGACAAGCTCCCCCTGTAGGACTGTGGATTTTCGATAACTACGGCTGGCTCGTGGCCTAGCAACTTTTGTTTTAACTGTGGACCTTCTGCTGCCTATCTGAGTTCCAGCACCATTACCTGGTTCTTAGGAAGACAATCTTGAATAAGTCCCCCTGGTTCCAGTACCATCAGCTGGTTCCGGACAGAGCCTTTGGCTTAGGTGCCTACTTCTGGATATCCGAGTTCCACTAACATCAGGTGGGCCTTGGTAGTGCTTTCTGGCATGGGTACCTCCTGCTTAGTAACCGGGTTCCAGTAGCGTCAGCTGGTCCTCGGTAGTTCCATTGGCTCTTGCACCTTCAGCTACCCATCCGGGTTCCAGAACCGTCAGCTGGTTCTCAACAGTGTCTTTTGCTCTTGTACCTTCTGCTCTCCATCCTGGTTCCAGTACCGTCAGCTGGTTCCCGGCAGAGCCTTTGGCTTAGGTGCCTCCTTCTGGGTATCTGAGTTCCACCAACGTCAGGTGGTCCTTGGTAGTGCTTTCTGGCACGGGTACCTCCTGCTTAGTAACCGGGTTCCAGTAGCGTCAGCTGGTCCTCGGTAGTTTTATTGGCTCTTGTACCTTCAGCTACCCATCTGGGTTCCAGAACCGTCAGCTGGTTCTCAACAGTGTCTTTTGCTCTTGTACCTTCTGCTCTCCATCCTGGTTCCAGTACCGTCAGCTGGTTCCCAGCAGAGCCTTTGGCTTAGGTGCCTCCTTCTGGGTATCTGAGTTTCACCAACGTCAGGTGGTCCTTGGAAGTGCTTTCTGGCACTGGTACCTCCTGCTTAGTAACCGGGTTCCAGTACCGTCAGCTGGTCCTCGGTAGTTCCATTGGCTCTTGTACCTTCGGCTACCCATCCGGGTTCCAGTACCGTCAGCTGGTTCTCGGCAGTGTCTTTGGCTCTTGTACCTTCTTGTTCCCCATCCTGGTTCCAGTACCATCAGCTGGTTCTGGGCAGAGCCTTTGGCTTAGGTGCCTCCTTCTGGGTATCCGAGTTTCACCAACATCAGGTGGTCCTTGGTAGTGCTTTTTGGCATGGGTACCTCCTGCTTAGTAACCGGGTTCCAGTACCGTCAGCTGGTCCTCGGTAGTTCCATTGGCTCTTGGACCTTCGGTTAGCCATCCATGTTCCAGTACCATCAGCTCTTTCTCGGCATTTCCTCAGCCTTCTTGTAACTTCTGCTACATTTCCAAGTTCAAGACCATAAAGACAACGACCCTGAAGACCACCCCTAAGATGACGACGACAACCCCAGAGACGACGACCCCTGAGACGACGACCCTGGAGATGACGACCCTGAAGACCACCCCGAAAAATGACGACGACCCTAGAGATGACGACCCTGGAGACGACGACCCTGAAGACAGAGAAGCAGAAGAACAAGAAGCTGCAGAACAAAGAGCAGAAGAACATTAAGCATAAGACTAAAAATCAGAGCTAAAGATATTATCTAAATTATAAGCAGAAGAAGACTAAGCAGTGTATGGGGGTGAGTCCATTCCTCCTCATGGTGCCCTGTTGTGAATTCTGTTGTGGGTTCTGCTCTTGGGCTCCCTCCGGTGGTTATAAGTGGTAGTGCTGCTGTTTGTCCTTCACAGCAGTCATCAGGTGCTTCCACTTTGGACGGGGCTATTTAGTCTGGCTTCACCCTTTAGTGAGTGCCAGTTGTCCATTGTTTTTCTGGAGGATTCACATCTCTGCTTGGTTTCTCCTGCTGGATTGTCCAAATCATCAAAGATAAGTCCTGGCTTTGTTTTTGCAGTCCACATGCGGTGGACTTTATAGTTCAGTGAATTGCTATGTTTTTTCTTGTCCAGCTTTGTCTGTGTAAGGATTTATTCAGCCAAGCTGGAAGCTCTGGAGTCGCAGAGTTACCCTCCATGCCTTTAGTTAGGTGTGGAGATTTTTTGTATTCTCTGTGGTGGATTTTTGTAGTATTTTAATACTGACCGCACAGTACTCTGTCCTGTCTTTTCTTTCTAGGTAGCGTGGCCTCCTTTGCTAAATTCTGTTTTCAGTCTGCGTTTGTAATTTCCCTCTCCTCTCACAGTCAATATTTGTGGGGGGCTGTCTTTTCTTTAGGGATTTTCTCTGAGGCAAGATAGTTTTCCTGTTCCTTTCTTTAGGGGTACTTAGTCCTCCGGCTGTGACGAGGTGTCGAGGGAGTGACAGGAACATCCCACGGCTACTTATAGTTGCGGTGTTAAGTTCAGGGTCTGTGGTCAGTATAGAGGCCACCTACTCCAGAGCTCGTCCATGCTGCTCCTAGGCCACCAGATCATAACAGTACAACTGGCCTACAATGAGTTAACCGCATCTCAAAAGAAGGGAAAGAAAGTGCTGAGCCATTTTTTTTTCTGTACTCTGTTGTGTTTTTTTTTCCCTCTTCACCTCTGGGTGGCTCAAGAGTTAGGCGCTGACATGGATGTTCAGGGACTTGCTTCTCGGGTGGATCAACTTGCTGCTAGAGTACAGGGTATTTCTGATTATAACGTGCAGACTCCTGTTTTAGAGCCTAGAATTCCTACCCCCGATCAGTTTTTTGGGGACAGGTCCAAATTTTTGAGCTTTAAAAATAACTGTAAACTTTTTTTTGCTCTGAAGCCCCGTTCCTCTGGTGATCCCATCCAGTAGGTAAAAATTGTCATATCTCTTTTGCGTGGCGACCCTCGGGATTGGGCTTTTGCCCTGGAACCTGGGAATCCGGCCTTGCTTAATGTAGACACCTTTTTTCAGGCGCTTGGGTTATTGTATGATGAACCTAATTCTGTGGATCATGCTGAGAAAACCTTGTGGGCCCTGTGTCAGGGTCAAGAAGCGTCAGAATCATATTGCCAGAAATTTAGAAAATGGTCTGTGCTTACTAAGTGGAATGAGGATTCTTTGGTGGCAATTTTCAGAAAGGGTCTTTCTGAATCTGTTAAAGCTGTTATGGTGGGCTTTCCCACGCCTGCAGGTCTGAGTAATTCTATGTCTCTGGCCATTCAAATTGATCGGCGCTTGTGTGAGCGCAGAGTTGTGCACACTATGGCATTGACTTCCGAGCGGAGTCCTGAGCCAATGCGGTGTGATAGGGTTGTGTCTAGAGCTGAACGCCAAGGATTCAAACGTCAGAATAGGTTGTGCTTTTACTGCGGCGATTCTGCTCATGCTATTTCTGATTGCCCTAAGTGTGCCAAGACAATCGCTAATTCCGTTACCATCAGTACTGTACAACCTAAATTTCTGTTATCTGTGACCCTGATCTGCTCATTATCGTCATTCTCTGTCATGGCATTTGTGGATTCAGGCGCCGCTTTAAATTTGATGGACTTAGAATTTGCCAGACATTGTGGTTTTCCCTTACAGCCTTTGCGGAGTCCTATCCCTTTGAGGGGTATTGATGCTACACCATTGGCTAAAAATAAACCTCAGTTTTGGACACAGTTAACCATGTGCATGGCGCCAGCCCATCAGGAAGATTGTCGTTTCCTGGTGTTACATAATTTGCATGATGCTATTGTGCTGGGGTTTCCATGGTTACAGGTACATAATCCGGTGTTGGATTGGAAATCTATGTCTGTGACTAGTTGGGGTTGTCAGGGGGTTCATGATGACGTTCCTCTGATGTCAATTTCCTCCTCCCCCTCTTCTGAAATTCCTAAGTTTCTGTCAGATTTCCAGGATGTTTTCGATGAGCCCAAGTCCAGTTCCCTTCCACCGCATAGGGACTGTGATTGTGCTATTGACTTGATTCCAGGCTCTAAGTTTCCTAAGGGCCGACTTTTCAACCTGTCTGTGCCTGAACATGCCGCCATGCGGAGCTATGTAAAGGAGTCTTTGGAGAAGGGGCATCTTCTTCTCCATTGGGAGCAGGTTTTTTTTTGTTGCCAAGAAGGATGGCTCCTTGAGACCCTGTATTGATTATCGCCTCTTGAATAAGATCACGGTCAAATTCCAATACCCTTTGCCTTTGCTTTCTGATTTGTTTGCCAGGATTAAGGGGGCTAGTTGGTTTACTAAGATTGACCTTTGAGGGGCATATAATCTTGTTCGTATTAAGCAGGGTGACGAATGGAAAACTGTGTTTAATACGCCCGAGGGCCATTTTGAATATCTTGTGATGCCATTCGGACTCTCTAATGCCCCATCTGTGTTTCAGTCCTTCATGCATGATATTTTTCGGAATTATCTTGATAAATTCATGATTGTATATTTGGATGATATTTTGATTTTTTCAGATGATTGGGAGTCTCATGTGAAACAAGTCAGGATGGTATTTCAGGTCCTTCGTGATAATGCCTTGTTTGTGAAGGGGTCTAAGTGCCTCTTTGGAGTACAGAAGGTTTCTTTTTTGGGCTTCATTTTTTCTCCATCATCTATAGAAATGGATCCGGTTAAGGTTCAGGCCATTCATGATTGGATCCAGCCCACATCCGTGAAGAGCCTTCAGAAATTTTTGGGCTTTGCTAATTTTTATCGCCGTTTCATTGCCAACTTCTCCAGTGTGGTTAAACCCCTGACCGATTTGACGAGGAAGGGCGCTGATGTAGCTAATTGGTCCTCTGAGGCTGTTTCTGCCTTTCAGGAGCTTAAGCGCCGATTTACTTCTGCCCCTGTGTTGCGTCAGCCGGATGTTTCTCTTCCTTTTCAGGTTGAGGTTGACGCTTCTGAGATTGGGGCAGGGGCCGTTTTGTCTCAGAGGAATTCTGATGGTTCCTTGATGAAACCGTGT
The DNA here is from genome assembly GCF_051348905.1 of Ranitomeya variabilis. NCBI lineage: Eukaryota > Metazoa > Chordata > Amphibia > Anura > Dendrobatidae > Ranitomeya > Ranitomeya variabilis. Next base: position 528,819,016 of record NC_135234.1, read on the forward strand.
GCCTTCTTTTCTCGAAAGTTTTCGCCTGCGGAACGCAATTATGATGTCGGCAATCGTGAGTTGTTGGCTATGAAGTGGGCATTTGAGGAGTGGCGACATTGGCTTGAGGGGGCCAAGCACCGTATTGTAGTCTTGACCGATCATAAGAATCTGATTTACCTCGAGTCTGCCAAACGGCTGAATCCTAGACAGGCCCGATGGTCCCTGTTTTTCTCCCGTTTTGATTTTGTTGTCTCGTATCTTCCGGGTTCTAAGAATGTTAAGGCTGATGCCCTCTCTAGGAGTTTTTTGCCTGATTCCCCTGGGATTCTTGAGCCGGTTGGTATTCTGAAGGAGGGGGTGATTCTTTCTGCCATCTCCCCTGATTTGCGACGGGTTCTTCAGGAGTGTCAGGCTGATAAAACTGATTGCTGTCCAGCGGGGAAACTGTTTGTTCCTGACAGATGGACTAGTAAAGTGATTTCTGAGGTTCACTGTTCTGTGTTGGCTGGCCATCCTGGGATTTTTGGTACCAGAGATTTGGTTAGTAGGTCCTTTTGGTGGCCTTCTTTGTCACGGGATGTGCGTTCTTTTGTGCAGTCCTGTGGGACTTGTGCACGGGCCAAACCTTGCTGCTCCCGCGCCAGTGGGTTGCTTTTGCCTTTGCCGGCCCCTGAGAGGCCTTGGACGCATATTTCTATGGATTTTATTTCGGATCTTCCTGTTTCCCAGAGGATGTCTGTTATCTGGGTGGTCTGTGACCAGTTTTCTAAGATGGTTCATTTGGTACCTTTGCCTAAATTGCCTTCCTCTTCTGAGTTGGTTCCGTTGTTTTTTCAGCATGTGGTTCGTTTGCATGGCATTCCGGAGAATATTGTCTCCGATAGAGGTTCCCAGTTTGTTTCTAGGTTTTGGCGGTCCTTTTGTGCTAAGCTGGGCATTGATTTGTCTTTTTCTTCCGCATTTCATCCTCAGACAAACGGCCAAACCGAGCGAACTAACCAGACTTTGGAAACTTATTTGAGATGCTTTGTGTCTGCCGATCAGGATGATTGGGTGGCTTTCTTGCCATTGGCCGAGTTTGCCCTTAATAATCGGGCTAGTTCTGCTACCTTGGTTTCACCCTTCTTTTGTAATTCTGGGTTTCATCCTCGTTTTTCTTCAGGGCAGGTTGAGTCTTCTGATTGTCCTGGGGTGGACTCTGTGGTTGACAGGTTGCAGCAGATTTGGGCTCATGTTGTGAACAATTTGGTGTTGTCTCAGGAGGAGGCTCAGCGTTTTGCCAACCGTCATCGGCGTGTGGGTTCCCGGCTTCGGGTTGGGGATTTGGTCTGGTTGTCTTCTCGTCATGTTCCTATGATGGTTTCTTCCCCGAAGTTCAAGCCTCAGTTTATTGGTCCTTATAGGATTTCTGAGATTATCAATCCAGTGTCTTTTCGTTTGGCCCTTCCAGCCTCTTTTTCCATCCATAATGTTTTTCATAGATCTTTGTTGCGGAAATATGTGGTGCCCGTGGTTCCCTCTGTTGATCCTCCTGTCCCGGTGTTGATTGATGGGGAGTTGGAGTATGTTGTGGAGAAGATCTTGGATTCTTGTTTTTCAAGACGGAGGCTTCAGTATCTTGTCAAGTGGAAGGGTTATGGCCAGGAGGATAATTCTTGGGTTGTGGCCTCCGATGTTCATGCTGACGATTTGGTTCGTGCCTTCCATTTGGCTCGTCCGGATCGGCCTGGGGGCTCTGGTGAGGGTTCGGTGACCCCTCCTCAAGGGGGGGGTACTGTTGTGAATTCCGTTGTGGGTTCTGCTCTTGGGCTCCCTCCGGTGGTTATAAGTGGTAGTGCTGCTGTTTGTCCTTCACAGCAGTCATCAGGTGCTTCCACTTTGGACGGGGCTATTTAGTCTGGCTTCACCCTTTAGTGAGTGCCAGTTGTCCATTGTTTTTCTGGAAGATTCACATCTCTGCTTGGTTTCTCCTGCTGGATTGTCCAAATCATCAAAGATAAGTCCTGGCTTTGTTTTTGCAGTCCACATGCGGTGGACTTTATAGTTCAGTGAATTGCTATGTTTTTTCTTGTCCAGCTTTGTCTGTGTAAGGATTTATTCAGCCAAGCTGGAAGCTCTGGAGTCGCAGAGTTACACTCCATGCCTTTAGTTAGGTGTGGAGATTTTTGTATTCTCTGTGGTGGATTTTTGTAGTATTTTAATACTGACCGCACAGTACTCTGTCCTGTCTTTTCTTTCTAGGTAGCGTGGCCTCCTTTGCTAAATTCTGTTTTCAGTCTGCGTTTGTAATTTCCCTCTCCTCTCACAGTCAATATTTGTGGGGGGCTGTCTTTCCTTTGGGGATTTTCTCTGAGGCAAGATAGTTTTCCTGTTTCTTTCTTTAGGGGTAATTAGTCCTCCGGCTGTGACGAGGTGTCGAGGGAGTGACAGGAACATCCCACGGCTACTTATAGTTGCGGTGTTAAGTTCAGGGTCTGCGGTCAGTATAGAGGCCACCTACTCCAGAGCTCGTCCATGCTGCTCCTAGGCCACTAGATCATAACAGTGCCCCTGGAAAAAGCCTGCTGCTGCAGGCCAAACTGAACGCGGACTAATCCTGTTGTAACTCAATTGTGACAGGCAGAACGGAAGGTGTATTCTTCAAACTTTTATAGATAAGAACGACAGGAATGCCTGTCACAAATAAGAGTATGATGAAGAAGTAGAATATGAAGAAGAATAATAGTTTAATAAAAAGAATATGAAGAATGTAACAAAAAAGAATCATAGGAAGAAGGTGAAGAAGAAGATGAATAAGATGAAGGACAAGTTGATGTAAAAGATGCTGCTGCTGAGGATGATGAAGAAGAAAGTATCGGACAATTAAAAAAAGAAGGTGAAGAGCATGGAATTAGTGAAACATCAATATCTGGCAAAATTTAAAAAATCTTAACATAGTCAATATCTTTGCAACTCCGTACGTCTTAAAAAAAATAATAATAATTCCTGCTATTCCATTTGATTGGGCTAAACCTCTATGCCTTTAATGTCTCCTCCACGTCCCCAATACATCCTATATTATTCTTAGTTGTTATCCTTCATGTAGAATGAGCCTACAAGGAAAGAAAGGGTTTATTTTAATTCCAATATTTTGGTCCCATTGACTTGCATTGGTATTGGGTATCGGTATCGGCGATATCCGATATTTTTTGAATATCGGCCGATCCAATCCGATACCGATACTTTTCAATATCGGAAGGTATCGTTCAACACTAATAGCATCCAATATTTACAGATACATTGTCATTAATTAGCTAGCAAACTGTATTTTATAGTTTAAATTATTGATGTATAAATGCAAATGTCACAGTGATGTCACACGGACATAAAATATAGCCACAAATATGGCATGTGGATGACAATAAAGATGAAAAGCGTCCAAGTTTTTTGGATGAAAATCTGATGACTTTTTCATTTGCTTGTCTGAACTCAGCTTCAGGCCAGTAACCTATAGACGTACTTGAGGCTGTTGAGTCTGAGTCAGAAGACATGCAGCCAACACAAACACGATGGTAAATACTCAGACCATGGATGTCAGATGTGAGAAACAAGCCTAAAGGTACCTTCACATGAAACGACGCTGCAGCGATAGCGACAACGATGCTGATCGCTGCAGCATCACTGTTTGAACGCTGGAGAGCTGTCACACAGACCGCTCTCCAGCGACCAACGATGCCGAGGTCCCCGGGTAACCAGGGTAAACATCGGGTTGCTAAGCGCAGGGCCGCGCTTAGTAACCCAATGTTTACCCTGGTTACCAGCGTAAAATGTAAAAAAACCAAACAGTACATACTTACATGCGTCCCCCAGCGTCCGCTTCCTGCACTGACTGAGCGCCGGCAGTAGCAGGGCACAGCGGTGACGTCACCGCTGTGCTGTGCTTTCACTTTGCGGCGCTCAGTCAGTGTGGGAAGCGGCCGCCGGGGGACGCATGTAAGTATGTACTGTTTGTTTTTTTTACATTTTATGCTGGTAACCAGGGTAAACATCGGGTTACTAAGCGCGGCCCTGTGCTTAGTAACCCGATGTTTACCCTGGTTACCAGTGTAAAATATCGCTGGTATCGTTGCTTTTGCTGTCAAACACAACGATACACGGTGATCGGACGACCAAATAAAGTTCTGAACTTTATTCAGCGACCAGCGACATCACAGCAGGATCCTGATCGCTGCTGCGTGTCAAACTAAACGATATCGCTAGCCAGGACGCTGCAATGTCACGGATCACTAGCGATATCGTTACAAAGTCGTTTCGTGTGAAGGTACCTTAAGGTTGGGTTCAGATGTGCATATGTGGTGCAAGGGCTTCTGATGCTGAGTAGGCATCTGACTAGACCTTGGGTGATGCATGTTGTGATATCAGATGTCTACTCAAAGCCCTGGCACCGTGTAAAAAGTACTACTAATAATAATTTTTATTGCTATGGCGCCAACTTATTCCGCAGCACTATACATTTCAGAAGGGACTTGTACAGACAATAAAGATATAACAGAATTACACATAATTCAACAGATACCAAAAGGAGTGAGGGCCTTGTTCGCAATCTTACAATCTATGAGCCAAAAAGGCACTCGCCTGGTAAGGAGCTGCAAGGAGGCTTTGATGGTGGGGCTCCAGTACTGGGACGGGCGAGTATTTTTTTTTTCTTGCATTTATTATGCTATTTATTTTACTCTACACCCCAGAATATACAGTAATAAGGAACATTCAGTTAGCATCAAATACCATTGATGCAAGTCAAATTTCCTGCACAATTTCAAGTAAAATGACAAAGTTGAGATTCTGGAGATTTGCTCATTACTGTTGAAAAGTTTGTTATCTTAATGGATCCATCCATATGGCCATATGCATCAAAATTCTGTTTTAAAATACATGATTAGGCCTCATTCAGACGTTCGTGTTGCACATAAATGTTCTATTAGGTTTTTTCACAGCAAGAATCCATTGTAATATATGGTGTTATTCACACATCCATGTTTTTTTCATGGACCATGTGTCTGTGTAAAACTCACGGAGATATGTCTTTTTTATCCAGATGGCATCCGTGTACAGTCTGCGAGCTGTCAATGATGAACATTGCAAAGCATAGGTGAAGGTTTGTAATTTATTTACTGTATATATCAATCTATGAAAACACTGTTCACACACTGATGGTAAAAATGGAAACACGGACGGTACACTGAAGACACATTGATCCAAAACTCAGAAGAAATATTTTTTCATGCATGTGTTTAAACATGAACCTGTAAATGAGGCCTAAGTCCGGTTTCACACGTCAGTGGCTCCGGTACGTGAGGTGACAGTTTCATCACGTACCGGAGCCACTGACACACGTAGACACATTAAAATCAATGCATCTGTGCAGATGTCATTGATTTTTTGCGGACCGTGTCTCCGTGTGCCAAACACGGAGACATGTCAGTGTTCGTGGGAGCGCACGTATTACACAGACCCATTAAAGTCAATGGGTCCATGTAAAACACGTACCGCACACGGACGTTCTCCGTGTGCCGTGCAGAAGACAGCGCTCCAGTAAGCGCTGTCCCCCCACATGGTGCTGAAGCCGCGATTCATATCTTCTGTGCAGCAGCGTTTGCTGTAAAGAAGATATGAATAATCCATTTTTTTTGTGGTATTTCGTGTTTAAAATAAAGCTCCATGTTCCCACCCCCTGTGCGCCCCCCCGCTGTTCTGAAAATACTCACCCGGCTCCCTCGTTGGCTGTCGCTGCTTCCTGTCCTGGCCGCACCTTCTACTGTATGCGGTCACGTGGGGCCGCCGATTACAGTCATGAATATGCGGCTCCACCTCCCATAGGGGTGGAGCCGCATATTCATTACTGTAAATGAGCGGCCCCACGTGACCGCATACAGTAGAAGGTGCGGCCAGGACAGGAAGCAGCGACAGCCAACGAGGGAGCCGGGTGAGTATTTTCAGAACAGCGGGGGGGCGCACAGGGGGTGGGGACAAGGAGCTTTATTTTAAACACAAAATACCACTAAAAAAATGGATTATTCATATCTTCTTTACAGCAAACGCTGCTGCACAGAAGATATGAATCGCGGCTTCAGCACGATGCAGGGGACAGCTCTAAACTTTAGCGCTGTCTCTCCTGCACGGTCTGTGTGGTACCCAGGCGGCACACGGCTGCCGCACGTGTGCCACAGGGATGGCCTACGTGAGCTCACGGACACACGGACACGGATAACTCCGGTACCGATTTTTTCCAGTACCGGAATTATCTGGACGTGTGAGACTGGTCTAAGGGTGTTTTTTTTTTACAGGGCAGCATGCTGGCTCATTGGTAAGCACTGTTCACTGTGCAGTCATCAGCAAGGAGTTTCTTTGTTCTCACCATGTCTGCTTGGGTTTCCCTCCCTCCCACACTCCAAAGACATAGGCTACGTGCCCACGTTGTGGATTCTTGTGCGGATTTTTCCATGCCGATTTTGAAAAATCCACAGGTAATACACACTGCGTTTTACCTGCGGATTACCCGCGGATTTCCTGCGTTTTTTGTGCAGAATTCACCTGCGTTTTAACACCAGCAGATTCCTATTGAGGAGCAGGCGTAAAACAGACATATCGCAGCATTTCCGCGCGGTATTTTCCGCAGCATGTGCACTGCGGATTTTACTTTCCATAGGTTTACATGGTACTGTAAATCGGATGGAAAACTGCTGCGAATCCACAGCATCAAATCCTCTGATGACCCGCAGGCAAATCCGCAACGTGTGCACATACCCTAATACTGATAGGGAATTTAGATTCTGAGTCCCAATGGGGACAGTGATGATGTCTGCAATGTCGAAATTATTGACGCTATACAAGCATGTAAAAAAATTGCTCTTTTGCTAATAAACCCATTTTTATTGCAAAATTGTTTACCATGAACATTTATTTTAACATCACTTAATCCATTTGTTTTAGCCTCATTTTAAACAAGTAGTCACTTCTGCAGTGCTTACTATTGCTTGTGAATGATAAACTGACAGACAATGCATTAGACCCTATGCCTATAGATTTGTTACCTGGAGGCCTTTGTTATGGATACTCATAGACACTGATGGAGTGACAGGGAAAATACCCTTCCCTCTATATAACTAGTTGCTCTGAGGCATCAAAGTTATTAAATGGTCAAGATGGTCATATAGATGCTAGATAGATAGATAGATAGATAGATAGATAGATAGATAGATAGATAGATAGACAGAAATATACATGATAGATAGATAAATAGATAGATAAAAAAGATAATAGATAATAGATAAATAGATAGAAATATAGATATCAGAGTACAATATAAGTCATATATATTTATGATTCTCTTTTTTTACTTTTATTCATGTCATTTTAAAAGCAATTCATGGAATTGCATCTTTTTTAACTTTTGAAAAGCAAAAATAAGGTTACAGACTGACATGAAAAGAAATGTCTTAATTGGAAGTGTTCACTGAAATGACATCTTCCTCAAGTGGCATCAATGGCAGGCGTTATAAAGATACAATTTGTGTAAGATGAGAAGGATCCTTTGTTTGTTTAACCCATTCTTTATAGAAGGAGGAATTAGTAACTTAAGCTTAATCCTTTTTTATAAACACATTTTCTTTGAAAAGAGACGTCTTGTATTTATGCTGTGGATTGTTGCCGGGGGCATTTGAGCTTATTCTATTTGCTTGATTTAAATCCTATTTGGTGGAAGTGGTTTCTTAAGTGCTCCCAATCACAGTCACATGCAACAGCCACATCCCCCTTTCATGTCTCACACTAAGAAACAAGCCTCCAGCTAGCAGGAAACATTTTGAGTGTTTCAGTCACGCTGGATAGGGCAATAGGTAGGACCTGCGAAGAACAAAAAGATGCATGTATTAAAGCCATTAACAAATACCACTCTTAACTGCCAAGCATACCAGTCATCTGCGCAGCTATTACAAGAATCCCTCTCAGAAAGAAGCCAGATATACCACCAATATCTATCATATGCCTGTCTTAAGCATCAGGATCAGAACCAGCTTCTAAAAATCACTTTGCAACATGATATAGATGAATGTCAGTAGAGATGAGCAAATATTTCAATGTTCGGTTCGGATTACGATTGCCCAATTTGTGATATTCACTGATTAGTTCATCGAATATTCGCCAAATATAACCGAACGCCATTACAGTAAATGGGAGGCAAAAAGAAACGCATGCACAACACCTTATAATGGCTCCAAATGCTGCCAAAACACATAAAATGAGGGTCAGACACCAGGAAAGTCGCCTCAATTCACCCACGATACTAATTGTAGCATGGCACTGCAGCAATCAGCCAGGCATGAGGTATCAGGGTCTGGGACAGGATTTACAGCTTTCAATTGAATGTCACAGTAAGACGAAGTGGGTGAGGGAACAGTGTAGGCCTCCTTTGCTGGGAACCCTGATACCACATGCAACACCTCTACCTGCTTTGATGTTGAGCCATACTCAGGTAGCACAAATATCAGTTTCGTAGACTACCATTGTCAGAAAAATTTAAGGATAGTAACACAGGTAGTTGAGTCCAAGGAGGTGGAGGCCTGACGGTCTCGGAGGCCTACTGCTACAGGCAACACGCATGAAGGAGACCCAACCAGGAGTGTTCCAAAAATTATTGGAAGACAATACCAAAGTGGCATCAATTTCACCACAGTATAGATACTGTAGTATAATAGGGACCGACAGGTATTCCACTACACCCAATCCAGCAGATGGACACCCAACCAGGAGTGTTCATATTTAAACAAATGAGGACCTTACACCACAAAAGTGGCATCAATTTCACCACAGTAGAAATAGTATAATATTGACCAACAGGTTTTCCACTACAGCTAACTCAACAGATGTAGACCAACCATCGCTGTTTACATTTCCACAAATTTGTGTTAACATCAGCAGCAGCAGCAGCAGTCACAGCAGGCACAAAAGTCACACTAAAGATATCACAGAGTGCAACACACTAAAAATGCAATATCACCTAGTCTGCACAGTCTGCGATTGGGGTGCAAAAGTCCTGGGAAATCCATGACTTGTTCATCTTGATGAAAGGTAGACGGTCTACAATTTCAGGGGACAGCCTTTTGCGCTTATCCATCAGGACACCACCAGCAGCGCTGAATACTGTTCTGAGAGAGCGCCAGCTGCCGGGAAAGATAAAACCTCCAAGGCGTGTGAGGCGAGCTCAGCCCACTCATCCATTTTAGAAGAACAAAATGTGAAAGGGTCCAAAACCTCCCTGATGGTATTGATATTCAGTTCTAGATACTCCTGTAGCATCCTCTTCATTCATTCACCACGTATAAGGCTTGGACTCTGTTGTGCTGATGCACGAGATGGTCTAAAAAAAAGTGTAAAATGACTCATATAAATTGCTTCTTCCACTTACACCACTGCTGCTGTTTGCTAATGCTAATGCTAATGTTTTGGCATTGACTAATTGACGTACCAGAGGTTGGAAGTCTAGAGCTGCGATGTAAACTGTGTGCTTTACTGCTGTCTTGGGGAAAAGCTCTCTTAAGGTTGTGTAAAAGCGTGTTTTTTCGAAACTCCAGCATTCGTGGATCCATTTCCAGGGTGGGAAGCATCTGGCAAAATTTGATTTTATAATGTGGATCTATCAGAGTGGCAAACCAATAATCCGCAGTATTCTTAATCATAACTATACGGGGATCATGTTGCAGGTAGTGCAGCAAGAAGGTACTCATATGTTGGGCTCTACCATGAGGTCCAAGTCCATGTTGTGTTGGTGGCAGGGTAACAATGAGGCACTTTTCCTCCATCCCCTCCTGGCAACCATGAACAACAGAGAGGGGAGGATTATCCTCTCAATCTGACAGTTGCTTGCCAATCATCTCTTCCTCCTCCATTTGTTCCTCGGATTTTGCACCTTTAATAACAGTTTCTCTGTTATCACCAGCACCCCTTGATCACAGTAATTGACCCCTTGGCACCTGCCTGTGTGACAATAGTCTGGAACTTAGAGACAATGCTATCCCTTCCGCATCCTCTGCTTCCTCCTTTTCTTCTGGGACCACTATCTTCTCCCACAGGCTATTCAAAGTCTGCTCCAGCATATAGATGACTGGAATAGCGATGCTGATGATGGCATCATCAGCGCTAACCATCTTAATAGCCATTTCCAAACTGTGCAGAAGGTGGCAGAGGTCCTTAATCTTTGCCTACTCTATAAACGTGATATGCACCACGTCCGTACTGCGTTAGCCCAGGCTATACAACATGATGTACTGCATGAGGGCTCATTGCTGCTGCCACAGTGACTGCAACATGTGCAGACTAGAATTCCACCATGTTGGCACATCGCATACCAACCTGTTAACTGGCATGGACAAAGACCTCTGTATCGATGCAAGCCGATGACTTGAGACATGAAAATGGTGGAAATGAGCACTCAGCTAAAGTTATTTCTGGAGCAGCTCACTAGGCCAGGATAGCGATGGAGAAAACACTGTACCACCAGGTTGAGGACGCGAGTCAAGCAAGGCATGTGTGTGAACTTGCCTCGCCATAGGGCCACCACCAGGTTTGCATTGTTATCAGACACAGCCTTCCCTGGATGCAGTCATTGATCAAACTCAGCCTGGAGAGCTGTCCACAACTCTTCAGCTGTATGATCTCCAAGGCATATCAATTGTAATACTGCCTGATTGTGCTGAGCCCTGGCTGCGCAGTAGAGAGGTGGTGGTGATTCACTCTGCTCTGTTGGAATGCATGTCTCATTAAGGCTGAGATTGAGGGTGCAGGTGGGGGCCCTAGAGGAGATAGAGGAGGAGGCAGAAGCAGTGGAGGAAGTGTTAAATGTAGAGGTTTGTCCTGCAAGGCTTGGTGATTCCAAGACTTGTTGAGCAGTGCTTGCCACTACAGCCACCAGAATCACCCAGTGCCCAGTCAGCGAGATGTAACGCCCTTGGCCATGCTTACTTATCCGAGTGTCTGTGGTGAAATGCACCCTGGCAGACAGAGATTTAGTCAAGGAATGGGTGATGTCTGCAACATGCTGGTGTAGCGCAGGCACTGATTTCTTAGAAAAGTCATGGCAATTGAACAATTAGTACTGGGGAACTGCAATGGCCATAAGCTTTCAGAAACCGTCTGTATCTACCAGAATGAAATGCAGCATTTCCGTGGCCAACAGATTGGAGATGGTGGAACCTCTTAGCTTTGTCATGCGAATGAGGAAACAATCTTTTATGTGACACAACTGCAGAACCGTGGGCTGGCTGCAGTGCTGAGAGAAGGTGGAGTACAGTGAACCAGACAAACTGCTGGACTGTGAGAGAGGTGCAGGCAGAGATGTTATGGTGGATTGAGAAAGTTGTGGAGTGCTTCTTCTCTGAGTTCAGTCAAAATCAGCAGGCATGTCCGCTTCCATTACAGCTGATGGCAGGTTCTCAGTCATCATGGCTGGAGCGGGTAAAGACCCGAGGTTCTGCAATCAAAGACCTGCATCTCAATAGTTGGCACGGTAACAGAGGAGGAGGAAGAATCAGCAGATGCGATTGATGGGGCTGCTGATGGTTGTTGAGGTCTGCAGGTCCGCATCTTTGCACAGTGGGAATACCACAGTAGTGCATGTTGATTGGGCATGAGAAAGTTCATATATGAGGTAGTCAAATTATTGCAATTTTTACCTCGACTCAGTTTTTTTGCAAAGTTGGCAGATTACGTAAGTTGTCTAATCCTTTGCAGTGTCAAGAAAGGCCCAGGGTAGGCGGCAACCCTTCCCAACCCTGCGAGCTGCAGATCCGCAGATGCTGCTGGTCACAGACACAGTTGTGGCTGAGGATGCATTGTTCACCGTGGCTGCATCACTACAAGTCTGCGGCATCTGGTGCAAAGTATCCTCCTCGTCTTCCTCCTCAGATGACCTACTCAGCTGTAAGCCTCTATGTTCATGCCAACTGGGATCTAACACCTCATCATCATCATCCTCTTTGTTATCATATTCCTCGCTCTTGGAGGCACCCTCCTCCTCTTCCTGCTCTGACAGCACAGTACATTCCACACGAGCCGCAGATATCCTATTCATATCAGGATCACCTCCCTCAGAAGTTAATGTATGATGATGAGGGTCAGGGTGATGTTTGGACCCTACTTCATCCTGCCCCAGATCCAAGCAAAAAAAATTTGTTCAGTGGTGCAGATTTCCTCCTTTTGACTCTGTGAGGCTTTTGAGTACACTTCTGATGACCATGGCATAGAATGTGTGAACAGCTCTTCAGACTCACCCATCTGTGGTTCCATACAGTCAGTTGTAAGGTTGGAGAGTTGAGACGCGGGAGGGAGCAAGGGGAATTTGGGTGCCACCTTTGTGGACTGTACTGGGTGTGATGTTGAGGTTGAGGAGGAGAGGCCACTTGAAGCTGCGCTTGCCATATACTCGAGCACATGCATTCTGGGCCTCATCAACAAGGCATACCGCTGTACATCTGCCAAAGAAAAGTAGTGGAGTAGCTCGTCCAGTAACAGAAGTTGTCAGTTGTCTTTGCATAGGACGTGACATTGGTTCACTAGTGCTTTCACAAACATTATCACCTACCCCACATACACCTTGAACACCAAGCCTAATTCCTCTTCCATCATGGCCTCCCTTTTTCCCAGTCATTTTGCTCAGATAATCTCGTAGGAACACAGAATTAGCAACAAAAAATTGGTTTTAAACTCTGCACGACCTCTGCAAACAACTGAAATTCAGTGACAATAAATTCCAAGGTGAAATATGCCGTGCTGTATTGTGTTACACATAGAAGAAATAATTGTTTGAGTGTGGATGAGACCTGTATGAAAAAGGAGATATGCTACAATTTGAAAGTCAGATGTCCTCTACTGTATGATGATGTTAGGAACACAGGAATTTATTGGTGGAGTCTGGATAAGGCCTCTATGACACACTAGATGCTACAAACTATTTTAATGTCAGGCCCCTACTGTATGACACAAGGAAAAGAAGATTTTTTGTGGCCTCTAAATCAAGCCTCTATAACACACTAGATGCTACAAACTATTTTAAAGTCAGACCCCTACTGTATGACACTAGGAAAAAAAGCATTTTATGTGGCCTCTGGATCAGGCCTCTATAACACACTGGATGCTACAAACTATTTTATAGTCAGGTCCCCTACTGTATGACATTAGGGACAGAAGAACTTTTTGTGGCCTCTGGATCAGGCCTCTTCAACTTAATTTCAACCCAGCATAATTACAAAGTATGATATGATGGGCTGTCTATCTATTTGTAACTAAACAATTATTTTTTATTTTAATGTGCCTTTAATGTGCAGACAGTTTCATATCACTACAGCACTAAGTGACAAGGTGGGATACAGCAGGCTGTTTCACATTTAGCTAGTGAAATTTTTTTATTTAGAATATATACTCGTGTATGGAGCACAATAAAAGCAGTGCACAACACACTTGTAGGACATTTGTGTTAGAACTGGCGGAACGCACCGAGTAAAAGGTGAGATGTTATTAGGTGCGTTCGCAGTCCAGGGTCCACCGTGCAGGTGAGAACCTGCTGCTAGCAAATGGCAGTGCTATATGGCGGTGGAAGCGAACCCTGTTAAGTCACAGGACCGTGGTACCGCACAAAACAGCGCAAGCAAGGAGTCACCGAACTCAGTCCCTAGACTCGGGATTTGAGTCCGTTTAGACTACTTGCGCTCGACACCACTACTGGGTGTAAGAGATAAATAGAAATAATAATTTTGAGCACAAGAGTGCGAACTGTGTCGTACTGGCGGACGCCACTAACCACCAAGACTTGGGTTAAGGAAGCGCTCTAATGGCTCGTGGCGCTGTACCGGCGGTCACCGTAGTAGTTGCTGTTTTCTGTGTTATAACGCTGAGAGTTCAGTCAGGTGCTAGATAGCAGCCTTACACCATACGCGAACAGTCATACAATAGGGAAGGGATATTTATGCATCGATTACAGGGGTCTTAATGCCATCACCATTAAAAATAAGTACCCGTTGCCCCTGATTTCTCAGCTCTTTGACAGGCTAAGGGGAGCAAGGGTATTCACTAGTGTTGAGCATTCCGATACCGCAAGTATCGGGTATCGGCCGATACTTGCAAGTATCGAAATTCCGATACCGAGATCCGATACTTTGTGGTATCGGGAATCGGTATCGGGATTAATATCAATGTGTAAAATAAAGAATTAAAATAAAAAATAGGGATATACTCACCTCTCCGGCGGCTCCTGGACTTTACCGCCGTAACCGGGAGCCGTTGTACCTAAGAATGCGCGCTTGCAGGGCCTTAGATGAGGTCACTGCGCTCTGATTGGTCCGTAGCGGTCGCGTGACCGCTACGCGACCAATCACAAAGCTGTGACGTCACCTAAGGTCTTTCAAGCGCTTGAAATACCTTAGAAGACGTCACTGCATTGTGATTTGTCGCGTAGCAGTCACGCGACCGCTACGCGACCAATCAGAAGCTGCGGACGTCTTCTAAGGTATTTCAAGCGCTTGAAAGACCTTAGGTGACGTCACTGCTTTGTGATTGGTCGCGTAGCGGTCACGCGACCGCTACGGACCAATCAGAGCGCAGTGACCTCATCTAAGGCCCTTCAAGCGCGCATTCTTAGGTACAACGGCTCCCGGTTACGGCGGTAAAGTCCAGCCTGCGTCGGAGGGTGAGTATATCCCTATTTTTTATTTTAATTCTTTCTTTTACACATTGATATGGATCCCAGGGCCTGAAGGAGAGTTTCCTCTCCTTCAGAACCTGGGAACCATCAGGGATACCGTCCGATACTTGAGTCCCATTGACTTGTATTGGTATCGGGTATCGGTATCGGATTAGATCCGATACTTTGCCGGTATCGGCCGATACTTTCCGATACCGATACTTTCAAGTATCGGACGGTATCGCTCAACACTAGTATTCACCAAATTAGATCTGCGGGGTGCTTATAACCTGATTCGCATCCGTGAGGGGGACGAATGGAAGATGGCTTTTAATACCAGGGATGGGCACTATGAGTATCTGGTGATGCCCTTCGGGCTCTGTAATGTCCCAGCCATTTTCCAAGACTTTGTCAACAATATCTTCTGGGATATGCTCTCCACCTCAGTCGTAGTCTATCTGGATGATATTCTCATCTTCTCTCCAGATATTGACTCCCACCAGAGAGATGTTGGCAGAGTCTTCGACCTCTTACGGGCTAATTCCCTCTATGCAAAGTTGAAGAAGTGTGTGTTTGAGCAGGAGTCTTTACCTTTCCTGGGCTATATCATCTCCACCCAGGGATTGGCTATGAATCCTGCCAAACTACAGGCTGTGATGGACTGGCAAGAACCCCATTCTCTTAAAGCAGTGCAGCGTTTTATGGGGTTCATTAATTACTATCGCCAGTTCATTCCCAACTTCTCAACTTTGGTAGCTCCCTTGGTAGCCCTCACCAAGAAGGGAGCAAATCCCAAATTGTGGTCTGAGGAGGTCTCCAAGGCCTTCACTTCTATTAAGTCTCATTTTGCTAGCGCTCCCATCCTACATTGTCCTGATGTTGACAAGCCATTCATAATGGAGGTGGATGCCTCATCCGTTGGTGCTGGAGCAGTCCTCTTCCAAAAGGATGCTCAAGGTCGGAAACATCCTTGCTTCTTCTTCTCCAAGACCTTCACACCAGCGGTGAGGAATTATTCCATCGAGGATAGGGAATTGCTAGAAATGAAGTTGGCCTTCTCAGAGTGGAGACATCTTTTGGAGGGAGCTCGCTTTCCCTTCCAAGTCTTTACGGACCACAAAAATTTGGTTTATTTACGTACAGCTCAGCGGCTGAATTCTCGTCAGGCCAGATGGTCATTGTTCTTCTTCCGGTTCCACTTCACTCTCCATTATCTCGCTGGGGAGAAGAACATTCGTGCTGACACCCTCTTTCGCTCCTTTGTGTCATCTGAGGAGGAGGAAGGGGAGCCTCGGCTTATTGTCCCTTCTGAGAGCCTGAGCACTGTAGCTCCGGTTTCGCTAGAGACTGTGCCTCCGGGCAAGACTTTTGTACCCATTAATTTGCGACTGGAGGTTCTATCTTGGGCTCATTCGTCCAGAATGGGTGGACACTTTGGGGTAAAGAGGACATCTGAGCTGCTGGCGAGAACGTACTGGTGGCCACATATGGTCCGTGACGTCGGAGACTATATTCGGGCGTGTATGTAGAGGAGCTGCGGAGACACCATCACGTGTTTCTCAACACAAGCAGTGAATAGCCAGGCTTTTCCCCGGGAAGGAACAACTACAGGAAGGGCAGCCTCCAATAAAGGAAAACATCCAATAAAGGAAAACCACCTATGCCAAGCATGGTATCCATCCACAGATGTTTCGAGGTTTTTTGCCCCTCATCAGTGTGGAGTAGGAAACTGGCTATTACGAGCAGTGCCTAGTAAAAAGGCTGTAAAGGCACGGATGATTGACCTCGGGGAGACCAAAACATCCAACACCACGGAGACACCATCACGTGTTTCTCAACGCAGTGATCCAGAACACTGCCCCTATCCCTTATGGGAAATATGCAAATGCATGTAGAGGAGCTGCGGAGACACCATCACGTGTTTCTCAACGCAAGCAGTGAATAGCCAGGCCTTTACTGTTTTGTGTGTTATAACGCTGAGAGTTCAGTCGGGCGCTAGATAGCAGCCTTACACCATACGCGAACAGTCATACAATAGGGAAGGGATATTTAAGAACGACTTGCACTCATCAACACTCACATGTATACAAATGTACACTAGCGCATGGCCGTGCAGTCATGCAAACTTTTTATAGCTGCAGCATGTACAGGACCTTCCCAAAAGGACCAATGGGAGGCTGCCACATAAGTTGAGCACCTTTAGGACCTTCCTGGAGGACCAATGGGAACTGCTGCAGTATCTGAGCATGTGACCCTCGATCTATAATGGGAGATCTTGCCCTGGGCATGCTCAGAAGAGGAAAAGCAGGACTTAGTCCCAAAAGCGTCTGCTCACCGCTGCCGCAGTAACCCTTTGCACAGAGTGAGACTGAGCAAGACGCTGGGACCAACATCTCTGCTGAGTAGGCTCCACTGCGGCAGAAGAAGAATGGGAGACCGCAGCGGAGATGGCCCGAGATTTCCCCTGTGCAGAGGCAGGAACTTGACCCCTAACGATTTGTCCTGCTGGCTTTGTCTGTGGACCTCAGTATTGGCAAAAAAAAGCTGGAAGGTAAATTTAACAGCCATACTGGACACTTGCTAGCTCCACTAGCTGGCTGATATGCAACCGCCTATCTAAAATCTAGCTGCTAACAGCATCACAAGCAGCCTCTCTGCGCTGTTGCAGTGTCAAAATGATGCTAAAACAAGATGTCCATTCTTTATATGGAGAGGGACATGTGATTTCAGCAGCCAATGACACAAGCCTTTGTGTCAGGACATTGTGGGTGTTTCCTGCGCCCTGATTGACTAGCCGCAATGTGCACATATAAAGTTAGGGGAAAAAAACAAAACTACTGTTTACAAGAACACCCACACTTTTTACCGAATGTTACCGATTTTTTCAGATTTTATAAAATTTTGCTTGTGTTTCCAATCATGAATCCGATTGTGCCATATTCATGCCAGATTTATGTTTGGCGAACGTTTTCGGAACAAATTCGCACATTACTAGATGTCAGATCCCTATTAGCGATGAGCGAGTGTACTTGCTGCTTCAGTTTTCCCGAGCACGCTCGCTTGACCTCCGAGTATCTATGACTGCTCGGAGATTTAGTTTTCATCGCGGCAGCTGAATGATATACATCTACTAGCCTGCTTGATTACATGTGGGGATTCCCTAGCAACCAGGCCACCCCCACATGTACTCAGCCTGGCTAGAAGCAGTCATAAATACTCAGAAGTCACCCCAGCGTTCTTGGGAAAACCCGAGCAACGAGTACACTCGCTCATCACTAATCTCTATGACTCTCATCAATACTGAGAATGAGAGCTCTGGATTACCTTCATTGATTTTCTTGCACATTGGTGGTCCTGGCCATACGGGGAACTGCAGATGACCATTTTTTATTTGAATGGGGCTGTGCTACTCTATCATTCTTGGGATTGGTGGGAGTTTTAAAGGCCTGACCTTGCCTGTCATAAAGTGATGGCATAACCTATCACACTCTTTAATTCTTTCTATTGTTAAAGTATAAAAGTTTGACTGTTAGGCCAAGTACACACATTGAGTATCTGGTGAGTTGTTTTACATCAGGATTTGAGGTAAAATACTGACCAAATACTGCAAGTGGTCACGTTGTCTAAAGATACCTTAAAGTCTTCTTACCATACATTAAAGGGGTTGTCTTCTGATAAAAGTCTGCAATCATTCTATGTGACTAAACACAAAAATTGAGCTTCACTTGAGTTGGTATACATGCAGCTCATAAACGCATGTTCACATTGGCCATAAAACATATGAAACCTACAAGAAAAAATGAGCAAAAATCCTGCTGTAGCTAAGTAAATAAAAAGCAAAAAGTGCATTTAAATAACACAGATTTTTTAGTAATACTGTTTTTGATCAAAATTAGCACAAAAGCCATGCCACCATCCTCTTTCACAAATGTGCTGCATTCTGCTGGGACCTGAGGTACATCGAAGATCAGAAAATTGTGGTGTTTTGCTGAGCACAGGTCCTCCTTAAATCTGCATGGCCACTCATGAGCTAACAGGCTTTTTGTGGCATGGAAAGGCTTTAGAGTTCCTCATGATCTACTGGCTGTGCTACATATTGGAATCACACCCATTAGTGATGAGCGAGTATGCTCGTTACTTGAGTTTTCCAAGCATGCTCGGGTGTTCTCTCGAATGTCTTGGGCGTGCTCGTAGATTACGTTTGTGTCCCTGCAGCTGCATGATTTGCGGCTGTTAGACAACCTGAACACATACAGGGATTGCCTGTTCGTTAGGGAATCCCCACCTGTATTCACGCTGTCTAGCAGCTGCAAATCATGCAGCTGCCGGGACACAAACATAATCTACGAGCACGCCCAAGATATTCGGAGAACACCCAAGCATGCTCAGAAAACACGAGTAACGAGCACACTCGCTCATCACTAACACCAATCCATTATACAAACCTGTGCCTGGCTTCCCTCCATGCAAGCAATAGAATCTTCATTCTGTTCTTGGCTGCAATGGAGAAAGTGTTTTGGAAAGTTGCTCTTCTTATTTTGAGATTGTTGTATGCGGTTTGTTGTGAATACATTTTCCATCCCATTTTCTGCCTCTTTACTGTGCTCCCATCTGCCATTTGTATTTTAACCTGTATGCCTGTTGTTTAATTGTGTCATTGTTTTCCCATGTCTGTCCAGCAGGTGATACCCCTTTTACTGCTGCCCCTTTCCACCCCTGGGGGGAGGGTGGGAGTTGCATAGGATTTTTCAGGAGCAAAGAGAAGTAGAAGAACTGGGCATCTCCATTTTCAGAAGTAACCCAGGGGTTAGTGTTCTGTCCATTCTAGGAAGGACAGGGTGTTTGTATTATGCATTAAAGTTTTAGTACTATAGTGTTTGGTTTGCTGTGTTATAGCACCATCTAGCGGTGGTTAAATTTATTATCTGTGTCTTAGTAATAATTAGAGTGTTACATTGTGGGATTGTACCAAGGCATCCTGGGAGAGGGAGACTCCATTATTTTCTGTGTATTTCCTGGGACACACGTGCTCATGTGCTGTGCTGAACTATCTCACTTACTTGCCATCCTGGTTAAGTTTATCCGGTAAGATTGTTACCTCTGTTCTGCAAACATAGTGTTGTACAGAATGTGATTTACTGTATAGCAGCCAGTACATAGGAAATCTATTATCAGTGACTTACTGTATGTAGTTATATACCAGTTGCATCATACTGTATGCTTTCTCTGTTAGTTGCAGCCGTGTTATTATTTGCCCAATACTTATCCATATCATTTGTATTCTTATAGTTTTACCACGCACATGTTTACCAATAAACAAGTTAGACTACAGAGAACAGTCTGCTTATTTTGGAGACAGAAGTGGTTTATGCCATATGTCGGATCACACATCGTATCAACCTGTATGAAGACAGAACAGTTAGGGATAGCCTTGGGCTCAAAGGCAACAACTGGCAGGCCTCATTCAAACATTTTGAAAGTGTAGTTGATGTACTCTTACACTCATAAAGGCTTTGCACAAAGTACAAAGCCAGAAAAAAATAATGAGGAGGATAATACAGTAATCCTCTTCAGGTGTCTCCTCCTTCTCCTTCTTCAGGAGGCTGAAGGGACTGCCACCACTTGCTTCCTGGAGCCTGATTCCCAGATGCCTGGGCTGTAAGTGACCAGGCTTCGGGTAGTGCCTGAGCCTCCGACATGTAGAAATGGGAAACAGCCCCCTATGTCACCTGCACCATCGCCTGCTCCCGCATAGGATGTGGGGAAAATCAAAGACAGTACAATTTCTCGGGGGTGATAGCCCCATCTCGAGCTGCTTACGAAGCCTTTCCAAGGTCCATTTATTTCACAACAAAGGTCCATCCAGATCCCTTTTTTCTTGGATAAAACCCACTGCATATCAGTGTTGTCGCCCCTCCATTTTGAGGTATGAGACCCTGGTACCAGCCATCATCTCTTGCAGCATTCAACGCAAGTGTTCCATTTCTACTGCCTGCTCGTTGAAAAAGATGTGATGACGGGTCCTAAATTCCTCTATGAACCCCCATCACTGCTGCCAGTCATACCTAACGACACCCCCGGGTTGCCAACTCTCAGTAACTTGCAGCTGGCGGGCTCTCTAGCATGGTTCCAGCCCTGGTCCTGGCTCATCTCCTTCTCTCTTTTGACCAGCCTAAGCTCTGCAGTCCGCTCACCAGTTGCTGGATCCTGGCTTTCCTATCTGCAATCTGCAAAAACCCCAGTGGGGAAGGTTCGCTCATCTCTGTTCATTTTCGTGTACCGATAGATGCAACTGCGCAACTGCCACTGACGCCATTTTGCTGGAGAAAAAAATTGTTTTCAGCAAAATGGCACTGGCGCCTGTGATGTAGCCTATACACACATGGTCAAAATTGTTGGTACCACTCATTTAATGATAGAAAAACCCACAATGGTCACAGAAATAATTTGAATCTGACAAAAGTAATAATAAATAAAAAATCTATTAAAATGAACAAATATAAATCAGGCATTGCTTTTCAACTGTGCTTCCACAGAATAAAAAAAAAATAAAACTCACAAGATCTCCTTCTCTACTCCCATTATCTCCTCTTCCCACAATCGCATACAAGATTTCTCTCACGCATCACCCTACTCTTGAACTCTCTACTGCAACACATTAGACTCTCGCCCACCATCGAAACCTTCAAAAAGAACCTGCAGACCTACCTCTTCTGGCAAGCCTACAACCTGCAGTAACCACCGATCGACCAAACCACTGCACGACCAGCTTTACTCTCACCTACTGTATCCTCACCCATCCCTTGTAGATTGTGAGCCCTGGCGGGCAGGGTCCTCTCTCCTCCTGTACCAGTTGTGACTTGTATTGTTCAAAATTATTGTACTTGTTTTTATTTTTCTATTATGTATACCCCTCCTCACATGTAAAGCGCCATGGAATAAATGGCGCTGTAATAATAAATAATAATAAGAAGAATAAATAGACACTCCAAATTCAGAGACTGGGGTTATTTTGCTGGCAAGAGGGAACTTCACCACATTAGAGCTCATTCAAACATCAGTGATATTTCTCATATACAAAAACAGCCTGAGTTTCATCAGTGTTTTTTGATCAGAGTGTCATCAGAGTTTGGTCAGTGGCAGTCTTTACCATCAGTTTGGTCAGCGTTTTGTCAGTTTTCTCAGCTGGAAAAAAAATTCTCCAATGTCTCCTATGAGTCTGTGAAAAATGGACATCATTCAGATGACATCAGAGTACTGTCCGATTTTTTCACTGACCCATAGACTTTCCTTGGAGAGTTTGATCCTACACTCGGATCAAAATCGGACAGGTTTCTGAGATTTTTTGTGGACCACTCAGCCTTGGTAAAAAATTGGACATGTGAAATACGCCATAGACTACAATAGGTATGAATTCTAAACATAAAAAAGTGGATAGAACTTGCATGTTAAAACCTGTTGTCTGAATAAGCACTAAGGCAGGTGGTGGTCTTCAAGTTAAAGCTGATTGGTGCATGCCTGCCAAATACATGCCAAAAAAAGATACTCTGACTGATGATAGCCCATGGGCACATTGGAAGCATATGTCAGGAGAATTGACCCCAAACACATTGTGAACTTAGCCTAATATATATTAGGCTGTTGGAGAACATTTCTGGCTTGAATTTAGGTTACAAGCTCCAAGTTGGGAATACTCTACATTAACGTGTTGTATCTTAATTTGTAACGCTATACATGAATGCTATAAGTGATTAGTTCTATGTTTAGATTCCCCTCCAGGACCAATTACCAGATGTAAATTTATGCACAGACACTGAGAAAAATTATTAGTGTGGATTGATTACTAGAAAACCCAGCTCATATGTGAAACACATGTAACCACGCACGTCTATGTTTCTAAACTCCCCATACATTATTTTTACATAACTTTTCAATTTACTCAAACACTTACATACTATTGCAAGATACAAACTGGTTAATAAATATCAGCATCATTTACATTTCACATCTCTCACAGGTTAATAGAATACTCCTGAATATAGACATGGTTACTTTTCATTCTAACAAGGGCTGACTGTTTTTATAGTCCCTGCAACAGCTGTATCTACTGAATCAACATGCTCTGGTGTATTGCTTGGAGTCATTCCAACTGCATTCTGGGATTTGTGGTCTTCATCTGCGAGCTTGTAAAAGTAATTATTCATAAACATTTTTTACACTGTACTAAAAAGGTAGAATATGGCAAATATGATTTACATATCTCATTCATATTAGCATTTGGGCTTTGATGTGAACAGAAAAAGAACTAATGTGCAGCTTAATAAAAAAATGTGAATTTTCTGTATTATAGCAGGACACTAGTGAAAGGCTTGGTCAATCTCATGTACCTAAATGTATAATGCAAATTTACTTTCTAATATTTTGTATGTTTCAAAACCTCACTATTAAGCTATTATGTTCCTATGAAGTGCTATAAAATAATACAATTTGGTTCTCATAAAAGAAAGGCCAAAATAATCATATTGCTGCACATACATTATATAGAAATAAAATAAGGATTACAGAACAAGAGAGGGACCTCCATCTTCTGCTTACAAGTAAGCTGAGCAGCAGTACTCAATGCCAAGCAGCAGCTGAAAAAGCAGCAAGAGTTTAAGGTTTATAAGAAGAGAGATGAAAGACTGAGATCCAAATGTATTATTACCTATCCCTCTATAAATCACTCTTAAGGTCTCATTTAGAATATGGAATCCAGTTTTGGTCTCCATATCTTAAAAGGAATATTTGAAAGGCTAGATTATTATATGGGATGGAAGGTCTCTCCTTTAATAAGAAGTTGGAAAAGTTGGGCTTCTTTAACTTAGATGTTTCATAGGCGATCTTATTTATATGTATAAATTCATATGTGGTCAATACATAGGATTGGCACATGACTAATTCCTTACAAAGACCATACAATGGAGGAAGGGACAATGTGTGTTGAGAAAAGGCAATTCCTCCAGGTAAATAGGAAAAGGTTCTTTAAAGATAAAACTGTCAGAATTTGGAATGTCCTACCACAAGTTGTAGTAATAGAGAATGCTATATCAGCAATTAAATATGAGCTGGATGCCATTGCGGGTTATAAATATTGTAATGATAGTATATAATTACTCGAGAAAGGTTGATCTTGATAGACCTATGTTTTCTTCAACCTATGCAACTATGTTCGCTTTGCAATACCATATATCCACACATTTTTGCAAAAATTTTGAAACGTGGACCAATAATTTCTCAGAGACCTCATTCAGACGTCAAAGATTTTTTTCACATACAAAAAATCAATTTGTCATTAGTTTTCTGGACAAGATTTTTCATAACTGTCCAGAACACATTTCTGTTTTTACCATCAGTGTTGGA
Source organism: Ranitomeya variabilis (assembly GCF_051348905.1). Lineage (NCBI taxonomy): Eukaryota > Metazoa > Chordata > Amphibia > Anura > Dendrobatidae > Ranitomeya > Ranitomeya variabilis. The sequence continues at coordinate 528,843,104 of NC_135234.1, forward strand.
TGATTTTGATCCATGTCGTCTTAGCTAAAAAATGTTACATGTCTTTGTGATTTTTGCATGAGCACATGGTCCACATATATTATGTGTGAATGACCCCACAGACTATAATGGGCACATGATCTATCTGTGACAAGCACCAAAAGAACACATACAGTGGGGCAAAAAAGTATTTAGTCAGTCAGCAATAGTGCAAGTTCCACCACTTAAAAAGATGAGAGGCGTCTGTAATTTACATCATAGGTAGACCTCAACTATGGGAGACAAACTGAGACAAAAAAATCCAGAAAATCACATTGTCTGTTTTTTTATCATTTTATTTGCATATAATGGTGGAAAATAAGTATTTGGTCAGAAACAAAATTTAATCTCAATACTTTGTAATATATCCTTTGTTGGCAATGACAAAGGTCAAACGTTTTCTGTAAGTCTTCACAAGGTTGCCACACACTGTTGTTGGTATGTTGGCCCATTCCTCCATGCAGATCTCCTCTAGAGCAGTGATGTTTTTGGCTTTTTGCTTGGCAACACGGACTTTCAACTCCCTCCAAAGGTTTTCTATAGGGTTGAGATCTGGAGACTGGCTAGGCCACTCCAGGACCTTGAAATGCTTCTTACGAAGCCACTCCTTTGTTGCCCTGGCGGTGTGCTTTGGATCATTGTCATGTTGAAAGACCCAGCCACGTTTCATCTTCAATGCCCTTGCTGATGGAAGGAGGTTTGCACTCAAAATCTCACGATACATGGCCCCATTCATTCTTTCATGTACCCGGATCAGTTGTCCTGGCCCCTTTGCAGAGAAACAGCCCCAAAGCATGATGTTTCCACCACCATGCTTTACAGTAGGTATGGTGTTTGATGGATGCAACTCAGTATTCTTTTTCCTCCAAACACGACAAGTTGTGTTTCTACCAAACAGTTCCAGTTTGGTTTCATCAGACCATAGGACATTCTCCCAAAACTCCTCTGGATCATCCAAATGCTCTCTAGCAAACTTCAGACGGGCCTGGACATGTACTGGCTTAAGCAGTGGGACACGTCTGGCACTGCAGGATCTGAGTCCATGGTGGCATAGTGTGTTACTTATGGTAGGCCGTGTTACATTGGTCCCAGCTCTCTGCAGTTCATTCACTAGGTCCCCCCGCGTGGTTCTGGGATTTTTGCTCACCGTTCTTGTGATCATTCTGACCCCACGGGGTGGGATTTTGCGTGGAGCCCCAGATCGAGGGAGATTATCAGTGGTCTTGAATGTCTTCCATTTTCTAATTATTGCTCCCACTGTTGATTTCTTCACTCCAAGCTGGTTGGCTATTGCAGATTCAGTCTTCCCAGCCTGGTGCAGGGCTACAATTTTGTTTCTGGTGTCCTTTGACAGCTCTTTGGTCTTCACCATAGTGGAGTTTGGAGTCAGACTGTTTGAGGGTGTGCACAGGTGTCTTTTTATACTGATAACAAGTTTAAACAGGTGCCATTACTACAGGTAATGAGTGGAGGAAAGAGGAGACTCTTAAAGAAGAAGTTACAGGTCTGTGAGAGCCAGAAATCTTGATTGTTTGTTTCTGACCAAATACTTATTTTCCACCATAATATGCAAATAAAATGATAAAAAAACAGACAATGTGATTTTCTGGATTTTTTTGTCTCAGTTTGTCACCCATAGTTGAGGTCTACCTATGATGTAAATTACAGACACCTCTCATCTTTTTAAGTGGTGGAACTTGCACTATTGCTGACTGACTAAATACTTTTTTGCCCCACTGTACATGAAAAAAGAGCCTGAATGAAACTTAAACATGCCTTTCCAAAAAAACCATTAATCCTTGCTGTTACCATATTTTTCTTCTTTATTTCTAGTTATGCCTTTTTTCTATTTCTCCTTCTACACAGACGAGATAACTCTAGATGTTTTGCCTTAAGCAAGAGCTTGACAATTTTGTTCACAAAATATTCTATCAGTGATGATTTGATAACTGAAATATTCCACTTATAGTTGATTATGATCTTAAAAGGGGATGAAATGAATGAAATGTGTACTGTGTATTTTATGCTGGAAAGAAAACATGAAAAGGACATTTCACCAAATGTTTCAAGTTGAATTGGACACACAATGTAATAGTGGCTACAGAGCAGATAGTCTTTTTTTCATTATTTTTTTTTACCTCTCAGCTACATGGTGACATCAAATATTTAACACCTAATGAGCTGACTTTAGTTTAAGTACAAGTGGGCGTTATTAGATATTTTTCACTGATGGCATGTACTTCTCACTGCAAGATGCTGACCAATCATAAAAAGGCAGCAGGACATGTGATTACGTTATCAGAGTCAAATGACCTTAATCTACAGGTCCTGACAGCTGGAATATGCACTGAAAATATATTACAAAATGCATTACATTTATAAGCACTTAAGATATATTACAAAACAGAAAAGTCTGAATATATTAACTGGAGCTGGAAACTATTTGCAAAAAAGATTGAACAAAGGCTAAGCACTTTAACCTCTTAAGTAGAGATGAGTAAACTTGTTTAGAAAACATTCACCAGTCAGTACAAACGTTGCACATTCGGGTTTGTCTTTGGATTTCCGAGCATTTTTTGCAAAATTAGGTAAATGACTGAGTTTCGTCTAAGGCTGTTGCCTCTAAGATCATTACCATCAGTCAGAGCTCTGCAGGGACACGCTGTCAGATGTCAGCATAACCCCGCAGTTGTGAATGCGACTGGCAGTATGGTAAATCATTACCGCTGGTCAGAGAGCCACGGTTCCCATGCTGTCAAATGACAGCATGAGCGTAGAGCCACAAGGCTTGGGTTCCCCTGTATTTTTGATAAGCAGCCAGGCAAAACTGACAGCTGCAGGCTGCAACCCTTAGCTGTCACCATTAACAAGGCTGATTATCAAGAGTAGAGGGGTCCTCATGCTGTTTTTTTAAATATTTAAATAAATAATTACAAATAATGGGTGAGGGGGCTGTCATGCTAAGGCAGAAAGCTGGGGGCTGGTATTCTCAGGTGGGTAAGGGGCCAAGGATATTGCCCCCCAGCATAAAAATAGCAGCCCACAACCACCCCAGAAAAAGTTGCATCTATTAGATGTGCCAATTCTGGCACTTTGCCTGGTTCTTCCCACTTGACCTGTGGTAGTGGCAAGTGGGGTTCATATTTGTTTGGTTGTTGTCACCTTTTTATTGTCTAGTGACATCAAGCCCACGACTTAGTAATGGAGAGGTGTCTGAAATTTATAGTTATACTGTAAATAAACACACAACCAGAATAAAGTCCTTTAATTGAAAGAATGACACAGACTCCTTTATTGAATCTAAATGGAGTCCTCCCCTTTTTTGACAACCAGCTAAGCTGAAGCAGACAGCTTGGGGCTGGTATTCTCAGGCTGAAAATGGGCAATGGATATTGTCCCCCCCAATTCTGGCGCTTTGCCCGACTCTTCCCACTTGACCTGTGGCTGTGGCAAGTGTGGTTCATATTTGTTTGGTTTTGAACAGCTGACATGCGCTCGCAATAGCCGCGGGTGGAATCGTGATCCACCCTCGGCTATTAACCAGTTAAATGCTGCTGTCAGAGTTTGGCCATTTTTTTTTTCTAGCAAAGTTTGGAATTTTGTTTTCACCACTTAGATAAAAAAGAACCTAGACATGCTGAGTGTCAATGAACTCGTAGTGACCTGGAGAATCATAATTGCAGGTCAGTTTTAGCATTTAGTGAACCTTGTAAAAAAGCCAAACAAAAAAACAAGTGTGGGATTGCCCTTTTTTGCAATTTCACCGCACTTGGATTTTTTTTTTCCTGTTTTCTAGTACACGACATGGTAAAACCAATGGTGTTGTTCAACTGACAATAAAAACTCAAAATCGAAGGGAAATTGGAGTTTACATGAAAAAAATGTTAAGAAACATTCTTTCTACTACAATGACTTGTATATAAGGCAAAATTTAAAAAGTATTTAAAAAATATATAATTTAAATAAACCACAATTGAAGTTTCTATTATAAAATTGTGTAATTTATGAAGGAAGCAAGAACTGCTAAAATTAGATGGAAGAAGGACTCAGATTCACCATGTATTAGATGGATAAGAGGGCCTCATTCTCATTCTGTTCAAATTGTCATGGAGTGGTACTCCTAGACTCATAAAGGCAATGCACTAAGTGCAAAGCCTGACATAAATTACCAGCAAGGTCATCCATACACTCCAGCACCAACAGCAGTACCTCATACAAATATTAAGAAAGTGTAGTTGTGGTACTCGTACACTCATAAAGGCTCTGCACACAATGCAAAGCCATCCACAAATTTCAAGCACAGTCATTCATACACCCTTTAAGACACCAACTGTGCTGCCTAATTCAAATTTTGTGAACAAAATGTAGTTGTGGTACTTCTACACTAGTAAAAGCTCTGCACACAGTGCAAAGTTTGCAAAAATTACAAGCAGGGTCAGGCAAAGCGTTTCTTTTAAGCTTCAACCACTGTAATTTCACACAAAGCTGGATGAACTATATGGATGATGATTCAATTTTTGAGCAAAAAAAAGGACAGGAAGCTATGTATCGTGGATGGGCGTGTTGCTTGTGCTCCAGCAACAGGCCCAGTCTCACCTGCCACATGTCCTCAGCGTCTCAGTGCACCATCATCAGCACTTCAACTTCCCCATCTCTTACCATATGCCTTACACATTTTCTAATTGCTAGGTCTGTGGAAACCACCTGTACCAGGCATAGCATTTTATTTTTTATTTCAAACCATATTAATTTCACACAAAGCAGGTTGAACTGGATGGATGACAATGGTCATTTTTTGGGGCCAAAAAATGTGATTACCTGTGGCAGGCCAAGCGTTTTTTTACGTTTCAAGCCACTATAATTTCACTCAAAGCAGCTTAAACTGTATGGATAACAATAGTTAATTTTTGGACAAAAAAATGTGATTACCTGTGGCAGGCAAAGTGTTTTGTTTTAAATTTCAAATCATCGTAATTTAACAAAAGGCTCGTTAAACTCTATGGATAACAATACAGTCTATTTTTTCACCAAAAGAAAAAATGTTTTCACCTGCACCAACTATATGTTTGAAATGGACTGCAAAGTCCTAAGCCCTGATTAGAGGCTGTTTTCAGCCACTCTCCCTGCTCCAGCTGCTATCCCTAGGCTAAATGCAGAATATATTGCATAGAATCAGCCAAGCACAAGATTAGCCCTAAGGACTTTTGTAGGATGGTTCAGCAAAGTATTACCACTAGAGGACTCTGATTCCCAAAAATTAAGCACACCAGCGTGTAAAAATACTCTCTCCCTTGTATCAGAACTGAACCTCAGCTGTGCAATAGCATCAGTGAGCTGAGCTTGGCAGTGTCTGTCCTTTTATAACCTCTGATGAAGTAATGTAGCAGCCAATCACAATAATGCCACTACCAAGATGGCTATGGAATTACAATGACTCACAGGTAACCCCCGCATGTTTATTGGCTGTGTAACAAGCTCCAAACGTGTGGCATGGGAATTCTAGAATTAAATCTGAGCACTAGCCAATGCTCGATGAGTGCTGAGCACATCCAAGCACCCAGATACTCAAGTGATTTCACAGTATCACAGAGCATATCACTACCTAGCATCCAAAATGCTGCCTATTTTGACCTACGTGATAGAGCTCTCTTTTCTATGTGTACCACTGCATACAAATCAGCTGTATACTAACATTTGTAGCTGTACACTTAAAAAAAAATAAGAAACTTATTCTGAGTTAACCATATGAAGTGAAAAGGCTGGCTGTCCTTGAATCAGAATAATTTGACAAATCATATTAAGAATGTCAAAGACAGACAATATTTCCACAGGTATTATTTTTCAGCCACTGCTGATATTCTTATTTAGGTTCTTTCAGTCTAGTGAAATGCTGCAAACCTTCTGCTTCATTAAATTTGTGTTTGGAGGACAAATTCAGGTTATTTTTTCCTATAGTGAAGCTTTTTTTGAAATTAGGTTTGTCATAAATGTTCTTGTCAAAACAAACTTACAGAAGACAAAATAGCAAAAACTCATAATTAACAACTTTTTATTAACAGGCTACTTCCATAAGTTAATAGTTACATCGTGTCATGTTAGATGTTATGCCCAATGCTTTATTTTTATGTATGTGTATTTGTATATGTCAAAAATATTAAAGAGAACTTTTCATCAGTGGGTGGATATATGGGTCCGTTGGGTTCGGACAAATATCCAAAAAAAGTTTGTTTTGTGTACCAGAGCAGTACCCCAACTGGAATCCAAATCCAGACTCCATTCAAATGAACGAGGGATGCAAACATTTGTCATTTCTCATGATGTTATCCATATAACAGTGGGAGAAGCACCATCTCTGATCGATAGTAACGTTACATGTTACTGTCAGTCACAGCGCTGTGGTTCCCATGCTTTCACACAGATGATAGCGTGTGAGTGGTGAAAAGGTTACCGTCGGTCACAGGCGTTGGCTGATAATAGTGCTACTATCATCATCGTACACCTGGTCTCGCTGATGCAGCAAAAACAGGTGACATTGATGAGAGTATTCACCAGCCAGCACCTGTCCATTTACCTAATAAATAAATAAATAAAGCAAAAAAATGGTGTGAGGTCCTCTTAATTCTTGATAACCAGTAAAGGCTAAGCAAAAAGTTGTGAGCTGATAATAATAGACTGGGAACCTTTATGGATATTGGCCACTTCCCAGAATAAAAACACCAGCTCACAGCAGTCTGCTTTGCCTAGGCTGGTTATAAAAAATGGGGGAGGGTCACAGATTTTATTTCAAATAAAGGATTTTGTGCTTATTTTAATTAAAGTACTTTACTATGTCTGACTCTTTATTAAATTTTATTACAGGGTAAGCAATGAAGGTGCCTGATAGACGTCTCTCCATTAGTAACCCCTGGGATGGATATCAGCGAACATAAAACAGCTGACATCAACCTCAAAACTATTACCCCACTTGCCTCCGCACCAGGGCAAGTGGGATGAGCCAGACAAAGTGCCAGAATTGATGCATATAATGGATGCACATTTTCTAAGGTGGCTGAGGGCTGCTAATTTTAAGCTGGGGAATCCATGGCTCCTTCCAAGTCTGAAAATACCATCCCCTAATTGTCAGCATTAGCCTGGCTGGTTATCAAAAATGGCGGTGACCCCAAAACGTTTTTTTAAATTATTTATTTAAATATTTTTAAAAAATAGCATGGTCTTCCTTGATTTTTGATAACCAGACAAGCTAAGCTGACAGCTTGGGGCTGTAGCCCGCAGCTGTCGGCTTTGACTGCGCTCATTATCAAAAATAGACAAGACCCTTTTTTTTTACAGTGTGCCAATACTTGACATGGCTGTGATTGAGTTGGAATTTCCCACACAGAAAAGTTTGTTGATTGGCTGTGCTGCAGCCTTTCAACAAGCTTTGTTCAGACTGCCAAACCTGAACAGTAACATGGACTTCCAAGAGAAGTCCATGTTCGGGGTCCATGTGTGGACACTAGGTGTCCCGTATAGATACCGAACTTTACCATTCAGGTTCCTCCATCTCTAATCATCAGGACTTTATACCCCAAACTAATTGTCATGTATTTAAAGCTGTTATAAAGGAACTTGTGAAGCTTCACTGCGTGCGCAGCATGTGCTGTGAGGATTCTCTAGTTCTAACAGCTAGACGACGTGGTCATGTGGCTACATTCTGACTAAACTTTCTCAGTCTCACTCAATTCAAGTGAACAAAGCAAGGCCGCTGGCACCAGAGAATCATATGGCGTAAGGGTACCGTCACACAGTACCATTTACATCGCTACGACGGCACGATTCGTGACGTCGTAGCATCGTATGATTATCGCTCCAGCGTCGTAGACTGCGGTCACACGTTGCAATCACGGCGCTGGAGCAATGCCGAAGTCCCTGGGTAACCAGGGTAAACATCGGGTAACTAAGCGCAGGGCCGCGCTTAGTAACCCGATGTTTACCGTGGTTACCAGCGTAAAAGTAAAAAAAAAAAAACCGTACATACTCACCATCTGATGTCCGTCAGGTCTCTTGCCGTCTGCTTCCTGCTCTGACTGAGATCCGGCCGTACAGTGAGAGCAGATCACAGCGGTGACGTCACCGCTGTGATCTGCTCTCACTTTCCGGCCGGCAGACAGTCAGAGCGGAAAGCAGACGCCAAGGGACCGGACGGACATCAGATGGTGAGTATGTACGGTTTGTTTTTTTTTACTTTTACGCTGGTAACCACGGTAAACATCGGGTTACTAAGCGCGGCCCTGCGCTTAGTTACCCGATGTTTACCCTGGTTACCAGCGTACGCATCGCTGGATCGCTGTCACACACAACGATCCAGCGATGACAGCGGGAGATCCAGCGACGAAAGAAAGTTTCAAACGATGTGCTACGACGTACGATTCTCAGCTGGGTGCCTGATCGCAATAGCGTGTCAGACACTGCGAGATCGTAACGATATCGCTACAACGTCACGAATCGTGCCGTCGTAGCGATAAAAATGCCACTGTGCGACGGTACCCTTACTCCAGACTTTCGTGGTAAACCTGGGTAATCCCTTTAATGCTGATTAAATCCTTACATGTCCTGTAGAAATTCAATTTTCTGTTTTAGAGAAATGCATGGTTCAAGTTGTATGCTAATGATTTGCAGGTGCAGTGGGTGGGCACTACACTTACAGTTCTCCTGCCATCTTTCTTTAGTCCCCATCACCTGCCTGCCTTTTGTCTCCAACTGACAGTTTACTCGTGTTTCAGTGATCTGCTAGTCAGAAACAGGAGGTTGGCAGCAGGTGGAAAATAAGAAGAAAGGGCAGATGAGCAGTCAGAGTAGTGCCCAGCTATGGCACTTTCAAATCATTTGCATACAATTTAATAATAATAATAATTTTATTTATATAGCGCCAACATATTCCGCAGCACTTTACATTATAGAGGGGACCTGTACAGACAATAGACATTGCAGCATAACAATAAACACAGATCAAAATAGATACCAGGAGGAATGAGGGCCCTGCTCGCAAGCTTACAATCTATAAGGAAAAAGGGGAGACACAAGAGGTGGATGGTAACAATTGCTTTCGTTGTTCGGACCAGCCATAGTGTAAGGATCGGGTGTTCATGTAAAGCTGCATGAACCAGTTATCAGCCTAAGTATGTAACAGCACAGACACAGAGTGCTATTAAATACATAAAGCATATGAGAAACATGATGCGAGGAATCTGATTATGGTTTAAGTTTTTTGAATGGGTCACATAGGGACAGTTAGGTTAATGGTTGAGGCGGTAAGCCAGTGTGAACAAATGTTTTTAGGGCACGCTTAAAACTATGGGGATTAATTGTATTAACCTGGGTAGTGCATTCCAAAGAATTGGCGCAGCACGTGTAAAGTCTTGGAGATGGGAGTGGGAGGTTCTGATTACTGAGGATGTTAATCTCAGGTAATTAGCAGAACGAAGAGCACAGGTAGGGTGGTAGGCTGAGAACAGAGAGGAGATGTAGGGTGGTGCTGAGCCATGGAGTGCTTTGTGGATGAGGGTAATAAGTTTGTACTGGATTCTGGAGTGGATGGGCAGCCAGTGTAATGACTGGCACAATTTTTCTCTAAATCAGCAAAACACGTTTCTACAAGAAAGGTATGGATTTAATGAGCATTAAATCATTTTTATACTCATGCCATTAGCATGATGTATAAAATCCTGATGACTGGTTCTTTTTAAGTAGAGAAGTATAGTTAACCCTAAAACTGTTGAATCTTTAGTAGAATCTTCCTACTACTACTACTACTACTAGCTATGGCTGCAATCTTATTAGTAATCATATGACTGAACTGTAGAAAAAAGACATGAACTACACATCCAAATATCATACATTTGATGTAATGCCGCTAGGCAAGAAATTTGTGAGTCGCACGCCCGGGCCGTGGGGTACTCGGTACTGGGTCAGGTTGCAATTAAAGGGGTGGTCACGGTGGCAGTGATCCGGTCCGTGGCCCTGGGCGCCCAAGTAAAAGGGACGGTCTTTAAAGGGGTTGTGGAAATAAGGAAAGTTTGTGAAGCCACCTGTGGTTCTCGGTCAGAGGTGACCGACGCTGCTTAAAGGGGTTCTCTGGGGGCGATGGTGCTGCAGCAAAGATGGTGTCGCTTCCCACAGGTGAATTGGTGTCCCCAGGGCTCTTGCTGTATTTGGCAAGGATAGTGAATGCCGCAAATAATTGGAGGACACAGGGTTGCAGTCTTTACCTGGTTTACTGAGATGGTATTCAGCCTCAGTCCTGGGTACCGGTAACTGGTGTAGCTGGAGTCCAGGCAGCCTGAAGACAGGTGGAAATCCCCTTGACAAGTCAGTTTGGGAACCTTCCACTATGCGCTGGTCTGTGGTCCCTTGTGCCTGTAGCTCTCTAACAAGGCCCTCTTTCTTCCCTGTCCAGGGACAGTACCTGCACGGTAGGCAACTTGAGCCGTCTCTTTTAAGTCTGTTCACGGTGACTCTGGACTCTGATTGCTGCTGTACCTCAGGTATTATGTGGGCAAGTCCCTTTTAGTTTCCTCCCCTCCGGTTCTGCCGTGGGGCTTGCAGTCCCCCTCAGCCTCAGGCTCTCGGTACCCGGTTTCTGCACTCAGCTTAGAGAAGCCCAGTAGCAGTCTTTCTCTAGCTCCTAAGTACCTCTGTGCTCCTTCACTGTCTGCTACCCACTGTCAACTCTTTGCTTGCCTGCCTAGCAACTGACTCATCCTCCCGACCAGAGAGAGCAGCTCCCCTCAAGTCGGGTGTAGAGCTCCCCCTTCTGGCATGGAGTCAGAATGTGTTGCATGTAAGGTTACCTGCCAAAGGGATTCCTCCTGTCTCCAGGCATGGCATTACCCTCCCCGAGAGGAAGGCAATGCCACTGTGGTACCTGAACTCCTAGGGTGCCACATTTGCAAAACTGGACTTGAAGTTCTTAGTTTAACATTCTGATCAGACTGTATGAAGTCCACTACAATGTCATGGTGAACCACTTAGTTGGTCACCAGCTTAAAAGGTGTGGAGCCATGCACAAACCACCATCACAATGTCAGTGCACAAGCAGGGTGGGCAACTTGGTGCCTCACAGCACCCATGCTGCAAGGTTGAGTCCCCATGATTCCAGGTCATACCACCCCACAAACACAACACCACAGCACTAATTGACGCCACACAGCACCAATGCAAAATGGATAGTTGTAAAAGAAAAACCTCACATCAGTCATGGCTACAAGCAAATTCCAGAATAACCCTTCCCTGTAATGGCAGTTTTGCAGAGAGTAAAATTTCTACTTATCTGACACCTTTAATAGACAAAAGCATAAGCTAAGTAAATGATTACAGTGGATCTAAAAAGTCTACACACCCCTGCTAAAATGCCAGGTTTTTGTCATGTAAAAAAATCATACAAAGAAGAATCATTTCAGAACTTTTTCAACTGCTAATGAATGTCACCAATAACTTGTATAATTCTATTGAAAATTAAATTGTGGAAAAATAAAAATGTTATTACATATATATGCACATTCTTAAATAATATTTTGCTGAAGTAATCTTTGAATTTATAAAAGCTTTCAGACTTTTGCGTAGGAGTCTATCAGCTGGACTCATGTAGAATTGGCAATCTTTGCCGACTCTTCCTTGCAGCAATGTTCCAAATCTGTCAGTTTGCGATGGCATCTGCTGTGTAAAGCCCTCTTCAGGTTAATCAATGATTTTCAATTGTATTAAACTCTGGTCTCCGGCTGGGACATTTCAGAATTTTGATTTTCTTGTAGCAAAGCTATTTTTTTTTTTGCTGATTTGGAGGTGTGTGTTGTTGTGATGAAATATAAAAATCCTCCTCAACTACAAATTTTTAACAAACGCCTGAAGGTTTTGATGAAAATTCTACTGATATTTGGAAATGTAAAAAATTTCATCCACCTTGACTAAAGCCCTAGTTCCAGCTGCTGTAAAACAGCTTCAACGCATAAAACTGCTTCTACCATGCTTCACTGTAGACAGTGGCATACATAGAGATCACAGGGCCCCATACCAAAAAATCTAATAATACCCCCCAAAAGTATATAATATATCCCTATTGAAGCCCATCAGTGTTCTCACCAACCAAGCCCCTTTTAATGGCCATTATATAGTATGATGCTCCCAAAAATGACCCAACCCACACACACATTGAGTATGGTATCCCCACAGTGAATTTCCCCTCTACAGTTTCAACCCACACATATAGTGTAATATGTGATGTCTCTACAGTGCCTCCATTAAACTGTGATGTACCCACAGTGCCACTTACACAGTAAAATACTGCCACAGCGTGATGCTCTTAAAGTGCTTCCCCTTTAGTATGATATAACCATAGTTTCCTCCAACACATACAAAAACAGTGTCATGGCTTCTATAATGCAGTATAATGACTTGTCATTATGATGCCTCCTTCTCAGTATAAGGGCCCCTACAGTCCCTTTCTCTGTATGATGGCCCCTATAAGAATGAGTACCGAAAGCCCCACAAATATTAAGGGTTTCCACAAAGTATGAGGACCCCAGAACCCTTCACTCAGTATGGGAGCCCCCATTGCCCACCCAACTCAGTATAATGGCCCCCATAGCCATTCATACAATATAATGGCCTTCACAAATCTTCACTCAAGGGTGCCCACAGCCCCTCACATAGTATTGGGGTCACCAAAGACCCCCTCACACAATGAGGACCCCCACTGAGTATGAGAGCCCCCATTCAATTTGAGGGACCTCACAGTCCCCAGCTTAGTAAAGGAGCCCTCACAGTCCCCAAATCACTACGAGGACCCTCACAGTCTCTCATAGACCCTCATACAGTATAATGGGCCCCACCAACCTCTAATCAGTATTATGGCCCCTGCCACTGACTCAATCAGAAGTATAGCCCCCACCAGCTCCCACTCAGTATTATGTCCCAGGTTCCCCATGACTTTCTGGCCCATGAAGCACCATGAGAATTTTTCACGGTGCACATGGTGATATCATTGAGGTCATCACAGTTCTTTGTCCCAGCTCACAGTCATCTATGATGTCACCGCTCATCTTTGAAGCTGTGCTCGCAGCACCTCATTGTGTCCTGGTTTTCAGCCTGGACGGTCACATTTCGAACTGGTGAGGGATATCGTTGTTTATTATTTTTGTTTCTTTTCAGTGGAAAAGGGCTTTAATGAATTAGGCGTAAGGTGAGCATTATGGTTGTTTATTATTTTTTGTCTTTTACAGGGGACAAGGACTTCAATGGAATAGGCGTAAGGCAAGTAAAACTTTGTTTTTTTATTTGGAAATAAATTAGTAAAACAGGGTGTTGATTTTTTATTTCAAATAAAGGATTTCATTCAAGCTGTGTGTTTTTTTTTTCAAACTTACTATGGGATTAGTAATGGTAGACGCCTCTCCATTACAAACTCCTGGACTTGATGTCACCTGACTATACAAAGATGGCATCAACTCCACAAATATTATCCCACTTGCCACCACCACAGGTAAAGTGGGAAGAGTGAGGCTAAGCACCAGATTTGCCATATTATATTGATGGGTCATTTCTGGGGCAGCTGAGGGCTTATGTTCTTAGCCTGGGAGGAGGGCCAATTTCCCTGGACCCATTCCTGGCTATTAATATCTGTCTAAAGCTGTCTGCTTAGCCTTTGATGGTTTGAATGTGGGGACCCTATGTCACTTTTTTCTGAGGTCCCCCAATAAGATAACCAGTAAATGCTAAGGGTACCTTCACACGAAACGACTTTGTAACGATATCGCTAGCGATCCGTGACGTTGCAGCGTCCTCGCTAGCGATATCGTTTAGTTTGACACGCAGCAGCGATCAGGATCCTGCTGTGATGTCGCTGGTCGCTGAATAAAGTCCAGAACTTTATTTGGTCGTCCGATCGCCGTGTATCGTTGTGTTTGAAAGCAAAAGCAACGATACCAGCGATATTTTTCACTGGTAACCAGGGTAAACATCGGGTTACTAAGCGCAGGGCCGCGCTTAGTAACCCGATGTTTACCCTGGTTACCAGCGTAAAAGTAAAAAAAACAAACAGTACATACTCACCTGCGCGTCCCCCAGCGTCTGCTTCCTGACACTTACTGAGCGCCGGCCCTAAAGTGAAAGTGAAAGCACAGCGGTGACGTCACCGCTGTGCTGTTAGGGCCGGAGCTCAGTGTCAGGAAGCAGACGCTGGGGGACGCGCAGGTGAGCATGTACTGTTTGGTTTTTTTACTTTTACGCTGGTAACCAGGGTAAACATCGGGTTACTAAGCGCGGCCCTGCGCTTAGCAACCCGATGTTTACCCTGGTTACCCGGGGACCTCGGCATCGTTGGTCGCTGGAGAGCCGTCTGTGTGACAGCTCCCCAGCGATCAAACAGCGACGCTGCAGCGATCGGCATCGTTGTCGCTATCGCTGCAGCGTCGCTTCCTGTGAAGGTACCTTAACTGCTGCAAGCTGATATTAATAGCCTAGGAACCTTTAGGGATATTGCCCTCCTTCAAAAAATATTAACATCAGCCCTCAGCAATTGGCTTTCCCTTTCCTGCTTATGTAAAATACGGGGGACTCCCACTCTGTTTTTATCAACTTTTAATAAGTTGATGCAAAACTTAACTTTAAAGGGAATCTGTCACCCCATTTTAGGCCTATAAGCTAAGGCCACCACCATCAGGGGCTTATCTATAGCATTCTGTAATGCTGTAGATAAGCCCTCCAATGTAACCTGAAAGATAAGAAAAACAAGTTAGATTATACTCACTCAAGGGCGGTCCCGGTGCGGTCCGGTCCGATGGGCATCGCGGTCCGGGTCCGGCGCCTCCCATCTTCATAGGATGATGTCCTCTTCTTTGCTCCTATGCCGGCATACTTTGTCTACCCTGTTGAGGGCAGAGCAAAGTACTGCAATGTGCAGGTGCCGGGAAAGGCCAGAGAGGCCCGATGCCTGCTCACTGCAGTACTTTGCTCTGCCTTCAACAGGGCAGACAAAGTACGCCTGCACAGGAGCCACGGCAGGAAGCAAAGAAGAGGACGTCATTGTATGAAGATGGAAGGCGCCGGACCCGGACTGCGATGCCCATCAGACCAGACTGAATCGGGATCGCCCCTGGGTGAGTATAATCTAACTTGTTTCTCTTCTCTTTCAGGTTACATCGGGGGCTTATCTATAGCATAATAGAATGCTGTAGATAAGCCCCTGATGGTGGTGGCCTTAGCTTATAGGCCTAAAATGGGATGACAGATTCCCTTTAATAAGACAAATCTAGTACACTAACTTACAAGCATTTTTTGGCACATTTTATTCTAATGCGTCAGACCAGAATAGGAATTGTGGAGTGATTACTATAGAAGTATTATTACTAGAGAAGAGCATATCGATACAAAACAAATCAAATACATTTGTCTAAAAGTTTATGAATTTCATAGGTTCCAGTAAATTCAAACAATTTTTGATTTAATTCAAACAATTTGCAAAGGCAAATGGCATAATTTTACATATTTCAGAAGATTTCATCATCCATTGAAGGCTCACATGAACTCAGGCATGGATGTGCGGGCAACCCGATAATGCTTTGCATACAACTTCAGCACTGAAGATGAATGAAGTAATCCAAAGTGATTCATTTATAAAGAGAGAGAAAAGTAGAAGAGGTGCCAGCAGCAGCCAGGTCAAACTTGGCATGACTGATCAGTAACATGGTGTAGTACATAAGAAAGCAGGCGCAAGCCAGCACAATATTTTTTACAGAAAGCATAAAGTGAGAACAATGCCAGTCAGGGAAGGTTTGCTTGCATGTCACAAGAAACTGTACTGAGTTTTTGCAAGTCTTGTTCAATTCTTTTTTGCAAAGGAAAGAATAATCATTTTTTTAGAAAGGCAGAAGAAAATTCCCTAAGATCCAGACATTTAACTGCAACTGCCTACCTCACAAACAATTATTATTATTTTTTTTGTATGTCTGTTTTACTAGTCACATTTTACATCCATACATCACCCTGTTGCAGGTGCTAGCTTTTTGAACATGTACCTACCTAGTATTTCTCAAGTGTTGAATTTTGTGAAGAAAAAAGTAGAAAAAATACAATACAAATCTTAATTGTGTATGTCTGTTTTTGCACACCTGTTTTATTCGCCTGAACTTGAAACACATTTGTTGGGCATAATGAGGGGTATGCAGGATTAAGATGAATCAAACTTAATAAGTGGTTCATGCTATTGATAAGATCATTAACTGTTGTGCACCCCTTAGGCTGGGTTCACATTACGTTTACAGCAGCCGGTTCAACACATACGGTAACGGGCTGCTGTAAACGCAAGTGCCAGTATGGCAGCACGCTAGCGCAGATAGAGCATCTGCTAGCTCTATCTGCGCTAGCAGTGACGGACCCGGAAACGCTGCAGCCCGCGTCTCAGGGTCCGTCACTCAATGACGGCACATCCCTAGCGCACGGCCATTGTGGGCAGGCGCTAGTGATGCGTTCGACATTGGAGTCACTGGCGGCGTTAAACAGACTACGTTACACCGCGTTATGCCGCTGTGTAACGTAGTCCGTCTAACGGACGCCAGCAACGCAGTGTGAACCCAACCTTAGGAATACGATATGCCAAATTCATTCTTATTCTTCTCTTGCCTCAAAGACTGAAGTAACATTTCTGGTGCCAATATTGATTAATTAATAGGCCATAACCACACCCTGTCCTGCCCCAGATCCACCCATTGTAGCATAGTTTCCCCAAACTGGTGAGTAAACACAAAAAGCCACCATTTCATTCAAAGTGTTTTACCTTGTTTTCTGGCATAAACACTTTGATGAATCCAGGCCATAATGTTTAGTTCTATTACAGTCAAGCAGCCCATTGCATAGAAACATGGATACATTGGAGGATATAAATATTTATGCTAATAATTTGTACATTTATGATAAACAATCTTACTTTATTTTCCTCCATTTTAACACAGCTAATATATTTCTGCTGATTTTCAGAAAATAGAACTTCATTGTAATTTAGTAACAAGTTATTTTCCTTTGAAATTTAGCCAAAGTGAACAAGTGTTTTGGTTGCTATAAATAAATTAGCAATTTTTTTTGCAAAGATCATTTTGGTCATATCAATGCTCCAGTTCCTGCATTTTTTATCTGGCATGATGCAGTTTCTATTCAATATTTTATTAAAATGGCAAATGATGGAGGAACTAATGCCAATTTGACAATGAGACGGTTCCCGCCTTTTCACCGCATTAGTTGTTGCACCGATATGTGCAACGTTGAGCTCCAGCCACAGGACCAGCGAGCACTATCTGTGCTTTGCATAGCAGTTACATTTTTGATAGCTAGAATAATGAGGCATGCGCAGCCATTCTTGCACAATTTTTGACAGAAGTCACTGGAGTCCTTCAGGCACGTTTGATTGCATTGGGTTATGTTTCTCCCCTTTTCTTTTCACTTGTACATAATTGTAATTTCTTTGTACATTATGCTTAAATCACAAGTGTAACATGAAATATCTGATTCCTAATGTTTATTATAGTAATCTTACAGAGCATATGTGACCCATCAGCATTATGTCTTAACAACAATTACTGTCGTTATTACTAATAAGAATACATTTCTTTAGCAATTTAAATAAATTAAATGAGCTGTAACTAAAATGCCTGTTTGTTATTTCCTATTATCATAATAGATATAAACATATTGTTTGGGTACCCACAGGCATAACAGATGCAACTTCTTTAAACCAATCTACACATCCATTAGTGAAGAAGAATAGGACAGGATGATGATCACGTAAGTACATCAACCATATGTCACATAGTGAAGTTATGCAATAAATGTGTAATGATAGCAAATGCTGCAAGAGACATTTGACTTATCTTTGTGGTCTCATTTGACAGACTGCATTTCTTTTATCTTCTATGCCATGTTTAGTCATATAAATAACCTTCATTTCTAAATAAACACAAAACATGTAACTGGAAAATTGCAATCTGCTTGCTGGTGTTTATTACCTAAAAAAATCTAAAATATAATGGTTAATTAGTTCTAATTTTACTATATAAGCACAACACAACAGAATTGTAAAGGGACACTTACAGTAAACTTAATGACCTGCTTTATGCCATGTAACAGGCTTATGGGAGATTAACTCTTTGTTCTTCTTAGAATATCTGTCCTATACACCCTTTGCCTGAAGTATTCTTTATGTAGGTCTACCTTTTCCTCACTTTAACCCAAGTCAAGTGCAAATCATGACTTCAATATCTGCACTTCAAAGTCAGTGATGATGGAGCAGCAAAGCAGCAAGTGCGGAATCACTGGAGGCTGTAGTTCTGAACCTGTACAAAGGCGGTCCTGGGCTCTAGGCTTCTCCCTACTGGACCGAAGCAGCAATGGAGTTTGGCAACCCACTGTGTGTCCAAAGTAGCCCTTTTTAAGAACATTCTGCTCACCTGTGTTGAGGATGGGGCTAGAAAACATGTGTAAAACAGTCTATAGTCTGCTTCAGCTTGATGGGGAGCTTCACACTGCTGTGTGATGTAACATCACAGATAGGAGGGTTGGAGCAGTGAGGAGCAACAGCTGTCACACTAAATTACAAATGTTTTAAAGTTAATAGAACTCCACTGGGCGTCTCCTCTTTATAGTTTATGAGGGCAGGGACAGTACAAAATTTTTCTATCTCCCTAGTATACCCCTTTGATGCCAAAGTCGGTATAGACTAGCAAAACTGGGAAGTAGCCTTTGGGATACACGGCATTGACAAGTGTAACAGTAATAGCCTAGTGCTCATCAAGATATGTGCCACATATGACCTTGTCATCACCAACACTCTGTCCCATCTACCCACTCACAAGAAGACATTATGTGTTGTGAATTTGCTTTTTGCTCCCTCTAGTGGTTACTAGTTTTTTTTTTACTCTGGTTTTTCTGTCATTCCTTTTATCCGCACCTGGGTCGTTAGTTAGGGGTGTTGCTATATAAGCTCCCTGGACCTTCAGTTCTATGCCTGGCAACGTAGTTATCAGAGCTAGTCTGCTGTGCTCTTGTCTACTGATCCTGGTTCCAGTTATATCAGCTAAGTCTGCCTTTTGCTTTTTGCTATTTGTTTTGGTTTTGTATTTTTGTCCAGCTTGTTCCAAATCTATATCCTGACCTTTGCAGGAAGCTCTAGGGGGCTGGTGTTCTCCCCCCGGACCGTTAGACGGTTCGGGGGTTCTTGAATTTCCAGTGTGGATTTTGATAGGGTTTTTGTTGACCATATAAGTTACCTTTCTTTATTCTGCTATCAGTAAGCGGGCCTCTCTGTGCTAAACCTGGTTCATTTCTGTGTTTGTCATTTCCTCTTACCTCACCGTCATTGTTTGTGGGGGGCTTCTATCCAGCTTTGGGGTCCCCTTCTCTGGAGGCAAGAAAGGTCTTTGTTTTTTTCCTCTACTAGGGGTAGCTAGATTCTCCGGCTGGCGCGTGTCATCTAGAATCAACGTAGGAATGATCCCCGGCTACTTCTAGTGTTGGCGTTAGGAGTAGATATATGGTCAACCCAGTTACCACTGCCCTATGAGCTGGATTTTTGTATTCTGCAGACTTCCACGTTCCTCTGAGACCCTCGCCATTGGGGTCACAACAGTTTGCCAGGCCCGTATTAAATGTTTAATGCATTGCAGAAGAGGGATTATAAGAAAGAAGATTCTGAGTTTTTTTTTTTTTTCTTCTTCCCCTTTACCTCAGAGTGGCTATGCTTGCTGCAGACATGAATGTCCAGACCTTGATTACAAGTGTGGACCAGCTGGCTACTCGTGTGCAGGGCATACAAGACTATGTTATCAGAAATCCTAGGTCAGAACCTAAAATACCGATTCCTGAACTGTTTTCCGGAGACAGGTTTAAGTTTAGGAATTTCGTGAATAATTGTAAATTGTTTTTGTCCCTGAGACCCTGTTCATCTGGAGATTCTGCTCAGCAAGTAAAAATTGTTATTTCGTTCTTACGGGGCGACCCTCAGGATTGGGCTTTTTCGCTGGCGCCAGGAGATCCGGCATTGGCTGATCTTGATGCGTTTTTTCTGGCGCTCGGTTTACTTTATGAGGAACCCAATCTTGAGATTCAGGCAGAAAAGGCCTTGCTGGCTATGTCTCAGGGGCAGGACGAGGCTGAAGTGTATTGCCAAAAATTTCGGAAATGGTCCGTGCTGACACATTGGAACGAGTGTGCACTGGCCGCTAATTTTAGAAATGGCCTTTCTGAAGCCATTAAGAATGTTATGGTGGGTTTTCCCATTCCCACAGGTCTGAATGATACTATGGCACTGGCTATTCAAATTGACCGGCGGTTGCGGGAGCGCAAAACCGCAAATTCCCTCATGGTGTTGTCTGAACAGACACCTAATTCGGTGCAATGTGATAGAAAAACCGCAAATTCCCTCATGGTGTTGTCTGAACAGACACCTGATTTAATGCAATGTGATAGAATCCTGACTAGAAATGAGCGGAAAATTCATAGACGCCGGAATGGCTTGTGCTACTACTGTGGTGATTCTACACATGTTATCTCAGCATGCTCTAAACGTATAGCTAAGGTTGTTAGTCCTGTCACCGTTGGTAATTTGCAACCTAAATTTATTCTGTCTGTAACTTTGATTTGCTCACTGTCATCTTATCCTGTCATGGCGTTTGTAGATTCAGGTGCTGCCCTGAGTCTCATGGATCTCTCATTTGCTAAGCGCTGTGGTTTTACTCTTGAACCATTAGAAAATCCTATTCCTCTTAGGGGAATTGATGCTACACCATTGGCAGCAAATAAACCGCAGTATTGGACACAGGTTACCATGTGCATGACTCCTGAACACCGCGAGGTGATACGTTTCCTGGTTTTACATAAAATGCATGATTTGGTTGTTTTAGGGCTGCCATGGTTACAGACCCATAATCCAGTCCTGGACTGGAAGGCTATGTCAGTCTCAAGTTGGGGCTGTCGTGGTATTCATGGGGATTCCCTGCCTGTGTCTATTGCTTCTTCTACGCCTTCGGAAGTTCCGGAGTATTTGTCTGATTATCAGGATGTCTTCAGTGAGTCTGAGTCCAGTGCACTGCCTCCTCATAGGGACTGTGACTGTGCTATAGATTTGATCCCAGGCAGTAAATTTCCTAAGGGAAGACTGTTTAATCTGTCGGTACCTGAACATACCGCTATGCGTTCATATATCAAGGAGTCTCTGGAGAAAGGACATATTCGTCCGTCTTCTTCCCCTCTTGGTGCGGGATTCTTTTTTGTGGCAAAAAAGGACGGATCTTTGAGACCTTGTATTGATTATCGGCTTTTAAATAAGATCACTGTCAAATTTCAGTATCCTTTACCGCTGTTGTCTGACTTGTTTGCCCGGATTAAGGGTGCCAAGTGGTTCACCAAGATAGACCTTCGTGGTGCGTACAACCTTGTGCGCATTAAGCAAGGTGATGAATGGAAAACCGCATTCAATACGCCCGAAGGTCATTTTGAGTACTTGGTGATGCCTTTTGGGCTCTCCAATGCGCCTTCAGTTTTTCAGTCCTTTATGCATGACATTTTCCGGAAGTATCTGGATAAATTTTTGATTGTTTATCTGGATGATATTTTGGTTTTTTCTGATAATTGGGATTCGCATGTGGAGCAGGTCAGGTTGGTCTTTAAAATTTTGCGTGAAAATTCTTTGTTTGTCAAGGGCTCAAAGTGTCTCTTTGGTGTACAGAAGGTTCCCTTTTTGGGGTTCATTTTTTCCCCTTCTGCTGTGGAGATGGACCCAGTCAAGGTCCGAGCTATTCTTGATTGGACTCAGCCCTCGTCAGTTAAGAGTCTTCAGAAGTTCTTGGGCTTCGCTAACTTCTACCGTCGTTTTATCGCTAATTTTTCTAGCATTGTGAAACCTTTGACGGATATGACCAAGAAGGGCTCCGATGTAGCTAACTGGGCTCCTGCTGCCGTGGAGGCTTTCCAGGAGTTGAAACGCCGGTTTACTTCGGCGCCTGTTTTGTGCCAGCCTGACATCTCACTTCCCTTTCAGGTTGAGGTGGATGCTTCGGAGATTGGGGCAGGGGCCGTTTTGTCGCAGAGAGGCCCTGGTTGCTCTGTTATGAAACCTTGTGCCTTTTTCTCTAGGAAGTTTTCGCCTGCCGAGCGAAATTATGATGTGGGCAATCGGGAGTTGTTGGCCATGAAATGGGCATTTGAGGAGTGGCGTCATTGGCTCGAGGGTGCTAAGCATCGTGTGGTGGTCTTGACTGATCACAAAAATCTGATGTATCTCGAGTCTGCTAAACGCCTTAATCCGAGACAGGCCCGCTGGTCATTGTTTTTCTCCCGCTTTGATTTTGTTGTCTCGTATTTACCAGGTTCAAAGAATGTGAAGGCCGATGCTCTTTCTAGGAGCTTTGTGCCTGATGCTCCTGGAGTCGCTGATCCTGTTGATATTCTTAAAGATGGAGTTATCTTGTCAGCTATTTCTCCGGATCTGCGACGTGTGTTGCAGAGATTTCAGGCTGATAGGCCTGAGTCTTGTCCACCTGACAGACTGTTTGTCCCGGATAAGTGGACCAGCAGAGTCATTTCCGAGGTTCATTCCTCGGTGTTGGCAGGTCACCCGGGAATTTTTGGCACCAGAGATCTGGTGGCCAGGTCCTTTTGGTGGCCTTCCTTGTCAAGGGATGTGCGGTCATTTGTGCAGTCCTGTGGGACTTGTGCTCGAGCTAAGCCTTGCTGTTCTCGTGCCAGCGGTTTGCTCTTGCCCTTGCCTGTCCCGAAGAGACCTTGGACACATATCTCCATGGATTTCATTTCTGATCTTCCGCTATCTCAGGGCATGTCCGTTATCTGGGTGATATGTGATCGCTTCTCCAAGATGGTCCATTTGGTTCCTTTGCCTAAGCTGCCTTCCTCTTCCGATCTGGTTCCTGTGTTTTTCCAGAACGTGGTTCGTTTGCACGGCATCCCTGAGAATATTGTGTCAGACAGAGGATCCCAGTTCGTTTCCAGGTTCTGGCGATCCTTTTGTAGTAGGATGGGCATTGATTTGTCGTTTTCGTCTGCTTTCCATCCTCAGACTAATGGACAGACGGAGCGAACCAATCAGACTTTGGAGGCTTATTTGAGGTGTTTTGTCTCTGCTGATCAGGACGATTGGGTGACATTCTTGCCGTTGGCTGAGTTTGCCCTTAATAATCGGGCTAGTTCCGCCACCTTGGTTTCGCCTTTTTTCTGCAACTCTGGTTTCCATCCTCGCTTTTCTTCGGGTCATGTGGAGCCTTCTGACTGTCCTGGGGTGGATTCTGTGGTGGATAGGTTGCAGCAGATCTGGAATCATGTGGTGGACAACTTGAAGTTGTCACAGGAGAAGGCTCAGCGCTTTACCAACCGCCGCCGCGGTGTGGGTCCCCGACTACGCGTTGGGGATTTGGTATGGCTTTCTTCCCGCTTTGTTCCTATGAAGGTCTCCTCTCCCAAATTTAAACCTCGTTTTATTGGGCCTTACAAGATATTGGAAATCCTTAATCCTGTATCTTTTCGTCTGGATCTTCCTGTGTCGTTTGCTATTCACAATGTATTTCATAGGTCCTTGTTGCGGCGGTACATTGTGCCTGTAGTTCCTTCTGCTGAGCCTCCTGCTCCTGTGTTGGTTGGAGGCGAGTTGGAGTACGTGGTGGAGAAGATCTTGGATTCTCGCCTCTCCAGGCGGAGGCTTCAGTACCTGGTCAAGTGGAAGGGCTATGGTCAGGAGGATAATTCCTGGGTGGTCGCCTCTGATGTTCATGCGGCCGATTTGGTTCGTGCCTTTCATGCCGCTCGTCCTGATCGCCCTGGTGGTCGTGGTGAGGGTTCGGTGACCCCTCACTAAGGGGGGGGTACTGTTGTGAATTTGCTTTTTGCTCCCTCTAGTGGTTACTAGTTTTTTTTTGACTCTGGTTTTTCTGTCATTCCTTTTATCCGCACCTGGGTCGTTAGTTAGGGGTGTTGCTATATAAGCTCCCTGGACCTTCAGTTCTATGCCTGGCAACGTAGTTATCAGAGCTAGTCTGCTGTGCTCTTGTCTACTGATCCTGGTTCCAGTTATATCAGCTAAGTCTGCCTTTTGCTTTTTGCTATTTGTTTTGGTTTTGTATTTTTGTCCAGCTTGTTCCAAATCTATATCCTGACCTTTGCAGGAAGCTCTAGGGGGCTGGTGTTCTCCCCCCGGACCGTTAGACGGTTCGGGGGTTCTTGAATTTCCAGTGTGGATTTTGATAGGGTTTTTGTTGACCATATAAGTTACCTTTCTTTATTCTGCTATCAGTAAGCGGGCCTCTCTGTGCTAAACCTGGTTCATTTCTGTGTTTGTCATTTCCTCTTACCTCACCGTCATTATTTGTGGGGGGCTTCTATCCAGCTTTGGGGTCCCCTTCTCTGGAGGCAAGAAAGGTCTTTGTTTTCCTCTACTAGGGGTAGCTAGATTCTCCGGCTGGCGCGTGTCATCTAGAATCAACGTAGGAATGATCCCCGGCTACTTCTAGTGTTGGCGTTAGGAGTAGATATATGGTCAACCCAGTTACCACTGCCCTATGAGCTGGATTTTTGTATTCTGCAGACTTCCACGTTCCTCTGAGACCCTCGCCATTGGGGTCACAACAATTATGTATGCACCCATGCTCAAGGCAGTGACGTCTAATTAACTATATCATTGTGAGGAAGATGCATGGGATGGACTACAGAGTAAGGAGAGCCATGTGTGGTGCTGACTGCTGGATCAGCCACCGTCTCATTGTGACCTTGACGGCAGACTGTCAGACACACGACAGGCAGACGAGACCCGCGTTGAAGAACAGTGGACGATTCTGAAAGATGCTATTTACAATACTGTCATGGAGCATCTCAGACCAGGAGCCTGAAGCAACCAAGATTGGTTTTCATTGAAAACGATAAAGAAATAAAGGCACTCCTAGAAGATAAATATTAGCAGTGAAAAGCACATCAAAATGACCCCACATCGCTAGCTTAGAAGAATGACTTTTGTTGTGAATTCTGTTTTTGGGCTCCCTCTGGTGGTTACTGGTGGTACTGGTTGACTGGTGTCTTGTTTTTTCCAGTGCACCTGTTTCCATTAGGAAATTGGGAGTCTCCTATTTAGTCTGGCTTCCCAGTCATTGCAGTGCCGGCAATCAATGTTATCAGAGCACCTTGTTGCTTGCTTCCTGCTCCAAGTCTGCAAGTCAGCTAAGTTGAATCTTTGGCTTTTGTGTTTGTTTTGTCCAGCATGCATTTTCATATCTCGTGCGGCTGGAAGCTCTAGTGATCTGGAATTGCTACTCCGGTGTCATGAGTTGACAACGGAGTTAAGGTAATTCCAGGATGGCTGTTCAGGGTTTTGAGGTGACCGCGAAGTCCTCTTTGGTATATTCCGCTATCTAGTCAGAGGGCCTCGCTTTGCTGAATCTATATTCATACTGCGTTTGTGTTTTCCTCTTACCTAACCGTTATTATATGTGGGGGGCTACTATAACCTTTGGGGTTTCCCTGGAGGCAAGTCAGGTCTGTGTATTCCTCTATTAGGGGTAGTTAGTTCTCCGGCTGGCGCGAGGTGTCTAGAGACAATGTAGGCACACCCCCTGGCTATTTTTAGTTGCGTGTTAGGTTCAGTATCGCGGTTACCTAAGATACCATCCTTCCTAGAGCTTGTCCGTTTTTTGCCTAAGTCCCTGCCATTGGGAATCATGACAGACTTTATCAACACAAAAAGAAAGGTACAGAGAAAGCTACATGAGATGCAGGACAGCTGGCTTAGAAAAAAGACTGACAAAAATCCAGGGCTATGCGGCAGCGATGAATAGAAACTCTTCTATGACGCGCTAAAAGCTATATATAGACCTCAATCATCCAACTCCTCATCTCTCTCCAACACGGATGGAACTAAGCTGCTGGCAGAAAAGAAATAAATTCTGGAATGGTGGGCTGAGCACTTCAACAGTGTCCTTAATCACTCTGCCATTATCAACGATGAGGCAATTGCTTGCCTGCCCCAGGTAGAGAATCAGCAAGGACCTCAATGTTCTTTCCAGTGAAAATGAAGTCAGTTAGACAGTAAAAACTGTCATGTGGCAAAGCAGCAGGTAATGATGCCCTACCTGTCAGTGTATAAAAAGTAGGCAGCTCTATCCTGATGCAAATGAAGACTAAACTCTTCCAGTCCATGTGGAAAAAGAGAACAGCTGAAAGATGCAATCATAATCCACATCAAAAAGAAAAAAGGCAACTGCCAATCTTGTGACAACCATCGAGGCATCTCCCTTCTGTCCACTGCTAAGAAAATTCTGGCTCGCCTCTTGCTCATCCACCTCTTCCAGCAGCTTAAGCAATGTCTACTACCTGAAAGTCAGTGTGGCTTCCATTCTGAACATGGGACGTCAGATACGGTCTTTTCAGTGTGACAAGTTCATGAAGAGTGCAGCGCAGCAACCTTATCATGACCTTTGTTGACTTAACAAGGGCTTTAGACAACAGTCAGCAGAGGCGGCTTGTGGAAAATCATGGTAAAGTTTGGCAGTACGAGCAAGTTCATCACAATTGTCCTGCAGCTCCATGATGGTATGGAGGCCATACCAATTACAAATGGTGTAAAACAGCCTAAGTACTTGCACTGCAAAGGTACAAAAAACTGCTATCCATGACTTCTTGCTTGCTGATGACTGCACACTAAATGCCAGCACAGAACAGCAGATGCAGAGTGTTGTTTTTCTCATGCATGTGACAACTACGGTCTTGATATCAATACTAGAAAGATGACCAAAGGAGAAATATATTGATTCTCAGGCTGAGGAATGGGAGAACAGAGAGGATGATGATTTAGTTGTAGATTCCACTTGGTGGAACCCAGAGGCATGCAGCTGAGTAGCTCATCAGAAGAGGTGGAGGAAGAGGAAGTCGAATAGGTTACACTGCGACTTCTCACACATACAGTAAGTAATGCAAAGATGACAAGCACTGCATCCTCAGTCACAACACTGGCTGTGGCAGGCAGCAGTTGCGGGTCTGAAGTTTGCAGGAGCGGCAAGGGTTGGCTTGCCTGGCCCTTTTTTAAGACCACAAAGGATGACTCAACTCACATTATCTACCAACGTTGTAAAAAACTGGAGGCTAAAAATCCAATAATTTGCCTATTGCATGCATGAACTGGAACATGCACAATCAACATGTGTCAGTCTGGGAATCTAACTGCCCTAAAATGCTAACTATTGGGCCTTGCCAACCACCGACCGACCTATTAACCACATCTGCTGCTTCTTTCTCCTCTGTCAACATGGCAAGTGTTCTTGCACAGGTCTCCGTCCGCAGATCCTAAACTTCTTTACTACTACAGTCGTGGTGAGTGAGAGCCCATCATTTGTTAAGGAGCTGGATATGCCTGCTGTTTTTGACTGATCTCAGACACAGAGAATATCACATCTTTCTCAATCCACTATAACATCTGTACCTGCACCTCACAGTGCAGCAATTTGTCATGTTCACCCAACCTCACCCTCTGTGAGCACAGCAACCAGCCCTTATTTGTGCAGTTGTGGTCACG
This sequence comes from Ranitomeya variabilis, assembly GCF_051348905.1. NCBI lineage: Eukaryota > Metazoa > Chordata > Amphibia > Anura > Dendrobatidae > Ranitomeya > Ranitomeya variabilis. The sequence continues at coordinate 528,870,705 of NC_135234.1, forward strand.
TCAAAGATTTTTTCCACCTACACATGGCAAAGCTCAGAGCTTGAACTTCGTCATCTTCAATATACTAATAATAATAACTTTTATTTATGTAGAGCAAACATATTCTGCAGAGCTTTACAAGTCAGCAGTTCATATAAAACAGTCATAAGTTGCAAAGTTAATGATAATCAAACAATTAAAGCAAAAATAATTATGACTAGTGTTGAGCGATACCGTCCGATACTTGAAAGTATCGGTATCGGAAAGTATCGGCCGATACCGGCAAAGTATCGGATCCAATCTGATACCGATACCCGATACCAATACAAGTCAATGGGACTCAAGTATCGGACGGTATTCCTGATGGTTCTCAGGGTCTGAAGGAGAGGAAACTCTCCTTTAGGCCCTGGGAACCATATTAATGTGTAAAAGAAAGAATTAAAATAAAAAATATTACTATACTCACCTCTCCGACGCAGCCTGAACCTCAGCGAGGGAACCGGCAGCGTTGTTTGCTTAAAATTCGCGCTTTTCTTTCCTTACGTGAAGTCCCGGCTTGTGATTGGTCGCGTGCCGCCCATGTGGCGGCGACGCAACCAATCACAGCAAGCCGTGACGTAATTTCAGGTCATTCAGTATTTTAAAATTACGCTCCGGCTTTGTGATTGGTTGCGTCGCAGTCACATGGGCGACGCAACCAATCACAGCAAGCCGTGACGTAATTTCAGGTCCTTAAGGATTTTAAAATTACGTCCCAGCTTTGTGATTGGTTGCGTCGCAGTCACATGGGCGACGCAACCAATCACAAGCCGTGACGTCACGGGAGGCTGGACACGCGCGCATTTTAAAATGTGCGCGTGTCCAGCCTCCCGGCTTGTGATTAGTTGACCGCGACGCAACCAATCACAAGCCGGGACGTCACGGGAGGCTGGACACGCGCGCATTTTAAAATGCGCGCGTGTCCAGCCTCCCGGCTTGTGATTGGTTGACCGCGACGCAACCAATCACAAGCCGGGACGTCACGGGAGGCTGGACACGCGCGCATTTTAAAATGCGCGCGTGTCCAGCCTCCCGTGACGTCACGGCTTGTGATTGGTTGCGTCGCCCATGTGACTGCAATGCAACCAATCACAAAGCCGGGACGTAATTTTAAAATCCTTAAGGACCTGAAATTACGTCACGGCTTGCTGTGATTGGTTGCGTCGCCCATGTGACTGCAACGCAACCAATCACAAAGCCGGAGCATAATTTTAAAATACTGAATGACCTGAAATTACGTCACGGCTTGCTGTGATTGGTTGCGTCGCCGCCACATGGGCGGCACGCGACCAATCACAAGCCGGGACTTCACGTAAGGAAAGAAAAGCGCGAATTTTAAGCAAACAACGCTGCCGGTTCCCTCGCTGAGGTTCAGGCTGCGTCGGAGAGGTGAGTATAGCAATATTTTTTATTTTAATTTTCTCTTTTACACATTTTTACATTAATGTTGTTTCGATACCGATACCCGATACCACAAAAGTATCGGATCTCGGTATCGGAATTCCGATACCCGCAAGTATCGGCCGATACCCGATACTTGCGGTATCGGAATGCTCAACACTAATTATGACCCTGCTCTTCAGAGCTTGCTCTCTTCAATGAGGTGGGGGTGACACAAAGTACAGGTGCTTATTTACAATGATGGTCCAGCCATCTTGAGGAAGTGGGGGGTAGATAAAGGCTGCATGAGGCTTTTTGGTACAGTTGAGTTTGACGGTGAATTAAATTAAGAGAAGAAGAGAATAGGCTATATGGAGCACCTAAAAATGTGTGAGTTGTGGTTAGTCCCAATTTCATGAGGTAGAAAGGGTAAGAAGTGAGTTATCTTGGTAGGAGATTGAACAGAGCTGGACAAAGACCAGATCAGGGATGTTACAGTCTTTCTGTGTCTCAGAGGTTGTGACAGGCCACGAGAAGTTGTTAGAGATAGAAGCTGGGATGCAGTTGGGGAGATGGGGCTGTTGAAATCTCCGAGAATAAGGGTTGGCAATTCTAAGGACATGAAGTGTGGCAGTCAGGAGGAAAGTGGTAAAGGAAGTGGGTGGTTGAGCCTAGGGGACAGTATATGGCCGCTATTCTGAGGGAGATGGGATGAAAGACTCTGATGGTGTGAACCTCAAAAGAAGAATGGCGACCAATCAGCTTGTATTTCATAATTTCTTTAACCCATTTCTGACATTTTTCGCAATAATACATCCCTGTGCCCTGGGCCTATATGACCAGGGACAGATTATTAAATCATCACAATCGCCCACGCACGCTGATTCTGACAGGTGACACCTGGTCACACACTGCTCCCGCACTTTAAACCCCTAAATGCTGCAATTGAATGCAATTGCAGCATTCCGGGAGCCGGCAGAGGGATGATGGACCTTCTGCCCTTGGATCAGAGACTCCACAATCATTGCCATGGTGACATGATGTCGTCATGATGACATCTGGGTCACAAGAGCCAGGAACGTTGCTTGATAATGTGCAGTGTATGATCATCAACTTTCTCTGTCAGTGCAAAGCTGACAGTTTGTACAGCACAAGCATAGGGATGCTGCTGCATCCCCATGTTGTACAAGCAATCAGCCTGCAAAAAATGATAGTCTCATAGTGGGACGAAATAAAAAAGTGAACTTTTTTTAAAAATAATTGTAAAAATATATTTTTTTAATCTGAAATAATATTAAAAAAATAAAATATATTGCATCCATAAATAAATATTTGTATTAAAAAAATATAAACAATAAAAGTCCACATAATTGGTATCGCTGCGTCCGCAATGATCCAACCTATAAAACTGTCAAACTAGTTAACTCCTTTAAAGAACAAGGCAAGGCATAAAACAATGCTTTAGTATCATAAGCCACCATAAAGCTCCATCAGCAGAAAATTAAAAAAGTTATAGCTCTCAGAACAAAGTGATTAAAAAATAATTATTTTTCAATAAAATAGTTTTTGTTCTGTAAAAGCTCCAAAACATTAAAAAAAATATAAATGTGGTATGGCTGTAATCGTACTGGCCCAAAAAATAAAACTGCCTTATCAATTTTACCACACACAGAATGGCATAACCCCGCAAAAAAAATTCCTGTATTGCTGTTTTTTGTTCATTCTGCCTCCCAAAAATCAGAATAGAAAGCGATCCAAGAATTTAATTTGCCTGAAAATGGTACCAATAAAAACGTCAACTTGACTCTATGGGCTAAAATATGGAAAAATTATAGCTCTCAAAATATAGTCATATGCAAAAACTGTTTTTTTGCAATAAAAAGTGTTTTTTAGTGTGTGACAGCAGCCAAACATAAAAACCTGATATAAAACAGGTAATGCTGTAATCACAATGACTCGAAGAATAAAGTCACATAGTCACTTATAGCGCCCAAGGAATGGCATAGAAAATAAATAAAACCAATTCTTCATCTGCTGTTGATTTGTTCATTCTGACTCCCAAAGATCACAGTAAGGCTTGGCACACATTTATCCTGCACTCTGTGCAGAACGCATGCACCGGGGTTTCCTTGTAAACCTCTGAAATACGTGATTCAGATAGAACCTCTGGCAAAAGATTCCCTATAATGAGGCAGATGGAGGCACTGTGGATGCCGTCTGACCTTTGATCCGGCAGTGTTCTTTTTTATTTAGGATTGCAATAAATGTGCTGTCCCCACAGTTTTGTGCACGTCTGAAAATGACACCCCTGAACAGAGGTCAGACGGAGTCCAGAGTAACTCTGCTGCTTCATTATTGTGAATGGATCCCACGGGGGCTTCATCTGAATCACGTCACTCAGAGATTTAGATGGAAACCCCAAAGTAAGTGATCAGCGTAAATCGTAGCGCACAGGATAAATATGATCCAAAACATTATGTAAAATTTTCCCAATAAAAGCTTCAACTCAGTCCACAAAAAAGCAAGCCCTCACTCAGGTCTGTCATCTGTTAATGGAAATATAGGGGGCTTCCAAGTTGCTGGAAAAGGCTTTGGAAAAGCGAAATGGCTCCTCACCTGCCAAAAGAAATTCAGTAAATTCTCCGCTCCCAAATACAAATCCCCCCTCCCTTCTGAGCCCCACAGTGTACCTAAACCACATATAACTTATGAAAGCATGCCTCCAGAAGTAAGGGCTGAGCATAATGTACTGGTGACTGCTACGTACTGGTGACTGCAACATACTGGTCACTACAGTGTACTGGTCACTACAGTGTACTTTTCATTACAACAACAGTTTGCAATTTTCACTCTGCAACATTCATTGCTGCTTGTTTCTGGAAAAAAAACCCAAGGAGTCAAAATCATCACTACACCTGTAGATAAATTCCCCAAGGGGGATAATTTCCAAAATGGGGTCACTTGAGTGGGATTCTGCTCTTCTAGCAATTAGGGGCTCTGTATATGGATTCTGCAAACTGTTCTAGTAACATCTGCGCTCCAGAAGACAAATAGTGCTCCGTTCCTCCAGAGTCTCTCTGTATCTCCGTATGGCTAAGTAGTACTGTCCAGCTACATATGGAGTATTGCCACATTCCCTAGAAATTGTGGGCCAAATTTTGATGCTATTTTTACCCACTTGTGTGAAAATGTAAAATCTGCTGCTAAAACAAAATTTTGGTGATAAAAATGTAGTTATTTTGCTTCACTGCCCAATGGTATAAAATTCTGTGACACACCCGTAGTGTCCATATGATCACAGCACCCCTAGATGAATTCACTGAGAAGTGTAGATTGTAAAATGTAGTAAGTTATGGGGGTTCTGCTGCGTTGGCACCTCATGAGCTCTCCAAGTGGGTCATGGCACCTGCAAACCATAACAGTAAAATCTTGCCTTCTGAGCTTTGCACTTACACGAAAGGAAGCCCTCAGCTCCCCCAGAAATGCCACATCCATTATATATGCCAATTCTGGTGCTTAGCCTTACATAGTGAAGAATTATGAAATACAGCTACAATGTTCATACGTGACTTGCAATTTATAAATGTTACCCACTTGTATGCACTGAGTATCTATTGACAATAGATATTTCCGACCTCCATCAGTTGGAATAGTTAGAGTCCAGTGTCCAATTTTTTTGCTTTGAAACCTAGAAGAATACATCTGCAAAGTGGAAGGTATACTTATATGACAATTTCCATTATTTAAATGTAGGCAAGCTGAATATTTTCTAGATATGAAAAATTGAGAGGATAGCGGCACACCACTGAAGTGGTGTGCCACTATCCTCTCAATTTTTCCTATTTGGCTGTGCTCACCAGCCTTGCGAGCACCCACCTGCCTTCTGATTTGGCTCTAACCATTTGGTGCTGCATGTGGATCCCGTTGAAGCTCCCAGACCTCCTTCTCCTGCATTTTCTACATATGATCAATATTGGCTCAGTGTGTTAATGTCTGTCTGTCAATAATACGCTGTGAGAGTCATTCAATATAAAAAATGAAGAAATAATGGATAGATGATTGTGCACAGGAAAAATCTCTTCACCTTTTGTCAGCTCAGCTCATTTGTGTTGTACATTTGCAGCAGTTTTCTTCTAGAGACTTTTCTTTCATTTACATTACCACAGAAGTAAGAAATGCAACCAGTGTTTCAAAATCAATAAGCATTGCAGAAATACAGAGAATGAGAAACTGGCAGCCACTAAAAAATGCAAATGTTACTGTTATTGTGAAGATCAATATTTTTGGCTATTGACTTCAGGACATTTAAACTTATATTTCTACAACGTCTTGTGCAGAATGAAAATACAACCGTGCTTCAACAGCAGTTTATTGATATTGGTGTCAATGAAAATGCTACATAATTATATCCACTTGGAAACAAAAGAACTTAGTAATTGCCTTCTGTATTATTCAGACATGAAATCCTTTACATTGCTGTGAAACTAATTCTTTCCAATTGTCCATCTTGTGCCACAGTATTCCCTAGATCATAGACAATGACAATCTAAATCCCCTTCAACAGAATTTGATCAAATATCCCAGAAGGCATGACTTTTGTTAGCATCTCTAACTCATTTCTACACGTCTGTAAGCTTTTACCTTTCTCCGTACTTAGCAGATCCCAAGAAGTTTTATATGTCACCAGGGTAACATAACCATACTCTATCCTGCTATTCTTCTGAGAATCCATTGTTTTATTATCACCGGCAACAATGCATGATATAAATCAATAGTCTAAAGACTTTCTAGTGATATAAGATCATAATACCAAGAGGAGAAGGTGCACATAATAGAAAGATTAATGAAGCTTTGCAAAAAATCTTCAGAGCAGATTGAGGAAAAGATACAGCTCAACAAATGTTCCTGATGCTGCAATACTACAATAAATATATGGACTAGGTACCAGGTAATATAACACTAAAAGATATAAAGCTCAAATAATACAAAGAACCTAATGTATAAAAAAAAAAAATGTAAGAAAAATATATCCATTAAAGAGTCTTATGTTTGCCTTTTAAAGGATTGTTTTGTGTGTGAAGCATTTTTACATTTTATTAGGACATTATAAGCTAAAAGAATTAGATTCTTCATTAATAACTGCCACCTTTCAACCAGAACTGTAAAGAGCATCTCTCACTGGAGTATCCATCATGCCTGAGCATTTTACAGACAACCCATTGGGTGCAGCAACACCATGTACTATATAGGTGCTTCTCACTAAATTCGAATATCAACAAAAAGTTAATTTATTTCAGTTGTTCAATACAAAAGGTGAAACTCAAATTATATAGAATCATTACAAACAGAGTGATCAATTTCATGTGATTATTTCTGTTATTGCTGATGATTATGTCTTACAGCCAATGAAAACCCTAACGTTATTATCTCAGTAACTTAGAAAACTTTATAACACCAGCTTGAAAAATGATTTTAAAATCCGAAAAGTTGGCCTACTAAAATGTATGTCCAGTAAGTGTACTCAATACATGGTCAGGGCTCTTCTTGCATCAATTACTGCATCAATGTGGCGTAGCATGGAGGTGTGAGCCTGTGGCACTGCTGAGGTGCTATGGAAGCCCAGGTTGCTTTGATAGCAGCCTTCAGCTTGTTTTCATTGTTGAGTCTGGTGTCTCTCATCTTCCTGTTGACAATGCCCCAGCCTGGGCTTCCATAACATTGAAAAAGGGGAATTTAAAAAACAGAATGAGATTATCTAAAAATTGCAAAGAAATGAAAAAATAGGTTCAAAAGAAGTAAAGAGAGGACACAAATGAAGTGAAAGAATGAAGGTAGAGACAGTGAAGATGGGAGATAAATATGGATCTCATTAGATTGTTACAGAATTTAATGGGAAAACTAATTTACATTTGGAACTTCCTTTATGGACACAGTATTTACTTTCCATAAATATATTGACCACATGTACCTGAATATTAATGTATTGCTGTTTACACCTTATGCTGTGGTCATATTGTTGAAATGCCAGTGCAACTATACTTTTAATTAATTTTCATGTAGTAGCATTAGTATCTATATGATGCCAGGTGGTAGAAGTTAAATAAATATACAAAGATTTGGATACTAATTGCTTTTTTTGTTTCAAATTAATTATGTTTACTAAGGCCATAATGACTATTGGGTGATATTACTCTCTTATTGTAATAGAAAGACAAATCAGCCATCATTTCCCTTACTGCATTAAGGTTTTTCACTTCCATTCACGGCTGATTCATTTCGAGGAGGTAAACAGACATTACTGGGATTACGGTCAGCTATAACTTCACATGTTCTGATTCTCAAATACACATGTTACTTCGCCAAGACAAATACAAAAATGGTTATATTTATTTTAGTTAATCATAGATTAATTCTAAGAGAACAATAAATCTGTCAGCAGGCTGGAACAGGCTGTGTACAAATTTCCCAGAGCTGCTATTATAATGAACTGCAAGTTTTAATTAATTATCTGCTATACCATCTGACTATCACTCACTGATATCAGATTAATTGAGGAAAATCAATCTTCTGCAGGCACATTAACACTCACCAGAAAATGAATAGTCTTGTTTAAAGCCAGACTCAACAAAATTAGAAAGTAGAATCAAGGTCCGATATCATTTCACAGGTCCATTTTTTTTTAGCAATAGCAGAATGCAAGCTTCAAACTTGGCAATCACTATAAAAAAGGCAACATTTAAAAAATATACAGCATAATGTCCCAAATCATTATACTGTAGGACACAGAGTATATTCAGATGTACTTTTTTTGGTAAAGAAGAAAAAACATTTTATGAAAGAAAATTGAATGTTTAAAAGTCACATTCACACATTATAAGGGAATTTGGTCCTTATCAATAAAATAAAATGTACACATATATTAACCCCTTTCCAACATTGGGCTTAAGAGTACCCCGATGTCGGACTCCCCCTGTTTGGTGAGGGCTCACGTGCTGAGTCCACACCTTTCCAGGCACATGTCAGCTGATAAACAGATGATATGTGCCCACAAAAGCTGCGGGTGGAATCGCAATCCACCCATGGCTGTTAACTAGTTAAATGCCACTGGCAATCTCTGATAGCGGACTTTTACTCATGCTTACCACAAGCGCATCATTAAACCCGCCCATCGGTGTCTCTGTTACATGATTACGGGTTACTAATGAGTTGGCATGACAACCAGAGGTCTCCAGCAGACCTCTATGGTTGTCATAGCCAGATAGCTATTAGCACCACCCGGAGGTCAGCACTCATAGAACCCAATCGTTTAACAGCAATTAATCGTTTAACAGCGATTAATCGATTAACCCAATCATTAAACAGCGTAATGAAAAAAAAAGCTAAAACACCACAATTAAATTATTTTGGTCGCTGCAAAATTGCATAAAAATGCAATAATGGGTATGGTAATGGGTATCAGAAAATGGTGTAATTTTTTTTCACCACTTAAATAAAAAAGAATCTATAGATGTTTAGTGTCTATGAACTCGTAATGACCTGGAGAATAATAATGGCGGTGCATTTTAGCATTTAGTGAACATAGTAAAAAACAAACAAACAACTGTGGGATTGCACTTTCACCACACTTGGAATTTCTTTCCTGTTTTCCAGTACACGATATGTTAAAACCAATGGTGTCGTTCAAAAGTACAACTCATCCCACAAAAAACAAGCCCTCACATGGCCAATTTGACCAAAAATGAAATAAGTTATGTTTCTGGGAAGAAGGGGAGCAAAAAACAAAAACGCAAAAACGAAAATACATCTGGTTGTTAAGGGGTTAAAGTGGTGGTTCAATATCTAAAATGTCCTTTCTAAAAATCTATCCACAACTTCTAATACAGCCTTCAAACAAATCATTATCATGGAGTGATGCTAGTGTCACACACTGCTTCTATCACTGCCCCCAATGACCATTTTTTTTGAGGACGTGCTAGAAGTTGTGGTATTGTGCTGGTGTCACTCACTGCTTCTATCACTGCCCCTTGATGACGATTCATTTGAGGGTGGTGCTAGAAGCTGTGGAGTGGTACTGGTGTCACTCACTTCTATCTCCTCCCCTTGATGACGTTCTATTTCACAATTACAAGATGCGACAGGGGGGATAGAAGCAGAATGCTGCCACTGCGTGTTAGGGCTAGCGGAAAGCACTGATTAAATATAGATGTTTTTATTGGTGCGTTCGCAGCCCGGGGTCCACCGTGCAAGAGGAACCTGCTGCTAGCAAATGACGGCACTATATGGCGGTTTAAGCGAACTCTGTTACTTCACAGAGTCGCACGGAAACAAGACGCTGTGCCCTGTTAACCCCACAGGAGTTCACAGCTAACTGCCGAGCTGAAGGCAGTCTGTGGTCACGCAAACATACAATCTCCTCACCGGAGGAGACGGCATTCTAGGGGCTTATTTCAGCCGAGTCCCTGAACACACATAAATGTGACCACACTGGCGCATGCACATAACAGATTTGATACTAGTGCATGGCCGTGCGGCCATGCGAGCCTTATATAGCTGCAGCAAGTAAAACACCTTCCTAGAAGGACCAATGAGAGACTGCCATACCTGAGCATGTGACCCTAGATCTCCACTGAGAGATCTTGCCCTGGGCATGCTCAGTGTGTGCAGAGCAGGACTTAGTCCTAGCACCTCCAGGACCTTCCTGAAAGGACCAATGGACTTAGCAGCAGTATCTGACCATGTGACCCTCGATTCCCACTGAGAGATCTTACTCAGGGCATGCTCAGAATGAGAAAAGCAGGACTTAGTCCCAGAAGCGTCTGCTCGCTGCTGCCCAGCACTGACTTCAATGGCAGAAGCAGGAAAAGCAGCAGTAACTCTTTGTACAGAGTGGAACTGAGCAAGACGCTGAGACCGACATCTCCGCTAAGCAGGCTCCACTGCGGCAGGAGAAGAATGGGAGACGGCAGCGGAGATGGCCCAAGATTCCCCCTGTGCAGAGGTGGGAACTCAACCCCTAACATTACCCCCCCTCCTTGGGCCTCACTACGCTCAAAGGCGGCAATGAGCTGCGGAGCCCAAATGTGCTCAACAGGCTCTCTGGACCATAACCCCTCCAATCCACCAAATAAAATTTTTTGCCACGTACCACCTTGCATCCCAAGATAGCATTCACCTCGTAATCATCCGAAGATGAACCCGATGTCCCGGCAGATGACTCAGAAAACTGGGACATGTATACGGGCTTTAAGAGGGACACATGAAAGGTGTCAGTGATACCCAGGCGTGGAGGAAGGGCCAGACAGTAGACCACAGGGTTAACCTGTTCGAGGACCTTGAAGGGACCCAAGTAGCGAGGTGCAAACTTAGTGGACTCAACTTGCAGCCTGATGTTACGGGCGGAGAGCCACACTAAGTCGCCAGGCGCAAAGATCGGAGCGGGGTGCCGATGTGCATCGGTGGAGGACCTCATTCTCTCCTTGGAGGCCCGGATGGCATCCTGAATGTGGTCCCAAATGTCCCGTGCCTCCACAGCCCAGTCTGCCACCCTGGAGTCGGCAGAAGACATGGGCATAGGCACAGGAACCCGCGGATGCTGACTGTAATTAAGAAGGAATGGAGTCTGACCAGTGGAGTCGGCTATGGCGTTGCTAAGCGCAAACTCCACCCACGGTAGCAAGGATGCCCAGTCATCCTGCCTAGCAGAAACAAAATGTCGCAGATATGTGACCAGAGTCTGGTTGGCCCTCTCTACCAACCCATTCGTCTCGGGATGATATGCTGAAGAGAGATTCAACTCAATGCTGAGTAGATGACAAAGCTCTCTCCAGAACCGAGACGCAAACTGGGGACCCCGGTCACTGACAATTTTGTCCGGCATACCGTGTAGGTGAAAGACATGTTTAATAAACAACGCTGCCAGAGCCTGTGCAGAAGGTAGCCATGGAAGAGGCACCAAATGCACTATTTTGGAAAAATGATCGGTGATCACCCAAATAATGGTGCAGCCACGGGACTTGGGTAAGCCCACCACAAAGTCCATCCTGACCATCTCCCAGGGCCTGTCTGCCACCGGCATGGGATAAAGTAAGCCAGCTGGCCATTGTCGAGGAGACTTATTTTTGGCGCAGGAGACACACGCCCGAATATAGTCTCCGACGTCACGGGCCATATGCGGCCACCAGTACGTCCTCGCCAGAAGCTCAGATGTCCTTTTGGTCCCAAAGTGTCCACCCACCCTGGACGAGTGAGCCCAAGAGAGAACCTCCGGTCGCAAATTTGCTGGCACGAAAGTCTTACCCGGGGGCACAGACTCTAGCAAAACCGGAGCCATGGTCCTCAGATTCTCAGATGGGACAATAAGCCGAGGTTCCTCCTCCTCCTCCACTGATGACACTACGGAGGGGGAGAGAGCATCGGCACGAATGTTCTTCTCCCAGGAGAGAAAATGGAGGGTGAAATGGAACCGGGAGAAGAACAGGTACCATCTGGCCTGGCGAGAATTTAGCCGCTGGGCAGTCTGAATATAGACCAAGTTCTTGTGGTCGGCGAAAACTTGGAAGGGAAAACGAGCCCCCTCCAAGAGATGTCTCCACTCCGAGAAGGCCAACTTCATAGCTAGCAACTCCCTGTCCCCGATGGAATAATTCCTCTCTGCCGGTGTGAAGGTCTTAGAGAAAAAGAAGCAGGGATGCTTCCGACCTTGAGCATCCTTTTGGAATAGGACTGCTCCAGCACCGACAGACGAGGCATCCACCTCCATTATGAAAGGTTTATCTACATCGGGGTGATGTAGAATGGGAGCACTAGCAAAGTAGGACTTAATAGAGAGGAATGACTTGGAGACCTCTTCTGACCACAATTTGGGATTTGCTCCCTTTTTGGTGAGGGCAACCAAAGGAGCTACCAAAGTTGAGAAGTGGGGAATGAACTGGCGATAGTAATTAATTAACCCCATAAAGCGCTGCACCGCTTTGAGAGAATGGGGTTCTTGCCAGTCCATCATAGCCTGTAGCTTGGCACGATCCATAGCCAATCCTTGGGCCGAGATGATATAGCCCAGGAAAGGCAAAGACTCCTGCTCAAACACACACTTCTCCAACTTGGCATAGAAGGAATTTGCCCGTAGGAGGTTGAAGACTTTGCACACATCTCTACGGTGGGAGTCTATATATGGAGAGTAGATGAGAATATCATCCAGGTAGACTACAACCGAGGTGGAGAGCATATCCCGGAAGATATCGCTTACAAAGTCTTGGAAAGCGGCGGGGGCATTACAAAGCCCAAAGGGCATCACCAGATATTCATAGTGCCCATCCCTGGTGTTAAAAGCCATCTTCCATTCGTCCCCCTCACGGATGCAAATCAGGTTGTAAGCACCCCGCAGATCTAATTTAGTAAACACTCTTGCTCCCCGAAGCCTGTCAAAAAGCTCAGATATCAGGGGCAGAGGGTACTTGTTCTTAACGGTGATGGCGTTAAGACCCCTGTAATCTATGCATGGACATAATTCTCCATTCTTCTTCTGCATGAAGAAGAAACCAGCCCCTGCAGGTGACACAGACTTCCTAATGAATCCTCTTGCCAGATTCTCCTGGATGTACTGAGACATTGCCTCCATCTCTGGGAGAGACAATGGGTAGACTCGACCCCGGGGAGGCTCAGCACCAGGCAACAGGTCAATAGGACAGTCATAGGGGCGGTGAGGCAAAAGAGTCTCCGCAGCCTTTTTGGAGAACACGTCCGCATAGAGCCAATATTGCTTGGGGAGAGAGGAGAGATCTGCGGGTACCTCTGTAGTAGCAACCTGAACGCATTCCCTCTGACATCTACCCCCACAAGATTCACTCCATCCCAAAATCCTGCCTGTGGACCACTCAATATGAGGAGAGTGGTACCGTAGCCAAGGTATCCCTAAGAGGACCTCATCAATTCCCTCAGGAATGACGAGCAGAGATATTATCTCCTGATAAGATGGCGACATGGATAGAGTAAATGGGATGGTCTGGTGTGTAATCTGTGAGGGCAGTGTCGACCCATTCACCACCCGTACGGTCACTGGTTGGGCGTGCATCACCAGAGGTATTGCGTGTCGTTGGGCGAAGGCAGAAGACATAAAATTGCCCTCCGCCCCGGAATCCACACAAAGCTCTACCGAATGAGTGGATGGGCCAATGGTAATTGTCCCCTTAAAGGACAATTTGGAGGCAAACGTCGCCGTGTCTAGTGAACCTCCACCTACTACCACTAGACGCTGACGTGGCAAGATGTCCTGACTGCCGGCAAACATGACAGACCCTAAGTGCACGAGCGGTCCGGGACTTAGGTCCCGCTCGTAGCACCTCCATGGCCTCATGTGACTCGGGTGCCTGGACCGGAGATTCCAAAGGTTTGGCGAAGGTGGGAGCCAGCCGAAACCTCTGCCTACACTGGGCTCGCTCTAACCTCCGCTCGTTAAAACGGAGGTCAATACGAGTAGATACAGCTATTAACTCCTCCAGTGTGGCGGAAATCTCCCTAGTGGCCAGAGCATCCTTAACATGGTCAGCCAGCCCCCTCCAAAATATAGGGATGAGAGTTTTATCCGACCACTCCAGCTCAGATGCTAAGGTGTGGGAGTGGACGGCAAAATGGCTGACCAAGGATGAGCCCTGAGTCAATGCCAACAGTTGGAGCGCCGTATCATGGGTGACTCGAGGTCCTAAAAAGACCTGTTTCAGAGTGCTCAGAAACAGCGGAGCACTCTGCACAACATGATCGCCACGCTCCCACAGCGGCGTAGCCCACTCCAACGCCCTGTCCGACAGGAGAGACATAATGAATCCCACCTTTGCCTGCTCTGTAGGGAAACGTGCAGCCAGGAGCTTGAGGTGTATAGAGCACTGGCTCACAAAACCCCTACATGATTTGCCATCACCAGAGAATTTTTCTGGCAGTGGGAGGCGAGACAGGGTCGGAACAGGAGTGGCAGTGGACAAAGCTGCTGCAGCCACGCTAGCAGCCTGAACAGCTACTGCGGTAACATCCACAGCTGAGGTTGTGCACTCGAGAGCAGCCAACCTACCCTCCAGCTGCTGGATGTACTGCAAAGATTGCTGTTTGTCCGCCATTGCTAGCCAGACCCAGGTGCTAGTATTATGTTAGGGCTAGCGGAACGCACTGATTAAATATAGATGTTTTTATTGGTGCTTTCGCAGCCCGGGGTCCACCGTGCAGGAGGAACCTGCTGCTAGCAAATGACGGCACTATATGGCGGTTTAAGCGAACTCTGTTACTTCACAGAGTCGCACGGAAACAAGACGCTGTGCCCTGTTAACCCCACAGGAGTTCACAGCTAACTGCCAAGCTGAAGGCAGTCTGTGGTCACGCAAACATACAATCTCCTCACCAGAGGAGCCGGTATTCTAGGGGCTTATTTCAGCCGGGGCCCTAAATCCACGCACACAATCTCCTCGCCGGTGGTGCCGGCATTCTAGGGGCTTATTTCAGCCGAGTCCCTGAACACACATAAATGTGACCACACTGGCGCATGCACATAACAGATTTGATACTAGCGCATGGCCATGCGGCCATGCGAGCCTTATATAGCTGCAGCAAGTAAAACACCTTCCTAGAAGGACCAATGAGAGACTGCCATACCTGAGCATGTGACCCTAGATCTCCACTGAGAGATCTTGCCCTGGGCATGCTCAGTGTGTGCAGAGCAGGACTTTGTCCTAGCACCTACAGGACCTTCCTGAAAGGATCAATGGACTTAGCTGCAGTATCTGACCATGTGACCCTCGATTCCCACTGAGAGATCTTACTCAGGGCATGCTCAGAATGAGAAAAGCAGGACTTAGTCCCAGAAGCATCTGCTCGCCGCTGCCCAGCACTGACTTCAATGGCAGAAGCAGGAAAAGCAGCAGTAACTCTTTGTACAGAGTGGGACTGAGCAAGATGCTGGGACCGACGTCTCCGCTGAGCAGGCTCCATTGTGGCAGGAGAAGAATGGGAGACCGCAGCGGAGATGGCCTGAGATTCCCCCTGTGCAGAGGTGGAAACTTGACCCCTAACACTGCGCTCACCAATCTACAGAGTCACCATCAATACAGAATATCTTCAGAGTGTGGCAATCCAATAAACTTTTATACGTAACTGCAGCGCTGCCCCTTGCTGACGTCCTGCTCCAGGAAGGGGAATATATGCTGCAGAGAAGTGGGTGCAACCGCAGCCTCCTGTGATGTCCAGTTGACACTCCTCTTAAATGATACTTTACAGAGTTAAATAAAATAAAAAAAACATTTATGGATTAGCTAGATAGGGTCAAATGTAGGGTATTTTATAAAATTGCTATTTAAAAAGAGATTGAGGTGTAAAGATATGTATTTAGAAATACTGTCCTCCCATCTATCTTCCTGCTCCCTCTTCGACCGCTTACAATCAGGCTTCCAGTCACACCACTCCACTGAAACTGCCCTAACTAAGGTCACCAATGACTTATTAACCGCCAAGAGCAAGCGACACTACTCTATCCTCCTCCTCCTGGACCTGTCCTCTGCCTTTGACACAGTGGACCATTCGATATTACTACAGACCTCTCATCCCTTGGCATCACAGACTTGGCCCTATCCTGGATCTCGTCATACGTAACTGACCGAACATTCAGCATCTCCCATTCGCACACCACCTCCTCACCTCGCCCCCTAACTGTCGGAGTCCCGCAAGGTTTAATTCTAGGGCCCCTGCTCTTTTCCATTTACACTTTTGGCCTGGGAAAGCTAATAGAATCTCACGGTTTTCAGTATCATCTCTATGCTGATGACACACAGATCTACATCTCTGGACCAGATATCACCACCCTACTAACCAGAATCCCTCAATGTCTGTCCGCTATTTCATCCTTCTTCTCCGCTAGATTTCTAAAACTTAACATGGACAAAACAGAATTCATTGTCTTTCCCCCATCTCACGCAACCCCCCAACAAACCTGTTCATTACAGTAAATGGCTGCCCACTCTCCCCAGTCCCACAAGCTCGCTGCCTCGGGGTAATCCTTGACACTGATCTTTACTTCAAACCGCATATCCAAGCCCTTTCCATTTCCTGCCGCCTTCAACTCAAAAATATTTCACGGATCCGTACATTCCTAAACCAAGAATCTGCAAAAACCCTAGTCCATGCCCTCATCATCTCCCGCCTCGACTACTGTTACCTCCTGCTCTGTGGCCTCCCCTCTAACACTCTCGCACCCTTCCAATCTATTCTAAACTCAGCTGCCCAACTAATCCACCTGTCACCCCACTATTCCCCAGCCTCTTCCCTCTGTCAATCCCTTCACTGACTCCCCATTACCCAGAGACTCCAGTACCAAAGCCTAACCATGACATACAAGGCCATCCACAACTTCTGTCCTCCATACATCTGTGACCTCGTCTCCCGGTACTTACCTGAACGCAACCTCCAATCCTCACAAGATCTCTTTCTCTACTCCCCTCTTATCTCCTCTTCTCACAATCGCATGCAAGATTTCTCTCGCGCATCACCCCTACTCTGGAACTCTCTACCACAACATATCAGACTTTCACCTACCATCAAAACCTTCAAAAGGAACCTGAAGACTTACCTCTTCTGGCAAGCCTACAACCTGCAGTAACCACCGATTGACCAAACCACTGCAAGATCAGCTCTATCCTCACCTACTGTATCCTCACCCATCCCTTGTAGATTGTGAGCCCTCGCGGGCAGGGTCCTCTCTCCTCCTGTACCAGCTGTGACTTGTATTTTTTAACATTATTGTACTTGTTTTTATTATGTATACCTCTCCACATGTAAAGCGCCATGGAATAAATGGCGCTATAATAATAAATAATAATAATTTAGAAAGGAAATTTTAGGTGCCACTTTTAATGTGGCAATTGTATTTTTTTGTCCTTGACTTTTAGTGATGAAATTATTGAACAAAAAACACAGCTATAGTAAATAAAAATAACTGTAATTAATTTTTGTCATAAATGAATAGTACACATGAAAACAAGCAACTTTGCAATATACAGTATCTTATCAGAGAAATCTGTTTCTTTCTCTGTGAGAACTGTTCATTCATTCTCAGCATTCTAACTTTTTTTATTTTTCAATCCTTAGTAAGGCTTGTGCTGCATGTACTCTGGACAATAATTGGGAACGAATGTCCTAGAAATTATTATTGGGCCATCTATTCAGGCCAGCAAACACCCAACGAACGAGCAAAATGCTTCCTCGTGTGCTATGATTTTTAAGCAAACATATTGATCAATGGTATAGGCAGCACATGGTCTTTTGTAAATAGGTGAAGAGCTGCCAACAAAATGGCATTTTATTGCTTCCACATAAAATTGTGGTCAGCTAGTAAAAAATAAGGCCATTACAAGACCGTTGATTAGTTTACATGTAGCTGATCAGAGGTTATTTAACGGTCATGGTCAATCCATGTAAATTCAGAATTACACTTGGTAAAGATCAGAAACAAAGATTCGTGATGAATATTCATTTCAGTGATCATCCCATGGGATGGGCAGCACGGTGGCGCAGTGGTTAGCACAGCAGCCCTGCAGCGCTGGAGTCCTGGGTTCCAATCCCACCTTGGGCAACATCTGCAAAGAGTTTGTATGTTCTCTCTGTGTTTGCGTGGGTTTCCTCCAGGCACTCTGGTTTCCTCCCACATTCCAAAGATAGGGAATTTAGATTGTGAGCCTCATTGGGGACAGTGATGATAATGTGTGCAAACTGTAAAGCGCTGCGTAATATGTTAGCGCTATATAAAAATAAAGATTATTATTTATCCCCCTTTTGAAAGGAGCTTTTTACAAATGTCAGATGGACAGACCATCTCCAATTTGTAGAAAAGATGGCAGAGCATTGTAATTTTTCCTCAAGCATTTCAAAGGTTACAAGCTTTAAACAAATATATTTTAGGATAGGACAAATAACAGACACTTCTTGCATATAAAGGATCAGCATATACATTACATTGGCTGCTGTTCCTTCACTGGTTTTTGAAATGTTGAAAGATCTCTGGTATTTTCCCACATTGAGAAGGTGTACTCAGTGAACCCAATGTGAGATAATCCCAAACAAAGCTGCTTCAACAAAGGTTAGAAATATTCCAAATGGTGTCAGCTTTGAAAAGAGAGCATCTTTGATGTTCAGATTACAAAATACATGATTTAAGCTGATTTTTGTTGGAAGTCTAATGCTTAAATATTTCTCTTTAGCCCAATTAATATTGTCAGCTTGTCATAGAAAAACTGGCATGAAGGGTTGAATGAAAAAGATAACTACAAAAAGATAAAGCGAATACCAAGTACAAACCTTAAACCAATACCTGTGCTCATATGCAGATATATTAGGGCAAACTGGTGCTAATAATATGCCATTTTTATAGAGGTATTATGACAATTTTAGAACACAAACCTATAGTTGGGACATCTATCAGTTCTTTACTTTACAAAAATGTGCACATAAAAAGACTATCAATAATATGAATATCATATTATAACAAATTGGTGCAAAAGGAATGATAGATAGATAGATAGATAGATAGATAGATAGATAGATAGATAGATAGATAGATAGATAGATAGATAGATAGAACAAATATATAATCCTCACTATTGAAATTATATCACAAGGGATAAAAAGTCATGGAATTCTGGATTGATAGACAAGATGATGATTTTCAAGTGATAGAAAAAATTAATTGTGAAAAAAGACTACAATGGAGGCTAGATTGGAGATCTATCCTCTTCAGCAATGAGCTTTGCCTTTGTCTTCGATAGCGGTAAATTTGTCTGGAGGCAAAGTGGGAAACATCATGAAGAGGAATTGTTGTGTGGGGTGGCATAACGTACAATCATCGAAGCACCTTTATTCTTCATTTCATGTACACCAACAGTTCGGCATTACATTGAATTGGGTGTGAAACCAACGGTACGGCCATATCTCCAAAGTGTCCCAGAAGAAGTTTTTCAACACTACAATGCCACGCTGCATATTTCTCAAGGCCTAAGTATGCTATTATGGCCTGCAGTGTCTCTGGACTTATCTCCCATTTAGCACATCTAGGGCACCATTAATGTGAAATTGCTAGTAGTAGATAGTAATGATTTGCGTGCCTAGGCAAATTTAGTATGGAAGTACTTTCCTCAAACTACCATAAATAACGTGCAAGAACTTGAAAACCTCTTATCCATGCTCCCGACCAGCAGTGTACAAAGAGCAAATAACAGGAAAAAGGATCAGTACTTGATTAATACTTCTGTTTATTTCATCCATTAAAAACAGGGATAACCATCATTAAAAAATACAGAGGGATTCTTACACGTTTCTGGGATAACTGCATAATTTGAGGTAGTCTATTGTGAATTTGACGTGTGTTGAGGATTATTATCCTCTTTTCAGCTCCAGCTTTTTTACAGATGGTGTTATGTTTGCATCATGAATTTGTTGAAAATTTCATTGAATTCATTCTTTCCTTTACATGTGAAATTGGCTTCAACAACGCAACAGTGTAGGGTAAACACAGATATTCACAAATTGCCAAAAGGCAAATAATCCCTAACTAAACACTATTAAAATGTTACTTTTATTTACACTATTTAAGTGGAATATACACACATGGTATTAGGGCTGGCAGAAATCACTAAATAAATATATAGATGATAATAAGGTGCGTTCGCAGCCCGGGGTCCACCGTGCAGAGATGGAAACTGCTGCTCGGTAATGGTGGACACTAAATAGCGGCATCACACTGGGCACTCGTGGGTTAATGTCACCCGGTGTGCACTTGTGATGAGCTCTGTTAAGTCACAGAACTGCAGTACTGCTAAACTCAGAGACCGTACCCTGTTATCTGTCACAGGGCACAGCAGTATAAGCGCTAGTGTATGGTCTCAAGACTCAGCCCCAAACACGCAGGGTATGAGTCTCTCTAGACCCACTAAGCGCACAGCATCGCACCAGCGATGCCTTAACAAATCTAACTAAGTAGATATAGTGCACTAAGTGCATGCTCAGATGGAGAAAAGCAGGACTTAGTCCCAGGAGCATCTGCTCACTGCTGACGAATGCTGGTTGCTATAGCTGGACCTGGAACTGCAGCCGCAACCAGGGCCGGCCCGAACGTATAGGCGAACTAGGCGGCCGCCTAGGGCACCGACCCTAAGGGGGCGCCAGAGAAAAAATTATAAAAAATCTTTTCAAAAGGCAAAAAGTTTTAGGGATGGAAAGAAAAGTGTACATAAATTTTTTTTACCATAAATTTAAAAGAAAAACCGTTGAGCTTCAATTTACGCATGGAAAGGAGGCGCTAAACTATGGACGTGAGTCGTTTGCATCGTCTGCTGACAGATGTTTGATCCCGCACGTTTATTTTGCTCCTAAGTTTTCAAATGTTGGCAAAGCAAAGCAAACAACCAAAAATGCACACTTAGCACACACTACACTAAGGGGGCGCCCGAGAGAAAAAAATACGTATACTTAACCCTCCGTCAGGAACAATGGATCTGACAGGCGCAGCTCTTCTACTTTCATTTCTCCATTCTCACCAGATTTTCAGGAAAGCCCCTCCCTCTAGATAGTCTCCTGGCTCTAGCTGCTGTGTGAAACCTGATACCACAGTTGGTCTGCAGAGCTTCAGGAAGGAAGATATAGCTGTGTGCTGGCTTCTCAGGCTCATTGGTCCCGAACACATCACACTTTATAAGGTTGGTATTTAATGTTTTTAGTCATTACTATTGTTTCTTTAGCTTAATATATGACGCAAGAGAGGTTGGTTGGGTTGGCAACAATTTTGATAGAATCTGAAGTTGCTAAACAAATTAATCTCGGTGACTTAGTGTCATCCTTTTAAAAAAAAAGGCAAGGAAACAAAAATTTTAATTACCTATGGTCGTTTTTGTTTTGTGTTATTGATTACTTTGTATATATTTGTCCTATACAACTTCTCAGAAGATTAAAGAGTAAAGGTACCTTCACACGAAGCGACGCTGCAGCGATAGCGACAACGATGCCGATCGCTGCAGCGTCGCTGTTTGATCGCTGGAGAGCTGTCACACAGATAGCTCTCCAGCGACCAACGATGCCGAGGTCCCCGGGTAACCAGGGTAAACATTGGGTTGCTAAGCGCAGGACCGCGCTTAGTAACCCGATGTTTACCCTGGTTACCAGCGTAAAAGTAAAAAAAACAAACAGTACATGCTCACCTGCGCGTCCCCCAGCGTCTGCTTCCTGACACTGACTGAGCTCCGTCCCTAACAGCAGAGCGGTGACGTCACCGCTGTGCTTTCACTTTCACTTTAGGGCCGGCGCTCAGTCAGTGTCAGGAAGCAGACGCTGGGGGACGTGCAGGTGAGCATGTACTGTTTGTTTTTTTTACTTTTACGCTGGTAACCAGGGTAAACATCGGGTTACTAAGCGCGGCCCTGCGCTTGGTAACCCGATGTTTACCCTGGTTACCAGTGTAAAACATCGCTGGTATCGTTGCTTTTGCTTTCAAACACAACGATACACAGCGATCGGATGACCAAATAAAGTTCTGGACTTTATTCAGCGACCAGCGACATCACAGCAGGATCCTGATCGCTGCTGCGTGTCAAACGAAACGATATCGCTAGCGAGGACGCTGCAACGTCACGGATCGCTAGCGATGTCGTTTCATGTGAAGGTACCTTTAGGAGAGAGTTAATTAATCATTGTTGTTGTGGTTTATTTTGCTCCTAAATTTATATCCCAAGTTTTCATCTACTGCCAAGAATAGTAGGGGCGCAACAAAATAGTTTCGCCTAGGGCGCCGTAATCTCTCAGGCCGGCCCTGGCCGCAACCAGACGCACAGCATCAGCCTGAGCAAGATGCTGGGAACGACGTCTCTGCTGAGCAAGCTCCTCTGCAGCTGAAGAAAAATAGGAGACTGCAGAGGACATGATTTGAGATTCCCCCCGTGCAGCGATGGGAACTCGACGCCTAACATGTGGTGAAAATTGTTGGTACCCCTTGTTTAATGACAGAAAAATCCACAATGGTCACAGAAATAACTTGAATCTGACAAAAGTAATAATAAATAAAAAATCAATGAAAATGAAAGTCAGACATAGCTTTTCAACCATTCTTCCACAGAATAAAATATATATAACTCATGCAATAGGCCTGGACAGAAATAATGATACCCTTAACTTAATATTTTGTTGCACAAACTTTTGAGGCAATCACTGCAATTAAACGATTCCTGTAACTGTCAATGAGACTTCTGCACCTCTGGACAGGTATTTTGGCCCACTCCTCAAGAGCAAACTGCTCCAGTTGTCTCGTGTTTGAAGGTTGTCTTTTACAGATGGCATGTTTCAGCTCTTTCCAAAGATCCTCAATAGAATGTAGATCAGGGCTCATAGAAGAACCACTTCAGAATAGTCCAATGTTTTCCTCTTAGCCATTCTTGGGTATTTTTAGCTGTGTGTTTTGGGTCATTATCCTGTTGCAAGACCCATGACCTGCGCCTGAGACCAAGCTTTCTGACACCGGGCAGCTTTTTTCTCTCTAGAATCTGTTGTGAACTATACTTTTTGGCTCCCTCTTGTGGTCACTAGTGATTTGGCACTTGGATTGTCTTTTACCAGGTTTGGGCTCACCTGCTTCGTTAGGCCTGGGGTGTTGCTATTTAAACTTCCTGGATTCTCAGTCCAGTGCCTGGCTTCGTTGTAATCAGTTCACTTCTGTTTGCTCCTGTCTTCAGGTCCTGGTTCTTTACAAGATAAGCTAAGTCCTGCTTTCGTACTCTTGATCATTTGCATTGTTCATATTTTTTGTCCAGCTTGTACAATATGTGATTCCTGTTATTGCTGGAAGCTCTAGGGGGGCTGATATTCTCCCCCCACACCGTCAGTCGGTTTGGGGGTTCTTGGATATTCAGCGTGGATATTTTGCAGGGTTTTTTTGCTGACCATATAAGTCTTCTTACTATATTCTGCTATTAGTCAGTGGGCCTCTCTTTGCTAAATCTAGTTCATTCTTACGTTTGTCTTTTCTTCTTACCTCACCGTTATTATTTGTTGGGGGCTTGTATTACTTTGGGGTCTTTTCTCTGGAGGCAAGAGAGGTCTTATTTTCCCTGATAGGGGTAGTTAGTTCTCCGGCTGGCGCGAGACGTCTAGAATCAACGTAGGCACGTTCCCCGGCTGCTGTTAGTGTTTGCGCTAGGATCAGGTATATGGTCAGCCTAGTTACCACTTCCCTATGAGCTGGTATTTTTGTTTTGCAGACTTTGCTGTAATCTTTGACGTCCCCTGCCATTGGGATCATAACAGTAAGCCAGGCCAATAAATAGTTAATGCATTGCTGAAGTGGGATTAAAAGAAAAGAAGTTCTGAGTTGTTTTTTTTTTTTCTTCCTCCCCTTTATCTCTGAGTGGCTTGAAGCTTTGCTGCAGACATGAATGTTCAGACCTTGATTACTAGTGTGGATCAGCTTGCTGCACGTGTGCAGGGCATTCAGGATTTTGTTGTTAGCAGTCCTATGTCAGAGCCTAAGATACCTATTCCTGAGCTGTTCTCTGGAGATCGATTTAAATTTAGGAATTTTAGGAATAATTGTAAATTGTTTCTATCTTTGAAACCTCGTTCGTCTGGAGATTCAGCTCAGCAAGTTAAAATTATTATCTCCTTCTTGCGTGGCGACCCTCAGGATTGGGCTTTCTCGTTAGTGCCAGGAGATCCTGCATTGGCGGATATTGATGCTTTTTTTCTGGCGCTCGGATTGCTTTATGAGGAGCCTAATCTTGAAATTCAGGCAGAAAAAGCTCTACTGGCCATCTCTCAGGGCCAGGATGAAGCTGAGGTGTACTGCCAAAAATTTTGGAAATGGTCCGTGCTTACTCGATGGAATGAATGTGCTCTGGCCGCAAATTTCAGAAATGGCCTTTCTGAAGCCATTAAGAATGTGATGGTGGGTTTTACAATTCCTACAAGTCTGAATGATTCTATGGCGCTGGCTATTCAGATTGATCGGCGTTTGCGGGAGCGCAAATCCGCTAAACCTCTGGCGGTGTTGTCTGAACAGACACCTGTCTCAATGCAATGCGATAGAATCCTGACTAGAACCGAACGACAAAATCATAGACGTCAGAATGGGCTGTGTTTTTACTGTGGTGATTCTACACATGTTATATCAGCATGCTCTAAACGCCTAACTAAGGTTGTCAGTCCTGTCACCATTGGTAATTTGCAGCCTAAATTTATTTTGTCTGTGACTTTAATTTGTTCATTGTCTTCCTACCCTGTTATGGCATTTGCGGATTCAGGTGCTGCCCTGAGTCTTATGGACTTGTCGTTTGCCAAGCGCTGCGGTTTTGTCCTGGAGCCTTTAAAGGTTCCGATTCCTCTCAGAGGAATTGATGCTACGCCACTGGCGGAAAATAAACCGCAGTATTGGACACAAGTGACCATGTTCATGACTCCTGAACATCGGGAGGTGATTCGTTTTCTTGTTCTGCATAAAATGAATGATTTGGTCGTTTTAGGTCTGCCATGGTTACAGACCCATAATCCTGTTTTGGATTGGAAGGCTATGTCTGTCTCAAGTTGGGGTTGTCAGGGAATTCATTGCGATTCTTCGCCGGTGTCTATTGCTACTTCTACTCCTTCAGAAGTTCCTGAGTATTTGTGTGACTATCAGGATGTATTCAGTGAGTCCAGGTCCAGTGCTCTTCCTCCTCATAGGGACTGTGACTGCGCTATAGATTTGATTCCTGGCAGTAAATTTCCTAAAGGACGATTATTTAATTTGTCTGTACCCGAGCATGCCGCGATGCGTTCTTATGTCAAGGAGTCTTTGGAGAAGGGGCATATTCGTCCATCCTCTTCCCCTCTCGGTGCGGGATTCTTTTTTGTGGCCAAGAAAGACGGGTCTTTGAGACCTTGTATAGACTATCGGCTTCTGAATAAAATCACTGTTAAGTTTCAGTATCCGTTGCCGCTATTGTCAGACTTGTTTGCTCGGATTAAGGGTGCCAAGTGGTTCACCAAGATAGATCTTCGTGGTGCGTACAACCTTGTGCGCATTAGGCAGGGAGATGAATGGAAAACTGCATTCAATACGCCCGAAGGTCATTTTGAATACTTGGTGATGCCCTTTGGGCTCTCTAATGCCCCTTCAGTGTTTCAGTCCTTTATGCATGATATCTTCCGGAAGTATCTGGATACATTTTTGATTGTGTATCTTGATGATATTCTAGTTTTCTCGAATGATTGGGATTCTCATGTATAGCAGGTCAGGATGGTGTTTCAGGTTTTGCGTGATAACGCTTTGTTTGTGAAGGGCTCAAAGTGTCTCTTTGGAGTGCAGAAGGTTTCCTTTTTGGGTTTTCTTTTCTCCCCTTCTGCCGTGGAGATGGACCCAGTCAAGGTCCGAGCTATTCATGATTGGACTCAGCCCACGTCTGTTAAGAGTCTTCAGAAGTTCTTGGGGTTTGCTAATTTCTACCGTAGCTTTATCGCTAATTTTTCTAGCGTTGTTAAACCTTTGACGGATATGACCAAGAAAGGTTCTGATGTGGCTAATTGGGCTCCTGCAGCCGTGGAGGCCTTCCAGGAGCTGAAGCGCCGGTTTACTTCGGCGCCTGTTTTGTGCCAGCCTGATGTCTCACTTCCCTTTCAGGTTGAAGTGGATGCTTCTGAGATCGGTGCTGGGGCTGTTTTGTCGCAGAGAGGCTCTGGTTGTTCTGTGATGAGACCATGTGCCTTTTTCTCTAAGAAGTTTTCGCCTGCTGAGCGGAACTATGATGTTGGTAATCGGGAGTTGTTGGCCATGAAGTGGGCATTTGAGGAGTGGCGTCATTGGCTCGAGGGTGCTAAGCATCGTGTGGTGGTCTTGACTGATCACAAAAATCTGATGTATCTCGAGTCTGCTAAGCGCCTGAATCCTAGACAGGCTCGTTGGTCATTGTTTTTCTCTCGTTTTGACTTTGTGGTCTCATACCTGCCTGGTTCGAAGAATGTTAAGGCTGATGCTCTCTCTAGGAGCTTTGTGCCTGACTCTCCTGGAGTCTCGGAGCCAGCTGGTATTCTTAAAGAGGGAGTGATTGTGTCGGCCATATCTCCGGATTTGCGACGTGTGTTGCAGAGATTTCAGGCTGGTAGACCTGACTCGTGTCCACCCGACAGACTGTTTGTTCCTGATAAATGGACCAGCAGAGTCATTTCCGAGGTTCATTCCTCGGTGTTGGCAGGGCATCCGGGAATTTTTGGTACTCGAGATTTGGTGGCTAGGTCCTTTTGGTGGCCTTCCTTGTCTCGGGATGTGCGGTCATTTGTGCAGTCCTGTGGGACTTGTGCTCGGGCTAAGCCTTGTTGTTCTCGTGCTAGCGGGTTGCTTTTGCCCTTGTCCGTCCCGAAGAGGCCTTGGACGCACATTTCCATGGATTTCATTTCTGATCTTCCGGTGTCTCGGGGAATGTCTGTCATCTGGGTGGTGTGTGATCGTTTTTCCAAGATGGTCCATTTGGTACCCTTGCCTAAGTTGCCTTCCTCTTCCGATCTGGTTCCTTTGTTTTTTCAGAATGTGGTTCGTTTTCACGGCATTCCGGAGAATATCGTGTCCGACAGAGGATCCCAGTTTGTGTCCAGATTCTGGCGATCTTTTTCTGCTAAGATGGGCATTGATTTGTCGTTTTCATCTGCCTTCCATCCTCAGACTAATGGTCAAACGGAGCGAACTAATCAGACACTGGAGGCTTATTTGAGATGTTTTGTTTCTGCGGACCAGGATGATTGAGTGACCTTCTTGCCATTGGCGGAGTTTGCCCTTAATAATCGGGCTAGTTCCGCTACTTTGGTTTCGCCATTCTTCTGCAACTCTGGTTTTCATCCTCGTTTCTCCTCGGGTCATGTTGAGTCTTCTGACTGTCCTGGGGTGGATTCCGTGGTGGATAGGTTGCAGCGGATTTGGAATCATGTGGTGGACAACTTGAAGTTGTCACAGGAGAAGGCTCAGCGTTTTGCCAACCGCCGCCGCGGTGTGGGCCCCCGACTTCGTGTTGGGGATTTGGTTTGGTTGTCTTCTCGGTATGTCCCTCTGAAGGTTTTCTCTCCTGAGTTTAAGCCTCGCTTTATTGGTCCTTATAAAATTTTGGAAGTTCTTAACCCGGTTTCTTTTCGTTTGGATCTTCCGGTGTCGTTTGCCATTCACAACGTGTTCCATAGGTCTTTGTTACGGCGGTACATTGTGCCTGTGGTTCCTGCTGTTGAGCCTCCTGCTCCGGTGTTGGTTGAGGGCGAGTTGGAGTACGTGGTGGAGAAGATCTTGGATTCTCGTCTCTCTAGACGGAGGCTCCAGTATTTGGTCAAATGGAAGGGCTATGGTCAGGAGGATAATTCCTGGGTGTCCGCCTTTGATGTTCATGCGGCCGATTTGGTTCGTGCCTTCCACGCTGCTCATCCTGGTCGCCCTGGTGGTCTTGGTGAGGGTTCGGTGACCCCTCCTTAAAGGGGGGGTACTGTTGTGAACTATACTTTTTGGCTCCCTCTTGTGGTCACTAGTGATTTGGCACTTGGATTGTCTTTTACCAGGTTTGTGCTCACCTGCTTCGTTAGGCCTGGGGTGTTGCTATTTAAACTTCCTGGATTCTCAGTCCAGTGCCTGGCTTCGTTGTAATCAGTTCACTTCTGTTTGCTCCTGTCTTCAGGTCCTGGTTCTTTGCAAGATAAGCTAAGTCCTGCTTTCGTACTCTTGATCATTTGCATTGTTCATATTTTTTGTCCAGCTTGTACAATATGTGATTCCTGTTATTGCTGGAAGCTCTAGGGGGGCTGATATTCTCCCCCCACACCGTCAGTCGGTTTGGGGGTTCTTGGATATTCAGCGTGGATATTTTGCAGGGTTTTTTTGCTGACCATATAAGTCTTCTTACTATATTCTGCTATTAGTCAGTGGGCCTCTCTTTGCTAAATCTAGTTCATTCTTACGTTTGTCTTTTCTTCTTACCTCACCGTTATTATTTGTTGGGGGCTTGTATTACTTTGGGGTCTTTTCTCTGGAGGCAAGAGAGGTCTTATTTTCCCTGATAGGGGTAGTTAGTTCTCCGGCTGGCGCGAGATGTCTAGAATCAACGTAGGCACGTTCCCCGGCTGCTGTTAGTGTTTGCGCTAGGATCAGGTATATGGTCAGCCTAGTTACCACTTCCCTATGAGCTGGTATTTTTGTTTTGCAGACTTTGCTGTAATCTTTGAGATCCCCTGCCATTGGGATCATAACAAGATTCCCTTGATAGTCTTGACTTCATTGTACCCTGCACAGATTCTAGACACCCTGTGCCAGATACATCAAAACAGCCCCAGAACATAACAGAGCCTCCTCCATGTTTCATAGTAGGGACAGTGTTCTTTTCTTGATATGCTTCATTATTTCGTCTGTGAACATAGAGCTGATGTGCCTTGCCAAAAAGTTCCATTTTTGTTTCATCTGTTCATAGGAAAATCTCCCAGAAGCTTTCTGGCTTGTCAACAAGTAGTTTGGCAAATTCCAGTCTGGCCCTTTTATGATTTTTTTCAACAATGGCGTCCTCCTTGGTCGTCTCCTATGAAGTCCACTTTGGCTCATACAACGATGGACGGTGAGATCTGACAGATGTTCCTTGAGCTTGAAGTTCACCTTTAATCTGTTTAGAAGTTTTTTATACCATTTGTATTATCCGTCTCTTTGATTTGTGATCAATTTTCCTCCTGCAGCCACGTCCAGGAAGGTTGGCTACAGTCCCATGGATCTTAAATTTCTGAATAATATGTGCAACTGCAGTCACAGGAACATCAAGCTGCTTGGAGATGGTCTTATAACTTTTACCTTTAACATGTTTGTCTATAATTTTCTTTGTAATCTCCTGAGACAACTCTTGTTGAGTGTGATACACACCATGTTACCAAAAAGCACAGTGAGTCTCTGTAGCCCTATATACAGGCCCACTCACTGATTCCAAGATTGTAGAAACCTGTGATACTAGTCAGTACGAGGGGTACCAACAAGTTTGACCACATTTGTTTATGCTCTGTATAATACTATGCGTCCAAATCTGCGCTACAATTTTCTGACCTAACTGATCGATCCCAGACTCTACAGCATTATACGCAGGAATATTCATATACCTACCTAGGATCTTTAATGACCTGTTCTTTACCAGCACAGGTAGGCACAGTGTCAACCATGACTTCCATTAATATGATTATTTTCTTTTGTACACAATATATTCACATTGCATTGGGCACATAGTACTAAAGAATATATATATATATATATATATATATATATATATATATATATATATATATATATATATATATATATATGTATATATATATATATATATATATATATATGCTTTCTGGATGTTTGTTAATGTGAAGTTAATAAACAGCTCAGGGCATTTTTTTTATAAATGACAAAGGCCCATTGAGAATGTCACACATAGACTAACAGACCTTTGGAACGCTGGAAGGGCACGCAGTGCAAAATGGATGTAGTCCGATCCTGTCCACACTCACATCTGATCTGCTACGACCATGTGTTCACGTCACTGAATAAACAATTGCATTTGGAACGGTGAGCGCTGCCTTTTCTTTTTCTCGCCACCTTTATGTATGCTCCAGGAATCTCCAAGATACCTCAATGTGAACAGTGGAAAACTGAGAAATTAGAATCAGTTTCTCGTAATACTAATTACAAAGAATTAAAAAAAAAAAGTTCAGGGAGGAAATCATGAAATATGTCATAACTAATGTTGAGCAATACCGTCCGATACTTGAAAGTATCGGTATCGGATAGTATCGGCCGATACCCAAAAAGTATCGGATATCGCCGATACCGATACCCGATACCAATATAAGTCAATGGGACACCAAGTATCGGAAGGTATCCTGATGGTTCCCAGGGTCTGAAGGAGAGGAAACTCCCCTTCAGGCCCTGGGATCCATATTAATGTGTAAAATAAAGAATAAAAATAAAAAATATTGATATACTCACCCTCTGACACGCCCTGGTTGTAACCGCCAGCCTCCGTTCTTAAGAATGAGCGCTTGAAAGTCCTTAGATGACGTCGCGGCCTGTGATTGGTCGCGGAGCGGTCACGTGACCGCAAGGTGACCAATCACAAGCCGCAATGTCATCTAAGGTCTTTCAAGCGCTTGAAAGACCTTAGATCACGTCACAGCTTGTGATTGGTCATGTTGCGGTCACGTGACCGCTCCGCGACAAATCACAGGCCACGACGTTACCTAAGGACTTTCAAGCGCTCATTCTTATGAACGGAGGCTGGCGGTTACAACCAGGGCGCGTCAGAGGGTGAGTATATCAATATTTTTTATTTTTATTCTTTATTTTACACATTAATATCGATCCCGATATCGATTCCCGATACCACAAAAGTATCGGATCTCGGTATCGGAATTCCGATACAGCAAATATCGGCCGATACCCGATACTTGCGGTATCGGAATGCTCAACACTAGTCATAACAAAGTGAATGTGCAATGATCTATGTAATGACCTAACTCATAGGACTCTTCTCCCTGAAAAGTGTGGCCCTGTGTAGCACTGATCTTAATAACATCAAACTGTTTAAAGATTCATAATGTCCTTTCCTAAACTGGCAAAAAGGGAATGAATAGTATTGAGTAGAGTTGAGTGACTTTTACTTTTTTAGGATCGAGTCGGGTTTCGCGAAACCCGACTTCCTCAAAAGTCGGGTCGGGTGAAATCGGCCGATTATTGCGAAAAGTCGGGGGACGACCGTAACACGAAACCCAATGCAAGTCAATGGGGAATCAAAGTCAGCAGTGAGTGGAGGACAGGAAAACACCTACAGTGGCCATTTTAATGCCAAAAACATCAATTCTTTTTACTTAAGCTTGTCATTCTTAATTTACCTTATAATAATAGTTAGGCATTGAAAATTGGGGGTCATTTGGCTAAAGTTGTGGGGGGTAGGGCTGGCTCAAGTATTTTGTGGGCCCAGGAAACGCGGACTATGTCACGGTGGTGGAGCAGGGAGAGGTAAGTATTTCAACTTTGCAAGTGCTGTGATCCTGAGCAAGCAGGGGGGCCCACTCATTCGCATTGGCACTGGCACAGGGCCCCTCAAAGTACGGCGGTGTGTTTGACGGCGGGGGCGTCTCCCACCGGCAGATACACTTTTGCATACTATGAGGGGCCCTGTGCCAGTGACGTCGCCAATGAGTATGCCCCCCCACCTGATGAAGGAAACTGCACTTTCATCTGCACCTTCCTCTTTGTCCCCGTGTAAGGTGGAATAGTATGCGGGAAGGGGAACCTGACTTTCAGCAGGGTCAGATTCTGTCTGTGTAGTGCAAGGGGAATGTAGAGGTCTGGGTCAATGTACCAGCAGACTCATCTAGCAGTGGCTGGGCAATGGGCAGGATGACGAGGAAACACAGATATATGCCCAAATAATAAAGTAGGCTAAATGCAGTTCAAAACTGGTAACAGGACTAAAGAGGCGGCATAGCTTTGTTCAGTGGAGGACAATTGTAAGGAGTGGTGCAGACAGACACAGGTAGTAGGCCTAAAATAAAAAAGTAGGCTCAATGCAGTCCAAATTTGGTTACAGGAGTACACAGGCGGCATAGCTTTGTTCAGCGGAGGACAATTGTAAGGAGTGGTGCAGACAGACACACGTAGTAGGCCTAAAATAAAAAAGTAGGCTCAATGCAGTTCAAATTTGGTTACAGGACTAAACAGGTGGCATTGCTTTGTTCAGTGGAGGAAAACTGTAATGAGTGGCAGACACAGTTAGTAGGCCCAACCAAACAATTAGGCCAAATGCAGTTTAATATTCGAAACAGGAGTAAAGTGGCGGCTCAGCTTTGTTCAGTGGAGGAGAAAAGCAAAGAGCGGCAGACACTGTTAGTAGGAACAACCAAACAAGTAGGCCAAATGCAGTTTAATATTCAAAACAGGAGTAAAGTGGCGGCTCAGCTTTGTTCAGTGGAGGAGAAAAGCAAGGAGCGGCAGACACCGTTAGTAGGCCCAACCAAACAAGTAGGCCAAATGCAGTTTAATATTTGAAACAGGAGTAAACTGGCGGCTCAGCTCTGTTCAGTGGAGGAGAACAACAAGCAGCGGCAGACACCGTTAGTAGGCCCAAATAATAAAGACAGTGGTAGTAGGCGCAAAGTATTAAATGGAGGCCAGGGCCCCTGTGTATTTTAACTTTCATCTATCATTTCAACAAATTTGCCAATGAAGGATTTAACAGCACAAACTACACAGTTGTGAAGCAGGGAGAGGTAAGTATTTCAAGTGGTAGAGCACTGTTCGAGCTGGGGGAACACTCTCTCGTGGGCTGCGGTACTGGCACAGGCCCCCTCATATTACGACGGTGTGTCTGACGTTGGTTGTGCACCAACACTGTCAGAGACACTTCATTGTACTATGAGGGACCCTGTGCCAGTGCTGTCGCCCAAGAGTGGGCACACCCACCTGTCCAGGCAAACGGCACTCGCACGGCTGCTTGCGCCAAGTGGTGACCGCGGCCCTGTAGGGGAAGTCAGCCCATTTAGGGAGTTATAAAAATGGCCTATGGTGGACATTCAGCAGCTGCAAATGGAGGAATTGTAGCAGTCAGTAAGATGAGGCCAAAAGCAAGACATTTTTCAGGCAAGCTACGTGTCAGCAGGGGAAGGTGGGGCAAAATAATTTGAAATCCATGATCAGTTCAATTTAATGAAGGTTAGATCATCAACATTTTGGGTAGCCAGACGAGTCCTTTTTTCGGTCAGTATTGAACCAGCAGCACTGAAGACTCTTTCTGATAGCACACTAGCAGCAGGGCAAGCGAGCTCCTGTAATGCATATTCAGCCAATTCAGGCCAGGTGTCTATTTTAGATGCCCAGTAATCAAAGGGGAATGACCTGTGAGGGAGAACATCGATAAGGGAGGAAAAATAGTTCGTAACCATACTGGACAAATGCAGTCTCCTGTCGCTTTGAATTGATGCAGCAGTATCTGTCGTGTCTGCGGTCATTGCGAAATCACTCCACAACCTGGTCATAAAACCCCTCTGTCCAATGCCACTTCTGATTTGTGCACCTCTAACACCTCTGCCATGTTGCCCCCTACAGCTCGTGTGAGAACCATCACCGCCGCTGTGTGCTGGGAATGCCTGAACCAAACGGTCTACAAGAGTTGCTTGTTTGGTAGCCAATATTTGCTCAAGGTTCTCATGTGGCATGATATTTTGTAATTTTCCTTTATATCGTGGATCCAGGAGGCAGGCCAACCAGTAATCGTCATCAGTCATCATTTTGATAATGCGGGGGTCCCTTTTTGGGATACGCAAGGCATACTCAGCCATATGGGCCAATGTTCCAGGTGTCAATTCACTGCTTGTGCTGGATTGAGGAGCACTGTCTTGCAAATCAACATCACTTGTCTCCCGCAAAAACCCTGTACGTGACCTTGCAATGCCACCAGTTTCTATTGCCCCCTGAAAGCATCCTCCTCCCATAAATATTCATCCCCATCATCCTCCTCCTCCTCTTCGTCCACCACCTCATCCAGGAGAGTTCCCTGAGCAGACAATGGCTGACTGTCATCAAGGCTTCCCTCCTCCTCGGCTGCAGATGCCTGCTCCTTAATGTGCGTCAAACTTTGCATCAGCAGACGCATTAGTGGGATGCTCATGCTTATGATGACGTCGTCTGCACTTACCAGCCATGTGCATTCCTCAAAACACTGAAGGACTTGACAGAGGTCTTGTAGCTTTGACCACTGCACACTTGACAACTCCATGTCTGCCATCCAGCTGCCTGCCCGTGTATGTGTATCCTCCCACAAATACATTACAGCACGCCTCTGTTCACAAAGCCTCTGAAGCATGTGCAGTGTGGAGTTCCACCTTGTTGCAACTTCAATTATTAGGCGGTGCTGGGGAAGATTCAGTGATCGCTGATGGTTCAGCTTACAGCTGGAGTGTTCGGGTGACCGGCGGATGTGCGAGCAAAGTCTTCACACCTTCAGGAGCAGGGCTGGTAACCCCAGATAATTTTTCATGAAGCACTGCACCACCAGGTTCAAGGTGTGAGCCAGGCAAGGTATGTGTTTCAGTTCTGAAAGGGCTATGGCAGCCATAAAATTCCTTCCGTTATCACTGACTACCTTGCCTGCCTCAAGATGTACACTGCCCAGCCATGACTGAGTTTCTTGCTGCAAGTACTCGGTCACAACTTCCGCGGTGTGTCTGTTGTCGCCCAAACACTTCATTTCCAACACAGCTTGCTGACGCTTACCAGTAGCTGTTCCATAATGGGACACCTCGTGTGCAACACTAGCAGCTGCGGATGGAGTGGTCGTGCGACAGCACTCTGTGGACGAGCTTTCGCTTCTGGTGGAGGAGGAGGAGGAGGAGGGGTGGCGAACGCCTACAGTCAACTGTTTCCTAGACCGTGGGCTAGGCAGAACTGTCCCACTATGGCTGTCCCCTGTGGACCCTGCATCCACTACATTAACCCAGTGTGCCGTGATGGACATGTAACGTCCCTGGCCATGCCTACTGGTCTATGCATCGGTTGTGAGGTGCACCTTTCTACTGACTTATTGCCTCAGTGCATGGACAATGCGGTCTTTGACATGCTGGTGGAGGGCTGGGATGGCTTTTCTCGCAAAGAAGTGTCGACTGGGTAGGTCATAGTGTAGTACTGCCATAGTGTAGTACCGGTAGGGCATCGTCTCTAACGTGATTAGGCAATTTGGGCGTTCAAACCCTGTGTATGCGGATGAGAGGATGAGTAGTTTCTTTTCCTAACGAGAGTCTCTTTGTAGGGTGAGCTGGACTGGAGAGGTGCATATGGTGGAACTAGCGGTGGTGGTGGTGGACATGGCGGATTGAGAGAGGGTTGGTGATGCTATTCTTGATGTTGACCTACATACAGTGTTTCCTACCAAAAACCTTGTGATTCCCTGACTGCTTTGGCCTTGCGACGATACCTCCCCATTTGCTGCTGGTGATGTCCTAACTGGTGGGCTTACAGTGAGGGAAGAAATGTAGCGTTGCTGACTACATTCATTCTGAGCAGGTGCACCAACGGTACGGGACGTTTGGTAGTTATTCCAGGCTTGCAAGTGCATGCTGGTTAAATGTCTACGCATGCACGTTGTATTTAAATTTAGGGGATTCTTCCCTCTGCTAAAGGTCTTTGAGCATTTCTTACAGATAACTTTGCACTGATCATTCGGATCTTGGTTAAAAAATTGCCACACTCCACTCTTCCTACTATGCAATACCTTTTCAGGCATTGCACACTGTGCTACTTTCACCGGATGGCCACTCTGTCCTAAAACAGTTTTTTTGGTTGACAAACGTTTTTGGCCTGAGACGGGCCTGCCAGATGAAAGCTGTTGTGATGTTGATGGCTGCTGCGGATCATCCTCCTCCGCTTCTGAGCTACTGTCAGGGGCACCCTCTTCCCCCAATGGCTGCCAATCTGTGTCAACAACTGGGTCATCTATCACCTCCTCTTCAATGTCATGTGCACCTTTCTCTGTGTCACCGTGTAAGGTGCTACAGCGTTCGGGACGGGGCACCATAGTCTCATCAGGGTCAGTTTCTGGCTCAGTACACTGCGAGGGAAATGTAGTGATCTGATTCAATGGAACAGCATAATAATCTAGCTGTGGCTGTGCAAAAGTGCACTCCATGTCCGATTCATCTTGTAATGGGCTGTTAACAATTTCCCTTTCTAACCCAGGCACGGTATGTGTAAAGAGCTCCATGGAATAACCTGTTGTGTCGCCTGACGCATCCTTCACTGTTGGTTTGGGTGAAGGACACAAGGAAGCGACTTGTTCCAGACCGGGAGCATCCACTGACGACTCGCTGCTTTTAAATTTGGAACTTTCTGAAGAGGAGGCGAAAGAGCTAGAGGCTGAGTCAGCAAGGAAAGCCAAAACTTTTTCCTGCTGCTCCAGCTTTAAAAGCGGTTTTCCTACTCCCAGATAAGGGAGCCTTCGAGGCCTTTGTGTAGCCAGGTGATGACGCTGGCTCAACACCTCCAGCCTTAGCTGCTATTTTGCTTTTCCCACTACCACCAGATGCTCCATCACCACCACCACCATCAGTACCAGCTGGCAACGACCGCCCACAGCCTCTTCCACCAGACTTCCTCATTTTTTGGAAAATCTAACCAAAATAACAACCGTTATATGGTACTGTAAAACAAGGTAAAATGTGTATATAAACTTGTTGAGAATTTAATTTTCCCTTTTTTGGGGGGGAGACTGCACCACACCTCAGGCCCAGTGTATAACACAACACAATGTAAGTGGCAGCAAATGGCTGGCTGATACACCACAAACTAAGAGGATTGAGGTATATCCACTTTGTGAGAATTTCAATCTCACTTTTTTTGGGGGGACACAGAACCCAAACTCAGGCCCAGTGTATTTTACAACGCAATGTCAGTGGCAGCAAGTGGCTGGCTGCTACACCACAAACTAAGAGGGCTGAGGTATATCCACTTTGTGAGAATTTCAATCTCACTTTTTTTTTTGGACACAGAACCCAAACTCAGCCCCAGTGTATTTTACAACGCAATGTGAGTGGCAGCAAGTGGCTGGCTGATACACCACAAACTAATAGGACTGAGGTATATCCACTTTGTGAGAATTTCAATCTCACTTTTTTTTTTTGGACACAGAACCCAAACTCAGGCCCAGTGTATTTTAAAACGCAATGTGAGTGGCAGCAAGTGGCTGGCTGATACACCACAAACTAAGAGGACTGAGGTATATCCATTTTGTGAGAATTTAAATCTCACTTTTTTTTGGACACAGAACCCAAACTCAGGCCCAGTGTATTTTACAACGCAATGTGAATGGCAGCAAGTGGCTGGCTGATACACCACAAACTAAGAGGACTGAGGTATATCCACTTTGTGAGAATTTCAATCTCACTTTTTTTGGGGGGGACACAGAACCCAAACTCAGGTCCAGTGTATTTTACAACGCAATGTGAGTGGCAGCAAGTGGCTGGCTGATACACCACAAACTAAGAGGACTGAGGTATATCCACTTTGTGAGAATTTCAATTTCACTTTTTTTGGGGGGACACAGAACCCAAACTCAGGCCCAGTGTATTTTACAACGCAATGTGAGTGTGCAGCAAGCGGCTGGCTGATACACCACAAACTAAGAGGACTGAGGTATATCCACTTTGTGAGAATTTCAATCTCACTTTTTTGGGGGGAGATAGCACCACAACTCAGGCCCAGTGTGTAACACAACGCAATGTAAGTGGCAGCAAGTGGCTGGAAGATATCTGAAAAATCCAAGGACTGTAGTACAATTTCAATCTCCCTACAATGATCTCAGGACAAGTATGGCAGCAACAAAAAGGACTGCTGCACACAAAAGTGTGGACAAATAAACAAGATAACTGCAGAAAGGAGCAACAGGATTTTTGCTTTTAAAAAAGCAGTTGGTTTGCACAGCAGCGGTGCAAACAGCAATGCAGCTATCAGGGAGCCTTATAAGGCAGCCTAATAAGCTACAGAGCTGATGCACAAAGATATAGCCTCCACTGTCCCTGCAAAGAAAAGGTGGTGTTGGACAGTGGAATTCGCTACAGCACAAGCGGTTTTGGGGTTAATCTTCCCTCCCTAACTATATCCCTGCTTCTGACGAAGCTGCAGCAACCTCTCCCTATGCTGAGATCGGCAGAAGTAAGATGGCGGTCGGCGTGCACGCCCCTTTATAGCCCCTGTGACGCCGCAGAAAGCAAGCCAATCACTGTCATGCCCTTCTCTAAGATGGTGGGGACCAAGACCTATGTCATCACACTGCCCACACTCTGCGTCCTCCTTCATTGGCTGAAAAATGGCGCTGAAAGCGTCATAAGAAACACGACTTTGGCGCGAAGATCGCCGACCTCATGGCCGATCCCACAGTGGGATCGGTTGGGTTTCACGAAACCCGACTTTGCCGAAAGTCGGCGATTTTTGAATTTGTCTGATCCGTTTCGCTCAACCCTAGTATTGAGCCCTCTTGTCAAATGATTGATATACCAGATGAACCTCTGGAAACTTCTCCTTTTATTTACTGCTATTGCGTCCATTCTTTTCTATGTATCCCCTCCTACAAAGTAACCCTGCCTTTGTCCTGTGTTGGTAGATGTCTGTTATGATCCCAATGGCAGAGGATCTCTGATATTCCGGCAAGATAGCAAAAATGTAAATACTGCTCTAGGGAGGTGGAAACTGGGCTAACCGCATACCTGATCCTGACACAAACAACTAAAAGTAGCCGGTGAACGTGCCTACGTTGGTTCTAGACGTCTCGAGCCAGCCGGAGAACTGACTACCCCTAGAGGGAAAAATAAGACCTCGCTTGTCTCCAGAGAAATTGAACCCCAAAGATATAGAAAGCCCCCAACAAATAATAACGGTGAGGCAAGAGGAAAACACAAACGTAGAGATGAACTAGATTCAGCAAAGTGAGGCCCAATAGTCTCAATAGCAGAAAATAGATAGTGGACTATGCGGTTAGCAGAAAACCCTACAAAACATCCACGCTGAACATTCAAGAACCCCCACACCGACTGACGGTGTGGAGGGAGAATATCAGCCCCCTAGAGCTTCCAGCGAGTCAAAAATCAAATGTAAAGCAAGCTGGACAAAAACACTGAATAATGCAAACGATCCAAATTGTACAAAACAGACTTAGCTTTTCTTGCATGAGGCAGACTGAAAGGAATCCGGAGGAGACCAAATAGGTCTGGATACAACGATGCCAGGCAAGAGACTGAGTCCAGAGGAGACTCAAATAGGAAACACCCGCTGCTTAACGACACAGCTGGAGCTCAGGCCTGCAACAAGACATACCTAACACAATACCGTTAGTGACCACCAGAGGGAGCCCAGAAACACAGTTCACAACAGTACCCCCCCCTTGAGGAGGGGTCACCGAACCCTCACCAAGACCCCCAG
The DNA here is from genome assembly GCF_051348905.1 of Ranitomeya variabilis. Lineage (NCBI taxonomy): Eukaryota > Metazoa > Chordata > Amphibia > Anura > Dendrobatidae > Ranitomeya > Ranitomeya variabilis. The sequence goes on from NC_135234.1 coordinate 528,910,090, forward strand.
GGCGATCAGGATGAGCAGCGTGAAAGGCATGAACCAAATCAGCCGCATGAACATCAGAGGCGACAACCCAGGAATTATCCTCCTGACCATAGCCTTTCCACTTAACTAAATACTGGAGTTTCCATCTAGAGATACGAGAATCCAGAATCTTCTCCACCACGTACTCCAACTCGCCCTCAACCAAAACCGGGGCATGAGGCTCAACAGCAGGAACCATAGGCACCACGTACCGCCGCAACAAGGACCTATGGAACACATTATGAATAGCAAAAGACGCTGGAAGGTCCAAGCGAAAAGACACCGGGTTAATGATTTCCAAAATCTTATAAGGACCGATAAAGCGAGGCTTGAACTTAGGAGAGGAGACTTTCAAAGGAACATGCCGAGAAGACAACCAAACCAAATCCCCAACACGAAGTCGGGGACCCACACCGCGGCGGCGGTTGGCAAACCGCTGGGCCTTGTCTTGTGACAATTTCAAATTGTCCACCACATGGTTCCAAATCCGCTGCAACCTATCCACCACAGAATTAACCCCAGGACAGTCAGAAGGCTCAACCTGACCCGAGGAGAAACGAGGATGAAAACCAGAGTTGCAGAAAAAGGGTGAAACCAAGGTGGCAGAACTAGCCCGATTATTAAGGGCAAACTCGGCCAGTGGCAAAAAGGTAACCCAGTCGTCCTGATCAGCAGAAACAAAACATCTCAAATAAGTCTCTAACGTCTGATTAGTTCGCTCGGTCTGGCCATTAGTCTGAGGATGAAAAGCCGACGAAAAAGACAAATCAATACCCATCTTAGCACAAAAGGATCGCCAGAATCTGGACACAAACTGGGATCCTCTGTCAGATACAATATTCTCAGGGATGCCATGCAAACGAACCACATTCTGAAAGATCAAAGGAACCAAATCAGAGGAGGAAGGCAACTTAGGCAAGGGCACCAAATGGACCATTTTAGAAAAACGATCGCACACCACCCAGATGACAGACATCTTCCGAGACACCAGAAGATCCGAAATGAAATCCATGGAAATGTGTGTCCAAGGCCTCTTTGGGATAGGCAAGGGCAAAAGCAACCCGCTGGCATGAGAACAGCAAGGCTTAGCCCGAGCACAAATCCCACAGGACTGCACAAAAGAACGCACATCCCGCGACAAGGAAGGCCACCAAAAGGACCTGGCCACCAAATCTCTGGTACCGAAAATCCCAGGATGTCCCGCCAACACCGAAGAATGAACCTCAGAAATAACTCTGTTGGTCCATCCATCAGGGACAAACAATCTCTCTGGTGGACAACGATCAGGCCTATCAGCCTGAAATTTTTGCAGCCCTCGTCGCAAATCTGGGGAAATGGCAGACAGAATCACTCCCTCTCCGAGAATACCAGCCGGCTCAGAGACTCCAAGAGAATCAGGCACAAAACTCCTAGAAAGTGCATCAGCCTTCATGTTCTTCGAACCAGGCAGGTACGAGACCACAAAGTCAAAACGGGAGAAAAACAACGACCAACGGGCCTGTCTAGGATTCAGGCGCTTGGCAGACTCGAGGTAAATCAGATTTTTATGATCAGTCAAGACCACCACACGATGTCTAGCTCCCTCGAGCCAATGTCGCCACTCCTCAAATGCCCACTTCATGGCCAACAACTCCCGATTACCAACATCGTAGTTCCGCTCAGCAGGCGAAAATTTCCTTGAAAAGAAGGCGCATGGCTTCATCACGCAGCCATCAGAACTTTTTTGCGACAAAACAGCCCCTGCACCAATTTCAGAAGCATCAACTTCAACCTGGAAGGGAAGAGAGACATCCGGCTGGCACAAGACTGGCGCTGAAGTAAACCAACACTTCAGCTCCCGAAAGGCCTCCACGGCCGCAGGAGACCAATTCGCAACATCAGAACCCTTCTTGGTCATATCCGTCAAAGGTTTAACCACGCTGGAGAAATTAGCGATAAAACGACGGTAAAAATTAGCAAAGCCCAAGAACTTCTGCAGGCTCTTAACAGACGTGGGCTGAGTCCAGTCATGAATGGCACGGACCTTAACTGGGTCCATCTCCACAGTAGAAGGGGAAAAAATAAAACCCAAAAAAGAAACCTTCTGTACCCCAAAGATACATTTTGAGCCCTTCACAAATAGAGCATTCTCCCACAAAACCTGAAACACCATCCTGACCTGGTTCACATGGGACTCCCAATCATCAGAAAAAAACAAAATATCATCCAGATAAATAATCATAAATTTATCCAGATATTTCCGGAAGATGTCATGCATGAAGGACTGAAACACAGAAGGAGCATTAGATAATCCGAAAGGCATCACCAGGTACTCAAAATGACCCTCAGGCGTATTAAATGCCGTTTTCCATTCATCTCCCTGCTTTATGCGCACAAGGTTATATGCACCACGAAGATCTATCTTGGTGAACCAACTGGATCCCTTAATCCGAGCAAACAAATCAGACAACAATGGCAAAGGATACTGAAATTTAACAGTGATCTTATTCAGAAGACGATAATCAATACAAGGTCTCAGAGACCCGTCTTTCTTGCCCACAAAAAAGAATCCTGCACCAAGAGGGGACGAGGATGGGCGAATATGTCCCTTCTCCAAAGACTCCTTTATATAACTCCGCATCGCGGCATGCTCTGGCACAGATAAATTAAAGAGTCGTCCCTTTGGAAACTTACTACCAGGAATCAAATCTATAGCACAATCACAGTCCCTATGAGGAGGAAGGGCACTGGACCTGGCCTCATTAAATACATCCTGAAAGTCTGACAAAAACTCAGGGATCTCAGAAGGAGTAGAAGAAGCAATAGACACCAATGGAGAATCGCCATGAATCCCCTGACACCCCCAACTAGACACAGTCATAGCTTTCCAATCTAAAACTGGATTATGGGCCTGTAACCATGGCAGACCCAAAACAACAACATCATGCATTTTATGCAGTACCAAAAAACGAATCACCTCCTGATGTACAGGAGTCATGCACATGGTCACCTGCGTCCAAAACTGAGGTTTATTCTCTGCCAATGGCGTAGAATCAATTCCTCTAAGAGGAATAGGATTTTCCAAAGGCTCCAGGACAAAACCGCAGCGCTTGGCAAACGACAAATCCATCAGACTTAAAGCAGCACCAGAATCCACAAAAGCCATAACTGAGTAAGAAGATAATGAACAAATTAAAGTCACAGACAAAATAAACTTAGGCTGAAAAGTACCAATGGTGACAGGATTAACTTTTTTCTTTAAACATTTAGAGCATGCTGAGATAACATGTGTTGAATCACCACAGTAGAAACACAACCCATTTTGACGTCTATGATTTTGTCGCTCGGCTCTGGTCAGAATTCTGTCACATTGCATAGAATCAGGTGACCATTCAGACAGCACCGCCAAAGGATTATCAGATTTGCGCTCCCGCAAACGTCGATCAATTTGAATGGCTAGAGCCATTGAATCATTTAGACCTGTAGGGATAGGAAACCCCACCATCACATCTTTAATGGCTTCAGAAAGACCATTTCTGAAATTTGCGGCCAGTGCACACTCATTCCATTGAGTAAGCACGGACCATTTCCGAAATTTTTGGCAATATACCTCAGCTTCGTCCTGACCCTGAGAGATAACCAGCAACATTTTTTCAGCCTGATTTTCAAGATTAGGCTCCTCATAAAGCAAACCAAGTGCCAGAAAAAACGCATCAACATTCACCAATGCAGGATCTCCTGGCGCCAGAGAGAAGGCCCAATCCTGAGGGTCGCCGCGCAAGAAGGAAATAACAATCTTAACTTGCTGAGCGGAATCACCAGAGGAACGAGGTTTCAGAGACAGAAACAATTTACAATTATTCCTACAATTCAGGAATTTAGATCTATCTCCAAAAAACGGCTCAGGAATAGGTATTTTTGGTTCAGACATAGGGCTATGGATAACAAAATCCTGAATGCTTTGCACCCTAGCAGCAAGCTGATCCACACTAGAAGTTAAAGTCTGGACATTCATATCTGCAGCAGAGTTTTAGCCACTCAGAGAAAAAGGGGATGGAAGAAGCTAGGCAAACTGCAGCAAAAAAAAAAACAAAAAAAAAAACCTCAGAACTTCTTTTTAATCCCGCTTCTGCGATGCATTAAACATTCTCTTTTGGCCTGGCATTCTGTTATGATCCCAATGGCAGAGGATCTCTGATATTCCGGCAAGATAGCAAAAATGTAAATACTGCTCTAGGGAGGTGGAAACTGGGCTAACCGCATACCTGATCCTGACACAAACAACTAAAAGTAGCCGGTGAACGTGCCTACGTTGGTTCTAGACGTCTCGAGCCAGCCGGAGAACTGACTACCCCTAGAGGGAAAAAATAAGACCTCGCTTGCCTCCAGAGAAATTGAACCCCAAAGATATAGAAAGCCCCCAACAAATAATAATGGTGAGGCAAGAGGAAAACACAAACGTAGAGATGAACTAGATTCAGCAAAGTGAGGCCCAATAGTCTCAATAGCAGAAAATAGATAGTGGACTATGCGGTTAGCAGAAAACCCTACAAAACATCCATGCTGAACATTCAAGAACCCCCACACCGACTGACGGTGTGGAGGGAGAATATCAGCCCCCTAGAGCTTCCAGCGAGTCAAAAATCAAATGTAAAGCAAGCTGGACAAAAACACTGAATAATGCAAACGATCCAAATTGTACAAAACAGACTTAGCTTTTCTTGCATGAGGCAGACTGAAAGGAATCCGGAGGAGACCAAATAGGTCTGGATACAACGATGCCAGGCAAGAGACTGAGTCCAGAGGAGACTCAAATAGGAAACACCCGCTGCTTAACGACACAGCTGGAGCTCAGGCCTGCAACAAGATATACCTAACACAATACCGTTAGTGACCACCAGAGGGAGCCCAGAAACACAGTTCACAACAGATCTCTTTATTGACCAAGTTGTCTTGAAGGTCTTGTATCCTTTCACCTACCTAGTAGTGATGAGTGAAGTACTCGTTACTCGAGATTTCCCGAGCACGCTCGGGTGTCCTCCGAGTACTTTTTAGTGCTCGGAGTTTTAGTTTTTAGCGCCGCAGCTGAATGATTTACATCTGTTAACCAGCATAAGTACATGTGGGGGTTGCCTGGTTGCTAGGGAACCCCCACATGTACTTATGCTGGCTAACAGATGTAAATTATTCAGCTGCGATGCTAAAAACTAAAACTCGGAGCAGTAAAAAATACTCGGAGGATACCAGAGCGTGCTTGGGAAATCTCGAGTTATGAGTATATTCGCTCATCACTACTACCTACATAGAGTGAGGATTAGGGTCAAATATGTAAATTCTATTATGTAACAAACCCAAAGTTGTGTAATAGGTATTTATTACAATTTATAGCAAAGCTTTAAATCCACTGTTAAACCTACATAGTCAAATATTGACAAAAACATGCTGGCAAGTTATTTGATATTAATCACAATTTGAAGTATTTATTCTCAGGTGTGTTTTTTATGGCAACTGGATCACAAACCTCATGAAAAAAAGTCACTACAATTAAAAAGGATAAGAATCTGATGTTTACATAATATGTATAAAACTGGGAATATTATATCCTATGTAAAGCATCACTAAAATTGTTATCCATTGTATTATTATTTAGAAACAGAATATGATTAAGCACTTATTTTTAACCGGATACGCCACTGTACACAGTAACAATCAAGTCTGCACACTGTAGACTGATATTTGGCAGTCAACAAGACTTGAGTTGGTGGTCCCAGACCAGTGTCTTGTGTCTACATTAGAACAGAATGCAATTACTTTTGATGTTCCAATTGGCAATCCCTGAACTGATTTAACAAAAGTGATGAATAATCCTTTCACAGACAAGCACTTCCTAATTTTTAATGGCCAGCGTGGGATGGGAGTAATTGCGTGCCACACATCATTTTTGACAAACATGAAGAGCAGCGAGTAGGCACAAATCTAACAAGAGCAGATTGAGGACAAAAACATCAAGTTTGAACAATTAAAAACATGATATTATATAGTTTGTTGATCTTCGTATTAATTCTACTAATTAAATATAGTAACAACATTTTAATACAAGTTTTCCTTCTATCTGATTTTTATGTGATCAAAAAAAGCTGAGGCCATGTGAAAGATGAGCTAAATGTAAAGACTTGAAATATGGACCTAACATCATTTGTAAAAGAAAGAGTGAGAAAAGTAAAGCAGTTGTGCGCATACAACACTACGTGATATTCTATTGATTCCGTTAAATGATTAGTCCCTAGCTATATAACTTAAACTCTGAGATTATGCAGAAGCATACGTTGGTGTCTGATATCTTTGTTGTCTCCTGATTCATTTTGTATTTTACTCCACCATTATGTCAGCAAATCCTTGGTATATCCAAAAATTATTGACCTAAGAGGAAAAGTCCAATGTAAATGACCCAAATCAATCTCCAGGAATCAGAACGGAAAGTTTCTGCGCATTATTTTGTCAGAATATATTTTCTCAGTTCAATCTGTTTTATGTCTTAATAACCAGCGATTTATTACTGGAAGCATTATGCTTCAGTCGCACTCTTCACTATTTTCTTTGAGGCATCAAATAAAATGTTGCATCTACCTATCTATTCACGTATGAGAAAACGTTGCACTATTTCATCGGTATGTTTGCTTCCTCAATGCAAAATTAAGTACCCTTCTAGTCTGCAAGAAAATCATTCCCTTCTGTTTCTGTAGAGTTTGTGTAATTTTTTCACACAGTTGTTTGTCTTGCTGCTTCTGTCATAAATCCAAATGCACATTGGATTGTGTACTCTCATTTAGGGATGGACAATGAAGGACCCTGGTGCAGAACTTGGGTCAAGGCTTCCCCTCTGTCAGACAGAACCTGAATATATACATGCACATTTACATGTATATTCACATTAGGCACATATACAGTATGTAAAATATGCACATGCTACTACATTACATGCGTATATACACATTACACATTGTAACAGGATAAGGGGGAATAATGTTTGTTGGGGGCTCAGTGATTTATTTACAGTCTTATACCATAAGTAAATGAATTAGGAAATTTATTTTTCCTGCTACAGTGAGCCACTCTGGGTATTTGTGATGACTGTTGTGTTTGAAACTGTTAAACTGTAATGCGCTGCGGAATATGTTGGCGCTATATAAATAAAGATTATTATTATTATGACTGTGGCAAATCATCTGCAATTGACTACTAGTGGATTAGGCAATGAAATGTGATAGTGGACAGAGAAATTCACTGTACTGTGCCTTGCCATTTCATAATAGAGAGACGGAAACCTGCAATGTGATAGTAGGACACTCTGTTAACGATTTGCTGAACTCAGATAGTCTTGTGACTCTTGTCTATGCTTAATGGATGGCAGAAAAGTACAGAGCAGATTAATGGGAGTCATCTGTAGATATCTACATACTTTGGGATGCTAAGGATAGTCCCACTGCTGCTGTCACCAGTTTATTGCAACAAAGAGAAGCCAGAAGACCACAGTGTCTGATTTCTCCTACTCCTGCACTGTTTAGAAGCACTTTGCCTTCATATTAAATGGTGCAGGTTTCTTTTACCAGTGCAGGGATTAATCTGCTCAGTTGAGAGCTCTTGGAAGCTTTCCTGCATGAAGTCTCTCTGCTGTTCACTGTTAGCCACTCCCCTCTCCTATATATTCTGGGCCCTGGCAAGCACTCATTGCCAGAGGTAGCTTCATGTTGCATGGTTGGGAGATGGTGGTTTGTTGTAGTTGTTTGAGAAGGTGTTTGGTGGATTTATCTGAGATTGTTGCAAGCTTTTGTGTCATGATTCTCAATGGCGAGAGAACATAGCCCAGCATATATGAGAACTAGCTCTTGGAAGATGGAAACTATACTGACCATGAACTAAACCTGCCGCACAACTAGAAGTGGCCGGGTAGCATGCCTACGTTTTTTAACCCTAGATGCCCAGCGCCAGCCGGAGAACTACCTAATCCTAGCAGAGGAAAAGACAGTCCTGGCTCACCTCTAGAGAAATTTCCCCAAAAGGCAGACAGAGGCCCCCACATATATTGGCGGTGATTTTAGATGAAATGACAAACGTAGTATGAAAATAGGTTTAGCAAAATCGAGGTCCGCTTTCTAGATAGCAGGAAGACAGAAAGGACACTTTCATGGTCAGCAGAAAACCCTATCAAAACACCATCCAGAAATTCCTTTAAGACTCTAGCATTAACTCATAACACCAGAGTGGCAATTTCCGATCACAAGAGCTTTCCAGACACAGTAACGAAACAGCAGCTGTGAACAGGAACAAAATGCAAAAACACACAAGGACAAAAGTCCAACTTAGCTGGGAGTTGTCTAGTAGCAGGAACAAGCACAGAAGGCTTCTGATTACATTGTTGACCGGCAAGAAACTGACAGAGGAGCAAGGTTATATAGCGACTCCCACATCCTGATAGGAGCAGGTGAACAGAGGGGATGATGCACACAAGTTCAATTCCACAAGTGGCCACCGGGGGAGCCCAGAATCCAATTTCACAACAGTACCCCCCCCTCAAGGAGGGGGCACCGAACCCTCACCAGAACCACCAGGGCGATCAGGATGAGCCCTATGAAAGGCACGGACAAGATCGGAGGCATGAACATCAGAGGCAGTGACCCAAGAATTATCCTCCTGACCGTATCCCTTCCATTTGACCAGATACTGGAGTCTCCGTCTGGAAACACGAGAGTCTAAGATCTTTTCCACAACGTACTCCAACTCACCCTCAACCAACACCGGAGCAGGAGGCTCAATGGAAGGCACAACCGGTACCTCATACCTGCGCAACAATGACCGATGAAAAACATTATGAATCGAAAAGGATGCAGGGAGGTCCAAACGGAAGGACACAGGGTTAAGAATCTCCAATATCTTGTACGGGCCGATGAACCGAGGCTTAAACTTAGGAGAAGAAACCCTCATAGGGACAAAACGAGAAGACAACCACACCAAGTCCCCAACACAAAGCCGAGGACCAACACGACGACGGCGGTTGGCAAAAAGCTGAGTCTTCTCCTGGGACAACTTCAAATTGTCCACCACCTGCCCCCAAATCTGATGCAACCTCTCCACCACAGCATCCACTCCAGGACAATCCGAAGATTCCACTTGACCGGAGGAAAATCGAGGATGAAACCCCAAATTACAGAAAAACGGGGACACCAAGGTGGCAGAGCTGGCCCGATTATTGAGGGCGAACTCCGCCAAAGGCAAAAAAGCAACCCAATCATCCTGATCCGCAGACACAAAACACCTCAAATATGTCTCCAAGGTCTGATTAGTCCGCTCGGTCTGGCCATTAGTCTGAGGATGGAAAGCAGACGAAAAAGACAAATCTATGCCCATCCTAGCACAGAATGCCCGCCAAAATCTAGACACGAATTGGGTCCCTCTGTCAGAAACGATATTCTCAGGAATACCATGCAAACGAACAACATTTTGAAAAAACAGAGGAACCAACTCGGAAGAAGAAGGCAACTTAGGCAAGGGAACCAGATGGACCATCTTAGAGAAACGGTCACACACCACCCAGATGACAGACATCTTCTGAGAAACAGGCAGATCCGAAATAAAATCCATCGAGATGTGCGTCCAAGGCCTCTTCGGGATAGGCAAGGGCAACAACAATCCACTAGCCCGAGAACAACAAGGCTTGGCCCGAGCACAAACGTCACAAGACTGCACAAAGCCTCGCACATCTCGTGACAGGGAAGGCCACCAGAAGGACCTTGCCACCAAATCCCTGGTACCAAAGATTCCAGGATGACCTGCCAACGCAGAAGAATGAACCTCAGAGATGACTCTACTGGTCCAATCATCAGGAACAAACAGTCTACCAGGTGGGCAACGATCAGGTCTATCCGCCTGAAACTCCTGCAAGGCCCGCCGCAGGTCTGGAGAAACGGCAGACAATATCACTCCATCTTTAAGGATACCTGTGGGCTCAGAATTACCAGGGGAGTCAGGCTCAAAACTCCTAGAAAGGGCATCCGCCTTAACATTCTTAGAACCCGGTAGGTACGACACCACAAAATTAAACCGAGAGAAAAACAACGACCAGCGCGCCTGTCTAGGATTCAGGCGCCTGGCAGACTCAAGGTAAATTAAATTTTTGTGGTCAGTCAATACCACCACCTGATGTCTGGCCCCCTCAAGCCAGTGACGCCACTCCTCAAAAGCCCACTTCATGGCCAAAAGCTCCCGATTCCCAATATCATAATTCCGCTCGGCGGGCGAAAATTTACGGGAAAAAAAAGCACAAGGTCTCATCACGGAGCAGTCGGAACTTCTCTGCGACAACACCGCCCCAGCTCCGATTTCAGAAGCGTCGACCTCAACCTGAAAAGGAAGAGCAACATCAGGCTGACGCAACACTGGGGCGGAAGAAAAGCGGCGCTTGAGCTCCCGAAAGGCCTCCACAGCATCAGGGGACCAATCAGCAACATCAGCACCCTTCTTAGTCAAATCAGTCAATGGTTTTACAACATCAGAAAAACCAGCAATAAATCGACGATAAAAGTTAGCAAAGCCCAAAAATTTCTGAAGACTCTTAAGAGAAGAGGGTTGCGTCCAATCACCAATAGCCTGAACCTTGACAGGATCCATCTCGATGGAAGAGGGGGAAAAAATGTATCCCAAGAAAGAAATCTTTTGAACCCCAAAAACACACTTAGAACCCTTCACACACAAGGAATTAGACCGCAAAACCTGAAAAACCCTCCTGACCTGCTGGACATGAGAGTCCCAGTCATCCGAAAAAATCAGAATATCATCCAGATACACAATCATAAATTTATCCAAATAATCGCGGAAAATGTCATGCATAAAGGACTGGAAGACTGAAGGGGCATTTGAAAGACCAAAATGCATCACCAAATACTCAAAATGGCCCTCGGGCGTATTAAATGCGGTTTTCCACTCATCCCCCTGCTTGATTCGCACCAAATTATACGCCCCACGGAGATCAATCTTAGAGAACCACTTGGCCCCCTTTATACAAGCAAACAAATCAGTAAGCAGTGGTAACGGATATTGATATTTAACTGTGATTTTATTCAAAAGTCGATAATCAATACACGGCCTCAAAGAGCCGTCTTTCTTAGACACAAAGAAAAAACCGGCTCCTAAGGGAGATGACGAAGGACGAATATGTCCCTTTTCCAAGGACTCCTTTATATATTCTCGCATAGCAGCGTGTTCAGGCACAGACAGATTAAATAAACGACCCTTAGGGTATTTACTACCCGGAATCAAGTCTATGGCACAATCGCACTCCCGGTGCGGAGGTAGTGAACCAACCTTGGGTTCTTCAAAAACGTCACGAAAGTCAGACAAGAATTCAGGAATCTCAGAGGGAATAGATGATGAAATGGAAACCAAAGGTACGTCCCCATGAGTTCCTTTACATCCCCAGCTTAACACAGACATAGCTCTCCAGTCGAGGACTGGGTTATGAGATTGCAGCCATGGCAATCCCAGCACCAAAACATCATGTAGATTATACAGCACCAGAAAGCGAATAACCTCCTGGTGATCCGGATTAACACGCATAGTCACTTGTGTCCAGTATTGTGGTTTATTACTAGCCAATGGGGTGGAGTCAATCCCTTTCAGAGGTATCGGAGCCTCCAGTGGCTCCAAATCATACCCACAGCGTTTGGCAAAGGACCAATCCATAAGACTCAAAGCAGCGCCAGAGTCGACATAGGCGTCCGCGGTAATAGATGACAAAGAACAAATCAGGGTCACAGATAGAATAAACTTAGACTGTAAAGTGCTAATTGAAACAGACTTGTCAGGCTTCTTAGTACGCTTAAAGCATGCTGATATAACATGAGTTGAATCACCACAATAGAAGCACAACCCATTTTTTCGTCTAAAATTCTGCCGCTCGCTTCTGGACAGAATTCTATCACATTGCATATTTTCTGGCGTTTTCTCAGTAGACACCGCCAAATGGTGCACAGGTTTGCGCTCCCGCAGACGCCTATCGATCTGAATAGCCATCGTCATGGACTCATTCAGACTCGCAGGCACAGGGAACCCCACCATAACATCCTTAATGGCATCAGAGAGACCTTCTCTGAAAATCGCCGCCAGGGCGCACTCATTCCACTGAGTAAGCACAGACCATTTGCGGAATTTTTGGCAGTATATTTCAGCTTCATCTTGCCCCTGAGACAAGGACATCAAGGCCTTTTCCGCCTGAAGCTCTAAATGAGGTTCCTCATAAAGCAACCCCAAGGCCAGAAAAAACGCATCCACATTGAGCAACGCAGGATCCCCTGGTGCCAATGCAAAAGCCCAGTCTTGAGGGTCGCCCCGGAGCAAGGAAATTACAATCCTGACCTGCTGTGCAGGGTCTCCGGCAGAGCGAGACTTCAGGGACAAAAACAATTTGCAATTATTTTTAAAATTTTGAAAGTGAGATCTATTCCCCGAGAAGAATTCAGGCAAAGGAATTCTAGGCTCAGACATAGGTGCATGAACAACAAAATCTTGCAAATTTTGTACCTTTGTGGCGAGATTATTCAAACCTGTAGCTACACTCTGAAGATCCATTTGAAACAGGTGAACACAGAGCCATTCAAGGATTAGAAGGAGAGAAAGAGAGGAAGGCTGCAGTATAGGCAGACTAGCAAGTGATTCAATTAAGAGCACACTCAGAACTAGAGGAAAGAAAAAAAAAAAAAAAAATTGTAGCAGACTTCTTTTTTCTCTCCTTTCTCAGCCAGTAATTTAACCCTTTTTTGGGCCGGTCAAACTGTCATGATTCTCAATGGCGAGAGAACATAGCCCAGCATATATGAGAACTAGCTCTTGGAAGATGGAAACTATACTGACCATGAACTAAACCTGCCGCACAACTAGAAGTGGCCGGGTAGCATGCCTACGTTTTTTAACCCTAGATGCCCAGCGCCAGCCGGAGAACTACCTAATCCTAGCAGAGGAAAAGACAGTCCTGGCTCACCTCTAGAGAAATTTCCCCAAAAGGCAGACAGAGGCCCCCACATATATTGGCGGTGATTTTAGATGAAATGACAAACGTAGTATGAAAATAGGTTTAGCAAAATCGAGGTCCGCTTTCTAGATAGCAGGAAGACAGAAAGGACACTTTCATGGTCAGCAGAAAACCCTATCAAAACACCATCCAGAAATTCCTTTAAGACTCTAGCATTAACTCATAACACCAGAGTGGCAATTTCCGATCACAAGAGCTTTCCAGACACAGTAACGAAACAGCAGCTGTGAACAGGAACAAAATGCAAAAACACACAAGGACAAAAGTCCAACTTAGCTGGGAGTTGTCTAGTAGCAGGAACAAGCACAGAAGGCTTCTGATTACATTGTTGACCGGCAAGAAACTGACAGAGGAGCAAGGTTATATAGCGACTCCCACATCCTGATAGGAGCAGGTGAACAGAGGGGATGATGCACACAAGTTCAATTCCACAAGTGGCCACCGGGGGAGCCCAGAATCCAATTTCACAACACTTTTGGGTGTGTGCTAATCCTCGTCTTCTCCTACCTTGCTTTTTCCCCATCTTCCACTCTCCCAGTGTTTACCTCTACTGTTTGTGAGAGTATATTTGCATGATTGGCATTTTCCTTTATCTCTGTTTATACAGTGGGTACTGAAAGAATTCAGACCCCTTTTAATTTTTCACTCTTTGTTTCATTGCAGCCATATGGTAAATTAAAAAAAGTTCAATTTTTCACATTAATATACACTCTGCACCCCATCTTGTCTGAAGAAAAACAGAAATGTAGAAATTTTGGCAAATTTAATAAAAAAGAAAAACTGAAATATCACATGGTCATAAGTATTTAGACCCTTTGCTCAGACACTGACATTTAAATCACATGCTGTCCATTTCCTTGTGATCCTCCTTGAGATGGTTCCACTCCTTCCTTGGAGTCCAGCTGTGTTTAATTAAACTGATAGTACTTGATTTGGAAAGGCACACACCTGTCTATATGGGACCTCACAGTGCATGTCAAACCAAATGAGAGAGGTAAAGAAGAACCCCAAGATCATTGTGACTGAGCTCCAGAGATGCAGTAGGGAGATGGGAGAACGTTCTACAAACTGGTTGGTGTATTACGGTACACTACTACTCCCCTCTTCCCTGGGTGGGGGAGGGGTACAGACTGAGGGTGGATTCAGGAGCTAATTTAAGATATGTAGCCAGATGGAAATTGATTGCAAAGGAAGTGCAAATGTTTTAAAAATTGGGAGATATAGTGGAGATACATAGTGATGGTCCAGTCCTATAGTCTTAATTCCAAATCCTACTGCCAGTTTACTCTTTTGAAATTATTTTAGGAATCTGATTTCTGTGTCAAAGTTTAATGCTTATTACTTGAGTGGACCAGCTGATTAATCGACTAGCAATGCCAACTACTTCACCACATTAGATTTTACAAAAGGCTACTGGGAGGTACCTTTCACAGATCAGGCTAAAGAAAAACTAGCTTTAGCACCCTTGAGGGACATTTTCAATATATGGTTCTTCCATTTGGTTTACATGGGGCCCTTGTCATATTTATGGCTAATGAAAATTGTTTTGAGGCCTTATCGAAAATATTCTGCTCCCTATTTGGATGAAGTAATCATAAATAGTCCAGGTTGGGAGAATTGCTTTACCAGGCTTCAAACTGTCTTGAGCTCAATTAGGCAAGCATATAGGGAGAAAACTTCAAAAAGTGAGCTGATGGAAAGGGGAAGCAAATTATCTGGGGTACAGAATCTGGCAGGGTTTTATCAAGCCCCAAAGAGACAAAACTGAGGTTATCAAGAAATGGCCCTGGTCAGTAAACAGAAAGCAAGTGTGAGCATTCCTAGGGTTGACTTCCTACTAAAGACACTTTATAGGTAATTTTGCCAGTAACTCACCTTACAAAAGTAAAATTCAGTTATGGTCAAATGTAACACTGAAGCCAAGCAGCCTTTCCAGAACTTAAAGCAATCTCTGGGTGCCCAGGTGGTGTTAATAATACTGGATTATGGAAAACAGTTTGTTGTACAAACTGATACCTACGATGCCAGTGTAGGGGTAGTATTCTCACAAGTGAGAATGGTGGAAGAGCATCATGTAGTCTTCCAGAGTAAAAAATAGAATTACCCTGAGAAAAATCATTGCATTGAGGAGGAGTGTTTGGTGATTAAATGGGCATTAGAATCACTTAAGTATTTTTGGATAGGAAGATCATTCAGATTATGTACATTCCATGCCCCTCTCAAATGGATGTGTCAAAACTGGGAGATAAACAGATAAGTAACCCCATGGTTCTTGTCATCACAACATTTCAGTTTTTCTGCTGAGCATAGACCCGGACATTATCTTCTCAATGCAGATTCCATGTGCAGGCTCCATTGTTTAGGAGCTGAAAGTGCTCTGCTCCGGAGGTCGAAACAGGGGGAGAGGGTATGTAACAGGACAAGAGGAAAAGTGTTTGAGGATGTGTACCTTTCCCCTAGGTTCTTGACTTACACTGTGTAAATAAAGTAGACAGGCACTTTGGTAGCAGGTAACTGTGCATTTTAGCTGCTCCATTGAGCTATTCCAAGTGTTTCTGATATTGCATTGCTCAGGTATGGTATAAAAGGAAAGAGTCCACAGGCTGATGCCTCCCTCTGTGCTTCTGGGAAACCGCTGTAAGTAAAGCAAATGTTTGATTAAGGCCCCGTCTCACATAGCGAGATCGCTAGCGAGATCGCTGCTGAGTCACAAGTTTTGTGACGCAACAGCGACCTCCATAGCGATCTCGCTATGTGTGACACGTACCAGCGATCAGGCCCCTGCTGCGAGATCGCTGGTCGTGTCAGAATGGCCTGGACCTTTTTTTGGTCGTTGAGGCCCCGCTGACATTGCTGAATCGGTGTGTGTGACACCGATCCAGCGATGTCTTCACTGGTAACCAGGGTAAACATCGGGTTACTAAGCGCAGGGCCGCGCTTAGTAACCCGATGTTTACCCTGGTTACCAGCGTAAATGTAAAAAAAAACAAACAGTACATACTCGCCTTCTGATGTCCGTCAGGTCCCTTGGCGTCTGCTTCCTGCTCTGACTGAGCCGCCGTACAGTGAGACGTGAGAGCGCAGCAGTGACGTCACCGCTGCGCTCTGCTCTCGCTGTACGGCGGCTCAGTCAGAGCAAGAAGCAGACGGCAAGGGACCTGGACACCGAAAGGCGAGTATGTAGTGTTTGTTTTTTTTGGTAACCAGGGTAAACATCGGGTTACTAAGCGCGGCCCTGCGCTTAGTAACCCGATGTTTACCCTGGTTACCCGGGTGCTGCAGGGGGACTTCGGCATCGTTGAAGACAGTTTCAACGATGCCGAAGTCATTCCCCTGATCGTTGGTCGCTGGGGAGAGCGGTCTGTGTGACAGCTCCCCAGCGACCACACAGCGACTTACCAACGATCACGGCCAGGTCGTATCGCTGGTCGTGATCGTTGGTAAATCGCTTAGTGAGACGGGGCCTTTAGGAGCTGTGCACTTGGTCCAGCTCACATGAGTTAGGATTTGCATGTTTAGTTTACAGCCAGCAAGGATTTATTTTGTATTTTAAGTATTTCATTAAATTGTTATAAACTGTATATTAGCAGCAAGGTACAGTGAATGATTAAAATATAACCTTTAATTATTATAAAAACTACAAAGCCATCAGGCTAGTGAACATGGAATACATACAGATACACAAGTAACTATACAATTGACCGGCACTGGTGAGGATAAATTAAATCAATATATTTTCAAAGAAAAGAGGCAGTCTGGTGTATAAAACAAGATAATTGTACAAATAGGAACAATCTCACCATGATTCAGGTGGTATCTTAGATGAATAGATTCAGGTCAGATCCCTAGTACTGGATGGATCAGGATATATCCCATATACCGACTGAAGAAAAGAAGGGGGGACATTATTACAAGACCACATATTTCCCCACAAAAAATTACAGGGTTATAATAATAAAATTGCCCCATGGTGCTCCCAATACACCTAATTTTTTTGAGAATACATTAGTTTAATTTATCCTCACCAGTGCCTGTCATATTTATAGTTACTTGTGTGTATGTCTTCCATGCTCACTAGCCTGATGGCTTTTTACAATAATTAAAAGTTGTAGTTTAACAATACACTCTACCTTGCCGCTAATATATTGTTACTTGATTGGTAGTACACAACCAAACTATTGTTGTTATATAGTGAACTAATAAAACTTGTGGCCAGTATGTGGCTATACCTGCCTATGTGGTGGAGTGCCTGAAGCACCCCATGATGCAGGAGAAGGCAATCCTGTGAGCTCAGATCCTAGACTTGTCACAACATGCATATACATAATAGTAGAAACATATGCACAAGATATATATCATTTGTCATGCACTTGTTTATATAGCGGACTGGCCATATCTTTTATTTTTCGTTAGGCTTTACTATATGAGGTCAGGCTTTTCTGCCAGATGAGTTGTAGCTTGTGTCATTTTCCCAACACCTTATGTAAGAATTATGATTACATTATCTTATTTATAAATGTAATTGAGAAAAAAATCATACCATTTTTTAACTCCATTTACTGATCACCATAAATACTATATTAGCTATATTGTGTGATTTATTACAATAACACATATATCCATATTTACTTGTTTGTGACATCTATTTTAAAGACTCTAAAAAGGATGTCATTATTATAATTGCTTTTCATTATTTGTTATGCAATTTTATTAAACAAAAATGTCCAATTTTAATTTTATTCCTAATATACAGGTATATTGCAATGTACTGATTTAACCCCTTCACCCCCAAGGGTGGTTTGCACGTTAATGACCGGGCCAATTTTTACAATTCTGACCACTGTCCCTTTATGAGGCTATAACTCTGGAACGCTTTGACGGATCTTGGCGATTCTGACATTGTTTTCTCGTGACATATTGTACTTCATGTTAAAGGTAAAATTTATTCGATATAACTTGCGTTTATTTGTGAAAAAAATGGAAATTTGGCGAAAATTTTGAAAATTTTGCAATTTTCCAACTTTGAATTTTTGTGCCCTTAAATCACAGACATATGTCACGCAAAATACTTAATAAGTAACATTTCCCACATGTCTACTTTACATCAGTACAATTTTGGAACCAAAATTTTTTTTTGTGACGGAGTTATAAGGGTTAAAAGTTGACCAGCAATTTCTCATTTTTACAACACCATTTTTTTTTAGGGACCACATCTCATTTGAAGTCATTTTGAGGGGTCTATATGATAGAAAATACTCAAGTGTGACACCATTCTAAAAACTGCACCCCTCAAGGTGCTCAAAACCACATTCAAGAAGTTTATTAACCCTTCAGGTGTTTCACAGGAATTTTTGGAATGTTTAAATAAAAATGAACATTTAACTTTTTTTCACACAAAATTTATTTCAGCTCCAATTTGTTTTATTTTACCAAGGGTAACAGGAGAAAATGGACCCCCAAAGTTGTTGTACAATTTGTCCTGAGTACGATGATACCCCATATGTGGGTGTAAACCATTGTTTAGGCGCATGGCAGAGCTTGGAAGGGAAGGAGCGCCATTTGACTTTTCAATGCAAAATTGACTGGAATTGAGATGGGACGCCATGTTGCGTTTGGAGAGCCCCTGATGTGCCTAAACATTGAAACTCCCTACAAGTGACACCATTTTGGAAAGTAGACCCCCTAAGGAACTTATCTAGATGTGTGGTGAGCACTTTGACCCACCAAGTGCTTCACAGAAGTTTATAATGCAGAGCCGTAAAAATAAAAAATCATATTTTTTCACAAAAATGATCTTTTCGCCCCCAATTTTTTATTTTCCCAAGGGTAAGAGAAGAAATTGGACCCCAAAAAATGTTGTGCAATTTGTCCTGAGTACGCTGATACCCCATATGTGGGTGTAAACCATTGTTTGGGCGCATGGCAGAGCTTGGAAGGGAAGGAGCGCCATTTGACTTTTCAATGCAAAATTGACTGGAATTGAGATGGGACGCCATGTTGCGTTTGGAGAGCCCCTGATGTGCCTAAACATTGAAACTCCCTACAAGTGACACCATTTTGGAAAGTAGACCCCCTAAGGAACTTATCTAGATGTGTTTTGAGAGCTTTGAACCCCCAAGTGTTTCACTACAGATTATAACGCAGAGCCGTGAAAATAATTTTTTTTTTTTTTCTCAAAAATGATTTTTTAGCCCCCAGCTTTGTATTTTTACAAGGGTAACAGAATAAATTGGACCCCAAAATTTGTTTTCCAATTTGTCCTGAGTACGCTGATACCCCATATGTGGGGGGGAACCACTGTTTGGGCGCATGACAGAGCTCGGAAGGGAAGGAGCGCCATTTGGAATGCAGACTTAAATGGATTGGTCAGCAGCCGTCACGTTGCATTTGCAGAGCCCCTGATGTACCCAAACAGTACAAACCCCCCACAAGTGACCCCATATTGGAAACTAGACCTCCCAAGGAACTTATCTAGATGTGTTTTGAGAACTTTGAACCCCCAAGTGTTTCACTAAAGTTTATAGCGCAAAGCCGTGAAAATAAAAATTCTTTTTTTTTTTCACAAAAATGATTTTTTAGCCCCCAGTTTTGTATTTTCACAAGGGTAACAGGATAAATTAGACCCCAAAAGTTGTTGTCCAATTTGTCCTGAGTACGCTGATACCCCATATGTCGGGGGGAACCACTGTTTGGGCGCATGACAGAGCTCGGAAGGGAAGGAGCGCCATTTGGAATGCAGCCTTAAATGGATTGGTCTGCAGGCGTCACGTTGCATTTGCAGAGCCCCTGATGTACCCAAACAGTACAAACCCCCCACAAGTGACCCCATATTGGAAACTAGACCTCCCAAGGAACTTATCTAGATGTGTTGTGAGAACTTTGAACCCCCAAGTGTTTCACTACAGTTTATAATGCAGAGCCGTGAAAATAAAACATCTTTTTTTTCCCACAAAAATGATTTTTAGCCCCCCAAATTTTTATTTTCCTAAGGATAACAAGAGAACTTGGACCCCAGAAGTTGTTGTTCAATTTGTCCCGAGTACGCTGATAACACATATGTTGGGGTAAACCCCTTTTTGGGCGCACGGGAGAGCTCGGAAGGGAAGGAGCACTGTTTTACTTTTTCAACGCAGAATTGGCTGGAATTGAGATTGGACGCCATGTCGCGCTTGGAGAGCCCCTGATGTGCCTGGACAGTGGAAACCCCCCAATTCTACCTGAAACCCTAACCCAAACACACCCCTAACCCTAATCCCAACGGTAACCCTAACCACACCCCTAGCCCTGACACACCCATAATTCTAATCCCAACCCTAATCCAAACGTAAATGTAATCCAAACCCTAACTTTAGCCCCAACCCTAACTTTAGCCCCAACCCTAACTTTACCTCCAACCCTAGCCCTAACCCTAACCCTAACCCTAACCCTAAACGTGACTGAAATACGTGGCACTGAAATACGTGGCACTGAAATACGTGGCACTGAAATACGTGGCACTGAAATACGTGGCACTGAAATACGTGGCACTGAAATACGTGATACGTGGCACTTAAATACGTGGCACTGAAACACGTGGCACTGAAATACGTGGCACTGAAATACGTGGCACTGAAATACGTGGCACTGAAATACGTGGCACTTAAATAAGTGGCACTGAAATATGTGATATGTGGCACTTAAATACGTGGCACTGAAATACGTGGCACTGAAATACGTGGCACTGAAATACGTGGCACTGAAATACGTGGCACTGAAATATGTGATACGTGGCACTTAAATACGTGGCACTGAAACACGTGGCACTGAAATACGTGATACGTGGCACTGAAATACGTGGCACTGAAATACGTGGCACTGAAATACGTGGCACTGAAATACGTGATACGTGGCACTTAAATACGTGGCACTGAAACACGTGGCACTGAAATACGTGGCACTGAAATACGTGGCACTGAAATACGTGGCACTTAAATAAGTGGCACTGAAATATGTGATATGTGGCACTTAAATACGTGGCACTGAAATACGTGGCACTGAAATACGTGGCACTGAAATACGTGGCACTGAAATATGTGATACGTGGCACTTAAATACGTGGCACTGAAACACGTGGCACTGAAATACGTGATACGTGGCACTGAAATACGTGGCACTGAAATACGTGCAACTGAAATACGTGGTACTAAAATATGTGGCACTGAAATACGTGATACGTGGCACTGAAATACATGGCACTGAAATACGTGGCACTGAAATACGTGGCACTGAAATACGTGGCACTGAAATACGTGGCACTATGACTGTCAGAAAATGTTCATTAAACGGTTAGGGGTGAGGTTAGGGGTAGAGTTAGGGTTAGGGTTTGGATCCCTTTATCACCTTGATGGTGGTGGGTGGCTTTTCAGTGTGTTTTCTGTTTTTTTCGATAAAAATGCATGCGTTTTTAACGCAAACAAACGCATGTGCTTAAAAACACAAGAAAATACTGCAGGTTGTATTTCTGAAAATGAACGCATGCAGAAAAAAACCGCATGCGTTTGAAAACGCGACCAAACGCGTACAAAAAAACCGCATGCGTTTTCAATGTTAAATATAGGGAAAAAACGCATGCGTTTTTTTGTGCAAAAAACGCTGCAGACAAAAACGGAAGTGTGAAACCAGCGACGCTTTTTATAGCAAAAAAGTTTTTGCGTCTCCACATTTTGAGACCTATAATTTTTCCACATTTGCTCCACAGAGTCATGTGAGGTCTTGTTTTTTGCGGGACGAGTTGACGTTTTTATTGGTAACATTTTCGGACACGTGACCGTTTTTGATCGCTTTTTATTCCGATTTTTGTGAGGCAGAATGACCAAAAACCTGCTATTCATGAATTTCTTTTGGGAGAGGCGTTTATACCGTTCCGGGTTTGGTAAAATTGATAAAGCAGTTTTATTCGTCGGGTCAGTACGATTACAGCGATATCTCATTTATATCATTTTTTTTATGTTTTGGCGCTTTTATACGATAAAAACTATTTTATAGAAAAAATAATTATTTTGGTATCGCTTTATTCTCAGGACTATAACTTTTTTATTTTTTTGCTGATGATGCTGTATGGCGGCTTGTTTTTTGCGGGACAAGATGACGTTTTCAGCGGTACCATGGATATTTATATCAGTCTTTTTGATCGCGTGTTATTCCACTTTTTGTTCGGCGGTATGGTAATAAAGCGTTGTTTTTTGCCTCGTTTTTTTTTTTTTTTTCTTACGGTGTTTACTGAAGGGGTTAACTAGTGTGGCAGTTTTATAGGTTGGGTCGTTACGGACGTGGCGATACTAAATATGTGTACGTTTATTTTTTTTTTTTTTTAATTTAGATAAAGAAATGTATTTATGGGAATAATATATTTTTTTTTTTTTCATTATTTTGGAATATTTTTTTTTATTTTTTTTTACACATTTGGAAATTTTTTTTTTTACTTTTTTACTTTGCCCCAGGGGGGGACAATACAGATCGGTGATCTGTCAGTTTGCATAGCACTCTGACAGATCACCGATCTGCGAGAGGTGCAGGCTGCTTCACAGTGCCTGCTCTGAGCAGGCGTCTGTGAAGCCACCTCCCTCCCTGCAGGACCCGGATCCGCGGCCATCTTGGATCCGGGTCTGGAGCAGGCAGGGAGGGAGGTAAGACCCTCGCAGCAACGCGATCACATCGCGTTGCTGCGGGGGGCTCAGGGAAGCCCACAGGGAGCCCCCTCCCTGCGCGATGCTTCCCTGCATCGCCGGCACATCGCGATCATGTTTGATCGCGGTGTGCCGGGGGTTAATGTGCCGGGGGCGGTCCGTGACCGCTCCTGGCACATAGTGCCGGATGTCAGCTGCGATATGCAGCCGACACCCGGCCGCGATCGGCCGCGCTCCCCCCGTGAGCGCGGCCGATCGGCTATGACGTACTATCCCGTCGGCGGTCATACGGGCCCACCCCACCTCGACGGGATAGTACGTCAAATGTCGGGAAGGGGTTAAAGAAGTACATCTATATATACTACTATGCGTTTAAAAATCTATTTAAATCTTTAGACAGACAGCATTTTCCTATACTTTCACCAAGTTTTTCATGTTGGACTGGACACAGGATGTAATAGTGGCTGCAGAGCAGAATAGCATATGTATATTTATGTATCTACTAGATGGTGGCCCGATTCTAACGCATCAGGTATTCTAGAATATGTATGTATGTATGTAAATAGCAGCCACATAGTATATAGCACAGGCCACGTAGTATATAGGAGTACTACATGGCCTGTGCTATAAACTATGTGGCTGCTATGTATATATACATACATATTGTAGAATACCCGATGCGTTAATACAGGCCACGCAGTAAATAACACAGCCCACGTAGTATGTAACACAGCCCACGCAGTATATAGCAGCCACGTAGTATATAACACAGCCCACGTAGTATGTAACACAGGCCACGTAGTATATAACACTGGCCAAGTAATATATAACACAGCCCACGGTATATATAGCACAGCCCACATAATCTAACACTGGCCATAGAAGTAAATAGTCCCATACAGCTTCATATGATACACGACTACTCCGCACAGCTGGGGCCATCGTACACATAGATCACTACACCTGGGCCCGGCCACTCACCATGTAATTAAAATAAAAAATAGTTATATACTCACCTACCGGGGTCCAGCAAAGCTGTACCGATGCACGCGCGGCTGCCGCCATCTTTCGTTCCCAGGATGCATACCCAGATGACTTAGCGGTCTCGCGAGACCGCTAAGTCTTCTGGGTAATTTTGCAATGCATCTCTGGGAATGGAAGCTGGTGGCAGGCGCGAGTGCATCGTCGGACGACGGAAGGTGAGAATAGCAGGTTTTTTGTGTTTTTTATTATTTTTAACATTAGACATTTTTACTATTGATGCTGCATAGGCAGCATCAATAGTAAAAAGTTGGGGACACACAGGGTTAATAGCAGCATTAATGGAGTGCGTTACCCGCGGCATAACGCGGTCCGTTAACGCTGGTATTAACCCTGTGTGAGCGGTGACTGGAACGGAGTATAGAGCGGGTGCCGGGCACTGACTGGACAGAAGTAGGGAGGGATTAATTCTCGGCCTGACTGTGCCCGTTGCTGATTGGTCGCGGCAGCCAGGACAGGCAGCTGGCGAGACAAATCAGCGACGCGGAATTTCCATTGCAGACAGACAGACAGACAGAAGTACCCTTTAGACAATTATATATATACTAGACTGTGGCCCGATTCTAATGCATCGGGTATTCTAGAATATGCATGTCCCCGTAGTATGTGATTCGCGGCAGACTGTGCCCGTCGCTGATTGGTCGAGGCAACCTTTATGACATCATCGTCGCCATGGCAACCATTATGACATCATCGTCGCCATGCTGTGCCCATCTCTGATTGGTCGAGGCCGCCCGACAAACCGTCGACCACTCCATATAAGGTATGGTCTACAAACCGCCAACCACTCCATATAAGGTATGGTCTACAAACCGCCGACCACTCCATATAAGGTATGGTCTACAAACCGCCGACCACTCCATATAAGGTATGGTCTACAAACCGCCGACCACTCCATATAAGGTATCCTGTTTGTAGACCATACCTTATATGGAGTGATTTCCAGGACAGACAGACAGACAGACAGACAGACAGACAGACAGACAGACGGAAAAACCCTTAGACAATTATATATATAGATAGATTTTTTTAAATTTCGCCTCTATGTGATGAGATATTATCAATCAAAGTATTTTGCACCTAATAAGTTAACGTTTTAAAGTCAAAGTGTGAGTTATCAGGGTTCTAATGGGGGGGGGGGGGGGTATTTTTTTTCCCTGTATGATGCTGAATAATTATAAGCAAGCAGCAACACTCACGGGAAAGAAGAACAAGCACATTATCCTAGGTTTCCAAGTGTATGAGATGTAATGATTCAGTTCCGACCTTCTGCATGATTAGAAAAATGTTTTATTCAACTCTCCAGACACAATCACGTGTGTCCGGTTCGACATGACAATTTTGGTGAAAGGTCCTCGTTAATGTTGCTGCCATTCAGCAGTTTGAATGTATGAGCTTTTCATCCTGGGAAAGGCCAAACTGTAGGAAAAGCAAATGGAAGGAGAATCTTCAGTGTCAGTATTCCGGGTTTTCCAGGTTACCTTGTGAATGATTTTGCCCTTTGTTAAGATGGAGTTTGCTGTTTTTGTCTGCCCTACTTCCTGTTCATTTGTTTAAAACCCGGGTCAGGTGTCAGCCTCTCTGCTGGAGTATTCTGCTTGGTTTCTCCATCAGCTCAGCTGCTTGTCTGCTGTACTTCTACCCATGGCTCTGGACATTCTCTGCCTATGTAAGTTACGCTCTCAGTCTGTTGGCTTGGGAACTTAACCCTTGGTTCTCTCCTCCAGGTAAGAACTCTGTTTGGGAACTGTGTTTGGAGCTTGCTGCTGGACTTAGACTGTGTTTGCTACTTAATCCTTATTTACTCCCCCCGGTGGGAGCTACTGGAAATTACACCAGTATAATCCTTTATGTGAACTTGTTTCTGGACTTACCCGTGTTTATGCCATAACTGAGATAAACTTGAGAACTTGTTTCAGGACTTACCCGTGTTCATCCCACACCTGGGATTAACCTGGGGACTTGTTTCTGGACTTCCCTGTGTTTACTTCATACCCGGATTTGACTCTTTCTGCACCAGCTGTGTTTGGATCTGCACGTCACCCGTCTCACTCATCTTGCCAAGGACTTTGGCTTAAGAACTCTTCTGTTTTGCAGTATATGGTTAAGGGACTTGTTTCATTATCAGTATATTGTTTGTGTGTTTTTGCTGTGTTACAATACACTATTTGCACTAAAGAAACCCGTCTCTGTCTGTTCATTGCCCCATGCTACCAGAATCTTAGAGTTCCTACAATAGTATTACAGGATACTCCAGACAAAAAAAAAAAGATTCTGCTGGGGCAATGACAGAGACACGGGTAGACAAGATGTTTGCTATGATTAACTCCTTGCAGCAGGAGGTGGCAGCTGTACAAAATAAAATTAGAGATATGGACTCCCGGGCTAACCACAATGCGCAGGTGTTTGGTCAGGCTCTCCAAGATTTACGTACCTTGATAGACGCCCAGGTTACACCACCTGCTCAGCATACACCACCTGTTCAGCATACACCACCTACCAGTATGCCTAAATTGCCTCCTTTCCGGTTTAATGGTGACCGAAGTCAATTCCGTGGGTTTGTTAATCAATGTATATTATTTTTTGATGTACATGCTTCTTACTATCAGTCTGATAGATCTAAGGTACTATGTATTATTATGTTGTTGACATCACGGGCACTGGCTTGGGCAAATCCTATGGTTGAAAGTCGTGATGTCCGTCTAAATAATTTGGATGATTTTCTGGCAGCTATGGCGCAAATGTTTGATGATCCCAACCGCTGTGCCTCCGCTGAAAAATCCTTGCTTTCCTTACGCCAGGGGAAACGTTCAGTCATAGAATATATTACTGAATTTAAGAGGTTAGTAGTGGATACCAACTGGGATAATAATGCTTTATTACCAATTTTTAGGAAAGGATTGTCCAGTACAATCAAAGATGAGCTAGCTCGCTCAGAGTCTCCACAGGAGTTTGAGTTATTTTTACAACACTGTGTGCGTATTGATATCCGCCTAACTGAACGCAGACAAGAGAAATGGGCGGCTTCAAATCGCTTCACTAATTTTACTCTTCCGTCTAGGGAAACTACCAACAAGAACCCATGAGAAGCTGAGGAGGTGCCTATGCAAGTGGACTCACTACAGAAACGTGAGAGTAACGAACGCCGTGAATATCGCTTTCGTGAACGCTTATGCTTTTACTGTGGTCAATCGGATCATTTCCTTATTAATTGTCCTAAATGTCCCAGGCGACCAAACAAGGTGTTGGCGGCAGTAGGGGATTATGACAATACAGACACTGAGTCAGAAGTCTCAGAGACCAGTTTACATCTAGATGCTGTGGTTCCCCTAACAGTGATGTCGACTTCCCCTAAAGATCAAGGGGAGAAATACTCACATTGTTCTCTTCCTATTCAGATTCTGTGGGAGGGACAGTGGATACCAAGTTCTGCTATGATAGACTCTGGAGCAGGTGGAAATTTCATGGATTCTTCTTTTGCCAGGGAACATGATATTAAGACACAGCTAAGAGCCTCACCAGTCAACATGGAAACGGTGGATGGTTCTCCATTAATTTCTGGGCCAGTAGACCGGGAGACAGTGCTTCTGAAGAGTAAGATGGAACCAGACCATCTGGAAACCCTATCATTTATGTTAATATCTTCTCCTCATTTTCCTGTAATTTTAGGAATTCCCTGGTTATGGACACAGAATCCAAACATCAATTGGGAAACCAAGGAGATATCCTTCCTTCCGAAGTGTAGCCCTACCATCAGTCCAACGGTAACGGCTCCAGCTATCCAGAATTTGGAGGAAACGAAACAGGTATCTACTCTCCCTCTGGTTTACCAGGAATTTTCAGACATTTGTGACAAGAGGAAGGCAGACCAACTCCCTCCACACAGACCATATGACTGTCCCATAGAGCTGCTTCCCGGGGCAGCGATTCCTTTTGGCCATGTTTACCCGTTGGCAGCTCCAGAATTAAAGACATTATGGGAGTATATAGATGAGAATTTAGCCAAGGGGTTTATCCGACCATCTTCTTCACCAGCGGGCGCTCCCATATTCTTTGTAAAGAAAAAAGATGGCACTCTAAGACCGTGTATTGACTATCAGGAGCTAAACAAGGTAACCATCCGTAACAGGTACCCATTGCCGTTAATTCCTGAATTGTTGGAGAGAGTTCGCCAAGCTAAAATATTCACCAAATTAGATCTTCGCGGGGCATATAATTTACTCCGTATACGTCCCGGAGATGAATGGAAGACAGCTTTCAGATGTCGGTATGGACATTTTGAATATTTAGTGATGCCATTCGGACTCTGTAACGCTCCTGCTGCTTTCCAACACTTGGCCAACGATATTTTCAGGGATTTACTGGATCATTATGTAGTCATTTACCTGGATGACATCTTGATTTTCTCTGATTCCCTACAGGAACACCAGGAACATGTCAAGACCGTGCTCAGACGTTTGAGAGATAACCATTTGTATATCAAACTCAAAGTGTGAATTTCATTGCTCCAAAATTCAATTTTTAGGCTATGTTATTTCTCCTCAGGGATTGAATATGGAGTCCAGCAAGATCCAGGCGATCATAGATTGGCCGGTACCAGGAAACGTTAAAGAGGTACAAAGATTCATTGGTTTTGCTAACTTTTATAGACGTTTTATCCGGAATTTTTCGGAAATTGTCTGTCCCATCACTCTCCTCACTAAGAAGGGGAAGAAGTTTGTATGGTCTCCGCAAGCCCAGGAAGCCTTTGATCGCCTAAAGGTTTGTTTTACCACGGCTCCGATATTGACGCACCCGGATCCTGCACTGCCTTTTGTCGTGGAGGTGGATGCTTCTGACTGTGCACTGGGAGCAATCCTCTCACAACGAACCGGAGATAAAGGTTTGCTGCACCCGTGTGCCTTCTTTTCTCGCAGGTTATCATCTGCTGAACTGAACTATGATATTGCAGATAAGGAACTTTTGGCAATCATTTCCGCTTTTAAGGAATGGAGACACCATTTGCAGGGAGCAACTCAACAGGTAGTAGTGCTCATAGATCACCGTAATTTGGAATTCCTCAAGTCCGCCAGATGTCTCTCTCCTCGACAAGCTAGGTGGAGTTTGTTCCTAAACCAGTTTGATTTTGTCATCTCGTACCGCCCAGGTTCACGTAATGGGAAGGCCGATGCACTATCCCGAATCCACACGATGGACTCCGTGCCTGGGACCCCGTCTAAGACCATCTTGTCGGATGCCAATTTCATAGGAGTGCTCCAGGACCGGGACCTGTGGGAGGAGATCAAGCTGGCCTATGATGGTGACGTATTTCTTGCTGCCCCACCTGACAATGTGAATCTTGTCTTTCAGAATGGTGTATGGCTTAGAGAACGCTGTATTTATGTCCCTGAGGCTGTGAGACTTCGAATTCTCAAATTGGTCCATGACTCCGTATTGGCTGGTCATCGGGGGGTACAGAAGACGCAGGAATTTTTAAGTCATTTTTTCTGGTGGCCTACCTGTTTGAAGGATGTAAATGACTATGTCCGCTCTTGTGAGGTTTGTGCCCGGTGCAAAGTTCCTCGTGTTTCACCTACTGGCCTTCTTAAGCCACTACCCGTACCATCTTGCCCTTGGGGGTCTATTTCGATGGACTTTATTGTGGAGTTACCCACCTCTGGCGGTAAGAATACAATTCTGGTGGTAGTGGACCGTCTAACGAAGGCTGCTCATTTTATTCCTTGCAGTGGTCTTCCCTCAGCTACAGAGACAGTGGATCTGGTTATCCAGAATGTTTTCCGGCTGCATGGGGTACCAGATGAGATCATCTCTGACCGGGGAATACAATTTACCTCTAGGTTTTGGAAAGGATTTTGTTCTGCACTCCACATTAATGTTTGCTTGTCTTCTGCATACCATCCTCAGACCAATGGGCAAACCGAACGAACCAATCAAACCTTGGTTACGTCAGTCATTTGCAGGATGATTGGCTGAAGCTTCTTCCATTAGCAGAATTCTCGTATAACAACTCACAGAGCAGTTCCACGAAGGTAACGCCTTTTTTCGCCAATTTGGGATATCATCCAAATATTTTGCCTAGGTCTCCGGTTGCTACTTCGGTACCAGCAGTTCAAGACAGAGTGGCAGTGTTGCAACGTAATCTTGAAGTTTTGAAAGACTCCCTGACCGCAGCACAGGAGCGTTACAAGAAGTCGGCTGATAGATTCCGGAAACCGGCACCCATGTATAAGGTAGGAGACTCGGTTTGGTTGTCTACCAAGAATCTAAGATTGGGTGTTCCTTCGCAGAAGCTGGGGCAGAAGTTCATCGGTCCATTCAAGATCACTGGGATTGTAAGCTCTGTTGCTTGTCGGCTGAAGCTGCCACGAACTCTAAAGGTACACCCAGTATTTCATGTTTCTTTATTAAAACCAGTCTCTCTCAACACATTTCAGGGACGTATCGTACCTCCTCCTCCACCAGTGTTGGTTGATGGCGAAGAACAATTTGTTGTACAGGACATTATCGATTCAAGACTTCATAGGAACCGACTTCAGTATCTGGTTAGATGGCAGGGTTACTCTCCTGAAAACGATTCTTGGGAACCAGTAAGTAACATCAATGCTCCCCTGAAGGTTGCTCAATTTCATCGTAGATACCCAGACAAGCCTGGTCCAGGATCGTCCTGAGGCCGTTTCTAGGGGGGGAGTAATGTCAGTATTCCGGGTTTTCCAGGTTACCTTGTGAATGATTTTGCCCTTTGTTAAGATGGAGTTTGCTGTTTTTGTCTGCCCTACTTCCTGTTCATTTGTTTAAAACCCGGGTCAGGTGTCAGCCTCTCTGCTGGAGTATTCTGCTTGGTTTCTCCATCAGCTCAGCTGCTTGTCTGCTGTACTTCTACCCATGGCTCTGGACATTCTCTGCCTATGTAAGTTACGCTCTCAGTCTGTTGGCTTGGGAACTTAACCCTTGGTTCTCTCCTCCAGGTAAGAACTCTGTTTGGGAACTGTTTGGAGCTTGCTGCTGGACTTAGACTGTGTTTGCTACTTAATCCTTATTTACTCCCCCCGGTGGGAGCTACTGGAAATTACACCAGTATAATCCTTTATGTGAACTTGTTTCTGGACTTACCCGTGTTTATGCCACAACTGAGATAAACTTGAGAACTTGTTTCAGGACTTACCCGTGTTCATCCCACACCTGGGATTAACCTGAGGACTTGTTTCTGGACTTCCCTGTGTTTACTTCATACCCGGATTTGACTCTTTCTGCACCAGCTGTGTTTGGATCTGCACGTCACCTGTCTCACTCATCTTGCCAAGGACTTTGGCCTAAGAACTCTTCTGTTTTGCTGTATATGATTAAGGGACTTGTTTCATTATCAGTATATTGTTTGTGTGTTTTTGCTGTGTTACAATACACTATTTGCACTAAAGAAACCCGTCTCTGTCTGTTCATTGCCCCATGCTACCAGAATCTTAGAGTTCCTACAATAGTATTACATTCAGGAGGGAGAAAACAGAATGAAGACAGCATCATCCTAAGGGAAAAACACGCAGTGTCACCAGCAAAAATATTGTTATAGATCTTCCTTGCTTGGCTCACCCTCCCACGGGACCCTGTGCACCTGAACCGGCAATGTGTTATGTCCGTCCATGCTACTCTGTCTCTCTCTTAGTGTTAGAGAACATAACAATAAGGAAAAGGATGTATATGACGGAGCAGAGCGTAAAGAAGGAGGAAGCTTCCAAGTCTTGAGAATGACATTTCATACAGACTGTATCATAAGGGAGGAAAGAACACACGTACACATGCTGAAAGATAAGAATTACTAGATGCAGCAGCATCAGGGATGCACTCAGCTCACATATACCATACATTAGTGGGATAAACCCTCCTTAAAAAGGCAGAAAACTATGAGTAGATTATAAGTTGGATCTGAAGATGAATAAAAAAAGAAATGAATATTGCAATAAAAAATTGAGTGGATTTTTTTTTTAAACTCACATAAATTTGTAACAATCATTTTTCCATGTCAAAGCTGTCTATATGTAATATTACATGAGGGAGATCAATAAAAGTAATTAACTGGAACTTCTAGAATTTCAAATAAAGTATAGCATAAAGCTCATTTTTATTGAGTGATATACGTTAGGTTAATATTAGCAGAAATATGTCTGTTGTGTCTTTGAATCTCTGAAGGGCTCACATCTGCTCTAAAATTCAATTCAATATTAATGGTAGTGAAACATGAATCATAGGAGTGATATTATCTAGAGGAAGTGGTCAGTTACAAGACAAAAACCTCCCCTTCTTGCTGAAATAATCTTTCAGGTGCTGACGAGTATCTCATCAGAGACAAAGGAAGAATGTTGAGAATTGTTAAAAGATTCAAGCAGTTTATCTGCAATAAGATCTCTCCTATGAAACTGATCTTTTGCCTTTGTGAATGTACTTGAGTGTCTGTGGAGAAAAAAGTGATGAAATTCAGTAAGCAGAGTCACCATGTTTTATAGTGTAATTTTCACTTTGCTATTTTAGTATATTATGATGAATTTGATTTAGCCTTGCTAATCCCATGTAATCCCATCACCTAGCACCTTTTTAGGGAAAGAAAAGATCTGAAGATTACAAGAAATTTTCAATATCTGTACATGTCATTACATTTTTGAAAATAGTAAAAAAAAAATATGTAAAACAGTGATATACAGTATGTGTGTATATATATATATATATTGACATGTAAATTTGGGCATCCTGGTCAAAATTTCCGCTATTGTGAACAATTAAGCAAGTTGAAGATGAAATGATCTCTAAACAGCCTAAAGTTATAGATGACACTTTTCCTTTGTATTTTAGGCACAAAACAATAAGTAAATTGTCATTTTTTTACATTTTTAAATTTACAAGAAGGAAAATGGGCCGATGGAGATTTATGTGCTTAGATAATTTTGAACAAAGTTTCAGATGTTAATTAGCCTGTTAGGGTTATGGCTTGTTCACTATCATCGTTAGGAAAGGCCAAGAGATGCAAATTTCCCAGCTGTATAAAAACTCAGCTTCCTCTAAATTTGTGCCAAAAAAACAACAGCCATTGGTTCTTCTAAGCAGCTGCATAGCACTCTAAAAATGAAAATGTTGGAGGCCCACAAAGTAGAAGGGTATAAGAAGATAGGAAAGCATTTTCAAGATGCCCTTTCCTCAGCTTCAAATGTAATTAAGAAATGGCAGTTAACAGGAACAGTGGAGGTCAAATTAAGGTCTGGAAGACAAAGCAAAATTTCAGTGAGCTGCTTGTGGGATTGCTAGAGTGGCAAATCAGAAGCCATGCTTGACTGAAAAAGACCTTCAGAAAGAGTTAGCAGACTCTGGAGTTGTGGTACATTGTTCTACTGTTCAGGGACAACTGGACAAATATGGCCTTAATGGAAGAGTCATAAGAAGGAAACCTCTCCTGTGTCCTCACCATAAAATTCAGCGCCAGAAGTATGCAAAAAAACATCTAAACAATCTCGATGCCTTTTAGATGATCAAAGGTATGCGTGGAGAAAAATGGGCACAGAATTTAAGGAAAAGAATATCTCGCCAATCACTAAGCATAAGGAGTGGTTTAATCAAACATTTCATGAGAAGAGGAAAGAATAGATTCAATTAAATTTCAACAAAGCCTTGCTGCAAAAATAAAACCATTTGTAAAAAAGCTCAAGTTGAAAAGATGATGGTTTCTACAAATGAATAATGATAGTAAATACACATCAAAATCCACAATAAACTACCTCTGCTATCATTTAGATTGCATGTAGGGCATGAGTTGATAAACTTCATTGCTCACAATTACTAGTGGATTGTTCAGGAGAACTAATTTATAATGAGTTATGGGATAAAAAGGGGCCCATATATGGTTCTTGCGCTCAGGCCTTTAATTATCTGTGTTCACACCTGAACCATTGTTGGTAAAGTCAATTTGCAAACCTGCAGGTGAGGATGGACACACAGACCCAGGACCTTCTTACAGCAATATGAAGGGGACTTGGAACAATAGGACCTGTGCACACTAGAAACCACAGAGCCAAGAGGGTAGATGAAGATAATAGTAGTTCTGAAGCAGAACACAGATTATTCACAGAATCACTTAATGTGAATAGTCTATTTTAGCAGCCTGAGATATTTATAGCAAATGATTACGGATGAGTGAACACAAACCGGAAGTCCGTTTTACTGTTCAGGTTCGGTGCCGCATAAATTTTGTTCTAAGGCTGCAGCCAATCAACAAGCTTTTAGGATGTGGGCACTTCCGGACCCACCATAGCCATTCCAAGTATTAGCAAGGCTGTGATTGGTAGGTGCAACACATGACCCTACTCATATAAATGCCAGATCACGGGTGGCGCCGCTATTGTGCTCTGACTAGCATAGTGACAAGATCCTGCTCAAGAGAGGGACAGTGTAAAAGAAAAAAATTATTAATTAAATAAAACAATGTGGGGTCCCCCCTTTTTTAATAATCAGCCAAGGGAAAGTAGACAGCTGTGAGCTTGTCTTATTATGATGGTCATCTATTTTTTTTTTAATAACAAGTACAATAACCAATACACTCAAGGCACTGCTCCAACATTAATATTTTTGTAATATTTTTTTATTCTATGTTATTTTAAGCAATTTCCCTATCCACATTTGTTTGTATGGCAGTTATCCTGCTTGTATCCCCATTTTACTTTCTTTTGCAGCCCCTATCCCTTACTACGACCATTTTACAGCACCAAAGTTCAGGTCACTATTGGCTTTTATGGAGTATGGGTTTCAGGTCAAGTTTGGGTCAAATGATCGGGTACCCAAACCAAGATGAACCCGAACATCCAAGTGTCCGTTCATCCCTACAAACGATGGGTTAACCTGCAAAAAGCTAGCAGAGGACTAACATCAGATCTAAGGGTTTGTAGAAATCACAGGAGTTTGCAAAGATAAAATGTTGTGTATGGATTAGTCTCTGAATGTCACTTCATAGTGCTTTCTTCAAACAGTGGGTTAGTCAGCTGGTCTTCTGGAGCCCTAGTTGAGAGATGCAGAATCACAGATGTCACCGGAGATAGTAGCAACAGAAGCTGGATATTGACAGATTCCAAATGGCAGCCAAACACAGTAATGACTTTTCTTCACTAGCCTTGGGAAATTATGTCTTAAGACACGCCATGAAACTTGTAAAATCCAACATGAAGCAGAGCAAAGGATGATGGCTATAAGAGATGGGAACAGAGTCTGGCCCAGCAGGAAAAAAGTGGATAACATGTTGAAAAAGGATATTTTGAATTCTGTAAATAAAGCTAGTTGAAACAAATACATGAAATGTTGTTAGTTTTGAAAAATCCTCAATCCAGCTGCGAATACTGCCCACTGTATTTTCTCCCTAGTTAGCAGAAAGCAAAAATGTTGGTAATATGAAAATAAGAAAAACAACATAAGATTTGTTCAACAAACATCAGTTTAGCTAACCTCATTGTCTGAAACCAAGTCAGCCATTCCTTTTGGATGACATACAAATGATCATTTAATGAAAGATGCTTCTTCTGTGTGAAATATTGTATGAATTATGTTTTGTTCTCCTATAATAACTTTTACAGTGCTGTTAAAAATATTTTATCATGTAATCTTAAATCATCTTCGATGAATAACTGAAAAAGAGAGACAATGACATCCCTTTGTTAAGTGTCAGGAATATGTAAATTCAAGAAGACGTCAACAGCGTAGTTTGCACTAGGCATCTGGCTGGAGTCCCCATGTAAGTATTGGTCACACAGTCATGGATCAATTCAATAGAGTATTCAAGGGTTTTACAAAAGAATTGTCATAAACAAAACTTGGTCAGAATAGAGATCATTCTTATAAAAAAATACTCCAGACTAGTATAAAATATAATAACTGGTAATGGCAGACTAAGGGTATTTAAATCGGCCTCCATTTACACCCATTGATTGGGTGATCTCATTGGTCCACTGTCTTATCGATGTAATTTTTAGGTTAGCTTTACTTTCACATATTTGCAATTCATCAGACCAGGCTACCTTCTTCTATTAAATCAAGGTCTGAATCTGATGCCCATGTGCCCACTCTGCTTTCAGCAATGAACAGAAATCAGCATGAGCTCTCTGATGTGTCTGCAGATTCGCAGCAGGGTATGGTATTTATCAAGTTGTGTAGCCACACTCTGTATTTTGACATATTGCTATCATAGACAGCAGTAACATAGTCAGTATTTTTTTCTCTACTATTTCTGTGGCATCAGACAAGAAAGCCTAGCCTTTGATCCCTACACACACAAGAATGAGCTTTGAACATTGATGACTCTGTTGCCGCTTCTCTGGTTGTCTTTCAATGTACCACTTTTACTAAGTCCTAACTGCTTAATAACAGGAATTTCCCACACAGTCTGTCATATTGGAGATGCTCTGACAAACTCCTCTGGCCTACCAGTCTAGCATTTGGCCAGTGGCAAGGTCCTTCAGGTCCCTACACTTGTGAGGTTTTCCTGCTGCCTCCAACAGATCAACTGATAAAGATATGACTGTTGACTTGCCATGTTTTACAATCCACTCCTTGATACAGTAAGTTCATTATTATAATCGATGTTATTTTCTGTACATGTAGGTGGTTTTAATGTTATCACTGATCCATCTATAATTCATTGATTTCATATGAATTTATTTATCAAGGTAAATGGTTAATGTTTATGTGCTCAATCTTGGTAAAGAAGCCCTAACAATACATTTTTTCTCTAGACTCTTTTTTTCCTTAGACCTGTTTAAATGTAAGTACAGTGTCAGTGTGTTAATATACTCACCTTTTGCTGTCTTCTCTAGTATCCAGCACCAGTCTGAATCTCTTCTGAGTCACAGGACAGCAATTCAGACTTTTTGGATCACACTGCACTCTATATGTGACTCGGAAGTCTTTTTTACAATGTAAGCCTATAGAGCCTTATTCTGAGGCTCCATAAACTTACAGAGCAGTGTGACCCGGCGAGTTATCAGAGTGTATTAGAGAGTCAACTGAGGCAGGTGTCGACTGAATGATTGGTGGAACCATTGTTCAGCTGAAAGCTATCTATTGTGTGTGGCTAGCTTTATATTGGTCAAAATATGTTAAAACTGTATAAGTAAATGCTTTTGTATCAATACCAACCAATCAGAATTATAATCTACACTAACAATACTGACTGCTATTTCCAGCAAGGTTATTTTCTTTCATTCTTTCATAAACTCAGGTCTCTTTTTATCTAAACCAGCCCTCCAAGCTGCCAGTAATAGAAACCAAACCTGCTAAGCATATCTGAGGGGAGTTTCTGTAAGGGAAGAGTGACACACTGTAATGACTTTTAGAGTCAATAATAAGGTGTACAACATTTCACTACCTTGAATCTTATTCTAAAAAGATGAAGCAGGGTGAAACTTGAGAGTGTATAATCTAAGGAAAGGCATGAGCATCGTTGGGGCAAATAATTCATCTTCCCTAGGTTTTCATAAGGACTTGATCTTCTGCTGGGTTGCTAGCAAAGAGAAATCTAATCTCAGTTTTAGCTTGTGACTGATATGAAATAGGGTACGTGTCCAATTCGTAACATTTTTTTGGGTTGAAAAAAGAAAACATTAAAATAATATTTTTTCAAGATTGTAACGACAGAGCTTTGTAATACACTGAAAAGTCACATCAGTGCTACCATCGTTTATTTTTAGTTTGCGGACAGACGTGTTTTCATCTATTGAATTCAGTAAGATATCTGATTTCATCTGACAAGGTGTCAGACTGAAAAAGTGAATGCCTTTCTATTGAAAGGTGTTTATACAGAAAATAATTTCCATGTATCGAATGCAGCATTAGTGTTATCTGCAACAATTCACTGACAAGATACTGCTTCATAATAAAAAGAGTCAACTTGGATTTTGACCCACATTAAAAAGTATTTTAAAACATGCAAATCCCGAGACACTGAGCATAACTTTCCTGTAGATAAATGTGTCTTGATTGTATCGAAAAACTTTGATTTCTGATACATATAAAAATATTTGCCACTCTGTATAAAGTAGCTGGTTAGAGAGATAAAAAGGTAATATAAAACAGTGGTGTTATGTAGAATGATGTACTTTATTGATAGGTTTGGCCTATGTAGAACCTAACAAGTGTTCAGTGCATTTTCTACTGATGTACAATGGATATTTTCCTTTACGAAAACCATGTCTGGCTCAGTGAACAAACTGTGTAAAAATCATAAGCAACTGAAACATTTTAGATTTCCTTAAGATAAAGCCCCCATACACATTAAACAGCTGTCGGCCAAACTATCACTTGGACAACAGCTATCTCCCCTGACTCCTACAAACACAGGAATGCCCAGCTAGGTTGAGGGTTCTCATTTTCTCATCTGGTAGTGGCTTATGTCTGGGGAGAACAAAAGGATCCACATTTGGAGATCCAAGGCTGATCCTTTTCTCCCCCAAAATTTAACTGTCGAGGGAGAGTCAACAAGCCTCCATACACATTAGACAACAGGCCTTTAGAGAAGTAACTAGAAGCTCCAACTATGTACCATTTATAATACTAGCATCAAAATGTTGTTTTTGGGTCTCTGTGTGAGTGCCACCTCAATGGCTAATAGAGAAATATGTCTGTAATCAGGTATGGACTGGGACTGATATTCAGCTCTTGCATTTGAAATAACACAGGCCCATATTACTAATATTACCCTGGATGGAGGAAAGGAGGAAAGCAAGATTCACTACAAGACCAATATTTCTAATGATAGCCGTGACCTGCTGGGGTAAGTGACGGAGTCAGCGACTTTGTGCTTCATCACAACTGTTAACAGTATGGGTATTTTGAGAACACCGATTCTATTAACAATGTAGCAGACAAGGCGGCCCATAACCTGACAGGCCCTTGTGGCATTTGCCAGAATTGCCAGATGGCAAGTCCAACCCTGTCTGTAATACAGCATGTGATAATGCACACCAAATTATTTCTCAAAGATTTCACAGGGAAAAAAAACAAAAACATAAATAAATACCGCACTCCCTCGATGAGGACATAGAGAATGGAGATGTGTATGAGGCCTCACTACTAGTGTTGAGCATTCCGATACTGCAAATATCGGGTATCGGCCGATATTCACTGTATCAGAATTCCGATACCGAGTTCCGATATTTTTGTGATATCGGAAATCGGAATCGGAAGTTCCCAGTGTATGGTTCCCAGGGTCTGGAGGAGAGGAAACTCTCCTTCAGGCCCTGGGATCCATATTCATGTAAAAAATAAAGAATACAAATAAAAAATATGGATATACTCACCCCTCCGACGGACCCTGGACCTTAGTGGTGCAACCGGCAGCCTCCGTTCCTAAGAATGCAGTGAGTGTACAGGACCTGCGATGACGTCGCGGTCTTGTGATTGGTCGCGTGACCGCTCATGTGAACGCTCACGTGACCGCGACGTCATCGAAGGTCCTTCACTCACTGCATTCTTAGGAACGGAGGCTGCCGGTTGCACCGCTAAGGTCCAGGGGCCGTCCGAGGGTGAGTGTATCCATATTTTTTATTTTTATTCTTTATTTTTTACATGAATATGGATCCCAGGGCCTGAAGGAGAGTTTCCTCTCCTTCAGACCCTGGGAACCATCCAGGATACCTTCCGATATTTGTGTCCCATTGACTTGTATTGGTATCGAGTATCGGTATCGGCGATATCCGATATTTTTTGGATATCGGCCGATCCAATCCGATACCGATACTTTCAAATATCGGAAGGTATCGCTCAACACTACTCACTACTGGTTATAATTTTATACTGTTTGATTTTGATTTACTGTTTGCTCCATTAGAAATGTTTTTCATGCAGATAAGTGATGAAATTCAATAGTTACATACAGTAAAAGTTTAATTAAAAGTCTCCTTACATCATCTACGTGACATCAGTAAGACATTTTAACAAGTCAATAAAAGCTTGCATTTAACTAACAACAAGTGGTTGTTCTTGTTTTTATTTAATTAAGCAGTGGAAGACGCATTACTCTCTATGTTTGCAAAAGCTCAACAAATTGGTGATTTCACTAGTGATCATATAACCCTGCCTTTAAAGCTACATTTCTACGATGAACATTTGGTGAGTTTTTGATGTTGCAGATTTTCTGCATCGTTTCTGCATCTATTAGCTATACTAGGTTGCATGTGTTTTTTTATTGCCTTTCTGAGTGCATTTGTTTACATGCGTTTTTATTAGGTTTTTGACACTGCAGTTTTTGTCTCTTATTGACATATCATGTTCTTCATAAAGCTGTATCGTTTATGATACTTTTTAGTATTTGACTTTGACAAAACCTTATTGATACAATCAAGTGAGGAATACATGCATTTGTAGTGCATTCCAGAGCAGAAACTAACTAAAAATGCATTTCAATTTTTTAGCACAGTGGGCCTGAGTGTTCTATAAATTCCATACACTTTGCTGGAACTTAAAAACACATCCAAAATATGTAGTGTTGAAAACTCATTGTGGGAACTTAACCTAAGGGTACTTCTACA
This sequence comes from Ranitomeya variabilis, assembly GCF_051348905.1. Classification (NCBI taxonomy): domain Eukaryota; kingdom Metazoa; phylum Chordata; class Amphibia; order Anura; family Dendrobatidae; genus Ranitomeya; species Ranitomeya variabilis. The sequence goes on from NC_135234.1 coordinate 528,950,418, forward strand.
CATTGTTAAATTTTGTGGAAAATAGACTGCAATGTTAAACAATGTGTTAGCTTGCATGATCAGTTTTCCATATGGACCAATAGACTATGTGAAAAAAATAATTGCAGCATGCACTAGTCTCATCTGTTGTGTCACCGACTTAAACACTATTTAGCAAAATATTTTTATATATAAAATATCACTTTTATTAACAATATGTTAAAAAGAAAAACAATTCTCTAAAAAAAAAATCAGTTCATATGAAAACAAATTAGTCGTCTAACCAATAAAAAAACTATACAAGATAGGAGGGATTGATTCACCCTAGAAATTGTCTAATATAGTCCTTCCTTGCTGCAGAGGTTGGCACCCTACACCTGTGCAATGACACCCCCGCTCGGACGTTGACTCTCCCCATCTGACCCTATTAGGCCCAAAAGAGATGAAGGCAAAGTCAGTAAGAAACATATAGCAATCTCAGTACCAATAGCAATCTCAGTACCAATGTAGTTATGTTATATGTCATCAGATCAGGTGATCAAGACACAATTTACATTCCACCCGAAAAAACATAATAATAACCTAAAAATAGTTCCATAATTTGGAGTATTTTAGAGCATATTGGTTGAACATTGATCCATATATTCTCATGCGGTACCATCAATAGCACATATAAAAGAGTGGAAAGAATACCCTACAAATGGTCTAGTGTGACCCTACCTTGCTGCTGAGGTTGGCACCCTACAACTGCACACTGACCATGTCAGACCCTACATAGGTAGATAAAGTGAGGAAAGACAGACAGAACACCAAGTTATTGAACTATTTTGCCAAAATAATAATGTTTTTCGGGTGAAATGTAAATTGTGTCTGGATCACCTGATCTGATGACATAGAACGTAACTACAGAACACTCTTTCTATTGGTACTGTGATTGCTATCTGTTTCTTACTGACTTTGCCTTCCTCTCTTTAGGGCCTAATAGAGTCAGATGGGGAGAGTTGACGTCCGAGCAGGGGCGTCATTGCACAGGTGTAGGGTGCCAACCTCCACAGCAAGGAAGGACTATATTAGGCAATTTCTACGGCAATGACTAATTTCTGGCCATATGAAGATTTTTTTTTAGAGAATTGCTTTTCTTTTTAACATATTGTTAATAAAAGTGATGTTTTGCTAAATAGTGTTTAAGTTGGTAATACTGTGGTCTCTCTTACACTAGATATATTTGAAAATTGGTGAAATTTAGTTTCATCTGTTTTATTAGGTGAGAATTACCTAAACATTTCAATGGAAGCAAAAAAAATGCAATATGGACACCATTCAAATAGCATCCATTTTTATTAAATGTATTACAAGTATTAACATAGGAAACAGTATTTGGCATAAGATTATATTTTATTTTTTGAAATAAATAAAATTTGGATGCAATAGAGATATCAAAAACTGATATACAGATGGCATACTGGTGACAATATACTGATGAAAATCAGATCATTTTACACACGCTTATCTGAACTTAGCCCTATGTAGAGGTTGTCCCACTTTTTGATGAATGATTGATCAAAGCCATTTCATTAGCAGCATCCAGCTTATCCTTTTAATTCCTATGGAGGCAGTGAGGATATATATAAAATTTCACACACTGCTTCTGAATTTTTGTTAAATAATGACATGGCTTAATTTGTTTGTAATTTGTTGTATTTACTTAATTGGGATCAAATGTTTTTTTCTTTTATTTAGCCCTATGTAAAACTTAAAGAGGTTGCCCACTACTTTTTCATTGATGACCTGCCCTTAGGATGTTCGATCGGCCATGGTTTGACATCCTGCACTTCCTCCGATCAGCTTTTATTGGTGGCAGTGGCCCCCGGCCGGAGATACTCACTTTCAGAGCTGCTCCATCTTCTAATAGTGTCTGTGGCCAGGTACTGCACATCCGCCTTCTATTGATTTGAGTAGGAGACAGATGTGCAGTACCATGTCCATGCCACTATCAGAAGATAGCCTGCTCCGCAAGTGCGTATTGCAGACAGCTCAGCAACGACACAGAGTTTTATACTGCAGAATCTCTCCCAATCAAAGATTTCAAAGCAGAATTGGATTTCAAGATGTTGTGTTCAAAAGCTTTTGAAGAATCAACAGTAAATGGACAAGGTTGAGTACCATAGGCTCAATGGTCAAACAAGAGAATACTGCAGAATAAATCCAATGTGAAATAATTGGTTGTAACAGAAGGCACATTGGATGTCGATGGGCTGAAGAGCAGAACAATGATTTGTCTGCAGGCAACAGTAAAGTGAGGTGGAGCTTCTTTGCAAGTTTGGGGCTGTGTTTCAGGAAAATTAAGTTGGAGGTTTGGTGATGCTTAATCTTATTCTCAATGCAAAAGATACAAGTAGATATTTATCTATCATGCAGTACCTGTGACAATGTGATGGTCTGAAGTGAGGGAGAGGGCCTAAAACTGTCCATGGAACTGGGATCCTAGATATTCCTGTTCCAGGGGTACTCTTGATGGTAGAGTAACCTGGGTGTTAAACTCTAATCTGTCCCCTCCCCCACCCCATGAGGCATGGGACAAAAATGTAAGGCAAACAAGACACAAAGATAGACAAGAGAAACTGAAAACCACTATCATACAAAACACTTGCCAAAATACGGAGGAGGATAGGGAAAGGGAGGAATAAACAAACTTAATAGGAATAAGGAAAAGGAGATGAACAATAACAAAACTACTGCACACAAAAGACTCCAGCAACTACTCCCAACTCCAACACTGCACAGGTCAACATTTCCACAAAGAAGATTCTTTCACTAGCAAGGAAGAAACACCCAGAACTAGTATATGTAGGGAGAGGAAATGATACCATCAGCCGCAGCTGACAGCAACAACGCTTTATGTTCACAGCCAGCATGGAAAGAGTCCTTTAACCCTTTCAGCACTGGGAAAGGAAATCCATTTAAAATAGGACACAAATCACACTGTCTTTAAAGAAAACCTATGATTCATTACCCATTCTGACCTTCTAACTCCAGGTCTCCCAGGGGACGTGACACCCTCGCGACCTTACCACAATACTGCAGCAGGACAATGACCCCACACAACTACAACCAATCTCATTAACCACTATCTTCTGTGTAAAGAAGAGCAATGAATCATGGAAATGATATGGTCAGCACAGATCCTTGATCTTAAGAGCATTGAATTTGTCTGGGATTACATGAAGAAGTAAAAGGATTTGCACAATCCTACATCCACAGAAGATCTGTGGTTAATTCTCCAAAGTGTTTGCAACATCATCCCTGATGAGTTCCTTTAAGAACTGTGTGTAAGCAAACCTAGAGGTCAAACAAAATAGTGTTTTGACTGTGTTTCTAAGGATTGAGGACACCATTTATATTCTCTTCATTAAATCCACAACTCAATTTGCTCAAATTGAGCTCCAAACTTGCAAGAAATGTCCACCATGCTTAACTTTTGACTTCAGGCTCTTATTAATGTTCTGCTTGCCACTTGCCAGCACTTTAACAGACAAACAGACAACAACTGCAGTCACATATTTTAAATTGTGACTCAACAGCACAGAGCAACTGCTTCCAATTTCCTTCAGCACACTTTCTATGTTTTATACATAGTTGAGTTGCTTTGCCTTGACATTATGCTTGACTAAGCTTCTTTGGCTGACTACTGTGGTCAACAACATTGACCGTTTCTTGGTGATCTTTCAAAACAGCTTAACAGAACAACTCCTGTCTGCTTTGAAATCTTTATCAACCTTAAATAATATTCCATCAACAATTAGAAAGGCGGAGCTGCTGAGAATACTATTAGAAGACCAAACAAATGTCTATCTAATGGAGTAAAAATAAATAAATAATTCAATAGAAAAATACATTTGAACAACCAATCATAGTGAAATAGTAATATAAAGTTTATAAAATAATTGTAGACAGTATCATATATAAGTGTGAAGAGATCTGCTAAAGGACAGCCATACTGAATGCAGGAAGATGGTACAAAATGGTCCACAGCAGGATCAATAAATTCCTGATAAGAGAGATTCCTGATGAAGCCCAGGGTGGTGAAACACTTCAAGGTACTTGTGCACCGCCCTCCTCATGTCTCTCCTAGAGTAATACCTCCATTAGCTATTCATGTCCTAAGGTATCAGATATCTATTATGATATTACTTTATGCACTCTATTTGGGACATGATACTGCTTATTAGATGTATTCATAACACCTAGGGTTTAATTCAGTTTCTAACTGTAGTGTTGTGTTTACCATCACACATTTGTAGGTGTTAACTATAGATTTATTCACTCTATGCCCTTTGAGATATACTATGTATATACCTTAAGTTGTCAGTTACATTATCATCTGTCACTTGTATAGTTTATACTGTCATGCTCTAATTACATGAATATTTATTATTTGGGAGAGCATTCTTTCTTTGGGGGTCAAACTGTCTCTCTTATTAGGAATTTATTGATCCCATTGTGGATTATTTTCCACCATGCTCCTTTATATTACTTTTTCCCTTTTATTGGTTGCTCCTATGCTTTTTGTATTGGATAATTCTTTATACTTACTCCATTAGATAGTTTTGAAATTTTTGCCTGTATTACAACTTGCTGATGCATTATAACTAGTGATGAGCGAACGTGCTCGCCACTGCTCTTTACTCGTACGAGTATCACTATGCCCGGTGTACTCTGCGAGCACCGAGCATTTCCGGGATTATTCGACAGTAACTGGTATCTCCACCCAGCCTTTTTGGTGGACTTTAGAGACCCAATCACGATGCAGGGATTGTCTGCCAGGCCATGAAACACCGCAACCATCTTTGTTGTGGTCGTGCAGTGATTGGCTTGGCCGCACAACATCATCCCGAGTATAAGAGACCTGGCGCCGCCCTGTGCTCGCCGCATTCTGCTCCGGATTCAGTGAGAGTAGGGAGAGCTGCTGCCGAGATAGGGTCAGAATCGTGGATTTTAGAGTAAGTGTAGGTCTGCAACTCTTAAATCCACAACTCCTGAGAAACCAACAGTCCTTTTTAGGGTTAATTCGTGGGTCTAGATATTGCAGCGCTAGGTAGGCAGGGCACAGCATATCCACATCAGTGCAAGACCTGCAAGCACTGTATGTGCATCCATTGCTCCCACGGCATCCCTTCTAAAGCTCCATAACTGTCTGCTGCTGCTGCTGCATCTTCTTTACTATATACCTAGTTGCATTTTTTTTCCCAAAAATTCAACCCCCCCAAAAAAAATATACAGTATGTTCTGTCAGACTGAGGCCTGTTTAAAAATCATAATTCCCCCCCCCAAAAAAAATATATATATACAGTGTGTTCTGTCAGACTGAGGCCTGTTTAAAAATCATAGTTTGTCAGGCATACGTAGCATAGTTGTGTGTGCTAGCCTTGTGCCACTTTTTTTTTTTTGTGTTTTAAATTCACCAAAAAAAGCCTCATATATCTGCGTACTCCAAGTTTTTTCTTTTTAGGCCATTTTGCCACTGATTTTGCTGTCTGTTACTCTAATTATACACAGCACTATTTGGCATTTCTAAAAAAAACAGGCCACATATTTGCCAGTGTGGTATTTCCGTGACAGCCCTCATATACCTGCGTGCTCCAAGTTTGGTCATTGTAGGGCGGTGGACCACTTTTTTTGCTGTCTGTTACTGAAATTATATACAGCACTATTTAGCATAAAAAAATATAAAAAGGGTACATATTTGCCAGTGTGGTATTTCCGTGAGAGCCCTCATATATCTGCGTGCTCCAAGTTTGGTCATTGTAGGCCAGTGTACCACTTTTTTTGCTGTCTGTTACTCTAATTATATACAGCACTATTTGGCATTTCTAAAAAAAAACAGGCCACATATTTCCCAGTGTGGTATTTCCGTGACAGCCCTCATATATCTGCATGCTCCAAGTTTGGTCATTGTAGGCTGGAGGACCACTTTTTTTGCTGTCTGTTACACTAATTATATAGAGCACTATTTAGCATAAAAAAAATTTTTAAGGCCACATATTTGCCAGTGTGGTATTTCTGTGACAGCCCTCATATATCTGCGTGCTCCAAGTTTGGTCATTGTAGGCCGGTGTACCCCTTTTTTTTGCTGTCTGTTACTCTACTTATATACAGTACTATTTTGCATAAATTAACTTCACAAAAAAGCCCCCAAAAATTGAATACAGTTTGCAGGCATACTGATCAGATATTATTTTGCTACTAAAAAATATATTTGTGTTGAGCATTTGAAATAGTGCAGTAGTCCATTTAAAATGGGCAAGGCAAGGGGCAAGGGATGGGGAAGTGGATGTGATGATGGTGCATGCAGAGGACGAGGCCGTGGCCAAGGTGAAAGTGGGCCACAACAAAGACCCACATCTTCTCGCTCGACCTTCCTGTCCCAGATTCTAGGGGACCGCAGCACACCACTATTGAAGCCAGAGCAGTGTGAAACAGTTGTTGGTTAGATAGAGGATAATGCTTCCAGTCACTTAGCCACCACCATCACCATGTCTTCCACACGGTCAAGTCTGGGTAGCCGTGAGTGTGGGCCGGATATTCCTCACCCAGATCCTCCTTCCTCCCACAATGCCGAGTGCCCTGAGACAACTGATCCCACACTTGGACACTCTGAAGAGCTGTTCAGTTTTCCATTTCAAGATTCAGAACTTTCGGCCGGTCAACTTGAATTGGTGACAGCTGAGATCGCATGTAGAGATGCCCAAAGCTTTGACCAGCCCCGGTCACATGAATGTGATGGTGGGAAAGTGTCACAAGAGGTGGACGATGATGAGAAACAATTGCCAGAAAGTCAGGAGGAGGAGCAGGGTGCAGATGTGGAAGACAAGGTGGTGGATGACTATGTGATTGACCCAGCCTGGCAGGAGGACATGCAGAGCGAGGGCAGAAGAACATTGGGGAAGGAGGCGTATCACCCCAACAGGCAGGAAGAAGCAGTGTGGTGGCCACAGATAGAAGGCGTGCATCCGTTCCCCATAACACCAACATGAGGGAAGTTGCCATTCCAGCTGTTAGATCTTCCCAAGTCTGGTTATTTTTTAAAGACTCTGCCGATAACCACAAACAGGCTATTTGCAGCACCTGCCATGCCTGCATCAGCAGGAGTAGCAAAACAACCAGCATTGTGATATGCCATTAGTGGCTCCAGGAAGTAATGGAGTACCAGTAATGAAATTTAGTGTTTCTACCATTCTTTATCTTTGTTTGCAGCAGTTTATTACAACTGTTATTAAAGCTGCCTACACACTGACAAAAGTGCATGCTGTTTGGCCAACAGTCTTTACTCTACAAATATTCACATTCAGACAAGTCTTATTTGGCCTCCAAACCTGGAGTTGAATTTATACCTTTTTAGTAGTGATGAGCGGGTGTGCTCATTACTCAAGTTTTCCGAGCATGCTCGGGTGTTCTCCGAGTATCTTGGGCATGCTCATAGATTATGTTTGAGTCCCCGCAGCTGCATGATTTGCGGCTGCTAGACAGCCTGAATACATGTGGGGGGGTTCCCTAACAAACATGCAGAAGAGTTGTGGACATCACTGAAAGAGCAGTCAAACATTTGGATGACTCTGCTGAACCTACAGCCAGGCATGGTCATGTGTGACAATGGCTGTAACCTGGGGGTGGCTCTGAAGCAAGGTGAGCTCACACACATACCTTGCTTGGCCCATGTGCTTAACCTCATGGTTCAACGTTTTCAGAAAAGCTACCCAGAGCTGCCGGATCTGCTAGTGAAAGTGCTATCTGTCTGCCCATTTTAGAATGTCAGCTACAGCTTCAGCCGCCCTTGCCGTGCTTCAGCAGCGTTTGCAGCTTCCAGCTCACCTGTTGGTGTGTGATGCCCCCACGCGCTGGAACTCTACGCTGCATATGTTGGAAAGGATTTATGAGCAGAAGAGGGCAGTTGTTGACTACCAACATCAACAAGGCTGTCAATATTTAGTTCAGACTCCACACATAAGACCTCAGGAGTGGACATGGATGTCTGACATATGTACCATCTTCCAAAACTTTGATGACTGCACCAAGATGGTGAACGGCGATGACGCCATAATTAGCATCACCATCCCTCTTCTCAGCATTCTAAAAACCTCTCTGCTCACAATCAAAGAGGATGCATTGCAGGCAGAGCATGAGGACATGAAGCAAGGAACCATACAGGGGGATTACACTCAGCCCAGCCTCATGTCTTCTCAATGTGGATTGATAGTCAATGAGGAGGAGGAGGTAGAACAGAAGCTACTTTCATATAGACAGTACTACAAACACAGCTGTCATACCGTCTGTTCAGCGTGGATGGCCTGAGGACAGGGAGGAGGAGGATGAGGAGGACTGCATGGTCAGTCGTCCTGTTGGTGAGGTCACAGAAGTCTTTCCTGTTAGCAGTCTTGCACGCATAGCTGACTTTATGTTGCGCTGCATTTCACGTGACCCTCGCATTATAAAAATTTTGGGTGACACTCATTACTGGTTGATGACACTTCTAGACCCACCCTACAAGGAGAACTTTCAATCTCTTCTACCAGAGGCAGAGAGGTGTACTAAAATATTCCAGTACCTGAGGGCCCTTGTAGCGGAATTACTTAGAAAATTCCCATGTGAGAACGCTGGCAGCAGACGTCAGAGTTTGATGTACAACCAAGGAGTCAAAGCGAGTGAGACAGAAGTTCAATCCAGCTCAGGCAGGGGAACAATGGCAAAGTTCTGGGACAGTTTTCTCAGACCCTCCCATCATGACGGCACAGAGGCAAGGGGTGCTGTCACAAGAAGTGCAATGTTTGTGAAGATGGTGAGGGAGTACCTTCCAGATTGTACAAATGTTCTCCGTGATTCCTCTGTGCCTTTTAATTATTGGGTATCCAAGCTGGACATGTGGCATTAACTGGCTCTCTACATTTTGGAGGTCCTGGCCTGCCCTGCTGCTAGCGTTCTGTCAGAGCGGGTTTTTAGTGCCACTGGTGGAATTATAACAGATAAGCGGATCCACCTGTCAACTAAAAATGCTGACAGGCTGACTCTTATAAAAATGAACAAGGGCTGGATTGGGAAAGACTTCTGTACACCATCAAGTGAAAACAGCGAAACATAACTTCAAATACATTCTCTCTTTTGGGGAGGTGTATTCTCTTGCACCTCTTCACAACCACACATGGGTATAAGCTTCCAGATTTGGTCTGTTTGCTGTTATCCTCCTCCTTATCCTCATCCTCATCATTCAGAACCACTAGATGACTAGGGTGAACGTGCTCTGTACGGTGCATTTTGGGCAAGGGGGCAGTGATGGCTCTATTTTAATTTGTAGAAAAGGACCCCAAATTGGGGAATTGGGCATGGCATTACATTGGGCCTACTTCTTCATTTTGTCTCCTGCAATGTGTCCTTTAACTGCCAGTAGATCACCAGGGTGAACGTGTTCTGTACGGTGCATTTTGGGCAAGGGGGCTGTGATGGCACTATTTTAATTTGTAACAAAAAAAAGACCTTAAATTGGGGAATTGGGCATGACATTACATTGGGCCTACTTCTTAACTCTGCCTCCTGCAAAGTGTCCTTTAACTGCCACTAGATCACTAGGGTGAACGTGCTTTATACGGTGCATTTTGGGCAAAGGGGCTGTGATGGCACTATTTTAATTTCTAAAGAAAAGGACCCCACATTGGGGAATTGTGTATAACATTACATTGGGCCTACTTCTTCATTCTGTCTCCTTCAATGTGTCATTTAACTGCCACAAGATCACTAGGGTGAACGTTCTCTGTACGGTGAATTTTAGGCAAGAGGGCTGTGATGGCACTATTTTAATTTGTAAAAAAGGACCCCAAATTGGGGAAGTGGGCATAACATTACATTGGGCCTACTTCTTTATTCTGTCTTCTTCAATGTGTCCTTTAACTGCCACTAGATCACCAGGGTGAACGCACTCTGTATGGTGAATTTTGGGCAAGGGGGCCGTGATGGCACTATTTTAATTTGTTAAAAAAGGACCCCACATTGGGGAATTGGGCATGACATTACATTGGGCCTACTTCTTCATTCTGTCTCCTGCAATGTGTCATTTAACTGCCACTAGATCACCAGGGTGAACGTGTTCTGTACAGTGCATTTTGGGCAAGGGGGATGTGATGGCACTATTTTAATTTGTAGAAAAAGGACCCCACATTGGGGAATTGGGAATTAATTGGGAATTGGGCACACACCACATGGCCAGCTAGGGTTGTTAAATCTTACAATGACATTTCCCAGTGAACGCATTTGTAGTGGTTGAAAGCAATGTTAAAGTTGAAAAACGCTTCAAAAACGCTGTGCATGAACTAATCCTAAGTGGAGGAGGAAATTTTTGTTCTGTGGTTAATAATTTGGCCTTACAGGCAAGTCATTAACCTGCAAAGGATGTACCTTAACATATTTCCCAGCAAAATCCATTTTGGTTTCGTTTTAGTGTGTTTTTGGTGGCATCGGGAAAAATGGCAAGAACCTCGGAAAAAATTGTTTAAAGCTGTGAACTAGGAGTCAAGAATGCTTCCAGGGATGATCCCCATGATGTTCCTGTGTCATTTGAGCAGTGTTTCCATCATTTTCAGACATTTTTAGACCTTAACCCCTTCATGACCCAGCCTATTTTGGCCTTAATGACCTTGCCGTTTTTTGCAATTCTGACCAGTGTCCCTTTATGAGATAATAACTCAGGAACGCTTCAACGGATCCTAGCGATTCTGAGAGTATTTTTTCGTGACATATTGGGCTTCATGTTAGTGGTAAATTTAGGTCGATAATTTCTGAGTTTATTTGTGAAAAAAACGGAAATTTGGCAAAAAATTTGAAAATTTTGCAATTTTCACATTTTTAATTTTTATTCTGTTAAACCAGAGAGTTATGTGACACAAAATAGTTAATAAATAACGTTTCCCACATGTCTACTTTACATCAGCACAATTTTGGAAACAATTTTTTTTTTTGCCAGGAAGTTATAAGGGTTAAAATTTGACCAGTGATTTCTCATTTTTACAACAAAATTTACAAAACCATTTTTTTTAGGGACCACCTCACATTTGAAGTCATTTTGAGGGTTCTATATGGCTGAAAATACCCAAAAGTGACACCATTCTAAAAACTGCACCCCTCAAGGTGCTCAAAACCACATCAAGAAGTTTATTAACCCTTCAGGTGTTTCACAGCAGCAGAAGCAACATGGAAGTAAAAAATGAACATTTAACTTTTTAGTCACAAAAATGATGTTTAGCAACAATTTTTTTATTTTCCCAAGGGTAAAAGGAGAAACTGGACAAGGGATGTTGTTGTCCAATTTGTCCTGAGTACGCTGATACCTCATATTTGGGGGTAAACCACTGTTTGGGCGCACGGCAGGGCTCGGAAGGGAAGGAGCGCCATTTGACTTTTTGAATGAAAAATTGGCTCCAATCTTTAGCGGACACCATGTCGCGTTTGGAGAGCCCCCGTGTGCCTAAACATTGGAGCTCCCCCACAAGTGACCACATTTTGGAAACTAGACCCCCCAAGGAACTTATCTAGAAGCATAGTGAGCACTTTAAACCCCCAGGTGCTTCACAAATTGATCCGTAAAAATGAAAAAGTACTTTTTTTTCACCCAAAAATTATTTTAGCCTCAATTTTTTCATTTTCACATGGGCAACAGGATAAAATGGATCCTAAATTTTGTTGGGCAATTTCTCCTGATTACACCAATACCTCACATGTGGGGGTAAACCACTGTTTGGGCACATGGTAAGGCTCGGAAGGGAAGGAGCGCCATTTGACTTTTTGAATGAAAAATGATCTCCATCGTTAGCGGACACCATGTCGCGTTTGGAAAGCCCCTGTGTGCCTAAACATTGGAGCTCCTCCACAAGTGACCCCATTTTGGAAACTAGACCCCCCAAGGAACTCATCTAGAGGCATAGTGAGCACTTTAAACCCCCAGGTGCTTCACAAATTGATCCGCAAAAATGAAAAAGTACTTTTTTTTCACTCAAAATTTCTTTTAGCCTCAAATCTTTCATTTTCACATGGGCAACAGGATAAAATGGATCCTAAAATTTGTTGGGCAATTTCTCCTGAGTATGACGATACCTCATATGTGGGGGTAAACCACTGTTTGGGTGCACGGCAAGGCTCGGAAGGGGAGGCGTGCCATTTGACTTTTTGAATGGAAAATTAGCTCCAATCGTTAGCGGACACCATGTCGCGTTTGGAGAGCCCCTGTGTGCCTAAAAATTGGAGCTCCCCTACAAGTGACCCCATTTTGGAAACTAGACCCCCCAAGGAACTTATCTAGATGCATAGTGAGCACTTATAACCCCCAGGTGCTTCACAGAAGTTTATAACGCAGAGCCGTGAAAATAAAAAAATAATTTTTCTTTCCTCAAAAATGATTTTTAGCCCAGAATTTTTTATTTTCCCAAGGGTAATAGGAGAAATTGGACCCAAAATGTTGTTGTCCAGTTTGTCCTGAGTACGATGATACCCCATATGTGGGGGTAAACCACTGTTTGTGCGCACGGCAGGGCTCGGAAGGGAAGGCACGCCATTTGGCTTTTTGAATGGAAAATTAGCTCCAATCATTAGCGGACACCATGTCGCGTTTGGAGAGCCCCTGTGTGCCTAAACATTGGAGCTCCCGCACAAGTGACCCCATTTTGGAAACTAGACCTCCCAAGGAACTAATCTAGATGTGTGGTGAGCACTTTGAACCCCCAAGTGCTTCACAGAAGTTTATAACGCAGAGCCATGAAAATTAAAAAAAAAATTTCTTTTCTCAAAAATGATTTTTAGCCCACAATTTTTTATTTTCCCAAGGGTAACAGGAGAAATTGGACCCCAAAAGTTGTTGTCCAGTTTCTCCTGAGTACGCTGATACCCCATATGTGGGGGTAAACCACTGTTTTGGCACACGTCGGGGTTCGGAAGGGAAGTAGTGACGTTTTGAAATGCAGACTTTGATGGAATGCTCTGCGGGCGTCAGGTTGCGTTTGCAGAGCCCCTGATGTGCCTAAACAGTAGGAACTCCCCACAATTGACTCCATTTTGGAAACTAGACCCCCAAGGGAACTTATCTAGATGTGTAGTGAGCACTTTGAACCCCCAAGTGCTTCACAGAAGTTTATAACGCAGAGCCGTGAAAATAATAAATGTGTTTCCTTTCCTCAAAAATAATTTTTTAGCCCAGAATTTTTTATTTTTGCAAGAGTAACAGGAGAAATTGGACCCCAAAAGCTGTTGTACAGTTTCTCCTGAGTACGCTGATACCCCATATATGGAGGTAAACCACTGTTTGGGCACATGCCGGGGCTCGGAAGGGAAGTAGTGACGTTTTGGAATGCAGACTTTGATGGAATGGTCTGCGGGCATCATGTTACGTTTGCAGAGCCCCTGATATGCCTATACAGTAGAAACCCCCACAAGTGACCCCATTTTGGAAACTAGACCCCCCAAGGAACTTATCTAGATGTGTGGTGAGCACGTTCAACCCCCAAGTGCTTCACAGAAGTTTACAACGCAGAGCCGTGAAAATAAAAAATCATTTTTCTTTCCTCAAAAAAGATGTTTTAGCAAGCAATTTTTTATTTTCACAAGGGTAACAGGAGAATTTGGACCCCAATATTTGTTGCCCAGTTTGTTGTGAGTATGCTGATACCCCATATGTGGGGGTAAACCACTGTTTGGGCACACGTCAGGGCTCGGAAGGGAAGTAGTGACATTTGAAATGCAGACTTTGATGGAATGGTCTGCGGGCGTCACATTGCATTTGCAGAGCCCCTTATGTGCCTAAACAGTAGAAACACCCCACAAGTGACCCCATTTTGGAAACTAGACCCCCGAAGGAACTTATCTAGATGTGTGGTGAGCACTTTCAACCCCCAAGTGCTTCACAGAAGTTTATAACGCAGAGCCGTGAAAATAAAAAATAATTGTTCTTTCCTCAAAAATTATGTTTTAGCAAGTAATTTTTTATTTTTGCAAGGGTAACAAGAGAAATTGGACCCCAACAGTTGTTGCCCAGTTTGTCCTGAGTACGCTGGTACCCCAAATGTGGGGGTAAACCACTGTTTGGGCGCACGTCGGGGCTTGGAAGGGCGGGAGCACCATTTGACTTTTTGAACGCAAGATTGGCTGGAATCAATGGTGGCGCCATGTTGCGTTTGGAGACCCCTGATGTGCCTAAACAGTGGAAACCCCTCAATTCTAACTTCAACACTAACCCCAACACACCCCTAATCCTAATCCCAACTGTAGCCATAACCCTAATCACAACCCTAACCCCAACACACCCCTAACCACAACCCTAACCGCAACACACCCGTAACCCTAATTCCAACCCTAATCCTAACCCTCATCCCAACCGTAACCCTAATCCCAACCCTAACCACAACTGTAACCCCAACACACCCCTAACCCTATCCGTAACCCTAACCACAAGCCTAATCTTAACCCTATTTCAAACCCTAGCCCTAATTCCAACCCTAACCCTAAGGCTATGTGCCCACGTTGCGGATTCGTGTGAGATTTTTCCGCACGATTTTTGAAAAATCTGCAGGTAAAAGGCACTGCGTTTTACCTGCGGATTTACAGCAGATTTCCAGTGTTTTTTTGTGCGGATTTCACCTGCGGATTCCTATTGAGGAACAGGTGTAAAACGCTGCGAAATCCGCACAAAGAATTGACATGCTGCGGAAAATACAACGCAGCGTTTCTGCACGGAATTTTCCGCACCATGGGCACAGCGGATTTGGTTTTCCTTAGGTGTACATGGTACTGTAAACCTGATGGAAAACTGCTTCGAATTCGCAGCGGCCAATCCGCGGCCGATCCGCTCTGTGTGCACATGCCATAACCCTACCCCTAACCCTAACCCTACCCGTAACCCTAACCCTACCCCTAACTCTACCCCTAGTTCTAACCCTAACCCTAGTGGAAAAAGAAAAAATATATATTTTCTTTATTTTATTATTGTCCCTACCTGTGGTGGTGATAAAGGGGGGGGTTTATTTATTATTTTTTTATTTTGATCGCTGTGATAGAACCTACCACAGCGATCAAAATGTACTTGTAATGAATCTGCCGGCCGGCAGATTCGGCGGGCGCACTGAGCATGCGCCCGCCATTTTGGAAGATGGCGGCGCCCAGCGAGGAGACGGACACCGGGAGCCTCGGTAAGTATAAGGGGGGGAGATCGGGGCACGGGGGGGCGTCGGAGCACCGGGGGGGTGACATAGGAACAGGGGGGGAGCGGGCAGGAGGACGGGGGAGCGGAGCACAGGACGGAGGGGACCGGACCCCATAACGGAGCACTGGGGGGGCGATCGGTGGGGTGGGGGGGGTCACTTCAGGTTTTCCAGCCATGGCCGATGGTATTGCAGCATCGGCCATGGCTGGATTGTAATATTTCACCAGTTTTTTAGGTGAAATATTACAAATCGCTCTGATTGGCAGTTTCACTTTCAACAGCCAATCAGAGCGATCGTAGCCACGGGGGGGGGGGGGGGGGGGGTGAAGCCACCCCCCCTGGGCTGAAGTACCACTCCCCCTCTCCCTGCAGATTGGGTAAAATAGGAGTTAACCCCTTCACCCGATCTGCAGGGACGCGATCATTCCATGACGCCACATAGGCGTCATGGGTCGGATTGGCACGGGTTTTCATGACGCCTACGTGGCGTCATGGGTCGGGAAGGGGTTAAAATGACCAACGGGGGGATTGTGGTAAAAATACTCGGGTCTCCCATAGACTTACATTGGGCTCATTGTTCTGGCCAACTACCCGAGTATTCCAATCTGCTCGACCCGAGCAACGAGCACCCGAGCATTTTAGTGCTTGCTCATCACTAATTATAACTACCATTAGTCTGGTTTCTGAGCTCAGCATTGACATGATGTATGATCTGTGACATGATAGTGTATTTCACAACTAGTGTTGAGCATTCCGATACCGCAAGTATCGGGTATCGGCCGATACTTGCGGGTATCGGAATTCTGATACCGAGATCCGATACTTTTGTGGTATCGTGTATCGGTATCGAAACAACATTAATGTGTAAAATAAAGAATTAAAATAAAAAATATTGCTATACTCACCTCTCCGACGCAGCCTGGACCTCACCGAGGGAACCGGCAGCGTTGTTTGCTTAAAATGCGCGCTTTTACTTCCTTCCGTGACGTCACGGCTTGTGATTGGTCGCGTGCCGCCCATGTGGCCGCGACGCGACCAATCACAGCAAGCCGTGACGTAATTTTCAGGTCCTCAATGCCTAATTCTAGGCATTCATGATTTTAAAATTACGTTCCGGCTTGTGATTGGTCGCGTCGCGGTCACATGGGCAACGCGACCAATCACAAGCCATGACGTCACGGGAGGCAGGAGACACGCGCATTTTTAAAATTACGTCACGGCTTGTGATTGGTTGCGTGCCGCCCATGTGACCGCGACGCGACCAATCACAGCAAGCCGTGACGTAATTTCAGGTCCTGATGCCTATTTCTGCATTCAGGACCTGAAATTACGTCACGGCTTGCTGTGATTGGTCGCGTCGCGGTCACATGGGCGGCACGCAACCAATCACAAGCCGTGACATAATTTTAAAAATGCGCGCGTCTCCTGCCTCCCGTGACGTCACGGCTTGTGATTGGTCGCGTCGCCCATGTGACCGTGACGCGACCAACCACAAGCCGGAACGTAATTTTAAAATCATGAATGCCTAGAATTAGGCATTGACGACCTGAAAATTACGTCACGGCTTGCTGTGATTGGTCGCGTCGCGGCCACATGGGCGGCACGCGACCAATCACAAGCCGTGACGTCACGGAAGGAAGTAAAAGCGCGTATTTTAAGCAAACAACGCTGCCGGTTCCCTCGGTAAGGTCCAGGCTGCGTCGGAGAGGTGAGTATAGCAATATTTTTTATTTTAATTCTTTATTTTACACATTAATATGGATCCCAGGGCCTGAAGGAGAGTTTCCTCTCCTTCAGACCCTAGGAACCATCAGGAATACCGTCCGATACTTGAGTCCCATTGACCTGTATTGGTATCGGGTATCAGTATCGGATTAGATCCGATACTTTGCCGGTATCGGCCGATACTTTCCGATACCGATACTTTCAAGTATCGGACGGTATCGCTCAACACTATTCACAACCTGACTCTTGTAGTAGAGTTTGGCTGTTTGTCACCCAAGCTTCCTACTTAGCTGTGTTTGTTTCAGTTAATGTCTGTCTTTCAACCAACATATGATGATATTTATTACCTGTTTGGTATAATTGGGTATTCATACACCTGACTATAAGCTTACAAAATCATTGACATTTTGTAAGTGTACCTAGAAGAATAGATGTTGTTTTGAATTGTGGTCACATCAAATATTGATTTCATTTAGATTTTTCTTTTGCTCATTTACTTTCCATTTTGTTGTTATAGGCTTGTGGTGCGTTTTTGCCATGCAGATTTGCAAGCAAAACCTGAAGCAATCTCGATGCCGGCAAAGTGAATGAGAAACCTAAAGTGTAATGTTCACTTTGAGTATTTTTGACTTGAAGATTTGGTGCAGAAATTAATCTACAGTATACCATGTCAATTCTCTGTGCATTTTTGACAGTAGTATTTTTCACCATTGACCTCATTCAAATTAGTCAAAAAACACAGGGCAGAAATGCATAAAAATGCATGTTTTTTGCATCTGCGGTTTTCCTGCTAAGAGATGCAGATTAGTGATGAGCGAGTTTGCTGGTTACTCGAGTTTTAAGAGCATGCTCGGGTGTTGTCCGAGTATTTTGGGCATGCTCGGAGATTATGCTTGTGTCCCGCAGCTGCATGATTTACGGCTGTTAGACAACCTGAACACATGCAGGGATTGCCTGTTTGTTAGGGAACCCCCACATGTATTCAGACTGTCTAGCAGCCACAAATCATGCAGCTGCGGGGACACAAGCATAATCTACGAGCACGCCCACAATACTCAGTAATATCGAGTAACGAGCACACACGCTCATCACTAATGCAGATATGGTGCAGAAATTTCTGCATCCATTTAATCAACGTGTGCACATAGCAACTATTAACACTTTCATTTTACAAAGCATTTTTACTTTGCAGCATTTTTTTTCTTAGTGGTTGTAGACCAAGTCAACGAATATCTACTGAACTGCAATCAAGTGTCAAAGAAAAACTTGGAAACCTATTTTATGAGAGCTTTAAATATATAATTTAAATTTCATTAATTAGATAAGCTTGCGTAAAAAAATAATTCCATTACAGCCAAATGTGTGCACTGCATGGTAACTGAAATGAATCAGAGTCAATTGACAGAGAAATGTGATATGCCATTACTGGCTCCAGGAAGTAATGGAGTACCAGTAATGAAATTTAGTGTTTCTTTAATCTTTATCTTTGTTTGCAGCAGTTTATTACAACTGTTATTCAAGCTGCCTACACACTGACAAAAGTACATGCTGTTTGGCCAACAGTCTTAACTCTACAAATATTCACATTCAGACAAGTCTTATTTGGCCTCCAAACCTGCAGTTGAATTTATACCTTCTTAGTAGTGATGAGCGGGTGTGCTTATTACTCAAGTTTTCCGAGCATGCTCGGGTGTTCTCCGAGTATCTTGGGCATGCTCGTAGATTATGTCTGAGTCCCAGCAGCTGCATGATTTACGGCTGCTAGACAGCCTTAATACATCTGGGGGTTCCCTAACAAACAGGCAATCCCTGCATGTGTTCCGGTTGTCTAACAGCCGCAAATCATGCAGCTGCAGGGACACAAACACATAATCTCCGAGCATGCCCAAGATACTTGGAGAACACCAGAGCATGCTCGGAAAACTCAAGTATCGAGCACACTCACTTATCACTAACCAATATACCTTTAAAATTTATGAATGTCAACATTCACTCACCTTCTAATAATGTGAAATAACACTGACACTTGGTCCAAATCTGCACAGTGAAGCTAACAAATAAGGTACAGATAAAGGAAGTTCCGCTTTTGTGTCTAGCGCAAAGTGACACTAGCATCATACATCTGGATTCAGGCCCTAAAACTTTTTGCTTGGAACCCTGGATCACTGCCGACTGCCACATTGAAATATGTCAGCCTCAATATGATGCTGATACAGTTCAATCCTAATCGAAAAGGGAGTTTTAAGCTCTCTAAGTATACGTTCACATTAGCGTTCTGCGCCGCAGCGTCGGGCGCCGCAGCGTCGCCGCATGCGTCATGCGCCCCTATATTTAACATGGGGGCGCATGGACATGCGTTGCACTTGCGTTTTGCGACGCATGCGTCCCTGCGGCGCACGCGTCATGGCGCAGAGGACGCTACAAGTTGCATTTTTTGTGCGTCCAAAATCAAGCAAAAAAAGGACGCATGCGTCGCAAAACGCAGCGTTGTGCATGCGTTTTGCTGCGTTTTTGTTTGCGTTGTGCGTTGCATCGCCGACCCTGCGGCGCACAACGCAAATGTGAATGTAGCCTTACCTATCACTCCCCATCTCCAAAGTCACATATTGCTCTAGTACTGCAGAATACAAGTCGTCAGAATACCCAAGTAGGCTGCAAGATTATGTCATTGCTGCATCGTACCACCTCTGCTGTCCCACATCAGAAGAGGAGATGAAGGCTGAGGTGACGTGAATCAGGATTAGGTGATTATAATTTTTATTGTTTCTTCATTATCATGCAATATATAGAGGGGCCCTGGAAGACTGTATATGGATTTTGGGGGCTATCATACTGCATATAGGGAGATGCGAGTATATCAGACTGTATAGAAGGAGCTGTGGGGACATCATACTGAATATAGGGAGCTGTGGGGACATTATACTATATGTAGGGAGCTATGGGGCCATCATACTGTATATAAAGGGCTGTGTGGACATCATACTACCGTACAGAAAGCTGTGGGGTCATCATACTGTTTAAAGGTAGCAGTGGGGGAAAATCTTATATATACAAGGTTGTATATATCATGGCTCCAAAGGGAGCTGTAAAGCATCATTCTATATATAGGGAGCTGTGGCGCTATCATACTATATTTAGAGAGCTTCGGGGTCATCATAGTATAGATAGGTATCTGTGGGGTCATCATATTGTATAGAGGAAGCTGTGGTTGCATTATACTTTATAGAAGGAAATGTGGGAAACATTATACTGCATAAAGGGAGCTGTGTGGTCATCATATTATAGTTATGGGGAACATCACACTGTAAATAGAAGGTTGTGGGACCATCATACTCTATATAGGAGACTTTGAAGGCCATAATACTCAATATATGAAGCTGTGGAGGGGCATCATACTATATATATGGAGCTTTAAGGTCATCATATTATTAATAGGAAGCTGTTGGGTCATCATTAGTGTTGAGCGATACTTTCCGATATCGGAAAGTATCGGTATCGGAAAGTATCGGCCGATACCGTCAAAATATCGGATCCAATCCGATACCGATACCCGATCCCAATGCAAGTCAATGGGACGAAAATATCGGAATTAAAATAAACCCTTTATAAACTTGTAGGTTCATTCTACATGAAGGAAAACAACTAAGAATAATGTAGGATGTATTGGGGGACGTGGCGGAGACATTAAAGGCACAGAGGTTTAGCCCAATGTAATAGAATAGCAGGATTTTTTTTTGTTTTTTATGACGTTCGGCGGTAGAAAGATTTTGACTATGTTAATTTTTTTTTTATTTTGTCAGATATTGATGTTTCACTACTTCCACGCCCTTCACCTTCTTTTTTACTTCTCCCACACTTTCTTCTTCATTATCTTCATCATCAGCTTCTTTGACATCAACTTCTTCACCTTATTCATCTTCTTCTTCATCTTCTACCTATTATTTTTTTGGTTACATTGTTCATATTCTTTTTATTTTACTATTATCTTCATCATATTCTACTTCTTCATCATATTCTTATTTGTGACAGGCATTCCCGTAGTTGTTATCTATAAAAGTTTGAAGATTACACCTTCCGTTCTGCCTGTCACAAAACAGTTACATTTGTCCGCGTTCAGTTTGGCCTGCAGCATCAGGCTTTATCCAGGGGCACCACGAGGAGGAACGGACTCACCCCCATACACTGCTTAGTCTTCTTCTGCTTATAATTTAGATAATATTTTTTGCTCTGATATTTAGTGTTATGCTTAATGTTCTTCTGCTCTTTGTTCTGCAGCCTCTTGTTCTTCTGCTTCTCGGTCTTCCAGGTCGTCGTCGTCTCCAGGGTCGTCGTCTCCGGGGTCGTCGTCATCGGGGTGGTCTTCAGGGTCGTCGT
Source organism: Ranitomeya variabilis (assembly GCF_051348905.1). Lineage (NCBI taxonomy): Eukaryota > Metazoa > Chordata > Amphibia > Anura > Dendrobatidae > Ranitomeya > Ranitomeya variabilis. The sequence goes on from NC_135234.1 coordinate 528,971,722, forward strand.
CTCCGGGGTCGTCGTCATCGGGGTGGTCCTCGGGGTCATCGTCTCCAGGGTCGTCGTCATCACAGTGGTTGTCGTCTCTGGTGTCGTCGTCATCTTAGGGGTGGTCTTCCGGGTCATCGTGTTTAGTCTCTTGAACTTGGAAATGTAGCAGAAGGTACAAGAAGGCTGAGAAAATGCCGAGAACCAGCTGATGGAACTGGAACTCGGATGGCTACCCGAAGGTCCAAGAGCCAATGGAACTACCGAGGACCAGCTGACGTTACTGGAACCCGGTTACTAAGCAGGAGGTACCCGTGCCTGAAAGCACTACCAAGGACCACCTGACATTGGTGGAACTCGGATACCCAGAGGGAGGCACCTAAGCCAAAGGCTCTGCCCGGAACCAGCTGACGGTACTGGAACCAGGATGGGGAGCAGAAGGTACAAGAGCAAAAGACACTGCCGAGAACCAGCTGACGATACTAGAACCCGGATGGGTAGCCGAAGGTCCAAGAGCCAATGGAACTACCGAGGACCAGCTGACGTTACTGGAACCCGGTTACTAAGCAGGAGGTACCCGTGCCTGAAAGCACTACCAAGGACCACCTGACGTTGGTGGAACTCGGATACCCAGAGGGAGGCACCTAAGCCAAAGGCTCTGCCCGGAACCAGCTGACGGTACTGGAACCAGGATGGGGAGCAGAAGGTACAAGAGCAAGTGTCTGCGTGGCTTTTGCAGGACACGATGCCGGCTGCACAGCAGGGGAACAGCTGGCGGTGCTGAACCCCACTGACACATTGGCTGGTGTTTTTCTCTGTGCAGCTAGCAGTACCGGGCCCCAACTGGCGGTGTTGGAGCCCGGGGTCAGCAGGAGGAGGAGATGGAGCAGAGTGTAGGCCGAAGCCTGCACTGGCGGCAGCTTTTGGGTCTGTTGTGCCTGCGTGGCAGTTGCAGGACACGTTGCCGGCTGCACAGCAGGGGAACAGCTGGCGGTGCTGAACCCCACTGACACATTGGCTGGTGTTTTTCTCTGTGCAGCTAGCAGTACCAGGCCCCAACTGGCGGTGTTGGAGCCCAGGGCTCTGCAGGGGGAGCAGAGTGTAGGCCGAAGCCTAATTGAACCAATTTCAAAGGTAACCTTTAACCCCCCCTCAGGGGTTACAAAGTAGAAGAGCCACAGCTTATGCAGCAGTAGTGCTGCACAAGTCAAAGGTTGCTCTTTTAATTTCGCTCCTTGCACACGCTGAATGAAACACGTATAACATTTAGCCCTTTAAACAGTCAAACTGTGTTGGAGGCGCGAGTTCCCTTTGTAATGAGACGCAGCACAGATGTCAAGAATCCCACCTTGGTGCTGGGTGCAGCCTCCTGAGCGTTGTTATTTGCTGTACAGGAGTCTGCGCTGTCGTGTGATCCCCTGGCCTAGCGCTGTTAGCGCTGCCCATGTTCTGGCATCATTTAATGTCGGCCGGTGCGGTTCGCGATGACCATGAATCCCAGCCCCGCAGTGTCTTAACATTGTTAAAACACTGCGGGGCTGGGATTCAGGGCCTGGCGCAGCACATATGTTCGCCTCTGACACTCGGGTCCTTACACCCGCTTCAGACTGTGCGGCGTCATCTGATCCCTTATCGCATGCCACGGCCATGAAGCCGCACAGTCCGCAGAAGGCGGAAGGAGATGAGGGACAGGCGAACTGATGCACTGATCATGCCCGTCAATCACACCCTCGCAGTCCCAATAAATAAGACAACGAGGGGCGTTGTGTGGGTCAGGGCGGCCGCGGAGGCGCAGGCAGCCAAACAATGATGCCAGAAGACGGGCAGCGCTACCAAGGGGGTTGCAGCGTGTCATTACAAAGGAAAGTCACACCACCGGGACGGTTAAATGGTCACACAGAGGACACATTTTAGACGTGTTTTCAGTTCCACCTGTGCGAGGAGAATACGTTTATGAGCCACCTTGCACACATGCAGCATTACCGCTGTACAAGGTGGCCTTTAAAACGTACAAACGCCTGGGGGAGGGGGGACAGGTTCCCTTCAATTTCAGTTCTTGTGTCTGCGTGGCTTTTGCAGGACACGATGCCGGCTGCACAGCAGGGGAACAGCTGGCGGTGCTGAACCCCACTGACACATTGGCTGGTGTTTTTCTCTGTGCAGCTAGCAGTACCGGGCCCCAACTGGCGGTGTTGGAGCCCAGGGCTCTGCAGGGGGAGCAGAGTGTAGGCCGAAGCCTAATTGAACCAATTTCAAAGGTAACCTTTAACCCCCCCTCAGGGGTTACAAAGTAGAAGAGCCACAGCTTATGCAGCAGTAGTGCTGCACAAGTCAAAGGTTGCTCTTTTAATTTCGCTCCTTGCACACGCTGAATGAAACACGTATAACATTTAGCCCTTTAAACAGTCAAACTGTGTTGGAGGCGCGAGTTCCCTTTGTAATGAGACGCAGCACAGATGTCAAGAATCCCACCTTGGTGCTGGGTGCAGCCTCCTGAGCGTTGTTATTTGCTGTACAGGAGTCTGCGCTGTCGTGTGATCCCCTGGCCTAGCGCTGTTAGCGCTGCCCATGTTCTGGCATCATTTAATGTCGGCCGGTGCGGTTCGCGATGACCATGAATCCCAGCCCCGCAGTGTCTTAACATTGTTAAAACACTGCGGGGCTGGGATTCAGGGCCTGGCGCAGCACATATGTTCGCCTCTGACACTCGGGTCCTTACACCCGCTTCAGACTGTGCGGCGTCATCTGATCCCTTATCGCATGCCACGGCCATGAAGCCGCACAGTCCGCAGAAGGCGGAAGGAGATGAGGGACAGGCGAACTGATGCACTGATCATGCCCGTCAATCACACCCTCGCAGTCCCAATAAATAAGACAACGAGGGGCGTTGTGTGGGTCAGGGCGGCCGCGGAGGCGCAGGCAGCCAAACAATGATGCCAGAAGACGGGCAGCGCTACCAAGGGGGTTGCAGCGTGTCATTACAAAGGAAAGTCACACCACCGGGACGGTTAAATGGTCACACAGAGGACACATTTTAGACGTGTTTTCAGTTCCACCTGTGCGAGGAGAATACGTTTATGAGCCACCTTGCACACATGCAGCATTACCGCTGTACAAGGTGGCCTTTAAAACATACAAACGCCTGGGGGAGGGGGGACAGGTTCCCTTCAATTTCAGTTCTTGTGTCTGCGTGGCTTTTGCAGGACACGATGCCGGCTGCACAGCAGGGGAACAGCTGGCGGTGCTGAACCCCACTGACACATTGGCTGGTGTTTTTCTCTGTGCAGCTAGCAGTACCGGGCCCCAACTGGCGGTGTTGGAGCCCGGGGTCAGCAGGAGGAGGAGATGGAGCAGAGTGTAGGCCGAAGCCTGCACTGGCGGCAGCTTTTGGGTCTGTTGTGCCTGCGTGGCAGTTGCAGGACACGTTGCTGGCTGCACAGCAGGGGAACAGCTGGCGGTGCTGAACCCCACTGACACATTGGCTGGTGTTTTTCTCTGTGCAGCTAGCAGTACCGGGCCCCAACTGGCGGTGTTGGAGCCCAGGGCTCTGCAGGGGGAGCAGAGTGTAGGCCGAAGCCTAATTGAACCAATTTCAAAGGTAACCTTTAACCCCCCCTCAGGGGTTACAAAGTAGAAGAGCCACAGCTTATGCAGCAGTAGTGCTGCACAAGTCAAAGGTTGCTCTTTTAATTTCGCTCCTTGCACACGCTGAATGAAACACGTATAACATTTAGCCCTTTAAACAGTCAAACTGTGTTGGAGGCGCGAGTTCCCTTTGTAATGAGACGCAGCACAGATGTCAAGAATCCCACCTTGGTGCTGGGTGCAGCCTCCTGAGCGTTGTTATTTGCTGTACAGGAGTCTGCGCTGTCGTGTGATCCCCTGGCCTAGCGCTGTTAGCGCTGCCCATGTTCTGGCATCATTTAATGTCGGCCGGTGCGGTTCGCGATGACCATGAATCCCAGCCCCGCAGTGTCTTAACATTGTTAAAACACTGCGGGGCTGGGATTCAGGGCCTGGCGCAGCACATATGTTCGCCTCTGACACTCGGGTCCTTACACCCGCTTCAGACTGTGCGGCGTCATCTGATCCCTTATCGCATGCCACGGCCATGAAGCCGCACAGTCCGCAGAAGGCGGAAGGAGATGAGGGACAGGCGAACTGATGCACTGATCATGCCCGTCAATCACACCCTCGCAGTCCGAATAAATAAGACAACGAGGGGCGTTGTGTGGGTCAGGGCGGCCGCGGAGGCGCAGGCAGCCAAACAATGATGCCAGAAGACGGGCAGTGCTACCAAGGGGGTTGCAGCGTGTCATTACAAAGGAAAGTCACACCACCGGGACGGTTAAATGGTCACACAGAGGACACATTTTAGACGTGTTTTCAGTTCCACCTGTGCGAGGAGAATACGTTTATGAGCCACCTTGCACACATGCAGCATTACCGCTGTACAAGGTGGCCTTTAAAACGTACAAACGCCTGGGGGAGGGGGGACAGGTTCCCTTCAATTTCAGTTCTTGTGTCTGCGTGGCTTTTGCAGGACACGATGCCGGCTGCACAGCAGGGGAACAGCTGGCGGTGCTGAACCCCACTGACACATTGGCTGGTGTTTTTCTCTGTGCAGCTAGCAGTACCGGGCCCCAACTGGCGGTGTTGGAGCCCGGGGTCAGCAGGAGGAGGAGACGGAGCAGAGTGTAGGCCGAAGCCTGCACTGGCGGCAGCTTTTGGGTCTGTTGTGCCTGCGTGGCAGTTGCAGGACACGTTGCCGGCTGCACAGCAGGGGAACAGCTGGCGGTGCTGAACCCCACTGACACATTGGCTGGTGTTTTTCTCTGTGCAGCTAGCAGTACCGGGCCCCAACTGGCGGTGTTGGAGCCCAGGGCTCTGCAGGGGGAGCAGAGTGTAGGCCGAAGCCTAATTGAACCAATTTCAAAGGTAACCTTTAACCCCCCCTCAGGGGTTACAAAGTAGAAGAGCCACAGCTTATGCAGCAGTAGTGCTGCACAAGTCAAAGGTTGCTCTTTTAATTTCGCTCCTTGCACACGCTGAATGAAACACGTATAACATTTAGCCCTTTAAACAGTCAAACTGTGTTGGAGGCGCGAGTTCCCTTTGTAATGAGACGCAGCACAGATGTCAAGAATCCCACCTTGGTGCTGGGTGCAGCCTCCTGAGCGTTGTTATTTGCTGTACAGGAGTCTGCGCTGTCGTGTGATCCCCTGGCCTAGCGCTGTTAGCGCTGCCCATGTTCTGGCATCATTTAATGTCGGCCGGTGCGGTTCGCGATGACCATGAATCCCAGCCCCGCAGTGTCTTAACATTGTTAAAACACTGCGGGGCTGGGATTCAGGGCCTGGCGCAGCACATATGTTCGCCTCTGACACTCGGGTCCTTACACCCGCTTCAGACTGTGCGGCGTCATCTGATCCCTTATCGCATGCCACGGCCATGAAGCCGCACAGTCCGCAGAAGGCGGAAGGAGATGAGGGACAGGCGAACTGATGCACTGATCATGCCCGTCAATCACACCCTCGCAGTCCCAATAAATAAGACAACGAGGGGCGCTGTGTGGGTCAGGGCGGCCGCGGAGGCGCAGGCAGCCAAACAATGATGCCAGAAGACGGGCAGCGCTACCAAGGGGGTTGCAGCGTGTCATTACAAAGGAAAGTCACACCACCGGGACGGTTAAATGGTCACACAGAGGACACATTTTAGACGTGTTTTCAGTTCCACCTGTGCGAGGAGAATACGTTTATGAGCCACCTTGCACACATGCAGCATTACCGCTGTACAAGGTGGCCTTTAAAACGTACAAATGCCTGGGGGAGGGGGGACAGGTTCCCTTCAATTTCAGTTCTTGTGTCTGCATGGCTTTTGCAGGACACGATGCCGGCTGCACAGCAGGGGAACAGCTGGCGGTGCTGAACCCCACTGACACATTGGCTGGTGTTTTTCTCTGTGCAGCTAGCAGTACCGGGCCCCAACTGGCGGTGTTGGAGCCCGGGGTCAGCAGGAGGAGGAGATGGAGCAGAGTGTAGGCCGAAGCCTGCACTGGCGGCAGCTTTTGGGTCTGTTGTGCCTGCGTGGCAGTTGCAGGACACGTTGCCGGCTGCACAGCAGGGGAACAGCTGGCGGTGCTGAACCCCACTGACACATTGGCTGGTGTTTTTCTCTGTGCAGCTAGCAGTACCGGGCCCCAACTGGCGGTGTTAGAGCCCAGGGTCAGCAGGAGGAGCAGGGGGAGCGGAGTGTAGGCCGAAGCCTGCACTGGAGCAAGTTGAAAGGAAACCTCTAACCCCCCCCCCCCCCAGGCGTTTGTAGCTGGAAGAGCCATCGTGTACACCACTAATGCTGGAAAAGGTAAACTTAGCTCTTTTAATTATGGTCCTTGCAGATGCTGAACCTAACACTTATGAAATGTGTCCCCTCACAGCGTTCAACCGTCCGGTAGGTGGAACTTTCCTTTGTCATGTGACGCAGCACAGCCGTCATTTTTACCCCCTTGGCGCCGTGCGCCGCCTCCTCAGCGTTGTTTGAATCTGTCCCGGAGCCTGCACTGTTAGGTTACCCCTTGGCCATGCACACATTTCGCGCTGCCCGTCTTCTGACATCATTTGCTGTCAGGCTGGCTGCGCCTGTGTGGGTGCGCTGTCCGAGATTCAGCCTCGCGGTGTCGTGTAATGTAATCCCACCGCGGGCCTGGGATCCGTGGCCATGCGCAGTGCATATCCTCACCTCTCACTCCCCTCCCTACGGCTTCTTCAGACTGTGCGGTGTCACGGCCGTGGCATGCTATTAGGGATCAGCTGACACCGAACAGTCTTTAGAAGCCGTAGGGAGGGGAGTGAGAGGCGAGGATATGCACTGCGCATGGCCACGGATCCCAGGCCCGCGGTGGGATTACATTACACGACACTGCGAGGCTGAATCTCGGACAGCGCACACACACAGGCGCAGCCAGCCTGACAGCAAATGATGTCAGAAGACAGGCAGCACAAAATGTGTGCATGGCCAAGGGGTAACCTAACAGCGCAGGCTCCGGGACAGATTCAAACAACGCTGAGGAGACGGCGCACGGCGCCAAGGGGGTAAAAATGACGGCTGTGCTGCGTCACATGACAAAGGAAAGTTCCACCTACCGGACGGTTGAACGCTGTGAGGGGACACATTTCATAAGTGTTAGGTTCAGCATCTGCAAGGAGCACCACGAAAAGAGGCACTTTTTCCCTTTGCATCATTACTGCTGCACAAGGTGGCTCCTTCAGTAACAAACGCCTGGGGGGGGGGGGGACAGGTTCCCTTAAATTTAACTTGTTGTGCCTGCGTGGCGGTCGCAGTACACGTTGCCGTATACACAGCAGGGGAACAGCTGGCGGTGCTGAACCCCACTAACACATTTGCGAGGTGTTTGGCTCTGTGCGTACAGCACTTCTGGACGGCAACTGGCGGTGTTGGAGCCCAGGGACAGGTGGAGGAGGAGGAGGTTGGAGGAGGTTGGAGGAGGTAGGAGGGATTGCCACACACACAGCAGGGGAACAGCTGACGTTACTGAACCCCAATAACAGAGGAGGGACTGTTGACTGTGCGTACAGCACTTCTGGACGGCAACTGGCGGTGTTGGAGCCCAGGGACAGGTGGAGGAGGAGGAGGTTGGAGGAGGTTGGAGGAGGGATTGCCACACACACAGCAGGGGAACAGCTGACGTTACTGAACCCCAATAACAGAGGAGGGACTGTTGACTGTGCGTACAGCACTTCTGGACGGCAACTGGCGGTGTTGGAGCCCAGGGACAGGTGGAGGAGGAGGAGGTTGGAGGAGGTTGGAGGAGGTAGGAGGGATTGCCACACACACAGCAGGGGAACAGCTGATGTTACTGAACCCCAATAACAGAGGAGGGACTGTTGACTGTGCGTACAGCACTTCTGGACGGCAACTGGCGGTGTTGGAGCCCAGGGACAGGTGGAGGAGGAGGAGGTTGGAGGAGGTTGGAGGAGGTAGGAGGGATTGCCACACACACAGCAGGGGAACAGCTGACGTTACTGAACCCCAATAACAGAGGAGGGACTGTTGACTGTGCGTACAGCACTTCTGGACGGCAACTGGCGGTGTTGGAGCCCAGGGACAGGTGGAGGAGGAGGAGGTTGGAGGAGGTTGGAGGAGGGATTGCCACACACACAGCAGGGGAACAGCTGACGTTACTGAACCCCAATAACAGAGGAGGGACTGTTGACTGTGCGTACAGCACTTCTGGACGGCAACTGGCGGTGTTGGAGCCCAGGGACAGGTGGAGGAGGAGGAGGTTGGAGGAGGTTGGAGGAGGGATTGCCACACACACAGCAGGGGAACAGCTGACGTTACTGAACCCCAATAACAGAGGAGGGACTGTTGACTGTGCGTACAGCACTTCTGGACGGCAACTGGCGGTGTTGGAGCCCAGGGACAGGTGGAGGAGGAGGAGGTTGGAGGAGGTTGGAGGAGGTAGGAGGGATTGCCACACACACAGCAGGGGAACAGCTGACGTTACTGAACCCCAATAACAGAGGAGGGACTGTTGACTGTGCGTACAGCACTTCTGGACGGCAACTGGCGGTGTTGGAGCCCAGGGACAGGTGGAGGAGGAGGAGGTTGGAGGAGGTTGGAGGAGGTAGGAGGGATTGCCACACACACAGCAGGGGAACAGCTGACGTTACTGAACCCCAATAACAGAGGAGAGACTGTTGACTGTGCGTACAGCACTTCTGGACGGCAACTGGCGGTGTTGGAGCCCAGGGACAGGTGGAGGAGGAGGAGGTTGGAGGAGGTTGGAGGAGGTAGGAGGGATTGCCACACACACAGCAGGGGAACAGCTGACGTTACTGAACCCCAATAACAGAGGAGGGACTGTTGACTGTGCGTACAGCACTTCTGGACGGCAACTGGCGGTGTTGGAGCCCAGGGACAGGTGGAGGAGGAGGAGGTTGGAGGAGGTTGGAGGAGGGATTGCCACACACACAGCAGGGGAACAGCTGACGTTACTGAACCCCAATAACAGAGGAGGGACTGTTGACTGTGCGTACAGCACTTCTGGACGGCAACTGGCGGTGTTGGAGCCCAGGGACAGGTGGAAGAGGAGGAGGTTGGAGGAGGTTGGAGGAGGTAGGAGGGATTGCCACACACACAGCAGGGGAACAGCTGACGTTACTGAACCCCAATAACAGAGGAGGGACTGTTGACTGTGCGTACAGCACTTCTGGACGGCAACTGGCGGTGTTGGAGCCCAGGGACAGGTGGAGGAGGAGGAGGTTGGAGGAGGTTGGAGGAGGTAGGAGGGATTGCCACACACACAGCAGGGGAACAGCTGACGTTACTGAACCCCAATAACAGAGGAGGGACTGTTGACTGTGCGTACAGCACTTCTGGACGGCAACTGGCGGTGTTGGAGCCCAGGGACAGGTGGAGGAGGAGGAGGTTGGAGGGATTGCCACACACACAGCAGGGGAACAGCTGACGTTACTGAACCCCAATAACAGAGGAGGGACTGTTGACTGTGCGTACAGCACTTCTGGACGGCAACTGGCGGTGTTGGAGCCCAGGGACAGGTGGAGGAGGAGGAGGTTGGAGGAGGTAGGAGGGATTGCCACACACACAGCAGGGGAACAGCTGACGTTACTGAACCCCAATAACAGAGGAGGGACTGTTGACTGTGCGTACAGCACTTCTGGACGGCAACTGGTGGTGTTGGAGCCCAGGGACAGGTGGAGGAGGAGGAGGTTGGAGGGATTGCCACACACACAGCAGGGGAACAGCTGACGTTACTGAACCCCAATAACAGAGGAGGGACTGTTGACTGTGCGTACAGCACTTCTGGACGGCAACTGGCGGTGTTGGAGCCCAGGGACAGGTGGAGGAGGAGGAGGTTGGAGGAGGTTGGAGGAGGTAGGAGGGATTGCCACACACACAGCAGGGGAACAGCTGACGTTACTGAACCCCAATAACAGAGGAGGGACTGTTGACTGTGCGTACAGCACTTCTGGACGGCAACTGGCGGTGTTGGAGCCCAGGGACAGGTAGAAAAGCAGAGGAACACAATGTAGGCCGAAGCCTGAGAAAGTCGAAAGGGAACCTTTAACCCCCCCCCAAGGCATTTGTAGCTGAAAGAGCCAGCTTGTGCAGCACAAAAGATGCAAAAGGAAAAGGTGGCTCTTTTCATCATGCTCCTTGCAAACACAGAACTAAACACTTATAAAATGTGTCCCCTGCAACCGTAAAACCGTCCTGGAGGTGGGACTTTCCTTCGTAATGTGACGCAGCACAGCCGTCATTCCTACCCCCCCGGCGACGCACACTGGCTCCTCAGCGATGTTTGATTCTGTCCCGGAGCCTGCGCTGTTATGTTATCCCGTGGCCAGGCACACTTAGCGCTTCCCATCTTCTGGCATCATTTGGTGTCAGGATGGCTGCGCCTGTGCGGCCGCGCTGGCAGAGAGCCCGCCTCGCAGTGTCTTCTGATTTAATCCCACCGCGGGCCTGGGATCCATGGACATGCGCAGTGCATATCCTCGCCTCTCACTCCCCTCCCTACGGCTTCTTAAGACTGTGCGGTGTCACGGCCGTGGCATGCTATTAGGGACCAGCTGACACCGAACAGTCTGAAGAAGCCATAGGGAGATAAGTGAGAGGTGGAGGTTCAGATATGCACTGCGCATGTCCATGGATCCCAGGCCCCCAGTGGGATTAAATCAGAAGACACTGCGAGGCGGGCTCTTTGCCAGCGCGGCCGCACAGGCGCAGCCATCCTGACACCAAATGATGCCAGAAGACGGGCAGCGCTAAGTGTGCCTGGCCACGGGATAACATAACAGCGCAGGCTCCGGGACGGAATCAAACAACGCTGAGGAGCGGGTGCGCGGCGCCGGGGGGGTAGGAATGACGGCTGTGCTGCGTCACATTACGAAGGAAAGTCCCACCTCCGGGACGGTGTTACGGTATCAGTGGACACATTTTATAAGTGTTAAGTTCTGCGTGTGCAAGGTGCTAAACAAAAATAGCTACCTTTTCCTTGTGCAGCATTACTGCTGCACAAGGAGGCTCTTTCAGTAACAAACGCCTTGGGGGGGGGGGACAGATTCCCTTACATTTCAGTTGTTGTGTCAGCGTGGCGGTCGCATGACACATTGCCGGCTACACAGCTGGGGATCAGCTGACGTTACTGAAACCCAATAACACTGGGTCGTATGTTTTGACTGTGCAGACGGCACTTCTGAGCCTCAACTGGCGGTGTTGGAGCCCAGGAATTTAAGTTCAGGTGGTAGAAAGATGAACACAACAGGAGACCTGGATAACGTATACAGTGACCTAATTATTTAATCAGGAGGAGGAGTGGCAAATTCCTGCGAGATCCAGGCCTTGTTCATTTTCAGGAAAGTAAGCCGGTCAACGTTATCGGAGGATAGTCGCATGCGACGGTCAGTTAGTACACCACCTGCAGCACTAAAGACACGTTCCGATAATACACTGGCCGCAGGGCAAGACAGCACCTCCAATGCATACTGGCTTAGCTCTGGCCATGTATCCAGCTTTGAGACCCAAAACTTGAAAGGGGAAGAGCCGTCTGGGAGTACAGCAAGAGGGCAAGACATGTAGTCTGTCACCATCTGACGGAACCGTTGCCTCCTGCTGACTGGAGCCGTCTGTGATGGTGTAGACTTTTGTGGGGGGCACAGAAAACTGTGCCACAGTTGGGCCATACTGGTCTTGCCTTGGGCAGAGGCACTGCTTCTGCTCCCTCTTTGTGCAGAGACTCCACCACTGCCTGGACGCACTGAGCTGCTTTGGAATGCACTAGCAGCACTTCTCTCAGTTGGAATGGAGAAGATGATGGAATTGACCAGTGTGTCTTGGTACTCCCGCATTTTTCGCTCCCGGTTCAACGGTGTGATGAGGCTTTCTACGTTGTCCCGGTAGCGAGGATCGAGGAGGGTGAACACCCAATAATCAGACATGTTGAGAATGTGGGCGATGCGGCGGTCGTTTCTCAGGCACTGCAGCATGTAATCCACCATGTGCTGCAGACTGCCAACTGCCCAAGAAACGCTGTCCCCTGCTGGAGGCGTGATCTCTGCCCGCTCGTCATCACCCCACCCTCGCTGTACACACTGAGTACTGGACAATTCGGTAACTCCCTCCTCTGGACGGACGTCTTCCTCCTCCATTGACTCCTCCTCATCCTCCTCACAAACTGTCCCCTGCCTACGCGTTTGTGAGGAACCACGTGGCGCTGACTGTCCAGAAGATGATGGAAATGGTGAATCCTCATCCTCCACCTCTTCCACAACATCATCCCTTAGCGCTTGCAGTGATTTTTCAAGCAGGCAGATAAGGGGGACAGTCATGCTGACTAGTGCATCATCTGCACTCGCCATCCGCGTGGAATAATCAAAGGGACGCAAAACCTGGCAGACGTCATTCATAGTGGCCCACTCTGTGGTTGTGAAGTCTGTACGGCGCTGACTGCGACTTTTTTGCGCCTGAAGCAGCTGGTACTCCATTACAGCTTGCTGCTGCTCACACAACCGCTCCAACATATGTAATGTGGAATTCCACCTGGTAGGTAGGTCACATATGATGCGATGTTCCGGCAGGCGGTGTCGGCGCTGCAGAGCCGCAATGCGCGCTTTTGCCGTGCTGGAACGCCGCAAGTGAGCACACTCTAGGCGGACCTTGTGCAGCAGTGCATCAAGATCCGGATAGTCCCTCAAAAAGCTCTGCACGACCAAATTGAGCACATGTGCCAGACATGGGATGTGAGTGAGGTTGCCGAGGCCGAGAGCTGCCACCAGATTTCGGCCATTATCACACACTACCATGCCTGGCTGGAGATTCGCTGGCACAAACCACACATCGCTCTCCTGCTTGATGGCATTCCAGAGCTCCTGCGCTGTGTGGCTACGATTCCCCAAAAAAATTAATTTCAACACGGCCTGTTGACGTTTGGCCACGGCTGTGCTCATGTCGGTCATAACAGGTACACGTTCATCACGGGTCCATGTGGAGGTGGACTGTGACGGCTCCTGCAGCGATGATTCTGAGGAACTGGTGTAAGAGGAGGAGTCAATGCGTACAGAATGGATTCTTGCAATCCTTGGAGTGGGCAGGACACGTCCTGCGCCACTCGCACGGTCTGTACCCGGCTCAACGACATTAACCCAATGGGCAGTGAGGGAAAGGTATCGCCCCTGTCCATGTTGACTGGTCCACGCATCGGTGGTGAGGTGGACCTTGCTACTGACGGCGTTCAGTAGCGCGTGTTTTATGTGTCCCTCCACATGCTTGTGCAGGGCAGGGACGGCTTGCCTGCTGAAGTAAAAGCGGCTGGGCACATTGTACTGTGGGACTGCCAATGACATCAAGTCACGGAAGCTGTCAGTCTCCACCAGCCTGAATGACAGCATTTCCAGTGACAGAAGTTTGGCAATGTGTCATGATCTCCATGGCTAGAGAACATAGCATAAGCCTATATAGGAACAAGCTCTTGGAAGATGGGAACTGTACTGACCATGAACTAAACCTCCCGCACAACTAGAAGTAGCCAGGTAGCATGTCCTACTTTTTATCCCTATATGCCCAGCGCCGGCCGGAGAACTAAATAATGCTAGCAGAGGGAAATATAAGACCTGGCTCACCTCTAGAGAAATGCCCAAAAAGGAGACAGAGGCCCCCCACATATATTGGCGGTGATTTTAGATGAAATAACAAACACAGCAGGAAAATAGTTTTAGCAAATTTGAGGTCCGCTTTCTAGATAGCAGAAGACAGAAAGAACACTTTCATGGTCAGCAGAAAACCCTAACAAAACACCATCCAGAAATTACTTTAAGACTCTGGCATTAACTCATAATACCAGAGTGGCAATTCCTGATCAACAAGAGCTTTCCAGACACAGTAACGAAACTGCAGCTGTGAACTGGAACCAAAAAGCAAAAACAAACATGGACGAAAGTCCAACTTATCTAGTAGATGTCTGGGAGCAGGAACAAGCACAGAGAGGCTTCTGATAACATTGTTGACCGGCAAGCAACTAACAGAGAAGCCAGATTATATAGCGACACCCAGATCTGATGAGAACAGGTGAACAGGAAAGATGATGACACAAGTTCAATTCCACCAGTGGCCACCGGGGGAGCCCAAAATCCAAATTCACAACAGTACCCCCCCCTCAAGGAGGGGGCACCGAACCCTCACCAGAACCACCAGGGCGATCAGGATGGGCCCTATGAAAGGCACGAACCAGATCGGAGGCATGAACATCAGATGCAGTGACCCAAGAATTATCCTCCTGGCCGTATCCCTTCCACTTGACCAGATACTGGAGTCTCCGTCTGGAAACACGGGAGTCTAGGATTTTCTCCACAACGTACTCCAACTCACCCTCAACCAACACCGGAGCAGGAGGCTCAACGGAAGGCACAACAGGTACCTCATACCTGCGCAATAACGACCGATGAAAAACGTTATGAATGGAAAAGGATGCAGGGAGGTCTAAACGGAAGGAAACAGGGTTAAGAATCTCCAATATTTTATACGGACCGATGAACCGAGGCTTAAACTTAGGAGAAGAGACCCTCATAGGGACAAAACGAGAAGACAACCACACCAAATCTCCAACACAAAGCCGAGGACCAACACGACGGTAACGGTTGGCAAAAAGCTGAGTCTTCTCCTGGGACAACTTCAAATTGTCCATCACCTGCCCCCAAATATGATGCAATCTCTCCACCACCGCATCCACTCCAGGACAATCCGAGGACTCCACCTGACCGGAGGAAAATCGAGGATGGAACCCCGAATTACAGAAAAACGGGGACACCAAGGTGGCAGAGCTGGCCCGATTATTGAGGGCGAACTCCGCCAATGGCAAAAAAGCAACCCAATCATCCTGGTCAGCAGACACAAAACACCTCAGATATGTCTCCAGGGTCTGATTAGTCCGCTCGGTCTGGCCATTAGTCTGAGGGTGAAAAGCAGACGAAAAAGACAAATCTATGCCCATCCTAGCACAGAATGCCCGCCAAAATCTAGACACAAATTGGGTTCCTCTGTCAGAAACGATATTCTCAGGAATACCATGCAAACGAACAACATTTTGAAAAAACAGGGGAACCAACTCGGAAGAAGAAGGCAATTTGGGCAGGGGAACCAAATGGACCATCTTAGAAAAACGGTCACACACCACCCAGATGACAGACATTTTCTGGGAAACAGGCAGATCTGAAATAAAATCCATCGAGATGTGCGTCCAAGGCCTCTTAGGAATAGGCAAGGGCAACAATAATCCACTAGCCCGAGAACAACAAGGCTTGGCCCGAGCACAAACGTCACAAGACTGCACAAAGCCTCGCACATCTCGTGACAGGGAAGGCCACCAGAAGGATCTTGCCACCAAATCCCTGGTACCAAAAATTCCAGGATGACCTGCCAATGCAGAAGAATGCACCTCAGAGATGACTCTACTGGTCCAATCATCAGGAACAAACAGCCTATCAGGCGGACAACGATCCGGTCTATCCGCCTGAAACTCCTGCAAGGCCCGCCGCAGGTCTGGAGAAACGGCTGACAAAATAACTCCATCCTTAAGGATACCTGTGGGCTCAGAGTTGCCGGGTGAATCAGGCTCAAAACTCCTAGAAAGGGCATCTGCCTTAACATTCTTAGAACCCGGTAGGTATGACACCACAAAATTAAACCGAGAAAAAAATAATGACCAGCGCGCCTGACTAGGATTCAGGCGCCTGGCGGTCTCAAGATAAATCAAATTTTTGTGGTCAGTCAATACCACCACCTGATGTCTGGACCCCTCAAGCCAATGGCGCCACTCCTCAAACGCCCACTTCATGGCCAAAAGCTCCCGATTCCCAACATCATAATTCCGCTCAGCGGGCGAAAATTTACGGGAAAAGAAGGCACAAGGCCTCATCACGGAGCAGTCAGAACTTTTCTGCGACAACACTGCCCCAGCTCCGATCTCAGAAGCGTCGACCTCAACCTGAAAAGGAAGAGCCACATCAGGCTGACGCAACACAGGGGCAGAAGAAAAACGGCGCTTAAGCTCCTGAAAAGCCTCCACAGCATCAGGGGACCAATTAGCAACATCAGCACCCTGTCTAGTCAAATCGGTCAATGGCTTAACGACATCCGAAAAACCAGCAATAAATCGACGATAAAAGTTGGCAAAGCCCAAAAATTTCTGAAGACTTTTAAGAGAAGAGGGCTGCGTCCAATCACAAATAGCTTGAACCTTGACAGGATCCATCTCAATGGAAGAGGGAGAAAAAATATATCCCAAAAAGGAAATTCTCTGAACCCCAAAAACGCACTTAGAACCCTTGACACACAGAGAATTAGACCGCAAAACCTGAAAAACCCTCTTGACTTGCTGGACATGAGAGTCCCAGTCATCCGAAAAAATCAGAATATCATCCAGATACACTATCATAAATTTATCCAAAAAATCGCGGAAAATATCATGCATAAAGGACTGGAAGACTGAAGGGGCATTAGAAAGACCAAAAGGCATCACCAAATACTCAAAGTGGCCCTCGGGCGTATTAAATGCGGTTTTCCACTCATCCCCCTGCCTGATCCGCACCAAATTATACGCCCCACGGAGATCAATCTTAGAGAACCACTTGGCCCCCTTTATGCGAGCAAACAAATCAGTCAGCAACGGCAATGGGTATTGATATTTAACCGTGATTTTATTCAAAAGCCGATAATCAATACATGGTCTCAAAGAGCCGTCTTTTTTTGACACAAAGAAAAAGCCGGCTCCTAAGGGAGATGACGATGGATGAATATGTCCCTTTTCCAAGGACTCCTTTATATATTCTCGCATAGCAGCATGTTCAGGCACAGACAGATTAAATAAACGACCCTTTGGGTATTTACTACCCGGAATTAAATCTATAGCACAATCGCACTCACGGTGCGGAGGTAGTGAACCCAGCTTGGGTTCTTCAAAGACGTCACGATAATCAGACAGGAACTCAGGGATTTCAGAGGGGATAGATGATGAAATGGAAACCAAAGGTACGTCCCCATGAGTCCCCTTACATCCCCAGCTCAACACAGACATAGCTCTCCAGTCAAGGACTGGGTTGTGAGACTGCAGCCATGGCAATCCTAGCACCAAATCATCATGTAGATTATACAGCACCAGAAAACGAATAATCTCCTGGTGATCCGGATTAATACGCATAGTTACTTGTGTCCAGTATTGTGGTTTATTATTAGCCAATGGGGTGGAGTCAATCCCCTTCAGAGGAATAAGAGTCTCCAAAGGCTCTAAATCATACCCACAACGATTGGCAAAGGACCAATCCATAAGACTCAAAGCGGCGCCAGAGTCGATATAGGCGTCCGTGGTAATAGATGACAAAGAGCAAATCAGGGTCACAGACAAAATAAACTTAGACTGTAAAGTGCCAATGGAAACAGACTTATCAAGCTTTTTAGTACGCTTAGAGCATGCTGATATAACATGAGTAGAATCCCCACAATAGAAACACAACCCATTTTTCCGTCTAAAATTCTGCCGCTCGCTTCTGGACAGAATTCTATCACACTGCATACTTTCTGGCGTCTTCTCAGTGGACACCGCCAGATGGTGCACTGGTTTGCGCTCCCGCAGACGCCTATCGATCTGAATAGCTATTGTCATGGACTCATTCAGACCCGCAGGCACAGGGAACCCCACCATAACATCCTTAATGGCATCAGAGAGACCCTCTCTGAAAGTAGCCGCCAAGGCACACTCATTCCACTGAGTAAGCACAGACCATTTACGGAATCTCTGGCAGTAAATTTCAGCTTCATCTTGCCCCTGAGATAGGGACATCAAAGTTTTTTCTGCCTGAAGTTCCAAATGAGGTTCGTCATAAAGCAACCCCAAGGCCAGAAAAAACGCATCTACACTGCGCAACGCAGGATCCCCTGGTGCCAATGAAAAAGCCCAGTCTTGAGGGTCGCCACGGAGCAGAGAAATCACAATCCGAACCTGCTGTGCAGGGTCCCCGGCAGAACGAGATTTCAGGGACAAAAATAACTTGCAATTATTTCTAAAATTCTGAAAACCAGATCTATTCCCCGAGAAAAATTCCGGCAAAGGAATTCTCGGTTCAGATACCGGAGCATGAACAACAAAATCTTGCAAATTTTGTACTTTCGTGGTGAGATTATTCAAACCTGCAGTTACACTCTGAAGATCCATAATAAACAGGTGAACACAGAGCCATTCAAAGATTAGAAGGAGAGAGAAAAAAAAGAAAGACTGCAGCATAGACAGACTGGCAAATGATCCAATTAAGAGCACAAAAAAAAAAAAACTCTCAGCAGACTTCTTATTTCACTCCTTTCTCAGCCAAGGAATTAACCCTTTAGTGGGCCGGTCAAACTGTCATGATCTCCATGGCTAGAGAACATAGCATAAGCCTATATAGGAACAAGCTCTTGGAAGATGGGAACTGTACTGACCATGAACTAAACCTCCCGCACAACTAGAAGTAGCCAGGTAGCATGTCCTACTTTTTATCCCTATATGCCCAGCGCCGGCCGGAGAACTAAATAATGCTAGCAGAGGGAAATATAAGACCTGGCTCACCTCTAGAGAAATGCCCAAAAAGGAGACAGAGGCCCCCCACATATATTGGCGGTGATTTTAGATGAAATAACAAACACAGCAGGAAAATAGTTTTAGCAAATTTGAGGTCCGCTTTCTAGATAGCAGAAGACAGAAAGAACACTTTCATGGTCAGCAGAAAACCCTAACAAAACACCATCCAGAAATTACTTTAAGACTCTGGCATTAACTCATAATACCAGAGTGGCAATTCCTGATCAACAAGAGCTTTCCAGACACAGTAACGAAACTGCAGCTGTGAACTGGAACCAAAAAGCAAAAACAAACATGGACGAAAGTCCAACTTATCTAGTAGATGTCTGGGAGCAGGAACAAGCACAGAGAGGCTTCTGATAACATTGTTGACCGGCAAGCAACTAACAGAGAAGCCAGATTATATAGCGACACCCAGATCTGATGAGAACAGGTGAACAGGAAAGATGATGACACAAGTTCAATTCCACCAGTGGCCACCGGGGGAGCCCAAAATCCAAATTCACAACAGCAATGCCTGCAGTCAGAGCCTGTGCTCGTGGGTGGTTTGACGAGAAAGGCCGCCTTTTCTCCCATGCCTGTACTACCGATGGCTGTAGACTGGGCTGGGAGTGTGTGGATGACTGGGAAAGTGGTGCTGCGGGTGGAATTACAGCGGGTCTCTGGACAACAGGGCCAGAGGTTCTTCCACGGCGATCCTGGGAGGAAGCCGAACCAGCTGCGTGTGAGCTAGAGGAAGAGGCAACACGAGCTGAAGAGGTGGTAGCTGCCGCTGTTGGTTGGCCTACCTCTTCAGTGTGTTTTTCTAACTCCGCCGGGTGCCTGTTGTGCACATGTTTCCACATGTTGGAGGTATTGAGGTTGCTGACATTTTTCCCTCTTTTGACTTTTTGATGACACACGTTGCATCTGACATAGCAAATGTCATCTGCAACTGTGTCAAAAAAGGACCAGGCACTGCAAGTCTTGGGAGCGCCCTTTTTGGCTTTTGGAAGAGACATGCTCCTAACGGGTGCCAAAGCGGAGGCTGCAGGATCCGCAGTCTTCCCCCTCCCTCTCCCTCTTTGGGCCGTACGGGGAATCTCTTCCTCAGAGCTGCTCCCACCACCTTCCTGTCCCTCACGCCAAGATGGGTCGAGGACCTCATCATCTACACTACCCTCTGCCCCCAACTGCTCCTCCTGGGTAGTCTCAGCAGCAGAGCACGCACCAGTAAGTGGCACCTGAGTG
This sequence comes from Ranitomeya variabilis, assembly GCF_051348905.1. Lineage (NCBI taxonomy): Eukaryota > Metazoa > Chordata > Amphibia > Anura > Dendrobatidae > Ranitomeya > Ranitomeya variabilis. The sequence continues at coordinate 528,991,580 of NC_135234.1, forward strand.
TCATCATCAGCTGATGCGGCCTGCGATGTGGTGACCGGAGCCACTGGCCCACCCGCCTCTTCAGAGGAAGACAGAAAAAGCTGTTGGGCATCACTGCACCCTGCCTCTTCTTCCATTTCTCCAATGCTGCTTGGCTGGCCCCCTGTTTCCAAGCCAAGAGATTCAGAGAACAGAAGTAGAGACGGCTCCTGTCCTGGGCTCTCTGTCTGCCTGGGCAATTTGGCAGGTGGTGAAGAGACAGATGGCTGCTCTCCAGTGCTCTGTGTCTGAGAGGATGTGGCACTAATGGAAGTTGATGCATTAGCTGCCATCCATCCGACAACAGCTTCAATTTGTTCTTGACGCAGCAGCGGTGTACGGCGCTCTGACACAAAGCTGCGCATGAACGACTGTTGCCTGGTGAAAGTGGGTGCTGATGAGTCACCGGTGCCCGCAGCAGGCACAGAATCCCCACGTCCCCTCCCTGCTCCGCGCCCACGCCCACGCCCACGTGCCTTACTCACTGCCTTCTTCATCTTGGTTGACTGATAAAGATAAGCAGAAAAGTACTAACGGATTTGTGTGCTTATTCCTGAGCAACTCCTCCTAACAGGTATAAGAAACACTAATTTTCTAAAGTGTGGACTAGACTTTAATATGAGCTAATGTGGCCTACACAAATGTAAAGTGGTGTAACTGGTGTGTTTGGTGAACTTTATTATTTATTTCTTTTTTGGGGGCTGAACTGACAACAGATAGAGCTGCAGTCACACGGAGACCGTGCAGACAGACGTAAACGGCGCTGCAAGGCCCAAAAACCCTCCTCTACTTTATCCTATGTAGTGTTTTTCCACAAGTTAGCTGGAGACGGGTGGAAAGACACTAATAGGATTTTTTTAAATAAATTAGCAGCAACCTACACTACTTGAAAAAAAAAGAAAATTGATTTGGCGGTATGACGCAGTGAACAACCCTGAGCTGGAGACAACCAGGCTATGGCTGCTCACAGACTACAGGGCGAGCTGCAATCACACGGAGACCGTGCAGACAGCCGTAAACAGCGCTGCAAGGCCCAAAAACCCTCCTCTACTTTATCCTATGTAGTGTTTTTCCACAAATTAGCTGGAGACGGGTGGAAAGACACTAATAGGATTTTTTTAAATAAATTAGCAGCAGACTACACTACTTGAAAAAAAATTAAAATTGATTTGGCGGTATGACGCAGTGAACAACCCTGAGCTGGAGACAACCAGGCTATGGCTGCTCACAGACTACAGGGCGAGCTGCAATCACACGGAGACCGTGCAGACAGCCGTAAACGGCGCTGCAAGGCCCAAAAACCCTCCTCTACTTTATCCTATGTAGTGTTTTTCCACAAATTAGCTGGAGACGGGTGGAAAGACACTAATAGGATTTTTTTAAATAAATTAGCAGCAGACTACACTACTTGAAAAAAAATTAAAATTGATTTGGCGGTATGACGCAGTGAACAACCCTGAGCTGGAGACAACCAGGCTATGGCTGCTCACAGACTACAGGGCGAGCTGCAGTCACACGGAGACCGTGCAGACAGCCGTAAACGGCGCTGCAAGGCCCAAAAACCCTCCTCTACTTTATCCTATGTAGTGTTTTTCCACAAATTAGCTGGAGACGGGTGGAAAGACACTAATAGGATTTTTTTGAATAAATTAGCAGCAGACTACACTACTTGAAAAAAAAAAAAAAGAACAGTATGAGGCAATGAACCACCCTCCCTGAACTGAATACAACCAGCTATGGATGGCCTATGTGGCTGCACTCAGACTAGAGAGTGGGCTGCACTCACACACACACACAGACCTTGCAGATCGCTGTGAAAACAGCGCTACAAGGCAAAAGCAAGGTGAATAGTAGGTGAACACAGCGGTTGCTAAATTAGCCTTTGGAAAGCACAAAGAAGCAAATCGCTATCTCTAAACTGTCCCTCAGTCAGCAAACAGCGTCCTGTCACTAACTGAATTCACAGCAGAGTGATCGCAAAATGGCGCCAGCGACTTTTAAACTGCAGCATGACATCATTTCAGCAGCCAATCACAGCCTTGCCAGTAGTTTCATGCCCTCCATGCTAAACAGGATGTGCCCACACTTGGAATCATTCTCATTGGCTGAATTTCTGCATTTTGAATCTTTGAACTTCCGATTCCGGTATCCGATACGCGGCAAGTATCGGAATCCCGGTATCGGAATTCCGATACCGCAAGTATCGGCCGATACCCGATACTTGCGGTATCGGAATGCTCAACACTAGTCATCATACTATGTATAAGGAGGAGCTTTGAGGTCATCATACTATTTATAGGAGGCTGTTGGGTCATCACACTAAATATAAGGAGATTTGAGGGATGTTATACTGTAATATAGAAAGCTGTGAGGCCATCGCACTGTATATAATTGACACTGATTGGTTCTGGCTCCATTTTAAACACCTCACTTCTGACCTAATGTATGTCCCCTAATGAAGGCTCTGCTGAAATGCGCATCGGGGTGACGTGAGTGTTGCTGGTGCCCCCCCAAGTTGCTTCTCAGGTTGGTCTACTGGATATCCCTAAAGGTATGGTAATTTGAGATCTACAATGCATATGAATGCCTCTTTTGATGTTGCTGTCTCATGCATGCCTTTTGTGATCTTAGAATCATAGAATGGAGTTGGAAGGGACCTCCTGGGTCATCTGGTCCAAACCCCTGTTGAAAGCAGGATTCACTAAAATATCCCAGACAGATGTCTGTCCAGCCTCTGTTTGAAGACTTCCATGGCAGGAGAACTCACCACCTCTCGTGCGAGCTTGTTCCACTCATTGATCACCCTAACTGTAAAAAAGTTTTTTCTAATATCTAATCTGTGTCTCCTCCCATTCAGTTTCATCCCATTGCTTCTAGTCTTTCCTTGTGCAAATGAGAATAAAAATGATCCTTCTACAACGTGACAGCCCTTGAGATATTTGAAGACAGCTATTAAGTCTCCTCTCAGTCTTTTTTCCAAGCTAAACATTTCCAAATTCTGTAACCGTTCCTCATAGGATATGGTTTGCAGACTGGTCACCATTCTGGTCGCTCTTCTCTGAACTTGCTCCAGTTTGTTGATATCTTTTTTAAAATGTGGTGCCCAAAACTGGACACATTATTCCAGTTGAGGTCTGACCAAAGAGGAGTAGAGGGCAATAATGACTTTGCGTGATTTAGACTGTATGCTTCTGTTAATACATCCCAGAATTGTATTTGCCCTTTTTGCTGCTGCATCACACTGTTGACTCATGTTTAGTTTATGATATATTAGTATACCCAAGTCTTTTTCACATGTGCTGTTGCTTAGCCCTATTTCTCCCATTCTGTATATGGTTTTTCATTTATATTGCCCAGATGTAGTACTTTGCATTTTTCCTTGTTAAAAACCATTCTGTTAGTTGCTGCCCACTGCTCCAGTTTATTTATATCTTTTTGAATCCTCTCTCTTCTCTAGTATTAGCTATCCCTCCTAGCTTTGTGTCATCAGCAAATTTAATCAGTGTACCCTCAATTCCTTCTTCTAAATCATTGATAAAGATGTTGAACAATATAGGACCCCCGGACAGAACCCTGTGGTACCCCACTTGAGACATTCTTCCAACTGGATGTGCAGCCATTTACGACCACTCTTTGGGTCTGATCACTAAGCCAGTTATGAATTCACCTAACAGTTGCCTTGTCCATTCCATACTTAGTCATTTTTTCAATAAGGATGGTGTGAGATACTTTGTCAAATGCTTGGCTGAAGTCAAGATATACTATATCTGCAGCATTTTCCTGATCCACCCAGTCAGTGATTCTGTCATAGAAGGAAATTAAGTTAGTCTGACATGACTCATTAGTTACAAACCCATGCTGACTCTGGTTAATTATTTCATTCTTATCCAGGTACTTACATACATGTTGTTTAATAATTTGTTCAAAGATCTTTCCTGGTATAGAAGTCAGACTCACCGGCCTATAGTTCCCTGGGTCATTCTTCTTCCCCTTTTTGAAGATAGGAACAACATTTGCTCTTCTCCAGTCTTCTGGGACTTCTCCTGTTCTCCAAGAATTTTCAATATTACGGAGAGTGGTTCAAAAATGTATACTGCTATCTCCTTCAGTACTCTGGGATGTAATTCATCTTGACCTGGATACTTGAATTCATTTATGTTAGCTAATTGTTTCCGCACTGTCTTTCTGTTTATAGATATATTGGATTCTTCTATTGCTTTAGTAGGACAGTGAAGATCAGTTGATGTTACAATTCCTTTCTGAGAGAAACAGATGCAAAATAGGAATTTAAAAGTTCGGCCTTCTCAACATCCTTTCTTACCATTTTGATAATTTTCATCCTGTAAAAATCCTATGGCATCTTTGACATTTCTTTTACTCTTGACTAGTGTTGAGCGATACCTTCCGATATCGGAAAGTATCGGTATCGGAAAGTATCGGCCGATACCGTCAAAGTATCGGATCTAATCCGATACCGATACCCGATCCCAATGCAAGTCAATGGGACGAAAATATCGGAATTAAAATAAACCCTTTCTTTCCTTGTAGGTTCATTCTACATGAAGGAAAACAACTAAGAATAATGTAGGATGTATTGGGGGAGGTGGCGGAGACATTAAAGGCACAGAGGTTTAGCCCAATCAAATAGAATAGCAGGATTTTTTTTTTTTTATGACGTTCGGCGTTAGAAAGATTTTGACTATGTTAATTTTTTTTTTTGTCAGATATTGATGTTTCACTACTTCCACGCCCTTCACCTTCTTTTTTACTTCTCCCACACTTTCTTCTTCATTATCCTCATCATCAGCTTCTTTGACATCAACTTCTTCACCTTATTCATCTTCTTCTTCATCTTCTACCTATTATTTTTTTTGTTACATTGTTCATATTCTTTTTATTTTACTATTATCTGCTTCATATTCAACTTCTTCATCATATTCTTATTTGTAACAGGCATTCCCGTAGTTGTTATCTATAAAAGTTTGAAGATTACACCTTCCGTTCTGCCTGTCACAAAAGAGTTACATTTGTCCGCGTTCAGTTTGGCCTGCAGCATCAGGCTTTATCCAGGGGCACCACGAGGAGGAACGGACTCACCCCCATACACTGCTTAGTCTTCTTCTGCTTATAATTTAGATAATATCTTTTGCTCTGATATTTAGTCTTATGCTTAATGTTCTTCTGCTCTTTGTTCTGCAGCATCTTGTTCTTCTGCTTCTCGGTCTTCCAGGTCGTCGTCGTCTCCAGGGTCGTCGTCTCCGGGGTCGTCGTCATCGGGGTGGTCTTCAGGGTCATCGTCTCCAGGGTCGTCGTCATCTCAGTGGTTGTCGTCTCTGGTGTCGTCGTCATCTTAGGGGTGGTCTTCCGGTCATCGTGTTTAGTCTCTTGAACTTGGAAATGTAGCAGAAGGTACAAGAAGGCTGAGAAAATGCCGAGAAACAGCTGATGGAACAGGAACTCGGATGGCTACCCGAATGTCCAAGAGCCAATGGAAATACCGAGGAGCAGCTGACGTTACTGGAACCCGGTTACTAAGCAGGAGGTACCCGTGCCTGAAAGCACTACCAAGGACCACCTGACGTTGGTGGAACTCGGATACCCAGAGGGAGGCACCTAAGCCAAAGGCTCTGCCCGGAACCAGCTGATGGTACTGGAACCAGGATGGGGAGCAGAAGGTACAAGAGCAAAAGACACTGCCAAGAACCAGCTGACGGTACTGGAACCCGGATGGGTAGCCGAAGGTCCAAGAGCCAATGGAACTACCGAGGACCAGCTGACGTTACTGGAACCCGGTTACTAAGCAGGAGGTACCCATGCCTGAAAGCACTACCAAGGACCACCTGACGTTGGTGGAACTCGGATACCCAGAGGGAGGCACCTAAGCCAAAGGCTCTGCCCGGAACCAGCTGACGGTACTGGAACCAGGATGGGGAGCAGAAGGTACAAGAGCAAAAGACACTGCCGAGAACCAGCTGACGATACTGGAACCCGGATGGGTAGCCGAAGGTCCAAGAGCCAATGGAACTACCGAGGACCAGCTGACGTTACTGGAACCCGGTTACTAAGCAGGAGGTACCCGTTCCTGAAAGCACTACCAAGGACCACCTGACGTTGGTGGAACTCAGATACCCAGAAGGAGGCACCTAAGCCAAAGGCTCTGCCCGGAACCAGCTGACGGTGCTGGAACCAGGATGGGGACCTATTCAAGCTTGTCTTCCTAGAGCCCCAACTAGCAGTGTTGGAGCAAAGGGTCAGCAGGGGGAGCAGAGTGTAGGCCGAAGCCTGCACTGGCGTCAGCTTTGGGTCTGTTGTGTCTGCGTGGCGTTTGCAGGACACGTTGCCGGCTACACAGCAGGGGAACAGCTGGCGGTGCTGAACCCCACTGACAGAGTGGCGTGTGTTTTGCTCTGTGCAGCCAGCACTTCCGGACAGCAACTAGCGGTGTTGGAGCCCGGGCTCTGCAGGTGGAGCAGAGTGTAGGCCGAAGCCTAATTGAACCGATTTTAAAGGTAACCTTTAACCCCCCCTCAGGGGTTACAAACTACAAGAGCCACAGCTTGGGCAGCAGTAATGCTGCACAAGTCAAAGGTTGCTATTTTAATTTTGCTCCTTGCACACGCAGAAAGAAACACGTATAACATTTAGGCCCTTAAGCAGTCAAACTGTTTTGGAGGCGTGAGTTCCCTTTGTAATGAGATGCAGCACAGCTGTCAAAAATCCCACCTTGGTGCTGGGCGCGGCCTCCTGAGCGTCGTTATTTGCTGCACAGGAGTCTGCGCTGTCGTGTTATCCCTTGGCCTTGCGCTGTTAGCGCTGCCCATCTTCTGACATCATTTAATGTTGGCCGGTGCGGTTCGCGATGGCCATGAATCCCAGCCCCGCAGTGTCTTTACATTGTTAAAACACTGCGGGGCTGGGATTCATGGCCTGGCGCAGTACATATGTTCACCTCTCACACTCGGGTCCTTACACCTGCTTCACACTGTGCGGCATCTGCTGATCCCTTGTCGCATGCCACGGCCATGAAGCCGCACAATCTGAAGAAGGCCGAAGGAGATGAGGGACAGGCGAACATATGCACTGCTCATGCCCATCAATCACACCCTCGCAGTCAAAATAAATAAGACACCCAGGGGCGTTGTGTGGGCCAGGGCGGCCGCAGAGGCGCAGCCAGCCAAACAATGATGCCAGAAGACGGGCAGCGCTACCAAGGGGGTTGCAGCGTGTCATTACAAAGGAAAGTCACACCTCAGGGACGGTTTAATGGTCACAGAGGACACATTTTAGACGTGTTCAGTTCCACGTGTGCAAGGGGAATAAGTTTCTGAGCCACCTTGCACACATGCAGCATTACTGCTGTACAAGGTGGCTGTGAAACATACAAACGCCTGGGGAGGGGGGACAGGTTCCCTTCAATTTCAGTTCTTGTGTCTGCGTGGCTGTTGGAGGACACGATGCCGGCTACACAGCAGGGGAACAGCTGGCGGTGCTGAACCCCACTGACACATTGGCGAGGTGTTTGGCTCTGTGCAGCCAGCACTTCTGGGCCCCAACTGGCATTGTTAGAGCCCAGGGTCAGCAGGAGGAGGAGAGGGAGCGGAGTGTAGGCCGAAGCCTGCACTGGTGGCAGCTTTGTGTCTGCGTGGCTGTTGCAGGACACGATGCCGGCTACACAGCAGGGGAACAGCTGGCGGTGCTGAACCCCACTGACAGAGTGGCGTGTGTTTTGCTCTGTGCAGCCAGCACTTCCGGACAGCAACTAGCGGTGTTGGAGCCCGGGCTCTGCAGGTGGAGCAGAGTGTAGGCCGAAGCCTAATTGAACCGATTTTAGAGGTAACCTTTAACCCCCCCTCAGGTGTTACAAACTAGAAGAGCCACGCCTTATGCAGCAGTAGTGCTGCACAAGTCAAAGGTTGCTCTTTTAATTTTGTTCCTTGCACAAGCTGAATGAAACATGTACAACATTTTGGCCCTTATACAGTCAATCTGTCTTGGAGGCGGGAGTTCCCTTCGTAATGAGACGCAGCACAGCTGGCAAAAATACCACCTTGGTGCTTGGCGCGGCCTCCTGAGCATCGCATTTTGATGTACAGGAGTCTGCGTTGTTGCGTTATCCCTTGGCCATGCGCTGCCCGTCTTCTGACATCATTTCATGTCGGCTGGTGCGGTTCGCGATGCCCATGAATCCCAGCCCCGCAGTGTCTTTACAGTGTTTCACACTGCGGGGCTGGGATTCATGGCCTGGCGCAGTACATATGTTCGCCTCTCGCTCGTGTCCTTACACCTGCTACAGACTGTGTGGCGTCAGCTGATCCCTTATCGCATGCCACGGCCATGAATCCGCACAGTCTGAAGAAGGCGGAAGGAGCAGAGTGACAGCCTGGCGAAGATATGCACTGCTCATGCCCGTCAATCACACCCTCGCAGTAAAAATAAATAAGACATCGAGGGGCGTTGTGTCGGGCAGGGCGGCCGCAGAGGCGCAGCCAGCCAAACAATGATGTCAGAAGAAGGGCTATGCTACCAAGGGGGTTGTTGCGTGTCATTACAAAGGAAAGTCACACCTCAGGGACGTTTTAATGGTCTCAGGGGACACATTGTAGACGTGTTCTGTTCCACGTGTGCAAGGAGAATACGTTTATGAGCCACCTTGCACACATGCAGCATTACTGCTGTACAAGGTGGCTGTAAAACATACAAACACCTGGGGGAGGGGCGACAGGTTCCCTTCAATTTCAGTTCTTGTGTCTGCGTGGCTTTTGCAGGACACGATGCTGGCTACACAGCGGGGGAACAGCTGGCGATGCTGAACCCCACTGACACATTGGCTGGTGTTTTTCTCTGTGCAGCTAGCACATCTGGGCGCCAACTGGCGGTGTTAGAGCCCAGGGTCAGCAGGAGGAGCATAGTGTAGGCCGAAGCCTGCACTGGAGCAAGTTGAAAGGGAACCTTTAACCCCCCCCCCCAGGGGTTTGTAGCTGAAAGAGCCATATTGTACAGCACTAATGCTGGAAAAGGTAAACTTAGCTCTTTTAATTATGGTCCTTGCAAACGCTGAACTTGACACTTATGAAATGTGTCCCCTCACACCGTTAAACCGTCCGGTCGGAGGGACTTTCCTTTGTCATGTGATGCAGCACAGCTTTCATTCTTACCCCCTTGGCGCCGTGCGCCGCCTCCTCAGCGTTGTTTGAATCTGTCCCGGAGCCTGCGCTGTTATGTTAGCCCTTGTCCATGCACACAGTTTGCGCTGCCCATCTTCTGACATCATTTGGTGTCAGGCTGGCTGCGCCTGTGCGGCTGCGCTGGCCAAGATCCCGCCTCGCTGTGTCATCTAATGTAATCACTCTGTGGACCTGGCCAAGGGATAACATAACAGCGCAGGCTTCGAGACAGAATCAAACAACGCTGAGGAGCCGGCGCACGTCGCCGGGGGGGTAAGAATGACGGCTGTGCTGCGTCACATTACGAAGGAAAGTCCCACCTCCGGGACGGTTTTACGGTATCAGTGGACACATTTTATAAGTGTTAACTTCTGCGCGTGCAAGGAGCAAAACAAAAATAGCTACCTTTTCCTTGTGCAGCATTACTGCTGCACAAGGTGGCTCTTTCAGTAACAAACGCCTTTGGGGGGGGGGACAGGTTCCCTTCATTTAAGTTGTTGTGTCAGCGTGGCGGTCGCAGGACACATTGCCGGCTACACAGCTGGGGATCAGCTGACGTTACTGAAACCCAATAACACTGGGTCGTATGTTTTGACTGTGCAGACGGCACTTCTGAGCCTCAACTGGCGGTGTTGGAGCCCAGGAATTTAAGTTCAGGTGGTAGAAAGATGAACACAACAGGAGACCTGGATACTGTAGACAGTCACCTAATTATTTAATCAGGAAGAGGAGTGGCAAATTCCTGCGAGATCCAGGCCTTGTTTATTTTCAGGAAAGTAAGCCGGTCAACGTTATCGGAGGATAGTCTCATGCGACGATCAGTTAGTACACCACCTGCAGCACTAAAGACGCGTTCCGATAGTACACTAGCCACAGGGCAAGCCAGCACCTCCAATGCATACTGGCTTAGCTATGGCCATGTATCCAGCTTTGAGACCCAAAACTTGAAAGGGGAAGAGCCGTCTGGGAGTACAGCAAGAGGGCAAGACATGTAGTCTGTCACCATCTGACGGAACCGTTGCCTCCTGCTGACTGGAGCCGTCTGTGATGGTGTAGACTTTTGTGGCGGGCACACAAAACTGTGCCACAGTTGGGCCATACTGGTCTTGCCTTGGGCAGAGGCACTGCTTCTGCTCCCTCTTTGTGCAGAGCCTCCTCCACTGCCTGGACGCACTGAGCTGCTTTGTAATGCACTAGCAGCACTTCTCAGTTGGAATGGAGAAGATGATGGAATTCACCAGTGTCTCTTGGTACTCCCGCGTTTTTCGCTCCCGGTTCAACGGTGTGATGAGGCTTTCTACGTTGTCCCGGTAGCGAGGATCGAGGAGGGTGAACACCCAATAATCAGACATGTTGAGAATGTGGGCGATGCGGCGGTCGTTTCTCAGGCACTGCAGCATGTAATCCACCATGTGCTGCAGACTGCCAACTGGCCAAGAAAAGCTGTCCCCTGCTGGAGGCGTGATCTCTGCCCGCTCGTCATCACCCCACCCTCGCTGTACACACTGAGTACAGGACAATTGTGTAACTCCCTCCTCTGGACGGATGTCTTCCTCCTCCATTGACTCCTCCTCATCCTCCTCACAAAGTGTCCCCTGCCTACGCGTTTGTGAGGAACCACGTGGCGCTGACTGTCCAGAAGATGATGGAAATGGTGAATCCTCATCCTCCACCTCTTCCACAACATCATCCCTTAGCGCTTGAAGTGATTTTTCAAGCAGGCAGATAAGGGGGACAGTCATGCTGACTAGTGCATCATCTGCACTCGCCATCCACGTGGAATAATCGAAGGGACACAAAACCTGGCAGACGTCCTTCATAGTGGCCCACTCTGTGGTTGTGAAGTCTGAATGGCGCGGAGTGCGACTTCTTTGCGCCTGATGCAGCTGGTACTCCATTACAGCTTGCTGCTGCTCACACAACCGCTCCAACATATGTAACGTGGAATTCCACCTGGTAGGTAGGTCACATATGATGCGATGTTCCGGCAGGCGGTGTCGGCGCTGCAGAGCCGCAATGCGCGATTTTGCCATGCTGGAACGCCGCAAGTGAGCACACTCTAGGCGGACCTTGTGCAGCAGTGCATCATGATCCGGACAGTCCCTCAAAAAACTCTGCACGACCAAATTGAGCACATGTGCCAGACATGGGATGTGAGTGAGGTTGCCGAGGCCCAGAGCTGCCACCAGATTTCGGCCATTATCACACACTACCATGCCTGGCTGGAGATTCGCTGGCACAAACCACACATCGCTCTCCTGCTTGATGGCATTCCAGAGCTCCTGCGCTGTGTGGCTTCGATTCCCCAAAGAAATTAATTTCAAGACGGCCTGTTGACGTTTGGCCACGGCTGTGCTCATGTCGGTCGTAACAGGTAAATGTTCATCACAGGTCCATGTGGAGGTGGACTGTGATGGCTCCTGCAGCGATGATTCTGAGGAACTGGTGTAAGAGGAGGAGTCAATGCGTACAGAATGGATTCCTGCAATCCTTGGATTGGGCAGGACACGTCCTGCGCCACTCGCACGATCTGTACCCGGCTCAACAACATTAACCCAATGGGCAGTGAGGGAAAGGTATCGCCCCTGTCCATGTTGACTGGTCCACACATCGGTGGTGAGGTGGACCTTGCTACTGACGGCGTTCAGTAGCGCGTGTTTTATGTGTCCCTCCACATGCTTGTGCAGGGCAGGGACAGCTTGCCTGCTGAAGTAAAAGCGGCTGGGCACATTTTACTGTGGGACTGCCAATGACATCAAGTCACGGAAGCTGTCAGTCTCCACCAGCCTGAATGACAGCATTTCCAGTGACAGAAGTTTGGCAATGCCTGCAGTCAGAGCCTGTGCTCGTGGGTGGTTTGACGAGAAAGGCCGCCTTTTCTCCCATGCCTGTACTACCGATGGCTGTAGACTGGGCTGGGAGTGTGTGGATGACTGGGAATGTGGTGCTGCGGGTGGAATTACAGTGGGTCTCTGGACAACAGGGCCAGAGGTTCTTCCACGGCGATCCTGGGAGGAAGCCGAACCAGCTGCGTGTGAGCTGGAGGAAGAGGCAACACGAGCTGAAGAGGTGGTAGCTGCCGCTGTTGGTTGGCCTAGCTCTTCAGTGTGTTTTTCGAACTCCGCCGCGTGCCTGGTGCGCACATGTTTCCACATGTTGGAGGTATTGAGGTTGCTGACATTTCGACCTCTTTTGACTTTGTGATGACACACCTTGCATTTGACATAGCAAATGTCATCTGCAACTGTGTCAAAAAAGGACCAGGCACTGCAAGTCTTGGGAGCGCCCTTTTTGGCTTTTGGAAGAGACATGCTCCTAACGGGTGCCAAAGCGGAGGCTGCAGGATCCGCAGTCTTCCCCCTCCCTCTCCCTCTTTGGCCCGTTCGGGGAATCTCTTCCTCAGAGCTGCTCCCACCACCTTCCTGTCCCTCACGCCAAGATGGATCAAGGACCTCATCATCTACACTACCCTCTGCCATCAACTGCTCCTCCTGGGTAGTCTCAGCAGCAGAGCACGCACCAGAAAGTGGCACCTGAGTGTCATCAGCGGATGCGTCCTGCGATGTGGTGACCGAAGGCACTGGCCCACCCGCCTCTTCAGACTCAGAGAGAAAAAGCTGTTGGGCATCACTGCACCCTGCCTCTTCTTCCATTTCTCCAATGCTGCTTGGCTGGCCCCCTGTTTCCAAGCCAAGAGATTCAGAGAACAGAAGTAGAGACGGCTCCTGTCCTGGGCTCTCTGTCTGCCTGGGCAATTTGGCAGGTGGTGAAGAGACAGATGGGTGCTCTCCAGTGCTCTGTGTCTGAGAGGATGTGGCACTAATTGAAGTCGATGCATTAGCTGGCATCCATCCGACAACGGCTTCAATTTGTTCTTCACGCAGCAGCGGTGTACGGCGCTCTGCGACAAAGCTGCGCATGAAGGACTGTTCCCTGGTGAAACTGGGTGCTGAGGAGTCACCGGTGCCCCGAGCAGGCACAGAATCCCCACGTCCTCTCCCTGCTCCGCGCCCACGCCCACGTGCCTTACTCCCTGCCTTCTTCATCTTGGTTGACTGATAAAGATAAGCAGAAAAGTACTAACGGCTTTGTGTGCTTATTCCTGAACAGCTCCGAGTCCTAACAGGTATAAGAAACACTAATTTTCTAAAGTGAGGACTAGACTTTAATATGAGCTAATGTGGCCTACAGAAATGTAAAGTGGTGTGTTTGGTGAACTTTATTATTTATTTATTTTTGGGGGCTGAACTGACAACAGAGAGAGCTGCACTCACACGGAGACCGTGCAGACAGCCGTAAACGGCGCTGCAAGGCCCAAAAACCCTCCTCTACTTTATCCTATGTAGTGTTTTTCCACAAGTTAGCTGGATACGGGTGGAAAGACACTAATAGGAATTTTTTGAAAAAATGTGCAGCAGCCTGCACTACTTAAAACAAAAGGAAAATTGATTTTACGGTATGACGCAGTGAAGAACCCTGAGCTGGATACAACCAGGCTATGGCTGCTCACAGACTACAGGGCGAGCTGCAGTCACACGGAGACCGTGCAGACAGCCGTAAACGGCGCTGCAAGGCCCAAAAACCCTCCTCTACTTTATCCTATGTAGTGTTTTTCCACAAGTTAGCTGGATACGGGTGGAAAGACACTAATAGGAATTTTTTGAAAAAATGTGCAGCAGCCTGCACTACTTAAAACAAAAGGAAAATTGATTTTACGGTATGACGCAGTGAAGAACCCTGAGCTGGATACAACCAGGCTATGGCTGCTCACAGACTACAGGGCGAGCTGCAGTCACACGGAGACCATGCAGACAGCCGTAAACGGCGCTGCAAGGCCCAAAAACCCTCCTCTACTTTATCCTATGTAGTGTTTTTCCACAAGTTAGCTGGATACGGGTGGAAAGACACTAATAGGAATTTTTTGAAAAAATGTGCAGCAGCCTGCACTACTTAAAACAAAAAGAAAATTGATTTTACGGTATGACGCAGTGAAGAACCCTGAGCTGGATACAACCAGGCTATGGCTGCTCACAGACTACAGGGCGAGCTGCAGTCACACGGAGACCATGCAGACAGCCTTAAACGGCGCTGCAAGGCCCAAAAAACCTCCTCTACTTTATCCTATGTAGTGTTTTTCCACAAGTTAGCTGGATACGGGTGGAAAGTCACTAATAGGAATTATTAGAAAAAATGAGCAGCAGACTACACTACTTGAAAAAAAAAAAGAACAGTATGAGGCAATGAACCACCCTCCCTGAACTGAATACAACCAGCTATGGCCTATTGGCTGCACACAGACTAGAGAGTGGGCTGCACTCACACACACACACACACACACAGACCTTGCAGATCGCTGTGAAAACAGCGCTGCAAGGCAAAAGCAAGGTGATTAGTAGGTGAACACAGCGGTTGCTAAATTAGCCTTGGAAAAGAACAATGAAGCAAATCGCTATCTCTAAACTGGCCCTCAGTCAGCAAACAGCGTCCTGTCACTAACTGAATTCACAGCAGAGTGAGCGCAAAATGGCGCCAGAGACTTTTAAACTGCAGCATGACATCATTTCAGCAGCCAATCACAGCCTTGCCAGTAGTTTCATGCCCTCCATGCTGAACAGGATGTGCCCACACTTGGAATCATTCTCATTGGCTGAATTCGTGCAAATTTGTGCAGTTTGAATCCTGGGAACTTCCGATTCTGGTATCCGATACGCGGCAAGTATCGGATCTCGGTATCGGAATTCCGATACCGCTAAGTATCGGCCGATACCCGATACTTGCGGTATCGGAATGCTCAACACTACTCTTGACATATCCCCAAAATCCCTTTTTATTGCTTTTGACGTCTCTTGCAAGCCTTAATTCATTGTCAGCTTTAGATAATCTGATGCGTGCCCTGCAGGTTCTGCAGACAGTATTATATTCTTCTTTAGATATGCCTCCCTCTTTCCATTTGATAAACATTTTTTTCTTCCTTTTTAGCATGTGTTTAAGTTCTGTGTTCATCCATCCTGTTTCCTTAAATTCTTCGTATTCTTCTCTCTTTTTGGAATTGTTAACGATTGTGCTTTGAGAATCTAATTTTTCAAGATTTCCCATCCTTCCTGGACATTTTTGTCCTTAAGGATATCCAGCCATTGGATCCCTCCAATTCTCTTTCTGAGTCTCTTAAAATCTGCCTTTCTGAAATCTATCTTTGAAGTCTGAGTCTTCACAGGTCTTCCGTCTCTAGGTATCCAAAATTCTAAAATAGCATGGTCACTACCTCCTAGGGTCCCAGCCACTCTTACCTCCTCAACCATTTCCTCCCTGTTTATAAGGATTAGATCCAAGATAGCAGATCCCCTTGTTTTCTCCCCTACCCTTTGGAAGATAAAGTTGTCAGCAAGAGAGGATAAGAATTTGCTTGACCTGTTAGTTTTACCTGGGAGAGATTCCCAACAAATGTCCGGATAGCTGAAATCTTCCATGACCACTATGTCATATTTTTGGAGAACTTAGCTATTTGATGCATAAAGAGTTCATCCATATCTTCAGCTTGCACAGGTGGCCTGTAGCAAATACCTACTATGGTGTCCTTTCTGTTGTTCTCTCCTTGTATTCTTACCCAAACAGTTTCCACAGAACTCCCATTCTCTGAAGCTTCAATCTCTGTGTAGATATACACTTTTCTAACATACAATGCAACACCTCCTCCTCGTTTATCAAGTCTATTTCTTGCAAATAAGTTGCATCCTTCTAGCCTTGTATTCCAATCATGTGTATTGTCTCACCAAACTTCAGTGATTCCAATGACATGACAGAGATTCCAAAGACAGTGTTTCCAATCACATCATATTTATTCTTTTGTGTTAGTAGTTCCAATTGTCCTTGTGTGTTGCCCATGCTTTGTGCATTTGTATAGAAACATTTTAGTTTGTTATTGGTTTCTCTTCCTCCAATAGTTTTATTTTTTAGATTTTTTTTTGTCTTTGTTCTTCCTTTCCACTTCTAAAGCAGAGTTCTCAATAGTATTTGTCAGGTGTATGGCTTTTTCTGGCCTTTTATTGTTTTAGTTTAAAGCTCTCCTGATGAGTGTAGCAAGGCGACTTCCAAATACATGTTTTCCAGTCTTCGTAAGGTGCACCCCATCTCTAGCAAGCAGTCCATCGTATAGGTAATTCACTCCGTGATCCAGAAAGCCAAATCCTTGCTGATGGCACCATTGACGTAGCCAGTTGATCACCTGCAGAATCTTATTCCACCTCCTTGTTCCATGGCCATCCACTGGGAGGATGGAACAGAAGACCACATGCGCTCCCAGTTCTTTCACTTTCTTACCTAAGTTTTCAAAGTCACTGCAGATGGTTTCCAGGTCCTTTCTTGCGGTGTTATTTGTCCCCACATGTATTAGCAGGAATGGGAGGTTGTCTGTAGGTCTGAAGAGTCCTAATATCCTGTCAGACACAGCTTTAATTTTTGCACCTGGAAGACAGCCCATTTCTCTTGAGGTTATATCCGGTCTGCAGATTGAGGTCTCTGTTTCTCTCAACAGGGAATCCCCCATGATCACAACTCTCCGTTTCTTCTTCACAACATTTTTCTTTCTCCATTCAGGAGGACTCTGAGGGCATCCAAGGTTGTTCTATGTGGGCAAAGTCTTATCTTGATGTATTTCTCCGTCATTCTCCTGTGTGAGAGCCTGGTACTTGTTCCTAAGCAGTATGGGTGCTGACTGCCTCCCGATCCTCCTGCTTCTCTGTGTCACATGCTTCCTTTTCTCTGTTTCTTCAGGTGCACTTAGAATTTCTTCTCTTTCTGTAACATGAAGAAATAATTCTGCTCTGTCTAAGAACTCTTCACCTTCCCTAATGGTTTTCAATGTAGCTAACCTCTCTTCTAGATTTTGCAACTTTTCCTCCAACAGGGACACAAGTTTGCATTTCTGGCAGGTGAAGCTTGGCTTTTACACTGGTAAGTCTGTGAACTTGTAGAAACAAATGCAGCTCACCAAATGGCTAGTGGCCTCTTCCAAGTTCTTACTGTTAAAGAGATCTTGAAAAACATGTCAAAATTCGCACACCGCTAGGAGCGCAGTTTACCGATGTCCTCCTTTCAGCTGCAACGGCCAATGATGGATTGCCATGTGATATCCTTTTTGATATACATATAATAGACTAATTTACCGTAGATGGCTTATTTCAAAGAGAATATATTTCAATTGCCTCATACTTATCAATGGTCGCTTACCAATGTGATTTAATATTTGATTTTTTGATTGTCATATTAGCACATACACATCCCGTGTTTGTAAACTGCACATATGCACTGTGGTTTTTTCCTCTTTTTTAAACCTGTTCTTTGAATTGATTTGCAATAAAGTATCTTTATATTTTCATATATTTTTGGGCTTGATGATCGTTTTTTCCTCTTTGTTTTGCTATTTGTGACACTGACAATCAGTCTGGGATTTTGTCCGCTATTACGGTATCATAATGAATACTATGATTTTGAAAAACAATATAACTAATTATTGATAATTATGCCATTACACTTGTTGAGCTATTTTCTTATATATATATATATATATATATATATATATATACACTGTATATATATATGTGTGTGTGTGTAAACGAAGGGGAGCTGTGAAGGCACAGCATACGGTATATCGGGATCTGTAAGACCATCATATTATATACAGTCATGGCCAAAAATGTTGGCACCCTTCAATTTGTCAAGGAAAATGAAATATTTCTCTCAGAAAATTATTGAAATTACACGTTTTGTTTCACATTTTTATTTCCTTTGTTTGTATTGGAACCACATAAAAAACAGAGGAAAAAAGGCAAATTGGACATCATTTCACACAAAATCCCCAAAATGGGCCGGACAAAATTGCTGGCGTCCTCAACTTAATGTTTGGTTGCACACCCTTTGGAATAAATAATTGCACTCTGTTGTGTCCTATAACCATGAACAAGCTTCTTACACCTCTAAACTGGAATTTTGGATCAATGTTCTTTTGCAAACTGCTCCAGGTCTCCTGTTTTTGAAGGCTGCTTTCTCCCAACAGCAATTTTAAGATCTCTCCATAAGTATTCAAAAGTGAACTACTGAAAGAATGTCACTAGTAAGTCACTGTATTGTATATACCTGAACAGTAATCACTTATATGGTTGGAAGGACTGGTATCTACTACTATACATTCACTGTGGGGGAAATATCGTTCTTTTTGATAGTATCATTTTTTATTTAAGAACAGTTTTTTATTATTATTATTATTATTATTATTATTTATTGTTATAGCGCCATTTATTCCATGGCGCTTTACAAGTGAGGAGGGGTATACATAATAAAAACAAGTACAATAATCTTGAACAATACAAGTCATAACTGGTACAGTAGGAGAGAGGACCCTGCCCGCGAAGGCTCACAATCTACAAGGGATGGGTGAGAATACAGTAGGTGAGGGTAGAGCTGGTCATGCAGCGGTTTGGTCGATCGGTGGTTACTGCAGGTTGTAGGCTTGTCGGAAGAGGTGGGTCTTCAGATTCTTTTTGAAGGTTTCGATGGTGGGCGAGAGTCTGATGTGTTGTGGTAGAGGGTTCCAGAGTAGGGGTGATACGCGAGAGAAATCTTGTATACGATTGTGGGAAGAGGAGATAAGAGGGGAGTAGAGAAGGAGATCTTGTGAGGATCGGAGGTTGCGTGTAGGAAAGTACCGGGAGATGAGGTCACAGATGTAAGGAGGAGACAGGTTGTGGATGGCTTTGTACATCATGGTTAGGGTTTTGTACTGGAGTCTCTGGGCAATGGGGAGCCAGTGAAGGGATTGACAGAGGGGAGAGGCCGGAGAATAGCGGGGGGACAGGTGGATTAGTCGGGCAGCAGAGTTTAGAATAGATTGGAGGGGTGCGAGAGTGTTTGAGGGGAGGCCACAGAGCAGGAGGTTGCAGTAGTCAAGGCAAGAGATGATGAGGGCATGGACTAGGGTTTTTGCAGATTCTTGGTTGAGGAATGAACGGATTCGTGCAATATTTTTGAGTTGAAGTCGGCAGGAAGTGGAAAGGGCTTGGATATGTGGTTTGAAGGAGAGATCAGCGTCAAGGATAACCCCGAGGCAGCGAGCTTGTGGGACTGGGGAGAGTGGGCAGCCATTTACTGTAATGGATAGGTTCGTTGGGGGGGTCACGTGAGATGGGGGAAAGATGATGAATTCTGTTTTGTCCATGTTAAGTTTCAGAAATCTAGCGGAGAAGAAGGATGAAATAGTGGACAGACATTGAGGGATTCTGGTTAGTAGGGAGGTGATATCTGGTCCAGAGATGTAGATCTGTGTGTCATCAGCATAGAGGTGATACTGAAAGCCATGAGATTCTATGAGCTGTACCAGGCCAAAGGTGTAAATGGAGAAGAGCAGGGGCCCAAGGACTGAACCTTGTGGGACTCCGACAGATAGGGGGCGAGGTGAGGAGGTGGAGTGTGAGTGGGACACGCTGAATGTCCGGTCTGTTAGGTATGATGAGATCCAGGATAGGGCCAAGTCTGTGATGCCAAGGGATGAGAGGGTCTGTAATAATAGGGAATGGTCCACTGTGTCAAAGGCAGCCGACAGGTCGAGGAGGAGGAGAACAGAGTAGTGTCGCTTGCTCTTGGCGGTTAAGAGGTCGTTGGTGACCTTGGTTAGGGCAGTTTCAGTGGAATGGTGTGACCGGAAGCCAGATTGTAAGCGGTCAAAGAGGGAGCAAGAAGAGAGATGGGAGGACAGTTCAAGGTAGACGTGTTGTTCCAGTAGTTTTGAGGCATAGGGGAGAAGTGATATAGGGCGATAGCTAGATACAGAGGATGGGTCAAGAGAGGGCTTTTTGAGGATAGGTGTGATGGAGGCATGTTTAAAGCTTGAGGGGAAAACACCAGTTGTTAGTGATAGGTTGAAGAGATGGGTTAGGGTTGGGATGAAGATTGTGGTGAGGTTTGGGATGAGGTGGGATGGGAGCGGGTCAAGTGCACAGGTGCACAGGTATTATTATTATTATTATACATTTTTATAGCGCCATTTATTCCATGGCGCTTTACATGTGAATACGGGGCAAATATAGACAAATACATTAAACATGAGCAAAAAACAAGGCACGCGGGTACATAAGGAGGGAGGACCCTGCCCGCGAGGGCTCACAGTCTGCAGGGGATGGGTGATGAATCACTAGGAGAGGGTAGGGCAGGTTGTGTGGCAGTTAAGTAAGTTCAGGATCACTGCAGGCTGTAGGCTTGTCAGAAGAGGTGAGTCTTCAGGTTCTTTTTGAAGGTTTCTATGGTAGGCGATAGTCTGATGTGTTGGGGTAGAGAGTTCCAGAGTATGGGGGAAGCACGAGAGAAGTCTTGGATGCGGTTTTGGGAAGAAGAGATGAGAGGGGAGTAGAGAAAGAGGTCTTGAGAGGATCGGAGGTTGCGTGTAGGTAGGTATTGGGAGACCATGTCACAGATGTATGGAGGAGACAGGTTGTGGATGGCTTTGTATGTCATTGTGAGGGTTTTGAACTGGAGTCTCTGGGCGATAGGAAGCCAGTGAAGGGCTTGACATAGGAGAGAGGCTGGGGAATAGTGGGGAGACAGGTAGATTAGTCAGGCAGCAGAGTGTAGGATGGATTGGAGTGGTGCCAGAGTGCTAGAGGGGAGTCCAGGGAGTAGGAGGTTGCGGTGTCGCGTTCAAGGAATGCGCAGATCCGGGAAATATTTTTGAGTTTGAGACGGCAGGAGGAGGCAAGAGCTTGGATATGTGGCTTGAAAAAGAGGGCAGAGTCGAGGATCAACCCGAGGCACCGCGCATGTGGGACTGGGGAAAGTGAGCAGCCATTGACATTGATGGATAGGTCTGGTGGAGTGGTAGAGTGAGATGGGGAAAGATGATGAATTCTGTTTTGTCCATGTTCAGTTGTAGAATACAAATGTAATCTAATACAAATGTAGAAGTTTAATATATTTAATATATATATATATATATATATATATATATAGTTTAATATATTTCAATAATTATTTAGTTAAAGGCAGTATTGGTCTTTGTACAGTGTGTGTTGTTATGTAGAGGTAGTGGACATATAATATTACAGTATGTGCTCTCTATATAATGGTAATGGATGTGGTCATTCTGTAACAGTATCAATTTTACTTAGTATAGTAGTAATTTTGATTATATTGGTCTTTCTATACTGTCTTTTAGAGACAGCAACAGTGGTATACAATAATTATGTTTGTAAATAGTCTTTTAAGCAGAAAAAGGAGGTCGTCATATGGGGAGACATACTTTGAGGCTTGGGTCCTTGATCTTTTAAATGGAACCTGTCACGTGAAAAAACACTATTAATCTACAGACTTGGAGTAAATCTGCAGGTTATTAGCGTTCTGAATCTGCCAGGTCCAGGCACTTTGACAACTACTGCAGAGAGGGAATGAACTTTATCCCTCATGGCAGTGTTTGAGTTTCAGTCATGGGGGGCACCGGTACTGGTTCTATCACCGCTCTTTAGAGAGAGTTGCGGCTGTTTCCACACCCCTATCCCTGAATGACAGTCGGCCTTAATGATGAGCAAGAGGAGTGGTTATAGCCGCCACTCTCTACATACAGAGCTGTGACTGAATCCGCGCCAGTGGGGGCTACCCCATGACTGAAATCCGTACACTGCCGTGAGAAATAACGATAATTTCCTCCCTTCAACGGAGTTCTAATTGTGGACAATGTGCAGGTTCAGAAGACCTTTAGCCTTCAGGATAACCCTATTCCTGCAGGCTAATGTAATTATTTCATGTGACAGGTTCGGAACACCTCTAGTGACTGGTATGAAAACAGCTTGGTTTTATGTAGAAATTAGCAAAAAAAAGCCATTATGTTCATTTAAACATATACATTTAAAGAGAACCTGACAGCTGATGCATACATGATTTCAGTCATGTCTGTATGTTTCTAAAAATGCTGCGTTTCAGAGAAAAACATACTTTAAAAAAGCTGGGGACCAAGCCATGCAGAAGACTTGTCGATAAGGCTGCTCCCCTTGAGTAAAAGGTTTCTTGGTGCACTCATGTACAGGGAGAGACCTGTGAGTCACTGGCAGCTGTTGGGGAGAAACCGCTGGGGACCCTTCTGTAGGATGCTAACAGGTGCATAGGATGCAGTGATGGATGGGAGGCAGAGCAAGGGTTAACAGGTTTATTTACAGGGGAAGTACTCCACGCAGGGAGGTAAGGATTAAACAGTATAAGTGGCAAACTGAAGTACAACAGTACAAATAACGACAATACAGTAGCAAGGGTTACAGGAAGTCCAAACACTGCAGCTCCTGCTGCGTACTCTATAGCGCCGGCAATGGCGGGCACAGTGTCCTTACTAATAGGGTTCAGCACACAACAATACCCCATCTTCTGGTGACAGTGGTCGGTCTCCGGTACCTTCCACTGCCCCTTGTCCATATACTGATGTGGCTAATAGAGGTATGGGCCACAGACCTGTGCGAGCCCAATGTGGCTCCTTAGCTGTCTCAAGTGGTGTGGTCGGATACCAAGGGTCAGGACAACTATTCTGTGTTTATTTAAGGGCGCAAACATCAGTTCTGTATGTGGTCTCTTTTTGGCAGCGCGTGTGCGGTACTCACGGTCACGTAGTGTACAGCACCTGGTTCTCTCTGGCAGTCACTGGGCACACACCGCACTTCCTGCTCTCCCGGGTCCCTGCTGTTGGTGGCAGGTGACACTGAACTGATTGGCGCTAATGCTCCCAGTCGGAGCACTCCTCTTTGTGGCTAATGCGACACCCAGCTCAGCTCTGCTCTGTGTGCACAGCTCTGCACACCTCTATTCTGCACAGCTCTGCTCTGCTCTATATGGCTCTGCTCTGCCTGGCTCTGCTCTGTATGGCTCTGCTCTGCCTGGCTCTCACTCTCCTGGTTGCGGCTGAACAGACTACACCCCTCAATGCAGCAACCCCCGTCCTTCAGGCCTACTGCAGCATTCACTGGAGGGGGAAGCAGAACACGCTCCTCACTGCTCTGTGCTGGCACCACACTGCTCTGCTTCATGTGCTTTTTTCCTCTTTTCTTCTGCCCCCCTCTCACAGCAGGAAGCCCCTCCTCTCCAGAGCTTTCCTCAGGCCACAGGGGGAGGTCCATCTCACTCAGACTTCCCCCCGGGAACAGTGGATACAGCCTCTCTAGTTCCGGACCAGGCATGCAGGTACCTGTGGTCCGGTCAACCTTCCTTCAATTCTTTCCAACTAGTGTCTCGTGAATGGGGTAGCAAGTATCACCTGCAAGCTCACTTTAAATAATGTCATTGATACTACTTTCCCTTTAATAATAGAATGAGAAACATGATGTGGTAGGAAGAAAAACACAAAAAATAAGTAGAACTGTTTGCTCAACTCGTCAAACTACAGTATAGAAAGCACAGAAGTTTTTTACATACACATTTACAGTATTTTCCTAAATATGTTAGCTCCAACTGTACTGTACAAAACTTCAATCTCTAAAAATAAAACATAATCTTTTTTTTCTTGAGAAAAGTAACACAATAAAATGTATTTTTTGTTCATCATATCGTACATCAGCATGTACAAAAAGGGAGCATAGTCAATACATTGACATTGCCCTCTGCTGCTGGTTCTGAACATAAGCCCTGCTGTGCTACCAAGCATTACTATTCAGGATCAGCATTAATAATACACATTCATTTCTTCCCTTCTCTGTGGGACATCTGTATAAAGTGGTCAGTCTCAATGGAAGGTATATCCTGTGGATGCATGAAATTAATCATTGCTGCTGGATATCAGAAAAGTCTATTAGGTATTAAAGATTGCTTGCAAAGAATTTGACATTTTTTCAAGAATTATTTTTACCTATAGACAATACTATTTCATTGTGTTTATCATATGGACTTTCCAGTTTTGTTACTGAAAATTCAATATAATGTGTATTACAGGGTATTATTAAATTACTAATAAAGTGGTAAAAATTAGTGAGCGGCTAAAACACCGGCAATAAGCTATCTGTAAGAAAAATCATATTGAGCTGTTATTGGGTACAGACATGATTAGGCTACTGTCTGCACTGGGTGCTAGGAAGGAAGTCTCCTAAGGTTGGATAAACGAGAACTCTTTCATAGATTACAAAGCGCACAGGAGTAGGCAGGTCTTAGACGCTGTGAGAATCAATCTAAGGAAGCAAAACGCCATAGAACGGCTTCCTGTGTACTGCGTGGGAAAAACAACCAAGTGCAAACTCAAGGCAACAATGAGACAATTAAAAATGATAAACAGGAAAATAGCATGAGATCACAAAATCAATAGTGTGAGCCTGCAACAAATGGATAGGGCTGGCTGAAGGAATTACACATAAGATGTGATCCAGCTCCGTACATGCTGCTAGTGGTAATTACTGCTCATTCCCATACTGCATAACTGTGCACTAAATGGTTGGGGCGCAGGATGCCAACAAGAACAGGAATTGTAGTCCGGTACTAATATAGTGAACAAGGTTATTTTTTACTTATAGCAAATGGGGTATAACACTGGGTAATTGGGTTAAAGGGAAATTGATGACATACAAATATAACAGGGATAATTAGCATATTGGGGATATCAAATAAACGCCGGCTGATCCCAGAATACCATGGCTAGTATTTATCGAATGTGTATTTGGCACAACTTATCATGGTGTCACAATGCTTAGTGCTTTTACATTGGACAGCAGAATGGTCCTATTAGTAATAATCCTGGATAGAGACATCCGATACACCTTACGTCCTAATCACAAATCTCCAATAAAAAGAACGCAGCTTATAAATGGCACGCTCATTTCTACCCGTGGCAAGAATACTGTTAGATATCTATTCTCCATACAAATGCTTGCTTATCTCCCACAAAAACAATAGGATTAGGTATATTATTATCCAACGTGGCAGACATTTCTTTCCTCCCTGCCATCAGTAAAGAGTCAGAACACCCCAATACAAAATAGTCTTCTGACTTTCTTCAAATGTTTATGTCCACTGTCCGTATGATATATTTCCTATTCAGCCAAATATTTTTTTTAATTTTACTTAGTGAAATTAATTCATAATGCTTTACAGACATCATAATCACTGTCCCTTTTGGGGCTCGCAATCCAAAACCATGTTACTATGTTTTCGGAGTGTGAGAGTAAACCAGTGCACCTGGAGGAAACCCACGCAAACACTGGGTGAACATGCAATTTTTTTTTTGTTGGCCTTGCGGGAATTTGAACCCAGGACTCCAGCTCAGCAAGGCTATAAAGTTAACCAATGTGTCATTGTGCTGCCCAAATTGAAATCTTTTTCAAAAGGAAAACCTTTCAATAATGCACACCTGAAACACACTGCTTCATTGTGTAGCATCATGGGAAAGTTTCAAGAAATCAGTCAAGATATCAGGAAGAGAATTGTGGACTTGCACAAGTCTGGCTCATCCTTGGGTACTATTTCAAGATATGTGACTGTGCCTTATTCATCAAGATGGGAATGCCCAGCCATCATGCTGCTCATGAAGGAGATGCATTCTGTGTCCCAGAGATGAACATGCTTTGGTCCGACATGTGCATATCAACCCAAGGACAAAATCAAAAGACCTTGTGAAGATGATGGCGAAAGCTGGTAAGATTGTGTCAATATCCACAATGAAACATTATTGTATCAACATGGGCTGAAAGGCCACTTTGCCAGGAAGAAGCTATGACTCCAAAAGAAACACAAAAAGATAAACTATTGTTTTCAAATGCACACAGGAACAAAGACCTTAATTTTTGGAGACATATCCTGTGGTCTGATGAACCTAAAATTGAACTTTTTGAGCATAATGACCATCTTTTCGTTTGGAGGAAAAAGGGAGAAGCTTGGAAGCCTAAGCACAGCATCTCAACTGTGAAACACGGATGTGGCAGCATCATGTTGTGTGGTTGTTTTGCTGCAGGAGGGACTAGTGCACTTCACAAAATAGATGTCATCATGAGAAAAGGAGATTGTGGCATTACTGAAGCAACAGCTCAAGACATCGGAATTTAAAGCTTGGGCGGAAATGGGTCTTCCAAATGGAAAATGATCCGAAGCATATTGCCAAAATGGTAGCAAAGTGGTTAAGGATAACAAAGTCAATGTTTTGGAGTGACCATCACAAAGCGCTGATCTCAATCCTACTGAACATTTATGGACAAAGCTGTAAAGGCAGGTGCGAGCTAGGCTGCCTATCATCCTGGATCAGTTACACCAGTTTTGTCAGGACAAATGAGCCCAAATTCCGACCAACTATTGTGAGAAGCTTGTGGAAGGATATGCCAAACGTTTGACACAAGTCATTCAGTTTAAGGGCAACGGTAGCAAATACTAATGAAATGTATATAAACTTTTGACTTTGCAGTAAGTAATAAAAATGCCGTGAAACATTCTCTCTCTCTCTCATTATATTGGCATTTCGCAAATATTAATAATTATGGTAATCCTAATTGACCTAAAACAGGAAAGGTTTATCTTGAAGTCATGTCAGATATTGAGAAAAACATGCACATTTGTCTTTTTATGTAGCGTAAGTAAACTTCTGGTTTCAACTGTATATTGATACCTTCAGTGAAAAAGAAAACAGTTTTATGTTTCTTCTTTAACCCTTTTACCCACCAAGGTAGTTTGCATATTCATGACCAGGCCAAATTTTACAATTCTGACCACTGCCATTTTATGAGGTAATAACTCTGGAATGCTTCCACACATCCCACTGTTTCTACGATTTTTTTCAAGACATATTGCACTTTATGATAGTGGAAATACTTATTTGATATGACTTGTGTTTATTTGTTTAAAAAAAAAAGAAATTTGGCAAAAAATTTAGCCATTTTAAATTTTTTAATCTTTATGCCATTAATTCAGAGAGTTATATAACATAAAATAGTTAATAAATAACAATTCTCTCATGTCGAATTTACATCAGCACAATTTTTCAAACATAATTTTTTTTGTTTTTGTGTTAAAAGTTGATGAGCGATTTCTCATTTTTCCAACAAGATTTACAAAACCATTTTTAAAGGGAACACATCACATTTGATGTGACTTTGAAAGACCCATTTGACAGAAAATACCCAAAAGTGACACCATCCTAAAAACTGCACCTCTCAGGGTGCTCAAAACCACATACAAGAAGCTTATTAACCTTTCAGGTGCTTCACTGGAATTTTTGGAATGTGGAAGGAAAAAAATCAACATTTACATTTTTGTCACAAAAAAATTACTTTAGGCTCGATTTTTCTTATTTTCACAAGGGTAAAAGGAAAAACAGGACTCCAAAATTTGTTGTTCAATTTCTCCTGAGTACGCTGATACCCCATTTGCTTGGAAAGGAAGGAGCACCATTTGACATTTTGAATGTAAAATGTTCTGGAATAATCAGCTGATGTTATGCTGTGTTTGGAGACCCCTGATGTGCCTAAACAGTGGAAAACCCCCACAAGTGACCCCATTTTGGAAACTAGTTCCTTCAGATAACTTATCTAGATGTGTGGTGAGCACCTGCAACCCACAGAAAAGCTATAACAACAGAACCCACCATAATAGACCCATTAACAAACTACACCTCTCAATTAATTCACATAGGGGTGCAGTGATCATATTGACACCACAGGTGGGTTGCCTTTGGGCAATGAAGAAAAAATAATTACATTTTTACTTCCAAAATTTTGCTTTAGCCCCAAATTTTACATTTTAACACTGGGATATTAGTAAAAATGGCACCAAATTTTGTCCCACATTTTTTGCTGAATGGAGAAATACCCCACATGTGGCTGTACAGCACTGCTTAGCCATGTGAAAAGACTCCAGAGGGATGGAGCACTATTGGCAAAGCAGTACTGTTATACAGGAGACATCCTGAAGCACAGAATTTTCTAGAATAGATTGCAGACATATGCAGAGCCCCTAAGTGCTAGAAGAGCAGAATTCCCCTTCAAGTTATTTTGGAAATTAGACCCCTTTGAGAATTTATCTACAGACATAGTGATGATTTTGACTCCATGGGTGTTTTCCAAGAAACAAGCTGCAGTGGATGTTGCTGTGTGAAAATTGAAAACTGCCATTGTGACCAGTATGTTGTAGTGACCAGTACACTGTAGTGCCCATACATTGTAGCCAGCTCATGCATCTGTAAGTTAAGCGGGCTCTCATCGCACTGCGCATGATCTAACTTTTTGGTGCCCAGTGACCCGGATTTCATCATAATGACATTGGGTCATCATGGCAACGATCGGGTCCCCGCAATGATGTCCAAAAGCAGAGGGGCTTTCTTCCTTCTGCATGCTCACTGAATGCTGCAATCACAGCTATTGCAGCAATTAGAGGGTTAAAGTATGGACACTGCTCCTGGCACTGAGAGCTGAGTGTCAGATGTCAGAATCTGTTGACACCTGGAGGTGATTAAGAGTGCACAGCCCTTGTGTGCAGGTGATCACCATGACTTATCCATAGTCCAAGGTCGTTAAGTACCAGTCAACCTGGACATATGGATGTGCAGTCCATATAACAAAGAAGAGATAGGCAGCACTCCCCAATCCTTAAAATGGTTTGTCCTTCATTCAATCACAGTATAAAACCTTCATGGCTTGGGGGGGTGAAGATATGAGTGTGCAGGCTCTGACGATGGCCGTTTTGTGCTGGTATAGCGTGTGCAGGCTCTGACCTGTAGAAGCGCTATACCAGCGCGAAACGGTCGTCGTCAGAGCCTGCACACTCCTATCTTCACACCCCCGAGCCATGAAGGTTTTATATTGTGATTGAACAAAGGACAAACCATTTTAAGGATCGGTGAGTGCTGCCTATCTCTTCTTTGTTATATGGACTGCATTTCAATGTTTTTTCAGAGTAGCACCCGAGATCCGGAGGCTAAGCTTCAATGAGTACACTGCGTGTCAGGTACTCCGATCCAGTGAAGTTGGCGGTGCTGTCTACTATTTATCTTTTGACAGACGCGGACATATGGATATGTCTAAGGTCGTAAGGGGTTAATCACCATTTGAAGTTTTCTGATAATTAGATTTCAGTGCACATGGGATGATTCTTCTCCTCCTTCACAGATTGGAGGCAGGCGGAGAGGTAGAGGAATCACAGACAGGGGGGAAAAGACTCATCCCATGTGCACCGAAATCTAATTAGCAGAACATTTCAAACAGTGATTAACTCCTTTACGACCTTGGACATATCCATATGTATAGGTCGACTGGTATTTACCGACCTTGGACTATGGATATGTCATTGCGATCGCCCACGCACAAGGGCTGTCCACGTTCGATCACCACCGGGTGTCAGTGATTAAAAAGCAACAAAGCGGATTTCTTCATCAAAGGTATCAATGTAATTTGAATTACAGCACCATTAAAGCCATGTCTTTACATTACATTACAAAATTGTGCTGACAGGTTCTCTTTAATAATACCAGTGCTAGGTACTACTGAATTACAATATTGGATCCATGTATCCCAATCAGAGCAACAACGGCTGGATTTTGTATATTCACAACCTTCATTTCTAATATTATTACACAATCTAAAATCTTGTCTTTGTAGAATTGATCTTACAGAGTATAAATATCCTATATGATTAACGTTAAAAGTAGACTGCAACCCCCATTTGGGCAGAAGAAAAAATTCTTATGCATTCAGTAGTATAAGTCTAACCTGGGCTGTCTCAGTGGGGGGGCGAAATATAGTATTTACTGATGATTATCTTTTTATTCCCACAGAAGTGCTGTGCACTCAGCTTTTCTATATAGACTAATGCAATTCTACGTAACCCAGCAGCATCCGTTTAGGCTACATTGATGCAGAAGGACATGCATTGCTTATATTATCTGCGCTCTCAGTCCTCATAAACTGTATCTCTGCAGATACAAATGTTCAGCAAACTGCAAACTCATGTCCTGTTCCTGAAAGTGTTAACAGGAATAATCTCCCGCATTTTATGTGAAGTAGTTATTTCATCAGGAGCTGAATATGCAATAATTTCTCATTGAGAAACAGTTTGTGCTGCAATCTGAGCAGAGAGCCTGGAGTGTAAGACTGACCTAAGCATCCCCAGGGAAGAATGTCTCTCCTACTGACTCACTGGGGATTAACAGGAGTAATGAATTATGGCCGATATATTTAGAGAAGCCTGACACAGAAAGATAAGATGAACGTGATAATGAACATACAGAAATCTTATCAGAAATGTTGATAAATTACCTTTCTCTGCGATAAAAGAATAACATGCAGACAAAACAAAGGGTTGAGAACACAAGGGTCATGTAACGCACCGAGAAATATGCTGCAGAATAGGTTCACATGACAGCTGGATTTTATTTATTCCGTTGCTTTGTTCTTTTTAATTTCTTTTTCCCTTTATTTGCTGTATACAAACCATACAAACCATATACAGAATCATATCGAAACTGTAAGTCTCCATTTCCCAACAAGTAGGCAACGTATTAGATAGTTAGGAGTCATACTTTGTCAGATATTGGTAATTAGCAGAAGTTTAAATGATTTTTCCTGTTTATTCCACTGAATCATTTTCACAATATTAACAGATTTTTTTATTTTTATTTTTATTTTTAAAGGGCGGTGGCATAACTTGAAGCTTGTGGGCTGTGATGCAAAAACTCTGACGGGGACTTCAATTATTACAAATCTTCAAGAGGAATGGTCTTTTATTTTTGTCTAAAGGGACCTTTTGGGGCCCCTAGGCTCCAGAGCATGGGTGCGATTGCAACCTCTGCACTTGTTATAGTTACACCCCTGTTAAAGGGGTTTTCCATGATGTAAATAATTGATGTATCAGTAGGATGGGTCAAATATATGAGACTGGTGGGAGTATATGGAACTCCCATCAATCATCTGGAATCTCCTTATCTTCCATTAAAGTGAATACGGTATTTTAGCTTATCTCCTATTTGATTGAATAGGAGGTAGGGTGCAGTGCCCTGCAGTGGCCACTAAACAATTTATGTGGCTGATGTTTTCCGTCACGTACATTGCTTATATGCGGCAAATTTCAGCTGATGGGTAGTGGTGGCGAGTATTGGGCTGATCTTATATTAATGACGTGTCCTATGATATATTTAGTACAAGACAGGCCTTTTAACTTCTCGTTTAAGGTGTGGTCACTTATAGGCTGTTCTGCTGCCTTTTACAGGTGTGAGTAGAAGTAGACTGTAGTGAGCAGGACTTCATGAAAAGTCATTAGCGCATATGGAAAATACTGCAGCTTTTGATGGCTGTAGCATTTTTTATATAGTCTGTAGTGTATTAGTCATATTTCTGGGCTTCTCTTCCATGAAAAATGCAAATATAACTTTTAAGCTCATGCAAATGGAATAAGATCCTTGCAGAGCACCCTAATGTGACATCTAACAGTCTGTATGAACTCAGGAATATAGGAAAGTACAGTAAGAACACTTACACTTCTAATGGCAGAAGCCATAATATTGGCCTGTGAATAGAACAAACTTGCAGTGCTTCATTTCCTGTTCACTTTTCAAGAGCTGGTTCTAATCCAAACTATATTTTCAGCGAAAGACCCTAAAGCCCCCATACATATTAAATGAATTGGCTGAGTCCCCCATATCGGTGGGATTGTCTAACAGTCTTGTGTATGGGAACCTCCTGACTCTCTCCAAACAGATGATGTTTGGGGACAGACGGATTTGGCACTTTGGGATTTGACTGCTCATCCTTCTGTTCTCCGGGAGAAAAGCCACCGCCAAAAGAGTCTGGCAGCAGCTCTTTCATAAAGGCCAAAGGAGCGCTCATTCCTGTGTATGAGAAACTTGTAACTTTTTTCATCTGATCTCTTATTCACTTGAATTTGTCTGATAGCTACCGTATCTAATGAGTATCGGAAAGAGGGGTAGGGGGGTAGGTGAAGGACAATTTAGTGGTCAGCCAATTAACCAGGATGTTATAAAAAGGAATAAGGAAGAAATCACGTGCTTCAAGTGATTTGTTACAACGACGCTCGTCTAGAGTGCGCAGAATGTTCTATTTTTTCACTGGCATATTTATAGCTAATCTATTACAAGCTTTTCAAATCCATCAATCTAGCCAGATTTTATTGAGTTAAGCCATTATCTTGCTACCAGTTAGAAATCATTACGCACATAAAATACTTTGATTTGCCATTGTTTTCATTGTGCTTCAGTCATTGGAATGTTTTATGCTATAAGATTCTGTGATTTACTCTCGGATTTAAATACAGTGGGGTTTTTTTTGTGGAAATAAATTGAATTGAGCACTAAATGACAGATGTTCCCGATGTGAAAAAGGCATATTTGTCTTTTTTATGGTACACACCAGCAGTTTGCAGCGGAAAGGCAAGTTATATAATGATTCAGATGGCGCTCCACAATACAGATTTCCCACTTTGAAAGCAGCTGCAAATGTACTGTAAGTATTATATACCGTATCTTTATCATATGCAGATAAAGGGGGTCACAGCGCTATTGCAGGACCATCAAATCAATCCAGATATTTGGATTTTCTTATCTGTCACCTAATCAGTAAAATATTGCCCCAGTTTTAATAATTTAATTAAACATATTTATTAAAGGGGATTTTTCAGTTAGAAGTATTTTTTTAAGCATTAATAAATGAAAGTTATTCTTGAGATCTACAACAATCATCTGCAGGAGGGAATAGAGGCCATTTTAGCTTTTTCCCAATACAGCGGCACCCGTCCTCCCACATGTAGGGAACAACAGCTTGATTAAAGGGAATGGGGTTGTGCTGCAATTTCAAGAGCTTTGTTAAATTAGGCCACGTTCACATTATCAGTATTTGGTCAGTATTTTACATCAGTATTTGTAAGCCAAAACCAGGAGAGCGTGATATATACAGAAGTGGTGACGTGTTTCTATTATACTTTTCTTCTATTTGTTCCACTCCTGATTTTTGGTTACAAATACTGATGTAAAATACTGACCAAATACTCAATGTGTGAACAGTACGTTCACACAGTTTTTTCCAATACAATAGAAGAACATGAGTAGGCTAAAAAGAAGTTAAGGTCAGAAGATACCTTAAAAAATGCTAGTATTTTTTCATTGCTTAATTCATGCAGAAAAACGTAAGAAAAACACTCCAAAAAAGCGCTTAAAATACAAATAAAACAGCTAAAAAAAGTTAGCTGAAAACATCCAAAAAAACACCAACAAATCACTTTAGAAGGCTATGTGCACACGTTGCGGATTTCCTGCCTATCCGCAGCATTTTTCTCCGCGCAGAAACGCTGCAAATGCGCAAGTGATTTACAGTACAATGTAAATCAATGAAAAAAAAAATGCTGTGCTAATGTTGTGGAAAATTCTGCGCGGAAACGCTGCGGATTGAAAGAAGGAGCATGTCACTTATTTGTGCGAATCTGCAGCGTTTTTTGTACCCATTCCATTATAAAAATCCGCAGGGGTAAAAGCTCATTAAATCCGCATAAAATCCACAGTAAATCCACAGTAAATCCGCACAAAATCCGCATAAAAAAATGCATCAAATCCGCACCTGCGTTTTCTGCCAAGAGATGCAAAATCCGAACTAAAAATTCCAGAGGCTAATCCACAACGTGTGCACATAGCCGAAAGCATTAGAAAAACAAAAATGGTTTAGGACAAAAAAAATAATAGTGTTTCCTATGTCAGTTTCTGCCTGCAAAAAACCTACCCTGAGGGTATGTGCACACATTGCAGATTCGTGTGAGGATTTTTCCGCTCAGATTCCGAAAAATCTTCAGGTAAAACGCCCTGCGTTTTACCTGCGGATTTACGGCGGTTTTTGTGCGGATTAACCAATTAAGGAACAGGTGTAAAACGCTGTGGAATTCGCACAAGGAATTGACATGCTGTGGAAAATAAATCGCAGCTTTTCCGAGCGTTTTTTTCCGCAGCATGTGCACTGCGGATTTGGTTTTCCATAGGTTTACATGGCACTGTACAATGCATGGAAAACTGCTGCGAATCCGCAGCCAAATCCGCAGCGTGTGCACAGACCCTAAAAGTAAAAACGTAGGCCATCAAGGGTTGCACCGAATACTTTTATTATTTACAACCTAATCCTTTCACCAACTTTTACATGTGGAACTGGACACAAGAAGTAATAGTGGGGGCAGATTGAAATAAAACTTTTTTTTTTTAACTTTCAGGAGGACACCTCTTTTCTTACACTGGACATTATTTGGCTATGTTGGTTTGTGAGGCAATGAGCTGAGGATGCCCTCTAGATTTTCTCTGTAAAGCCACATTCACACGGTCAGTATTTGTTCAGTATTTTACATCAGTATCTGTAAGCCAAAACCAGGAGTGGGTGATAAATGCAGAAGTGGTGCATATGTTTCTATTACACTTTTCTCTGATTGTTCCTCTCCTGATATTAGCTTATAAATACTGATATAAAATACTGACCAAATACTGATCATCTAAATATGGCCTAATAGTTCCTAGAAGAAAATATCTGACCAGTTACATCTTCTACCTCTCCTATCCTGTGAAACAAAAAAAATTACAGAATTGGATAATCAATTGGGCCAGTTAGGTCCTAATTAGCTGAATGCTATCCTCCTTGGTTTAAATAACATCTAAGCACATTGTGACAAGGTTTTTTAAAAAAAAAAAAATACATGTACTTACCACTAGATGGCAGCATGGCACAAAAAACCAAAAACATTGGGGAGAAGTTCTGATAATCATGGACCCCTTTGCAGAACTTAATTATTGTTCAAGTGCAAATGTATTAGTAAGTGTTCATTGTGCCCTGTGTGAATGAGCAAATTAACAAATGCACAATAAAAACATTAATTATTAACTTATTTATTCATAATAAAAGTGTGTACCCTTCCAGAATAGGAAAAAAAAGGTGTGTTACTACAGTTATGAATGTAAATAGCCTCTTCAGGAAGGAAGAGCATTTGAACTCCTGTGCCACCTATCTTATGTAGCAATCAAAAAAGTCAATATTGACCCTTTAACGAGCCTTGTCACATGACTTAGGATAAAAAGCCATGCAAGAAACTTCATTTGCCAACGTGTTTTGTAGAATTTGCCCCTCATCAGTGCAAATTGTAAGATCTGGTTTGGCTGAGTGAGAGGCCTGAGACCGGAGATCTAAAGGGGAACGTTTCTACTTGTGGAGACTTCCAAGCCAGTACTCACCAATTGCCGTATTCTCTGGTGTCCAGCATTGCTCCGGGAAAGATATATATCTTTGTACCGTATTAGCCAGTAGGTAGAAAAATATTTAGACCTGGGTAGTCTTGAAAGCTTGCAATTTGTTACCATCTTTTCAGTTAGCCATTAAAAGGTATCAACCACTGAGGACTCTCAATTCTATTATTCCAAAATTCCTCCGGTCATTTCCTGAGTCACGTGACTGAAGTTCCGGCTCTCTGGGTCACACTGTGCTCCATGTGTGACCCGGAAGTAATTTTTACATTGTAAGGCTAAAGGGCATCAGAACAAGGCTCCATAGACTTACCTTGTAAGAGTGACTTCTGGCTCACGCATGCATCCCAGTTTCAGTGAGCAAGTCGGAATAATCGTTACATGACCCAGAAGAGGACAGGAATGGCACTGAAAACTGGGAAGCTGGCGAGCTATGATTATATTAATACATCTACACTACAAATACATTCTTACAAGTTCAGTCTCTAACTGCCTGCAGTCGCTGGACTAGTACAGGACCACTGTCAATCAATAGAAAGGCATGGAGGGAGCATGCCCACAGAAGTGTATAAAATATCCTGATGTGTGCATGAAGAAAACAGAGAGGAAGAAAAGCAGCCATTCCATTAAACATTTTCTAGAATCACGAGATGTCTCAAAAGATTTTATCTGTAGAAATCTGTACAAGTGACTTATACTGATCACTAGAATAAAGGGAAGTTCAGAAATATTATGTGTCATGCCACTTTATCTGTGCCCTAGGAGAGCTTGTTGATTGAACTTTCCCAGTTAGGCCGGAGACACACTGGAACGAGATATGGCCGAGTCTCGCTGGTTAAAAGCAAGCTGTGGCACCGGCACTCCGGAGCGGAGCGTGCAGCTCCATGTATTACTATGCAGCTGCACGCTCCGCTCCGGAGTGCCGGTGCCACAGCTTGCTTTTAACCAGCGAGACTCGGCCGTATCTCGCACCAGTGTGTCTCCGGCCTTACTCAAATAGTCTTTATTGCTAGGTTTCCAAGGATGAACCATGCAGGTAAATGATTGCAGGTCCGCTATACGCAACCAGCCGGCAGTCGCTGAAGAAATGTTGTATGCACACAAAATGATTGTTAATAGTAGGGAACGATGTTTTTATGAAGGCCGGGGTCACACTTGCAACTGCAATGCGAGAAATTCACGCGAGTCTCTCACCTCAATACCCGGCATCGCCACCGGCACTCGGGACCGGAGCGAGCGGCTGCATGTATTTCTGTGCCAGGTATTGATGCAAGTTTCTCGCATTGCAGTTGCAAGTACGACCCCGGCCGAAGGCTTGTTTCCCGAATAATGGCTCGTCTAGATGAACAAAAAGCTCATCAATAGGCCTCCATCAAAAGCACCTGCAGACAAGTCAAATGTTAGAAGATGTATATATGTAAAATTCTAGGTCATGCCCATGTATGATCATTGAAATATTACTAAAGGGTCTAAAGTGTGAGAATGTCTTATGCTGAACACCAAAGTCTTCGTCTGTGAAGACAACTTTCTTAGTAGTAGCATTCATGTTGGTTATTATTTCTTGCAGTAAGGCAGAAATCCCCCATATTTTGGGGAGGTAACAATAAGGAAATATGTAGGGAAAAAATAAGTACATGTTCCCATCATCTCTTTTATCCATCCACTGTAAATTGTACATATGAAAGATTGAGTCACTTCAGTTCCTACTTCTTTATCGACTATTAGGGAATGATATAGGACAGGTATGAGGGATGTTTGTATAGAATACATTTCCTATTCTGGGTGGCTGTCACGTTTCTGATTAATGAGAATGCAGAATTGCTTAAAAGCTGCAGAAATGGAGATAGAGAACAAATACCTTAAATACAATACATTCACTCTGATAAAACAAAATGTATTTCTGATAGAACTGTTCTTAGAGAATTAACAATAGGAATTATCTTACTGTTGCGTGAGTTCACAGTATGCATGTAATTGAAATGATGGCACTTTTTTACGTTCTGAAAATTGAGCTCAATGTAGTGTCCTAATCTATGCCAGTCAATAAAGCCCCTTCCCCCAAAACAGTGATAGCCAGGACACATAGACCTTCCCCTCCTTTCCCTTGGCTTTTCTTATGCAGCCATGTCAGGCTATTCACATTATAATTACACTACTGACATACAATGGACACATCTATTTATTACCATTACACAATGACATTATTATATAACGATGGTGGTTATTGTTGAGTTTACAGCAGATTCCATTTCACAGTACAAAAATAAAATGTTCTCCAAACAGGAGAAGTGACAAATGCCAACATGGTGTTGTTAAACATCGGCATTACATAGCGTTAGAAAACTTGGGAGCAAAGCATTTCAGTGCTTTCAACAATGTGAACGATGAGCTGACAGCACGGCTTAATGCTGAAAACACTGAGGACATTTGCTGTTATGAGACGTCCCAGTCCTGAGAATGGAAAATCTTCTCTGACACCATTTTGTAGTTGTGAATGACTGAGGAAAAACAATAACAGAATTTCAGGCTGCGTTCATCACATGCAATTTGCCAGAGTTGTCACCATTTGAATGAGGGACAATTTGCTACCGGGCAGGTGCATGTAAAGCTGTCACCCTGAGTCGGCAGGGCAGCCTGCAGATCTGGGGGCAGCAGATACCTTATCTAGCCTCTGTAGACATGTTGGAGTTTCAGTGCTGATGTCTACTTGTAAAACCAAACTATCACTAACATCATAATTTCCAGAAACAGAGTCACTTAGATCTTGTTCATATTTGGCTTTTTGTCATTTTGCTTCTGTTCTGCATTGTTTTATTCTTGGTTACAGTACAATATTAATTAAACGATACATATATATATATATATATATATATATATCCTTCTTTCTAAAAGCCTCTAGATCAGTGTTCCCCAAACTCCAGTTCTCACGGCCCCCAACACATTCATGATCTCAGAATTTCCTCAGTGCTGCACAGGGGATGGAATTATTATTAAGGCATCAGAAATTCTCTAACCTGTGTAATACTAAGGAAATCCAGAAAACATGAAATGTTTGTGGGTGTGAGGACTAGAGTTTGGGAAACGTTGCTTCAGATGCTCTCTAAGGCTACGTTTCCACTATAAGCTTTTGGTGCATTTTTCATGCTTTGTATTCTTGCTGATTTAAAAATGCAGCATCTTACAGTTCCAGCAAAGTGGCTGGGATTTATATAACTTTATTTTTTTTTTTTTTAAATGACCCGTGGTGCGTGTTTCAAATCCGCAGCATGTCAATTTCTCTTGTGGTTACATTGAGTTTTATGTGAGGATTTTTCCCATAGACTTGTATTAGATGCGGAAAATCTGCAGGTAAAATACGCACATGTGTTTATAGTGGATGTCCATGACGAAAACACATCAAAAATGCATGTAATCCACACCTAAGTATATCAATAAGGTTTTGTCAAAGCCAAATACCAGGAAGTATCAAAAACAAAGTAGCTTTATTTAAAGTATGACATACCAACAAAAGATAAAAATGCATAAAAAACACTATAAAAACGCATGTAAAAAAAACACACAAAGCAGAATGATTAAAGGCAAGTAACCTAATTTAAAAAAGGCTAAGTGCACACATTGAGTATTTGGTGATTTTTTTAACCTCAGTATCTGTAAGCCAAAACCAGGAGTGGGTGATAAATGCAGAAGTGGTGACATGTTTCTATTATACTTTTCCTCTGAATGTTCCACTCCTGGTTTTGGCTTTCAAACACTGAGGTAAAAACTGACCAAATACTGAACTGTACATGTGGCCTAATAGGAGCCGAAATTCTGTGATGTTCAAAAACTCACCAAAACCTCATTGGAATGTAGCCTTATGTTCTATGCATGTTTTCACCACAACAAAGTGGTTATGAATTTCAAACTTATTAAAGATGTGTGATTCGATCTGCAGAGGATCGAGTTCAAGTCAAATTTCCTGAAATTTGCGGTTTCATAAATTTTTTTTTAACTCTATGACATTCAATTTGCAGTGCGAAAATAAAAAAAAAAGTAAGAGTGGCTAATGTCTTTTTGCATGGCCACCTGGGCTTCCCTATAATGCTCTGCTACTATGACTTCCAGTGGATTATCGTACCGTTCTGTGGTGGTTAGTACCTTGGTCATCACACACCAGGGATTCCCAGCAGAACACAGTAGTATCATTTTTCTTCTGTAGAGTGTAAGCTCTTATAGTTAGCAGGATCCTCTCTATCCTGTAGGGCTGGAGTGGGGTACCTTTTTTCTACCAAGGGCCATTTGGATATATATACTAGCCTTCGGAGGCTGTACAAATTGCATTCCAATTCTGCCAAATAGTATGTCCTGACGCTGGCACTGGTGTCAGGACGTAATCCTTCATTGCACACACTTCAACATTTAGCAGTGAATAGTGATGAGCAAGCATACTCGGTGCTTGGGTGATCTCCGAGTATTTGTAGTGCTCGGAGATTTAGTTTTAATTGCCTGAGCTGCATGATTTATGGCTGCTGGACAGCCTGAATACATGTGGGGGTTGCCAGGTTGCTAGGGAATCTTCACATATATTCAGCCTGTCTAGCAGACGTAAATCATGCAGCTGCATGGACAAAAACTAAATGTCTGAGCACTAACAAATACTCGGAGACCACCCGAGCGTGCTCGGAAAAATCCAAGCAACGAGTATATTCACTTATCACTAGTAGTGAACACTGCATGCACGTGCTCACAGAGCAAGAAAAAATTAAAGGTCCGGCGACTGTCAAAATACATCTGCCGGCCCAAGCACTGGGGTCCCCCGGAATCTCCCCGGGGTCAGTAAAAAGTCATCAAAGGTCATAAACTGCCTGCGGGCCTGATGTTCCCCACCCTTGCTGTAGAGTGTAAGTTCTTATGGTCAGTGGAGTCCTCTATCTCTCACCTGTAAAGTGTAAGCTCTTATGGTCAGAGGAATCCTCTCTCTCTCTCTGTTTTGTTGAGTGTAAACTCTTATGGACGGCTGGGTTGTTTCTCGCTTTCCTGTAGTGTGTAGGCTTTTATGGTCAGCGGGGTCTTCTCTCTTCTGCAGAGTGTAAGCTCTTTTGGTCAGAAGGTTCTCTCTCTCTTCTGTACAGTGTAAGCTGTTTTGATTAGCGCAGTTTGGGAAAAATCCTATGAAGCCGGCGAATTCAAATTTAAAAAGATCTGTTCATGTTTAAATTTTACCCCAAATCCTCACTAAAAATTTTAATTTGCCCATAAGTTAAATTTTAGGACTTAAGTAGTGATAATCGTATAAGTGTACTGACATTCTCGACAGAGGCAAATGGTAAATATTTTCTTTTTTTTGTTTAATGAAGTAAAAAAAATATATATTTTTTTTCCATCATTGTTATCCTTACTGATAAAGCAAATAAAGTATCAGTGACATGGAATAACGGTCTTATTAAATTAATTCCGTTCATGAACACAGAGTTCAGGGACAGCCGTGACCATGTGACTGGCATCACTGTGCATCTAATTGATATGATGGAATGTGTGTGAATAAACACTGACCGTCATTCAACCATTGTCATCAGGCTCAGTAATTATTGGCAGAGAACATTACTGTGCGACTATCAAGGTCAATTTATGTTGCAAGATTGTTATGAACAAGCTCGTTCGTCGGGTGAAATGATCTTTTGTGCTGCACAAAAGATCATCATTCTCGGCAGTGCTTCGTCTGATATAAACTTGCTCTGCTGAGAACAATGACTGCCTATTGGGATCGATTTCATATTGTACAATGCACATCACACATGTCTTCCTGCATAAATAAGCAAACAAATAAATGCCGATCAGCAAACAGATTACTGATTAACGTTTTTTTAGTGCTTATCAATAGGTTTACCTATACTTTTTGGAGAATCTACAGAAAAAAATAACATCAAAGTAATGAACAATTAAGTGAATTGCTTTGATATCAAAATTCATATTTTTTCTAATTTCCTCCTTTACAAGCTACATTGTCAGACTAAGGTTCCCAGGGCCTATGAAGTGAAATCATTCTGTAGGCCCGCTCACCATTTATTTAGAACGTGTGAACCCCCTTCTTATTTTTATTCGAAACTTGGTTGCTCTTACTACACACACAGGATATATCAGTAATATCTTGTGGATTATTTGTGAATTCACCCGTGAGAAATACTCCCTGCATCGTCCAAGGTCACCTCCAAATGGGCTTGTCTTTTCCTACACCTTCGGGATATATAAGAGTATCACACCCTGCAACCACTGAAGGATGCAATATGATCTTAGAAACTGAGAAAATGTATTTTCAACCATTTTAGCCAAGAAAACTCTGAGTAAGGGCAATTTGATAGTCAATAAGCATTTTATCTACTGGATTGATTACTACTGTTGTGGAGGTATTTGTATTTCTCTTGGCAAATTGGCAAATATTAAAAACTGTAAATCTGTAAAAAGCACACGTATGCCAATAATACAAAATAATCTAACTGTATATATATACAAATAAAAGTTTTTCCAAATGGCAATAAACTCCTCCCTCTGCTCTGTGTTCTGGAGGCAATGACAGCTATTTTCAGGCAGCAGTAATCCGAAATTAAAACATACGTCAAACAGACAGCAACGTATTTGAGGCAACGAGAAGCATTTTACTTATTTAAATGCACCGAGCTTCTATTTTGCTCTTTTTACTTGTCGGAGCATATTAAGTGCTGCGCCTTCCTGATGTTATCCGCATAATATACCAGTGAAGCTGCGGAATTCACAACCTGGAAAACATGTAAAAGCAATGTCACAACTCCAGGTCAACTGCTTAACATAAGTTTTTTATCTGCAGTGCGAGGAAGTGACAAAGGGAGCGAGTGCGTCGTGCCCTTCCCAGCAGGTTCTGAGTCTGACAGCCGCTCATATGAACTCTTTTCTACAGATTGGAAGCACTAGTTGTCATTTACTTCACAGGACCTGGCAGGGGAGGATAGAGCTGTCACTTTCTCCCACCGTGCAGTAATTTTAACTGCTGATCTTTCCACTCACTGTCACACCTGAGATTAAGGCGCTAGGAGGGAGACTGCCAGACACATATGGGAGTTGGATTCTACAGGCGAGAGGGAACTTGCTGTGATAAATGAATACGAAGCTAAGGCACACACAATGTAGGGTTCTTAGTTCAATATGACTCTATGTCACGTACATGGACCGACTTGAGAGAATAAACTTTTATATAGCGACACTATACTTTAAGTAAGCGCATGCTGCAATTTTAGATGAGAAATAAACTAGCAGAGGGACCGTCACGTATTTCATCGAGCACAAATATATCCAGGGATACATGTCAAGAGATTATGTAATGATGTAAATCACATTTCCACATTAGATGAATGGTATGTATCGTAATGGTATGTGCACACGTTGCGGATTCATGTGCGGATTTTTCCGCGCAGAATCTGAAAAATCCGCAGGTAAAACACCCTGCGTTTTACCTGCGGATTTCCTGCGGATTTACCTCTGATTTACTGCATTTTTTGTGCGGATTTCACCTGCGTTTTCACACCTGCGGATTCCAGTTATGGAACAGGTGTAAAATGCTGCGGAATCCACACAAAGAATTGACATGCTGCGGAAAATAAACCGCAGCGTTTTCGCGCAGAATTTTCCGCAGCATGGGCATTGCGGATTTGGTTTT
This sequence comes from Ranitomeya variabilis, assembly GCF_051348905.1. Classification (NCBI taxonomy): domain Eukaryota; kingdom Metazoa; phylum Chordata; class Amphibia; order Anura; family Dendrobatidae; genus Ranitomeya; species Ranitomeya variabilis. Next base: position 529,034,622 of record NC_135234.1, read on the forward strand.
CCATAGGTTTACATAGTACTGTACACCTGCATACATATTAGTCCTTATAACCTAAGCTCCATACTATAGGTCACACTCCGTATGAAACTATGTATACTCACAAAGCCAAAACAAATTAATGGCATAAGGAATATAAGAAAAATCAATATTTTATTCACAAGAAAAATCCATATAAAATCATGTCAATACATATAGGTACCTCAAAATAGAACTTGAAATAACTAGGGACCATGAAGATATACATATAATCAATATAATACCTGTAGCGTGCCCAAGCTGCCGTAACATCCCACCCCGACACGTGTTTCGCCTGTTCTTTTTCCAAGGGCGCCCTCGGAAGAAGAACAGGTGAAACACGCCTCATGGTGGGACGTTTTGGCAGCTTGGGCACGCTACAGGTGTTATATTGAATACATGTATATCTTCATGGTCCCTAGTTATTTCAAACCTCGCAGATGGTCATGATCAGCATTTTCTTTATGAGCCACTGATACAAAAGTTGCAATATTGGCAACTTTGGTTGTTTACAAATTACATTGGAGATTTATAGTGCTTGGATCATTGACGATTTTAGATCAAGCTGCAGTTATTGTCATGGGTGCCATGTAGCATTTATTGTATTTACTGTGACTGTTTTTGTGCCCAATTCTGTTGTTTCTTTCTAGTTCATTTTTGAGGTACCTATATGTATTGACATGATTTTATATGGATTTTTCTTGTGAATAAAATTATTGATTTTTCTTACATTCCTTGTGCCATTAATTTGTTTTGGCTTTGTGAGCATATATAGTACTGTACACCGAATGGAAAACAGCTGCAAATCCACAGCGTTAAATCCCCTAAGGATACACAGCCAAATCCGCAATTTGTGCACAGACCCTAAAGCCCCACTCCAGGTTTTCTTTTTATATTTTACCGTTAGAGTGGTGTTTCTAATCTATGGTCCCTGACCCTACTCTTATACTTATGCAGCAAAAGAGGAAAGAGTGGCACTCACTGTCCTTAAAATTCACTTTATTTCGGCTATTTTAAAACATCCAGGCCAGGAGAGTAGTCAGTGGAACAAAGAGCTGAACCACCCAGCTGTCCATAAGAGTTTACACTCTTGCGGATCACTTTTTCTTTGTCTGGAATTTCTACTCTTATACTTATCTAAATCTTTTATCACCGTGGCTTCCATTAGTCTCCAACAGTTTGAGGCGGGCCGGATTGCTCCTGTGTTTCATGAAGCGAGTTGGAGGTCACAACTCAATATAAGTAAACTTGCATTGAACGTTTGTGCTATAACTTCTGACTTCCAGCCAGTCTGAAATTGCGGTCACAAAATGTCACCCTTGGACCAGAACGGTGCCGAAAAAAGTGAAGGCGCTGGAGAATTACTATAAGACCGTTTGCAGGGGCCTTACATAAAAGACACCACTCCAGTGCTGAAAAAAAATGCTGGAGTGATGCTTTAAAGAATGGATACATACAATGATATTCAACAGGTTATCCATAGCTGTCCGCTTCTACCTTTGTTCGCCTAATGCAGACCTAACACTTTTTTCATACTGACCTTACATTACCTCATTGACCTTTTACTCCCTTGAACTTCAAAATTCCAAACCAACGGGTGATTCCTGAATAAAATGACCTTTGGGACTATTTTTTGTAAATGCTAAAACTGTAGGGCTTCAGGAAGGAATTAACCTGCACAAGACGAATAGAACAAGATTTAGTTATTTGGGTTGATACATCACTTCATTATAAGGTTCTTTTAGTAAAGAAAATGCCAGCTAAAGCCAGCACTACACAGAGAACGTTACTATAATAGTTGATAAAGTATATTTAGATATCAATTATCACACTTTTTCTGCCATTAACATCAGTACAGGAATTTCACCTCATGTACCTTTTGGCACTAAGGCCCTGATTCATTAAGACTGGCATTTCATATGCCAGTCTTAGTGATTGGAGGGCAGGAATACGACACACCTAATTCATTAAGAGTTGCACGCTACTTAATGAATCAGGCACATTTATCAATGGCATGCATCTCCGTGTACCTTCCCAGAAATGTTACTCTAGTTAGAGATTGTAATAACATTTCTGTTGTAAGGGACGCCGCCATTTTCAATGAATTTATTGGGAAGGCATTGCTAGGTTGGGTTATGACCCGGCTCCTCCCCAGCTCCATCCTTTTTTGAGAGAGCTGCTCTCTTTATTCCTACATAAACACCATAATAATTCGGGGCCTATATGCCTTAAGTCTAATGTTCCCCTATTTATTATTGTCACACTTAAAAAAAATATAATCTTATATAATAAAGTACACAATGTTAACATAAATTGCAGCCTATTGCTAGGTGTAGAATGAGTTTGCTAAGAATCCATCAGTGAGCCAGTCCTGACAATTTGTAAGCCTTTAGTTCATCTTTTATTGTGAGCTTTTTTGCTAATTTATGATCACATAAAAATTCAGCTTAGCAATAGAGTATGCTCACAAGACAATTGGGCTGATTATGCTATGACACTCTGCTCAAACTGTCAGAGTTTGAGCTGACTGTCTTCTTACTGTGATCCGATTCTCTCACAGAATCTCAGCACAGGAAAAGATGGAGAATTTAATTTCTCCATCTTCTCCATTATCTCTGTGCGCATACATTGGGCTGTACTCAGATGACATCCTAGTGCAGTCTAATGCTTCACACGCACCCACAGACTTGACAAAAAAAGATCTGCACTGCCACATAATATAACATTATATAGAGTGCTTTTGGATGCTATGACAATCCCTTCTTAAACTAAGTTTTTGGCCCCGATAAAATAATAAAGCCTAAACTCATATCTCGTCCTGGCTCCGTTCCAGTAGTGTCAGCACTCGCAATCCCGAGGCTATGATGCAGTGTAATGACACAAGATGCCTGGCGCCCAATATGTGCTGGCATTACTGTTTCTGTCTTTGGACAAACTGAACATGAAGAGGAAGTCCAGGATGAGCTGCAGCCTGAACTTCCTCTTCATGTTCAGTTTGTCCGAAGGTGGAGACAGTGACACCAGAACTGATTGGGTCCAGCGTCTCGTGTCACAACACCATATCACAGCCCTGTGGAGAATGAGTGCCGACATTGTGGGAATGTTGCTGGCATGGGAAGTGAGTATAGGCTTCATTATTTTATCAGGGCCAAACCAAACAAAATTTAGATTAAGAAGGGATTGTCCAAGTAGTGGACAACCCATTTAATGTGGTCTATAGCCATAAATCAGCTGAAAGGAGCTCGCTAAAAGAAGGAAAAAAATTACAAACTCAGAGAGTGTACAGTAAGGATACAGACATGTTGCCCACATTTCCCTCCTGAAGAAAAAAGTTTTTTCATGCTATGTGGTGTAATGTGAATAGTATTATACGTTAATGATCTGTGTAATTTGACCATAGGGGTAGTTAGCGTTAATATTTTGGACTAGTCCAAGGCGGAAAGGGAGGAGTTACAGGAAAAATGATGATTTGCTGCCAGAGAGTCAGATAGTCAGAAGTGCGCAGTAAATGGACATAAAGGTCCAAGGTGAGCAGCGCCGCATGGTGGGGTGACCCTAAGTGAGAGGAGATCGATAGAAGGGATAATGACATCCGGATTACAAGTGGCTAAGAGACAAAGTGGCCTTCTGGAAATCGGTACTAGGAGAGGATGCCCAGCCAAGAGACCCCAAGCTTGCATACCTGGAAGATAATGGGCCTAAACAGGACTGAGTTGTGGGACAAGTGTCCCAGGTGAGAGTTCCAGTGCGTCAGCATTACGAGCTATACTGACACCTTAGAGGGAAGAGAGGAGGCAGACCCAAAGTACAAGTAAAATATACTTGTTAATCAGGACTGTGGTGTTAAAGCTGAGTTGTGGGGAAGTAGGTGGAAAGAGTGGACATAGAGAACCCTCGAAAAAATTACTACCAAGGCAGTAAACTGTGAGGAAAATGCTACCAGTTGTAAAGGAAACATTCACACTTTGTACCCACTATCCCTTGTACCTTTATCAAGTTGCCTTTCAGTAAATAGTTTATTTTTGCATGGTGGTTACTAGAGATGGGCGAAGCCAAACAGTAAAGTTTGGGGTCTGGACCAAACACCTACTGTATGAGCACGGACACCGAACATGGACCTAACCAAGAAGTCCATGTTACTGTTCAGGTTCAGCCGCCTGAACACCGGGTGCTTGTCGCGATATCATGTGCATGACAGTGCGGAAAACCCTGCTTCTAATAGGCAATAAAATCATTAACGCTGGTTAGACAGATGCGGTTCCCACACTGTCAAATGACAGCTGTGATCGGAGGTATAAAGTTTACCTCCAGTCACTGGAGTGGGCTGTTGGGACTACTGCTCCCATCAGACAACACCTACTTCCACGATTAACATTATCATCAGTCGGAGCTCTAAATAAACAATAAAAAAAAACGGTTTGGGTTCCCCTGTATTTTTAATAACCAGCCAGGCAAAACTGACAACTGAGAGCTGCAACCCTCAGCTGTCGGCATTAGCAAGGCTGGTTATCAAGAATAAAGGAGTCCCCATATTATTTTTTAACTACTTAAATAAATAATTTAAAAAACGGCGTGGAGTCCCCTTCATTTTTGACAACCAGCCTTTCTAAAGCAGACAGCTGTGGGCTGGTATTCTCAGGATGGTAAGTGGCCATGGAAATTAGCCCCTACAGCCTAAAAATAGCAGTCCGCAGCCAGCCCAGTAAAGACACATCTATTAGAGGCACTAATTCTTGCTCTTTGCCCAGCTCTTACCACTTGCCCTCTAGGGGTGGCAAGTGGGGTTCATATTTGAGGGGTTCATGTCACCTTTGGTATTTTCTGGTGACATCAAGCCCACGGAGTAGTAATGGAGAGAGGTCTATAAGACACCTATCCATTAGAAACCCCATAATTGTATTGTAAATAAAGGCACAGCCAGAATAAAGTCTTTTATTCAAAAATAACAAACACAGTTATATCTCATTTAAAACTGATTTCATTGAATCCCTCGTCTCCTGTAAGAAAACAAAATAAAAAACAACTATATCCCTCACCTGTCCAATATTCTGTCACATGCCATAATTTATGTCTGGGATAAATAGTTTTCAACCTGGATGGTGCCAAGATGCGACCATCCAGGCTGAAAGCCACTGATGAATGAGCTGCTGTGAGTGCAGCCTCAGTGACTAGCAGTGACCTCCCTCCAAGGAGGCTGTGTTCCCAGCAAGGCCCCTGAACTGCAGTGACCTCCCTCCAATGAGAGGTGAGTTCACTGCTGTTCACCAGGAGAATTTCACTGCGGTGAATTTGAACTGCGGTGAACTCACCTCTCACCGCAGCTGTGATCGGAGGTACAAAGTTTCCTGATTGGGTACACCTTGTCGTGGTGGAATGGTTTATGTGCCTTTTTGATCAAAATAATGTCACCTAAGCACCCTATGTTATTTACATTTACTAATACAATTTAATTATTTACTTACAGCAGGGTAATGATCATTGTTTTCATCTTACATTTTGTCTGTAATGGCCACAATGTGAATGTGCACCTACACATTGCACTTATACCAACAGGCATGCTGGCACATTTTTTTCAGTTTTGCTTTAGTTCTGAGCTGTTGGCACTACTAGACATCTTGTGATTTCAGAGAAGTAAGCATGATGTGCCTTTCATCTGCTACCTTGGCCAAAATCTACGTCTACATTCCTCAGTGTTTTCAATTTCTTAATGTTCCCAGTGTTCAAAAATGCAGGCAGACACTTATCCATCATGCAATTCCATTAGGGCAACATCTGATTGACTCCAAACTTATTCTGTAGAAGGACAATGCTGACAATGGCATTAAGACCTATTTTCAGCATAAAAAAAGAGCAAGGAGTCTTCGAACTAATGCACATACAATCGTGATCTTAATTTCATCGAGTCTGTGTGTGGAACTACATGAAGAGACAGAAGGATTTGTACAAGCAATATTCACAGAAGATCTGCGGTTTGTTATCCCAGATGTTTGGAGCAACGTCACTGCCAAATTCCCTCAAAAACTGCAAGCAAGTGTACCTAGAAGAACTAATGCTGTTTTGAAGGCAAAGGACTGCTTACATCAAATATTGATTTGATTTAGATTTTCCTTTTGTTTTTATCAGTTTGTATGATTGATATAATTGATAAAAAATAAACTGTTAACCTTTCTATTTTTTAAAGCATTTTTACTTTCCGGCATATTTCCATATATTCCTAAACTTTTTGCACAATACTGTTACTGTGTTTTATTGTGTTTTATATATTCCACATTTATTCTTTTTTTATGATTCATTGCTTTATTAATGGTTCTGAGAAGTTAGTCTGTTATTATGACTGTAAGAACTGCAAAGTGTTTCTAAGTCTTCAGCTTGACCCGAGCGGGTCTTGTGATCTGTGTATTAGAGTGGCCTATTTGAGTGATTTCCTCAGTCAGAGGGCACTGCAGTACGGGGAGATTTTACTGCAGAGATGTTCTAGCTTTTCCATGAGTATATCTGAAATCAGTTTTATAGAAAGGATTCTGAAGGGCATATTTGCTTCTGGTCATAAGTAAAATCACATTTAATGATTTTTGTCATTCAGCTGTCACTTTGTCTCTAAGTATCTAATCTTTGTCTTATCGTGAACGGTAGTTCAGGGTGAAGAGATCACCAAGACATTATAACTTTCAAATGTCAAGTTACTATGATTGTATAAAGCATTAAAATACATCTCAGTGAACCTTTCTAATAAAAAGTTGAACTGGCTGATGATACAATAATGTCACTGTGCAACATTACATATATTCTATACATCTTTAACTATACACATAGGAGAGGAAGCTACACAACGACACACCTTACTGATATATGTACGGCCGCATTAGATCAATCCTTGGCAGGAACATCTGGATTTTTATCACAATTGGAGATATTCAACACAAATTTCCCAGTAAAAAAAATTGCGATTCGAATGGCACAAATGCATAAAAATAGTTGTTTTTTTTACAATTTCAACAATCGACTTTGCTTATCTCTAGTCATAATTTTTCCCATGAACAAGATCAGTATTATTTTCAAACTCTTCTACCGTAGCAATTATTTGTACTTATAGAGAGCATTCAGTGCATGCACTATGAGGTATTCTTGTCACAACATGGTGGCTCAGTGGATACCACTGGGGCCTTGCAGCACTAGTGTCCTTGGTTCAAATCCCACTAAGGACAACATATGCACATACTGGTAGGGAACTCAGATTGTGAGCCCCGATAGATGTTAGAGAACAGCATATACAGATTTTTATTGTTACAACATCATAATATACATTTTATGTTCCTTATACATATAATGTTAAAAGGTATAATGTACAATATTTCTATATATAATTGTCTAAGGGGTACTTCCATCTGTTTGTCTGTAATGGAAATCCCGGGTCGCTGATTGGTCACGGCCGGCTGGCCGTGACCAATCAGCGACAGGTACAGTCCGGCTGCGAATTGGCCCCTCCCTACTTCCGTCCAGTCAGTGCCCCCTCCATACTCCCCTCCAGTCAGCGCCCACATAGCATTTTAGGACTGCATTACACCACAGCATAATGCGGTGTAATGCAGTCCGTTAACACTGCCATTAACCGTGTAAGTGTGCCCAACTTTTTACTATTGATGCTGCCTATGCAGCATCAATAGTAAAAACATATAATGTTAAAAATAATAAATAAAAAATACCATTATATTCTCACCTTCCGCCATCCGCGCCAGCCTTTCCCATTCCTCGTGACGCCCCAGTCCCTAGAATGTATTGCGGCAATGACCGGAGATGACATAGCGGTCTCGCAAGACAGCTACATCATCACGTGCTATTGCCGCAAGGCATTCCTGGGAACGGGGCATCGCGACGAGCATCGGTAAAGGCCTGGCCTGGATCAGGGGGCCGCCGGAAGGTGAGTATATAACTATTTTTTATTTTAATTCTTTTTTTAACAGGGATATGGTGCCCACATTGCTATATACTATGTGGGCTATGTTATATACTACGTGGGCTGTGTTATATACTGCGTGGGCTGTGTTATATACTGCATGGGCTGTGTTATATAGTACATCGCTGTGCTATATACTACGTGGGATGTGCTATATACTACGTGGCTATGCAATATACTATGTGGCTGTGTTATATACTACGTGGGCTGTGTTATATACTGCGTGGGTTGTGCTATATACTACGTGGCTGTACAATATAGTACGTGGGCTGTGCTATATACTACATACATATTCTGGAATACCCGATGTGTTAGAATCTTGCCACCATCTAGTGTATATATATATATATATATCTATCTACTGAACAAAAATATAAATGCAACACTTTTGTTATTGCTCAAATTATTCATGATCTGAACTCAGAGATCTAAGACTTTTTCTATGTACATAAATGACCTTTTTGTCTCAAATATTTCACACAAATTTATCTAAATCTGTGTTGATGAGCTATTCTCCTTTGTCGAAATAATCCACCCACCACACAGGTGTGGCATATCCAGATGCTGATTAGACATCATGATTATTTCACAGGTGTGCTTAGGGTGGCCACAATAAAAGGCCACTCTAAAAAGGGCAGTTTTATGGTATTGGGAGTGTTTGGGGGGGTGTCAGAAAACCAGTCAGTATCTGGTGTGACCATCATTTGCCCCAGGCAGTACAATACATCTTTTTCTCATAGAGTTGGGCAGTTTGTTGATTGTGGCCTGTGGAATGTTGGCCCACTCATCTTCCATGACTATGCTAAGTTCTTGCATGGCCAGCATACTCACTGAACATGTCACCCATTGAGCATATTTAGGATGCTCTATCTGCGCATACTGTACAACAGCGTGTTCAAGTTCTTTTCAATATCCAGTAACTTAGCATTAAAAGGAGTGGGCCAACATTTCACAGGCCACAATCAAGCACTGGATCAACTCTGTGCCAAAGAGATGCATTGCACTGCGAGAGGCAAATAGTGGTCACACTACTACAGACTGGTTTTCTGACTTCCCTGGACCTCTCCAATACTGTAAAACTGCACATTTTTGAGTGGTCTTTTACTGTGGCCAGCCTACGGCACACCTGTGCAGTAATCATGCTGTCTAATCAGCACCTTGACATGCCAAACCCATGAAGAGCATGGATTATCTCGGCGAAGGAGAAGCGCTCACTAACATAGTTTTTGAAAAATTTGTGAACAATATTTGAGAGAATAAGGCATTTTGTGTACATAGAAAAAGACTTAGATCTTTCAAGTTCAGCTCATGAACAATGGGAGCAAAAACAAAAAAGTGTTTATGCATCATGTATGCATGTTTATGGTATATGATGGCATGTATTGGTACATTACGGCGTTATGTTCCGTTCAATTCCTCGGTGAAAGTGCCAAATGAAAAGTTTGCATTTTGTGTGGGCAAAGCCTTATAAAAAGCAGAATTTTGTACATATATTTGTATATATTTATCAACATATTTTATACACACATGTTTATGAAGAGCCAATATCAGAGCTGTAGTGAGACTTTCCTTCACTCAGGGCAGAGGCTCAGTTCTCTGCCCTAGATACATTTCTAAATACATCTGCCAGGTAAAAGTGGCTAGCTGGCACCAAGCACCTGAGATACATGCCGCAGTATCCCCCTGCCAGCTATGTCTCTCGTTAAAAGATATAGTCCCATGCATATGGTAGCTATACATTGCGCTTGCTGTATACATGCTGGGCAGACCTGGTGATTGATGACATCCAGGTAACTCAACTTGTTTGCAGCAGTAAAGCTATATGCATAATTATTTTTATGTTAAGTGGTAGTAATGAGAATCTAGAATTGATTTATTACTTGGTTCACTTGAAGAATGCCTGGAACAAAGTACTTTCATTTGCATTGCATTTACATTAATAAGTTATTTTAAACATTCCCTATGAAGACGGCAAGCTTTTATATGGCTATAATAATGTAAAAGTTGTGTTAGGAGTTCCACTATTTGCCAAATGGGCAGCACTCCATCCTCTACCCTGTATCTAATTATTTGCTAATTAAGATAATTAAAATACACACTTTAACTCATGTGCAATTTAATGCCAGAATTCAATTGCAATTTAATGCCAAAAGTGAACTGGTGTTTACCTCAAGTACAGCAGACTATATTATTCATATGTTAATGCTCGTCTTACACAAAGACAAGAAACTTTAAGGGACGTTTTATGGAACTTTGTTCATAGAGTTTAATTGTTGTAAAATCCAAAGTTTTGTAATTCCTTATTATACTGCAGTATCCAGCATTCAGCATTTTCAGAATCTCTGCTTCCGGTAGGCATGCGCTCTGCTCTCAAAGCCCTCTGCTGTAGGTATACATCTTATATGCATTTTTTATTTATTTATTTTACTGTTATGATCCGGTGACCTTGGAGCCGCATGAGACTTTCTCAGGAGTAGGTGGAACCTGACTGACCGCAAACCCTAAACTGTCACCGCAACTAGAAGTAGCCGTGGGGTGTACCTATCACATCCTAGACACCTCGACACAGCCGGAGGACTAAATACCCCTATAGATGGAAATGGGAATTCTATCTTGCCTCAGAGCAGAATCCCAAAGGATAGGCAGCCCCCCACAAATATTGACTGTGAGTATTAGAGGAAAGACACACGCAGGCAGAAATCAGGATTTAGCAAAAGAGGCCACGCTAGCTAAATAGGAAAGGATAGGACAGAATATTAAGCGGTCAGTATTAAAACCCTAAAAATATCCACAGCAGATAATACAAAAATTCCACCATCTAACTAAAGACATGGAATGTATATCTGCATCTCCTGAGAATCCAACTTGACTGAAATATCCAAACAGTCTAAGCTGGACAAGAAAAAACATTGAATAGTACTGAATTGTAAAGCACACAGCATGTGTGCTGTAGAAACAAAACCAGACACTTATCTTTGCTGATTTGGCAGCAGGGCAGGAGGAACCAGAGAGAGATGCAAAACCTCCAAGAACAATGGACAACTGGCAAGGGCTAATGAATCCTGCACACCTAAATATCCCAGTCAGAGCTGCAATCAGCAGGGACACCTGCCCAGGATTGCAACCCAGGGACAACTGCATTACTACCAACAACCACCGGAGGGAACCCAAGAGCAGAATTCACAACATTTTACTCACTTATATAGCACCATCATATTCCACAGCACTTTACAGATATTATTGGCACTGTCCCCATTTGGGGCTCACAATTTATATTCCCTATCAGTATGATTTTGGAGTGTTGGAGGAAATCCGAGAACCCGGAGGAAACCCATGCAAACATGTGGAGAACATACAAACTCCTTGTAGATGTTGTCCTTGATGGGAATTGAACCCAGGACCCCAGCGCTGCAATGCAAAACTGAGCCACCATTCTGCCCATGCCTGTAACACAGTATTGGCACATAGTGGCATATGTTGATAAAAGACTCATATAATAAAGGAATGTATACCATGCAGCATAGATTTTTTTTTGAGAAGTGACTGAGTAAACAAAAGCACAGTCGATTGCTATGTTCTACGCTGTAAAAAAAGAGCTAAACCAACGCATATCAGCTTTTTAGTGAGCAAAAAGACACTAATTTGGAGGAATAGGGCTTATAGGTAACTGACGTAGCAACAGAATTTTTGAGAATCCTGAGGTCAAAGTTTGAAAATAGGAATAGACTGAAACTACGGGCCTTATTCATAAAATAATTTTAAAACCTCTTCAAATGTTGCAAAGGTTTTGCAGAATGCAAAAGGCACACAAAAACGCTGCAAGTGGTGGTAGTTTTAAGCCAGTCGTGACCAACTCAGCTAAAGTGGATAAGCCTAGCCGAGCAAGCATTGCGAATCCCACCTGTTTATTTCATAAAAATATATGCTACTGTGCCACTTGTCAGTTGTAAGCTGCACCCAATCCATTTGGTGGCATCTTTATTAATTAAGTTCACAATGCCAGTCTTAATGAATCACATCCTTTGTATTTTGCATAAAGCTTATCTTCTCTTTTGGAAAAATACAATCTTGAAAATGGTTAGCAATTGAATCACAAAGTGTATTACAAAGTTGCATATCTCTTACCATCCAGGTAGAAATGGTTCCTTAAACAACATAATATTGAATATTTATCCAAAAATCCCAAAAGAACAGGGAAGTTTTTATTTCTAGCTTTGTTCTAGCCATCTAACCATTGATTTGTAAAACCAGTTCAGAGCACACATCCTATATACAAACAATCATTGTACCAGAGTCCTACCAGGCAATAACTCTTCCACATGTGCCCTCTGACCCCAAGAAGGACGCAAGAACATCTATAGAACAGCTCATAACAGTATGTCAATGGACAGGATGCCTGCAATAAGAGTCATCTTTCTTCTATCTATCTATCTATCTATCTATCTATCTATCTATCTATCTATCTATCTAATTTCTCCATCATGCATCTAATACTCATCCTCTGCTTAGTTTTGTATACATCTATTTATCGACAATGTGCTTATCTTTATAGGAAAATACAGTCCCATCAGCTAGTGTCTATCAAGTTTAGTTGCTTTTTCCCTTTCCTGCATTATAACGAGCGGCTGGCTAGAGGCAGATTGTGTTATATTATGTACTTCCTAATGAAGCTTTATTTGGCAAGTGCCATGTACATCAGTGGTATTACAAGTGCTATGTGGTGGGCCCTTAGTATTGTACTTTATTTTCTCCCTGCATCATCAGTCATCAAATCGTTAGACTTATGGACAACTTCCAGGCATATAAAAACTTTACTAACTTTCAATTAACCATCAGATTTTGCTAGTCTATAATGGTATAAGTATTCGGAGCCATGAAAATGCTTGAGAAACATTGCACAACTAATTGTTTCTGTGAGACAGTAAAGCTAAGGAATTAAGGTGGTGATTGTGATTGGAACCAAGTGTGTGAAATCTACATGTTAGTGTTAAGCCTAATTAATATTTGGATACATTACATATTAGCGTGTATTGCCTCAGAAGGTATCAGGGCTATCTAAGCTACGCTGGTTATAAAGATTCAATCTGATGGCATGGCTGCTGACTGGGTGTACTCTGCTGGTAGTACGGAGTCACTCCTCTGGCATTGTTTACTGGAAGGCACTATTAATCCAAGGGCATTTTTTATAGTTTGTGACGTCAATCTGCTGGCGCAGTTGCTTATAGAGGGAACATCGTAGTTACCGTTTATTAGAAGAAATGTTCTAGCCCTTCTACTGACATAAGCAATAACAGGCAATTGTGCTTGGCATCACTGTGATGATGCTTAAAGATGCCTTTTAAGAGGTTTAATTTCCAATTCCATTTGAAATTCCAATTTAACAGGTTTGCATTATGGAAATTTGGGCAGGAAATTTGATTTGCATTAAAAAAAAACCTCATATCCATCTCTCTTCGGTCCTCCTTATACCTCTCCTGCCACTTTTCCTCATCAGATTCTCTGTGCTGTCACTATTCTCTTCTGTTCTTTTGAACTGCCCAGAAGACTGGTGGAAGTAGCGATGGTATGGTGAGTGATTTTTGCAACCGCCTCCTGGATTAAGAATCCAGAAAAATGGTGGCCAGATTTGAGTACTGTAAGTAGAATCACAAAAAAAATCATATTCTGGCAAATTCATATTTTTGAAGAAATTCATAGTGGATTCGAATTGGATAAATTGGTTTGTTCATCTTTAGCCATCAATATCACATATTTATGGTTTTAACTCCCTGCATCCCTTTGTTCAGACATTTCCGGGACATCAACAAACAAGTTAACGTGAGAGACCTTGCAGTACCTTTGCTACATCCGATGCACTCTGACTCCTTCAATTAGCTGATCTGTGAGGGTCCCAGGAGTCGGACCCCACCAATATGATATTATCCTATCCTAAGGATATATCATCAATTTAAAGTTCTGGAAAACTTCTTTAATACTGGACAGTTATGGGATGAGTATGCATCTCAAATACAGAGTGCCCATTCTGGAACATGATTAAATGTTTAAAACACACCAAAGGATCAAATTATATAAAAAGAAATAGTTTGGAAACTCCTCTACCTCTAGCAGACACACAAAATTTGCATCAAATTATCCTCCCAAGTAAAATAAATGCTTCTTGCTTTTTTCTTTGGAGCATGCTGTTTTGTAATGCTGCTGTAAATGTTCATTTAGATACAACATGCTGTACAATTACATTACAGCTGTTCCAATGGTCTTTGATGTGAACAATCTGTCTAACAAAGCTAAAATGTTTCCTCCTGTAGAAGATCTGTGACTTCTGCTGGCAAGGCTAATGGAGAAATCTTATGGTGCCAATACACATTAGCTCTGTCTAATGTAAAGAGTGCAAAACAGCAAACACTGGAGAGGGAATTACACACATCTAAAGTTTTGTAAAGAATGGTGCCTAGTGGATTGGACATGTTTGATATTTTTGGAGGCTTTTTGGAAGTTATGGACTTTAATCTCAAAACAGATTTGTTTGTACACTAACACTAACACAGTATATGAAGCTGGAGCAATGTCTTTTAACAGTAGACATATTAGTACATAGTGTTGATGGGGGTTTATTTTGTTCAGTCATCCTTAGAGGGAAAATATTACTAATTACAAATATTTCTGAAATAAGTATTCTAATTGTGTATTTTTCATTCTTTTTTGGATTACTTTTTTTACAACGTGATACAGTCATTTTGCTTGTACTCTTAAAACAGAAACCTAACAAAAGAAAATGACCATTGACTGAGGAAGTTATGTGGGCATGCTCTGTGGCATACGCATGTCCCCATGAAGAGGGAGCAGTAGCAGTTAATTTACCCCATCACTTAGTGAAGTGGCATAGTCTTATCTGCGCTCCATTAAGGGAAAGGAAAAATGGAAAAAATATTTGGGCACGTTCCATTAAGACTGGCGTTTTCTCCCCCAGTCTTAATGAAAAGAGTGCTGAATGAGATGCATTAAATTCATTAAGAGGTGCATGTCACTTATTCCATTAGGTACATCAAGTGGCATCCCCACTAGAAATGTTACTCCAGCACATTTCTGGCATAATTTATGCCACCAGAGTGGCGTTAATTTTGATGAACTGCTGGACGGGTTTCGCTACGTCCGTCATTCCCTAGGTCTACCTACTTTGAAAAAGCTGGCCGGGGCTGATGTAAAAACACCAACATATTTTCGCATCTTTGAGCAAAAATGTTGCAACATTTCAAGGTGTTTTTAGCCAGAATTCTTATGGTTAACACATTTTTTTAAATATAATGTTGACTTATACTATGATTTTTTTGGGGGTCATAAACAAATTATGTCTCCTCATATCATCTCTGACCTTTCTTTGTGTATACTTGTTATTTCAACTGTAGAAGAGAGAGGAGTGGTTGAAAGACATGACTCAGTGGTTAGCACAGTAGCCTTGCAGAACTTGGTGTCTGCATTCAAATCCCACCAAATACAACTTCTGCAAGGAGTTAATGTTCTTCTGATGTTGGCATGAGTTTCCTCCTGGTACTCTGATTTCCCCTCACACTCATAAGACATACTAGTAAGAATGTAGATTATGAGCTCCAGTGCGGACAGTGATGATGATGTCTATAAATCATTGTGGAATTAATTGTGCTAAATAACTATAGACTGCTCCGATGCAGCTTATCTTTGCAAACACATTTTTTTTTTTTTTTTTACTCACTTATATAGCACCATTATTTCTACAGCGCTTTACAGACATTATCGTCCCCATTGGGCTCACAATCTATATTCCCTAACAGTATGTCTTTGGAGTGTGGGTGGAAACTAGAGTACCTAGAGGAAACCCACGCAAACATGAGGAGAATATACAAACTCCTTGCAGATGTTGTCCTCGGTGGAGTTTGAATCTGGAACCCCAGCGCTGCAAGGCCGCAATGCTAACCACTGAGCCACCGTGCTACAATAGATTCTAATCATATAAGATTCAATTTGGACATTAGACTGTAAAGCTGAATATACACATTAGATAAGTATCTGATAAACTATTGTTTGGACCAAAGCTATCTCTCCACAGTCCCTCATAAACAGAATTGCACAGTCGAACACTCTTGTGTTCTCTACTACAGAGCCACTGCCAGAATGATCCTCGAGAAATAAAAGGATTGGGTGATTGAACTCCAACCGGCTGATCCTTATTTCCCCAATATCATCCGCCAACACCTCCCTATATATGAGATGATCAGGTTCAGGCAATTTCTACATTGTGTATTTGGGCTTTTAGAAGATTGAACACCAACAGCATCTGATAAACAGCTAAGCCCCATTCACGTGAACAGGCTGAGCTCCAGTACCAGGCACAGACTCACTAGTATGGATGTCCATCCCTGTGTCTGGGTAAACACTGAAGACCCATCTCACAGCTCCTTAGTTCAGCCCCCCACTAATCATACATTAAGGTCCCAACCTAATAATAGGAAAACTCCATTCTCGGTTAACAGTAATATGATTGAAAGTACAAACAAAATGGGAATCTACTCTGCTATAAGAATTTTACAACCTAATTGGTGTTTTCCTATTTGTAATGTGGGACTATATTGTTTTCATCTGAATATATCTTCCATTTTAATAGCTATGAATAAATATGAGGACTTAGTTGGCTTTTATTACATACTGCAGTTCTTTTTCTATCTTAGGGGGGTTAATGAGTACCAAATATTACCAGACTTTGATGAATACTGTCCATTATGTCAATAATTCACTGTCTAAATAAGGTAATTATGTGAGATGACCAGGGCAGAATGCATTTTAATTAACAAAGAGGATGATGAAGCATGATCTATATTGTGTATTGATACAAACTTTTACCAGTCATAGATTATACTAGTGTGTAGACATTTATTAAATCTCCTGTACTAGGGTGACTCTCACATAAGAAAAGCCAAGTATGTGAGATTTTCTCTAGCTTACAGCAGAAAATATTCAAGGAAATTATACCTTTACTACCTGGCCAAAAAAATTATAATTGCAAGCTGTTATCCTAGGAAAAGACATAGTGAGATGTACAACATCCATTAAGGAGCAGCACCGACAGTGATACTTTGGGCATCATAGTGTGCAACATTAAACTAAAGTGCACACCGCCGTGTCTCAGACTTTAATAGGCTTCCAAATGCATCTCCTGAGAGTTCTGGATTTAGGTTATTATACGCGAGCCTCTATGCTTAGTATACAGTTATCCTCATCCTAATAAACAAATATCAAAGGCGAATGGTTAAAGCAAAGATGTGCATTACATTTGTTTGGGATCCTCAAATTTCAGTAATCTGTCACAATAACCAGTTCATGACATGACCATTTCCCCCCCTTCCTTCCTAACCAGGCACATTTTCAGATTTAAATGTTCTTTTAGCAGTTTTAAAAATGTTCTCGTTCGGACATTCAAGCAGGGGTGTAACTACAACAGGTGCAGGGGTTGCCCTAAAAGTCCCTTTGGCCTATAGAAAAAGACTATTGCTATTAAAGATTTAAAATATTTGGGGGCCCTGTTGGAGCTTTCACATCTAGGCCCATGAGTTTCAAATTACGCCACTGCAATCCAGTAATATTTACCTTTTTTTGCGATACACAGGGCTTAATTTTTATGTCACTTCTATAGTCCTGTCTATTTATTTTTTAGTTTTACATATTAACCCCTTAGTGACAGAGCTAATTTGGTACTTAATGACCGAGCCAATTTTTACAATTCTGACCAGTGTCACTTTAAGAGGTTATAACTCTGGAACGCTTTATCGGATCCCACTGATTCTGAGACTGTTTTTTCGTGACATATTGTACTTCAAGTTACTGGTAACATTTCTTCGATATTACTTGCGATTATTTATGAAAAAAATGGAAATATGGCGAAAATTTTTAAAATTTTGCAATTTTCAAACTTTGTATTTTTATGCCCTTAAATCCGAGAGATATGTCACAAAAAATAGTTAATAAATAACATTTCCCACATGTCTACTTTACATTAGCACAATTTTGGAAACAATTTTTTTTTTTGTTAGGGAGTTATAAGGGTTAAAAGTTGACCAGCAATTTCTCATTTTTACAACACCATTTTTTTTTAGTTTTTAGGGACCACATCTCATTTGAAGTCATTTTGAGGGGTCTATATGATAGAAAATAACCAAGTGTGACACTATTCTAAAAACTGCACCCCTCAAGCTGCTCAAAACCACATTCAAGAAGTTTATTAACCCTTTACGTAGTTCACAGGAACTGAAACAATGTGGAAGAAAAAAATGAACATTTAACTTTTTTTTGCAAACATTTTACTTCAGAACCATTTTTTTTAATTTTCACAAGTGTAAAAACAGAAATTTAACCACAAATTTTGTTGTGCAATTTTTCCTGAGTACGCCGATACCCCATATGTGGAGGTAAACCACTGTTTGGGCGCACCACAGAGCTTGGAAGTGAAGGAGCACCGTTTGACTGTTTCAATGCAGAATTGGCTGGAATTGAGATCAGACGCCATGTCGCGTTTCGGGAGCCCCTAATGTGCCTAAACAGTGGAAACCCCCCACAAGTGATACCATTTTGGAAAATAGACCCCTTAAGGAACTTATCTAGATGTGTGGTGAGCACTTTGAACCCCCAAGTGCTTCACAGAAGTTTATAACGTAGAGCCGTGAAAATAAAAAATCGCATTTGTTTTCACAAAAATGATTTTTTCGCCCACAAATTCTTATTTTCACAAGGGTAACAGAAGAAATTAGACCACAATAGTTGTTGTGCAATTTCTCCTGAGTACGTCAATACCCCATATGTGGGGGTAAACCACTGTTTGGGCGCACCGCAGAGCTTGGAAGTGAAGGAGCACCGTTTGACTTTTTCAATGCAGAATTGGCTGGAATTGAGATCGGATGCCATGTCGCGTTTGGAGAGCCCCTGATGTGCCTAAACAGTGGAAACCCCCCACAAGTGATACCATTTTGGAAACTAGACCCCTTAAGGAACTTATCTAGATATTCGGTGAGCACTTTGAACCCCCAAGTGCTTCACAGAAGTTTATAACGTAAAGCCGTGAAAATAAAAAATCGCATTTTTTCTACAAAAATGATCTTTTTGCCCCCAAATTTTTATTTTCACAAGGGTAACAGGAGAAATTAGACCACAAAAGTTGTTGTGCAATTTCTCCTGAGTACGTCAATACCCCATATGTGGGGGTAAACTACTGTTTGGGCGCACCGCAGAGCTTGGAAGAGAAGGAGTGTCGTTTTACTTTTTCAATGTAGAATTGGCTGGAATTGAGATCGGACGCCATGTCACGTTTGGAGAGCCGCTGATGTGCCTAAACAGTGGAGACCCCCCACAAATGACACCATTTTGGAAACTAGACCCCTTAAGGAACTTATCTAGATGTGTGGTGAGCACTTTAAACCCCCAGGTGCTTCACAGAAGTTTATAACGTAGAACCGTGAAAATAAAAAAATCGCATTTTTTCTACAAAAATGATCTTTTTGCCTCCAAATTTTTATTTTACCAAGGGTAACAGGAGAAAATGGACACCAGAATTTGTTGTACAATTTGTCTTGAGTACGCCGACACCCCGTATGTGGGGGTAAACCACTGTTTGGGTGCATGGCTGAGCTCGGAAGCAAAGGAGCGCCATTTGACTTTTCAATGCAAAATTGACTGGAATTGAGATCGGACGCCATGTCGCGTTTGGAGAGCCCCTGATGTGCCTAAACAGTAGAAACCCCCCAAAAGTGACCCCATTTTGGAAACTAGACCCCCCATGGAACTTATCTAGATGTATAGTGAGAACTTTGAATGCCCAAGTGCATCAAGTTTATAATGCAGAGTCGTGAAAATAAAAAATATATTTTTTTTAACAATAAAGATTTTTTAGCCCCCAAGTTTTTATTTTCACAAGGGTAACAAGAGAAATTGGACCCCAAAACTTGTTGTCCAATTTGTCCTGAGTATGCTGGTACCCCATATGTGGGGGTAAACCACTGCTTGGGCGCACGGCAGAGCTCGGAAGGGAAGGAGCGCCATTTTGGAATGCAGACTTTGATAGAATTGTCTGCGGGCGTTATGTTGCGTTTGCAGACCCCTAATGTACCTAAACAGTAGAAACTCCCAACAAGTGACCCCATTTTGGAAAATAGACCCCCCAAGGAACTTATCTAGATATGTGGTGAGAACTTTGAATGCCCAAGTGCTTCACAGAAGTTTATAATGCATAGTAGTGAAAATAAAAAATATTTTTTTTTCCCACAAATATTTTTTTAGCCCCCAAATTTTTATTTTCACAAGGGTAACAAGAGAAATTGGACCCCAAAAGTTGTTGTCCAATTTGTCCTGAGTATGCTGGTACCCAATATGTGGGGGTAAACCACTGTTTGGGCGCACGGCAGAGCTCGGAAGAGAAGGAGCGCCATTTTGGAATTCAGACTTTGATAGAATTGTCTGTGGATGTTATGTTGCGTTTGCAGAGCCCCTGATGTACCTAAACAGTAGAAACCCCCCATAAGTGACCAAATTTTGGAAACTAGACCCCCTAAGGAACTTATCTAGATATGTGGTGAGAACTTTGAATGCCCAAGTGCTTCACAGAAATTTATAATGCATAGTAGTGAAAATAAAAAATATTTTTTTTTCCCACAAAAAAGATTTTTTTAGCCCCCAAATTTTTATTTTCACAAGGGTAACAAGAGAAATTGGACCCCAAAAGTTGTTGTCCAATTTGTCCTGAGTATGCTGGTACCCAATATGTGGGGGTAAACCACTGTTTGGGCGCACGGCAGAGCTCGGAAGAGAAGGAGCGCCATTTTGGAATTCAGACTTTGATAGAATTGTCTGTGGGTGTTATCTTGCGTTTGCAGAGCCTCTGATGTACCTAAACAGTAGAAACCCCCCACAAGTGACCAAATTTTGGAAACTAGACCCCCTAAGGAACTTATCTAGATATGTGGTGAGAACTTTGAATGCTCAAGTGCTTCACAGAAGTTTATAATGCAGAGTAGTGAAAATAAAAAAATATTTTTTTTCCCACAAAAAAGATTTTTAGCCCCCAAGTTTTTATTTTCACAAGGGTAACAGGAGAAATTGGACCCCAAAAGTTGTTGTCCAATTTATCCCGAGTACGCTGATGCCCCATATGTGGGGGTAAACCACTGTTTGGGCACACGGCAGAGCTCAGAAGGGAGGGAGCACCATTTGACTTTTTTAGCGCAAAATTGGCTGTCGTGTTTGGAGACCCCCCTGATGTACCTAAACAGTGGAAACCCCCAAATTATAACTCCAACCCTAACTCCAACACACCCCTAACCCTAATCTTAACCCGATCCATAATCCTAATCACAACCCTAACGATAATCACAACCCTAACCCCAAAACAGCCCTAATCTCAACCCTAACCATAACCCTAATCAAAACCCTAAATCCAACACACCCCTAACCCTAATCCCAAACGTAACCCTAATCCCAACCCTAATCCAAACCCTAATCCCAACTCTAACCCTAACTTTAGCCCCAACCCTAACCCTAACTTTAGCCCCAACCCTAACCATAACTTTAGCCCCGTCGTCACAAAAAAAGTTCAATGTAACCTTTTTTTTGTACGTCGCGTCCGCCATTTCCACGCATGCGTGGCCGTAACTCTGCCCCCTCCTCCCCAGGACATAGACTGGGCAGCGGATGCGTTGAAAAACTGCATCCGCTGCCCACGTTGTGCACAATTTTCACAACGTGCGTCGGTACGTCGGGCCGACGCATTGCGACCGCCCCGTACCGACGCAAGTGTGATAGAAGCCTAAGGCTACTTTCACACTAGCGTCGTACTCGGCCCATCGCAGTGTGCCGGGCCGACGTACCGATGCTAGCGTTGTAAGCGCCGCACAACGGGTGCAGCGGATGCTGTTTTTTCAACGCATCCGCTGCCCCATTGTGAGGGGAGGCGGGGGCGGAGTTCCGGCCGCGCATGCACGGTCGGAAATGGCGGACACGTCGCACAAAAAAGTTACATGTAGCTTTTTTTGTGCCGACGGTCCGCCAAAGCACGACGCATCCATCGCACGACGGATGCGACATGTGGCAATCCGTCGCAATGCGTCGCTAATGCAAGCCAATGGAGAAAAAACGCATCCTGCAAGCACTTTTGCAGGATGCGTTTTTTCTCCAACGCATTGCGACGGAAGCCAAAAAACGCTAGTGTGAAAGTAGCCTAACCCTAACCCTAGCCCTAACCCTAACCCTAAATTTAGCCCCAACCCTAACCCTAGCCCTAACCCTAGCCCTAACTCTAGCCCTAACCCTAACCCTAACCCTAACTCTAACCCTAACCCTAACCCTAACCCTAACTCTAACCCTAACCCTAACCCTAACCCTAATTTTAGCCCCAACTCTGCGCATGCGCCCGCCATAAGGAAAAAGCCGGCTGGCAGGAGAAGACAGAAGAGGACCCGGGGACACTGGGTGAGTATGTTAGGGTCCCCGAATCCCCCTATTTCTCTGTCCTCTGATGTGTGATCACATCAGAGGACAGAGAAATACAGATCGCTTTTTTTTTTTTTTTTGCGGTCGCCGGTAAACTGTTAATTACCGGCGATCGCAAAACAGGGGTCGGTGCAAACCGACCCCGATCATGTTCTTTGGGGTCTCGGCTACCCCCGGCAGCCGAGACCCCAAAGATCTTCCGGGTGCCGGGCGGCGGGCGTACTGCGCGTGCGCCCGCCATTTTTTCCCAGAAAAAAGATGGCGGCGCCCATGGGGACCCACGAGGAGCACCGGGGGAGGTAGGTAAGTATCGGGGGGCTATTGGGGGCCATCGGGGACCCTATTTCTCTGTCCTCCGATGTGCGATCACATCGGAGGACAGAGAAATTAAACGGCACATCGCGTTGTTTTTTTTTGTTGCGACCGCCGGTAAACGGTTAATTACTGGCGATCGCAACTCGGGGGTCGGTAAAAAACCCCCAAATCATGTTCTCTGGGGTCTTGGCTACCCTCGGCAACCGAGACCCCAGAGAAAATCCGACTCTGGGGGGCGCTATTCACTTTTTCCACAGCGCCGTTAATTAACGGCGCTGTGGTTTAACCCCTTAACGACCGCCGATACGCCTTTTAACGGCGGCCGCTAAGGGTACTTAAACCACAGCGCCGTTAATTAACGGCGCTGTGGAAAAAGTGAATAGCGCCCCCCAGAGTCGGATTTTCTCTGGGGTCTCGGTTGCCGAGGGTAGCCGAGACCCCAGAGAACATGATTCGGGGGGTTTTTACCGACCCCCGAGTTGCGATCGCCGGTAATTAACCGTTTACCGGCGGTCGCAACAAAAAAAAAAAAAACGCGATTTGCCGTTTAATTTCTCTGTCCTCCGATGTGATCGCACATCGGAGGACAGAGAAATGTGGTCCCCGATGGCCCCCAATAGCCCCCCAATACTTACCTACCTCCCCCGGTGCTCCTCGTGTCTCCCCATGGGCGCCGCCATCTTTTTTCCGGGAAAAAATGGCGGGCGCACGCGCAGTACGCCCGCCGCCCGGCACCCGGATGTTCTTTGGGGTCTCGGCTGCCGGGGGTAGCCGAGACCCCAAAGAACATGATCGGGGTCGATTTGCACCGACCCCTGCTTTGCGATCGCCGGTAATTAACAGTTTACCGGCGACCGCAAAAAAAAAAAAAAAAAAAAAAGCGATCAGTTATTTCTCTGTCCTCTGATGTGATCGCACATCAGAGGACAGAGAAATAGGGGGATTCGGGGACCCTATCATACTCACCCGGGGTCCCTGGGTCCTCTTCTGTCTTCTCCTGCCGGCCGGCTTTTTCATCATGGCGGGCGCATGCGCAGTGCGCCCGCCATCTGCTGCCATCTGCCGGCCGGCAGGAGAAGACAAGTTGGGGCTAAAATTAGGGTTAGGGTTAGGGTTAGGGTTAGAGTTAGAGTTAGGGTTAGGGTTAGAGTTAGGGTTAGGGTTGGGGCTAAATTTAGGGTTAGGGTTAGGGCTAGGGTTAGGCTACTTTCACACTAGCGTTTTTTGGCTTCCGTCGCAATGCGTCGTTGGAGAAAAAACGCATCCTGCAAAAGTGCTTGCAGGATGCGTTTTTTCTCCATTGGCTTGCATTAGCGACGCATTGCGACGGATTGCCACATGTCGCATCCGTCGTGCGACGGATGCGTCGTGCTTCGGCGGACCGTCGACACAAAAAAAACTACATGTAACTTTTTTGTGCAACGTGTCCCACATATTTCAGTGCCACGTGCCACGTATTTAAGTGACACGTGCCACGTATCAAAGTGCCACGTGCCACATATTTCAGTGCCACGTATCAAAGTGCCACGTGCCACGTATCAAAGTGCCACGTGCCACGTATCAAAGTGCCACGTGCCACGTATCAAAGTGCCACGTGCCACGTATCAAAGTGCCACGTGCCACATATTTCAGTGCCACGTGCCACGTATCAAAGTGCCACGTGCCACGTATCAAAGTGCCACATCTTTCAGTGCCACGTGCCACGTATTTAAGAGACACGTGCCACGTATCAAAGTGCCACGTGCCACATATTTCAGTGCCACGTGCCACGTATTTAAGTGCCACGTGCCACGTATCAAAGTGCCACGTGCCACACATTTCAGTGCCACGTATCAAAGTGCCACGTGCCACGTATCAAAGTGCCACGTGCCACGTATCAAAGTGCCACGTGCCACATATTTCAGTGCCACGTGCCACGTATCAAAGTGCCACGTGCCACGTATCAAAGTGCCACGTGCCACATCTTTCAGTTTCACGTGCCACGTATTTAAGAGACACGTGCCACGTATCAAAGTGCCACGTATCACGTATTTCAGTGCCACGTATTTAAGTGACACGTATCACGTATAAGTGCCACGTGTCACGTATTTAATTGCCACATATTTAAGTGCCACGTATCAAGATTTTCCATGGAGAACAGACACATCCAGAGATATGTCTGCTCTCCACGGCTGCAGCAACACACTGACAGGAGCCATAGTTCCTGTCGGTGTGTCACTGCGCATGCGCGAGCGAGTTTACCGGCGGTCATTGACCCCGGCACTCTCGCTTAACGGCAGTGCTGCGTGGGAAAGTTCAACGCAGCTGTACTGCTGTTAACCGAGACGCCGGAGTCATTGAACTCCGGAACAGTATGCGATACACTGCTAGGAGCTTCGCTCCTGGCAGTGTATCGCCGGAGAGCAGCCGATCGGCGTGGGACACTCGTTTTATGGATTCTGCGGACAGGGAGTATGAATTTGGTTTATTATTTTTGGATTTTTTCCTGGAGGATCGAAGGCTTCGCCTACCAGTGTGCTGTTGGTGAGTATATACTCTGTGTTATATGTTGTATGTACTGTGTGTCATGTATGTGTATTGTGTGTAGGTGTTTTGTGTAACTTTACAATTGTGCTAAGTCGCCGGACACAGGGACAACTCTCCCATCCTAATACCGGATGGGAGTAGTAGTCCCATACGGCGACTTAGCACAATGGTGGCACTAGCGTCGCATGGGGACACACACACGCACACACACGCACACACACGCACACACACGCACACACACACACACAGAAGGACTCCATGCTGCTTCACTGGGGGGCGGGGGCTTCCCTCTTCCTGTCCGACGTCACGTCCGGTCCTGGGTGTCAACCCCTCCGTACAAAGACGCCGACACCCAGGACAAAGGCGCTGTGTGTGGAAGGTAATATGGGGCCCTAGGGGGATACGCAGACAGGCCGCTGCGTAAAGAATTGACATGTCAATTCTTTTTACGCCGGCGTGTTTGCAGACAAAAGCGCCGCGTTTTTTTGCGGTGTGTCTGAACGGCAAAGTGAATTTCTCATTCACTTTGCCGGCAGACGAAAATGACATTGCACATTTTTGAAAAGCGCCCGCAAAATAGCGCTCAAAAATGCGCTATGTCTGAAAGTAGCCTAAGGCTTCTTTCACACTTGCGTCGGTTGGGATTAGGGTTAGGGGTGTGTTGGATTTAGGGTTTTGATTAGGGTTATGGTTAGGGTTGAGATTAGGGCTGTTTTGGGGTTAGGGTTGTGATTATCGTTAGGGTTGTGATTAGGATTATGGATCGGGTTGAGATTAGGGTTAGGGCTGTGTTGGGGTTAGGGTTGGAGTTAGAATTGGGGGGTTTCCACTGTTTAGGTACATCAGGGGGTCTCCAAACACGACAGCCAATTTTGCGCTAAAAAAGTCAAATGGTACTCCCTCCCTTCTGAGCTCTGCCGTGCGCCCAAACAGTGGTTTACCCCCACATATGGGGGATCAGCGTACTCGGGATAAATTGGACAACAACTTTTGGGGTCCAATTTCTCCTGTTACCCTTGTGAAAATAAAAACTTGGGGGCTAAAAATCTTTTTTGTTGGAAAAAAATATATTTTTTTATTTTCACTACTCTGCATTATAAATTTCTGTGAAGCACTTGAGCTTTCAAAGTTCTCACCACATATCTAGATAAGTTCCTTAGGGGGTCTAGTTTCCAAAATTTGGTCACTTGTGGGGGTTTCTACTGTTTAGGTACATTAGGGGTCTGCAAACGCAACATAACGCCCGCAGACAATTCTATCAAAGTCTGCATTGCAAAATGGCGCTCCTTCCCTTCCGAGCTCTGCCGTGCGCCCAAACAGTGGTTTACCCCCACATATGGGGTACCAGCATACTCAGGACAAATTGGACAACAACTTTTGGGGTCCAATTTCTCTTGTTACCCTTGTGAAAATAAAAATTTGGGGGCTAAAAAAATCTTTTTTGTGGGAAAAAAAATATTTTTTATTTTCACTACTCTGCATTATAAACTTCTGTGAAGCACTTGGGCATTCAAAGTTCTCACCACATATCTAGATAAGTTCCTTGGGGGGTCTATTTTCCAAAATGGGGTCACTTGTTGGGGGTTTCTACTGTTTAGGTACATTAGGGGTCTGCAAAGGCAACATAACGCCCGCAGACAATTCTATCAAAGTCTGCATTCCAAAATGGCACTCCTTCCCTTCCGAGCTCTGCCATGCGCCCAAACAGTGGTTTACCCCCACATATGGGGTACCAGCATACTCAGGACAAATTGGACAACAACTTTTGGGGTCCAATTTCTCTTGTTACCCTTGTGAAAATAAAAATTTGGGGGCTAAAAAAATCTTTTTTGTGGGAAAAAAAATATTTTTTATTTTCACTACTCTGCATTATAAACTTCTGTGAAGCACTTGGGCATTCAAAGTTCTCACCACATATCTAGATAAGTTCCTTGGGGGGTCTATTTTCCAAAATGGGGTCACTTGTTGGGGGTTTCTACTGTTTAGGTACATTAGGGGTCTGCAAAGGCAACATAACGCCCGCAGACAATTCTATCAAAGTCTGCATTCCAAAATGGCACTCCTTCCCTTCCGAGCTCTGCCATGCGCCCAAACAGTGGTTTACCCCCACATATGGGGTACCAGCATACTCAGGACAAATTGGACAACAACTTTTGGGGTCCAATTTCTCTTGTTACCCTTGTGAAAATAAAAACTTGGGGGCTAAAAAATCTTTATTGTTAAAAAATATATATTTTTTATTTTCACGACTCTGCATTATAAACTTCTGTGATGCACTTGGGCATTCAAAGTTCTCACTACACATCTAGATAAGTTCCATGGGGGGTCTAGTTTCCAAAATGGGGTCACTTTTGGGGGGTTTCTGCTGTTTAGGCACATCAGGGGCTCTCCAAACGCGACATGGCGTCCGATCTCAATTCCAGTCAATTTTGCATTGAAAAGTCAAATGGCGCTCCTTTGCTTCCGAGCTCAGCCATGCGCCCAAACAGTGGTTTACCCCCACATATGGGGTGTCGGCGTACTCAAGACAAATTGTACAACAGCTTCTGGGGTCCATTTTCTCCTGTTACCCTTGGTAAAATAAAAATTTGGAGGCAAAAAGATCATTTTTGTAGAAAAAATGCGATTTTTTTATTTTCACGGCTCTACGTTATAAACTTCTGTGAAGCACCTGGGGGTTTAAAGTGCTCACCACACATCTAGATAAGTTCCTTAAGGGGTCTAGTTTCCAAAATGGTGTCATATGTGGGGGGTCTCTACTGTTTAGGCACATCAGCGGCTCTCCAAATGTGACATGGCGTCCGATCTCAATTCCAGCCAATTCTACATTGAAAAAGTAAAACGACACTCCTTCTCTTCCAAGCTCTGCGGTGCGCCCAAACAGTGGTTTACCCCCATATATGGGGTATCGACGTACTCAGGAGAAATTGCAAAACAACTTTTGTGGTCTAATTTCTCCTGTTACCCTTGTGAAAATAAAAATTTGGGGGCAAAAAGATCATTTTTGTAGAAAAAATGAGATTTTTTATTTTCACGGCTCTACGTTATAAACTTCTGTGAAGCACTTGGGGGTTCAAAGTGCTCACCACACATCTAGATAAGTTCCTTGGGGGGTCTAGTTTCCAAAATGGTATCACTTGTGGGGGGTTTCCACTGTTTAGGCACATCAGGGACTCTCCAAACGCGACATGGCATCCGATCTCAATTCCAGCCAATTCTGCATTGAAAAAGTCAAACGGTGCTCCTTCACTTCCAAGCTCTGCGGTGCGCCCAAACAGTGGTTTACCCCCATATATGGGGTATCGACGTACTCAGGAGAAATTGCACAACAACTTTTGTGGTCTAATTTCTCCCGTTACCCTTGTGAAAATAAAAATTTGGGGGCAAAAAGATCATTTTTGTAGAAAAAATGAGATTTTTTATTTTCACGGCTCTACGTTATAAACTTCTGTGAAGCACTTGGGGGTTCAAAGTGCTCACCACACATCTAGATAAGTTCCTTGGGGGGTCTAGTTTCCAAAATGGTATCACTTGTGGGGGGTTTCCACTGTTTAGGCACATCAGGGACTCTCCAAACGCGACATGGCATCCGATCTCAATTCCAGCCAATTCTGCATTGAAAAAGTCAAACGGTGCTCCTTCACTTCCAAGCTCTGCGGTGCGCCCAAACAGTGGTTTACCTCCACATATGGGGTATCGACGTACTCAGGAGAAATTGCACAACAACTTTTGTGGTCTAATTTCTCCTGTTACCCTTGTGAAAATAAGAATTTGTGGGCGAAAAAATCATTTTTGTGAAAACAAATGCGATTTTTTATTTTCACGGCTCTACGTTATAAACTTCTGTGAAGCACTTGGGGGTTCAAAGTGCTCACCACACATCTAGATAAGTTCCTTGGGGGGTCTAGTTTCCAAAATGGTGTCACTTGTGGGGGGTTTCCACTGTTTAGGCACATTAGGGGCTCTCCAAACGCGACATGGCGTCCGATCTCAATTCCAGCCAATTCTGCATTGAAACAGTCAAACGGTGCTCCTTCACTTCCAAGCTCTGCGGTGCGCCCAAACAGTGGTTTACCTCCACATATGGGGTATCGGCGTACTCAGGAAAAATTGCACAACAAAATTTGTGGTTAAATTTCTGTTTTTACACTTGTGAAAATTAAAAAAAATGGTTCTGAAGTAAAATGTTTGCAAAAAAAAGTAAAATGTTAATTTTTTTCTTCCACATTGTTTTAGTTCCTGTGAAGTACGTAAAGGGTTAATAAACTTCTTGAATGTGGTTTTGAGCAGCTTGAGGGGTGCAGTTTTTAGAATGGTGTCACACTTGGTTATTTTCTATCATATAGACCCCTCAAAATCACTTCAAAAGTGATGTGGTCCCTAAAAAAAACATGGTGTTGTAAAAATGAGAAATTGCTGGTCAACTTTTAACCCTTATAACTCCCTAACAAAAAAAAAATTGTTTCCAAAATTGTGCTGATGTAAAGTAGACATGTGAGAAATGTTATTTATTAACTATTTTTTGTGACATATCTCTCTGATTTAAGGGCATAAAAATACAAAGTTTGAAAATTGCAAAATTTTAAAAATTTTCGCCATATTTCCATTTTTTTCATAAATAATCGCAAGTAATATCGAAGAAATGTTACCACTAACTTGAAGTACAACATGTCACGAAAAAACAATCTCAGAATCAGCGGGATCCGATAAAGCGTTCCAGAGTTATAACCTCATAAAGTGACACTGGTCAGAATTGTAAAAATTGGCTCGGTCATTAAGTACCAAATTGGCTCTGTCACTAAGGGGTTAAGTACCCTTAGCGGCCGCCGTTAAAAGGCGTATCGGCGGTCGTTAAGGGGTTAAAATGTTTTCCTCTTTCCGTAGAAATTATTTTTATATATTGGACATATTTTTTTTTCAATGAGGATGGGATAGGAAACAGTGATTAAGACTGGCTTTGTCTCTTTGTTTTTAGTTTTGTTTTATTTGTTTATATTTTTTGTTCTATTTTATTTTTCATTTACGTATTCATTTCTTTATTTTTTTCATTTATTTTATGAACTGTACTCCTCATAAGATCTCAAAAGACCTTTTGGGGACATTTGAACATTTTTATAGATTCTTTTTATTTGCGATTTCTCCTGTAACTGAGGCTAGTATTGTATCCTCCTGGTTGTATAGCAGAGCTAACTGGGTCTCCTAAAATCCAGCAGCTCCTTTCCCAACCCCACACTTAGTGGGATAAGTCAGTGCCTCCTACTATATATACAAAAGCGCTGGCTCAATGCAGTGTATAAATTAATTTGAAGATAAACATGATAATAAATAGAGATGAATGAAACTGACAGAGCTCAAATTCACCAAATCAAGTGTATTTTACCATGAAATTCCACTTACAGCAAAGTTATTCAAGAACTGAACTTTCCCTTTTATGTCTTAAGGTTTCTTCAGACCTCAGAGCATCATAAACGTAACATGTAAAAACAAAATGATACTCACCTCATAGCTTCCCTCTCTGGTCACCCACAATTCTCTATGCCATCCTGTTCTCCATGCCTACTCTAAGCAGGGACTTATCCATGCGTATTGGGACCTGCTTGCCACTGGAATTCCCAGCATCAAATGAACACAAGGCTGAAGATTACAGCATGACTGAGATGCTGAGAACTGGACAGGGAGCAG
This sequence comes from Ranitomeya variabilis, assembly GCF_051348905.1. Taxonomy (NCBI): domain Eukaryota; kingdom Metazoa; phylum Chordata; class Amphibia; order Anura; family Dendrobatidae; genus Ranitomeya; species Ranitomeya variabilis. Next base: position 529,065,613 of record NC_135234.1, read on the forward strand.
GGACTACTGGAGGTTGCCAGAGAGGCGAGTGGTGAGGAAAGTGCATTTTTATTTCTAAAGTGGCTGCTTGCTGTTTTTCTGAATTCATGCAGAGCAAATAGCGAACAATCTATATTTTCCAGAATGCAGATTTTTGTGAAATTTGAATAGAAATCGATGCCACTCAAATACATTTGCAAACCTTTAGTAGTAAACCATTTTTATCTTCTCTCTGGAAAGTCTGGCTTTCTGACAGCCAACTCCCCTCTCAACAGCTGCACAATCTTGTACAAATTGCTTGGCCTGCGTTGACATTTTAGAACATCAGTGCAGAGTAAAGTGTGGACTGACTGGACATTCATAGTCTATGGGCAGTCCAGAAGCATAAAAACTTGTTTCCAGCTCACCCAGTTGCTCTATGCTCATCCACCTGGGGCTCAGACACAGGCTTTGCCCTGGCCTCACATCAAGGATAATAGAAAAAAATGGAGTCCAGCTCAACAGGACAGGATTTTCGTTTTCTTTTATTTTTCAAAAGAAAACATAGTGCATACAAAAGAAAAATTTACATGGTCAACATGACCCAGTAGACGCATTTCGACTGCCCTAAGCAGTCTTACTCTTACTGAGTAAGACTGCTTAATGTAGTCAAAACGCGTCGACTGGGTCATGTCGACCATGTAAATTTTTCTTTTGTATGCACTATGTTTTCTTTTGAAAAATAAAAGAAAAGAAAAATCTAGTCCTGTTGAGCCGGACTCCAATTTTTTCTACAGTCCAGAAGTATTTAATGGGTATTCCATCTGGGACATTAATTGCAAAACAATTGGATAAGCCATAAATGTCTGTTGCAGGTCCCAAACTTTCTACCTCAAGAAAGGGCCCCTTCGTGCACTACCAGATAGAGAGGTTGCCACGCATCGACAGTTGACTTTATTAATTTCTATGGGGACTCAAAATACTTGAGACAAGTGCATTTTAGCATACCGGTGCATATTTTCAAAATACTGCATTTTAGCATCTGTATTAATATGGCAGTTGGAATATGCCACTATTACAGCCATGTTATACCAGACTAAAAATGTTAAAAGTTGCTCTAGTTAATTACTTAATTTTTATGCAAAAATCACATTTGTTCCTTGATTGTAAATAGCTTACATTAACGTCTCCAGTTTGCAGTCTTGCATGCAACTCACATTTATTTGATCAAAGATTTTCATTAAGTAAGGATGGTTGTGTTGATTTACGTCTTGGCACTGTGCTTTTACAGTAATTATAAAGGGAGCAAAAAATACTTTTTGTAAAACAATTATTCTGCAGTGATTGAACTAGAACAGTTCCCACAATTCACACTAATAATTAACATTGTAAACAAGCTGTTTTCGATTCATTGGAGTACAAATCACTCCTGCCTGCCCTGCCGAAATTCAATGTAAGGACCTAATGCAAGTGTAATAGGAACATAACACCTACCAAAACATGGGAGATATAGGGTTTCATGGAAGCAGACACAAGGCACCTGGTAAGTATAACGTTATGATAAGCAAAAAAAAGTTTTCATGGACTACTGCCTGTTAGGAAAAGACTTTCTGAATTTAACCCTTTTGACTAGTGATGTTTCTCAATAGTGGAGACCAACTGTACTTCATTGAAATCAGACAGTAAGCAGATTAACTAGCTATGGCATTGTCTCTCTGCATGTGTACTGTTTCATGGAATCCAAATGTTTTCTTTGCACACTCTGATTTTCTCCGAAAATATAATCACCTCCTAGCTAACATGGGTACAACCACCAAGTTAGTAAGAACACCAACTGCTATGAGGCCCAAAAATTCAGGAAGTCCATATCTCCAAGATGCAGATGCAGTTACTGATAATTCTAGTGTGGAAAAATGGACAATGCACCATTTCACGTTTTATAAGATAGCGCTCTTTAATGTGCAAGGACATCACTTTTTGAGTAATTCAACTGATTTCATTTCACTGAGATTTCCTTTGCATTGTGACATTACTATATGAAGTATGACTGTTCTGTGACATCTCAATTCACGGAGTAATATCTCTATTCTTTGACATCATGAATTAAACTCAATATTGAATTTGGTTAAGGACTGCGGCTCCAATCCAAGTTTAACAATAAAGCCATATAATTACTTGTTTAAAAGGTATACCCTTCTCCAAGATCCTATCCAAATATGTAGCAGGTGCAATAATAATAATCATATTAGCAAATACCTCCAATTAGAAATGTAGTTTAGTTCTTCTGATTTGCTATGTCCCTTACTCCATATGTGCAGGCATTGCAGTAGCTTTTGTATCCATGGTTACGACCACTAACAGCTAATTTACTGTCACTATATGAGTGGTCGTAATTATGGATACCTAAGCTACTGCAATGCCTGCACATGATATAAGCAACAGATCTAATCCAAAAGAATTATATAACATTTCTAATTGGATGTATTTGCTAATATTATTATTAATATTACACCTACTACATATTGGGATAGGATCTTGATGACTGGAATACCACTTAAAGCTCAAATAGGTTGATGTACTGATTATATTAATAAATATAATATTTTTAGATTTTAGTGCATTCTAAGTTCTCGTAAAAAGGAACATTCTAAGAATAAAGGCTTGCAAGGGCAAGGCAATATAACTGCTCAAATACAGGGTCATTGTACTGAGGAATAGAAAGAATAATATTGTGGTGTCTTACATTCAGCATGCTGTTATAAGCAAGTGGGGTTACAGTTATTATATTTCCGTGTTTATTCTTTGTGGTGATACAATTACATAGTATAAGTTCTTAAAAGCATTTTTTTCTGAGACGTCAAAAGGTAGCCCAGCAATTCATCACAATAAAAGGCTCACTGCATCTGTCAGACAGTGTTACCTGAAGATGGTATCTATAATAATACGAAGACTGACCACAGACACAAGACCGATGTCGTCTGAAACAGAACATTCCAATTGATTCAGCAACCATGATGGTCTGATGAAAAAACAAACATCTATGGGGGTGAATTAACTAAGCATTAGTGTCAGATTTCTGGCGAAAAAAAGCTTTGAAAAGACGCAATGCAAGGTTGTGCAAAAAAAAATTAGACTTTTGGCACTTTCACGTTATTTTTACATAGTTCCAACAATGTGGGTGGAACTGGGAAGTGATGGGTAATAACAACCCACACTTGTCAAATTCATGAAGAGGGATGGTGTTTGGTGCGCAGGAAATCTTACTCAAACAGGGCCCGGAGTAAGATTTGTGGTGAGACACACATAGGAGATGTGTTGGACTAGACACTCCTGATTCATTAAGAGGCGCACACCTTTAGGATGTGGTGGAGTGCGCCTCTTTATAAATCAGGAGTGTTTGGTTAAAAACAACCTCGATCACTTTGTCAAGGAGAGCAAGTTGCCAGTGTTGATGACTCGAGATCTTCGAGTACTGCAAATCAGAAAATGTCCTATTAGTAATAGGACATTTTCTGGTTTGCAGTACTCGAAGATCTCGAGTCATCATTCTACGGAAAAAAAAACACATTGGATCCAGTTAATCAAGACTGCTATAGTATTTGCCTATATGACTATGCCAAACTTGACACAGTACATGGCATAAAATTCATTAAGAGTTTGATGCCTCTAGTAAATGGTGTGCTCCTTCATGTGCTGTGCCAGAATTGTTGCTCCAGCTAGTGACAGGAATTCCATTTCTGGCATACAAAATGCCGTCAGATTTGATGAATTCAGCATGGATCATTGCCATACCCAAATCACCATCCCAGCTCCTTCCCAGCTCCACTTATTTTGGCAGAACTGATACAAAGAGACCTGAAAACTGCAAAAGTTGCTACATTTTTGTACAATTTTGTGTTGCACTAAAATTTTGATCACTGTGATAGACCCTATCACAGTGATCAAAATTTTAAAAAATTGTAAATCAAACCTCCTTTGTCACCCCTTTAGCTAGATAAAAATAATAATATAAAAAATTGTATTTTTTCCAATATTTACAGATAGGGATAGGGTTGGGGCCAGGGTAAGGGTTGGAGTTAGAGATAAGGTTAGGGCTGGGGTTAGAGGTAGGCTTAGGGTTGGGGCTAGGGTTAGGGATGGGGTTAAAGCTGTGGTTACGGTTGTGTTATGGTTGTGCTAGGGTTAGGGTTGGGGCTAGGGTTAGGGTTAGGGTTGGGGCTAGGGTTAGGGTTGGGCTAGGGTTGTGTTGGGGTTAGGGTTCTGTTGGGGCTATGGATATGTTAGGGTTAGTGTTGAGGATAGGGGTTAGGGATGGGGTTACAGTTGTGTTAGGGTTTCAGTTGTGGTGTTGGGGTTAGGGTGGTGTTGGGGTTAGGGTTGTGTTATGGTTGGGGTTAGGGTTAAGGTTGTGTTGGGGTTAGGGTTGTGGTTAGGGTTGGGATTAGGGTTAGGGGTGTGTTGGGGTTAGGGTTGGGTTTAGGGCTATGTTAGGGCTGGAGTTAAAATTAGAGTGTTTCAACTGTTTAGGCACATCAGAGGGTCTCCAAACACGACATAGTGCCCGCCATCTATTCTAGTCAATTTTGCATTCAAAAAGTCAAACGGTGCGCCCTCCTTTCTGTGCCCTGCAATGCACTCAAACAGTGGCTTTCCCCCGGCACAAACTTTTGGGGTCCATTTTCTCATGTTACCCTTGTGAAGTAAATTTTTTGAAAAAAGATATATGTTAATTTTTTCCTTCCACATTGCCCCAAGATTGTATAGGCTATGTTTACAATACCAATAGGTGCTTTGCTTTGTGCCAGAAAAGTGCCTACAATTTTGGTGAATTTTGGCTCATGATATCATGTTTGACCATACCACTTTTCAATAAGCAAGCCTCAGAAAGTGTCTAAAACGCTTCATAAATATAATGCAGGTTATGAAAGAAAGAGGTTTTTTTTGCAAATTTCACCTGAATCCTGGCTCATTTAGTTTGATAAATGAGCCCCAATATACTAGCTCCGGTAAAAACCACATTCACATTTTTTATATGCCATGTTAAATGATACAGTTGTTTCCCTTGAAGACAATTAAAACATAGAAACACAATTCAATATACTGTATGATATTATTTACAAAAACTACTGCTATAAACCCTTACAGTTTCATATTGTTAAGGGTAATGTGTGCATTTTTAATGAACAAAAGTGCAGCCTAAATATTACAAAAAAATCAAAATCTTGAGGTAAGTATGCCAAATTTTGTAAAATCAATGATTGTGCCTTCATCATTAGCTTTTTTCTCATGCTATCTATGTAATTTTATGCTATCAACAAGAGTTATGGCTATTTCTACTAAAAATGTATGGAAAATTTACTTTTGAATGATGTTAGTTTACCTAAAGATTCAGATACATATTCACTTTTTTGGCACATCCTGTGAAATCAAGATAAATACATTTGGCTAAGATCATGAGGAATTTAAGTGACTCACTCAGGAAATGAACCTGCGAGCAAATTTATTCAAGCTTGACACTTTAACCACTAATACAAGGCCCCTTGTGTGCCAATGTTTTCTCCAAAATAGATGACTTTGGCATGCCGCTAACTCATGGAAGTGTGCACTGTTGAGAAAAGAGAAATATATTTCCCTTTTTTCACTACATTTTTCTACAGTTGGTTGTCCACATTAGGCCTTCTTCACACGTCCGTACTTCTGGTACGTGTGTTTTTTGTTTTTTTTCACTGATAACACACATATCCATTATAACCTATGGTTCTATGCACATGTGGGTGTTTTCCATGCAAAACACATGAAGACATGTCTTTTTTTTCCTGGCAACATGGATGAAAAGGGCCAATACAAGCCTATGGGTCCATGAAAATATGTACATCACACGGATGGCATATGTGTGCCATATGTGTGCTCTACGTGTTTAACATTGCAAAGTATATGAAAAGTTTTGTTAATTAGTTTTTTCATTATCCATACAAGAAAAACACTGATGGTAAAAATGGACCCACGGATGACACACTGACGGAAAACACTGATGACTCCATTACCGGTTTTTCACGTGTTTTATATGGACGTGTGAAGGAGGCCTTGCAGAAAGTACATTTTCAATAAAAATGTAACTTGCTACATTGTGTCTCATGAGGTAGCTAGCAAAGAGGATGGGGTAAACTGTTGACTGTACCTCCTTACACAATGGGGCCCACCAGGATCCTTAGTGGAGTACCACACTCAACTGTATTGGTCCACAGCCATGGGCTCTCGGCTTGACCACTCTCTATCTCGTAGGCTACAGATCACAGACACATGAAGTCAGCATCCCAACACCAAGGATTAGATATTTTATGAAAAACATCAATAGGAAAAAAAAATATAAATTGATTTTTTTTTCCACATATCATGTACTGAATGAAAATGTGATCAACTTTATTCCAAATATGAAGTTTTTTCCTAGCATCGCTGTATATGGTAACTAAACTCTTAGATGTGGGATTCTCGCTAACCACTGTCGATTGTTCCTTTTGTCTGGTATCTCAAGATAAATTGCCATAGAAAAAAAAAATCAAGCCTATCATCACCATCCATAAAAACTGTAAATTGATGAGATTCATTGATTTGCCCTTAATCTCAGAGCTAAATGAGTATATGATTGCTATAAGAGCTATTCGGAACCATTTTTCTAGTCTAATCAGAATCATTCATGGGCGTTCTACATTATGTGTTTGAACTGTGAATTTTTTTTTCCTTCATTCCATCTGTGCAAGAAAAAAAGAACCAGAGCAGAGGCACATTTAACTCTGCTAAACAAGTAGGATAATTGTCAGCATGAAGCGGGGACTGCTATTTATTCAAATTGCCATCTGATGGGAGGACGGGCAGTTTAGAATAACAAGCATTATTGCATTACAGTTTAAGAATGGAGATTTAGATGACTTTGCACAGTATGGTGTGAATTGCTACCAATAGTTAGTCCTTTTGATCTCACTAAAGACCAAAGGCATGTTATTTGTAACCTGAGTAGATCTCAGGCAGCTTTCAATAGGTGAAATACTAGTATGTTTGCCTAGGGGAGCACCTGGCTCTTAGACAGTCAATGTTTGAAAAAAAAAACACCTTTAAAAATATTGTGGTGAGGCAAAGCAATGTTTGTGGACTTAGCATTAGTGAGCTAATGCTTGGCATCTGTCATCTGCATCATTGTGACTCACTCATTACCTCTCTCTGTAGCTAAACAACTTACCTTGCGCTATGTATACATACTTTCCTCTATGGGAAAAAGCCACATCACTGCTGGCTGCGTACAGATCAACACACTCCAAAGTTAAGTTGAATTTAGATTTATTTTTACACTTATTTTGGCAACAAATAAAAATGTTTTCTTAAATACAAGTAGAACAAACTTTCCAGGGTGCATCCCTGGGGCGCCATGATGTCAGTAACATTTGAGGCCTTAGCAATCAGATATGTTGCCGTTATTTGTCTTGGTCCCAGAAGTGATTGTGCAATAAAGTGGAAATATGCCATATCCCAATACGGGATATGCTGATGGAAAGTACGACAGGGACAACAAGTCTTAGGCCTGTCCCACACGTCCAGATAATTCCGGTACCGGAAAAATCGGTACCAGAGTTATCCCTGTCCGTGTGCCCGTGCGTTTCTGTGGCACATCAGTGTGGCACACGTGCGGCACACGTGTGCCACCCGTGTGCCGACTGGGTACCACACGCACCGTGCAGGAGACAGCGCTAGAGATAAGCGCTGTCCCCCCCACGAGGTGCTGAAGCCGCCATTCATATCTTCTCTGCAGCAGAGTTTGCTGTAGAGAAGATATGAATAATCCTTTTTTTTGTTTGTTTCTTGTGTTTAACATAAAGATCCCTGTATCCACCCCCCTCCCACCCCCTGTGCGCCCGCCCGCTGTTATTAAAATACTCACCCGCCTCCCTCGCTGGCGCTGCTTCCTGTCCTGGCCGCACCTTCTACTGTGTGAGCGGTCACGTGGGGCCGCCGATTACAGTCATGAATATGCGGCTCCACCTCCCATAGGGGTGGAGCCGCATATTCATTTCTGTAATGGGCGGCCCCACGTGGCCGCATACAGGAGAAGCTGCGGCCAGGACAGGACACTGCGAGGGAGGCGGGTGAGTATTTTAATAACAGCGGGCGGGCACACAGGGGGTGGGAGGGGGGTGGGGACATGGATCTTTATGTTAAACATGAGAAACAAAAAAAAAAGGATTATTCATATCTTCTCTACAGAAAACGCTGCTGCAGAGAAGATATGAATGGCGGCTTCAGCACCGTGTGGGGGGGACAGCGCTTACTGTAGCGCTGTCTCCTGCACGGCACACGGACTGCACACGGACAACGTCCATGTGCGGTACGTGTTTTACACGGACCCATTGACTTTAATGGGTCCGTGTAATCTGTGCGCTCCCACAAACACTGACATGTCTCCGTGTTTGGCACACGGAGACACGGTCCGCAAAAAATCAATGACATCTGCACAGATGCATTGATTTCAATGTGTCTACGTGTGTCAGTGGCTCCGGTATGTGAGGAAACTGTCACCTCACGTACCGGAGCCACTGACATGTGAAACCGGCCTCAGGCTGCTGTCACACTAGCAGTATTTGGTCAGTATTTTACATCAGTATTTGTAAGCCAAAACCAGGAGTGGAACAAATAGAGTAAAAGTATAATAGAAACATATGCACCACTTCTGCATTTATCACCCACTCCTCGTTTTGGCTTACAAATACTGAGGTAAAATACTGACCAAATACTGCTAGTGTGACGGCAGCCTTAGACAGTGCCCAATAAATGTTACATTCATCGCCTAAGGCTATGTGCACACTTTGCGGCGTCCTCTGCGTGTTCTCCCGCAGCGGAATTGATAAATCTGCAGGGCAAAACCGCTGCGGTTATCCCTGCAGATTTATCGCGGTTTGTTTTGCGGTTTCCGCTGCGGGTTTACTCCTATACTATTGATGCTGCATATGCAGCAATATGCAGCATCAATAGTAATGGTAAAAATAATAAAAATTGGTTATGTACTCACCCTCCGATGTCCCGATCTCCTCGGCGCTGCACGCGGCGGTCCGGTTCCAAAAATGCTGTGCTGAGAAGGACCTTCGTGACGTCACGGTCATGTGACCATGACGTCACGGTCATGTGACCGCAACGTCATCTCAGGCCCTGCTCGCACAGCAACCCAGACCGGACGGCCGTGTGCAGCGCTGAGAGGTGAGTATATCATTATTTTTTATTTTAATTCTTTTTTTTACACACAAATATGGTTCCCAGGGCCTGGAGGAGAGTCTCCTCTCCTCCACCCCGGGTACCATCTGCACATTATCCGCTTACTTCCTGCAACGTGGGCACAGCCCCATGCGGGAAGTAAGCGGTTCAATGCATTCCTATGTGTGCAGAATCGCAGCGATTCTGCACAAAGAAGTGACATGCTGCGGGTTGTAAACCGCTGCGTTTCTGCGCGGTTTTTCATAGGGTTTACATGTAAATGTAAATGCAATGGAAACTGCTGCGGACCCGCAGCATCAAAATCGCCATGGATCCGTGGTAAAACCCGCAAAGTGTGAACATGGCCTAAAGCTTATTAACCTTTTATACATTAGTTCATTGTCATGAATGTTTTTTTTTTTTAAAAACTATTTAATCACACATACTATCTAGTTACACACAGCAGTTGTTATTCACCTATCCTGGCTTAAGGTACCTTCACACTGAACAACTTTCCAACGAGAACGACAACGATCCGTGAACATCAGTGCCAGCCGTAAAGCCGAGCACAGCGGTGACATCACCGCTGTGCTCTGCCGGCCCCGACACATTCAGTGAAGGAAGCTCTGAGCAGCAGCGCGGATGCCAGGGGACGTGACAGACATCAGAAGGTGAGTATGTAGTGTTTTTTTTTTAACTTTTACATTGGTAACCAGGGTAAATATCGGGTTACTAAGCGCGGCCCTGCACTTAGTAACCCGATGTTTACCCTGGTTACCCGGGTGCTGCAGGGGGACTTCGGCATCGTTGAAGACAGTTTCAACGATGCCGAAGTCGTTCCCCTGATCGTTGGTCGCTGGAGAGAGCTGTCTGTGTGACAGCTCCCCAGCGACCTAAACAGCGATGCTGCAGCGATCGGCTCATTGTCTATATCGCTGCAGCGTCGCTGAGTGTGACGGTACCTTTAGGCGCCAGCTCTAGGTTCCTTCCCATGGGGCCAATTCCCTCTGTGTAAGTCAACACGGGATTAATGACATCATCATGCAAGGCCTTTTAAGGCAGACTCAGGCAGCCATGTGCAACCTAAGTATTCAATAAGCTTTGCATTCAGTTCCACATGCTCTTCAGCAGTGTGCTGCACCATTCACTTCACTCAAAGGCTAATCATCTCTTCAGCAAATGCCTGTTTATCATCTATCTGCATTTACTTCCTGGCTCAGACCAGCGGTTAACCATTTGTTTATTTAAGGGCAGCATGGTGGGTCAGTGGTTAGCACTGCAGCCTTGCAGCGCTGGAGTTCTGGCTTCAAATCCCACCAAGGACAACATCTGCAAGGTCTGGTTGTATGTTCTCCCTGTGTTTGCGTGGGTTTTCTCTGGGCACTCCAGTTTCCTCCCACGTTCCAAAGACATACTGATAGGGAATTTAGATTGTGAGCCCCATCGGGGACAGCGATGATAATGTGTGCAAACTGTAAAGTGCTGCGGAATATGTTGGCTCTATATAAATAAAAATTATTATTATTATTTAAAGCATAGCAAACTTTTTTATGCTGTACTATGCTGTTCATACTATTACTCTGCTGTAGCAGTGTGTAATATTTCTTTAAGCATATATACAGTTTACGTATAACACTGTTGCACCACTGTGTAATCAACTTTTCAAGCAAGTATTCCATTGTCTGTTCATCATTGCTGACATGCAGTTAAGTATTTGATTTTTATAAGCATATCAAACTCTTACCTGCTATGATGATGCTGTTCACACTACAACTCTGCTGTAACAATGTGCAAATCTTTTTAATAAACTTTCCTCTATGCTTAGGTTATATAGCTATGCGAAAGTGGTCTATGTGACTTTCCATATCTTAAAGAGGTTGGCTATGTCATCTTTGCTTAAAGAAATGTCTTAAAATGATTTTGTAGCATTTACTAATATATAAGTATCACAGGCACTTGTTTCTCAAAGACTGCACAGCTCTCCTGCCCAGAAAATGACAGTTGATGGTGAAGCACGTAATCAGAAAACTTCATCAGTCTCCTTGGAGGAGGCTGTTGGATGGTCTAATCACATGTTCCTCCTTAAGAAGCCATTTTGTGGACTGGAGTAATGTGCAGTCTGTGAGAAAGCCTATACTAAAAAGTGCAGGAGGACAACCTGTCTTATATATTAATAGATGCCACTCAATCATACCTCCAACGCACTTCTTCAAATGAAGGGGCCAGCCCCTCAAACAAAGTGTTTAAACATAGAATAATGAAAAGGAAAGTAACTTTTGAATATGTTTTATGATATACTTTATGAGAAACTTTGTAATGCATGTGTTTCAGTTTATAAGCATTTTCAAATGCTCTGTTTGCTGCAGAAACAATCTTTTTTCCATTCAGAGGCTAAAATGTTTCTTGAACTTGGTATACTTATGCGCAGCTGAAGTTTCATATAGAATTTAAGTAGAGATAAGCCTCTATCAGCCCGGATTCCAGGATGGGAGATAATAATTGAATAAATGTTACAGTAATGCCAATGATCTGACATTGTCAGTGGTATCACAGTGGAAATTGTTGCTTGTAATCCCTGCTTAGTGTACAAGAAACACAGGGTCTTTTTCACTTTCTCTTTCCTCTCCCTCTTCCACTTTCTGATACCAAGATCCTTTAAGTAATTTACATTTCTTTGCAGCTTTGTTTTGTTATGTAGATTTTCAGATGTTTTCAATGTGTAGTTAGAAGATTTGCAACTGAATGTCACTTCTAATGAAAACATACAGTAGTTCTAATCTCCACATGTCTTCAAGGAAATGTTCAGGTTGGGTGATTTCAAACTGAACTACCACCTTCATCTCTTCACTGTAAAGAAGAAAAGAGAAATGTATACTTCCTGTTTAATTGACAATGGTTCCACAGCCTTGGGTGATATAATCAATTAGAGCTGACTGCACATGATGGGTCTTGAGTGTCCTTTAAACACGTATTATGTTATATTGTGTATTAACTGGAAACAATTTCATTGAAGTTTATCGCAGTTCAGCAAGGACACAAAATTATAGAGGGAGAGAAAAGACTGTAAGCTATTATATAAGAATGAAAGTATTGACTTTCAATAAAATGTTTCAGATTTGACTTTACTTAACAAGTGAAAGCGTCCCCCTTGTTCTCCAACCATAAAAAGTTGTAGGAACTTATAGATATTAATTCTATACATCTACAGATAATAGAAGTTTAGAAGTTTAGAAATCTGCAAAGTTGGAAGATTGCAATGATAATATCTAGTCAGCTAGCTAACTATATATATATACCTATATATATATATATATATATATATATATATATATATATATATATATATATATATATACTAGCTGAAGAGCCCGGCGTTGCCTGGGCGTAGTAAATATCTGTGGTTAGTTACAGCACCTCACTTCTCTTATTTTCCCATCACGCCTCTCATTTTCCCCCTCACATCTCTCATTTTCTCCCTTACACCTCTCATTTTCCCCCTCACTCCTCTTATTTTCCCCCTCACTCCTCTCATTCCCCCCTAACTCTTGTCTTTTTGACCTCACATCTGTCATTTTCCGATCACTCCACTATTTTCCCTCACTCCTCTCAATTTGCACTCACACCTTTTCATTTTCACCTCACACCTCTCATTTTCCCCTGTATATACATATTTGTCATCTCCCTTATATATAGTATACACCTGTATGTCATCTCCTGTATATAGTATATACCTGTATGTCATCTCCCCTGTAAATGGTATATACCTGCTGTATGTCATCTCCTCCTGTATATTGTATACTAGATTGTGGCCCGATTCTAATGCATTGGGTATTCTAGAATATGCATGTCCCCGTAGTATATGGACAATGATGATTCCAGAATTTGCGGCAGACTGTGCCCGTTGCTGATTGGTCGAGGCAACCTTTATGACATCATCGTCGCCATGGCAACCATTATGACATCTACGTCGATACTGTGCCCGTCGCTGATTGGTCGAGATGAATTCGCGGCAGACTGTGCCCGTCGCTGATTGGTTGAGGCAACCTTTATGACATCATCGTCGCCATGGCAACCATTATGACATCTACGTCGATACTGTGCCCGTCGCTGATTGGTTGAGGCAACCATTATGACATCTACGTCGATACTGTGCCCATCGCTGATTGATTGAGGCCTGGCGGCCTCGACCAATCAGAGATGCGGGATTTCCAGGACAGACAGACAGACAGACAGACAGAAAGACAGACAGACAGACAGACGGAAAAACCCTTAGACAATTATATATATAGACTAGATTGTGGCCCGATTCTAATGCATCGGGTATTCTAGAATATGCATGTCCCCGTAGTATATGGACAATGATGATTCCAGAATTCGCAGCAGACTGAGCCCATCGCTGATTGGTCGAGGCAACCTTTATGACATCATCGTCGCCATGGCAACCGTTATGACATCTACGTCGATATTGTGCCCGTCGCTGATTGGTCGAGGCGAATTCGCGGCAGACTATGCCCGTCGCTGATTGGTCGAGTCAACCTTTATGACATCATCGTCGCCATGCTGTGCCCGTCGCTGATTGGTCGAGGCCTGGCGGCCTCGACCAATCAGAGACGCGGGATTTCCAGGACAGACAGACAGACAGAAAAACCCTTAGACAATTATATATATAGATACCTATGTGTCATCTCCTCCTGTATATAGTATATACCTGTATGTCATCTCTTCTGTATATACTATATACCTGTATGTCATCTCCTCCTATATATAGTATATCCTGTATGTCATCTCCTGTATATAGTATATACCTGTATGTCATCTCCCCTGTATACAGTATGTACCTGTATGTCATCTTCTCCTGTATATAGTATGTACCTGTATGTCATCTCCTCTTGAATATAGTATATACCTGTGTTTCATCTCCTCTGTATATAGTATATACCTGTGTGTCATCTCCCCTGTATATAGTATATACCTGTGTGTCATCTCCCCTGTATATAGGATATACCTGTGTGTCATCTCCCCTGTATATAGGATATACCTGTGTGTCATCTCCTCATGTATATAATATATACCTGTGTGTCATCTCCTCCTGTATATAGTATATACCTGTGTGTCATCTCCCCTGTATATACTGTAGTATATACCTGTGTGTCATCTCCCCTGTATATAGTATATATGTGTGTGTCATCTCCTCCTGTATATAGTATATACCTGTGTGTCATCTCCTCCTGTATATAGTATATACCTGTGTATCATCTCTCCTGTATATAGTATATACCTGTGTGTCATCTCCTCCTGTATATAGTATATACCTGTATGTCATCTCCTCCTGTATATAGTATATACCTGTGTGTCATCTCCCCTGGATATAGTATATATGTGTGTGTCATCTCCTCCTGTATATAGTATATACCTGTGTGTCATCTCCTCCTGTATATAGTATATACCTGTGTGTCATCTCTCCTGTATATAGTATATACCTGTGTGTCATCTCCTCCTGTATATAGTATATACCTGTATGTCATCTCCTCCTGTATATAGTATATACCTGTGTGTTATCTCCCCTGGATATAGTATATATGTGTGTGTCATCTCATCCTGTATATAGTATATACCTGTATGTCATCTCCTGTATATAGTATATACCTGTATGTCATCTCCCCTGTATATAGTATATACCAGTGTGTCATCTCCTCCTGTATATAGAGTATATGCCTGTGTGTCATCTCCCCTGTATATACTATATATGTGTGTGTCATCTCCTCCTGTTTATAGTATATACCTGTGTGTCATCTCCTCCTGTATATAGTATATACCTGTGTGTCATCTCTCCTGTATATAGTATATACCTGTGTGTCATCTCTCCTGTATATAGTATCTACCTGTATGTCATCTCCTCCTATATATAGTATATACCTGTGTGTCATCTCCCCTGGATATAGTATATATGTGTGTGTCATCTGCTCCTGTATATAGTATATACCTGTATGTCATCTCCCCTGTATATAGTATACGCCTGTGTGTCATCTCCTCCTGTATATAGTATATATCTGTATGTCATCTCCTCCTGTATTAGACCGCGTTCACACATTATTTGCTCAGTATTTTTACCTCAGTATTTGTAAGCTAAATTTGCAGCCTGATAAATCCCCAGCCAACAGGAAGCCCTCCCCCCTGGCAGTATATATTAGCTCACACATACACATTATAGGCAGGTCATGTGACTGACAGCTGCCGTATTTCCTATATGGTACAGTTGTTGCTCTTGTAGTTTGTCTGCTTATTAATCAGATTTGTATTTTTGAAGGATAATACCAGACTTGTGTGTGTTTTAGGGCGAGTTTCATGTGTCAAGTTGTATGTACATGCATGTAGCGACTTTTATGAGATGAGTTTTGTGTGGCGACATGCGTGTAGCAACTTTTTGTGTGTCGATTATACACAGGAGAACCAAGAGTTTGCTAAACATACCATTTATTATATCAAAAGTAATTTTACATAATAAAAATTGGATATTGTTGTATCTAATACATGTTAAGTGAATTACCCAGGTGAATAATTTGACCATAGGCCACCACAGGACTATCTATTATAACCAGTATAACTTTGCAGGCTTTAGCAGTGCACGATTTAGATGTACAGATGAATAGTGGAATCCCAACATACTGTTTTGTCATGAAAGGCTATTGTATTATAGCTCAATATCCATACAATGGGCCACCCATCATACTGCTCTACTTACATCAAATGCACAAGCCTATCTATCAATAGATTATTAATAATAATTACCCATTGGTGTTGTCCAGCTCCTGTGAAGCCCACGATTACGGGGTAGATAGTCCTGTGGTGGCCTATGGTCAAATTATTCACCTGGGTAATTCACTTAACATGTATTAGATACAACAATATCCAATTTTTATTATGTAAAATTACTTTTGATATAATAAATGGTATGTTTAGCAAACTCTTGGTTCTCCTGTGTATAATTGGCTAAATGAGTGAGTCTAAATAGTAGGATATTCTTATATAACTGGTATCTTTCTTATGATTTTTTGTGTGTCGAGTTGCATGTGACAGGTTAGTGTAGCAAGTTGTGTGCAGCAAGTTTTACGCATGGCGAGTTTTATGTGTGGTGTGTTTTGAGTATGTGCAAGTTTTGTGTGAGGCAACTTTTGCATGTGTTGCAACTTTTGTGCATGTGGCAATTTTTCCACGTGTGCAAGTTTTGCGTGTGGCGAGTTTTCCATGAGGTGAGTTTTGCACGTGTAGCGAGTTTTGCGTGAGCCTAGTTTTGCATGTAGCAAGTTTTGCGCATGGCGAGTTTTGAGTGATGAGTTTTGAGCGGCGACTTTTGTGTTTCGACTTTTATGTGGCGAGGTTGGTGTATGTGTGGTGAAATGTGTGCTGAGGGTGGTATATGTGTTCAAGCACGTGGTAGTGTGTGGTGCATTTTGTGTGTGTGTTCATATCCCCGTGTGTGGTGAGTATCCCATGTCGGGGCCCCACCTTAGCAACTGTATGGTATATACTCTTTGGTGCCATCGCTCTCACTCTTTAAGTCCCCCTTGTTCACATCTGGCAGCCTTCAATTCACCTCCAACACTTTTCCTTTCACTTTTTCCCCATTATGTATATAGGGGCAAAATTGTTTGGTGAACTGGAACCCGCGGGGTTAAAATTTCACCTCACAACATAGCCTATGACGCTCTCGGGATCCATATGTGTGACTGTGCAAAATTTTGTGGCTGTAGCTGTGATGGTGCAGATGTCAATCGCGGACATACACACACACATACATACACACACACACATTCAGCTTTATATATTATATATATATATATATATATATATATATATATATATATATATATATTAGCTGTACTACCCGGGTTAATAACTGCTGTTAGCAAAATAGAATGTGTTAACAAAAATGTATTCTGCACACAAAAACCACAAGACAATTAGATAGAAATGTTATTATTAAAAGGCAAAAACTAAGCTAATAGGAGCATTTCACAACATAGATTTCAACACCAGAGATATTCCACACAGCTTTAACTAAATTGGCCAAGTAATGTGAAGTAATCTTCTACTACTTATTCGAGAGCCTTTTGATAAACGACATTGTTAGCTTTTCCTTCAGGTGCAAAGACGAACAGATTTTTGGCTGTTCCAACTCTTGAACAGGCCACATAAAGTTGACCCGGCGCCTGCGCACTGCAGTACTTTGCTCTGCCCTCAACAGAGCAGACAAAGTATGCCTGCACTGCAGCCATGGCATAAAGACCAGAAGAGGACCTCATGGAATGAAGATAGGAGGTGCCGGACCGGACCTGAGACACCCATCGGACCCGGACCGCAGCGGGACCGCCCATGGGTGAGTTTAATCTAACGTCTTTTTCTCCTCTTTCAGGTAACATCGGGGGCTTATCTACAGCATTATAGAATGCTGTAGATAAGCCCCTGATGACGGTGAGCTTACCTCACCATCGATTTTGGGGGTGACAGGTTCCCTTTAAAATCAAAAGGCAGATCAGATGGAATGAGAGGAATTGTTGGAAAGAAAACATCTTCTCCTGTGGCACATCCTGTCAAAATGGTTGCCTCAATTACATGTGGAAACAGGTACTTAATCAAGAGTCTTGTTCCATTACACAGCTTTGGTGGATCCAAATTTCTCAATAGCAGAATAGGTGCTCCAGGATTTAGAAAGTGGATGTGAAGAAGTCCTCGTGGCTCCAAGGAATTGAGGAATTCAGTTGGATACGGCTTTTGAGGAAGCAGCTGCTGTTCTCATGTGTGTCAGCCTTGTTTCTCGGTCTTCACATTTTTCATTGGCCCTTAATGCAGCTTTTCTTTTTGCATCAGCTGACATTCGTGCCATGGAATTCCTTTTCTTATGAGGCATTATTGTGGTAAAAATAGTCTGTAACTGGTAGTTTCTATATCCTCTCACATAGCGGTAATGTGACTGACATCAGCCTTTCCACCAAGACACCCTAACTGGCATGCTATTACCTCACACAAGCTTTGTTATACTGAGAATGTCCTTTGTTGCATATATTAACAAATCAGAGCTCAGATTAATTAACTGTAGCAAAATAGAAGCAGAGCTGTGATTGGTTGCTTTTGGCAGCCTGATAAATCCCCAGCCAACAGGAAGCTCTTCCCTCTGGCAGTATATATTAGCTCACACATACACATAATAGACAGGTCATGTGACTGACAGCTGCCGTATTTCCTATATGGTACAGTTGTTGCTCTTGTAGTTTGTCTGCTTATTAATCAGATTTGTATTTTTGAAGGATAATACCAGACTTGTGTGTGTTTTAGGGCGAGTTTCATGTGTCAAGTCGTGTGTGTTGAGTTGCGTGTGGCAACATGCATGTAGCGACTTTTGTGAGATGAGTTTTGTGTGGTGACATGCGTGTAGCAACTTTTTGTGTGTCAAGTTGCATGAGACAGGTTAGTGTAGCAAGTTGTGTGCAGCAAGTTTTGAGCATGGCGAGTTTTGCGCGTGGCGAGTTTTATGTGTGGTGCATTTTAAGTATGTGCAAGTTTTGTGTAAGGCAACTTTTGCATGTGTTGCAACTTTTGCGCATGTGGCAATTTTTCCATGTGTGCAAGTTATGCGTGTGGCGAGTTTTCCATGAGGTGAGTTTTGCACGTGTGGCGAGTTTTGCGTGAGCATAGTTTTGCATGTGGCGAGTTTTGCATGTGGCGAATTTTGCGCGTGGCGGGTTTTGAGTGGCAACTTTTGTGTTTCAACTTTTATGTGGCGACGTTGGTGTATATGTGGTGAAATGTGTGCTGATGGTGGTATATGTGTTCAAGCACATGGTAGTGTGTGGCGCATTTTGTGTGTGTGTTCATATCCTCATGTGTGGTGAGTATCCCATGTCGGGGCCCCACCTTAGCAACTGTACGGTACATACTCTTTGGCACCATCGCTTTCATTCTTTAAGTCCCTTTCTTTAAGCTGATAACAGCAAGAGAAGGTGCCACTGATGGGAGTATTCATCAGCTGGTGCCTGTGCTATAAATAAATGTTAAAAAAATTGACATCGGGTCTCTTCTACTTTTGATAACCAGCACAGGCAAAACTGATAGCTGTGGGATGCAACCATCAGCAGTCAGCTTTATCATGGCTGTTTATCAAGAATAGATGGGTCCCACACTGTTTTTTTTTTTAATGTTTTTAAATAATTCTTTTAAAAAAACGTCATGAGGTCCCCCACATTTTTGACAACTAGCCAAGCTAAAGCAAACAGTTGGAGGCTGGTATTCTCATATTAGTAAGGGGCCATGGATTTTGCCCCCCCAAGTCTAAAAAGCTGCCCGCAGCTACCCCAGAAAGGGCTCATCTATTAGATGCACCAATTCTGGCACTTTGCCTTGCTCTTCCCACTTGACTTGGTGCAGTGGCAAGTGGGGTAATAGTTGTGGGAATGATGTCAGCTGTTTTATGGCCAATGACATTGAGCCCACAGGTTAGTAATGGAGAGGCATCTATAAGACTCCACAATTACTAACCCCATAGTTAGATTGTAAAAAAAACACAGCCAGAATAAAGTCCTTTAATTGCAATAATGACACAACTCCTTTATTTCAAATGTAAAAAAAAAAGAAAAGTTATACTCACCTTTAAACCTAATCCATTAAAGCCCAAATAACCTGGAAAAAAATTAAAATAATAAACAAGCATAATACTCACCTTTTTGTCTAATCCACTGAAGCCCATATCCCCTCGAAAAGTAGAAAAATAATAGAGAAGTATATCCCTCACCTGTCTGATGTGAAGATAATCCATACTGTCAGACAACAATCTGGATGCTCCCGGAAGAAGCGAAACGGCGTCAGTGCCTGGGAGACTCGGCTTATCACTCTTCCCCTTTTTATGATGTTTGCCACCTCTGTGGTAATATACCTGCTAATATTGGTTACCATGGATATGTTTCCATGGAATTGATTGTGGCCTTTAGCATGACTGAACTTTGCTCTTTATTAATGCCATTTTGTTGGGCTAAACTACCTGATTTGTGGCAAAATATTGCATTGGGTGTCACATCATTTTGAGATAGTACTATTGCATAGTCTGGTTTAATGAGCAGATTGAGGTATTTTGTGATCTGCTTACTGAGAATATGTACTTCAATTATTATTACTACTGCAGATGCACTTTACTATATATAGGTTTTCATTGTGAGTGGTATATACAAGTGAAACTTCATCACTTTAAATACATTATTTTGGTATTCTATACTCCTTTCAGTGCTATTTGATTAGTGTTTTTACAAATACTTCACCTCAATAGTATAGGATTCCTTGATATTTATCATCCACTTATCTATTGAAAATACACTGTACATTCTGATTTAAGGTACCGTTACACTAAACGACTTACCAACGATCACGACCAGCGATACGACCTGGCCGTGATCGTTGGTAAATCGTTGTGTGGTCGCTGGGGAGCTGTCACACAGACAGCACTCTCCAGCGACCAACGATCAGGGGAACGACTTCGGCATCGTTGAAACTGTCTTCAACGATGCCGAAGTCCCCGGGTAACCAGGGTAAACATTGGGTTACTAAGTGCAGGGCCGGGCTTAGTAACCCGATATTTACCCTGGATACCATTGTAAAAGTAAAAAAAAAAAAAAAAAACCACTACATACTCACATTTTGATGTCTGTCACGTCCCCCGCTGGCGTCCACAGGGTTAAAACTGCTTTCGGCAGGAGCGCTTGCTAATGCTGCGCTGCTGCCGAGAGCTTCCCTGCACTGAATGTGTCAGCGGCGCGACGGCAGTAACAGCGGTGACGTCACCGCTGTGCTCTGCTTTACGGCCGGTGCTTTACGGCCGGCGCTGACACAGTCAGTGTAGGAAGCTCTTGGCAGCAGCGCAGCATTAGCAAGCGCTCCTGCCGAAAGCAGTTTTAACCCTGTGGATGCCGGGGGACGTGACAGACATCAGAATGTGAGTATGTAGTGGGTTTTTTTTAACTTTTACTATGGTAACCAGGGTAAATATTGGGTTACTAAGAGCGGCCCTGCGCTTAGTAACCCGATGTTTACCCTGGTTACAAGTGAACACATCGCTGGATCGGCGTCACACACGCCGATCCAGCGATGACAGCGGGTGATCAGCGACGAAATAAAGTTCTGGACTTCTAGCTCCGACCAGCGATATCACAACGGGATCCTGATCGCTGCTGCGTGTCAAACACAACGAGATCGCTATCCAGGATGCTACAACGTCACGGATCGCTGTCGTTCTCGTTGGAAAGTTGCTGAGTGTTACGGTACCTTTAGTTTATTCAAGCACACCATTGGGGGTTTAACTCAATTATGGGTCTCCTTCTCTTTGGAGGTTCCTTTTTGCCATATTTTTTCCATATTTTTAATATTCTATTGTGCTTTTATCTATTTGTTTCAATAAACAATATCTAATATTAATCTAGAATCTCTTAAATCCTCCAGCTCTAAATTTGGCTGATGGGGATCCTGGGTATATATTGAATGTAAAGTGTCTAGCACTTAAACATTGTTTTGTTATGTATATAGGTGATTAATGAATGAAGAAGCTTTAGATTTTTCCCAAACTGTTCAAAATGTATATCTATTTTGTGATCAGCAAGTTTGTTGTATTTAAAATGAAGAAAACAATGGTTCTTGATAAAGCAGTTCCAAAATTATCCCTTCATCTAAGGAACAGCAACAGGTTTGCTATTTTGAAAGTTAAGAAGTAATGAATTTTTAACAAACAAAGCATAAATTAATTTGAATGAGCAGAAACATGTTTCCATGCCGTGAACAGGCAGGGCGGACTGGCCATCTGGCAATTCTGGCAAATGCTAGATGGGCCTGTGTGGTTGTCGGCTGCCTTGTCTGCTACCTTGTTAGCAGAATCTGTGTTCTCAAGACATCCATACTGTTAGGAGTTGTGACGGAGCACAAAGTCGCTGACTCCGTCACTTACCCCAGCAGGCCACGGGTATTATTAGAAATATTGGTCTTGTAGTAAATCTTGCTTTCCTCCATCCAGGGTAATATAAGTAATATATCCCATCATGTGCTCGGGGGCGGGGAAACCATGTGATTTCAAATGCCAGGGCTGAATTTCAGCCCCAGTCCGTACCTGTGAACAGGGAATGCTTTCCAGCAGTAGCGTATTATAGTTATACAGCACACTGGACAAGATGTGTGTAAGAGTCTATTTGCTATGATAGTGGCAGCAACCGCACAGTGTAAAATATGATGAGGCAGGCAAATAGAACCCTGGCAGTGTAAGTTCAGCAATGGTAATGCTGGCAGCAGCACAGTATAGGTGACAGGATGGACAGAAAATAAGGCCTCATTCAAACATTCGTGACTTTTTTAAGTAAGTACAATTACAAACCATTGCTCATCAGTATATTGGATTGGAGTTGTATCAGTGTTTAGTTAGTGTGCACGTTTTTGCCATCAGTGTTTCATCAGCGATTTTCGGTTGAAAAAATAAATTATAAATTGAAAAACGTCTCCTTTACATTGCAATGTTAATCAGGGACAGTGCACAGCTGTCACACAAAGGGGATTTTTGTCTGCTGTCTATGATTTTCACGGACCATATATTTGTATACAGGGGCATAACAATCTGTCCAAGAAGGGGGCCCTCTGACACTATACCTCCTTCAGCTGGATCTGTGTCAGAGGACACATATTCAGCTGAAGTATATTGCACAAAAAAGCACGGACATATGAACAGCACCAAATATTTCTATGGGTACTTGTTCTATGCTTGAAAAACATAGAATATACAGCTCCTTGCGAAAGCATTCGCCCCCCCCCCCGGAACTTTTCAACCTTTTCCCACATATCATGCTTCAAAAATAAAGATTACAAATGGAAATTTTTGGTGAAGAATCAACAAAAAGTGGAACGCAATTGTGAAGTTGAATGAAGTTTATTGGTTATTTCAAATTTTTGTGGAAATTCAAAAACTGAAAAGTGAGGCATGCAATATTATTCAGCCCCTTTAACTTAATACTTCGTTGCGCCACCTTTTGCTGCGATTACAGCTACAAGTCGCTTGGGGTATATCTCTATCAGTTTTTTACATCGAGAGACTGAAATTCTTGCCCATTCTTCCTTGGCAAACAGCTCAAGCTCAGTGAGGTTTGATGGAGATCATTTGTGAACAGCAGTTTTCAGCTCTTTCCACAGATTCTCGATTGGATTGAGGTCTGGACTTTGACAACGTAGCTGACAAGGCAGCCCATGACCAGACAGGCCCTTCTGGCATTTGCCAGAATTGCCAGATGGCCAATCCGGCCCTGCCACAACTCCATGCCTTGGCAGATGTACACTTTTCCAACATGACAATGATCCAAAACACACTGTTGCCTTTCTGAAAAAAGGACAGGGTGGAAGGAATTCAGTCGTCAAGTAAGCCTCCTTATCTTGACTCAATCGAACACCGTGGGTAATTCTGAAGAGGCAAGTTGACCATCACTCTTCTTCCAGCATTCAGGCTCTAAAAGAGGTTGTTCTTGCAGAATGAAGAAACATAAACGTTGCAATATGTCACCAACTTGTTCTTTCATGCCTGGAAGACCTGAAAAATCATGGAGGTCATACAAAATACTAGATGTAGTCATTTTTCATGCATCAGCTAATTTGAATAGAACTGTTTTACTAGTTATTTCTCATGCTCTCCATGATTTCCTTAGAAAAAATATAGCATAACATCTACCTTATGGACCGTTTGCCTTCCTCTGGATCAACATGTTGGAATTATAGATTGAATTAGATGGACCAGTATATTTTTTTATGTAAAAAAAGTTTGAAAATAACAATAAAAATAAGGATTTGATGTTTGTTGTTCCCCATAATAATGGGCATGATAGATACTGGATCTCCTCTTAAGGCTTTGATCACATAGCATTTAGCCTATATGCCAGGATTAATATGTTAAACTGATGCCTTTGACCGATCTCATACAGTGGTATTCTTCACCACCAAAACCCATTGAAAAAATCTGTATACATTTAATTAATATGTTATTGCTAGATACCATTTTTTGGAAAAGTGCAGTCAAATTGAGTCCATGTAGAAGAATTCCATCGTTGTGATTTGATGGGCAATAATAGGAATAGTAATATGTGAAACAGGGTTTTTTTATATTTATTTGGATGTAAAATATGTAAATTATGTTTGAATATAATATCTATAAATTATATAAATTTGGATACAGAAGGCACAAGATCACATGAGACAATGAGATGTTTGCTGAATTTTCCAATTTTCCCTTGAGGCCCATGTAGTTGCTAAACCATTTAAAAGCTCACCCTTTTGCATCTTCAGATGCCCCAGATTGTCCAGATGCTTTCTGGTTCATATGATTTCCCAAATTCATCAGACGTTTGAGACCTAAGACCTCAAACTGCACCATCTGATTCATAACCCCCGCAGAGTTTCTATTTGGGGATGCTCAATCAAGAAAGTGATTGAAGGCTGTAAGGAGAACATGCAATTGTCAGCCATCTATCATCCATCCACTTTAAAAGTGAACAGGAAGGTTACCCCTAGAGCTAAGGCATGTCAAAGTGAAAGACACCACAAGATCTATGAGCCCTGCTATTATTAGCATGACAGAATCATGGCAAGAAACACAAAAGGTGAAGATAGATGTATAATGTCATATTCTTGAATTAATGGTAACATGAATGCCTAATCAATAACAATTAGGTCTACAAAGGACTTTCTAAAATAGTCATTCTGGGGAACCTGTCAATTAGACATCACTGAAATTAGTGCAATAAAATGGAGCCCTTTGCAATAATTCAATAACCTGACCCCAATCGGTGTTAATAATGTTAATGTAGTCTGCTGGAAATCTTCCCCTTGAGTGTGGCTTTTAACTATGTCAGTCCCAGTATGCAAATAAATACGAAGAATTTAAGTCTGCAAGAGCAGTGCCCTCTCCTTTCTGTACCCGTCTGTCGCTGTTAGTTTATTCACTGTATTTTACATTTGTATTTTGTATGTAGCTTCTTCTCATGTACAGGACCATGAAATGAATGATGCTCTTAAAATAAATAATATTAATAATAATTATTATAAAAGGGATTTCACAGTTTAAAGCTATGATCACTTAGAGCATTTTATCAATATTTTTTTTATAATATTGTTCTGGCTTTCCTGGTTGAACAGTAATTTCAGCAGTCAGTATGTGACTGCAGATTGCCGAATCGTGATAATGTGAAATGCTCACAGTTTAGTATTCCCCTTTGATTGCAGCATGAGTGATTGGTCACGTGCCCGCAAGTATGTAAATTGCACACTTGTGCTCAGGTGCTGACTACATTCTCATCCAGTTCTCTCAATAGGACTCAGATATCAAATTCAGTGTAATAAAATGCAAAGATTGCAAACATAAAATTGCATTTTGGCTATAATATTTGTCTTGTGTACATTCTTATCACTGATTATATAGGATTTTAAGGTTTGTGTTACAGATTTGCTTTACCTCACTCTTGCTCCTTCTTTCTTCAGTTCAGCACCCAGGTTGACATCCAATTGCTTTGATTTACTCTTTCTCAGTAGTGTCCGTACCACCCAGTTAAGCACGCACAGCTTCCTCCTGCTGGACAGCATGACCACTACCTAGCTATTACCAGTCATTTAAATGTATACAGGGTAGTTCAAAAGTAGGTGGACAGTATGTGTAATAGGGTTATGAAGGGGGCGATTAATCAAACATGGACATGGTTTTTGGGGTTCAAAGTTCTCACCACACATCTAGATAAGTTCCTTGGGGGTCTAGTTTCCAAAATGGGGTAACTTGTGGGGGATTTCTACTGTTTAGGTACATCAGGGGCTTTGCAAACGTAACATGACGCCCGCAGACCATTCCATCAAAGTCTGCATTCCAAAATGTCACTACTTCCCTTCCGAGCTCCGTCGTGTGCCCAGTGGTTTACCTCCACATATGGGGTATCGGCGTACTCAGGACAAACTGTGTTAGGGCTAGCAGAATGCACCAAGTAAATATAGATGTTATTATTGGTGCGTTCGCAGCCCGGGTTCCACCGTGCAGGAGGAACCTGCTGCTAGCAAATGACGGCACTATATGGCGGTTTAAGCGAACTCTCTTACTTCACAGAGTCGCACAGAAACAAGACGCTGTGCCCTGTTAACCCCACAGGAGTACACAGCTAACTGCTGAGCTGAAGGCAGTCTGTGGTCACGCACACATACAATCTCACACATACACATACAATCTTGCCTTGCGCAGGCGTGTACTATGGAGGACAGAGAATGAATTTCAATCCAATATTGCAGCCAGCATGCAGCCAGCGGGTAAGGAAAGGGTGAATCAAACAGCCGAAAACCCCGTCTCTATGGCTGAAAATTGTTCCCTCCAAATTCAGGTGACAGAGTCCCTTTAAATAGCTGCAGAAAGAACAGGACCTTCCTAGAAGGACCAATGAGAGGCTGCTACAGAGCCGGAGCACCTTCAGGACCTTCCTGGAGGACCAATGGATTTAGCTGCAGTATCTGAACATGTGACCCTTGATCTCCACTGAGAGATCTTACTCTGGGCATGCTCAGAATGAGAAAAGCAGGACTTAGTCCCAGAAGCGTCTGCTTGCCACTGCCCAGTACTGGCTTTAATGGCAGAAGCTGGAAAAGCAGCAGTAACCCTTTGGACAGAGTCAGACTGAGCAAGACGCTGGGACCGATGTCTCGGCTGAGCAGGCTCCACTGTGGCTGGAGAAGGATGGGAGACCACAGCGGAGATGGCTCAAGATTCCCCCTGTGCAGAGGTGGGATCTTGACCCCTAACATGGCCCCCCCTCCTCAGACCTCGCTACGTTCGAAGGCAGCAATGAGCTGCGGAGCTCGAATATGCTCAGCAGGCTCCCAGGACCTGTCCTCTGGGCCAT
Source organism: Ranitomeya variabilis (assembly GCF_051348905.1). NCBI lineage: Eukaryota > Metazoa > Chordata > Amphibia > Anura > Dendrobatidae > Ranitomeya > Ranitomeya variabilis. The sequence goes on from NC_135234.1 coordinate 529,092,735, forward strand.
AACCCCTCCAATCCACCAAATAAAATGTTTTGCCACGTCCCACCTTGCACCCCAAGATAGCGTTCACCTCGTAATCATCCGAAGATGAACCCGATGTCCCGGCAGATGACTCGGAAAACCAGGACATGAATACGGGCTTTGAAGAGGGACACATGAAAGGTGTCGGTGATACCCAGGCGTGGCGGAAGGGCTAAACGGTAGACCACAGGGTTAACCTGTTCTAGGACCTTGAAAGGACCCAAGTAGCAAGGTGCAAACTTAGTGGACTCAACTCGCAGCCTGATGTTACGGGCGGAGAGCCACACTAAATCGCCAGGAGCAAAAGTCGGAGCGGGGCGCCGATGTGTATCGGCGGAGGACCTCATTCTCTCCTTGGAGGCCCGAATGGCAACCTGAGTGCGGTCCCAAATGTCCTGTGCCCTCACAGCCCAGTCTGCAACCCTGGAGTCGGCGGAAGACACGGGCATGGGCACAGGTACCCGCAGATGCTGACCATAGTTAAGGAGGAATGGAGTCTGTCCAGTGGAGTCAGCTACAGCGTTGTTCAGTGCAAACTCTGCCACGATAGCAAAGATGCCCAGTCATCCTGCCTGGCTGAGACAAAATGTTGCAGATCTGTGACCAAGGTCTGGTTGGCCCTCTCTACCAACCCATTCATCTCGGGATGATACGCAGAAGAGAGATTCAACTCAATGCTGAGAAGATGACAAAGCTCTCTCCAGAACCGAGATGCAAACTGGGGACCCCGGTCACTGACAATTTTGTCCGACACACCGTGTAGACGGAAGATGTATTTAATAAACAACACTGCCAAGGCCCGTGCAGAAGGTAGCCGGGGAAGCGGCACCAAGTGCACCATCTTAGACAAATGATCGGTGAGAACCCAAATGATGGTACAGCCACGAGACTTGGGCAAACCCACCACAAAGTCCATCCCGACCATCTCCCAGGGCCTGTCTGCCACCGGCAGGGGATATAATAACCCAGCTGGCCGTTGTCAAGAAGACTTATTTTTGGTGCAGGAGACACATGCCCGAATATAGTCTCCGACGTCACGGACCATATGTGGCCACCAGTAAGTTCTCGCCCGCAGCTCAGATGTCCTTTTAGTCCCAAAGTGCCCACCCACTCTGGACGAATGAGCCCAAGAGAGAACCTCCGGTCGCAAATTTGCTGGCACGAAAGTCCTACCCGGGGGCACAGACTCAAGTGAAACCGGAGCCACGGTCCTCAGGCTCTCAGAAGGGACAATAAGCCAAGGTTCCTCCTCCTCCGCTGATGACACTACGGAGCGGGAGAGAGCATCGGCATGAATGTTCTTCTCCCCAGAGAGAAATGAGGGTGAAATGGAACCGGGAGAAAAACAGGGACCATCTGGCCTGGCGAGAATTTAGCCGCTGGGCAGTCTGAATATAGACCAAATTCTTGTGGTCGGTGAAAACTTGGAAGGGAAAACGAGCCCCATCCAAGAGATGTCTCCACTCCGAGAAGGCCAACTTCATAGCTAGCAACTCCCTGTCCCCGATGGAATAATTCCTCTCTGCTGGTGTGAAGGTCTTAGAGAAAAAGAAGCAGGGATGCTTCCGACCTTGAGGATCCTTTTGGAATAGGACTGCACCTGCACCGACAGATGAGGCATCCACCTCCATTATGAAAGGTTTATCTACATCGGGGCGATGTAGAATGGGAGCGCTTGCAAAGTGGGACTTAATAGAGAAGAAGGCCTTGGAGACCTCTTCTGACCACAATTTGGGATTTGCTCCCTTTTTGGTGAGGGCAACCAAAGGAGCTACCAAAGTTGAGAAGTGGGGAATGAACTGGCGATAGTAATTAATGAACCCCATAAAGCGCTGCACAGCTTTGAGAGAATGGGGTTCCTGCCAGTCCATCACAGCCTGTAGCTTGGCAGGATCCATAGCCAATCCTTGGGCCGAGATGATATAGCCCAGGAAAGGCAAAGACTCCTGCTCAAACACACACTTCTCCAACTTGGCATAGAGGGAATTTGCCCGTAGGAGGTTGAAGACTTTGCACACATCTCTCTGGTGGGAGTCTATATCTGGAGAGTAGATGAGAATATCATCCAGGTAGACTACCACCGAGGTGGAGAGCATATCCCAGAAGATATCGTTTACAAAGTCTTGGAAAATGGCTGGGGCATTACAGAGCCCAAAGGGCATCACCAGATACTCATAGTGCCCATCACTGGTGTTAAAAGCCATCTTCCATTCGTCCCCCTCACGGATGCGAATCAGGTTGTAAGCACCCCGCAGATCTAGTTTAGTAAACACTCTTGCTCCCCGAAGCCTGTCAAAAAGCTCAGATATCAGGGGCAGAGCGTAATTGTTCTTAACGGTGATGGCGTTAAGACCCCTGTAATCAATGCATGGACGTAATTCTCCGTTCTTCTTCTGCACAAAGAAGAACCCAGCCCCTGCAGGTGACACAGACTTCCTAATGAATCCCCTTGCCAAATTCTCCTGGATGTACTGAGACATAGCCTCCATCTCTGGGAGAGACAATGGGTAGACTCGACCCCGGGGAGGCTCAGCACCAGGCAACAGGTCAATAGGACAGTCATAGGGGCGGTGAGGCGGAAGAGTCTCCACAGCCCTTCTGGAGAACACGTCCGCATAGGGCCAATATTGCTTGGGGAGAGAGGAGAGATCTGCGGGCACCTCAGTTGTAGCAACCTGAACGCATTCCCTCAGACATCTACCCCCACAAGATTTACTCCATCCCAAAATCCTGCCAGTGGACCACTCAATATGAGGAGAGTGGTACCGTAGCCAAGGTGTCCCTAACAGGACCTCATCAATTCCCTCTGGAATGATGAGCAGAGATATTATCTCCTGATCAGATGGTGACATGGATAGCATAAATGGGATGGTCTGCTGTGTAATCTGTGAGGGCAGTGTCGACCCATTTACCACTCATACGGTCACTGGTTGGGCGAGCATCACCAGAGGTATTGCGTGTCATTGGGCGCCCCAGAGTCCACGCAAAGCTCTACCGAATGAGTGGATGGGCCAATGGTAATTGTCCCCTTAAAGGACAATTTGGAGGCAGACGTCGCCGTGTCTAGTGAACCTCCACCCACTACCACTAGACGCTGACGTTTCCCCAACCGCTGAGGACATCTGGTGGCAAAATGTCCTGACTGCCGGCAAACATGACATACCCTAAGTGCACGAGCGGTCCGGGACTTAGGTCCCGCTTGTGGCAACTCCATGGCCTCATGTGACTCGGTTGCCTGAACCGGAGATTCCAAAGGTTTGGCAAAGGTGGGAGCCAGCCGAAACCTCTGCCTACACTGGGCTCGCTCTAACCTCCGCTCGTGAAAACGGAGGTCAATACGAGTAGATCCAGTTATTAACACCTCCAGTGTGGCGGGAATCTCCCTAGTGGCCAGAGCGTCCTTAACATGGTCAGCCAGCCCCCTCCAAAATATAGGGATGAGGGCTTTATCCGTCCACTCCAGCTCAGAAGCCAAGGTGCGGAAGTGGACGGCAAAATGGCTGACCAAGGACGAGCCCTGAGTCAATGCCAACAGTTGGAGCGCCGTATCATGGGTGACTCGAGGTCCTAAAAAGACCTGTTTCAGAGTGCTCAGAAACAGCGGAGCACTCTGCACCACATGATTGCCACGCTCCCACAGCGGCGTTGCCCACTCCAATGCCCTGTCCGACAGGAGGGACATAATGAATCCCACCTTTGCCCGCTCTGTAGGGAATAGTGTTGAGCGATACCGTCCGATACTTGAAAGTATCGGTATCGGAAAGTATCGGCCGATACCGGCAAAGTATCGGATCTAATCCGATACCGATACCCGATACCAATACAAGTCAATGGGACTCAAGTATCGGACGGTATCCCTGATGGTTCCCAGGGTCTGAAGGAGAGGAAACTCTCCTTCAGGCCCTGGGATCCATATTAATGTGTAAAAGAAAGAATTAAAATAAAAAATATTGCTATACTCACCTCTCCGACGCAGCCTGGACCTTACCGAGGGAACCGGCAGCGTTCTTTGCTTAAAATGCGCGCATTTACTGCCTTCCGTGACGTCACGGCTTGTGATTGGTCGCGTGCCGCCCATGTGGCCGCGACGCGACCAATCACAGCAAGCCGTGGCGTAATTTTCAGGTCCTGAATGCCTAATTCTAGGCATTCAGGATTTGAAAATTACGTTACGGCTTGTGATTGGTCGCGTCGCGGTCACATGGGCGACGCGACCAATCACAAGCCGTGACGTCACGGGAGGCAGGAAACGCGCGCATTTTAAAATTACGTCACGGCTTGTGATTGGTTGCGTGCCGCCCATGTGACCGCGACGCGACCAATCACAGCAAGCCGTGACGTAATTTCAGGTCCTGAATGCCTAATTCTGCATTCAGGACCTGAAAATTACGTCACGGCTTGCTGTGATTGGTCGCGTCGCGGCCACATGGGCGGCACTCGACCAATCACAAGCCGTGACGTCACGGAAGGCAGTAAACGCGCGCATTTTAAGCAAAGAACGCTGCCGGTTCCCTCGGTAAGGTCCAGGCTGCGTCGGAGAGGTGAGTATAGCAATATTTTTTATTTTAATTCTTTCTTTTACACATTAATGTTGTTTCGATACCGATACCCGATACCACAAAAGTATCGGATCTCGGTATCGGAATTCCGATACAGCAAATATCGGCCGATACCCGATACTTGCGGTATCGGAATGCTCAACACTAGTAGGGAAACGTGCAGCCAGAAGCTCGAGGTGTATTGAACACTGACTCACGAAACTCCTACAAGATTTGCCATCACCAGAGAATTTTTCTGGCAGCGGGAGGCGAGATAGGGTCGGAACAGGAGTGGCAGTGGACAAAGTTGCTGCAGCCACGCTAGCAGCCTGAACAGCTACTGCGGTAACATCCACAGTTGAGGTTGTGCGCTCGAGAGCCGCCAACCTACCCTCCAGCTGCTGGATGTACCACAAAGATTGCTGTTTGTCCGCTATTGCTAGCCAGACCCTGGCGCTAGTATTATGTTAGGGCTAGCGGAACGCACTGAGTAAATATAGATGTTATTATTGGTGCGTTCGCAGCCCGGGGTCCACCGTGCAGGAGGAACCTGCTGCTAGCAAATGACGGCACTATATGGCGGTTTAAGCGAACTCTGTTACTTCACAGAGTCGCACGGAAACAAGACGCTGTGCCCTGTTAACCCCACAGGAGTACACAGCTAACTGCTGAGCTGAAGGCAGTCTGTGGTCACGCACACATACAATCTCCTCACCGGAGAAGTCGGTATTCTAGGGGCTTATTTCAGCCGGGGCCCTAGATCCACACACACAATCTCCTCGCCGGAGGTTCCAGCATTCTAGGGGCTTATTTCAGCCGAGTCCCTGAACACACACATAAATGTGACCACACAGGCGCATGCACAAAACTGATTCAATACTAGCGCATGGCCGCGCGGTCATGAGAACCTTAAATAGCTGCAGCAAGAACAGGACCTTCCTAGAAGGACCAATGAGAGGCTGCTACAGAGCCTGAGCACCTTCAGGACCTTCCTGGAGGACCAATGGATTTAGCTGCAGTATCTGAACATGTGACCCTCGATCTCCACTGAGAGATCTTACCCTGGGCATGCTCAGAACGAGAAAAGCAGGACTTAGTCCCAGAAGCGTCTGCTCGCCGCTGCCCAGTACTGGCTTTAATTGCAGAAGCTGGAAAAACAGCAGTAACCCTTTGGACAGAGTCAGACTGAGCAAGGCTATGGGACCGACGTCTCTGCTGAGCAGATTCCACTGCAGCTGGAGAAGGATGGGAGACCGCCGCGGAAATTCCCCCTGTGCAGAGGTGGGATCTTGACCCCTAACAAACTGGACAGCAACTTTTGTGGTCCACTTTCTCCTTTTGCCCTTGGGAAATTAAAAAAATTGTTGCTTAAAGATCATTTTTGTGACTAAAAAGTTAAATGTTCATTTTTTTATTCCATATTGTTTATGCTGCTGTGAAACACCTGAAGAGTTAATAAACTTCTTGAATGTGGTTTTGAGCACCATAAGGGGTGCAGTTTTTAGAATGGTGTCACGTTTGGATATTTTCAGCCATATAGACCCCTCAAACTGACTTCAAATGTGAGATGGTCCCTTAAAAAAATGGTTTTGTAAATTTTGTTGTAAAAATGAGAAATCACTGGTCAAATTTTAACCCTTATAACTTCCTAACAAAAATTTTTTTTTCCAAAATTGTGATGATGTAAAGTAGACAAGGGAGACATGGGAAATGTTATTTATTAACTATTTTGTGTCAGATAACTCTCTGGTTTAACAGAATACAAATTCAAATTAAATAATAATAATAATAATAAATCAAAATAAATGATATTATTTTCTGTCCACCTACTTTTGGACCACCCTGTATATATAAGGTCTTTATTGCAGGGTGGGTTTGGAAGCACAGCGGACTATGTATTTTTTTAAATCTTGTCCTTACCAATTACAGTTTAATTTTGCTCCTGATATGATTATATAGCTATCTTCTTATCTAACCTGACTTTTTTTTACCGCTATTCTGCAGTTATGTCTTTGGATTGATACTCAGACTCAGACTTCACACTGGACTGTTTAACCCTTCAGTTACCTTCTAATTTTGTCATTTGTAATTGGTAATATCTCTCTGATTTTTTTCCTGGTTTAGCCTAAACCCTGAATGCTAATTTTGTCATTGGTTCTGTCCCTAATGTTTTCACCCGGTGTCTTCACCATCCTATTTTAACTCACTCTACCTGCCAGCAGCTAGGTTGTGGATGTAACCCAGGGGCAGAGGTGTAACTAAGTTGGCACCTGGAGCAAGCATTCTGTTTAACACCCCCCCTCCAAGTACATATGCGATTTGCACTCTTACATTCACGTGCTAACCAGCTGCTCTTTCTAATTCTCTCAATGTATTGTTCAGTGAAAAACTGAGAGAAGCATGAAGAGTAGCTAGTTGTCACATGACCATTAGTATAAATACTGCATATGAGTGAAGTTGACATGTGATATCTGCTGGAACCAGCAAGGAGAGCTGAATCCTGACAGTGAGTATATTACATGATGTTAGGATTGGCATGCAATGGTGCTTCATTTTATAATTAAGTGGCTCGTCCAGGCTTGAGATGAAAGTTTGCAGACTTTCTAAATTCTCACGGCACATGCACTGTACACTTTTCAGATTCTCCCTTGTCAGTGGCAAGAGTGAACGGTCATGTGAGCACAAGTATGACTTGTATACTTCTGGCCACATTCAGCCTAGACGTGCCCAGCCTTGCTCAATTCATTTTCATTGCGTGAGACAGTGCATGTCTATTCGGCACATATATAAAAAAAAATTGCATACTTGCGGTTTTGTAACCACTCACCACCGGCACCAGAGAATCCTGACAGTGTGCAGAACAACTGTAAACTTTTCATTTTAGACCAGACAACCCCTTTAATGAATCCTCCTCACCAGGTGAACACTAACATGTAATCTCATCCTAGATGATGATAACTAGCGACCTCACCACAAATTCTTTTTTAATACATTTTAAAGATCTTCTTATTACAGACATACAGTTTTACAGAAAAAAATCCAGCAATATGATTTATACTGATTTGTACTGATCTCTATGGCATTTAGTAGTATGCAATAGCTTTGCTTTCATTTATCTAGTTCAAAGATTTAACTTGGTGTCATAGTCCTTTAACTCAATACCATTACCAATAAGGAGTAGCTGTCACTGTTTCACCTCTTAGTGTATCTGTGATGCAGCTACTAACAGCTCAGCCATCCAATCTAGTACAGGGGCATGCTGACGCTGTCAGTGTGATGATTGACAGCTCGGCCATCCAATCTGAGACTTGAAGGTGCTGGCTGTCTCCAGGTGCTCATTATCCCAGGTGATTGCCAGGCTACTTCACTGGGCTGACACTCCCAGACCTCTGCCAGATGTACATTCAGCTACATTGTGGTTTGTCGCTGTGCCTTGCATTCTGTTTGTAGATCTTTCTTTGCTTGACCTAGGGCTTGACCTAGGGCCTCGTTCTGACCATCCATCTGTTTAGCCCCTTCTGCTCTGATCCACTATCCTCCTGGTATTCTGACCTTGGAACATTACCTGACAACGCCTTCCTGGCTTTTGACCTTGGACTCCTGACTATCCCGTCTATCGTCTTGGCCGTGAGAAGTGACTCAGCGTCATAGTTGCTTTTTGATCCTTCATTGTGCTCCCAAAGCTCTATCCACCACCGCCAAGTGTCCTCGTGTGCTAAGTCTTTGTTTTCCTCATCATTAATAGCTAAATGCTCAGCTTTATCTCTTTAGCTCCTCTGAATGATATTCTGAAGTCTGAAAGGGGTATCGAACAGATCAAAAAACATATTTAAGGGAACATGTCATCTAGTTTTTACACCCCAACCTTTGTTTTAGAATTCTAGGTTTACATTTTGGAGAAACTTATTGTTGAATTGATATGCAAATGAGGCCCAAGTACAGCAGCGGGCTTTGCAGTTTGAGCTCTGCTGCCTCTCTTTCCTATTACCCACCCATCACCTGTCTCCTGTTATGATCCTAGTGGTAGAGGATCTCAGAAGTTCCAGCTAAGTCCGCAAACACAAAAACCAGCCCATAGGGAGGTGTTAACTTGGCTGACCGTATATCTAATCCTAGCACAACAACTAGAAGTAGCCGGGGAACGTACCTACGTTGATTCTAGACGTCTCGCACCAGCCGGAGAACTAACTAACCCTTTCAGAGAAAATAAGACCTCACTTGCCTCAAGAGAAAGGACCCCAAAGTTATAATACAAGCCCCCAACAAATAATAACGGTGAGGTAAGAAGAAAAGACAAACGTAAGAATGAACTAGATTTAGCAAAGAGAGGCCCACTAATTAATAGCAGAAAATAGGAAGGAGACTTATACGGTCAGCAAAAACCCTACAGAAATATCCACGCTGAAAATCCAAGAACCCCCGCACCGACTAACGGTGTGGGGGGAGAATATCAGCCCCCTAGAGCTTCCAGCAAAAATCAGGAATCACATTATGAACAAGCTGGAACAAAATAGAAGCAAAGCGAATAAACAAAAATAAGAAAGCAGGACTTAGCTTATCTTGCAAAGAACAGGAGACCAGGAGTCAGGAGCAAACAGACATAGACTGACTACATCGATTCCAGGCACTAGACTGAGTTTCCAGGAAGTCTAAATAGGAACACCCAAGGCCTAACGAACCAGGTGGGTACCAACCTGGAGAAAGATGATCCAAATGTAATACCGCTAGTGACCACAAGAGGGAGCCAAGAAATATAGTTCACAACAGTACCCCCCCTTTAAGGAGGGGTCACCGAACCCTCACCAAGACCACCAGGGCGATCAGGATGAGCAGCGTGAAAGGCACGCACCAAATCGGCCGCATGAACATCAGAGGCGACAACCCAGGAATTATCCTCCTTACCATAGCCCTTCCATTTGACCAGATACTGAAGCCTCCGTCTAGAGAGACGAGAATCCAAGATCTTCTCCACCACGTACTCCAACTCGCCCTCAACCAAGACCGGAGCCGGAGGGTCAACAGCAGGAACCACAGGCACAACGTACCGCCGTAACAGAGACCTATGGAACACATTGTGAATGGCAAATGACACTGGAAGATCCAAACGAAAAGACACCAGATTAAGGACTTCCAAAATTTTATAAGGACCAATAAAGCGAGGCTTAAACTTAGGAGAGGAAACCTTCAGAGGGACATACCGAGAAGATAACCAAACCAAATCCCCAACACGAAGTCGGGGACCCACACCGCGGCGGCGGTTGGCAAAACGCTGAGCCTTCTCCTGTGACAACTTCAAGTTGTCCACCACATGAATCCAAATCCGCTGCAACCTATCCACCACGGAATCCACCCCAGGACAGTCAGAAGGTTCAACATGACCCGAGGAAAAACGAGGATGAAAACCAGAGTTGCAGAAAAATGGTGAAACCAAAGTAGCGGAACTAGCCCGATTATTGAGGGCAAACTCAGCCAATGGCAAGAAGGTCACCCAATCATCCTGATCCGCAGAAACAAAACATCTCAAATAAGCATCCAGCGTCTGATTGGTTCGCTCCGTTTAGCCATTAGTCTGAGGATGAAAGGCAGATGAAAACGACAAATCAATGCCCATCTTAGCACAAAAAGATCGCCAGAATCTGGACACAAACTGGGATCCTCTGTCAGACACGATATTCTCAGGAATGCCATGCAAGCGAACCACATTCTGAAAGAACAAAGGAACCAGATCAGAAGAGGAAGGCAACTTAGGCAAAGGCACCAAATGGACCATCTTGGAAAAGCGATCACACACCACCCAGATGACAGACATACCTTGAGACACCGGAAGATCTGAAATGAAATCCATGTGTGTCCAGGGCCTCTTCGGGACAGGCAAGGGTGTTGTGAATTTGGATTCTGGGCTCCCCCGGTGGCTACTGGTGGAATTGAACTTGTGACATCATCTTCCCTGTTCACCTGTTCTGATTAGATCTGGGTGTCGCTATATAACCTGGCTTCTCTGTTAGATGCTTGCCGGTCAACAATGTTATCAGAAGCCTCTCTGTGCTTGTTCCTGCTCCCAGACATCTACTAGATAAGTTGGACATTCGTCCATGTTTTGTTTTTGTATTTTGGTTCCAGTTCACAGCTGCAGTTTCGTTACTGTGTCTGGAAAGCTCTTGTTGATCAGGAATTGCCACTCTGGTATTATGAGTTAATGCCAGAGTCCTAAAGTAATTTCTGGATGTGTTTTGTTAGGGTTTTCTACTGACCATGAAAGTATGCTTTCTGTCTTCTGCTATCTAGAAAGCGGACCTCAAATTTGCTAAAACTATTTTCCTGCTGCGTTTGTTGTTTCATCTCATATCACCGCCAATATATGTGGGGGGCTTCTGTCTCCTTTTGGGCATTTCTCTAGAGGTGAGTCAGGTCTTATATTTCCCTCTGCTAGCATTATTTAGTTCTCCGGCCGGCGCTGGGCATATAGGGATAAAAAGTAGGACATGCTACCTGGCTACTTCTAGATGATGCGGTAGGTTTAGTTCATGGTCAGTACAGTTACATCTTCCAAGAGCTTGTTCCTATAGAGGCTTATGCTAGTTCTCTGGCCATGGAGATCATGATAGTTTGACCGGCCCACTAAAGGGTTAAAATCCTTGGCTGAGAAAGGAGAGAAATAAGAAGTCTGCTGAGAGTTTTTTTTTTTTTTTTTCCTCTGTGCTCTTAATTGGATCACTTGCCAGTCTGTCTATGCTGCAGTCTTTTTTTTTTTTCTCTCTCCTTATAATCTTTGAATGGCTTTGTGTTCACCTGTTAATAATGGATCTTCAGAGTGTAACTGCAGGTTTGAATAATCTCACCACGAAAGTACAAAATTTGCAAGATTTTATTATTCATGCTCCGGTATCTGAGCCGAGAATTCCTTTGCCGGAATTCTTCTCAGGGAATAGATCTAGCTTTCAGAATTTTAGAAATAATTGTAAGCTATTTTTGTCCCTGAAATCTCGTTCTGCTGGAGACTCTGCACAGCAGGTTGGGATTGTGATTTCCTTGCTCCGCGGCGACCCTCAAGACTGGGCTTTTGCATTGGCACCAGGGGATCCTGCGTTGCGCAATGTGGATGCGTTTTTTTTGGCCTTGGGCTTGCTGTATGAGGAACCTCATTTGGAACTTCAGGCAGAAAAAACTTTGATGTCCCTATCGCAGGGGCAAGATGAAGCTGAAATTTACTGCCAAAGATTCCGTAAATGGTCTGTGCTTACTCAGTGGAATGAGTGTGCCTTGGCGGCTACTTTCAGAGAGGGTCTCTCTGATGCCATTAAGGATGTTATGGTGGGGTTCCCTGTGCCTGCAGGTCTGAATGAGTCCATGACAATGGCCATTCAGATCGATAGGCGTCTGCGGGAGCGCAAACCTGTGCACCATCTGGCGGTATCCACTGAGAAGACGCCAGAAAGCATGCAGTGTGATAGAATTCTGTCCAGAAGCGAACGGCAGAATTTTAGACGGAAAAATGGGTTGTGTTTCTATTGTGGGGATTCTACTCATGTTATATCAGCGTGCTCTAAGCGTACTAAAAAGCTTGATAAATCCGTTTCCATTGGCACTTTACAGTCTAAATTTATTTTGTCTGTGACCCTGATTTGCTCTTTGTCATCTATTACTACTGACGCCTATATCGACTCTGGCGCCGCTTTGAGTCTTATGGATTGGTCCTTTGCCAATCGTTGTGGGTATGATTTAGAGCCTTTGGAAACTCTTATTCCTCTGAAGGGGATTGACTCCACCCCATTGGCTAATAATAAACCACAATACTGGACACAAGTGACTATGTGTATTAATCCGGATCACCAGGAGACTATTCGTTTTCTAGTGCTGTATAATCTACATGAGGATTTGGTGCTGGGATTGCCATGGCTGCAGTCTCACAACCCAGTCCTTGACTGGAGAGCTATGTCTGTGTTGAGCTGGGGATGTAAGGGGACTCATGGGGACGTACCTTTGGTGTCCATTTCATCATCTATTCCCTCTGAAATCCCTGAGTTCCTGTCTGATTATCGTGACGTCTTTGAAGAACCCAAGCTGGGTTCACTACCTCCGCACCGTGAGTGCGATTGTGCTATAGATTTAATTCCGGGTAGTAAATACCCAAAGGGTCGGTTATTTAATCTGTCTGTGCCTGAACATACTGCTATGCGAGAATATATAAAGGAGTCCTTGGAAAAGGGACATATTCGTCCATCGTCATCTCCCTTAGGAGCCGGTTTTTTCTTTGTGTCAAAAAAAGACGGCTCTTTGAGACCATGTATTGATTATCGGCTTTTGAATAAAATCACGGTTAAATATCAATACCCATTGCCGTTGCTGACTGATTTGTTTGCTCGCATAAAGGGGGCCAAGTGGTTCTCTAAGATTGATCTCCGTGGGGCGTATAATTTGGTGCGGATCAGGCAGGGGGATGAGTGGAAAACCGCATTTAATACGCCCGAGGGCCACTTTGAGTATTTGGTGATGCCTTTTGGTCTTTCTAATGCCCCTTCAGTCTTCCAGTCCTTTATGCATGATATTTTCCGCGATTTTTTGGATAAATTTATGATAGTGTATCTGGATGATATTCTGATTTTTTCGGATGACTGGGACTCTCATGTCCGGCAAGTTAAGAGGGTTTTTCAGGTTTTGCGGTCTAATTCTCTGTGTGTCAAGGGTTCTAAGTGCGTTTTTGGGGTTCAGAGAATTTCCTTTTTGGGATATATTTTTTCTCCCTCTTCCATTGAGATGGATCCTGTCAAGGTTCAAGCTATTTGTGATTGGACGCAGCCCTCTTCTCTTAAAAGTCTTCAGAAATTTTTGGGCTTTGCCAACTTTTATCGTCGATTTATTTCTGGTTTTTCGGATGTCGTTAAGCCATTGACCGATTTGACTAGACAGGGTGCTGATGTTGCTAATTGGTCCCCTGATGCTGTGGAGGCCTTTCAGGAGCTTAAGCGCCGTTTTTCTTCTGCCCCTGTGTTGCGTCAGCCTGATGTGACTCTTCCTTTTCAGGTTGAGGTCGACGCTTCTGAGATCGGAGCTGGGGCAGTGTTGTCGCAGAAAAGTTCTGACTGCGCCGTGATGAGGCCTTGTGCCTTCTTTTCCCGTAAATTTTCGCCCGCTGAGCGGAATTATGATGTTGGGAATCGGGAGCTTTTGGCCATGAAGTGGGCGTTTGAGGAGTGGCGCCATTGGCTCGAGGGGGCCAGACATCAGGTGGTGGTATTGACTGACCACAAAAATTTGATTTATCTTGAGACCGCCAGGCGCCTGAATCCTAGACAGGCGCGCTGGTCATTATTTTTTTCTCGGTTTAATTTTGTGGTATCGTACCTACCAGGTTCTAAGAATGTTAAGGCGGATGCCCTTTCTAGGAGTTTTGAGCCTGATTCACCTGGCAACTCTGACCCCACAGGTATTCTTAAGGAGGGAGTTATCTTGTCAGCTGTTTCTCCAGACCTGCGGCGGGCCTTGCAGGAGTTTCAGGCGGATAGACCGGATCGTTGTCCGCCTGATAGGCTGTTTGTTCCTGATGATTGGACCAGTAAAGTCATCTCTGAGGTGCATTCTTCTGCGTTGGCAGGTCATCCTGGAATTTTTGGTACCAGGGATTTGGTGGCAAGATCCTTCTGGTGGCCTTCCCTGTCACGAGATGTGCGAGGCTTTGTGCAGTCTTGTGACGTTTGTGCTCGGGCCAAGCCTTGTTGTTCTCGGGCTAGTGGATTATTGTTGCCCTTGCCTATTCCTAAGAGGCCTTGGACACACATCTCGATGGATTTTATTTCAGATCTGCCTGTTTCTCAGAAGATGTCTGTCATCTGGGTGGTGTGTGACCGTTTTTCTAAGATGGTTCATTTGGTTCCCCTGCCCAAATTGCCTTCTTCTTCCGAGTTGGTGCCCCTGTTTTTTCAAAATGTTGTTCGTTTGCATGGTATTCCTGAGAATATCGTTTCTGACAGAGGAACCCAATTTGTGTCTAGATTTTGGCGGGCATTTTGTGCTAGGATGGGCATAGATTTGTCTTTTTCGTCTGCTTTTCACCCTCAGACTAATGGCCAGACCGAGCGGACTAATCAGACCCTGGAGACATATCTGAGGTGTTTTGTGTCTGCTGACCAGGATGATTGGGTTGCTTTTTTGCCATTGGCGGAGTTCGCCCTCAATAATCGGGCCAGCTCTGCCACCTTGGTTTCCCCGTTTTTCTGTAATTCGGGGTTCCATCCTCGATTTTCCTCCGGTCAGATGGAATCCTCGGATTGTCCTGGAGTGGATGCGGTGGTGGAGAGATTGCATCATATCTGGGGGCAGGTGATGGACAATTTAAAGTTGTCCCAGGAGAAGACTCAGCTTTTTGCCAACCGTCACCGTCGTGTTGGTCCTCGGCTTTGTGTTGGAGATTTGGTGTGGTTGTCTTCTCGTTTTGTCCCTATGAGGGTCTCATCTCCTAAGTTTAAGCCTCGGTTCATCGGTCCGTATAAAATATTGGAGATTCTTAACCCTGTTTCCTTCCGTTTGGACCTCCCTGCATCCTTTTCTATTCATAACGTTTTTCATCGGTCGTTATTGCGCAGGTATGAGGCACCGGTTGTGCCTTCCGTTGAGCCTCCTGCTCCGGTGTTGGTTGAGGGTGAGTTGGAGTACGTTGTGGAAAAAATCCTAGACTCCCGTGTTTCCAGACGGAGACTCCAGTATCTGGTCAAGTGGAAGGGATACGGCCAGGAGGATAATTCTTGGGTCACTGCATCTGATGTTCATGCCTCTGATCTGGTTCGTGCCTTTCATAGGGCCCATCCTGATCGCCCTGGTGGTTCTGGTGAGGGTTCGGTGCCCCCTCCTTGAGGGGGGGGTACTGTTGTGAATTTGGATTCTGGGCTCCCCCGGTGGCTACTGGTGGAATTGAACTTGTGACATCATCTTCCCTGTTCACCTGTTCTGATTAGATCTGGGTGTCGCTATATAACCTGGCTTCTCTGTTAGATGCTTGCCGGTCAACAATGTTATCAGAAGCCTCTCTGTGCTTGTTCCTGCTCCCAGACATCTACTAGATAAGTTGGACATTCGTCCATGTTTTGTTTTTGTATTTTGGTTCCAGTTCACAGCTGCAGTTTCGTTACTGTGTCTGGAAAGCTCTTGTTGATCAGGAATTGCCACTCTGGTATTATGAGTTAATGCCAGAGTCCTAAAGTAATTTCTGGATGTGTTTTGTTAGGGTTTTCTACTGACCATGAAAGTATGCTTTCTGTCTTCTGCTATCTAGAAAGCGGACCTCAAATTTGCTAAAACTATTTTCCTGCTGCGTTTGTTGTTTCATCTCATATCACCGCCAATATATGTGGGGGGCTTCTGTCTCCTTTTGGGCATTTCTCTAGAGGTGAGTCAGGTCTTATATTTCCCTCTGCTAGCATTATTTAGTTCTCCGGCCGGCGCTGGGCATATAGGGATAAAAAGTAGGACATGCTACCTGGCTACTTCTAGATGATGCGGTAGGTTTAGTTCATGGTCAGTACAGTTACATCTTCCAAGAGCTTGTTCCTATAGAGGCTTATGCTAGTTCTCTGGCCATGGAGATCATGATACAAGGGCAAAAGCAACCCGCTGGCACGAGAACAGCAAGGCTTAGCCCGAGCACAAATCCCACAGGACTGCACAAAAGAACGCACATCCCGCGACAAGGAAGGCCACCAAAAGGACCTAGCCACCAAATCTCTGGTACCAAAAATCCCAGGATGCCCCGCCAACACTGAGGAATGAACCTCGGAGATAACTCTGCTGGTCCATTTATCAGGAACAAACAGTCTATCAGGTGGGCAAGGGTCAGGTCTACCAGCCTGAAATCTCTGCAACACATGACGCAAATCAGGAGAAATGGCCGACAAGATTACTCCCTCTTTAAGAATACCAGCTGGCTCTGAGACTCCCGGAGAGTCAGGCACAAAACTCCTAGAAAGAGCATCAGCCTTCACATTCTTCGAACCAGGCAGGTACGAGACCACAAAGTCAAAACGGGAGAAAAACAACGACCAACGAGCCTGTCTAGGATTCAGGCGCTTAGCAGACTCGAGATACATCAAATTTTTGTGATCCGTCAAGACCACCACACGATGCTTAGCTCCCTCGAGCCAATGACGCCACTCCTCAAATGCCCACTTCATGGCCAACAACTCCCGATTACCAACATCATAGTTCCGCTCCGCAGGCGAAAATTTCCTAGAAAAAAAAGCACAAGGTCTCATCACAGAGCAACCAGAGCCTTTCTGCGACAAAACAGCCCCTGCACCGATCTCAGAAGCGTCCACTTCAACCTGAAAGGGAAGTGAGACATCAGGCTGGCACAAAACAGGCGCCGAAGTAAACCGGCGCTTCAGCTCCCGGAAAGCCTCCACGGCTGCCGGAGCCCAATTAGCCACATCAGAACCTTTCTTGGTCATATTCGTCAAAGGTTTAACAACGCTAGAGAAATTAGCAATAAAACGACGGTAGAAATTAGCAAAACCCAAGAACTTCTGAAGACTCTTAACAGACGTGGATTGAGTCCAATTATGAATAGCTCGGACCTTGACTGGGTCCATCTCTACTGAAGAAGGGGAGAAAATGAAACCCAGAAAGGAAACCTTCTGCACTCCAAAGAGGCACTTTGAGCCCTTCACAAACAAAGCATTATCACGCAAAACCTGAAACACCATCCTGACCTGCTTTACATGAGAATCCCAATCATCAGAAAAAAACAGAATATCATCCAGATAAACAATCATAAATTTATCTAGATACTTCCGGAAGATGTCATGCATAAAAGACTGAAACACTGAAGGAGCATTAGAAAGCCCAAAAGGCATCACCAAGTACTCAAAATGACCTTCGGGCGTATTAAACGCAGTTTTCCATTCATCTCCCTGCTTAATGCGCACAAGGTTGTACGCACCACGAAGATCTATCTTGGTGAACCACTTGGCACCCTTAATCCGAGCAAACAAGTCCGACAATAGTGGCAAAGGATACTGAAATTTGACCGTGATTTTATTCAGAAGCCGATAGTCTATACAAGGTCTCAAAGACCCATCTTTCTTGGCTACAAAAAAGAATCCCGCACCAAGAGGGGAAGAAGATGGACGAATATGTCCCTTCTCCAAAGACTCCTTTATATAAGAACGCATTGCGGCATGCTCAGGTACAGATAAATTAAATAATCGTCCCTTAGGAAATTTACTACCAGGAATCAAATCTATAGCGCAGTCACAGTCCCTATGAGGAGGAAGGGCACTGGACCTGGACTCACTGAATACATCCTGATAGTCCAACAAATACTCCGGAACTTCAGAAGGAGTAGAAGAAGCAATAGACACCGACGGGGAATCGCAATGAATGACAACCCCAACTTGACACAGACATTGCCTTCCAATCCAAAACTGGATTATGGGTCTGTAACCATGGCAGACCTAAAACGACCAAATCATGCATTTTATGCAGAACAAGAAAACGAATCACCTCCCGATGTTCAGGAGTCATACACATGGTCACTTGTGTCCAATACTGCGGTTTATTCTCCGCCAATGGCGTAGCATCAATTCCTCTAAGAGGAATAGGATTTTTCAAAGGCTCCAGGACAAAACCACAGCGCTTGGCGAACGACAAGTCCATAAGACTCAGGGCAGCACCTGAATCCACAAATGCCATTACAGGGTAGGAAGACAATGAGCAAATTAGAGTTACAGACAAAATAAACTTAGGATGCAAATTACCAATGGCGACAGGACTAACCATCTTTGTTAGGCGTTTAGAGCATGCTGAGATAACGTGTAGAATCACCACAGTAAAAACACAACCCATTCTGACGTCTATGATTTTGTCGTTCAGTTCTAGTCTGAATTCTATCACATAGCATTGAGTCAGGTGTCCGTTCAGACAACACTGCCAGAGGATTAGCAGATTTATGCTCCCGCAAACGCCGATCTATCTGAATGGCCAGAGCCATAGAATCACTCAGATTTGTAGGAATGGGAAACCCACCATCACATTCTTAATGGCTTCAGAAAGGCCATTTCTGAAATTTGCGGCCAGAGCACATTCATTCCATTGAGTAAGCACGGACCATTTCTGAAATTTTTGGCAATACACTTCAGCCTCATCTTGGCCCTGAGAGATAGCCAGCAACGCTTTTTCTGCCTGAATTTCAAGATTGGGCTCCTTATAAAGCAATCCGAGCGCCAGAAAAAACGCATCAATATTTGCCAATGCCGGATCTCCTGGCGCCAATGAAAAAGCCCAATCCTGAGGGTCGCCACGCAAGAAAGAGATAACAATTTTAACTTGCTGAGCTGAGTCTCCAGACGAACGCGGTCTCAAAGATAGAAACAATTTACAATTATTCCTAAAATTCCCAAATTTAAATCGATCACCAGAGAAAAGCTCAGGAATAGGTATCTTAGGCTCTGACATAGGACTACTAATAACAAAATCCTGAATGCCCTGCACTCGTGCAGCAAGCTGATCCACACTAGTAATCAGAGTCTGAACATTCATGTCTGCAGCAGAGCTTCAAGCCACTCAGAGGAAAAAGGGGAAGAAGAAAAAAAACAAAAAAAACCTCAGAACTTCTTTTCTTTTAATCCCGCTTCTGCAATGCAATAAATATTCACTTTCGGCCTGGAATACTGTTATGATCCTAGTGGTAGAGGATCTCAGAAGTTCCAGCTAAGTCCGCAAACACAAAAACCAGCCCATAGGGAGGTGTTAACTTGGCTGACCGTATATCTAATCCTAGCACAACAACTAGAAGTAGCCGGGGAACGTACCTACATTGATTCTAGACGTCTCGCACCAGCTGGAGAACTAACTAACCCTTTCAGAGAAAATAAGACCTCACTTGCCTCAAGAGAAAGGACCCCAAAGTTATAATACAAGCCCCCAACAAATAATAACGGTGAGGTAGGAAGAAAAGACAAACGTAAGAATGAACTAGATTTAGCAAAGAGAGGCCCACTAATTAATAGCAGAAAATAGGAAGGAGACTTATACGGTCAGCAAAAACCCTACAGAAATATCCACGCTGAAAATCCAAGAACCCCCGCACCAACTAACGGTGTGGGGGGAGAATATCAGCCCCCTAGAGCTTCCAGCAAAAATCAGGAATCACATTATGAACAAGCTGGAACAAAATAGAAGCAAAGCGAATAAACAAAAATAAGAAAGCAGGACTTAGCTTATCTTGCAAAGAACAGGAGACCAGGAGTCAGGAGCAAACAGACATAGACTGACTACATCGATTCCAGGCACTAGACTGAGTTTCCAGGAAGTCTAAATAGGAACACCCAAGGCCTAACGAACCAGGTGGGTACCAACCTGGAGAAAGATGATCCAAATGTAATACCGCTAGTGACCACAAGAGGGAGCCAAGAAATATAGTTCACAACAGTCTCCTATCAATGATTGACAGGTTACTTGTTCTCAGTGATCTGTCTCTCTCACCCAAGATCTAGTGCAAATGCCATTATTCTCAGGGGCAGGGCATGCACAGTAAGGTCCAGATGAAGAAGTCTGTCAGTGTCTTGCAGAATCTGGATGCCTGGCATGGGAACAAGCAGCAGGAGTGAATAAAAGGGTCTGGCACCTTGTGCATTCCCCACCCCAGGAAATGATGGTGCATGCAGCAAATCTCATGAAGTAGAGGTAGGTCACTGAAAGAAGAGTGACCTATCAATCACAGTCAGGAGAAAGCAGTGAATAGAAAGAGAACCAGCAGAGTGGTAAGTACAGTGCCCACCCACTACATTTGCTGAACATTTTCATAAAAATTCAATAATACATTTCTCTAAAATGTAAACCAAGATTTCTAAAATAAATGTATGGATGTAATATGCATGATAGATTTAGTTTGGGATATTAAAATCTGATTTCAGGTTCCTTTTAAATCCACAAAAGGTGGGGGATGGGGATTTAAACTGAGGTTGGCTAAAAACAAAGCAATGTGAGGATATTTGTGAAAATATGGGCAGATTGGCATTAGAATAATAAATGTAAGTATTGAAATAAACATGTTGTTGAACGCATTAAAATGAACTCTGCTAACCTAATCTTTAATATTAGGATGTTTACATTTTATACAGGAAAATGCAGGTACTGATAGTGCTCACAGAACACTTTTCTTATCTCTGGAGCTGTATTGTTTCAAGATACAGATCGGGCATGAATACCTTATTGATAGATGCTTAACATATGAGAAGTAAATATGCAAAATATGCACTTAAAATGACAAGAGTCATAGAAATAAAACTGAGTTTCTATACAGTATGTTTGTGGCAGGTGTTCACCATCTATTCTCACAGTGGGTTCTTTTCAGACTGAAACTTTTCATTATACGATATCTTAGCACAATGAGGATGACAAGAGTCAAAACATTCAAGTGCACATATGACGACTCATTTGGTTCAGAGATTTTTACAGTAACATTGGTTCACAGGTTTCTGGAGTTTCTGCCATTTTTGTCACCAGAACAGCTGCCTCACATTACTGCCATGTTTCCTTTTGTCTAACATATGTATATACTTTTGTAATACATTTGTCCTGCCATATTGTCTCAATGCAAAACAGAACTTATTTAAACAGCCTTACAAGTTTGCCTTCCTATCTTTTCACACCAAAAATTAGCAAGAAAAATGAAAAATATGTTTATAGTTATAGTATAACTTTATCGTGAGAGACCAGTTCGAGCCTTTGGTGATCCCTTCTATACATTATAGCAAAGGCAACAAAGGCATTCCTAGCAAATGCACGTCCCAGTGTGAACAAACTGCTAGAGCTCATGATGACTTGTGATAATGGTGATTATGCGACTATAAAACAGTTTGGTTTACTATATGGTTTTTACTGCTCAATAGTCATTACTTTAAAGAGCATTTCTCACCATGTTGCTGTTTATAGCAGCTTCTGGAACTTGAATGGTCTCCACACCTAGCAGGCTTGAAGACAGAGGTACTCTAGAGGTATGATATTGCCAAGTCACTTTTCAAAGCCAACAAACCTAAAATGCTTTCTAATATGTCTTGTTTCACATATTTGAATATAGGGGTGTCGCTTATCGGTCCTATATCTTAGGCCCTTTTAAATGGTTTTATCTGTGTCTGTCTTTTTTGAGGTGTAATAATAAAAGTTTTCTGAATTTTTATAATTTTCGGGTGTGCATACCATCGTTAGTTTAGTCTTTTCTCTTTTTTGCTGTATCTAGTTTGCCCTACAGACTAGGTTTTGCACCCTGTATCATTATCAGTATAGGGGTGCACCCCTTTTACATATATTTACAAGTTTTGTGTCACATATTTGAGTTGTTTTAAGGTAGATCAGAGCAAATATTTTTCATGACTATGACTAGTAGGTCCTTTCTTCCTCCTCCATATCAGTACCAATATAGAACATTTTTATAATCAGTAAAAAATATTCACATGATATCCCTAGCCTCATATTCTGGACAAGGTAATGTGAATTTTGGGTGCACCCCTAAAAAGCCATCACCCTGGCACAGGGTTGGCTAACCCTTAAAGGGGTTGTCCACTATTAATGCAACTCCTTATTCCCAATATTTGTCCCTTTAAAAATAAAAACACCTATACTCAAATCCCGTGCCAGCTTTGTTCCAGAGATGTTGGCACTCGCATTCCTGAGGCGTGAAGTTGCTATGTTACATAAGCACTGAGCCCAATCAGTGCTGGCATCGCTATCCTCACCTTCATACAAATTGAACATCATGAGAAAGTCATAGAACCGCCCCAGCCCTGGCTTCCTGTCGATGTTCAGCACATCCCAAAGCGGGGCTAGTGACTCCAGTGCTGATTGGGCGCAGGGCTCACATGACCTTTGGGAACACAAAGGCCAACATCGCTAAAACAGCACCGACACTGGAAGTGAGAATAAGTGCTTTTATTTTACTGGGGTCAAACACGAGGAATGAGAAGGAGTTGTCCAAATAGTGGACAGCCCCTTTAAGCAAGTACCTATAATCCAACAACAAATGAGTTGTAGACATTTAACATAATACATGTTAGAAAATGTGGGACCCATACCAATAAACGCAATAAAGTAACAGATAGGATGGAAAATTAAGAGGATTTATTCTTCACTTTCAGCTTTGTGGCCGGTAATATCAATAACCCAGTTTTCATTGTGTTGCTTTTCATGTAATCTATCTTTTCTTGAGCTATCTGCTTCAGTCATGTGCAGTGAATGACATATATTAGTGAAAAGCTAAGATGATGATAGTGGGGGTGTAGAAGCTTAGGTGTGAGGTGTACCGAGTCTTGGTAACACTGACTTGGAAGCCAGCACTAGAGGTAATGGGAATACTAGATACATTGCAGCAGGCAGAAAACAAGAAATGCAAGATCCCAACAAACATAATATATAAGACTGGGAGAACAGGGAAAAAAGACAGAAATGAGGCTGGAAATGGTGTGGATTAGGTGGTGATGGCAAATTGACTAAGATAGTGTTTGAAAAGGCCAAAACCTAGTTGATAACGCCTTTAAGAGCAAGCTGTTAGTAGTGCTCTATATCATCCATGCCAATGATTTGGTTCTTACAATTATGGTATTACAATTTATATAAATGATAATTGTTTATTTTATCACTTAGCATTAAAATCTGTCAGAATATATCCATAGAATATTATCTACATAGAAGAACAGTGAATGAAGAACGCAAAAGAGAGGTTCTGTTTTTCATCAATATGATTACAGGTATAAACCCATTTCATGGCAGTATACATTTAAATAGTGAGGTGTCAATGGGAGGAACTGGAACACAGAGGGTAATTATCAGTATCTTAGGGGAAGAGAGAATTGTGGTTAACCACTGTGATTAATGAGCTACTGTATACCCACTACCGCTGATAACAATAATGCATCTCCTTGCTGTGTATTCATAGAAATCTATTCAAAGCCAAATCTTTAAATAACAGGTATTAAATTCCGTGAAAACATGGTCATCGGTTATCCCACTAAAATAGGACTATACATAGTAATCGAACCTAAAAATAATGTTTAAAAAACTGATCAAATAAATTGCAACGATATCTTAAGATACCACCAAATAAGAACACTTATGCAACAAAAATGGCCTGGTATATTAGCAATTGTAAGAGGAGTACTATGACACCATTCATGAAATAAATAAGATGTGAGCAAGAAAGGGCAGAATCTTAGTTACAGACAGTTGCAATTATAGTAAGTGGTACTGTAGTAATTGCTGCTTTGTTAGTTCCTGGGTGACAGCTTGATGAATGTGTTTAAATTTCAGAGCCAGAGACATGATCTATCACAGAGCGAGAACATGTCCTTTACAATCCCTGGTGAATGACAATGGCACAGTACCTGTGTATTGGCCTTTGTACAGAGCCCCGTCTGATAGTAGATTTAGTAACGTGACTGATGTACAATGAACTATATTCAGCTTGCCACAATCTGTCTAGTTTGTAGATCACAAAGAGAGAAAATAGGACAGATGACTTTACAAAAGGTATGATATTTCTAGAAGGGCAGATGTTTATAACCACGGTAATTCTGTTTGCATGAAATCACATTACTGGAATATTTGTATTTACTTGTGAACACAAATTCCATAATATTGTATATTTCTTTGTAATAATTTTATTTCTGACACTTATTTAATGATAACAATTAGAGATGATCGAATCTTTTGAAATTAGAATTTGCCAGGGTCAAAAAACATTTCCCAAACGTGACTCGCAATGCTGCAAAGCCTCTAACTGCCCTTAAAAGATATGTGTAACACTCTGAGGTCTCCTAGGATTGTATCCAACTGCTATCAGGCTCTTTAATTAAAATAAAGTCTTAGGGCCCCTTCACACTGTGCAATCAAAGTCTGAACGAGCGTTCGATTTGTGACGTTTATCCGTCCTCGTTCCGAGGTTGCAAAGTGTGACATGGCGTTACGATTTGCGACGCAGCCCAGCATCGTACGATGTGAAAGAAAGAGCAGAACTTTCTTTCGTCGTAAATGTCTCGCTGTGGCGGTCGAAATCGTAGTATGTGACGGCGGTCATACGAGCTCGTAATGCGACTACGTGGGTTGGGCTTCCGCATACCTGTCTCCTGATTGGGCGTGACGTTTTAGCACGCCCATGCTGGTAATACGTCACGCTCGGAGTCGTAGGACTATGGCGGTGTGAAGGGTAGCATACGATTGCGACGCGTGACGTTCACATCGCAACTACGTCAGAAAAAGCGTTAACATCGTAGAGTGTGACCGCTGGCTACGAGCTCGTACTGCGATGTCGAATATGACGCAAATGCGTCGTAATCGTAGCAGAATCGACCAGTGTGAAGGGGCCCTTAGTAATGTAAAAGTGATCTCACCATAGAAACAGATTATATTGTGCCGAAGGTGCACAAAGACGCTGTTAATCCCCCTGGCAGACCGATTGTCTCTGGCATGGGAGGGTTGTGCGATAATGTGTGTAAATTTATTGACTACTATCTAAAACCACTCGTGGAAACGCTCCCCTCCTATGTCAGAGACACTACGGATGTTCTAACAAGGGTCGATGGCCTGTCCCTCGAGGCGGGTATGCTTCTGGTTACCATCGATATCGAATCATTATACACGTCAATTCGACACAGCGATGGGTTAAGGGCGGCACGCTTCTTTCTTGAGACAACCAACTGGGATGGACATTTTTCGGAATTTATTTTAGAATTATTGGAATTTATTTTGAAGCACAATTTTTTTGTATTTAAGGATAAATTTTTTTTACAGTTACAAGGTACTGCAATGGGCGCGGCGTGTGCCCCGTCTTATGCTAATCTATTTTTGGGGTACTGGGAAAGAACCATCTTCCAGGGCGACGGGGCACATGCCGCGGACCAGGTGGTGGGCTGGTTTCGTTACATCGATGATGTACTTATGATCTGGAACGGTGACGAGACCAGCCTGACCCAGTTCATGCAGTACCTTAATCAAAATTGTTTTAATTTGAAGTTTACCTATTGCTGGCACAAAACTCGGATTAATTTTTTGGATATCACTCTTTGTGTTGCCGCAGATGGCTCTATTGAGACGGACCTCTATCGCAAAGAGACGGCCGTCAATTCTTTACTTCATGCCTCTTCAGCACATAACTACTCAACTATTAAGGCCATCCCAGTTGGTCAGTTCTTGAGGAATAGGCGTGTCTGCTCTACCGAGGCCCGCTTTGAGGGACAGTCCGCGACTCTTTCGGACAGATTCAAGGCCAGGGGGTACAGTCGTCGGTGCATCAAGGCAGGTTATAGACGGGCGAAACAGACCCGGAGAGAGGATCTGTTGGTACCATCTAAAAAGACCAACAAAGCACGGGATCCTGAGATACGGTTTATTTCCACAGCAAATTGCCGGTGGGATCGGATCCGTGATATTTTGACCAAACATTGGTCGGTCTTAATGACGGATAATGTTCTGGCGAAACATTTGTCTCCAGCCCCATGTATGGTACAGCGCAGGGGAAGAAATCTTAAAGACAGTCTGGTGAAAAGCCATTATGTGGCAAAATGTGATACCTTCTTGGCGAAAATAAATCCCAGACTGGGTTGCTTCCCCTGCGGGTCATGTGTCGCGTGTCCTAATATCCTTAGATGTGGGACCTTTTTATTATCTGATGGGAGCAGGGAATATACAATTCGTGATTATACTTCATGCAATTCCACCCATGTGGTATATTACGCTACATGTCCCTGCTCCCTGATTTATATCGGTCTCACATCTAGGGAACTGAAGGTTAGGACGCGCGAGCATGTTCGTGACATTCTGGCTGCAAAAGAAACAAAGGATATATCAACTTTGAAAACCCTACCTAGGCATTTCCGCATGTACCACGGGTCTGATCCCACCGGTCTAAAAGTGAGGGGAATTGATAGGATTCATGGCGGCATCAGGGGTGGCAATCTGAAGCAACTGCTTGCACAATGTGAATGCAGGTGGATTGCCACCCTTGACACCATGTCCCCCAAGGGACTTAATGAACAATTGAGTTTTGTTCCATTTTTATGACACGCCTTCCCCACCTCTTATGTGCGATTGCTGTTCCACCACGACTTCGTCCTCATTGGTAATACTTTTGTGCTGTCCCAGCACTCAGTACAATTCTGACTATTGTTGTTTATCCTCTTTCCAGATGATTCCTTTCTGTGTTTTTAAGTTTTATTCTAATAAGTTTGTTCTCTTGTCTTTAGTTTTTATTAGTATGGGACGCTGCCGCAATGTGACCTGTTATGCGATCTCTCACCGGATTCGCCTGAGACCTTCTATGAATGAAACCGGATTTCAACTTTATTATTTTGTTATTTTTTATTTTCATTTTATTTTATTTATTTTCTTTATTATTTGATGTGTTTATTTTTCTTCGTTATTATTATTATATTAGATATCGTTCTTGTATTATTTTTTTCGTATTATTCAATTACTCATATATATTTATATATTCATATTCATATATATATTCATTATTGATTATTTGTCTTATTATATCTTTATATTTTTTTCTATTATTTTTCATGCATACTATTTATTAGTATTATATATTTACTATTTTTTTTTTTTTTTTTTTTTTTTTTTATTCCTGCTGTGTTGCATTTATATGTATGTGTACACGTCTGTAATTACTTATGTATTCACATATGAATTTATGTTTAGTTTTTGTATATCACTTATCATGTTTTCTGATGGGCCCCTGTCATGGTGCACACTGTTATGTTTTCACCAAGTATGAGTTTCTATTTAGTATAGCAGGAGGGGTTGTATGATCTCCATTAATGACATTTTAATCGTGCTTATGCACGTTATATCTCACCATTATAATATAGCGATTCCCATGGTTATCCATGGGTGGGTTTTGGATTTATTTATGTAGGCAGTCACTTTGTTTACAGCACTTTAAGCACTTTTCTTGTGGTCCCCGATATGGTGATCTGGGGAGTTAAACTATGTAATTCACAGCAGGCTTAGTAGTATTATTTACTTTGCGGTGATTCGTGCTTCTGATGGTCTCTGGTCAAAGACTTTCTTTTATTTACTCACATGTTACTTTGTAACATACTGGATATCATTTAGAAAATGGCGGCCGCCATGGACTTCGGTGGGAGGGTCTCAGGCTGTGCGCACACGTGCTCTAGAGTCTATGCACCTGACTTCCTGGGCGGTTATCATTAGATGCCGCACACACACCATGTGACGTCACTGAGCGGTTTTCCGCCCCCTGTGTGTGCGGCTCTGACGACCGCCGGGTATGATGGATCTGGACCTTGGACACATGTGCGCCGATGCGCTTGATGAGACTTCCTGTATGCGCCCTATTTTAACCGGTGAGAGAGTGAGCTAGCAACAAACCCCTTTTTGAGAAAGCGACCGCGAAACGTGCGTCAAGGGGGTGGTGTGTGGAGCGTGGTGAGACATCTCAGACCTAATGGGTAAGCTGCTTTATATGATATGAGGTGATGAGTCCTGTAGGCACTATGGCACTTTAGCTAGTGATATAACCTGCACTGTTGCAACTTTTTTTTTTTTTTTTTTTTTCATACTATGGCTCCCACAATAGCAGTCCTTGTGATATGATGTGATAGGTGTTGTCATCCGCTCCGCCACTATTATAGTGTTTCCTCCTCCACTAATCCTGTTATTTATATGTATTGTATTTATATTTGATTACTCAGTTTGAATTATATATTTTGATAATATAAATAAAATTATACAATTTTTAAATAAAATGCGTATTGGGACTTGTATACTCCGTTCTGTTGTTTTGTATTTATTGGGGAGTTTCCTAGACTGTCCTATTGTTTCGGACAGAAATATTGGGAGAGATATAACAATCCTTGTCTCTCGGCCACGCATATGTATTAATTTTTGTGAGTTTTGTATTCTGTCTAGTTTGTAGATCACAAAGAGAGAAAATAGGACAGATGACTTTACAAAAGGTATGATATTTCTAGAAGGGCAGATGTTTATAACCACGGTAATTCTGTTTGCATGAAATCACATTACTGGAATATTTGTATTTACTTGTGAACACAAATTCCATAATATTGTATATTTCTTTGTAATAATTTTATTTCTGACACTTATTTAATGATAACAATTAGAGATGATCGAATCTTTTGAAATTAGAATTTGCCAGGGTCAAAAAACATTTCCCAAACGTGACTCGCAATGCTGCAAAGCCTCTAACTGCCCTTAAAAGATATGTGTAACACTCTGAGGTCTCCTAGGATTGTATCCAACTGCTATCAGGCTCTTTAATTAAAATAAAGTCTTAGTAATGTAAAAGTGATCTCACCATAGAAACAGATTATAACCTGTAGTAACTAGACATGAGCGAATATCGTTGGCCCCCTCCTTATTCGGCAAGCTATAGAGCTTACTGAAGAAGCTTCAGAGGGAATCCGGATACCTGGAGCGCTCCTGATAATCAGGTGTTTGGCACCGCAGCTGCATGTGTCGCGGCTGTGTTACCGTCACATTAAACAGGTTCACCATGCATGTGTTGTGACAGTGACACGGCCGCGACACATTGACCTGCGGAGCTGGACACCTGATAATCAGAGAGTTCCAGGCATCCGGGTTCCCGCTGCAGCTTCTTTGTTAAGCGCTATAGTGAAGGGGACCGACGATATGCGCTCATCTATAGTAGTAACCAACAGCCCAATTATTAACACTGGTAACTTTTTTCTATTTTTTTTAAGCAAAACTCACAACGCTTCCGAAGAATGACATAATAAAGAAAAAAAATGCTAGCTAGATATACTTTCAAAAACACAGCACCTGCAACAGGGCACAATATTGTGTTGACTGTACAGATGTAAAAACAGATGTGCTAAAAAAATTGCCCAAACTCAGTACAGTCGCTTATGAAACAAGTACACTGTCTCTGACACATTGATTTCAGATGTCTTTTATGGAGAAAAAAAACATTGTGCTGGCTTACTGCTTTCCAGTGCATTAAAGTTGTCCTGGACTTTAACATTGATGGCCTATCTTTAGGATAAGTTATCATTGCCTGCGGCTTTCTTGGAGGCCAGAACTGCTCAGTTAAAAAGCTGCATAGTTCTGTCGACTGTATAGTTGCCTCAGCAAGGTACTGCACATCAGTGCCTAGTTCAATCAATGGGGGTGCAGATGTGCAGTACCCAGCCGTAGCCACTATCCCTTAGGCCGTAGGCCATCAATGTTAAAGTCCCAGACAGGCCCTTTAAGAACGAAGAAAAAAAAATGTGTTATTGCATTTCAAATGCAGTAGAACAGATGCCAGCTTGGCAGCTGCACCATATCACTGATCAATCATGAGTCTGGCATTGCTTTTGGCACCTTTTATATCTTTACCTCCCTCTATCAATGGAAGCTCAATATTATTCGCAGACAACTCTATTCAACTTCTTAATGGCTGCAGTTGTACAACACATCATTGTCTGGAGTATTTGTAAAGTGTTTTTGGGCTTTCTCTCTATATCAATGTTGTTGAGCTATGAACTTTGACATCCACTCGATATCCTCGATCATTCTAAAATGGCTGCTGCATTTCCTGCCTCAGCTTTTTATAGAGACAATAGATAATTTCCCTTTGATTGGCTGCACCACCATGTGAGATTATAGCTGCAAAGAACTATGGGGAAGCTTGCTTGATCATTTTTCAGAAGTATAGATTGGCAGCAAAAGGTTAAAAAAAATTAACCTCATTGTTCACCTCTCCCGCAGCCCCTACTGACCATCACGATTCCTCTGTTTCCCTCCTTTTCACCTTCCCCCTGGTGAAACACATCTTTTTCAGCTTACTTCACTTTTCATAAATGCTTCTGGCAATGATTAGGTCTCTGATATCAATGCATGCCACACGTCCCCTAAGTTGCTGACTAGGCATCAGGCGATGCATGTTGTAACTTTATGACGTCACTGTGGGTGTCGTATCACATAGTGTCATCGGAAGCTGAATGTGAACTTGTCACCCCCCAGGGCATTTTTAAGCAAAAGTGCCACCTTCAGCAGCACTAAGGCTGCATTCTGTGAAGGTGGCTCTTATGTTTCTGATCCCTAGTAACACTGAAATATTGACTTTTATAAATTATGCCCAATACCTGTATTGAATCCCAGAGGTAAGGTGTCTCCCCCTGTTTCAGCTGCCTCTCAGCCGTCCATCATCCAGCTCTTGCGTTTGTGTGCTGCCTCCTGTGTTGCTGTTACATGCCCTGCTCCCATCTCCCTCCTCCTCTTTCTCTTTCCTCCCTCGGTAAAGTGTGATTAGCTGACCTGCTAGTGAACTGCGTGTGGGGAGATCAGTAAAGTTTCCACAATCAGTGATGGTTTGGGGAGCCATGTCATCTGCTGGTGTAGGTCCACTGTATTTTATCAAGAGCAAAGTCAGTACAGCAGTCTACCAGGAAATTTTAGAGCATTTCATGCTTCCCTCTGCTGACAAGTTTTTTGGAGATGGAAATTTCATTCTCCAGCAGGACTTGGCACCTGTCCACACTGCCAAAAGTATCAAAACCTGATTTAAAAACAACAGTATCACTGTTGTTGATTGACCAGAAAACTCGCCTGACCCTAACCCCATAGAGAATCTATGGGATATTGTCAAGAGGAAGATAAGACACCAGACCCAACAATGCAGATGAGCAGAAGGCTGATATCAAAGCAACCTGGGCTTCCATAACACCTCAGCAGTGCCACAAGCTGATCGCCTCTATGCGCCATGCCGCATTGATGCAGTAATTGGTGCCAAAGGAGCCCCGACCAAGTATTGAGTGCATTTACTAAACATACTTCTCAGTAGGCCAATATTTCGGATTTTAAAATCATTTTTTTCAAGCTGGTGTCATAAAGTATTCTAATTTACTGAGATAATGACTTTTGGGTTTTCATTAGCTGTAAGCCATAATCACCAACATTAACACAATAAACACTTGAACTAGATCACTCTGTTTGTAATGACTCTATATAATATATGAGTTTCACTTTTTGTATTGAAGAACTGAAATAAATTCACTTTTTGATGATATTCAAATTTTGTGAGATGCACCTGTAGTATGCTCTGTGGTCTGGAGTTACTCCACATCATAATATGGAACATTAAGTTTGAAAGGAATTTCACTATCCAATACAAGAGATTTGCCAAGTTTGAATCTAAATCAATTAAAAATCAAAATACATAAGGGGTGACATAAGAAATGTTAGTCTCTCCAGATGCACTATCTCTGTGATTACAGGGTCTTTCTTCCACTATCTGAATCTGTTCATCTATTGCTGGAAAAGGGCGCCAAGCTTTTGGGGTCAACTTTCTATCACTTTCATATTGTATGACCAATGGATAGGAAGAAATCAATTCTTATTTATATCATTCAAGAAGAGGGATTCGGAACAACAAGCTTCTTCCTGGCATAGTATTAGCCCTACAGCAACAGCAGTGGCCATTTCTATGGCATAAATGCCTTTGTTTCTAATTATTATTATTATTATTATTTATTTATATAGCACCATTAATTCCATGGTGCTGTACATGAGAAAGGGGTTACATACAGGGTTATAAATATCGTTTACAGTAATCAAGTTTACAGTGACAGACTGGTACAGAGGGGAGAGGACCCTGTCCTTGCGGACTTACATTCTATGGGATAGTGGGGAAGAGACAGAAGGTCCCAGGTGCAGCAACTCTGGCGGTGGTGAGGCGGCTGCTCTGGAGATGGCGAGGCGGCAGAATGGTTATTGCAGGCTGTAGGCTTTCTTGAAGAGATTGGTTTTCATGTTCCGTCTGAAGAATCCGAGGGTGGTGGATAGTCGGACGTGTTGAGCCATGGAATTCTAGAGGATGGGGGATATTTGGGAGAAATCTTGGAGGCGGTTGTGTGAGGACCGAATAAGTGTGGTGGAGAGTAGGAGGTCTTGGGAGGATCGGAGATTACGTGAGGGAAGGTATTGGGAGATTAGTTCAGAGATATAGGGAGGGGACAGGTTGTGGATGGCTTTGTAGATCAGTGTTAGTAGTTTGAACTGGATTCGTTGGGGAATTGGGAGCCAGTGGAGGGATTTGCAAAGGGGAGAAGCAGGGGAGTAGCGAGGAGAGAGGTGGATTAGCCGGGCAGCAGATTTGAGAACAGACTGGAGTACTGCAAGAGAGTTAGCGGGGAGGCCACAGAGGAGGGTGTTGCAGTAGTCGAGGCGGGAGATGATAAGGGCATGCACAAGAGTCTTATTAGATTGTGGGGTGAGGAAGGGATGGATTCTGGCAATATTTTTGAGTTGGAGGCGACAGGAGGTGACAAGAGTTTGAACGTGCGGTTTGAAGGACAAGGCAGAGTCGAGAGTTACCCCAAGGCAGCGGATTTCAGGTGTGGGAGAGAACGTGATGCCGTTTAATTGATAAGATTCCTCAACAATGACTGTATCCTTATTATGTCTTCCAATATTGCATTGTACGTTATATGCTATTGTATTAAATCTCTGGAATAAAATGGTCCTTGCACATATTGTTCTCAAATAAGTCAATTGTAGAAAGCAATCTGACTCATTGTCCAGCAATGAAGAGTTTCACTTCATGGCCCTCTTCAGCAACCAATTATTCTACTATATATTTCTTTTGTTGTGATTGTCCTCCTTTCAAAAAGAAAATGTTCAAGGTCAACACTTAGCTAAGATATTTGCTCTGTAGGTGGAGATGTAATTTTTAAAACAGGATTGATTAAGAATTATATCAATACCTCTTTGTTGTGGAGGTAGGATTTAAATTTTAATCATCTGGAATGTGCTTTTTTAGTCAATTGGAAAAGCTACCTTTACTGAACAGAAGCCATGTACAGGGTATTAAATGATATCTGGCATTCACATTTAAGGCACCATGGAATAAATGGTGCTATAATAATAAATAATAATAATAATAATAACTGCTGTACAGTTCTTGTGCTGGTAAAAATAAGGACTTTGTGAACTTTACTCTCCAGTAACTCAAGTGTGTCTCCACCCCCGACACTCCTCATTATTTCTAAATAATGGAAGTTTATCATGTAAAAAATTGATAGGTTGAAAATGTTTTAGCTGGAATACCTATTTAACTGGCTTCAATAAAATGGTTGTATGTGTAAAACTAGATGTCTCATTTTGAGAAAATTCATCTTAACAGATCCAGAAACCTCCATTGACAAAAAGAATAAATGAGGATACATTCACTGGATAGGTGATAAATGTTAGTTTTGGGAGTCCAACTGCTAAGACCCCCCACTGTTTTCTAGAAAAGGAAACCACATTCCTCCATCCATACCAGCCGAGCTAATATAGCAAAAAGGAATGTTCAGAATGCGCACTACCATTCCATTCAACCCTTTAGGGTGTCCAGGTGTCCAGTTTTGCTACATCCCAAACTAAATATATATTGCAAATGTGTTACCCAGGGCAGGCTTGCTGATCGATGAAAAGGGTGAGTGGTGGCAGTCAGAAGTGCGCGGTGTCACCCAGCTATGGTGGCCTGTAAGGTCCTGCAATAACAGGACACGACAAGCCTTCTGTCAGTGTGAGACTGACAAGTGTAATATCATGAAAGACCAGCAATCAGAACAGTAGAAGTTGATATCCCATAGTACTAAGTAAAAAAGTAAGAAGTAAAATACAATTTGTAAAAAATATAAAAAAGAGATACTATGGAAAAAAAACAGAAAAATGTTTTGCAAGTGAACAGTTGTTTTTCTGTACAAAATACAAGTAAACAGAAAAAAGTACACATAGTTGGTGTCACTGTGTCATTATTTAACTCGTCTGGTGAACACCATTAAAAAAATAAATATACACTCCAAAACTTAAAGTCTAATTCCTGAATTGATGTTTAATTGTTCATACTTCCAAATGGCATAAAAAAAACTTCAACTTATCCTGCAAAAAACAAGCCTCCACTCTGATCAATCATCTGTCAATGGAAAAATAAAGGTTTTCAATGTCACTAGAAAAGCGCTAGAAAACCGAAATGTCTCCCAAATTAGCAATTCAATTTTCATATAGTGCCCTGAGGATAGGGAATATAAAAGGGACAGCACCAAGCAGAATCTAAGCGCAATATTAAAAATAACACTTTTCACTTTTCAAATTAGCAATTCAGTAAAATCCACACTCAGTAAGCCACATGGCACCTTGTGATTCTTGCAGTGTGCACAAATGACAATTAATGTCAACATGCATGGCATTCCTACAAAGAGGAAAACACACTTTAAAGGTACCTTCACACTAAACAACTTTCCAACGAGAAGGACAACGATCCGTGATGTTGCAGCGTCCTGGATAGCGATCTCGTTGAGTTTGACACGCAGCAGCGATCTGGATCCCGCTGTTATATCGCTGGTCGGAGCTAGAAGTCTGGAACTTTATTTGAAACAGGAAAAAAAAACACTTCCGCACTGCTGTTATAAGTAAGACCCTTGAGTCTCCCTATGTTATTGCCAATTGCCGCTTTAGCCTGAAATATGGAACAAATTTACCGGGGTGCTGCTGTATAATAGTCCATAAATGATATCCAAAAAAGAAAAAAGATGAAGCGCACTCACCGGTAGTAAATCCAAGTCTTTATTCCAAGTCTTTATTCGGACATAACTTAATGTGCTGCAGGGAGGGTGGTGAACACTCGGACGACAGCTGTTTCGTGCTTAATGCACTTCAACAGGTCCTATGACGGGAGGAAGTAAGGTGGGTCTTTTTACCTGTGAGATCTTCATGACCCCTCCTTCTTTCTCACACGTCACTATGGCTAAATAGCCAAAACGGAAAACATGTAAAATAACAAGTGCAAAAAAATACATATAAAAAGATTAAAATCCATAGCACAATATAACCAGATATTTACAGAAGTTGAACATCTAAACTTATTACAAAAAAACAGACATATCAATTTTTTCGTTGAAACCAAGTGGGCCTGACGCATCCGCGCGCAGGATCCACTTGGCTTCCTGTCTTCCTGTCTTTGTCGACATGTATCAGACTGCACTCAGATGACATCAGAGTGCAGTCCAATGTTTTTCATGCATTCATTAACTTGAATGGGTGCGCGCTCTCCAAGGTACGCTGCCTATCGCAGCATGCTTCAATTTTCTTCTCATGCTGAATCGGCATAAGAAACAATTTGCAGATCTGTCCTGCCTCATTGAATAACACTGGTCAGAGGGCAATGCAAGATTTTTTCGTATTTATTTTACACCCATGTGAGAAACTTATTACAAAAAAACAGACATATCAATTTTTTCGTTGAAACCAAGTGGGCCTGACGCATCCGCGCGCAGGATCCACTTGGCTTCCTGTCTAAGCAAGATACGATGAAGGTCTCCTCCCTGCTGAGGTAAGGAAACTTTTTCCAAACCTGCAAAACATAATACTTGTGAATTCCCTGCATGTTCTTCTTTTATATGTTTAATAAGGCGGGGTACCCCCTTACCCGTGCGTATTGAGTTAAAATGTTCTCTAATACGCACGAATAATGGGCGAATTGTTTTCCCCACATAAAAAAATCCACATGGACAGAACATAACATAAACGACATGCGTAGTTCTGCATGAAATGAAAGAACGCACAGTGTGAACTATCGGACCTACTTTAATAAATTTACCTGTCAAGTGGAAGCTGCAAAAATTGCAGTGTCCACACTTGTAATTACCATTAGGAATTCCAGACTCTAACCAATTATTATGTGGAGATGTAATCCTATTACGTACCAGACAATCCCTAATGTTCTTACTGCGATGGCAAGCAAACAACGGACCTCTTTCTGCTATCTCTTTTAAATCAGAATCTTGACCCAGAATCTGCCAATTTTTTCTAATCGCGGTTCTAATTTGTCTATCCATTGGACCAAATTTAAAACAAAAAACAAACTTTTTCTGTTCTTTTTCTTTTTATAAACAGTAGTCTCTGTCGCTTTTTTTAGGGCTTCATCAAGGACTATTTGAGGATAACCTCTCTTTTCGAACCTACGATATAATTCCTCAGATTGTTTTTGAAAACCTATCTCGCTATTATTTATTCTTTTGACCCTTAAAAACTGGCTATATGGTAATGCCAGTTTAGTGTATGAAGGATGGGCACTGTCAAAATGTAAAAGGGAATTTGATGCAAATGGTTTACGATATACTTCACTTTTCAATCTCTCTGGGTCAACCTTTAAGTTCACATCCAGGAAAATCAATTCGGCTCCCCCAAAATTAGAGGTGAATTTCATATTCATGTTATTCGATTGCCCCAGATATTCCACAAATTGTGTAAAGGACGTGTGGTCCCCGTCCCACACCATGAACATGTCATCCACGAAGCGCACGTAAAATTTAATATGCCCCAAATACGGGTTACTAGAGGAATAGATGTAACGTTTCTCGAATACAGACAGAAAGAGGTTAGCCAGGGTACATGCGATTGGTGTACCCATGGCAGTACCCTCTATCTGTCTGTACCATGTGTTGTCAAACTGAAATGCATTATTTTTCAAAATGAATGTTAAACCCTCTAGTATAAAAGAAATTGTACCTTTATCTGTGGGGGTATAATTCAACACCTCTTTTATGCACTCTATACCTAGGTCTTGTGGGATCCTGGTATATAAGCTCTCAATATCTATTGAGGCAAGAGAAAAACTCTCTTGCCAGTCAAATCCTTTTAAGGTTTTCAAAAAATCCTTCGTGTCTCTTATGAAAGAAGGAACATCTTTCAATAATGGGTGTAGGAGCCAGTCCGTGTAAGCCGACAAGGGTTCTGTAATAGAACCTACCCCGGACACAATAGGGCGTCCGGGGGGCTCTACTAGGGATTTGTGTAATTTCGGAATATGATACCAATGAGGCTTCCTCGGAAATTCTGGAAATAATTTTTCCGCTTGTTTTTTGGATAAAATACCCTTCTCAACGTAACCTCTTAAGAAGGAACGTAATGAGGTTTGGATTTTAAATGTAGGATCTCCTTTTAAAGCCTCATATGTATCAATATCCGACAATTGTCTTTTTGCCTCTTTCATATAATAATCCTTTGTGAGTAACACAATATTACCACCCTTGTCGGCTCCACGGACCACCACGTCCATCCGTTCCCGAATTTCTCTCAAGGCTTTAGTTTCAACAGGTTTTAAATTTTTTGGTGATTTTTCATATAGCAAAGCCTCCACATCTTTTAGGACCTGAGCCTCAAAAATATCTACTGGATTTCCTGGAGATACTGTAGGAACATATGTGGATTTAACACCTCTCATAAAGGGTGCCGAAGGTGTAGCGCTTTTAACCAACATAGGTGGAGAGTTATCTGTGAGACTCATGAGTAGTTCTGCATCTTTTTGTATATCATCTGTATCGTCTTTTAATAACATGAAGCCCAAGGGACCCGATTCACAGGGTTTTTCACCTGAATGATTGACTGATCTATCTTGTTGTGTTGTTTTAGTGCGTGTAGCTACCGCGAATGATTTGACTAGATGTATTTTTCGAACTGCCTTGTACAGATCTATTTTAAAATCAACTATATTGAATTCTTCTGGTACACAATAATTTAGACCCTTGGACAAAACTGACAAATGTGTCTCATTCAATATAAAGTCCGTCAGATTCACGACCGTGTCGTTAGGTTTATCTACTGGGGTGGTCTCCAGGAAACCTGTTTCCTTTTTCGACTGTTGCCGTCCACCATTTCTCCTACCCCCACGTCGTGTCCTACGTCTAAAGGGGACGCCGTATTGTCTGAGTGACGGGCAGCGGTGGATAGTCCTGATGGTCCTCCCATATCGTCTGTAACACTGGAGTCGGAGTCAGTGGTAATATAGTCTTTTTTATTATAATGATTTTTCTTCCATGCTTGTCCTTTCCTGTAGTTTTTCCTTTTTTGATATCTTTGTGAATTATATGGCTGGGGATTTTTATTCCAAGTAAATGCTTTGCCGGTTTCAAAGTCACATTTATCGCGTATAAACTTATCACGTTTTCTTTGTTTTATATCGTTTTGTAATAATACCAGTCTTGTATCTAGTTTTTTAGTGACTGTTGTCCATTGTGGCTCTGATAATCTTGTTTTTAAATCATCTTTTGTCTTGCTGAGTTCTAATTTCGTAGATTCATAATTTATGGTGTTATGTTTTAACACTAAACGTAATAAGTCTTGTGAACATTTTAACAAAGTCTGTTCCCATTCCTTTCTAAAGGATTCGTTATCTTTAAATTGAGACATTTCCTTCATTACTCTCAGACCTCGCAGCACTCGTCCGCATTCCATGTATGACTTTAACGAATTGTTGGTCCAGAAGAGGTTCACCTCTCTTTCTGCGACATTGAACAATCTGTATTCTAAGGTTTTTGTGCTTAATGATAAAATATCTTCGTGTGTTTCACACTCCGAAAAAAAAGTGTTCACATTTTCCCTCCCTGCTAGGAGTCCGTCTGACAAGGCTGCGGCTGCAGGCTCCATAGTAAATCAACTATGTAGTGAATAATCACATGTGTAGGTGAGACTCAGTAAAGGAATCTTAACCCAGCATGCCCGATGTGTGGAAAGAAGTCCAATGAAAAAGCACCAAAAATGAAACAGGAAAAAAAACACTTCCGCACTGCTGTTATAAGTAAGACCCTTGAGTCTCCCTATGTTATTGCCAATTGCCGCTTTAGCCTGAAATATGGAACAAATTTACCGGGGTGCTGCTGTATAATAGTCCATAAATGATATCCAAAAAAGAAAAAAGATGAAGCGCACTCACCGGTAGTGAACCACCCTCCCTGCAGCACATTAAGTTATGTCCGAATAAAGACTTGGAATAAAGACTTGGATTTACTACCGGTGAGTGCGCTTCATCTTTTTTCTTTTTTGGATATCATTTATGGAACTTTATTTGGTCGCTAGATCGGCATGTATCGTCATGTTTGACAGCAAAAGCAACGATGTCAGCAATGTTTTTACATGGAGCGTGAACGATA
Organism: Ranitomeya variabilis; assembly: GCF_051348905.1. Classification (NCBI taxonomy): domain Eukaryota; kingdom Metazoa; phylum Chordata; class Amphibia; order Anura; family Dendrobatidae; genus Ranitomeya; species Ranitomeya variabilis. The sequence continues at coordinate 529,132,231 of NC_135234.1, forward strand.
AGTGAGTCGCCGTTATGTCACTGGATCGCTCCTACATCGTTCTGGAGTTGCTGTGTTTGACGTCTCTACAGCGACCTAACAGCGACGCTCCAGCGATCTAGTTTAGGTCGGATCGTTGTCTATATCGCTGGAGCGTCGTTTAGTGTAACGGTAGCTTAAGGGGTTCTCCTGATCTAATCATTGATGACCTCTACAGATCGGTGGGGGTTTGACACCCAGCACACCTATTGATCAGTTCAACACTGTTGTTGTAGCAGTCTGAGCTAAGAGAGGTACAATTGGAACCCAGCAGCCCGTACATTACTTAGTGGCTGCGGGAAAGTGCAGTGTTTCCTCTCCCCTTTAAGTGAATATACGCAGCAGCGGCCACCAAGCGATGCACAGGACTGCTGTACTGAGCCTATACATTGCTTAGTTCACGCACAAATTTCACATTGAGATTAGTCATCAATTATCACCTCCTTTATAACTCAGTTAGCAATTTATGAGGCGCGAGTCTCCAGAAACCCAAGCTGGGCACTAAGTATTAAGCACTAAGATGGCGTATTGCAGTTTTCACTTTGCAACAACCACTGCACACTAATTTCTGGAAAATGCCTTTGGGGTTAAGATAGTCACCACATTCAGAGATGATTTTGCAAAATAGCCTCACTTTTTTGTGGATTTCTGCTGTTTTGGCAGCATGTGGGCTCTGCAAATGGTGCTCTCAAATTAATCCAGGAACTTTAAATCCCAAAAGCCAAATGGTGTTCCTTCTCTTCTGCACCCTGCACAGTGTATGGCCACTAATAGGGTGTCCACACATAAAAATTGCCTTATTTGGGAGAAATGGCATAATATATCACAAGGTCCTTTTTTCTTATTAGCTATTGTAAACTCGAAATATTTTTATCTAAATCTACTTATTATTGTCAAAAATGTAATTTTTCATTTTTACGCATCCCAGTTGTAAAGGAATAGTGAAAGATTCCTGGGATAAGAGTGCTCATTACACCTCTAGATTTATTCTCTAAGGGGTCACTGTTTGCAGCTTTGGGGTTCTCCTAGTGGCACCCACAAACAGTTACTGCTAAACTTGTGCTTTAAAAGCCAAATAGTTATGTTTCCCTTTTGAGCACCACCATGTGCACAAACTGTAGTTTCATACATATTGAGCATTGTCGCAATCAGGAGAAATTATTTCATACATTTTGGATCATATCCTCCAATTATTCCTTGTGAAAGTAAAAAAATAATTTAACAAAAGCAACATTTTAGTGTAAAAAAAGGAATTGTTCAATTTCATGATCCAGCATTGTAAAATTCTGTGAAACTCCTTTGGGCTCAAAATGCTCACCACACCTAAATACATTTTTTGAGGAATGTAGTTTCCTCATGGGCCCTGCAAGTGGCACCTGCAAACCATCCATTCCAAAGGCCAAATAATATTTCTATCCTACCAAGTCATGCCATATGTCCAAACAGATGTTTTCAAATACATATGGACTATTGACACATTTGAGAGACTTTAGTTTACATATTGTGGGGTCCACTTTATTCTGTTACCCCCTTGTTTTAAAAAAATGGTGCAAAATTATCATGTTTGAGGGATTTTTTTTTTTTCATTTTTTGTGGCCCAATGGTATAAACTTTAGAGAAGCACCTGTCGGTCCAAAAATATTACTCTACCCCTAGATAAGATTATCCTTAGTAGGGTCACATGTTTTGGATTTCTGCTAGGACAATGAAAATGAGACAAGAGACAAGGTATTCACAATCTATCCCAATCAGTAGATTACAACCATATATGGGTAATCAGCATACTCAGGAGAAATTGCTTTACAAATTGCGGAGTTCATTGTTTCCTGTTATCCTTGTGAAAAGGTAAAACTTGGGGATAATACAACATTTTAATGGAAAAAGGTAATTTTTCATTTTATGTCCCAATTAGGGATGAGTGAACCAGAACAGTAAAGTTCAGTGTCTGTTCGTCAGTCTAATAAAGCTTGTTAAACGGCTGCAGGACAGCCAACCAACAAGCTTTTAGACTGTGGGAACTTTCAGAGCCATCACAGCCATGAGAATTATGACATCTGAATTACAAGCAGTGGAGTACACACCTTATAAAGCATAACAAATCTGAGCCTCCTCCTGCTCCCTCTTCTTTTGCAGTTTTGGCCTCTTCCTCCCACTTAAGATCAACAGAGCCACCTGTCTTCTACAGCATTTCCAAATTACTAGCCTTTGAAAAGCTGCCATTCCGGCTGGTGTAGATGGACAATTTTAAAAAACTGATGGCAGTGGTTGTCTCGCAGTACATTGTTCCCAGCCACCACTACTTTTTTAGGTGGGCCATCTCTGCACAAACAAGCTGCCAAACAAATCAGGTGTGCACTGCACAACGCCATCAGTGGCAAGGTCCACATAACCACCGATATGGCCAGAGATATAACATTTCTTTAACTGCCCACTGGGAAAATGTAGTGCGACTGGAACAAAGGTAGAAGGCTTTCGAGCTCATGTCCTATCACCACCTAGCTTTGAGGGATGTTTATCTGTCCAGATTGTCTCCTCCTCCTACGCATCCTCCAACGCCTCCTCATCCAGTTACAGGAAGAGCTGCACCACCATCTTCAGAGCTGCACCACCATCATCTGTTCTTAAACTCCTCTTTTTATGAGAAAAAAAACACAATGCGCAGGAGCTGCAGACTGAGATGAAACAGCAGACAGATGAGTGGTTGGTACCTGTGAATCTCAAGCCCGGCCTGGTGGAGTGCGATAATGGGCAACATCTCATAACAGCTCTGAGCGCAGCCGGTTTCACCCTTGCCTGGTGCATATGTTGAACTTGGTGTTGCAGAACTTCCTGAAAAACTACTCACACATGTTGGAGCTGCTGTTTAAAGTGTGGGCAGTGTGTGCGCACTTTCATCATTCTCACCCTGCTGCTGCTCACTTTTGTACGCTGTAGCGTCACTTCTGGCTTCCCGCTCACTGACTGATATGCAACGTACCAAGAAAGTGGAACTCCATTTTTACATATGCTGGAGAGACTGTGCAAGCAGTAGCAGGCAACAGTGAAATTTCAGCTGCAGCACACAAGGCTGTGTTTCACTGCAGAACAATACCAATTCACCACCACTGAGTGGTCCTACATGCGGGACATGTGCCGCGTTGCAGGTGCTTTGAGTATTCCACCAATATGGCCAGCGCTGATGACGTCTTCATCAGCGTAAGTTTACCACTTATATGACTGATGGAAATAACAATTCAGGCCATGATTGATGAGGTATGGGCACTGGAGGGAAAGGATCAGGAGGAACAGGGACAATTCACACCATTATCAGGCCTGTCATCCACACATGGCTCAGAGGGTGGGTTACAGTCTCAACAGTGGCCAGGTACACGACTGTACAACCAGGGGACAGTTTGAGGATGATGATGATGATCACTCAGAGGAGGAACTGTGTTCAGAGCAGGCTGGCTCTCAGATCAGCTCATAGGCATCAATGGAGCATTGCTGGGGGGACACAGAACACCTAGATGATACACATCCCACTGAGGACAGCTTGTCATTTCCTCAGGGCAGCCTGGCACACATGAGCCAATACATACTGCAGTGCCTGAGCAATAACTGCCAAGATGTCCATATTGTTTCTAGTGCAGATTAGTGGGTGGTCACCCTGCTGGATCCCCACTACAACGACAACGTACCATCACTACTTTCGTCACTGGAGAGAGGGATAGAAAAATGTGCGAATGAAAGCATATGCTGGTAGAGAAACTGCTATTTGCTTTTCCACCTGACAGCAGTGGCTTAGTGGATAGACAAGTAAGATGTGGAAGAGGAAGTCACCAATGCAGCTGGGGCACTGCCAGCACCTTGGAAGCCTGAATTAGCATGGCTGAAAAGTTTCAAAACTTTATGAGCCAGTCCCAGCATTGAGCACCCCCAGGTAATATGGTCCATATTAGCAGGAGCCACCATTACATCAACATGGTAGAAGAGTATCTGTCTACATATCTCCATGTACTGACTGATGGGTCTGCCCCATTTAAGTTCTGGGTCTCCAAATTGGACACATGGCCTAAGCTTGCCCTTGATGCCTTGGATGTACTGGCCTGTCCTACAGAAAATGTACTGTCTGAACATATGTTTAGTACAGCAGGGGATGTTATCACATAAAGGTGCATATGCCTGTCCTCATCCAATGTGGGGAAGCTAACATTCTTTAAAAAGAACTATGTGTGAATTCCACAGGACTTGTCCATATATTTGAATGACTTGACAACTATAACAGCTGCACCCAGCCAGTCTTTAACTCTTTCTGGCACTCATTTCATTTGGGTGCCAAATAAAGAACCCAAAAAACTGTTGGCAAACTCCTCCTCAGCCTCTTTGACCTACAATGCCATGTCCACCTTCTCCTCCAGTTGGACCTTCATCCCCTGGTTGTAGCTTAGTTGTAGTTAGTTTATTTTGAGTTTATTCTATATTCTTTGAAGTCAGTTCCCTAAAAAAACAGTGTTGAATTATTTCTACATTGCCTCTGCTACCCATACCTCCACACGGTTTAGGTTCATAACAAAAATATAAAAAAACATAAAAGAATATAAAAAACACACACACACAATTTTTTTTTTTTTTTAAAGTTGGATTACTCCTCTCTTGCCTCTTCCACCCATACTGCCACATCCACCTTTTCCTCCACTTGGACCTATGCCACCTGTTTCAAGATTGCTGGTTTTAGTTTTGTAAATTCTAGATTCTAAGTCAGTTCCATAACAAAAATAAAAAAAATGAAAAACAATTCAAGAAAAACAAAAAAACTGTGTGTGATTACTCCTCCCTTGCCTCTTCCACCTATATTGCCAAGTCCACCTATTGCACTTGGACATGCGCCTTCTGGTGCTAGATAGCTATTTGTTTTGTAATTTCTAGGTTGCTTTAAATGAGTTCCATAACAAAAATAAAAAAGAGAAAAAACAGTGAAAAAATAAATAAATAAATAAATAAAACAGTGCTGGATTACTCATCCCTTGCCTCTTGCACGCATACCGGAAATGTGAAAACATGCACTGTGGGTAAAATTTGTTATTAGCTTCTGTGGGGGAAATGTGGAAACATGCTCTATGGGTGAAATTTTTAACTGTACCGATGGTAACAAGACTCGCAGCGGACCGTATGTTCGATCCAAGATCATATTAGCAACTTTTCATCCGCTGCATTTGTAATGTATGCTACATGAGCTGACATGTTGGAGCTGTGGGGGAAATGTGAAAACATGCTCTGTGGGTGAAATTCATAACAAGCTTTTGAGGGTGTACTGTGCCCAATGCTCTGTGGGTGAAATTTGTTATAAATGTTATGAAATTTGTTATAAATGCACAGGGCAGCATGGTGGCTCAGTGGTTAGCACTGCAGCACTGGGGTCCTGGGTTCGAATCCCACCTAGGACAACATCTGCAAGGAGTTTGTATGTTCTCCCCATATTTGCGTGGGTTTCCTCCCACATTCCAAAGACACACTGATAGGGAATTGAGATTGTGAGCCCCGTTGGGGACAGTGATGATAATGTGTACAAAAACTTTAAAGTGCTGTGGAATATATTGGCGCTATATAAAAATAAAGAGAATATTATTATTATCTGTTGGTGAAATTTGTAAGCTGCTTATGCAATGGAAATTTGGTGAAAATATTGAAAATTTCGCAATTTTCCAAATTTGAATTTTTATGCCCTTAAATCACAGAGATATGTCACGCAAAATACTTAATAAATAACATTTCCCACATGTCTACTTTACATCAGCACAATTTTAGAACCAACATTTCTTTTTGTTAGGGAGTTATAAGGGTTAAAAGTTGACCAGCAATTTCTCATTTTTACAACACCATTTTTTTTTAGGGACCACATCTCATTTGAAGTCATTTTGAGGGGTCTATATGATAGAAAATACCCAAGTGTGAAACCATTCTAAAAACTGCACCCTCAAGGTGCTCAAAACGACATTCAAGAAGTTTATTAACCCTTCAGTTGTTTCACAGGAATTTTTGGAATGTATAAATAAAAATGAACATTTAACTTTTTTTCACACAAAATTTATTTCAGCTCCAATTTGTTTTATTTTACCAAGGGTAACAGGAGAAAATAGACCCCAAAAGATGTTGTACAATTTTTCCTGAGTACGCTGATACCCCATATGTGGGGTAAACCACTGTTTGGGCGCATGGCAGAGCTCGGAAGCGAAGGAGCGCCATTTGACTTTTCAATGCAAAATTGACTGGAATTGAGGTGGGACTCTATGTTGCATTTGGAGAGCCCCTGATGTGCCTAAACATTGAAACCCCCCACAAGTGACAACATTTTGGAAAGTAGACCCCTTAAGGAACTTATCTAGATGTGTGGTGAGCACTTTGACCCAACAAGTGCTTCACAGAAGTTTATAATGCAGAGCCGTAAAAATAAAAAATCATATTTTTTCACAAAAATGATTATTTGCCCCCAATTTTTTATTTTCCCAAGGGTAAGAGAAAAAATTGGACCCCAAACGTTGTTGTGTAATTTGTCCTGAGTACGCTGATACCCCATATGTGGGGGTAAAACACTGTTTGGGCGCATGGCAGAGCTCGGAAGGGAAGGAGCGCCGTTTGACTTTTCAATGCAAAATTGACTGGAATTGAGATGGGACACCATGTCGCATTTGGAGAGCCCCTGATGTGCCTAAACATTAAAACCCCCCACAAGTGACACCATTTTGGAAAGTAGACCCCCTAAGGATGTGTTTTTAGAGCTTTGAACCTCCAAGTGTTTCACTACAGTTTATAACGCAGAGCCGTGAAAATAAAAATTCTTTTTTTTCCACAAAAAATATTTATTAGCCCCCAGTTTTGTATTTTCCCAAGGGTAACAGGAGAAAATGGACCCCAAAAGTTGTTGTCCAATTTGTCCTGAGTACGCTCATACCCCGTATGTGGGGGGAACCACTGTTTGGGCACATGGCAGAGCTCGGAAGGGAAGGAGCACCATTTGGAATGCAGACTTAGATGGATTGGTCTGCAGGCGTCACGTTGCATCTGCAGAGCCCCTGATGTACCCAAACAGTAGAAACCCCAAGAAGTGACCCCATATTGGAAACTAGACTTCTCAAGGAACTTATCTAGATGTGTTGTGAGAAATTTGAACCCCCAAGTGTTTCACTACAGTTTATAACGCAGAGCCGTGAAAATAAAAAAATATTTTTTTTTTCCACAAAAATTATTTATTAGCCCCCCCAGTTTTGTATTTTCCCAAGGGTAACAGGAGAAAATGGACCCCAAAAGTTGTTGTCCAATTTGTCCTGAGTACGCTGATACCCCATATGTGGGGGGAATCACTGTTTGGGCGCATGGCAGAGCTCAGAAGGGAAGGAGTGCCATTTGGAATGCAGACTTAGATGGATTGGTCTGCAGGCATCACGTTGCATTTGCAGAGCCCCTGATGTACACAAACAGTACAAACCCCCCACAAGTGACCCCATATTGGAAACTAGACCTCCCTAGGAACATATCTAGATGTGTGAGAACATTGAACCCCCAAGTGTTTCACTACAGTTTACAGCGCAGAGCCGTGAAAATAAAAAATATTTTTTTCCCACAAAAATGATTTTTAGCCCCCCAAATTTTTATTTTCTCAAGGATAACAAGAGAACTTGGACCCCAAAAGTTGTTGTCCAATTTGTACCGAGTACGCTGATACCCCTTATGTTGGGGTAAACCCCTGTTTGGGCGCACGGGAGAGCTTGGAAGGGAAGGAGCACTGTTTTACTTTTTCAACGCAGAATTAGCTGGAATTGAGATCGGACGCCATGTCGCGTTTGGAGAGCCCCTGATATGCCTGAACAGTGGAAACTCCACAATTGTACCTGAAACCCTAATCCCTGACACACCCCTAACTCTAATCCCAACCCTAATCCCAACTGTAAATGTAATCCAAACCCTAATCCTAACTTTAGCCCCAACCCTAATCCTAACTTTAGCCTCAACCCTAACCCTAACTTTAGCCCCAACCCTAACTTTAGCTCCAACCCTAGCCCCAACCCTAACCCTAGCCTTAACCCTAGCCCTAACCCTAACCCTAGCCCTAACGCTAGTCTTAACCCTAGCCCTAACCCTAACCCTAGCCCTAGCCTTAACCCTAGCCCTAGCCCTAACCCTAGCCCTAACCCTAGCCCTAACCCTAACCCTAGCCCTAACCCTAGCCCTAACCCTAGCCCTAACCCTAGCCCTAACCCTAGCCCTAATCCTAAAGGGCAAATGGAAATAAATACATTTTTTAAATTTTATTATTTTTCCCTAACTAAGGGGGTGATGAAGGGGGGGTTGATTTACTTTTATAGTGTTTTTTATATTGGATTTTTATGATTGGCAGCTGTCAGACACTAAAAGACGCTTTTTTATAGCAAAAAAGTTTTTGCGTCTCCACATTTTGAGAGATATAATTTTTCAATATTTTAGTCCACAGAGTCATGTGAGGTCTTGTTTTTTGCGGGACGATTTGACGTTTTTATTGGTAACATTTTCGGACACATGACAGTTTTTGATCACTTTTTATTCTGATTTTTGTGAGGAAGAATGACCAAAAACCAGCTATTCATGAATTTCTTTTGGGGGAGGCGTTTATACCGTTCCACTTTTGGTAAAATGGATAAAGCAGTTTTATTTGTCAGGTCAGTATGATTACAGTGATATCTCATTTATATCATTTTTTTATGTTTTTGCGCTTTTATACGATAAAAGCTATTTTATAGAAAAAATAATTATTTTGGCCTCGCTTTATTCTGAGGACTATAACTTTTTTATTTTTTTGCTTATGATGCTCTATGGCAGCTCGTTTTTTGTGGGACAAGATGTCGTTTTCAGCGGTACCATGGTTATTTATATCCGTCCTTTTGATCGCGTGTTATTCCACTTTTTGTTAGGCGGTATGATAATAAAGCGTTGTTTTTTGGCTCGTTTTTTTTTTTTCTTACGGTGTTCACTGAAGGGGTTAACTAGTGGGACAGTTTTATAGGTTGGGTCGTTACAGACGCGGCGATACTAAATATGTGTATTTTTATTGTTTTTTTTATTTAGATAAAGAAATGTATTTATGGGAATAATATTTTTTTTTTCTTTATTTAGGAATTTTTTTTTTTTTTTTACACATGTGGATTTTTATTTTTTTACTTTTTTACTTTGTCCCAGGGGGGACATCACAGATCGCTGATCTGACGGTTTGCACAGCACTCTGCCAGATCGGTGATCTGTCTTAGAGCTCTGCAGGCTTACCAGAGCCTGGTCTGCACCCGGAAGTAATCCCTGCAGGACCCGGATGCAGCCCCGTGCCCATTTTGGATCTGGGGCCTGCAGGGAAAGGAGGTAAGAGACCCTCGCAGCAACACGATCACATCGCGTTGCTCCGGGGGTCTCAGGGAAGCCCGCAGGGAACCCCCTCCCTGCGCGATGCTTCCTTATACCGCCGGAACACTGCAATCATGTTTGATCGCAGTGTGCCGGGGTTAATGTGCCGGGGGCGGTCCGTGACCGCTCCTGGCACATAGTGCCGGATGTCAGCTGTGATAATCAGCTGACACCCGGCCGCGATCGGCCACGCTCCCCCTGTGAGCGCTGCCGATCGCGCTGGATGTATTATCCCATCACTGTGAATTAAGTCCCAGGTCACCTTGACGGGATAGTACGTCCAATGGGATTAAGGGGTTAAATCATTTCACTATTCACATTTGTTTGCAGGGCAAATAGCAAACAGCCCCCAAGCCCTTACGCTGACCATTTTACAGCCATTTTACAGCACTGAAGTTCAGGACCCCATTGACTTATTTGGGGTTTGGGGTCAAGTTTGGAACAATATGGGTCCTGAAACAGACTTTTTAAAAAGCCAGGCTGAACCTGAACATCCTCGGGTTTGATCATCACTAGTCCCAATGTAATACATTTTCACAGAGTAGCTGTATGTCCAAAAAAATTACTACATCCGTTGATAAATTCCTTGAGGAGCATATATTGTACATTGAGGCACTGAAAATTATACATTAAACAATCTTTTCCTGCCAAAGTTTTGCTCTCTAAAGGTCAAATAGTGGGCTTTCCCTTTTATGCCTAACCATGTGCTTAAACCATACATGGCAACTACATATGAGTTTCAGCGTATTCAGCAGCAATTGCTGAACAAAGTTTGTGGTGTTTTTCTCCTATTGCTCTGTGAAAAAGAAAATTTGGTGCTAAAAACATTTTATTGTAAGAAAATTATTATTTTTTGTTACGTCTCATTGTTATAAACTTTCGTGTAGCACCTACGAGTTCAAAAAAGTCTCTGCACCCCTAAGTAAATTCATTAGGAGATATAATTTCGAAAATGGGGTCACTTTGGTGTCTGATTACCCTATCCCCTAAAAGTTAAAATTTTGATCTGGCCCCATGCATATATAGTATATTACTAATTATCCTTTGTTTATTGCATTGTTATTTATTTTCCTTTGCAGGGCTATGTACTTGGTTTAGTTATTTTCACACATACCAATTTTCATGTGGGTGTGACCATTCACCTTCACTCTTTCCTCCCCCATTTCATCTTGGAATTTTTTTTCTCATAAATAACTTTCCTTTCTATCAGACATACTGTCATGATTAACCCTTGTCAGGCTGCATAATTTTACAACCTTAACAGGCTGCATAGGTACAATTGTACCTTCACATATACCTCCACTGTGGGAAGACTTTACTTGGTTTCAGAAACTAAAGTTCATTCAGCTACAAATGTTATGCTGATATCTATTGTTCAGTGTTGTTACTGGTCACTTATGTTGCTGTCAATTAAGTTAATTCAAACTGGGAGTGGCTTCTACTTGTCTTCCTGCCTCCCTCCTCTCATTAGCCATTTTGCTGTTCATCTCATTGCTGTGAGCACACATTTCTAGGCTTGTGAAGTCTTCAATTTCTTGGAAACGAAGGTAGGAAAGTCTCACAGCATCTAACAGCCAGTTATACCTTTATTCTCATTATGTGGGGACAGAACAGTCAAATTGTCTTTCAGCCTGGACTTGGCTTACATATATTTTGTATGAAACTTATCACTATAGGTATAATTTTTATACGAAAAATGGATAATAATTAGTATCTACATATTGTTTTACGATGTTTTATTTATATTCAGCACAAAATACGAAGCCAAAATTCATCTAGCAAGTCATCATGAGTGATAGTAATGCTGGATCTAGTTTCCGCCATAATCCAAGAAAACGTGTTTGCAGGTTAGTATAATTTTGTGAAAAGCCAATAATGTAGTATTTCGGAAAATTATTTATTTTACATTTTTTCATATTTACAGATTTACGTCTGACAAAATAATGCGAATGCTAGAAGAATCTGATTCTGAGCATGAGGATGAACCATATGTTGCATCTGATGATGAAAACTATGTACCACAAGTGGATGTTACTGAAGAAGATTCAGACATTGAACAAGAAATGGTCATAGAGCATGAAAATGAATACGAATCAGACGAAAGTGTTGAGGATGATTCTGTGCCTCAAAGTGCAGGCGACATTTGGACTGCTAAGGATGAAACTCAATGGTGCAGTAATCCACTGCCAAATGCACAAACAAAATCTCGTAATGTCCTACGACAAAGAGGTGGCCCTGCAGCAATCAGCAACCTATATACAGCAAAAGAGCTATTCAAGTCCATCATGACTCCCGAGATGTGTGACATCATATTACGGGAAACGAATCGAAAGGCCAAGAGAGTTTGTGATGCTTACAACAACGAACTGGTACAACGTTTTCCTGATTCTTCCAAACGGCCACCACAAAAAACATTCAAGCAATTTACTGAAACTGAACTTCATGCATTTTTGGGCATACTGATTGCTGCTGGTGTGCACAGAGCCAACAAAGAGAATCTGGAGGAAATGTGGAATGTTGCTGCTCTGCCTCTTATACGTGCAGCCATGTCTCGTGACCGCTTCAAGATGATACTCAGATTTATCAGGTTTGACAACGAAAATACACGTGCAGAACGTGTGCAAACAGATAAAGCTGCACCAATACGGGACATCTGGACAATGCTGAACAGTAATCTGGAGAGAGCCTACAAGCCATATCATTGTATCACCGTCGACGAGCAATTATTTCCATTTAGAGGTCATACTAAATTTACCCAGTATATACCTTCAAAACCAGCTAAATATGGCATAAAGATTTTCTGGGCTTGTGACTCATCAAATGCCTACCCTTTACAAGGTCAGCTCTACACTGGGAAACCAACTGATGGTCCTCGACAAGTAAACATTGGAGAACGAACAGTATTGGACCTAGTGAGCTCGTATAAAGGCTCTGGAAGAAATGTCACCACCGATAACTTCTTTACAACCATGGAACTAGCTAAGGTATTGAACTCCTGGAACATGACACTAGTTGGTACAGTGAGAAAAAACAAAAGGTTCCTACTTAACAACATGCAGCCTGCCAAAGAAAGGCCTGTAAACTCGACAAATTTTGCCTACAATCATGATGCAACAGTCTGTTCATATGTACCAAAGAAGAACAAATCAGTCGTGCTTCTATCATCTATGCACATGACGGGAGAAGTTGAAGAGACACTAGCAGCCAAGCCAGAGATAATAAAATACTACAACATAACAAAAGGTGGCGTTGATGTTATGGATAAAATGTTGGGAGAGTACACTGTGAAACGACGAACATCACGTTGGACTTTGGCATTTTTCTACAATATGATTGATGTCAGTGGGTTAGCATCCTACATCATCTACAGAGAACACAATCCAAGCTTCAGGGCAAAGGATCAACGAAGAAAGTTCCTGAAAGATCTCGCAAATCAGCTGTGTATGATTGCAATTGAAGATCGTAGTACAAACAAAATGATAATGAGAAACCATTTTCTTCGAGGTGCAGTAGAAATGGTGCTTGGACGATGCATTGTGGTAGCATCGCAGCCAGCAGCTGGCCCCAACATACCTCATGGTAGTCGTGGACCCTCCCCTGTTGTTGGTAGTTGCTATGTCTGCAGAGACCTGAGGCGAAAACAACGCAAGACTAGAAAGTCTTGTGTGGTTTGTGTGAAACCCATTTGCGATGAACACTCTGTAGCAAAGCCAACATGCATTACTTGCAAAGAAAATCAATAAAAAAAAGTTTCTTACATTTTCTTTTATAATGTAAATGAACAGTTTTTTACTTGTTTATAATAGTTAAATAGCATTATCATTAAAAAAAAATTTATGCTTTTTCCCTTGCATTATCTTCATTCAAAATATATGAGGTACATTTGTACCTATGCAGCTTGTTATGGATGCAAAAAGATCTCGACCCCTTATCTCGGAAGCGGGTGGAGATATTTTATTGAAATTTGGCCAATATATTCTGGACCAAAAATGTAGAGATGTCACGAAATTTCAGCCCTCTACGTCTTTTCAAAAAAAAGTTATTGCAATTTTAAAACGGAATAGTTACAATTGTACCTATTCAGCCGGATAAGGGTTAAGAGCATTTTTGCTAGCAACGCATAGATCGTGATGAATACTGCCATGGTTTTAATTTTTCACAGGTTTTAATGTTCATCCTAATAAATGTGAAGTTTAAAATTTCTACTGATATAGCAGCTGATATCCACAATCTGTTCCAGCCAAAATTGTATTCCCAAAGTCAAATAGCGCTCCTTCCCTTCTGTGCTAGGACGTGCGTCCAAACAGTAGTCTGTTACCACATATGGGGCATCGACGTAAAAGGAAAAAATTACACAACAAATTGTGTGGTCTACTTTATCTTGCTTCCTTTGTAAAAGGAAAAAAATTGTGGCTAAAACCACATTTTCATGGAAAAATTATTTTTAATATTTGCGTCCTAATTTGATAAAATTTCATGAATGACCTCTGAGGCTAAAAATGTCACTACACCACTAGATAAATTCCTTCAGTTGTATTGTTTACAAAAAGTCATTACTTAAGAGGGGTTTCTGCTGTTTTAGCCCCTTTGGGGCTCTGCAAATGTGACAAGGTGTCCAGAATCAATTACAGCCAAAATAAATTGCTGCTTCCCTTCTGTGCCATGCCATGTGGCCAAACAGTAGATAATGATCACTTATGGGTTATCGGTAGTGTTGAGCGATACCGTCCGATACTTGAAAGTATCGGTATCGGAAAGTATCGGCCGATACCGGCAAAGTATCGGATCTAATCCGATACCGATACCCGATACCAATACAAGTCAATGGGACTCATGTATCGGACGGTATTCCTGATGGTTCCCAGGGTCTGAAGGAGAGGAAACTCTCCTTCAGGCCCTGGGAACCATATTAATGTGTAAAATAAAGAATTAAAATAAAAAATATTGCTATACTCACCTCTCCGACGCAGCCTGGACTTCAGTGAGGGAACCGGCAGCGTTGTTTGCTTAAAATTCGCGCTTTAACTTCCTTACTTGAAGTCCCGGCTTGTGATTGGTCGCGCGCCGCCCATGTGACCGCGACGCGACCAATCACAGCAAGCCGTGACGTAATTTTAGGTCCTTCAGGATTTTAAAATTACGTTCCGGCGTTGTGATTGGTTGCGTCGCGGTCACATGGGCGACGCGACCAATCACAAGCCGTGACATCACGGGAGGCAGGACACGCGCGCATTTTAAAATGCGCGCGTGTCCTGCCTCCCGTGACGTCCCGGCTTGTGATTGGTCGCGTCACCCATGTGACCACGACGCGACCAATCACAGCAAGCCGTGACGTAATTTTAGGTCCTTCAGGATTTTAAAATTACGTTCCGGCGTTGTGATTGGTTGCGTCGCGGTCACATGGGCGACGCGACCAATCACAAGCCGGGACGTCACGGGAGGCAGGACACGCACGCATTTTAAAATGCGCGCGTGTCCTGCCTCCCGTGACGTCCCGGCTTGTGATTGGTCGCGTCGCCCATGTGACCGCGACGCGACCAATCACAAGCCGGGACTTCAAGTAAGGAAGTTAAAGCGCGAATTTTAAGCAAACAACGCTGCCGGTTCCCTCGCTGAAGTCCAGGCTGCGTCGGAGAGGTGAGTATAGCAATATTTTTTATTTTAATTCTTTATTTTACACATTAATGTTGTTTCGATACCGATACCCGATACCACAAAAGTATCGGATCTCGGTATCGGAATTCCGATACAGCAAATATCGGCCGATACCCGATACTTGCGGTATCGGAATGCTCAACACTAGTTATCGGTGTCTTTAGTAAAAATTGCTTAACCAATTGTTTGGAGCATATTTTCTCAACACAAGTTTAGAGAATTTCATAAATTTATGTCTAAAGTATCATTTTAGTTGAACGAATGTCATTTTTCATTTTTTTTATTCCACATTGCATTAATACATGTGAAGCACCTGCAGGGTTCACAAACTTCCTGAATGTGACTCTGAATACTTTCAAGAGTATAGTTTTTAAAATTGTATCACTTTGGTGAGCTACTGACATATACATACTGTCTGTTATATGCTATGCTGTACTATTCTCTGTTTCCATGCTCAAAAAGTAGAAAGCAATGGAACATGCATGACTTTTGGAGGAACGTGGAGGTGACTATAGATGTAAATCAAGACTAAAGGTTTGGGATTGAACACTGAACAGCATTACTTCTCCATACAACATGAATGGCCACTTAGCTTTTTTTAGAAATCATAAGCATAAAGCCTGTATTTTAATTTAAATAACTGAAATTATCTGTGAATTTGAAAGCCAGAACAATCCCATAGGAATTGATTTATTTTTCGCTAAGTATACATTTTATTTTGAAATAAAATAAGCAAAACTATAAAATGATAAGGCAAAGTATGCTACATCACAGGAAACACAAATGCAAGTTCACAAATACCCTCCTAAGGATATTAAAAGAAAAAACAACAACAGATCAATACTAATGCTTAAACATCACAACCGTAATTTAAAAAGGAAATACTGAGTGATAAAAGCACATTGAGTATTGTACAGTACACAGCTCCTTGTGACAAAAGGACGGGTGAGTCCATGATGTACATTTTGTCTATGGCTTTTTGAAGAAGAGTGAGTTAGTAATTGAGAGTGTTCCCTTCATGCATTCTTACTTTTCTTTACCTACGTTTTTAAAAATAGAATACATTCAGTATTAGTAGAGATAAGAAAGCTAAGTATAAGGTTTATTCATTTTTTCAAATACAATTCTTCCTTGAATAGGGTACTTTTCTTTTCCTGATACATTATGTTGTGGGTCATGAAACCCAACTACCATGTTGTTTGTAAGATGCCTTCAAAATAACACATAAGAACTTTGCTAATGGTGGTTCTTCTTCATTTGTACCTCAGTGAAGAGCTCTTGTGCTTCTCGATGAGAACGGAGAAAAGCACACAAAAATAAAAATAAAAGGTCATAGGCTGACAAAGATTTCTAAAGATCGGTTATTTAACCACTCAGATCATTTCACTGCACTTTGCCGTCACTCTATATTTTTCATCGTACCACTACTATTACATTTGTTAGCATATTATAAAGTTAAAAAGTCTTTCATGGGATATAAGACACTTCATTAGTGCTAGTTAAAGGGAACTTGTCAGGTTATTAATGCTGCCTGAACCATGGGCAACATGAATGAGGGACAGGTTCTCTTATTGAAGCAATATATGTTTTACTCTTAGGAAAATCCTGATGACAAGTTCGCTTTAAGAACATACATTGTCAGCTGGCGCTGTTATACTGACTAAAATAACACTTTGGCTGATGAAATCCGTCTTGTGGTTGTTGTTTAATCTGTATTTTGCACTTTTCAGTTAATGAGATTTTTGTGCTCCGGGTCGGCCTGTGGGCGGGGCCTTATTTGGTGCTCTGATTGATTGCATATTCATCTGTATTGGTTTATGACGGGACACTGATGCTCAAGTGACCTGACTCCTATTTTACCTAATGCATATAAATTGTAGGCTTAAAAAAAAAAATTTACATCCCACAAAATAGCGCAAGCGGCAATAGATGCTACTGTGCAAGCGCCACCACCGGTGCCACTTTGGTGCATCCAAATTTTTTTTCCTCCAGCAAAATGACGAATATCCAATAGGATCTATCTCTTGCTGATAGATGCTACCATGAGCACTCCAACTCAATACCATGGTGCCTGCCATTGTATAACCAGTATGAAGTCCTGCCTGTGGCTGGGCTCAATATAGGCATTCATCTATTTCACAAGAGAGTGCAGATTCATGTACCTCAAAAAAAGACATGTGATCCCTACACCCAATCAGCAGTATCTTCACTCTCACCACCTTTAGACAAATCAAACATCAAGAGACAGTGAGCCGTCAGCCTCAGCTCTCACTTCCTCTTGATGAATGATTCATCCAAAGGTGGAGAGAGTGATGCCAGGGCTGTTTGGCTGCAGGAATCGAGTGAAATAACAAAGTCACATGATCCCGGGGAAAGCAAGTGCATTACCGCTGGAAAGGCCCTGGCACCAGAAGTGAGCATAAGGGCTTATACCATAGGCGAGAAAAAAAATGGTCCATTTTCCGGACTGAAAAAATGGACGAGTGCTATGCGAGTGTCATGTGAGTGTCATGCCAGTACAATGGGACTTTCACACCTAGCATCCGATTTACATCCGAGAGCAATGCGATTTTAACATGAGCTTTTACATACATCAATTCTCTATGTCATGTACCCATCGTTTTCAAAGGAAATATTTGTCAAAACACACACACACATAGATAGATAGATAGATAGATAGATAGATAGATAGATAGGTAGAAAAGCCGGCAATTCCTGTGCATGTACAGTAAAATCACACTGACAGGTTTGGATCGAATACTGTAGATAGAATAGATATATACACATAGAATACATGTATATTCATGTTAGTAACACAAACAATATATATGTATTTATATTGAACTCCAAGATGCATAGAATAAAAGCCGGTAATTCATCTGCCGTGTTCTGTAAAATCACTGCAGGAGCCGACAGGATAGAAGAGAAAAGTGCTGGAATTGGCATGTCTTAGAGATTGGCGCATCATCCAAGACACGCAGCATGCTGCAATTTTTTTCTCAGTCCAATTTCAGCTGAGAAAAAAATCACAGATGAGATGTCACCCATTGAATAACATTGGTCTGAGTGCAATCTGATTTTTTATCGGATTGCACTCGTTCATTTTTCTCGCAAATGGGTATGAGCCCTGTGTTGCTATTTCTGAGACATGCAGCTCAGTAACTAAACCCCAATGTCTGTTGTCACCAGTGGGAGTAGTTGAAATATTTCCTATTTTCTGTGTATAATGACTGTGCTGTTAAATTATGTTATTATATTACTAAGTTTAGATCAATCATGATTTAATTGTACTTCATGCTTTTAAAAAATACAAGAAAGGCAAAAAGTTACCCAATTTAGCTCAAATCGGGTGTGTGCCAAATTGTCCAAAATTGACTCAAAGCCGATAATAAATCTCAGCCACAGTGTTTCTGAAGCTAACTTTCATGTGACCTGTTAGGTCAACACATACGGTACTTCAACTATGATGCAGTTAGAGTGATGTATGAGAGATGATGCATTTAGGGGACAAAGGAAGTTTTCTAAAACAGTTGTATTCAAGAAAACGTGGGGGGTGAATAGTGCTTTATAAACCTGAACAAACTCTGAACTACAAACGCCAAATAAATAATTTTTCTAAACCGATGTTCTTTAAAAGACATTCTATATTTTAAAAAATCTATATGACACACTTTCAGTATTGCCAGATATACTAACATTTTTAGCACAGCACATTAATTTCTCTGAGGTTGAAAAATTAGGATTGTCATAAAAATATTGAACAGAAGGAATGTGTATTTTATAAAATAATCTACTCGTGTTTAAAAAGGTTTTTCAATATAAATAAACTGCTTAGATTTTGCATACAAGTATACAGTGACAGCAATATTGGTGTTCACACCTTGGATGAGTATACATAATTAGTATGATGGTGGAAAAAAAGCATCTTTTTTGCACTAAGTAGTGTTGAGCGATACTTTCCGATATCGGAAAGTATCGGTATCGGAAAGTATCGGCCGATACCGTCACAGTATCGGAATCCAATCCGATACCGATACCCGATCCCAATGCAAGTCAATGGGACGAAAATATCGGAATTAAAATAAACCCTTTATACACTTGTAGGTTCATTCTACATGAAGGAAAACAACTAAGAATATTGTAGGATGTATTGGGGGACGTGGCGGAGATATTAAAGGGACAGAGGTTTAGCCCAATGTAATAGAATAGCAGGATTTTTTATTTTTTTTTATGAAGTTCGGCGTTAGAAAGAATTTGACTATGTTTTTTTTTTTTTTTTATGTCAGATATTGATGTTTCACTACTTCCACGCCCTTCACCTTCTTTTTTACTTCTCCCACGCTTTCTTCTTAATTATCCTCATCATCAGCTTCTTTGACATCAACTTCTTCACCTTATTCATCTTCTTCTTCATCTTCTACCTATTATTTTTTGGGTTACATTGTTCATATTCTTTTTATTTTACTATTATCTTCATCATATTCAACTTCTTCATCATATTCTTATTTGTGACAGGCATTCCCGTAGTTGTTATCTATAAAAGTTTGAAGATTACACCTTCCGTTCTGCCTGTCACAAAACAGTTACATTTGTCCGCGTTCAGTTTGGCCTGCAGCATCAGGCTTTATCCAGGGGCACCACGAGGAGGAACGGACTCACCCCCATACACTGCTTAGTCTTCTTCTGCTTATAATTTAGATAATATTTTTTGCTCTGATATTTAGTGTTATGCTTAATGTTCTTCTGCTCTTTGTTCTGCAGCCTCTTGTTCTTCTGCTTCTCGGTCTTCCAGGTCGTCGTCGTCTCCAGGGTCGTCGTCTCCGGGGTCGTCGTCATCGGGGTGGTCTTCAGGGTCGTCGTCTCCGGGGTCGTCGTCATCGGGGTGGTCTTCGGGGTCATCGTCTCCAGGGTCGTCGTCATCACGGTGGTTGTCGTCTCTGGTGTCGTCGTCATCTTAGGGGTGGTCTTCTGGGTCATTGTGTTTAGTCTCTTGAACTTGGAAATGTAGCAGAAGGTACAAGAAGGCTGAGAAAATGCCGAGAACCAGCTGATGGAACTGGAACTCGGATGGCTACCCGAAGGTCCAAGAGCCAATGGAACTACCGAGGACCAGCTGACGTTACTGGAACCCGGTTACTAAGCAGGAGGTACCTGTGCTGAAAGCACTACCAAGGACCACCTGACGTTGGTGGAACTCGGATACCCAGAGGGAGGCACCTAAGCCAAAGGCTCTGCCCGGAATCAGCTGACGGTACTGGAACCAGGATGGGGAGCAGAAGGTACAAGAGCAAAAGACACTGCCGAGAACCAGCTGACGGTGCTGGAACCCGGATGGGTAGCCGAAGGTCCAAGAGCCAATGGAACTACCGAGGACCAGCTGACGTTACTGGAACCCGGTTACTAAGCAGGAGGTACCCGTGCCTGAAAGCACTACCAAGGACCACCTGACGTTGGTGGAACTCGGATACCAAAGGGAGGCACCTAAGCCAAAGGCTCTGCCCGGAACCAGCTGACGGTACTGGAACCAGGATGGGGAGCAGAAGGTACAAGAGCAAGTGTCTGCGTGGCTTTTGCAGGACACGATGCCGGCTGCACAGCAGGGGAACAGCTGGCGGTGCTGGACCCCACTGACACATTGGCGAGGTGTTTTTCTCTGTGCAGCTAGCACATCTGGGCCCCAACTGGCGGTTTGTTAGAGCCCAGGGTCAGCAGGAGGAGGAGCAGGAGGAGGAGGAGCAGGGGGAGGGGAGTGTAGGCCGAAGCCTGCACTGGCGGCAGCTTTGGGTCTGTTGTGTCTGCGTGGCTTTTGCAGGACACGTTGCCGGCTACACAGCAGGGGAACAGCTGGCGGTGCTGGACCCCACTGACACATTGGCGAGGTGTTTGGCTCTGTGCAGCCAGCACTTCCGGACAGCAACTAGCGTTGTTGGAGCCCGGGCTCTGCAGGTGGAGCAGAGTGTAGGCCGAAGCCTAATTGAACCGATTTCAAAAGTCACCTTTAACCCCCCCTCAGGGGTTACAAAGTAGAAGAGCCACAGCTTATGCAGCAGCAGTGCTGCGCAAGTCAAAGGTTGCTCTTGTAATTTTTCTCCTTGCACACGCTGAATGGAACACGTATAACATTCAGCCCTTTATACAGTCAAACTGTGTAATGGAGGCGCGAGTTCCCTTTGTAATGAGACGCAGCACAGGTGTCAAGAATCCCACCTTGGTGCTGGGTGCAGCCTCCCGAGCGTTGTTATTTGCTGTACAGGAGTCTGCGCTGTCGTGTTATCCCCTGGCCTAGCGCCGTTAGCGCTGCCCATCTTCTGGCATCATGTAATGTCGGCCGGTGCGGTTCGCGATGACCATGAATCCCAGCCCCGCAGTGTCTTAACATTGTTAAAACACTGCGGGGCTGGGATTCAGGGCCTGGCGCAGCACATATGTTGGCCTCTCACACTCGGGTCCTTACACCCGCTTCAGACTGTGCGGCGTCATCTGATCCCTTATCGCATGCCACGGCCATGAAGCCGCACAGTCCGAAGAAGGCGGAAGGAGAGGAGGGACAGGCGAACTGATGCACTGATCCTGCCCATGAATCACACCCTCGCAGTCCCAATAAATAAGACACCGAGGGGCGTTGTGTGGGTCAGGGCGGCCGCAGAGGCGCAGCCAGCCAAACAATGATGCCAGAAGACGGGCAGCGCTACCAAGGGGGTTGCAGCGTGTCATTACAAAGGAAAGTCACACCACCGGGACGGTTAAATGGTCACACAGAGGACACATTTCAGACGTGTTTTCAGTTCCACATGTGCGAGGAGAATACGTTTCTGAGCCACCTTGCACACATGCAGCATTACCGCTGTACAAGGTGGCTGGATAACGTAAAAACGCCTGGGGGAGGGGGGACAGGTTCCCTTCAATTTCAGTTCTTGTGTCTGCGTGGCTTTTGCAGGACACGTTGCCGGCTGCACAGCAGGGGAACAGCTGGCGGTGCTGGACCCCACTGACACATTGGCTGGTGTTTTTCTCTGTGCAGCTAGCACATCTGGGCCCCAACTGGCGGTGTGTTAGAGCCCAGGGACAGCAGGAGGAGGAGCAGGAGGAGGAGGAGCAGGGGGAGGGGAGTGTAGGCCGAAGCCTGCACTGGCGGCAGCTTTGGGTCTGTTGTGTCTGCGTGGCTTTTGCAGGACACGTTGCCGGCTACACAGCAGGGGAACAGCTGGCGGTGCTGGACCCCACTGACACATTGGCGAGGTGTTTGGCTCTGTGCAGCCAGCACTTCCGGACAGCAACTAGCGTTGTTGGAGCCCGGGCTCTGCAGGTGGAGCAGAGTGTAGGCCGAAGCCTAATTGAACCGATTTCAAAAGTCACCTTTAACCCCCCCTCAGGGGTTACAAAGTAGAAGAGCCACAGCTTATGCAGCAGCAGTGCTGCGCAAGTCAAAGGTTGCTCTTGTAATTTTTCTCCTTGCACACGCTGAATGGAACACGTATAACATTCAGCCCTTTATACAGTCAAACTGTGTAATGGAGGCGCGAGTTCCCTTTGTAATGAGACGCAGCACAGGTGTCAAGAATCCCACCTTGGTGCTGGGTGCAGCCTCCCGAGCGTTGTTATTTGCTGTACAGGAGTCTGCGCTGTCGTGTTATCCCCTGGCCTAGCGCCGTTAGCGCTGCCCATCTTCTGGCATCATGTAATGTCGGCCGGTGCGGTTCGCGATGACCATGAATCCCAGCCCCGCAGTGTCTTAACATTGTTAAAACACTGCGGGGCTGGGATTCAGGGCCTGGCGCAGCACATATGTTGGCCTCTCACACTCGGGTCCTTACACCCGCTTCAGACTGTGCGGCGTCATCTGATCCCTTATCGCATGCCACGGCCATGAAGCCGCACAGTCCGAAGAAGGCGGAAGGAGAGGAGGGACAGGCGAACTGATGCACTGATCCTGCCCATGAATCACACCCTCGCAGTCCCAATAAATAAGACACCGAGGGGCGTTGTGTGGGTCAGGGCGGCCGCAGAGGCGCAGCCAGCCAAACAATGATGCCAGAAGACGGGCAGCGCTACCAAGGGGGTTGCAGCGTGTCATTACAAAGGAAAGTCACACCACCGGGACGGTTAAATGGTCACACAGAGGACACATTTCAGACGTGTTTTCAGTTCCACATGTGCGAGGAGAATACGTTTCTGAGCCACCTTGCACACATGCAGCATTACCGCTGTACAAGGTGGCTGGATAACGTAAAAACGCCTGGGGGAGGGGGGACAGGTTCCCTTCAATTTCAGTTCTTGTGTCTGCGTGGCTTTTGCAGGACACGTTGCCGGCTGCACAGCAGGGGAACAGCTGGCGGTGCTGGACCCCACTGACACATTGGCTGGTGTTTTTCTCTGTGCAGCTAGCACATCTGGGCCCCAACTGGCGGTGTGTTAGAGCCCAGGGACAGCAGGAGGAGGAGCAGGAGGAGGAGGAGCAGGGGGAGGGGAGTGTAGGCCGAAGCCTGCACTGGCGGCAGCTTTGGGTCTGTTGTGTCTGCGTGGCTTTTGCAGGACACGTTGCCGGCTACACAGCAGGGGAACAGCTGGCGGTGCTGGACCCCACTGACACATTGGCGAGGTGTTTTTCTCTGTGCAGCTAGCACATCTGGGCCCCAACTGGCGGTGTTAGAGCCCAGGGTCAGCAGGAGGAGCAGGGGGAGCGGAGTGTAGGCCGAAGCCTGCACTGGAGCAAGTTGAAAGGAAACCTTTAACCCCCCCCCCAGGCGTTTGTAGCTGGAAGAGCCATCGTGTACAGCACTAATGCTGGAAAAGGTAAACTTAGCTCTTTTAATTATGGTCCTTGCAGATGCTGAACCTAACACTTATGAAATGTGTCCCCTCACAGCGTTCAACCGTCCGGTCGGTGGAACTTTCCTTTGTCATGTGACGCAGCACAGCCGTCATTTTTACCCCCTTGTCGCCGTGCGCCGCCTCCTCAGCGTTGTTTGAATCTGTCCCGGAGCCTGCGCTGTTAGGTTACCCCTTGGCCATGCACACATTTTGCGCTGCCCGTCTTCTGACATCATTTGCTGTCAGGCTGGCTGCGCTTGTGCGGGTGCGCTGTCCGAGATTCAGCCTCGCGGTGTCGTCTAATGTAATCCCACCGCGGGCCTGGGATCCGTGTCCATGCGCAGTGCATATCCTCGCCTCTCACTCCCCTCCCTACGGCTTCTAAAGACTGTGCGGTGTCACGGCCGTGGCATGCTATTAGGGACCAGCTGACACCGAACAGTCTTTAGAAGCCGTAGGGAGGGGAGTGAGAGGCGAGGATATGCACTGCGCATGGACACGGATCCCAGGCCCGCGGTGGGATTACATTAGACGACACCGCGAGGCTGAATCTCGGACAGCGCACCCGCACAGGCGCAGCCAGCCTGACAGCAAATGATGTCAGAAGACGGGCAGCGCAAAATGTGTGCATGGCCAAGGGGTAACCTAACAGCGCAGGCTCCGGGACAGATTCAAACAACGCTGAGGAGGCGGCGCACGGCGACAAGGGGGTAAAAAGGACGGCTGTGCTGCGTCACATGACAAAGGAAAGTTCCACCTACCGGACGGTTGAACGCTGTGAGGGGACACATTTCATAAGTGTTAGGTTCAGCATATGCAAGGAGCACCACGAAAAGAGGCACTTTTTCCCTTTGCATCATTACTGCTGCACAAGGTGGCTCCTTCAGTAACAAACGCATGGGGGGGGGGGGACAGGTTCCCTTAAATTTAACTTGTTGTGCCTGCGTGGTGGTCGCAGTACACGTTGCCGTATACACAGCAGGGGAATAGCTGGCGGTGCTGAACCCCACTAACACATAGGTGAGGTGTTTGGCTCTGTGCGTACAGCACTTCTGGACGGCAACTGGCGGTGTTGGAGCCCAGGGACAGGTGGAGGAGGAGGAGGTTGGAGGAGGTAGGAGGGATTGCCACACACACAGCAGGGGAACAGCTGACGTTACTGAACCCCAATAACAGAGGAGGGACTGTTGACTGTGCGTACAGCACTTCTGGACGGCAACTGGCGGTGTTGGAGCCCAGGGACAGGTGGAGGAGGAGGAGGTTGGAGGAGGTTGGAGGAGGTAGGAGGGATTGCCACACACACAGCAGGGGAACAGCTGACGTTACTGAACCCCAATAACAGAGGAGGGACTGTTGACTGTGCGTACAGCACTTCTGGACGGCAACTGGCGGTGTTGGAGCCCAGGGACAGGTGGAGGAGGAGGAGGTTGGAGGAGGTTGGAGGAGGTAGGAGGGATTGCCACACACACAGCAGGGGAACAGCTGACGTTACTGAACCCCAATAACAGAGGAGGGACTGTTGACTGTGCGTACAGCACTTCTGGACGGCAACTGGCGGTGTTGGAGCCCAGGGACAGGTGGAGGAGGAGGAGGTTGGAGGAGGTTGGAGGAGGTAGGAGGGATTGCCACACACACAGCAGGGGAACAGCTGACGTTACTGAACCCCAATAACAGAGGAGGGACTGTTGACTGTGCGTACAGCACTTCTGGACGGCAACTGGCGGTGTTGGAGCCCAGGGACAGGTGGAGGAGGAGGAGGTTGGAGGAGGTTGGAGGAGGTAGGAGGGATTGCCACACACACAGCAGGGGAACAGCTGACGTTACTGAACCCCAATAACAGAGGAGGGACTGTTGACTGTGCGTACAGCACTTCTGGACGGCAACTGGCGGTGTTGGAGCCCAGGGACAGGTGGAGGAGGAGGAGGTTGGAGGAGGTTGGAGGAGGTAGGAGGGATTGCCACACACACAGCAGGGGAACAGCTGACGTTACTGAACCCCAATAACAGAGGAGGGACTGTTGACTGTGCGTACAGCACTTCTGGACGGCAACTGGCGGTGTTGGAGCCCAGGGACAGGTGGAGGAGGAGGAGGTTGGAGGAGGTAGGAGGGATTGCCACACACACACAGCAGGGGAACAGCTGACGTTACTGAACCCCAATAACAGAGGAGGGACTGTTGACTGTGCGTACAGCACTTCTGGACGGCAACTGGCGGTGTTGGAGCCCAGGGACAGGTGGAGGAGGAGGAGGTTGGAGGAGGTTGGAGGAGGTAGGAGGGATTGCCACACACACAGCAGGGGAACAGCTGACGTTACTGAACCCCAATAACAGAGGAGGGACTGTTGACTGTGCGTACAGCACTTCTGGACGGCAACTGGCGGTGTTGGAGCCCAGGGACAGGTGGAGGAGGAGGAGGTTGGAGGAGGTTGGAGGAGGTAGGAGGGATTGCCACACACACAGCAGGGGAACAGCTGACGTTACTGAACCCCAATAACAGAGGAGGGACTGTTGACTGTGCGTACAGCACTTCTGGACGGCAACTGGCGGTGTTGGAGCCCAGGGACAGGTGGAGGAGGAGGAGGTTGGAGGAGGTTGGAGGAGGTAGGAGGGATTGCCACACACACAGCAGGGGAACAGCTGACGTTACTGAACCCCAATAACAGAGGAGGGACTGTTGACTGTGCGTACAGCACTTCTGGACGGCAACTGGCGGTGTTGGAGCCCAGGGACAGGTGGAGGAGGAGGAGGTTGGAGGAGGTAGGAGGGATTGCCACACACACAGCAGGGGAACAGCTGACGTTACTGAACCCCAATAACAGAGGAGCGACTGTTGACTGTGCGTACAGCACTTCTGGACGGCAACTAGCGGTGTTGGAGCCCAGGGGCAGGTGGAAAAGCAGAGGAACACAATGTAGGCCGAAGCCTGAGAAAGTCGAAAGGGAACCTTTAACCCCCCCCCGAAGGCGTTTGTAGCTGAAAGAGCCAGCTTGTGCAGCACAAAAGATGCAAAAGGAAAAGGTGGCTCTTTTCATCATGCTCCTTGCAAACACAGAACTAAACACTTATAAAATGTGTCCCCTGAAGCCGTGAAACCGTCCCGGAGGTGGGACTTTCCTTCGTAATATGACGCAGCACAGCCATCATTACTACCCCCCCGCCGCCGTGCCCCGGCTCCTCAGCGTTGTTTGATTCCGTCCCGGAGCCTGCGCTGTTATGTTATCCCGTGGCCAGGCACACTTAGCGCTGCCCATCTTCTGACATCATTTGGTGTCAGGCTGGCTGCGCCTGTGCGGCCGCGCTGGCCGAGAGCCCGCCTCGCAGTGTCTTCTGATGTAATCCCACTGGGGGCCTGGGATCCATGGCCATGCGCAGTGCATATCCTCGCCTCTCACTCCCCTCCCTACGGCTTCTTTTTCAGACTGTGCGGTGTCACGGCCGTGGCATGCTATTAGGGACCAGCTGACACCGAACAGTCTGAAGAAGCCATAGGGAGATGAGTGAGAGGTGGAGGTTCAGATATGCACTGCGCATGTCCATAGATCCCAGGCCCCCAGTGGGATTAAATCAGAAGACACTGCGAGGCGGGCTCTCGGCCAGCGTGGCCGCACAGGCGCAGCCAGCCTGACACCAAATGATGCCAGAAGACGGGCAGCGCTAAGTGTGCCTGGCCACGGGATAACATAACAGCGCAGGCTCCGGGACGGAATCAAACAACGCTGAGGAGCCGGGGCGCGGCGCCGGGGGGGTAGGAATGACGGCTGTGCTGCGTCCTATTACGAAGGAAAGTCCCACCTCCGGGACGGTTTTACGGTATCAGTGGACACATTTTATAAGTGTTAAGTTTTGCGTGTGCAAGGAGCAAAACCAAAATAGCTACCTTTTTCCTTGTGCAGCATTACTGCTGCACAAGGTGGCTCTTTCAGTAACAAACGCCTTGGGGGGGGGGGGACAGATTCCCTTACATTTCAGTTGTTGTGTCAGCGTGGCGGTCGCATGACACATTGCCGGCTACACAGCTGGGGATCAGCTGACGTTACTGAAACCCAATAACACTGGGTCGTATGTTTTGACTGTGCAGACGGCACGTCTGAGCCTCAACTGGCGGTGTTGGAGCCCAGGAATTTAAGTTCAGGTGGTAGAAAGATGAACACAACAGGAGACCTGGATAACGTATACAGTGACCTAATTATTTAATCAGGAGGAGGAGTGGCAAATTCCTGCGAGATCCAGGCCTTGTTCATTTTCAGAAAAGTAAGCCGGTCAACGTTATCGGAGGATAGTCGCATGCGACGGTCAGTTAGTACACCACCTGCAGCACTAAAGACACGTTCCGATAATACACTGGCCGCAGGGCAAGACAGCACCTCCAATGCATACTGGCTTAGCTCTGGCCATGTATCCAGCTTTGAGACCCAAAACTTGAAAGGGGAAGAGCCGTCTGGGAGTACAGCAAGAGGGCAAGACATGTAGTCTGTCACCATCTGACGGAACCGTTGCCTCCTGCTGACTGGAGCCGTCTGTGATGGTGTAGACTTTTGTGGGGGGCACACAAAACTGTGCCACAGTTGGGCCATACTGGTCTTGCCTTGGGCAGAGGCACTGCTTCTGCTCCCTCTTTGTGCAGAGCCTCCACCACTGCCTGGACGCACTGAGCTGCTTTGGAATGCAGTAGCAGCACTTCTCTCAGTTGGAATGGAGAAGATGATGGAACTGACCAGTGTGTCTTGGTACTCCCGCATTTTTCGCTCCCGGTTCAACGGTGTGATGAGGCTTTCTACGTTGTCCCGGTAGCGAGGATCGAGGAGGGTGAACACCCAATAATCAGACATGTTGAGAATGTGGTCGATGCGGCGGTCGTTTCTCAGGCACTGCAGCATGTAATCCACCATGTGCTGCAGACTGCCAACTGCCCAAGAAACGCTGTCCCCAGCTGGAGGCGTGATCTCTGCCCGCTCGTCATCACCCCACCCTCGCTGTACACACTGAGTACTGGACAATTGTGTAACTCCCTCCTCTGGACGGATGTCTTCCTCCTCCATTGACTCCTCCTCATCCTCCTCACAAACTGTCCCCTGCCTACGCGTTTGTGAGGAACCACGTGGCGCTGACTGTCCAGAAGATGATGGAAGTGGTGAATCCTCATCCTCCACCTCTTCCACAACATCATCCCTTAGCGCTTGCAGTGATTTTTCAAGCAGGCAGATAAGGGGGACAGTCATGCTGACTAGTGCATCATCTGCACTCGCCATCCGCGTGGAATAATCAAAGGGACGCAAAACCTGGCAGACATCCTTCATAGTGGCCCACTCTGTGGTTGTGAAGTCTGTACGGCGCTGACTGCGACTTTTTTGCGCCTGATACAGCTGGTACTCCATTACAGCTTGCTGCTGCTCACACAACCGCTCCAACATATGTAACGTGGAATTCCACCTGGTAGGTAGGTCACATATGATGCGATGTTCCGGCAGGCGGTGTCGGCGCTGCAGAGCCGCAATGCGCGCTTTTGCCGTGCTGGAACGCCGCAAGTGAGCACACTCTAGGCGGACCTTGTGCAGCAGTGCATCAAGATCCGGATAGTCCCTCAAAAAACTCTGCACGACCAAATTGAGCACATGTGCCAGACATGGGATGTGAGTGAGGTTGCCGAGGCCCAGGGCTGCCACCAGATTTCGGCCATTATCACACACTACCATGCCTGGCTGGAGATTCGCTGGCTCAAACCACACATCGCTCTCCTGCTTGATGGCATTCCAGAGCTCCTGCGCTGTGTGGCTACGATTCCCCAAAAAAATTAATTTCAAGACGGCCTGTTGACGTTTGGCCACGGCTGTGCTCATGTCGGTCGTAACAGGTACACGTTCATCACGGGTCCATGTGGAGGTGGACTGTGACGGCTCCTGCAGCGATGATTCTGAGGAACTGGTGTAAGAGGAGGAGTCAATGCGTACAGAATGGATTCCTGCAATCCTTGGAGTGGGCAGGACACGTCCTGCGCCACTCGCACGGTCTGTACCCGGCTCAACTACATTAACCCAATGGGCAGTGAGGGAAAGGTATCGCCCCTGTCCATGTTGACTGGTCCACGCATCGGTGGTGAGGTGGACCTTGCTACTGACGGCGTTCAGTAGCGCGTGTTTTATGTGTCCCTCCACATGCTTGTGCAGGGCAGGGACGGCTTGCCTGCTGAAGTAAAAGCGGCTGGGCACATTGTACTGTGGGACTGCCAATGACATCAAGTCACGGAAGCTGTCAGTCTCCACCAGCCTGAATGACAGCATTTCCAGTGACAGAAGTTTGGCAATGCCTGCAGTCAGAGCCTGTGCTCGTGGGTGGTTTGACGAGAAAGGCCGCCTTTTCTCCCATGCCTGTACTACCGATGGCTGTAGACTGGGCTGGGAGTGTGTGGATGACTGGGAAAGTGGTGCTGCGGGTGGAATGACAGCGGGTCTCTGGACAACAGGGCCAGAGGTTCTTCCACGGCGATCCTGGGAGGAAGCCGAACCAGCTGCGTGTGAGCTAGAGGAAGAGGCAACACGAGCTGAAGAGGTGGTAGCTGCCGCTGTTGGTTGGCCTAGCTCTTCAGTGTGTTTGTCTAACTCCGCCGGGTGCCTGTTGCGCACATGTTTCCACATGTTGGAGGTATTGAGGTTGGCGACTTTTTGACCTCTTTTGATTTTTTGATGACACACCTTGCATCTGACATAGCAAATGTCATCTGCAACTGGGTCAAAAAAGGACCAGGCACTGCAAGTCTTGGGAGCCCCCCTTTTGACTTTTGGAAGAGACATGCTCCTTACGGGTGCCAAAGCGGAGGCTGCAGGATCCGCAGTCTTCCCCCTCCCTCTCCCTCTTTGGGCCGTACGGGGAATCTCTTCCTCAGAGCTGCTCCCACCACCTTCCTGTCCCTGACGCCAAGATGGGTCAAGGACCTCATCATCTACACTACCCTCTGCCCCCAACTGCTCCTCCTGGGTAGTCTCAGCAGCAGAGCACGCACCAGTAAGTGGCACCTGAGTGTCATCATCAGCTGATGCGGCCTGCGAGGTGGTGACCGGAGCCACTGGCCCACCCGCCTCTTCAGAGGAAGACAGAAAAAGCGGTTGGGCATCACTGCACCCTGCCTCTTCTTCCATTTCTCCAATGCTGCTTGGCTGGCCCCCTGTTTCCAAGCCAAGAGATGATTCAGAGAACAGAAGTAGAGACTGCTCCTGTCCTGGGATCTCTGTCTGCCTGGGCAATTTTGCAGGTGGTGAAGAGACAGATGGCTGCTCTCCAGTGCTCTGTGTCTGAGAGGATGTGGCACTAATGGAAGTTGATGCATTAGCTGCCATCCATCCCACAACGGCTTCAATTTGGTCTTCACGCAGCAGCGGTGTACGGCGCTCGGCGACAAAGCTGCGCATGAACGACTGTTCCCTTGTGAAAGTGGGTGCTGATGACTCACCGGTGCCCGCAGCAGGCACAGAATCCCCACGTCCCCTCCCTGCTCCGCGCCCACGCCCACGCCCACGTGCCTTACTCACTGCCTTCTTCATCTTGGTTGACTGATAAAGATAAGCAGAAAAGTACTAACGGCTTTGTGTGCTTATTCCTGAGCAACTCCTCCTAACAGGTATAAGACACACTAATTTTCTAAAGTGTGGACTAGACTTGAATATGAGCTAATGTGGCCTACACAAATGTAAAGTGCTGTGTAACTGGTGTGTTTGGTGAACTTTATTATTTATTTATTTTTTTGGGGCTGAACTGACAACGGATAGAGCTGCAATCACACGGAGACCGTGCAGACAGCCGTAAACGGCGCTGCAAGGCCCAAAAACCCTCCTCTACTTTATCCTATGTAGTGTTTTTCCACAAATTAGCTGGAGACGGGTGGAAAGACACTAATAGGATTTTTTAAAATAAATTAGCAGCAGACTACACTACTTTGAAAAAAAAGAAAATTGATTTGGCGGTATGACGCAGTGAAAAACCCTGAGCTGGAGACAACCAGGCTATAGCTGCTCACAGATTACAGGGCGAGCTGCAGTCACACGGAGACCGTGCAGACAGCCGTAAACGGCGCTGCAAGGCCCAAAAACCCTCCTCTACTTTATCCTATGTAGTGTTTTTCCACAAATTAGCTGGAGACGGGTGGAAAGACACTAATAGGAATTTTTGGAAAAAATGTGCAGCAGCCTGCACTACTTCAAAAAAAAAAAAAAAAAGGACAGTATGAGGCAATGAACCACCCTCCCTGAACTGAATACAACCAGCTATGGATGGCCTATGTGGCTGCACTCAGACTAGAGAGTGGGCTGCACTCACACACACACACACAGAGAGACCTTGCAGATCGCTGTGAAAACAGCGCTACAAGGCAAAAGGAAGGTGAATAGTAGGTGAACACAGCGGTTGCTAAATTAGCCTTTGGAAAGCACAAAGAAGCAAATCGCTATCTCTAAACTGTCCCTCAGTCAGCAAACAGCGTCCTGTCACTAACTGAATTCACAGCAGAGTGATCGCAAAATGGCGCCAGCGACTTTTAAACTGCATCATGACATCATTTCAGCAGCCAATCACAGCCATGCCAGTAGTTTCATGCCCTCCATGCTGAACAGGATGTGCCCACACTTGAAATCATTCTCATTGGCTGAATTTCTGCATTTTGAATCTGGGAACTTCCGATTCCGGTATCCGATACGCGGCAAGTATCGGAATCCCGGTATCGGAATTCCGATACCGCTAGTATCGGCCGATACCCGATACTTGCGGTATCGGAATGCTCAACACTAGCACTAAGCCCAGAAGCTAAGGACCTTGGGAGCAGGGTGGCATCTCTCTGTTTTCCGTACATGCAGTACGCTTTGCTTTTCCTTTGCATTCACACCCTCATGCATGGAAGTCAGCAGCCTTTGGTGGCTACTAGGGTTGAACGAAACGGATCGGTCATTTTCAGAAATCGCCGACTTTTAGGCAAAGTCGGGTTTCATGAAACCCGAACCGATCCTAGTGTGGGATCGGCCATGCGGTACATGATCAGAGCGTCAAAGTCGCGTTTCGTATGACGCTGTTACCGCCGTTTTTCATCCAATGAAGGAGGACGCAGAGTGTGGGCAGCATGATGACATAGGTCTCTGTCCCCACCATCTTAGACAAGGGCATGGCAGTGATTGGCTTGCTGTCTGCGGCATCACAGGGGCTATAAAGGGGCATGCACGCCGACGGCCATCTTACTTCTGCCAATCTGAGCATAGGGAGAGTTTGCTGCAGTTAGTCAGAAGCAGGGACAGAGTTAGGGAGGAAATATAAACCCCCAAACCGCTTGTGCTGGAGTGATTTTCACTGTCCCACACCACCTTTTTGTGCAGGGACAGTGGAGGTCGTATTTTAGTGCAGCAGCTGCATAGCTGTGTGCACGGTGCTGTGCAAACCAACTGCTTTTTTCAAAGCAAAAATCCTGTTGCTCCTTTCTGCAGTTACCTGTCTTGTTTACTTGTCCACACTTTTTTGTTCTGAAGTCCTTTTTATTGCTGCCATACTTGTCCTGAGATCATTGTAGGGACTAGGGAGCGTGTTATAGCAGTATTTTTTTTTTATATATAATAATTACAGCCTCTTTCTGCCACGTTCATAGTGTTGTGTTATACCACTGGGCCAGAGCTGTGGTTCAGTGTCTCCCCCCAAAAGTGAGATAGTATTTCTCGCACAGTTAATATTCTGCTGTACTGCTAGTGTGTCGTATATCAGGCAGCCACTTTCTGCCACGTTCATATTGTTGTGTTATACCACTGGGCCAGAGTTGTGGTTCAGTGTCTCCCCCCAAAAGTGAGATAGTAATTCTCACACAGTTTATATTCTGCTGTACTGCTAGTGTTTCGTATATCAGGCAGCCACTTTCTGCCAGGTTCATAGTGTTGTGTTATACCACTGGGCCAGAGTTGTGGTTCAGTCTCTCCCCCCAAAAAATGAGGAAGTCTGGTGGAAGAGGCCGTGGACGGGGGTTGCCAGCTAGTACTGATGGTGGTGGTGGTGCTGCATCTGGTGGTAGTGGCAAAAGCTCAGTAGCACCTAAGGCTGGAGGCGTTGAGCCTGCGTCATCGTCTGGATACACAAGGCCTCGAAGGCTCCCTTACCTGGGAGTAGGAAAACAGCTTTTAAAGCCGGGGCAGCAGGAAAAAGTTTTGTCTTTCCTTGCTGACTCAGCCTCTAGCTCTTTCTCCTCCTCTTCCCAAAGTTCAAAATCTAAGAGCAACCAGTCGTCAGTAGATGCTTCTGGTCTGGAAAAAGATGTTTCCTTGTGTCCTTCTCCCAAACCAAAAGTGAAGGATGCGTCAGGCGACACTACAGGTTACTCCATGGAGCTCTTTACCCATACCGTGCCAGGGTTAGAAAGGGAAATTGTACACTGCCCATTACAAGAGGAATCGGACATGGAGTGCACTGATGCACAGCCACAGCTAGATTATGATGCTGTTCCATTGACTCAGATCACTACATTGACCTCGCAGTTTCCTGAGCCAGAATCTGACCCTGATGAGACTATGGTGCCCTCTCCCGAACGCTATAGCACCGGCTTACACGGTGACACTGAGGAAGGTGCACATGACATTGTGGAGGAGGAGGTGACAGATGACCCAGTTCTTGACCCAGATTGGCAGCCATTGGGGGAAGAGGGTGCCGCTGGCACTAGCTCAGAAGCGGAGGAGGGTTATCCGCAGCAACACCAATCTAAATTGCAACAGCTGTCATCAGCCAGGCCCGTATCAGGCCCAAAACGTGTGACAAAAACAGTCTTAGGACAGCGTGGACAACTGCTGAAAGTTGCACAGCGTGCAATGACTGAAAAGGAATTCCATAGTAGGAAGAGTGCAGTGTGGCATTTTTTTGACCAAGATCCCAATGATCAGTCTAAAGTGATCTGTAAGAAATGCTCAAAGACCTTTAGCAGAGGGAAGATTCTTCAAAATTTAAATACAACGTGCATGCGTAGACATTTAACCAGCATGCACTTGCAAGCCTTGACTAATTACCAAACATCCTGTACCGTTGGTGCACCTGGTCAGAATGAAGGTAGTCAGCAACACCACATTGCTTCCCTCACTGTAAGCCCACCGGTTCGGACACCACCAGCAGCAAATGTGGAGGGATCGTCGCAAGGCCAAAGCAGGCAGGGAATCAGAATGTTATTGGTAGGAAGCACTGTATGTAGGCCAACATCACCAACTGTCTCTCAATCCGCCATGTCCACCACCACCACCACCACTGCTAGTTCCACCATCTGCAGGTCTCCTGTCCAGCTCACCCTAGAAGAGACTCTCGTGAGGAAAAGAAAGTACTCATCCTCTCATCCGCGTACACAGGGTTTGAATGCCCACATTGCCAGATTAATCTTGTTAGAGATGATGCCCTACCGGTTGGTCGAAAGCAAAGCTTTCAAAGACCTGATGGCCTACGCAGTACCACGCTATGACCTACCCAGTCACCACTTCTTTGCAACAAAAGCCATCCCAGCCCTCCACCAGCATGTCAAAGACCGCATTGTCCATGCACTGAGGAAGTCTGTCAGTGGAAAGGTGCACCTCACCACAGATGCATGGACCAGTAGGCATGGCCAGGGACGTTACGTGTCCATCACGGCACACTGGGATAATGTGGTGGATGCAGGGTCCACAGGGGACAGCCATAGTGGGACAGTTCTGCCTAGCCCACGGTCTAGGAAACAGTTGGCAGTAGGCGTTCGACACCCTTCCTCCTCCTCCTCCTCCAGAAGCGACAGCTCGTCCACAGAGCGCAGTCGCCTGGCAACTCCATCTGCAGCTGCCAGTGTTACACACAAGGTGTCTCATTATGGAACAGCTAGTGGTAAGCGTCAGCAGGCTGTGTTGGAAATGAAGTGTTTGGGCGACAACAGACACACCACAGAAGTACTGGCCGAGTTCTTGCAGCAAGAAAGTGAGTCATGACTGGGCAGTGTACATCTTGAGGCAGGCAAGGTAGTCAGTGATAACAGAAGGAATTTTATGGCTGCCATAGCCCTTTCACAACTTAAACACATACCTTGCTTGGCTCACACTTTGAATCTGGTGGTGCAGTGCTTCCTGAAAAATTATCTGGAGTTACCAGCCCTGCTCCTGAAGGTGCGAAAACTTTGTTCGCACATCCGCCGGTCGCCCGTACACTCCAGCCGTATGCTGAACCATCAGCAATCGCTAAATCTTCCACAGCAACGCCTAATTATAGATGTTGCAACAAGGTGGAACTCCACACTGCACATGGTTCAGAGGCTGTGTGAACAGAGGCGTGCTGACATTTATTTGTGGGAGGATACGCATACACGGGCAGGCAGTTGGATGGCAGACATGGAGTTGTCTGGTGTGCAGTGGTCGAAGCTACAAGACCTCTGTCAAGTCCTTCAGTGTTTTGAGGAATGCACACGGCTGGTAAGTGCAGACGACGCCATCATAAGCATGAACATCCCACTTATGCGTCTGCTGATGCAAAGTTTGACGCACATTAAGGAGCAGGCGTCTGCAGCCGAGGAGGAGGGAAGCCTTGATGACAGTCAGCCATTGTCTGGTCAGGCAACTATCCAGGACGAGGTGGCGGACGAAGAGGATGAGGAGGATGATGGGATTAAATATGTATGGGAGGAGGGAGCTTCTCAGGGGGCAATAGAAACTGGTGCCGTTGCAAGGTCTGGTACAGGTTTCTTGCGGGACACTTGTGATGTAGATTTGCAAGAAAGTGCTCCTCAACCCAGCAGAAGCAGTGAATTGACACCTGGAACATTGGCCCACATGGCTGAGTATGCCTTGCGTATCCTAAAAAGGGACCCCCGCATTGTCAAAATGATGACCGATGACGATTACTGGTTGGCCTGCCTAATGGATCCACGCTACAAAGGGAAATTGCAAAATATCATGCCACATGAGAACCTAGAGCAAATATTGGCTACCAAACAAGCAACTCTTGTAGACCATTTGGTTCTGGCATTCCCAGCACACAGCGGCGGTGATGGTTCTCACATGAGCCGTAGGGGGCAACATGGCAGAGGTGCTAGCGGTGCAGAAATTTGAAGTGGTGTTGGACAGAGGGCTTTTATGACAAGGTTGTGGAGTGATTTTTCAATGACCGCTGACACGACAGGGACAGCTGCATCGATTCAAAGTGACAGGAGACAGCATTTGTCCAGTATGGTTACAAACTACTTTTCCTCCCTTATCGATGTTCTCCCTCACAGGTCATTCCCCTTTGATTACTGGGCATCTAAACTAGACACCTGGCCTGAATTGGCAGAATATGCATTACAGGAGCTCGCTTGCCCTGCTGCCAGTGTGCTATCAGAAAGAGTCTTCAGTGCTGCTGGTTCAATACTAACCGAAAAAAGGACACGTCTTGCTACCCGAAAAGTTGATGATCTATCCTTCATTAAAATGAACCAATCATGGATTTCACATTCTTTTGCCCCACCTTCCCCTGCTGACACGTAGTTTTCCTTTAAAAAGGTCTTGCTTTTGGACTCCTCTTACTGACTGCTCCAATTCCTCCATTTGCTTCTGCTGAATGTCCACCATAGGCCATTTTTAACACCTCCCTAAATGGGCTGACTCCCCCCACGGGCCCGTGGTCACCACTTGGCGCAAGCACCCGTGCGAGTGCTTTTTGCCTGGACAGGTGGGTGTGCCCACTTTTGGCCGACAGCACTGGCACAGGGTCCCTCATCGTACAATTAAGTGTCTCTGGCGGTGGGG
This sequence comes from Ranitomeya variabilis, assembly GCF_051348905.1. Classification (NCBI taxonomy): domain Eukaryota; kingdom Metazoa; phylum Chordata; class Amphibia; order Anura; family Dendrobatidae; genus Ranitomeya; species Ranitomeya variabilis. The sequence continues at coordinate 529,169,849 of NC_135234.1, forward strand.
GTGCACACCCAATGTCAGACACACCGTCGTAATATGAGGGGCCCTGGGCCAGTACCGCCGCCCACGAGAGAGTGTTCCCCCCAGCTCAAACAGTGCTCCACCGCTGTTTAGTCGGTGCTGTTAATTCCTTCAATGGCACTGCCAATACAAATTGAGAGATGATAGTAAATATATACAGGGACCATGCCCTCCATTTTGACCTGTGAATACTGTGCGCGAACTACCACTATCTGGTACTCAGCAGAGGAACCCACCCCTATACGTTGCTTTGCCACCTGTTTATTTACGAACATTTTTTTTGCAGACATTTAGCCCGCTTTACTATTTAGGCCAACGTACTGTGTCAGCCACTTATTCCAGCTGTCCTCCACCAAACAAAGCAGTGGCACCAGTTTACTCCTGTTACCAGTTTAGAACTGCATTGAGCCAACTTTTTTAGTTTAGGCCTAGTAAGTCTGTCTGCGCCACTCCTACTAATCGTCCTCCGCTGATCAAAACAATGTTGCCTGTGTACCTGTTACCCATTTTGAACTGCATTGAGCCAACTTTTTTATTTTAGGCCTAGTAAGTCTGTCTGCGCCACTCCTACTAATTGTCCTCCGCTGACCAAAACAATGCTGCCTGTGTACCCGTTACCCATTTTGAACTGCATTGAGCCTACATTTTTATTTTAGGCCTAGTAAGCCTGTCTGCGCCACTCCTAGCAATCGTCCTCCGCTGACCAAACCAGTGCTGCCTGTGTACCCCTGTTACCCATTTTAAACTGCATTGAGCCAACTTTTTTATTTTAGGCCTACTAAGTCTGTCTGGGCCACTCCAGTCCTGACAATCGGCCTCCGCTTAACAACGCTCTGCCGCCTGTGTACCCCTGTAACCAATTTTAAACTGCATTGAGACAACTTTTTTAATTTAGGCCTACTACCTGTGTCTGTCTGCGCCATTCAATACAGCTGTCCTTCACTGCACAAAGCAGAGCCTCAATTTGCAGCAGATATCACATATTAAAGTGCATTTGGCCTACTAGTTTGGTTGGGCCTACTAACAGTGTCTGCCGCCCCTTGGTATTCTCCTGTGTTTTTCTCCTGAGCATCAATCTTCAGGCTTTCGGCCTATAGGAATTTTAAAACTGCATTTAGCCTATTGGTTTGGTTGGGCCTACTAACGGTGTCTGCCGATCCTTGCTGTTCTCCTCCACTGAACAAAGCAGTGCTGCCTGTTTACTCCTGTTACCAATTTTGAACTGCATTTAGCCTACTTTACTCTTTGGGCCTATATCTGTGTTTCCTCCTCATCCTGCCCATTGCCCAGCCACTGCTAGATGAGTCTGCTGGATAATTGACTCAGACCACTATATTCCCCTTGCACTCTACATAGCCAGTATCTGACCCTGCAGAAAGTCTGGTTCCCCTTCCCGCATACTATACCACCTTACACGGGGACAAAGAGGAAGGTGCAGATGAAAGTGCAGGTTCCTTCAACAGGTGGGGGGGCACATACTCGTTGGCGACGTCACTGGCACAGGGCCCCTCATAGTACGCAAAAGTGTCTCTGCCGGTGGGAGGTGCCCCCGCCATCAATCACTACGCCGTACTTTGAGGGGCCCTGTGCCAGTGGCAATGCGAACGAGTGTGCCCGCCTGGCTTGCTCAGGATCACAGCACTTGCAAAGTTGAAATACTTACCTCTCCCTGCTCCACCGCCGTGACGTAGTCCACGTTTCCTGGGCCCACGAAAAACTTGACCCAGCCCTACTCCCCCCACAACTGTTGCCAAATGACCCCAAAATTTTCAATGGCTAACTATTATTATAAGGTAAATTAAGATTGACAAGCTTAAGTAACACGAATTGATGTTTTTGGCATTAAAATGGGCTCTGTTGGTGTTTTCCTGTCCTCCACTCACTGCCGACTTTGATTCTCCATTGACTTGCATTGGGTTTCGTGTTTCGGTCGGATCCCAGACTTTTCGCAATAATCGGCCGATTTAACCCGACCCGACGTTTGACAAAGTCGGGTTTCGCGAAACCCGACTCGATCCTGAAAAAGTAAAAGTCGCTCAACCCTAGTGGCTATGATGTAGTTCCTTATTTACATATTGTACTACTAGTATATATATATATATATATATATATATATATATATATATATATATATATATATATATATATATATATATATACTGGCATACAGAGCTATATCTCTACACTGTGTTCCAAATTATTATGCACATAGAGTTTAGGAGTGATAAGGTTAGAATTTTTTTGTTTGTCATTTAAACTCATTGATGGTGATGTGTGTCAGGGCTCTTTATATCACTGAAAGCAATTGCAGATACCTGTGCAAATTAGTTTGGCAGGTGTGTCCAAATAAAGGCAAGACTACTTAAGAAGGCTGTTCCACACTATTAAGCAGCCTACATTTTTTGCCAAAATGGGAAAGAAAAAGGATGTGTCGGCTGCTGAGAAGCAACAAATTGTGGAGTATTTAGGTCAAGGCATGACTACAATCAACATTGCCAAGACACTTCATCGTGATCATCGCACAATCAAGAAGTATGTAGCTGATTCCCAGCGCACACGTGTGCGTGCTGATAAGGAAAAATTGAGGACTCTTTCCAACAGGCAATTGCGTAAGGTTAAAAGAGCAGCTGCAAAAATGCCTTGTCATAGCAGCAGACAAGTTTTAGAAGCTGCTGGTGCCTCAAACGTCCCCAGAACAACAAGATGCAGGGTCCTTCAGAGGTTTGCAGCTGTGCGTAAGCCATCCTGTCGACCACCTCTATCTACTGCAACAAGCAGAAACGGCTCCAGTGGGCCAAACAATACATGAAGACTGACTTCCAAACTGTTTTGTTCACCGATGAGTGCCGTGCAACGCTCGATGGTCCAGATGGATGGAGTGGAGGATGGACACCCCATGAAAACACGGCTAAGACACCAACAAGGAGGAGGTGGAGTAATGTTCTGGGCAGGAATCATGGGGAGAGAGATTGTCGGCCCCTTTATGATCCCTGAAGGGGTAAAGATGAACTCCATAATCTATGCGGAGTTTCTAAAACAACACTTCCTGCCATGGTTCAAAAGGAAGAACCGTGCTTTCCGCAGCAAGATCATTTTCATGCATGATAATGCACCGTCTCATGCTGCAAAAAACACATCTGCATCTCTGGCTGCTATGGGCATAAAAGAGGACAAACTTATGGTGTGGCCACCATCTTCCCCTGACCTCAACCCCATTGAGAACCTCTGGAGTATCATCAAAAGGAGTGTCTATGATGGTGGGAGACAGTTCACATCTAAGCAACAGCTCTGGGAGGGTATTCTGTCCACATGCAAAACAATTGAAGCAGAAACCATCCAAAAACTGACAAACTCAATGGACGAGAGAGTTCAGAAGCTTCTTTTGAACAAGGGGTCCTACGTGCAAATGTAACATCACCTAGAATAAAGTTTTCACTTGAAAACTGTTTGATTTCATTTTGTAATAAGCTGATAATGCTTATAACTTCACAATTGACCATTTTTTTGTTCAAAATAAAAAAAAAGGTTGAAAACTCTGCTGTGCATAATAATTTGGAACATGCATTTTGAGTGTTTATTTTTTTTAAAAAGATACTGTTTTCATAGGCAGTTTTTTCTAAAACATTGCAATTATACTAGAATAGTAGATGACTGGAAAATAACAATGACTGCAATTCAGATAGGTAATTTAGAGAAAATATGAGGAAATATTATTTGCATGATAATTTGGAACACAGTGTATTTACTATAAAATGAGAACATCATATAGAGATATAGTTAGAAAATGTCTCTCATTCTCAGCAATACAACTTGTGGCTCACAGCTAAGGCTGCTGCCTTTCATGCAAAAGGTATGAGTTGAGATAGATCCTGGTGTAGGGCCAGACTTTAATATATCCTAGAGATTAATGGATGTGAAATGGAAAATGAATCGAAAAATTGTTATTTATGTCTTAGAAATACACTTTGTTTTATGTTAAACGTATCTTGGGAGAAAAGTTTGCCGATACGCTATGTGATTGCAGATTACTGTAACATGTTTTCAGTTTGCATATGTGTAGTTATGTGCTGACTAGTTTTATTTGGCCCACCTTCATAGCAGTGAGTTGATAGAAACTGGATGAGTTTAGGCTTGCATTTATCCTTTCCCTTCTTCCAAGTGCCATGACTTTTATTCTTTTCTGTAAACATAGCTACACACACTGTCAAAATTGTTGGTACCCCTTATTTAATGACAGAAAAACCAACAATGGTCACAGAAATAACCTGACAAAACTAATAATGAATAAAAGATCTATGAAAATAAACAAATGAAAGTCAGACATTGCTTTTCAACCATGCTTACACAGAATAAAAAAAAAAATAAAACTCTTGAAATAGGCCTGGACAGAAATGATAGTACCCTTAACTTAATATTTTGTTGTACAACCTTTTGAGGCAATCACTGTAATCAAACAATTCCTGTAACTGTCAATGAGACTTCTGCACTTCTCATCAGGCATTTTGGCCCACTCCTCAAGAGCAACAGCTCCAGTTGACTCGTGTTTGAAGGTTGCCTTTTCCAGACGGCATGTTTCAGCTCTTTCCAAAGATGCTCAATAGGATTTAGGTCAGGGTTCATAGAAGGCCACTTCAGAACAGTCCAATGTTTTCTTCTTAGATATTCTTGGGTGTTTTTAGCTGTGTGTTTTGGGTCATTATCCTGTTGCAAGACCCATGACCTGTGACTGAGACCAAGCTTTTTGACAATGGGCAACACATTTCTCTCTAGAATCCCTTTATATAGTCTTGAGATTTCATTGTACCCTGCACAGATTCTAGACACACTGTGCCAGATGCAGCAAAGCAGCCCCAGAACATAACAGAGCCTCCTCCATGTTTCCCAGTGTTAATTTCTTGATATGCTTCATTTTTCCATCTGTGAACATAGAGCTGATTTGCCTTGCCAAAAAGTTCCATTTTTGTCTCATCTGTCCATAGGACATTCTCCCAGAAGCTTTGCGGCTTGTCAGCATGTAGTTTGGCAAATTCTAATATCACAAAAGGCCTCACTGGGTGTATAAACACAGAAGAGGTGAAATAATAAACTTTATATTTGTGTTTAAAAAAACTAATTACTCACGTATAAAATCCATACCAATTCAGAGTAAAGCTACCATAGCAGGACAAAGGAAAATAAATAAATATACATCTGTAATATTCAATCTCTCATGGAGGAAAAAACTTTGGCATGCTAACTAATCTAGAAAAAGAGAGTGCACTTTATAGCAAGTACCGTATATACTCGAGTATAAGCCGACCCGAGTATAAGCCGACCCCCCTAATTTTGCCACAAAAAACTGGGAAAACTTATTGACTCGAGTATAAGCCTAGGGTGGAAAATGCAGCAGCTACCGGTGAATTTCAAAAATAAAAATAGATGCTCCATACCGTTCATTATTGCCCCATAAGATGCTCCATATAATAATGTGCCACATGTAATGCTCCTTACATTTCATTAAGGCCCCATAGATGCTCCATATAAAACTGTGCCATATAGAATGCTCCATACATTTCATTATGGCCCCATAGATGCTCCATATAAAACTGTGCCACATATAATGCTCCATACATTTTATTATTGCCCCATAGATGCTCCACATAAAACTGTGCCACATATAATGCTCCATACTGTTCATTATTGCCCCATAGATGCTCCTTATAAAGCTGTGCCATATAGAATGCTCTGCACCGTTCATTATGGCCCCATAGATGCTCCATATAAAACTGTGCCATATAGAATGCTCTGCACCGTTCATTATTGCCCCATAGATGCTCCTTATAAAGCTGTGCCATATAGAATGCTCTGCACCATTCATTATTGCCCCATAGATGCTCCATATAAAGCTGTGCAATATATAATGCTGCTGCTGCAATAAAAAAAAAATGACATACTCACCTCTCTTGCTGCCCGCAGCTCCTCAGCTCCTCAGCGTCCCTTCTCGGCATCTCTCCGCACTGACTGTTCAGGCAGAGGGCTGCGCGCACACTAGTACATCATCGCGCTCTCTGACCTGAACAGTCAGTGCGAGAGGATGGAAACACGAAGCGGCGCCCAGCGGGTGGAACGTGGACAGGTAAATATGTAATACTCACCTGCTCCCGGCGTCCCTGGCTCCTTATCCCGGACAGATGGTCTCCGGGTGCTGCAGCCTCTTCCTCTGTCAGCGGTCACTGTTACCGCTCATTAGAGGAATGAATATGCGGCTCCACCCCTATGGGAGTGGAGTCCGTATTCATAACTTTAATGAGTGGTCCCACGTGACCGCTGAACAGGGGAAGAGCTGCGGCACCCGAAGACCATGGGACAGGCAGGGGGAGCACCAGGAGTCCCGGAAGCAGGTGAGTATATGACAGACCTCTCTCCCCCTCACCCGCCAACCCTGCTGCCGACAGTGACTCGAGTATAAGCCGAGAGGGGCACTTTCAGCCCAAAAATTTGGGCTGAAAATCTCAGCTTATACTCGAGTATATACGGTAATACATCTCATATGCACATACGTAAAAACCAGCAGAAATCAGAAAAAAATAGTAAAAAAGGGATCAATATGCATTAGCAACCAACAAGCCTATATAGGCATCATACTTAAGTAAGATGGTGCTTAAAAAGCAGTGATCCCATGAACAAAGTGCTACAGTGCATATTGAGATGACGCTAGAAATATAGTTTTCCTATAGAAAAGGGCCCCAGTGCATAGTGTGCTAATTTGAGCAATGAAGAGTTACCAAGCCACACCTCCTAATGAAGACTTCGAAATGCGCGTAGGGGCTGCAGGCAGGGATCCACTCTACTATTGCCATGTGAGTTTTATCTAGGCTTGGTAACACTTTACTGCTCAAATTTGCACACTATACACTGGGGTACTCTTCTACAGGAATACTATATTTCTAGCGTCATCTCATTATGCACTATAGCACTTTGTTCATAGGATCACTGCTTTTTAAACGCCATCTTACTTAAGTATGATGCCTGTAAAGGCTTGTTGGTTGCTTATGCATATTGATCCCTTTTTTACTATTTTTTTCTGATTTCTGCTGGTTTTACTTATATGCATATGAGGTGTATTACTTGCAATATAGTGCTTTTTCTATATCTAGATTAGCTAGCATGCCGAAGTTTTTTCTTCAATGAGAGATTGAATATTACAGATGTATATTTATTTATTTCCCTTTGTACTCCTATGGTAGCTTTACTCTGAATTGGTATGGATTTTGTATGTGAGTAATTAATAAACTTTATATTTGTGTTTAAAAAACTCTTTGACCTCTTCTGTGTTTGTACACCCAATGAGGCCTTTTTGTGATATTGGTATTTGGAGTTTTTTCCAATTTAATGTTATTGATACCCATTTCGGGAAACTTTTGTGCTTATTTGGCAAATTGTAGTCTGGGTGATGATTTTTTTTCAACAATGGAGTCCTCCTTGGTCATCTCCCATGAAGTCTACTTTGGCTCATACAACAACGGATGGTGCAATCTGACATTGATGTTCCTTGAGCTTGAAGTTCACCTTTAATCTGTTTAGAAGTTTTTCTGTGCTCTTTTGTTACCATTCATATTATCCATCTCTTTGATTTGTCATCAATTTTCCTCCTGCGGCCACGTCCAGGGAGGTTGGCTACAGTCCCATGGAACTTAAATTTCTGAATAATATGTGCAACTGTAGTCACAGGAACATCAAGCTGTTTGGAGATGGTCTTATAACTTTTACCTTTAATGTGTTTGTCTATAATTTTCTTTCTAATCTTCTGAGACAACTCTTTTCTTCGCTTCCTCTGGTCCATGTTGAGTGTGATACACACCATGTCACCAAACCGCACAGTGAGTATCTGTAGCAATTTATATATAGGCCACTCACTGATTCCAAGATTGTAGACACCTGTGATGCTAGTTAGTGGACACCTCGATCTAACATGTCCCTTTTGTCACATTATTTTCAAGGGTACCATCATTTCTGTCCAGGCCTATTTCATGAGTTTTATTTTTGTTTTAAATTATGTGGAAGCATGGTTGAAAAGCAATGTCTGACTTTCATTTGTTCATTTTCATAGATCTTTTATTTATTATTACTTTTGTCAGATTCAAATTATTTCTGTGACCATTGTGGGTTTTTCTGTCATTAAACGAGGAACACCAACAATTTTGACCACATGTGTATATTAGGGCTTGTTTTTTGCAGGACAAATTGTAGTTTTGAATGATACCATTCATTTATTTCATACAATATATTGAAAAACAGGAAAAAATCCAAATGGAATGGAATGGTGAAAAAATGCATTTCCAACACTTGGTTTTGGTTTTGTCTTTGCAATATTCTTTGATCAATACCTAGCATTTTCTTTATATTACCAGGATAGAATGAGATAGTAAATGGGTGAGGCTAGGCATGTGGCTAAGAGTATGCATGGTCTATCACTGCTTCTCATCTTAGGAAGTTAGGAGGTAAGATATAGTCCTTCTGTACCTGTGCTAAAGCATCAGTGATGTGGTGTATTGTCATTTGTGTAGTTCCGTATTCAAATAATATTTTTGACATCTACGATAAAGATGCACTGAGTTTCATCAATGACTTTTATCAGTAATCTGTATTTCATCACAGTTTCATTAGAGTTTGGTCAAGGTTTTATTAGTTTTTTAAAATAAGAAAATCAGCCCGTGAAAAACTCATCCGAGTGCTGTCTGATTTATTCATGAACCTATAGACTTGCATTGTCGATTTTGATGCGACATTTGGTCAATATTGACATGTCTCTGTGATTAGGCAGAAACCGTTTGGTCCGAGGAAAAAATCAAATGTGTGAACAGCCCTATAGACTATCATAGCTATGACTGCTTTCCATGAAAAACACAGACAGGACTTGTGCTGGAAAGACTGATGTCTAGACGAGGACTAAAAGAGATAAAAAGAACATTGTTTAACTGAAAATTTTCAGATTGAAAGTCTTACTCATCAAGACAACAAACATTAAAAAATAGACATTTCCGACATGTCATTAATGCAAATCTATCACACAATTTATTGATATAAATATCACACAAGGTAAAAATGGTGAAGTTTGCATAATAGAGACATTTATGAGAACAATTATTTGGTTTAGAATAGGCTTTTTTTTGTTATATATAAAAGTCAAAATCACCAAAAAAGTTACCATGGAAACTGGAAGTCAATGATGAAAAAGAAACAGTTGAGTCCCACTTTGAATAACACATCTAACAAATACAAAGCAGATCAGACGTGTGAAATATTGTTTTCTGACTACATCAATCTACGAGCTATACAATGTACAAAACAGGAATGGGTATTAAATAAGAACAAAAATGCCAATACGAAACGCAGAGCATTGTAGGTCTCTATGGTCACAGTTTTTCATTAACACTTGCTTTTGACAGCCATAATATTGTAAAGTCATATTGGGGATGCTCGCATTTCATAATTATTCTTACATCTTCAATGTAGTGAAATATGCACAAAATTGTGTATTATATGCCAGGTACAAGTTCATAAATAGAGAATTTTTCCCTTACATATTTTACATATCTGTCGGGTGGATAATTACAGATCATTTGAACAGGAACAATATTGCCAGACTCTCCCATAAACAGGAGACAGATGTAGCTAGGGGTTCAGCTCCAGTAGTGGTGGTGGAGGCAAAATATCTGAGGTGGCCCCCACCAGGTAACCCTGACTATAACTATGGTGGTGCACCCTAATTGTGAGTAGAGGGGAACCTCAGCAGATGACTGTATAGAAATGTACAGGTCCTTCTCAAAAAATTAGCATATAGTGTTAAATTTCATTATTTACCATAATGTAATGATTACAATTAAACTTTCATATATTATAGATTCATTATCCACCAACTGAAATTTGTCAGGTCTTTTATTGTTTTAATACTGATGATTTTGGCATACAACTCCTGATAACCCAAAAAACCTGTCTCAATAAATTAGCATATTTCACCCGACCAATCAAATAAAAGTGTTTTTTAATACCAAACAAAAAAAACATCAAATAATAATGTTCAGTTATGCACTCAATACTTGGTCGGGAATCCTTTGGCAGAAATGACTGCTTCAATGCGGCGTGGCATGGAGGCAATCAGCCTGTGACACTGCTGAGATGTTATGGAGGCCCAGGATGCTTCAATAGCGGCCTTAAGCTCATCCAGAGTGTTGGGTCTTGCGTCTCTCAACTTTCTCTTCACAATATCCCACAGATTCTCTATGGGGTTCAGGTCAGGAGAGTTGGCAGGCCAATTGAGCACAGTAATACCATGGTCAGTAAACCATTTACCAGTGGTTTTGGCACTGTGAGCAGGTGCCAGGTCGTGCTGAAAAATGAAATCTTCATCTCCATAAAGCATTTCAGCCGATGGAAGCATGAAGTGCTCCAAAATCTCCTGATAGCTAGCTGCATTGACCCTGCCCTTGATGAAACACAGTGGACCAACACCAGCAGCTGACATGGCACCCCACACCATCACTGACTGTGGCTACTTGACACTGGACTTCAGGCATTTTGGCATTTCCTTCTCCCCAGTCTTCCTCCAGACTCTGGCACCTTGATTTCCGAATGACATGCAAAATTTGATTTCATCAGAAAAAAGTACTTGGGACCACTTAGCAACAGTCCAGTGCTGCTTCTCTGTAGCCCAGGTCAGGCGCTTCTGCCGCTGTTTATGGTTCAAAAGTGGCTTTACCTGGGGAATGCGGCACCTGTAGCCCATTTCCTGCACACGCCTGTGCACGGTGGCTCTGGATGTTTCCACACCAGACTCAGTCCACTGCTTCCTCAGGTTCCCCAAGGTCTGGAATCGGTCCTTCTCCACAATCTTCCTCAGGGTCCGGTCACCTCTTCTCGTTGTACAGCGTTTTCTGCCACATTGTTTCCTTCCAACAGACTTACCATTGAGGTGCCTTGATACAGCACTCTGGGAACAGCCTATTTGTTGAGAAATTTCTTTCTGGGTCTTACCCTCTTGCTTGAGGGTGTCAATGATGGCCTTCTTGACATCTGTCAGGTCGCTAGTCTTACCCATGATGGGGGTTTTGAGTAATGAACCAGGCAGGGAGTTTTTAAAAGCCTCAGGTATCTTTTGCATGTGTTTAGAGTTAATTAGTTGATTCAGAAGATTAGGGTAATAGGTAATTTAGAGAACCTTTTCTTGATATGCTAATTTATTGAGACAGGTTTTTTGGGTTATCAGGAGTTGTATGCCAAAATCATCAGTATTAAAACAATAAAAGACCTGACAAATTTCAGTTGGTAGATAATGAATCTATAATATATGAAAGTTTAATTGTAATCATTACATTATGGTAAATAATGAAATTTAACACCATATGCTAATTTTTTGAGAAGGACCTGTATATTCACTTAACTGTCCAACCGCTTCACCGATGCCTCCATCTTGTGCCAGTCATTACACTGGCTACCCATTCGCTACAGGGTCCAGTATAAACTCATCTCTCTCACCCACAAAGCCCTCCACAGTTCTGCACCGCCTTATATCTCCTCTCTCATCTCTGTCTATCGCCCTACACGTGCCCTCCGTTCTACAAATGACCTAAGGCTAACATGCCCCGTAATCCGAACCTCGCACCTCCGTCTCCAAGACTTCTCTCGTGCTGCACCAGCTCTCTGGAATGCACTTCCCCAGACGATCAGGCTGATACCTAGCCCCGACCTATTCAAGCGCGCTCTAAAAACCCATGTCTTCAAACAAGCCTACCACATCAACTACTCAGTAAACTAACTTTGCCCTGTTCCCTCCTTCCAAGTATTATTCTAAATCTGCACCCTATTATTCATCTGTCTCCACACCCTCAATGCACATGATAACTGCACTTAAACACTTGGGCTGATGACCGGATCATGCAGCTTTATATGAAAATCCCCATGTATTATAATTGCCAGACCTGAAATAACAAGCACTTTTCACCTATTGTGTCCCCCCCCCATTTCCTTGTAGATTGTAAGCTTGCGAGCATGGACCTCACTCCTAATGTCACTGTTTAAATTGAATTAACTTGTATTGAATTTGTCTGTATATGTCCCCGTTTAATTGTAAAGTGCTGCAAAATATGTTGGCGCTATATAAATAACAATTATTATTATTATTATTATTATTATTATAAGGACCACAACCAATATTATCGACATATTGTAACATATAGTGGTAGATATCAGTGCTGCAGAACATATAAGAGATTACAGTACAGTTACAGATAATGACTTACCGCTGACGTTCTTTCTAATGGAATCATTCATTTTTCCAATCTTTTCCATCTGGCACAGACCAACATGACAACTTCTTCAACCCATGACTCCTCTGCAGAGATTACAACAAAGGCGCGTTTGACTTCTTACATATCCTGCACCGTCCCCATCTATTCCCATGCTCCACAAACACCGCATCCTACTGATACCCCAATACTGAGCCACTGCTGCCGTATGTGTGCCTGCCTATTATTGTGGCTGCTGTGTGGCATAAAAACAGTGCTCCTCTTAGTGCCCAACATAATTATGCAAACCACTGTGTCCCCTGCAAAGTAAAAAGGCCTCATTTTTGTCCCCTAGATGATAAAAGTGCCCCATAAAAAATATAATGCCTTGTGAAAGTGCCTTAGAAAATATAGCCTACATTTTGCCCTCTAGGAAGTAATAATGCCAATGAGCACCTTTGATGGCTACAAACGCCTGTTTGTCCCTATAACAATAAAGCTTCTTAAATGCCATTTAACATTTTATAATTTCCCCTGAGTCCTCCCATTTACAGTAATAATGTTCACTGAGTCCCCCCCCCCATGTGCGGCTTCCCTATTCACGGTATGAGGGGCCCACAGCTTTACTGTAAACAGTGTGATGAGCCCACAAGTTCCCCTATGCAAAGTGTGATGGGCTTACAGTTTCTCTATACTCAGTATGAAGGGCCCACGGGTCTCTTATGCATAGTATGATGTCCCCACTGCTCCCTTAAAACACAGTATAATGACCCCTACAGTAGTTCTCACATTGCCCCCACAATGCAGGCCGATACACTTAAGAGTAGTGATTGCTCTTGGTGGGTCCCTCTGAGTCAGGTACTCATGACGACATACTCCTCTGATACTCCGGTATCTTCACTACTGCATGTCACGTAATCTGTTATGGACCTGGTGGTTAGGTGCACCTGGAATGACCTGATGGTTAAACTAGAAAACAGGACGAGCTCTGGGAAGTGGGAACTCTGCTGACCGCAAATCCTAATCCTATAACACACACACTAGAAATAGCTGTGGAGCGTACCTAACTCTCCCTAGACGCCTCTTCACAGCCTAAGAGCTAACTACCCCTAAAGATAGGAAAATAAGCCTTACCTTGCCTCAGAGAAATTCCCCCAAAGGTAAAGGCAGCCCCCCACATATATTAACTGTGAGTTAAGAGGAAAGTCACAAACACAGGGATGAAACAGGTTTCAGCAAAGGAGGCCAGACTTACTAGATAGACTGAGGATAGGAAAGGGATCTATGCGGTCAGCACAAAAAACTACAAAAAGCCACGCAGAGTGTGCAAAAAGACCCCCGCACCGACTTACGGTGCGGAGGTGCCACTCTGCAACCCAGAGCTTCCAGCTAGCAAGGCAATATCATGTTAGCGAGCTGGACTAGAACTTAGCAAGTACTAAGAAATATATTCAGTACACAATGAACAACAAATGAATTAGCAGGGACTTAGCTTCTGCTGGAGTAGACAGGTCATCAGAAAGATCCGAGAGAGATCTGAACCAGTACTGATACATTGACAGCTGGCATGGAGTAACGATCTGAGTGGAGATAAATAGAGAAGCCAGCCTAGCCGCAAACGAGGGCAGCTGAGGAAGCAACCTCAGAACCAGCAGTTCCACTCACAGCCACCAGAGGGAGTCCACGGACAGAACTCGCCGAAGTATCATTCATGACCACAGGAGGGAGTTCAAGAATGGAATTCACAACAGTAATCCTCCATAGTCATTATCTCTATATAACTCCTCTCCCACCTCTAATTAGCACATTTCTGCCTATGCATTGTGCACATAGAAAGCTACTAATCAGTGGTGGGAGCAGAGTTATGAAGAAATCAGCACTCAGAGAACGACTAGACCTCAAGCAGATATGACAGTGATTTTATTAAAACTAGCAGCTCAGTAAGTAATACATCCCTGGAACCAGGGTCACTGTCCTTACATCATGCTACTCTTAGATGGAGTAGCAAAAACCTGGAGGCATATTCTATTGAATTGCCTATTTAAACAGGTGGCAGACCTTCAGATGTGCCCAGCTGCAGAACGCTCAGTAATCGTGTTGAGCGATACCTTCCGATATTCAAAAGTATCGGTATCGGATTGGATCGGCCGATATCCAAAAAATATCGGATATCGCCGATACCGATACCCGATACCAATACAAGTCAATGGGACACAAATATCGGAAGGTATCCTGGATGGTTCCCAGGGTCTGAAGGAGAGGAAACTCTCCTTCAGGCCCTGGGATCCATATTCATGTAAAAAATAAAGAATAAAAATAAAAAATAAAAAATATGGATATACTCACCCTCGGACGGGCCCTGGCTGTCACCGCTGCGATCGGGTGATCGTCACCGCTGTGATCTGCTTTCACTTTACGGCCGGGAATCAGTCAGTGCGGGAAGCAGACAGCAAGGGACCTGACGGACACCGGAATGTGAGTATGTACTGTTTGTTTTTTTTTACATTTACGACGGTAACCAGGGTAAACATTGGGTTACTAAGCGCAGCCCTGCGCTTAGTAACCCGATGTTTACCCTGGTTACCCGGGGACCTCGGCATCGTTGGTCGCTGGAGAGCTGTCTGTGTGACAGCTCCCCAGCGACCACACAACGACTTACCAACGATCACGGCCAGGTCGTATCGCTGGTCGTGATCATTGGTAAATCGTTTTGTGAGACGGTACCCTAAGTAATCCATTCTGTAAATAAACATCAGCCTATCTGGGTAATTTGCTGAAAGTGAATGGACTAGATAACGGTGCATTTTTGTCACTAAACTCATATCACTTGAGACCACTTTAGTTTTCACAGGCGAGTGTACATAAAAGCCTTTCCGCTATCTACCTCATTGATAACATCTGATACGGAGTTTTAAGACAGCGAACTACCAAAATGCATTTAGTTTCATTGTATTGTGTATTGAAGCATTTCTCATGACCTGTGTCAGAAAGAATAAAATCAAGCTTCTTGCTTGAGACTGTGCTTTTTAAGAAAATATTTGTGAGTTTTTTTGGAACAATATCTCTGTGGTTGGTCAGAAACGTGAGC
Source organism: Ranitomeya variabilis (assembly GCF_051348905.1). Lineage (NCBI taxonomy): Eukaryota > Metazoa > Chordata > Amphibia > Anura > Dendrobatidae > Ranitomeya > Ranitomeya variabilis. Next base: position 529,185,218 of record NC_135234.1, read on the forward strand.
TATTAAGTCTGAGAGAAAATGACTGATAACAACCTCAGCTTCAAAATGTAAAGACATTTATTCCAAAAAATCAAACTGTAATGATGTAGAGACTTGACAAAATAAAGTGTCTTGCCAAAGTGGAGAGATGCTGGACATCTTTAACACTTTCATTTATGGAGAATCAAGTCAACAGTTTACTGTATTTTTTACTTTGCTAGATTTATTTATGTTACATTTAAACACATTTTCATATTGTTCCTGTCTTCATCACTTTTCTGTACTCTAATATCAATTAAATACCTTATTATGTGCTGCTGTGCATTTTCCATTCAAATATTCTTCTACGTATTAGATACTGTTATCTATCTAATATCTATCTATCTATCTATCTATCTACTATATACAGCTCTGGCAAAAATTAAGAGATCACTGCAAAATGTTCAGTTTGTCTGATTTTTCTCTTTATAGGTATATTTTTGAGTAAAATGTAAATTGTTATTTTATTCTATAAACTTCTGACAACATGTCTCCGAATTTCCAAGCAATACATTTTGTATTTTTTTTCTGACAAAGAAAAATGGTCAAAATGTAAAAAAAAACCAGTGCTTTCAGACCTCAAATAATGCAAAGAAAACAAGTCCATAATCATTTAGAAACAACCATACTAATGTTTTAACTCAGGAAGAGTTCAGAAATCAATATTTTGTGGAATAACCATGATTTTTAATCACAGCTTTCATGCGTCTTGGCATTGTAACGCCAGTGGGTTTATACCTTGTTCTGTCGGTGTTACTCTGCATGTCTCTGCTTTAACCCTTTTCTCCTCTCCCCCTAATATGCAGGGATACTGTAGTCTGTTACCTGTATGGATGCGGCTCAGTTCCCTGTGACGCTGCGTAGCTGTGTATGTGCTGTGATGTCTTTGCCCTGCTGCATAACCACCCACATGTGCGGTCCCTGGCTGCCACTGTGGAAGCTATCCGTGGGTTGCAAGGTCCTCTGCAGCTGGTGCATGACTTTCCATGTGTGTTCAGGCTAGCAGTCGCTGCCAGGTGCTCTAAGCCACAGTTCCTGTGCTGCCTGTGCTGTAATGGTTTCTGTTTGTGCTTAGGGTGCTCGCAGCCACGCCTGCTCTGCTTTTATTAGGGTTTGTGTGTGCACCTGTGTTGCTTTCCTCAGCCTGTCGCTGAGGTGCAGCTCCTATATAAACTCTCTCTTTCCTGTTGGGCGGGGCCAGAGCATTGCATTGTGTTTCTGAGTCTTGCCTTGTGTGTGAGGTATCCATCTCCCATTCTGTCTGCAGTATGTTCTGGGAGTGTTGATACCTGTTTTCCGCCTGTTCTGGGGGCAGAGTACCCAGATCCGTTTGTGTCTGTTTTTCTGCCTGTTCTGGGGCAGAGTACCTAGATCCGCCTATCCTGGAGGCTGCATATCCACTACCTGACCCTGTCTGAACTATGTCCTCTGTGTTATGTTCCTGAAGTCCTTCTGTGTCTGACACCCCATACCCGGTGACTGTGAACTTCCTAGGTTCATCTGTTAAAGATGGAGTCTGGTGTTCTTGCTGAGCTTTTACTATGCTGTGCTCAGCCTGCTATGCTGTGAAAACCCAATCTGGCCCAGGTCCAGTCTGGCAGTGCTTGCACCATCCCGCTTGAGTTCCTTCCTAGGTCCATTGCCCAGAGCATGACGGCCATAGCTAGGAACCTGTGTGTTATCCTGTGTCGTGTACCCTGATGTCCTGCCTACGTCCTGATGACCTTGTGTATCCTGATGTCCTGCCTGTGTCCTGATGTCTCAATGTCCTGTCTATCTGTGCCTTGGTGATCCATTGGTGCCTTGGGGTCCACTGGGTGGTACCCTTCTGGGAGGTGTGGAATCGGGAGCCTGGCATAGTCATGCTTGGTTTATGTACTGTGTGACTTTACTTTAGTAAACTTTACTTTCTCTATACCTGAAGTTGTGCGGTGTAATCAAGTCCTATGTGTCTTTTCCTTGTCCACATGCTCAGCTGCCACAGAACCCTGGTCTCTGCCCTCCCTTAGTTCGGGTAGGCCCGGGTCCCCCACTGCGGTATAGAGGGTCCATATTGCATCCCTGGGGAACTTGCGCCCCACGCCATCATGGTCGGTCATTGTAGGGGCGCTTATGGGCTGGGCCGCAGCAGCAGCTGACCTTGACAGGCATGCTTTCCACCAGTCTTTCACACTGCTTCTGGAGCAAAAATTGAAGCAGTTCTTTGTTTGATGGCTTGTGACTATCCATCATCTTCTTGATTACTTTCCAGAGGTTTTCAATGGGGTTCAGGTCTGGAGATTGGGCTGCCCATGGAGCTGTAGTTCTCTGTTTTACCAATATTGCTATGATTGAAAAGCCCTTTTTAGGTTTACACATGCCATACCAAAGGGGATGCTGATGGGGTATGTAACTACTAACTATAGTTTCTATATCGATGCCTGTTGCTAAATATCTTATATCCCTAGTAAAGAACAACAGCTAAGATAGTACTAATGTGTTCCCGTTCAGTGTGAGTACCTACCAAAATAACCCAGTGATGCAATATAAGGGAATAATCGTGACATAAATTATTGTAGATAATTTTCGTACAGCCACTAGTTTGAGACTAACACTCTATAAGAAATGTTGCCCGTGCAGCATATTGGTCCATAATGTTACAAGTTCAGCATTCCTTCATGAACTAATGTTTGTTGACTCAGTTGCAGTAACATACACTTTCCCACAATGGCTCTTTGACACTTGCAAGTCTAGTCTGCACCAACTTCCATTGTATTAGGTAAATAGCCATGCCGCACAGAAATTCCACCCATTGTTAAAATTAAAGCACAGGATTTACTCCAGTACGCAGACCGCAAAACCTATTGTTTGTATGGAAACTCTCTTCAGATGTGATCTGAAAAGAATCATGTGACCCTAAAAAAAGGGATTATCTCCAGGAAGTCTTCGTCTTTGCTTTCTTTTTCTTTTTTTCTAACATCCCTGGAGTAAGAGGAAAATAATAAAGTCACACATATTGCTGTACTGATCTATCTCCAGAAAAGTCCGACTTCCTTTGTGTGAAAACTTTCAGCTTGTAATTTTGTCTTGTTATCCTCCTGATCCGGTGACATTGCAATGAGCCCTGCTGCTAGAGCAATCCTATAAAAGACTTGGCTGTGGGTAATTGAAATATCAGCGTCCACTTTAACACACAAGCTGGAAATGACACCATTCCTATCCATCTGCTCGTCATCAAGCAGCAATTGTTTTTTCATGTTTTTGTCCATCAAGCTGATTTCAGGCACAGAGAGAACATCAACGAAGCCCTGGATGCAAAGATATCAGTTAATTATTGCATATTTATGGTGTATTAACTAGTGGAGCCTGCCCTGCTTTAAGGTTATATACATGCCTGCAAATGCTCTTAATATCATTCTCCCTTCAAAATATTTATTAGACCTATTTTAATTATCTGATATAACTGCTTTAATTAGTTCCATACTACCATTACGCAAATCCCTTCTGGCACAAATGGCTACTTAACATTTTACAATGTGAGATGTAATTCAATTTTTGGTGTAATTTTTATCTTGGGATGCCATTTGTTGTGTACGGTTATATAAGGTTGGGTGGTGTCAGTATGCCCCATCTAATGGTAATTGCTAATTTCTATCTCCAAATGATATTCAACGCAGTGTGATGCAGTTTATGTGGCAACTTTTTCAGGAATCCATTTACATAACTTTTCATTTGAGAATATTACCTTTCATCAGAGAAAACATTCATCTGCGCTAATAGCAAAACATGCTAGAAGCAGAGGCCATTATTTTTCCATGTGCTGCACTTTTACAGCAGAAAATATTGGGTGTGAGAGTGCATATGGAAATAGTTCTGGCAATAAGCTTGTAAGGTGAGCACTTATTAGCTCTTAAAATTAGTTTCTCCCTTCAGACAGTGTACAGTACAGCCTGTACCTTCCTGTGTTTTACTTCCCCACTGCAAAATCCAGCAGGTGCTTGGATGGGAAAAACTAACAGTTTATGCTCGTTCTTTAAATATCTTTTGCTGGTGAAGCAGACGAGGGGGAGCTCATATATTCTGGAACGGCAACACATAATTTATAGGGAAATTATTGTTTGCTTGCAAAGGAATACTGTGCTAAAGGAATAAAAAATATTGCAACTAATATATCTATAGAAATACTCCCAAAAGGTCATGTACGGCGCTTCCCTGTCCTTGAAGGTTTGAGAATAATTACTTTCTTACCTAATTAACATATAATTCTCAATGAATGATGATGCCGACTCTTGCAAATCATGTTTTTTTGTTTGGAGCAACATCCAAGGCTCTGAAAAATATGACCAAAATCACACCAAAACACTGCACAAGGCGAGGATTCATGTAGACTCTTCCCGGAGGAAGGCCACAGCGAGGGTCAGGGATCTTCGATGCTCTCCCTAGTCGAGGCTGAGGAAGAGCTCTTGCAAATCATGTTATCACGCCCACAGGGCTATAGCAAAATTAATATTATAGGACCTAAAGCTGGACATATGCTTTATGCAACTGTCGACCAAATGATCTTTTGGCCAACAGCTATTTCTCCGGTATTCTCAATACACTGGAATGTTAAACTTGGCCGATCTCTCCTATGTTCTCTATGGAAAAGCCTATTATAGATTCCTCTGGCAGCAGATTATCTCCCTAATGATAAAAAGAATCGACTATTGAAATTCATCATGCTGTATCTTCCTCTTCCCTAACATTATCTGTTGATGGAGAATAGGGAGGCCCCAATCCACATTCGATGACTGGTTGATCCAACCAGAATCGTCAGATGCAGCTGATTTCCATCTAATATACATTAGGGCCTTTAAAGAAGTTCACCTCATAATATACAACCGCTTTTAGATTAGAATCACCATTGCAAACCATTGATTTTAATAAATGCAGCTCCCGGCATTGCCTACAAATATCTAATTTTTCAAGGGTAAGCAATTACTTGCCAGACATTTGTTATCATGTGGCCACTGATTTAAAAAAAGAAGTATTATATGGTAGTCAATTATATTAAATGTCCATGCCAGACTGCCACAGGGAAAACTACTCTACATATCAGCTCTCTGCTTTAGGTAGAAAGGGTGAAGGAACTACATGCTATAGGCATGTGGAGATGCTTGAAAGGGAACTTATTGACAGACTTTAATTTCCAATGGTTGCACAGCATTAAGTATTACGTAACGTTTCAGGGTGAAAAATCTTTCATCAGACGTATAGGCTATGTTCACTGCATATAGGTCAAGGGGATCCAGGGTGCAGGGTGAACTTCTCTGAAATAGGGACAACCAGGATCCAACTATATCAAAGCCCACAGCCCTATACATCTGATGAAGGATTTTTCACCCTAAATGTTACATAATACTGTACTCATCGAGTTTTAACCATTGGATATGAAATACTGTCAATATATCCCAGTTGAAGCATCTTCACATAACTTCCATCACTCTGTCTACTATTGCTCTACAGGAGCTCGGTGGTTGGCTTTTGAGGAACTAGCACCTGTCTCAAGCTAACTCTAATTTGCTGAGTGTAACACCTACCTGTTTGATTAGCACTCTTCTTTAACTCACAAGAGGAGATGTAAGTAATTCTCTTCTATGATGTCCATATACCCAATAGGCCATATCAATAGAGTTGTCTTCATGAGTCAAACCCTTTTAAGTCGTAATCACTGAATTTCATCCAAGCCTCCGCTTTTGGTGTCAGATTCTATTTATTATATGACATAAATTACTTTTTCATTTATTTTCTACATTTTCTTCAGACATTTGACTATAAATATCCTTAAACATTGGAAGTTGCTTTAATTATACTGCCGAACAGGTCGCAGTGCATTGCAGTGACGTATTGCCCCGCTATGTGTTTTTATTAAATGTTTGCCATGAATGCACACTTCATAGTGGCATATTGTTTGCTTAAGACTCTACAATTGAGAATTACAAGTGACAGCCATAAGTGAATTAAAAGCAAAAGAATGTTTACCAAGTTCAACGTAAATGATTGTCATATTGAAACAAAAATGACAGATATTTTTAAAACTAATATTTTCATGTGCTGGTTTCATTACTCATATAAACATTTCCAACTAATTATTTCCTGCAGAGCAAAAATCAGTGTATAATAAACCTACAGATAGCCAACAACTGGCAAAGACCTGTATACTAACTGTATTAAGTGCATTTAACATTTTTCTTCAAGGTAACAGGAAGGGTTCTTTGATGAAAACACAATTGAGTATAATTTATGGGAGAACAGGATTATTTTTATTAATGCCCTTTCTTCTAACAATGTGTTTTGCTACATACATGATGTAATGCTAAGCATTGTTTGAGAGCAAAGTGAATTATGCAGTGATATTACTTTAACATGTTTAATAAAGTATGAAGTATGAAGAACACACTTGTGCATTTAGAAAAAGTAATGTGTGCTATGTACGAAGGTAAAAAGATAATAAATACAGTAGATAGATAGATAGATAAATGTTATATGGATAAATGATAGGTAGATCGATCCAAGACCAGAAACAAAAGACTGATCAGAATTAACCAATTTTTCAATTTTTAGACTCCTAGAAATATTCAATTTATGATTATTTGTCTTTGACATATTTGGCCAAATCTTATGCTAAAATCTCATGTTTGTTCATAAAGTTCATAAGCCGTTATGCTATTCCTATTCCTTAGATTTCAAACTTCCTTATTTTAGCACAGATGTGTGCAGCCATAATCTATTATTATGTATGTATTTTTTTGGCTATGCACCAGCATTTATAATTATTATATATATTGTTCAGTCAGTTTACTTATTTTTACTATGTACTATTTTCTGACTTGAACGTCCCGCCCTTCACCATACCTGTGATTTTTAATTACATCTTAACACTATTGGTTCTGAGCCTCCCTATATAAGAAGGCTTTATCATGTCATTAGCCACAAGCATGTGTTCACATTGGGCAGTAGCTCAGAGACCATAGGTAAGTGTTCACACTAGGCAGGCAGTGTAGTTACCCATTCAATCTGAGATTACCTTGTCGTTGGTGAATGGGCTCACAATATTTGGCCAAATCTTGTGCTAAAATCTCATGTTTGTTCATAAAGTTCATAAGCCGTTATGCTATTCCTATTCCTTAGATTTCAAACTTCCTTATTTTAGCACAGATGTGTGCAGCCATAATCTATTATTATGTATGTATTTTTTTTGGCTATGCACCAGCATTTATAATTATTATATATATTGTTCAGTCAGTTTACTTATTTTTTTTTATTTGTCTTTGACGTCACGTTTATTCTAGACTACCTTCTTAGACTTTCCATATGTATTCATGTAACTTTTGTACATTTTTCTATCACTGCCCAATTATCTAGAGATTTTGACAACCATAAACCAGAATTACCGTAGGTCTAAGGTACAAAATGAAGAAGGCAATATGGAGAAGAAGGGCATTTAGCAGTCTCTTCCTAAAATTAGCATCTTGTTAATAGGTGAAAAGTGTGAGAGGGCAAATCTTCAAAGATCTGAAAAGATGCCATTTTGGAAGCATGTAAATGGGTTTCTGGGATAAAAACATGTTCATAACCTACATTTTTCCACATTATTCCCAGCATAGCATAACCCTTATTGGCCTGATTGACATCTGTTCAGCTCCAGTAAGTCTTTACTGACATTTGACAATTGATAATAAAGGGCAGTAACATTAGTGCCCATATAATCAGAATGTGGCCATAAACACCTTCCTGTTAAAACATTCACCAAAAATCAAACGTCTTTAGGGACTGATTGATGGTCACACCAAAGATTTGAAAAGTTGAAAAAGGTACTTATCCCTATGAATATCAAAATAATCTGGATGACTAACAAGCAGAATTTTGGCCTACAAACCAAAATGCATTCCCTCATCTCAATTAATTCAATCCCAAACATTAACCAGCTAATCGTCCTTAAAGACTATGAGTGGTACGCGACTTTTATTCATTTATTTTTTATAATTTCCTTTCAATTTCACAAAACATAAAATCTAAATTGCAATGTCAAAATAGGAAGAGCGGCTTCTCGATATAATCATGTTCCTGTAAACTAGAGAATGAGAACATTTAGTGCAGTATTACACTTTTGACATTATAATAATTTGACACATGTTCGGTGAGAGCTGTGAATCATAGATTTTAAGCTTTCAAACATCTCTACTGCTGAGCTATTACTTAAGAAAAGATGAAAACATTGCCCACACCTTTTCTTTTCATAACATTTCTGAAAGCAACTTTTTCTTCAGAAGCAAAGTATACATATGTGCTTTCACCTCTCATTCACGCCTGCATTCTCAAACGTATTAAAATTTCATTCGCTTTGTGATCAATCATAGTGACATTTTGATCCTGTGAGTGCCAGACGCTGCAGATCCTCCAGTTAAGCTTCAGCCATCCCAGGAATCTCATGCTTACTTGCTGACCAAGTATTTTGGTTCCTTTGTCATTTGTTTCACTGGCTAACGCCAAGTCAGTGAGGTCTTTAGTAATTATCATCTGTTTGCTCATGACTCTGAGTCCATTAAATTTTGTTAGGCATTAATGATGGCTGAATAGGATATATGTTATGTAACCACAGTCTGTTAAAAGTAAAAAGAAAATACTAGATGTAATAAGATATACAGAATCTCATTGGTATAATGTGAATTCCTTCTCAACTGGGAGAAAACAACTCCAATAAAATCATTACAGCATTTATCAAGAGCATAAATGGTTAAACTTTCAAAGTGTGAAAAAACAAGCAAGCATTGCAATTTACTTGTTAAAAAGAACTAAGTTATTTATAATATATTTAGTTATAATAATAATTTTGAAATATATTGTTTACTGATCATCGTCTAGGTCACCGTCTACTGCTGCAGTCTGACAGTGGAGACCAGTTTCATATACAAGGAGGTCAGCACTTACAAGCTGTTGGCTATAAAGCTTGTAAGTGCTTTTCTGAATGTGGCCAGAACAATGGAGCTTCAGTGCTCCTGCGTCCCTCCGATAGGGAAAGCTGCCTCTATTTGTGGCACCAGGCAGTGCACAGCTCATGCCAGCGGCCAAGCCATGTCACTGACCTGAACTGCCAATCGTTCAGGAGTGCATATCGCAAAGGCAAGCCGGAAGCAAGGAGGCAGGTGAGCGATGCACTCCTACATATAGAAGATGAGAATAACTCTTTAAAGGGGTTATCACACAAACATCATGTATCCCCTTGTCTCAGAATTAGTAAATGATGTATGATGTCCTGTGTGGGGGTTCAATCACTGAGCTTACCCACTGATCAACAGAATAGAGATTCCGAAATTCCCATGCAAATACACAGATGCAGCAATTGTGTCTCTGCTGGAGTAGGTTTTGTAATATAGCAAACGATATCACTTGTAATAAATTTGATAGGCGGGATCTCTATGCCCCATCACGTCTCAGCTCCTCCCATTTTGCTGTAGCTGGGGCGAGAATGACATGAAAATGCAAGAAGTCACATTTTTCTCTGCAACCTTACATTGCGTAAAAAATTACACGTTTTCAAAGCTGGCAAAAAAAGCTTTGAAGAATCACTCCCAAAATTTAACGTATCCGCTGGAATTTTTTTAGGCTGCTATTATATCATAGTTAAGGTTTATTCCTTAAAAAGCATACTTCACAATAAAAAGTTGCAAGAAATATATCTTTTTTTACATTTTTCATTGAAAGGCAGGACAAAAAGTAATGAACTGGGAAATCTGGTTAGATGATCTTTTCTTATTCTTTGTGCACTTTCGGATCAATAGCAGAGCTTTGCAATATTCCTTATCATGAATGCAGTTATTAATATTGACACTATGCAAAATGTTCCTGCATAGGCAGTGCCGTGCTGCCTATGGGCATTCGGTAATAGAGTTGTAATCAGCTGAAGTCAGCATAGTGGCGATGATGAGAAAAATAGGACTGTTGTCAGTAATTGAAGTTATTGAGAAAAATGACCATGCCATGTCTGACAGGTCTCACTTATCACTCACTCCTAAATTTATCTCAACACAATTCATTCTGACAGAGTTCCGTACCAAGTCTTCCAGAAAACAGAAGATGAAAAATCAACAATCAGACAAATAGCCTCCACACAGTGAACCATAAATGGCCATGGAAAATATATCTTTTGTTTTACTTGCCTGAGAAAAATAAAGCAATGTAACAAGGAGAAGACGCTTGGTAAGACAGCCCGAGGTCATGTTGTCAAGCGGGCTGCAATATCATTGACATCTTGTTACAAATAGGAAACAATACACTGGTCATTTCGGAAAGGGTCAAGAAGGTGGTTTCATTTCTTCTATTCTAAAAATATCTTTGTCAAAATTCCCTTTGCAACCCTTTAACTGTTTGCACATTGAGATAAGAAATCTGCAGAAATTGAGAACTCAAAATGAAGAAGCAGGGAATGGTAATTCTAATTACTAGAATGGCTTCATATTATTGTTGAAATAAAGATATGTCTACAAAGTTCAGACGAGAAAAAGAAAGAAATAACTAAACTGAAAAAATCTTAGCTTTTATTATAAGCTCACTTCAATGCCCTTCAGCAATGTCCTCTTACTCTACCAATGAAAGGGCCAGTCAGTGTTCTTGCAGATACTTACATTTATTTATGAATTTTATTCACTTATATATCTCCCTTAATTCCACAGCACTTTACAGACATTTTCAGCATTACTTGTTATGTGTGAACACGTCATATCATCTCGGGTATTGGCTGACTGAATGAAGGTCTGGGGCAATGGTTGGACACCGCCCTTCAACATCTTGTGCAACAAATCCCTGGATATCTACAGGACTCCTGTGATGTTCTAGACATGTTACAATCTGTATCCTGGTCAGACTCATGGTCTTGGTCCTGTGATTTGATTGCGTTATACACAAGAATGCCACATCATTCTACTATTTCAGCCATCAATCACCATCTGAACAAATACAGCGCCTACACCCAGGACTTATAATCTTTCATCAAATTGGTTTTATGTTTTTTGTTAACAAATAATTATTTAATGTTTGACAAAAATTTTGTTTTTGCAAAACAGCGGCGTCTGCATGGGAGCAAAATTCTCACTTTCTGTGGCTAATTTGGTTATGGCATTGTGGGAAGAGATTTTTATCTATAATACGAGAATTCCGTTTTATATGTCTATCAATCATTTCACTAGATTTATTGATGACTTATTTATTGATGACTTATTGCTTATTGCTTATCTGGCAGGTGCAAATCTGGCAGGTGCAAATTTCTGACATACCACATTTTCTTGCCTATTTAAATAATCAGTTCAATCTACGATTTACCAGATTTTCAGATAAAGATTGCATTACATTCCTTGATTTAGAACTAACAGGTTATCATGGGTCTCCAATAGCAACCAGAACATTTAGAAAACCAAATTCTGGGAACACAATTTTACACCCCCATCATTCCCGCCCATCCCACACTATCAAGGCAATTCCAGTAGGTGAAATAACAAGAGCAAAAAGAAACTGCAGCAGGGCCATCTCCTTTCAGGAAAAATCTCAAATTGTTCAATATAGACTAACTAATAGACAGTATCCCTGCTGGTCTCTATCTCGTGCCTTTGAGCTGGTGGACTCAAAAACTAGAGATTCTCTGATAAATAGAAATTCTAAAAAAATAACAATAATAAAACAGAGAATTACAGTAATAGTGCTTCTAAAAATAAAGTCAGTAAACCATAGAATCATAGAATGTTAGAGTTCGAAGGGACCTCCTGGGTCATCTGGTCCAACCCCCTGCTCAAAGCCTGCTCAATTTACTAAATCATGACAGATGTCTGTCCAGCCTCTGTTTGAAGACTTCCATGGAAGGAGAACTCACCACCTCTCATGGCAGCCTGTTCCTCTCATTGATCACCCTCACTGTCAGAAAGTTTTTTCTAATATCTAATCTGTGTCTCCTCCCATTCAGTTTCATCCCATTGCTTCTAGTCTTTCCTTGTGCAAATGAGAATAAAGATGATCCTTCTACAATGTGACAGCCCTTGAGATATTTGCAGGGCCGGACTGGGACTAAAATTCAGCCCTGGCATTTGAAGTCACACAGGCCCACTTGTCACATGGTGACTGTATAATATCTTTGTACACTTGTAGGCTACAAGAAGTGAGGAGAGTGTAACACGACTATATAACATATAATTACAGCTGTATCCAGCATTACAGCTCAGCCCCCATAGAATGTAATACAGCACAACCCCCATAGAATGTAATACAGCCAGCCCCCATAGACTATAATACAGCACAGCCCCATAGAATGTAATGCTGCACAGCCCCCATAGAATGTAATGCAGCACAGCCCCCATAGAATGTAATACAGCCAGCCCCCATAGAATGTAATGCAGCACAGCCCCCATAGAATGTAATGCAGCACAGCCCCCATAGAATGTAATGCAGCCAGCCCCTATAGAATGTAATTCAGCCAGCCCCCATAGACTTTAATACAGCACAGCCCCATAGAATGTAATGCTGCACAGCCCCCATAGAATGTAATACAGCACAGCCCCCATAGAATGTAATACAGCCAGCCCCCATAGACTATAATACAGCACAGCCCCATAGAATGTAATGCTGCACAGCCCCCATAGAATGTAAGGCAGCACAGCCCCCATAGAATGTAATGCAGCACAGCCCCATAGAATGTAATACAGCCAGCCCCCATAGAATGTAATACAGCCAGCCCCCATAGAATGTAATGCAGCACAGCCCCCATAGAAGGTCATGCAGCACAGCCCCCATAGAATGTAATGCAGCCAGCCACCGTAGAATGTAATACAGCCAGCCACCATACAATATAATGCAGCACAGCCCCATAGAAAGTAATGCAGCACAGCCCCCATACAATATAATGCAGCACAGCCCCATAGAATGTAATGCAGCACAGCCCCATAGAATGTAATGCAGCAAAGCCCCCATACAATATAATGCAGCACAGGCCCATAGAATGGAATGCAGCACAGCCCCATAGAATATAATGCAGCACAGGCCCATAGAATATAATGCAGCACAGGCCCATAGAATGGAATGCAGCACAGCCCCATAGAATATAATGCAGCACAGCCCCATAGAATATAATGCAGCACAGGCCCAGAGAATATAATGCAGCACAGGCCCATAGAATGGAATGCAGCACAGCCCCATAGAATATAATGCAGCACAGCCCCATAGAATATAATGCAGCACAGGCCCATAGAATGGAATGCAGCACAGCCCCATAGAATATAATGCAGCACAGGCCCATAGCATATAATGCAGCACAGGCCCATAGAATGGAATGCAGCACAGGCCCATAGAATACAATGCAGCACAGGCCCATAGAATACAATGCAGCACAGGCCCATAGAATACAATGCAGCACAGGCCCATAGAATATAATGCAGCACAGGCCCATAGAATGGAATGCAGCACAGCCCCATAGAATATAATGCAGCACAGGCCCATAGAATATAATGCAGCACAGGCCCATAGAATGGAATGCAGCACAGCCCCATAGAATATAATGCAGCACAGGCCCATAGAATATAATGCAGCACAGGCCCATAGAATATAATGCAGCACAGCCCCATGGAATATAATGCAGCACAGGCCCATAGAATATAATGCAGCACAGGCCCATATAATGGAATGCAGCACAGCCCCATAGAATATAATGCAGCACAGGCCCATAGAATGGAATGCAGCACAGGCCCATAGAATGGAATGCAGCACAGGCCCATAGAATACAATGCAGCACAGGCCCATAGAATGGAATGCAGCACAGGCCCATAGAATGGAATGCAGCACAGGTCCATAGAATACAATGCAGCACAGGCCCATAGAATATAATGCAGCACAGGCCCATAGAATGGAATGCAGCACGGCCCCATACAATATAATGCAGCACAGCCCCATAGAATATAATGCAGCACAGGCCCATAGAATATAATGCAGCACAGGCCCATAGAATATAATGCAGCACAGGCCCATAGAATGGAATGCAGCACAGCCCCATAGAATATAATGCAGCAGAGGCCCATAGAATGGAATGCAGCCAGGCCCATAGAATATAATGCAGCAGAGGCCCATAGAATGGAATGCAGCCAGCCCCATAGAATATAATGCAGCAGAGGCCCATAGAATGGAATGCAGCACAGCCCCCCCCCCCCAATAGCTCTACAATCCAGTCATCACTCATTGATAAAAAAACAAACAAAAAACACTCTACTCACCTTTCCTCCTGCCCCGCGCTGCTCTGGCTCTGGTCTCAGCAGTCACAGTCTGCCCGCCCGGTCACACAGCAGGTGCGCGATGATATGACGTCATCGCGCACCCGCAGTGTCAGCGGCAGGCAGAGCGGGGAATGATGAGAGAGGAAGCGTCAGCAGACGCTCTCTCCTCCATCATTGCATTCAACTGTACCGGCGTCTATGACGCCAGTATAGTTGAATGCGGGGCCGGGAGTGCGCCGACAGCGGGGAGAGTGTGCCGACAGCGGCACACTCGAGCGGCCCACTACTGCCACCAGCCCTTCTGGCATTTGCCAGAACTGCCCGATGGCCAGTCCGGCCCTGGATATTTGTAGACAGCTATTAAGTCTCCTCTCAGTCTTCTTTTTTGCAAGCTAAACATTCCCAAATCCTGTAACCATTCCTCATAGGACATGGTTTGCAGACCAGTCACCATTCTGGTCGCTCTTCTCTGAACTTGCTCCAGTTTGTTGATATCTTTTTTAAAATGTGGTGCCCAAAACTGGACTCAGTATTCGACTCTAGTATTGACGTATAGTGCATTTTTTTCCAGCTATTTCTAAAATAGTAAAGCAGAATCTCCATTTCCTAAAAGAAGACAGCACTATGGATACTATACTCCAATCAGGTATAAGAATTGTCCCACGCAAGGCACCTTCAATAAGCAATACACTATACCCTAGCATATAAGATAAAAAGGCAACTGCTAACCAGCCAAGTAAACATTTACTTTCTTGCCAAGACAAATAACCAACTTTCTAGCCTATGCCATAGAATCTACCCCGAAACATACACAGGGTGGAGACTGTGAAAAAATGCTCCATAATAGAGAAGCTTATTATATTTTCTCTATAAATACCAGAATACCTTCTGATTTTAATCTCAGGAGGGAGATGATGTTACACTACTAATGCATAGTTTTACGACTCCAATATTATTGTTTTTCTTAATTATCCTTATTTTTATTTTTTAATTTTTTTTTTATGTTTTTTGTTTATTGTAATGATTTTTTTCCAAACATCTTTTTTTTCTTCCTCACACACCTGCATTTGTTTCATACTAGTTCATTACTGTGCATTTTAAAAGGTTCCTTCCTTCTTTGTAGTATTGTGTTTAAACTAAGGGTACTGTCACACTGCAACTTTCCAACGATCACGACCAGCGATACGACCTGGCCGTGATCGTTGGAAAGTCGTTGTGTGGTCGCTGGAGAGCTGTCACACAGACCGCTCTCCAGCGACCAACGATGCCAAAGGCCCCAGGTAACCAGGGTAAACATCGGGTTACTAAGCGCAGGGCCGCGCTTAGTAACCCGATGTTTACCCTGGTTACCATCGTAAAAGTAAAAAAAAAAAAAAAAAACGTACATACTCACATTCCGGTGTCCGTCAGGTCCCTTGCAGTCTGCTTCCCGCTCTGACTGAGTGCCGCCGTAAAGTGAAAGCAGATCACAGCGGTGACGTCACCGCTGTGCTCTGCTCTTACATTCCGGCCGGCAGTCACAGTCAGTCAGAGCGGGAAGCAGACTGCAAGGGACCTGACGGACACCGGAATGTGAGTATGTACGGTTTTTTTTTTTTTTTACTTTTACGATGGTAACCAGGGTAAACATCGGGTTACTAAGCGCGGCCCTGCGCTTAGTAACCCGATGTTTACCCTGGTTACAAGCGAACGCATCGTTGGATCGGTGTCACACACACCGATCCAACGATCACAGCGGGAGATCCAGCGACGAAAGAAAGTTCCAAACGATCTGCTACGACGTACGATTCTCAGCGGGGTCCCTGATCGCTGCTGCGTGTCAGACACAGCGATATCGTATGGATATCGCTGGAACGTCACGGATCGTACCGTCGTAGCGACAAAAGTGCCACTGTGTGACAATACCCTAAGTCAAAGAATGCACTTGAGTTCAAAACACGTCTATTCATTTTTTTGTGTCCCCCCTACTACTCCTCCATCATAGAGGATGTTTGCTTGCTATACTTTTTTAAATTTTTCTACTAATTTTTAATTCTTCTCCCTGATCCTTGTGCTGCCAATACCTGAACCCTGAAGCCACACTGGTGGTATCTGAACCAGTATGTGAGACAATAGTGTCAGAAGTTGTGTCTATCTGAGTATTCCATATATACAGGCTGTCCTATCAGTCTCTGAATTAGCCCCGTCTGAGAATCCATGTCAGTAACCATTCTAGACATTCTTCATTAGCTCAGAAACCGGAAGTATAGTCCTCCATATAGTATTATGGGCACCACATAGTGCTCCATACAGTATAATGAGCCATATACATTACTTCACATAGTATAATGAGCCCTATATATTGCTTCATACAGTATAAGGTACCTCATCTATTGCTCCATTCAATATAATGCACCCCATATATTGCTCCATACAGAATAATGGACCCCATATAATGCTCTACACAGTATAATGAACTCCATATACAGTACAGACCAAAAGTTTGGACACACCTTCTCATTTAAAGATTTTTATGTATTTTCATGACTATGAAAATTGTACATTCACACTGAAGGCATCAAAACTATGAATTAACACATGTTGAAATATTTACTTAACAAAAAAGTGTGAAACAACTGAAATTATGTCTTATATTCTAGGTTCTTCAAAGTAGCCACCTTTTGCTCTGATGACTGCTTTGCACACTCTTGGCATTCTCATCATGAGCTTCAAGAGGTAGTCACCGGGAATGGTTTTCACTTCACAGGTGTGCCCTGTCAGGTTTAATAAGTGGGATTTCTTGCCTTATAAATGGGGTTGGGACCACCAGTTGTGTTGTGCAGAAGTCTGGTGGATACACAGCTGATAGTCCTACTGAATAGACTGTTAGAATTTGTATTATGGCAAGAAAAAAGCAGCTAAGTAAAGAAAAATGAGTGGCCATCATTACTTTAAGAAATGAAGGTCAGTCAGTACGAAAAATTGGGCAAACTTTGAAAGTGTCCCCAAGTGCAGTGGCAAAAACCATCAAGTGCTACAAAGAAACTGGCTCACATGAGGACTGCCCCAGGAAAATAAGACCAAGAGTCATCTCTGTATCTGAGGATAAGTTTATCCGAGTCAACAGCCTCAGAAATCGCAGGTTAACAGCAGCTCAGATTAGAGACCAGGTCAATGCCACACAGAGTTCTAGCAGCAGACACATTTCTACAACAACTGTTAGGGCTTGTTTCCACTTGCAAGAAACACGTCCGTGTCTCGCATGTGGAAACCAAGCTGTGGCGCCGACACTTTGGAGCGGAGCGTGCGGCTCCATGTGTTCCTATGCGGCCGCATGCTCTGCTCTGGAGTGCCGGCGCCACAGCTTGGTTTCCACATGCGAGACACAGACGTGTTTCTCGCAAGTGGAAACAAGCCCTTAAGAGGAGACTTTGTGCAGCAGGCCTTCATGGTAAAATAGCTGCTAGGAAACCACTGCTAAGTACAGGAAACAAGTAGAAGAGACTTGTTTGGGCTAAAGAACACAAGGAATGGACATTAGACCAGTGGACATCTGTTCTTTGGTCTGATGAGTCCAAATTTGAGATCTTTGGTTCCAACCACCGTGTCTTTGTGCGACGCATAAAAGGTGAACGGATGGACTCTACATGCCTGGTTCCCACCGTGAAGCATGGAGAAGGAGGTGTGCTGGTGTGGCGGTGCTTTGCTGGTGATACTGTTGGGGATTTATTCAAAATTGAAGGCATGCTGAACCAGCATGGCTACCACAGCATCTTGCAGCGGCATGCTATTCCATCCGGTTTGCGTTTTGTTGGACCATCATTTATTTTTCAACAGGACAATGACCCCAAACACACCTCCAGGCTGTGTAAGGGCTAATTGACAAAGAAGGAGAGTGATGGGGTGCTACGCCAGATGACCTGGCCTCCACAGTCACCAGACCTGAACCCAATCGATATGGTTTGGGGTGAGCTGGACTGCAGAGTGAAGGCAAAAGGGCCAACAAGTGCTAAGCATCTCTGGGAACTCCTTCAAGATTGTTGGAAGACCATTCCCGGTGGCTACCTCTTGAAGCTCATCAAGAGAATGCCAAGAGTGTGCAAAGCAGTCAACAGAGCAAAAGGTGGCTACTTTGCAGAACCTAGAATATAAGACATAATTTCAGTTGTTTCACACTTTTTTGTTAAGTATATAATTCCACATGTTTTAATTCATAGTTTTGATGTCTTCAGTGTGAATGTACAATTTTCATAGTCATAAAAATACAGAAAAATCTTTAAATGAGAAGGTGTGTCCAAACTTTTGGTCTGTACTGTATTGCTGCATACAGAATAATGAGCCACATATATATTGCTCCATACAGAATACTGAGCCCCATATATTGTTCCATACATAAATGGGCCCCACATGCTCCAAACAGTGTATGAGGGGCCCCACATAATGCTCCATTAATAATGGGCTCCATATAATGCCCCATACAGTATATAATGAGACCATATATTACTCCATATATAATGCGTCCCATATATTGCTCTATATATGATGGGCTCCATATAATGCTCCATACAGTATTTGAAGGGCCCCATATATTGCTCAATATGTAATAGGACCCATATAATGCTCCATACAGTATACGATAGGCCCCAAATATTGCTCCATATATAATGGATCCATATAATGTTCCATACAGAATGGGACCCATATAATGCTCCATACAGTATACAATAGGCCCCAAATATTGCTCCATATATAATGGATCCATATAATGTTCCATACAGAATGGGCCCCATATAATGCTTCATACAATATATGATGGCACCATTTGATGCTCCAGCATATGATGGGTCTCATATAATGCTCCAGTATATGCTGGGCCCCATATAATGTTCTAGTACATAATGGGCTCCATATAATGCTCCAGTATATGCTGGGCCCCATATAATGTTCCAGTATATGATGGGCCCCATATGATGCTCCAGTGTATGATAGGCCCCATATGATGCTCCAGTATATAATGGGCCTCATATAATGCTCCAACATATGCCGGGCCCCATATAATGCTTCATTATATGCTGGGCCCCATATAATGCTCCAAACATTAAAAAAAATGAAATAATCACCTTTCCACATGGTCCGCTGCTCTGCTCCGGACTTTTCAGCGTCGCCGTCTTTTGGCTCTCTGCACTGTGACTGTTCAGGCAGAGGGCCCACACTAGTGATGTCATTGTGCCCTATGACCTGAAACGTCACAGTCAGGAGACACGGAAGATGCCACAGCGGAGAAATGGTGAGAGGTAAGTATTGCAAGTACCAGGGCCCTAATCATGCAGTGGGGGGAGCCCACTCATGGGCGCTGGCACTGGGCTCCGATAGTGTCCCCGCCAGTGAGTGGGCCTTCCCTGCCTGCTGTGGGCCCTGGCACTTGCCCAGGTGCTAAGGCTGGCCGTGTCTCAGCACCTGCAGTACTGAGGAGTGGTACCTAGCAGCTACCTGCAACTCAAGCAGGAGCTCCAGTGAACACCAGGTAGCCTCTTAGCTCAATCCCTCCTATGCAGGTTGTGGCCCTTTGGCACAGTGGGTCGACGAACCACTTGAGCCACCTGTGGGTGTAACAATATGATCAGTTTGCATTTGTTATTGCTGGGGAGGGAGAAAATAAACTGCTGCCAGAAACTTCTGGCAATGGTTTGTCTACCTTAAGGCTATGTGCACACGTCAGGATTTCTGGCCGAAATTTTCCTGACAAAAAACGGACATTTCTGCCAGAAATCCGCATGCGTTTTTATCACGATTTTACCGCGTTTTTATACTTTTTTTGCGTTTTTTCCCAATGCATAGAAAAGCGGGAAATACGCGAAAAAAACACCAAATTAATGAACATGCTGTTTTTTTTACTGTGATGCTTTTTTTTGCGGAAAAAAACGCATCATGTGCACAAAAATTGCAGAATGCATTCTAAATGATAGGATGCATAATGCATGCGTTTTTAATGAGTTTTTATGGCGTTTTTATCGCGAAAAAACACGAAAAAAAAAGTGAAAAAACCTGAACGTGTGCACATACCCTAAAAATGCAAGGTTTGGAAAATGTGATTCAACATGTGGCATCTTTTCTTTCCTTGCCATCCTCTTTTGAGGGAGAGTTGGGAGGTTCTGCAAGTAACCTATTTTACTTAATGGGTGCAGAATTGGTGTAGAATATCTACGACACCAAAAACTCATTAACAGCTCATTGTGGGAGCATATCATTATACATACAAGAGTCTGGTCGTCCCACCAGTATCCGCTCAAAAGTGTCAATTTGTCTCAAAATCTTCTCTTATGCATATGGGTACCACAAGACCAGATCTTGTAATATACCATTTTTATGATTGTTTTTTTTAATTTTAGTTGATCATTATTTCTATTTTATTCATATTGAACAGTATTGGACCATGCCGAGACTGCGACTCCATATGAATAAAATGTTTGTGAATTTAATTACACTTTATTCAGGATTTAAATGCAATGCAGATCTCAACAAGAAAAAAAATTATCCAAAATGAAGATAAAACCATTCTAAACCAAGAAGCATATTTTCAGACAGAAAAAAGGGCCAATTACTTTTATGACGTGAAATTCTAACTATGGAATGTAAGATACAACACAAAAAGTACCTATAGCATGTTACGCTAGCCTCATTTATACTATGCAGTATCTACATTAGTAAAATTTTTATTTTTATATTTTTATTTTTGCTTTTTGAGCACATTATTCTATAGAAAAAGACAAAAAGACACTCTGCCTCATTGTCCAGGACTGGAAGTTCAGTCTCTGAATGTTATCTAATCAGAAATAATATACATAGATTAGGGTTTATTTTGACTCATTTAATCAAAGCCCAATCAATAATGGTCGCATTCCCAGTTTTAAGTATAGTTTAGAAGGTCAGGGATCCTTTGTCTTATTATCGGTAGCCATCCAGTTGTTACTCTTTGCTTTAAGGTTTCCTTTTTTGTTCTATTGTATCTATTGAACCAAGGACAGATAAGGAACACACATACAGTAGATGAAAAAGAAAGACAAAGAGAATCTAAAAATCAATTAAATAAATGGAGATTCGTACATGGTTAGTATTCATAATGTGACTAACACCTCCCATTTGGCCTATAAAATGATACTATACATACAAATTACTTCTTTTTCAGAAAAAGTTTATTAGATGTAATTTTTCTGTCTCCTGGCCTCCTCTTCTGGCAGAAGGAATTCATATAACTGCTGCAATGGCCACTGATTGGCAGCAGCTTTCATATTCCCCTGAAATAAAACAAATCAGCAGAATGGTGGAGGTCTGGGATACGCTCTCTTCTTTTTAAAATACCTTTATTGGTTAATTTTCATACAGTATGATTTTTCCCACTAAGTTTTGGAAACCTTTCTGGAATGTGTGCACCCAATAATGAATATATATATATTAGAGCTGAGCAAAAAGGTTCACAATACCCTGTCCGGCTTTGACTTCGGTACTCCATAACTGCCACACCAGGTCAGTGCGAACTCCCTTTGCAGGCATTCGAATGACGGCATCCTGGGGACCTCTTGTGATTACTAGGTCCCTCAACATCATGAGGTGTGTCACATAGTAATGTCAAGATATCTGTCACAAGTGTGTCACGTCAGCCTGGGAGATCTGGGGGTAGAAGATCTCTGCATATTATGAATTGCAGATCTTCTATTTAGCCTGTGTGTTTGGGTCCTATATTAAATTAATTTGGTTTCCTTTTGCTGCGGAAGAGCTTAACGACCTTTGTTTTCTGGTCAGAAACTTACAGCTCCATTTTCAGCTATTTTAGATCCCGTTGTTACATTTTCCAATAAAACCTGGCCAGACCCTCTCTGTCTTGTCAGTGAAAGTTCTGCTTCCTTGCTATATGGAGAAGCTGTGCTGAATTGGAGTTTGTTGTTGCTTTTAGATATTCATCTTTCTGTGCTGCCTGCTTAAGCTAAGTGTTTGGAGAGAAGTTGTTGTGGAGGTGTTCTGTAGTATGTGTGTGTTTATCTCCTGGACCCTGTTTCCGTTTAGTTTATTCCTCCCTGTCCCTATCCTCCCCCCTATTGTTGGTTGGTGCTTTTGTATGATAGAAGTTTTCTGTTATCCCTGTTTTGTCTTTTGTGTCTTGCTCACATTATGTTTCTGTACCAGTCTCCTTGGTGGAGGGGACAGACCAGGGATTAACAGGAGCATAGTGAGGTTGGAGACTTGGCTCTCTCTGCCATCAAGATTACAGAGATAGTTAGGGTCCGAGTTCCAGGGCCAGTTTGATGCCCCTTCCCCTACCTAAGACAGTCACAGCTTGACAATATCACAGGGGCTGAGTAACCACATGATGCACCCATTACTTTGGCATTTAAGTGCCAGAATAGGAAGTTCACACTGCCCTGATCTAGCTGCCACTTAGTATTGAAGTACGGTAAATGCAAGACCATGGTAGTGAGAATCTTTTTGCTTATCTCAAGTGTATATTCAGGGTTTTCTCTACACCAAATAGTGTAGTATGAGACTATCACTACAAATATAAATATTTATTGAGTAATTCCCATGTTTAGAAGTAATCACCTATTTCTGGGATTAGTGGAGTCTGACGGTTCGGCCCCACACTGATCCTCTGAACAGGGTTGTTATGACTCACATGGTGAAGTGAATTTGCTAAGTGGAGGTGAATGAACTGGATGGCACATGGAAAAATACAGCTTGGTTAGCAGGTCTGCAAATGGATCTATGTAGAACAGTAATAAAGCTTTAAATGCTGTATGACACAGTAGTTTTCACCCATATATTGGGTATCGGCGCACACAGGAGAAATTGCACAACAATTTTTGGAATCTATTTTCTCATGTTATCCTTTTGAAAATGACCAGTTTGGGGCTAAAACTTAAAGGTTAATTTTTTTCCTTAGACGTTCAATTAATTTCTGTAAAAGCACCCGAAGCAACTTCTTGAATGTGGTTTTGAGGAGTTTGATAGCTGCAGTTTTTAGAATAGTGTCACATTTTGGTATTTTCTGTGATATAGGCCCCCAAAGTCACTTCAAATGTGAGGTGGTCCATAAGAAAAATGGTTTTGTTAATCTTCTTTTAAAAATAAGAAATTGCTGGTCAACTTTTAACCCTTATAATTTCCTATAAAAAAATTATGTTTCAAAAATTGTGCTGATGTAAAGCAGACATGTGGGAAATGTTATTTATTAACAATGTTTGTGACATAACTCTCTGTTTTAAGGCAATAAGAATTAACATTTTGAAAATTGTGAAATTTTCGATATTTTCACAAATACACACAAGTCATAGCAATCAAATTTTACCACCTTCATGAAGTACAATATGTCTAAAAAAAAAATTTCAGAACCAGTGGCAGCCATTGAAGCATTCCAGAGTTATGACCTCATAAAGTGACACTGGTCAGATTTTAAAAATGAGGCCCGGTCATTAATTTACAAAGTGGCTTGGTCCTTAAGGGGTTAAAAAATCATTGTTATCAGCAGCATATCGCCCTTTGAAAACAGCAGACGTGCTGCTGATAATAAACTGACATTTTATGAGCATAGAACGATTTATTATAAATCCTAGAGTGTAGAGTGCTCGCCGGCCTTGACCACCAATCGGCTTGTATAAAAGATATTGGATCACGTGTCAGTGAACATTTATATAATTTTAGAATAACTGTTTACCCCCAGTCAATGCACTCAAGTTTACAATCACAGGCTGGCATGCAGGAAGATTCAATTGTAGACAATGTTCTGAGAACCCAATAGCCTGGATAGAAGACTGATGTTGCAAACGACAGAAGAGATTTCAGCCGCTGCTGTTGATGTATTGCAAAAATAGTCCCCAACGCATATTTAGATCAAACAGGAAAACAATTCCTTTGCATATATTTGCATTTACATGCTAAATTGCATGTTGTGAAAAGAGAAACGACGCAATAGCACAATATACCACAGAAAAAAGAGTCAATGCTAATAAATAGAAATATGAAAAAAGCTTTATTAGAACCAATTAATCACACACAAAAATTTAAGATCCTTTAAACAAGCACAATTTGTAGAGCAACTAGTATACAGGTGTGTTCATGGGAGGTAAGTGACAAAAAATCCAATTAAATAAGTGCCAGCCCGAAATACCAAGGCATAGGGGTTATATGTAGTACATGCTGTAGTATATACAATATCTCATGCAAACCGATGCTGTCAAGCTAAATCAGCGGTACTGTAAATCCGCTATGGTCCCAAGCAGAGTGCATGTCCCAGTGGACACAAGTAACCATAAACATGTGCTCAAATAGCACTACACTGGGGCCCCAATGGTTCCGCTCTTCAGCAACATGGTAATGCAAAAAATAAAGGCAGCACTACTACAGATATTCATTATCCGTCATCTTGCCTGGTAGCCGTCCCGCAACTCACTCCCCAATGCACGTTTCAGTTAAAATCTTCCTTCCTCAGGGGGCGTGCTGTGGATGTATTTAGCTCACAGAACATGGGGAGGCACCATACCTCTCAGATGGATAGTTAGCTATTTGATAATTGTGATTTCTGCCAGGGACAGCAAAAAAGAGTGTGAACAACTGGGTAAAGGTGTGTTCACATAATGTATCATTTTTCATCAGATTTTCACTCTTTTTTCCCAGACATAAGTCCAGGGGCCGGTTTCACAATCTTACAACTGTGGAACCCAAATTCTGGATCAGTGTCGGGTGTGAATGATCACACTGAAAACAATGGGATCAGTTCAGATTTTCCTGGCAGCGATTTAATTAAACAACTAAAGAAAATACAACAAACGACCAGCTATATATGTGTAAGGAGATGAGCATACTGTCCACCTTCCCCCTTGAAGACATGAGTACTGTTATGATGTGCAATATGTATTGTAGCATGTGTTAATAGTTATAGTGCTGACGACAATAGGGAGAGTTAGGGCTAATGTTTGGAACTAGCCCAGAATGAGAGGGTTTAACCCTGCTGTTCTGTTCGGTCAAAAATGACCGTTTTTGAACTTTGATATTTTTTTAAAAATTCATTATGCGGTTCTGAAACTTGTGGTTACTTCTATTTTCCTAATTAGAGGGGTTCTTTATAAGGGTGCCTTTTTTTTTGGTTTAGTTTTTGCGCCACATTTTTTCTTACACTTGTACTGTTCCCGGTCAAAAATGACCGAATAGCATTTTTTGCTATTTCAGCCATTTTTTGAGTAAAACAAACGAGTTATAATTTCTTTTGAGACTATTTATTTCATCTACTATTGTTTATGAAGTAAACAGTTGCTTTAGGTGCAGATTTACACATGCTTTCAGCACAAACCATGCGCATTGGCTTTCAGTACAGTTCTGTGCAATTTTTTTTCTCTGTATGTTATTTACCCTGCTTTTTTATTTTCTCTGTGCAAAGCAGACCTTGTGGTGTTGGAGCCCAGGGGGTGGTGTCTGTTGTCTCTTTTCTTATCTTATCAGTAAGTAAGCAGTTCAGCCAGCCATTTCAAATTCAAATGCAAATGAGCTTTATTGGCAGGACTAAAGGTACCTTCACATTAAGCGACGCTGCAGCGATAGCGACAACGATGCCGATCGCTGCAGCGTCGCTGTTTGATCGCTGGAGAGCTGTCACACAGACAGCTCTCCAGCGACCAACGATGCCGAGGTCCCCGGGTAACCAGGGTAAACATCGGGTTGCTAAGCGCAAAGCCGCGCTTAGTAACCCGATGTTTACCCTGGTTACCATCCTAAAAGTAAAAAAAACAAACACTACATACTTACCTGCGCGTCCCCCGGCGTCCGCTTCCCTGCACTGTGTGAGCGCCGGCCCTAACAGCAGAGCGGTGACGTCACCGCTGTGCTTTTACTTTCACTTTAGGGCCGGCGCTCAGTCAGAGCAGGAAGCGGACGGCAGGGGACGCGCAGGTGAGTATGTACTGTTTGTTTTTTTTACTTTTACGCTGGTAACCAGGGTAAACATCGGGTTACTAAGCGCGGCCCTGCGCTTAGTAACCCGATATTTACCCTGGTTACCAGCGTAAAACATCGCTGGTATCTTTGCTTTTGGTGTCAAACCTGACGATAAACACCGATCTGACGACCAAATAAAGTTCTGAGCTTTATTCAACGACCAGCGATATCACAGCAGGATCCTGATCGCTGCTGCGTGTCAAACTAAACGATATCGCTATCCAGGACGCTGCAACGTCACGGATCGTTGTCGTTCTCGTTGTAAAGTCGTTTCGTGTGAAGGTACCTTTAGTACAAGTTAGCATTGCCAAAGCATATGGTAAAAATACAGGGGTGGGGAAGGGAGGCATATAGAGGTCCAGGATATATCAGACTCCTTTGTTGAAAAAACAAGCCTGAGCTTCCACAAGGTATTCTCAGCAAAAGAGGTGGTGTACATAGTTCCATGTTTTATTTCACTCAAGACACAACAGTGTTTTTTTTTATTATTTTTACTATTTACTATTAATATTTTTTCAAAATGTTTGCACGCAGTTAAATTTTATACTATAGTTAAGTTTAGTTATAATAGAAAAAAATTGAACAGCACAAATCCTCTACTTATTTTCGGGTGCAAAGCCCAGACAACCCGTCCTTGGTTGTTTCCAATTCATATATTTCACAAAAGCAGGCAGCACTCCATGTTCAAGCTTGAAAAAGGCTCAGTTAGAGCCAAAACGTTGCATGGAGATGTGGGCTCAATAAACACCTGCATATTGATTTAAAGAACATGGAGTGCTGCCTGCTTTTGTGAAATACGTATATAAGTTTAGTTATAGTTACAGTTAGTTATAGTTGTTATAGTAGTAGTAGTAGCTGTTATAGTTAGTTAAGCTCAAATTTGTAATTTCTGTGCAGAATTCAATAAGCCCTTGTAACCTTTATAAACACAAAATAAATAAAAAAATTGAGGTTTTTACGTATTTTTTTTTATAATGACCAACCATGTTCACATACAGTATAATAATGCAACAGGTATTCAAAAAAAAATTTTTAAGTAGCTAAAACAGCATTTTAATAGGTCCGGTCAAAAATGACTAGAGCAGTACAAGTGTATAGTGGAAATGAATAGAACAGCAGGGTTAAGTTGAAGGGACAAATACTGTTTCCTATCAAGGAGACAGATAAGGTGGAGCATGCACAAGAAGTAGACTTATGGTCTGAATAATGAGCACTGCCGTATGAGGTGGGTGTTCCCGAAGTGAGTGGAGACCAAGACAGTGGATAGTGAGATACGCAGTAGACGAAGAAAAATGTCTGAAGGACAGAGTGATGTAATAGAGACAGGTACTAAGACAGTATGTCTAGCAGTATGGGAGGTAACGGGCCAGGATGGAACAGGGAAAGCAAGACAAAGAGAGAGTGCGCAGGGCAGGAGTTCGAAGGCCTCAGCAAGCGGAGATGCAAAGCATCCACCACAGTTGCAAACTCGAACTATGGGTTGAAGTATAGGACTCTCACCGGACTGTAGTACTGTTCTAGGTTGTGGTGAAGACAGAGGAACTTGTGGGCTGAAGCAAGTAAGCCTGGGAGAGCTAGAGAGATCATGTGTAAAGATACTCTATGTTATAAAAGAAATGTTTGTGAAGTTTTACACACGCAAATTATTGTACAAAGTTCCCCCCAAGTTATTGTTCAGTAAAAAATTGTTTTTGTTGGCTGGTGGACTTCCTCATTGAACCTCTCAACACCTGGTCCTGGTGAGCTGAAGTCACTGGAATCATGTGGCCCGCAAGAGCATAGCGCCACCATAGACAAAGCTCACACACCCAGACAGGACCCCCAACTTCATGTAGTGTGCCGGGGTATGAAAGAAAAGTACCTCAAATGCACATTCAGTTGAAGTGTATTGCAGCACACAGACCCATCTGGTCTGTGAGTGGCAATACATGCTGACGGCCAATCATAGGCCAGCAGCTGACGACAGCATGCACATGACTGGGGACGCATGGCAGTGACATCAGGCACTCTTGTTGCTTGCACACTGAAGTCCCTTGGCAGCTTCACAAGAGGATGCCGCATGACAGGGTAGCGGAGGGATATTGAGTATAATGGGTTTTTTTTATGCATTAAAGAACAGTGGCAGAATGGGGGACATATACCGGGATGTGGGATGGGGATATATATATTACTAGGATGGGGGATATATATATATATATAATACTAGGATGAGGGATATACATCAAACAGGATGGGGATATATTGTAAGTAGTGTTGAGCATTCCGATACCGCAAGTATCGGGTATCGGCCGATACTTGCGGTATCGGAATTCCGATACCGGGATTCCGATACTTGCCGCGTATCGGATACCGGAATCGGAAGTTTCAAGATTCAAAATGCAGAAATTCAGCCAATGAGAATGATTCCAAGTGTGGGCACATCCTGTTTAGCATGGAGGGCATGAAACTACTGGCAAGGCTGTGATTGGCTGCTGAAATGATGTCATGATGCAGTTTAAAAGTCGCTGGCGCCATTTTGCGATCACTCTGCTGTGAATTCAGTTAGTGACAGGACGCTGTTTGCTGACTGAGGGACAGTTTAGAGATAGCGATTTGCTTCTTTGTGCTTTCCAAAGGCTAATTTAGCAACCGCTGTGTTCACCTACTATTCACCTTGCTTTTGCCTTGTAGCGCTGTTTTCACAGCGATCTGCAAGGTCTGTGTGTGTGTGTGTGTGAGTGCAGCCCACTCTCTAGTCTGAGTGCAGCCACATAGGCCATCCATAGCTGGTTGTATTCAGTTCAGGGAGGGTGGTTCATTGCCTCATACTGTTCTTTTTTTTTTTTTTTTTTCAAGTAGTGTAGTCTGCTGCTAATTTATTCAAAAAAATCCTATTAGTGTCTTTCCACCCGTCTCCAGCTAATTTGTGGAAAAACACTACATAGGATAACGTAGAGGAGGGTTTTTGGGCCTTGCAGCGCCGTTTACGGCTGTCTGCACGGTCTCCGTGTGACTGCAGCTCGCCCTGTAGTCTGTGAGCAGCCGTAGCCTGGTTGTCTCCAGCTCAGGGTTGTTCACTGCGTCATACCGCCAAATCAATTTTCATTTTGTTTTAAGTAGTGCAGGCTGCTGCACATTTTTTCAAAAAATTCCTATTAGTGTCTTTCCACCCGTCTCCAGCTAATTTGTGGAAAAACACTACATAGGATAACGTAGAGGAGGGTTTTTGGGCCTTGCAGCGCCGTTTACGGCTGTCTGCACGGTCTCCGTGTGACTGCAGCTCGCCCTGTAGTCTGTGAGCAGCCATAGCCTGGTTGTCTCCAGCTCAGGGTTCTTCACTGCGTCATACCGCCAAATCAATTTTCATTTTGTTTTAAGTAGTGCAGGCTGCTGCACATTTTTTCAAAAAATTCCTATTAGTGTCTTTCCACCCGTCTCCAGCTAACTTGTGGAAAAACACTACATAGGATAACATAGAGGGTTTTTGGGCCTTGCAGCGCCGTTTACGTCTGTCTGCACGGTCTCCGTGTGACTGCAGCTCTATCTGTTGTCAGTTCAGCCCCCCAAAAATAAATAAATAATAAAGTTCACCAAACACACCAGTGACACCACTTTACATTTGTGTAGGCCACATTAGCTCATATTAAAGTCTAGTCCACACTTTAGAAAATTAGTGTTTCTTATACCTGTTAGGAGGAGTTGCTCAGGAATAAGCACACAAAGCCGTTAGTACTTTTCTGCTTATCTTTATCAGTCAACCAAGATGAAGAAGGCAGTGAGTAAGGCACGTGGGCGTGGGCGCGGAGCAGGGAGGGGACGTGGGGATTCTGTGCCTGCTGCGGGCACCGGTGACTCATCAGCACCCACATTCACCAGGCAACAGTCGTTCATGCGCAGCTTTGTGTCAGAGCGCCGTACACCGCTGCTGCGTGAAGAACAAATTGAAGCCGTTGTCGGATGGATGGCAGCTAATGCATCAACTTCAATTAGTGCCACATCCTCTCAGACACAGAGCACTGGAGAGCAGCCATCTGTCTCTTCACCACCTGCCAAATTGCCCAGGCAGACAGAGAGCCCAGGACAGGAGCCGTCTCTACTTCTGTTCTCTGAATCTCTTGGCTTGGAAACAGGGGGCCAGCCAAGCAGCATTGGAGAAATGGAAGAAGAGGCAGGGTGCAGTGATGCCCAACAGCTTTTTCTCTCTTCCTCTGAAGAGGCGGGTGGGCCAGTGGCTCCGGTCACCACATCGCAGGCCGCATCAGCTGATGATGACACTCAGGTGCCACTTACTGGTGCGTGCTCTGCTGCTGAGACTACCCAGGAGGAGCAGTTGGGGGCAGAGGGTAGTGTAGATGATGAGGTCCTTGACCCATCTTGGCGTGAGGGACAGGAAGGTGGTGGGAGCAGCTCTGAGGAAGAGATTCCCCGTACGGCCCAAAGAGGGAGAGGGAGGGGGAAGACTGCGGATCCTGCAGCCTCCGCTTTGGCACCCGTTAGGAGCATGTCTCTTCCAAAAGCCAAAAAGGGCGCTCCCAAGACTTGCAGTGCCTGGTCCTTTTTTGACACAGTTGCAGATGACATTTGCTATGTCAGATGCAAGGTGTGTCATCAAAAAGTCAAAAGAGGGAAAAATGTCAGCAACCTCAATACCTCCAACATGTGGAAACGTGCGCAACAGGCACCCAGCGGAGTTAGAAAAACACACTGAAGAGCTAGGCCAACCAACAGCGGCAGCTACCACCTCTTCAGCTCGTGTTGCCTCTTCCTCTAGCTCACACACAGCTGGTTCGGCTTCCTCCCAGGATCGCCGTGGAAGAACCTCTGGCCCTGTTGTCCAGAGACCCGCTGTAATTCCACCCGCAGCACCACTTTCCCAGTCATCCACACACTCCCAGCCCACTCTACAGCCATCGGTAGTACAGGCATGGGAGAAAAGGCGGCCTTTCTCGTCAAACCACCCACGAGCACAGGCTCTGACTGCAGGCATTGCCAAACTTCTTTCACTGGAAATGCTGTCATTCAGGCTGGTGGAGACTGACAGCTTCCGTGACTTGATGTCATTGGCAGTCCCACAGTACAATGTGCCCAGCCGCTTTTACTTCAGCAGGCAAGCCGTCCCTGCCCTGCACAAGCATGTGGAGGGACACATAAAACACGCGCTACTGAACGCCGTCAGTAGCAAGGTCCACCTCACCACCGATGCGTGGACCAGTCAACATGGACAGGGGCGATACCTTTCCCTCACTGCCCATTGGGTTAATGTCGTTGAGCCGGGTACAGACCGTGCGAGTGGCGCAGGACGTGTCCTGCCCACTCCAAGGATTGCAGGAATCCATTCTGTACGCATTGACTCCTCCTCTTACACCAGTTCCTCAGAATCATCGCTGCAGGAGCCGTCACAGTCCACCTCCACATGGACCCGTGATGAACGTGTACCTGTTACGACCGACATGAGCACAGCCGTGGCCAAACGTCAACAGGCCGTGTTGAAATTAATTTTTTTGGGGAATCGTAGCCACACAGCGCAGGAGCTCTGGAATGCCATCAAGCAGGAGAGCGATGTGTGGTTTGTGCCAGCGAATCTCCAGCCAGGCATGGTAGTGTGTGATAATGGCCGAAATCTGGTGGCAGCTCTGGGCCTCGGCAACCTCACTCACATCCCATGTCTGGCACATGTGCTCAAATTGGTCGTGCAGAGCTTTTTGAGGGACTATCCGGATCTTGATGCACTGCTGCACAAGGTCCGCCTAGAGTGTGCTCACTTGCGGCGTTCCAGCACGGCAAAAGCGCGCATTGCGGCTCTGCAGCGCCGACACCGCCTGCCGGAACATCGCATCATATGTGACCTACCTACCAGGTGGAATTCCACGTTACATATGTTGGAGCGGTTGTGTGAGCAGCAGCAAGCTGTAATGGAGTACCATCTGCTTCAGGCGCAAAGAAGTCGCAGTCAGCGCCGTACAGACTTCACAACCACAGAGTGGGCCACTATGAATGACGTCTGCCAGGTTTTGCGTCCCTTTGATTATTCCACGCGGATGGCGAGTGCAGATGATGCACTAGTCAGCATGACTGTCCCCCTTATCTGCCTGCTTGAAAAATCACTGCAAGCGCTAAGGGATGATGTTGTGGAAGAGGTGGAGGATGAGGATTCACCATTTCCATCATCTTCTGGACAGTCAGCGCCACGTGGTTCCTCACAAACGCGTAGGCAGGGGACAGTTTGTGAGGAGGATGAGGAGGAGTCAATGGAGGAGGAAGACATCCGTCCAGAGGAGGGAGTTACCGAATTGTCCAGTACTCAGTGTGTACAGCGAGGGTGGGGTGATGACGAGCGGGCAGAGACCACGCCTCCAGCAGGGGACAGCGTTTCTTGGGCAGTTGGCAGTCTGCAGCACATGGTGGATTACATGCTGCAGTGCCTGAGAAACGACCGCCGCATCGCCCACATTCTCAACATGTCTGATTATTGGGTGTTCACCCTCCTCGATCCTCGCTACCGGGACAACGTAGAAAGCCTCATCACACCGTTGAACCGGGAGCGAAAAATGCGGGAGTACCAAGACACACTGGTCAATTCCATCATCTTCTCCATTCCAACTGAGAGAAGTGCTGCTAGTGCATTCCAAAGCAGCTCAGTGCGTCCAGGCAGTGGTGGAGGCTCTGCACAAAGAGGGAGCAGAAGCAGTGCCTCTGCCCAAGGCAAGACCAGTATGGCCCAACTGTGGCACAGTTTTCTGTGCCCACCACAAAAGTCTACACCATCACAGACGGCTCCAGTCAGCAGGAGGCAACGGTTCCGTCAGATGGTGACAGACTACATGTCTTGCCCTCTTGCTGTACTCCCAGACGGCTCTTCCCCTTTCAAGTTTTGGGTCTCAAAGCTGGATACATGGCCAGAGCTAAGCCAGTATTCATTGGAGGTGCTGTCTTGCCCTGCGGCCAGTGTATTATCGGAACGTGTCTTTAGTGCTGCAGGTGGTGTACTAACTGACCGTCGCATGCGACTATACTCCGATAACGTTGACCGGCTTACTTTCCTGAAAATGAACAAGGCCTGGATCTCGCAGGAATTTGCCACTCCTCCTCCTGATTAAATAATTAGGTCACTGTATACGTTATCCAGGTCTCCTGTTGTGTTCATCTTTCTACCACCTGAACTTAAATTCCTGGGCTCCAACACCGCCAGTTGAGGCTCAGAAGTGCCGTCTGCACAGTCAAAACATACGACCCAGTGTTATTGGGTTTCAGTAACGTCAGCTGATCCCCAGCTGTGTAGCCGGCAATGTGTCATGCGACCGCCACGCTGACACAACAACTGAAATGTAAGGGAATCTGTCCCCCCCCCAAGGCGTTTGTTACTGAAAGAGCCACCTTGTGCAGCAGTAATGCTGCACAAGGAAAAGGTAGCTATTTTGGTTTAGCTCCTTGCACACGCAGAACTTAACACTTATAAAATGTGTCCACTGATACCGTAAAACCGTCCCGGAGGTGGGACTTTCCTTCGTAATATGACGCAGCACAGCCGTCATTCCTACCCCCCCGGCGCTGCGCCCCGGCTTCTCAGCGTTGTTTGATTCCGTCCCGGAGCCTGCGCTGTTATGTTATCCCGTGGCCAGGCACACTTAGCGCTGCCCGTCTTCTGGCATCATTTGGTGTCAGGATGGCTGCGCCTGTGCGGCCGCGCTGGCCGAGAGCCCGCCTCGCAGTGTCTTCTGATTTAATCCCACTGGGGGCCTGGGATCCATGGACATGCGCATTGCATATCTGAACCTCCACCTCTCACTCATCTCCCTATGGCTTCTTCAGACTGTTCGGTGTCAGCTGGTCCCTAATAGCATGCCACGGTCGTGACACCGCACGTCTTAAGAAGCCGTAGGGAGGGGAGTGAGAGGCGAGGATATGCACTGCGCATGGCCATGGATCCCAGGCCCCCAGTGGGATAAAATCAGAAGACACTGCGAGGCGGGCTCTCGTCCAGCGCGGCCGCACAGGCGCAGCCAGCCTGACACCAAATGATGTCAGAAGATGGGCAGCGCTAAGTGTGCCTGGCCAAGGGATAACTTAACAGCGCAGGCTCCGGGACGGAATCAAACAACGCTGAGGAGCCGGGGCACGGCGCCGGGGGGGGTAGGAATGACGGCTGTGCTGCGTCATATTACGAAGGAAAGTCCCACCTCCGGGACGGTTTCACGGTTTCAGGGGACACATTTTATAAGTGTTTAGTTCTGTGTTTGCAAGGAGCGTGATGAAAAGAGCCACCTTTTCCTTTTGCATCTTTTGTGCTGCACAAGCTGGCTCTTTCAGCTACAAATGCCTTGGGGGGGGGGGTTAAAGGTTCCCTTTCGACTTTCTCAGGCTTCAGCCTACATTGT
Organism: Ranitomeya variabilis; assembly: GCF_051348905.1. Classification (NCBI taxonomy): domain Eukaryota; kingdom Metazoa; phylum Chordata; class Amphibia; order Anura; family Dendrobatidae; genus Ranitomeya; species Ranitomeya variabilis. Next base: position 529,219,812 of record NC_135234.1, read on the forward strand.
GTTCCTCTGCTTTTCCACCTGTCCCTGGGCTCCAACACCGCTAGTTGCCGTCCAGAAGTGCTGTCCGCACAGTCCCAACAGTCGCTCCTCTGTTATTGGGGTTCAGTAACGTCAGCTGTTCCCCTGCTGTGTGTGTGGCAATCCCTCCTACCTCCTCCTACCTCCTCCCCCTCCACCTGTCCCTGGGCTCCAACACCGCCAGTTGCCGTCCAGAAGTGCTGTACGCACAGTCAACAGTCCCTCCTCTGTTATTGGGGTTCAGTAACGTCAGCTGTTCCCCTGCTGTGTGTGTGGCAATCCCTCCTACCTCCTCCTACCTCCTCCTCCTCCACCTGTCCCTGGGCTCCAACACCGCCAGTTGCCGTCCAGAAGTGCTGTACGCACAGTCAACAGTCCCTCCTCTGTTATTGGGGTTCAGTAACGTCAGCTGTTCCCCAGCTGTGTGTGTGGCAATCCCTCCTACCTCCTCCTACCTCCTCCTCCTCCACCTGTCCCTGGGCTCCAACACCGCCAGTTGCCGTCCAGAAGTGCTGTACGCACAGTCAACAGTCCCTCCTCTGTTATTGGGGTTCAGTAACATCAGCTGTTCCCCTGCTGTGTGTGTGGCAATCCCTCCTACCTCCTCCTACCTCCTCCTCCTCCACCTGTCCCTGGGCTCCAACACCGCCAGTTGCCGTCCAGAAGTGCTGTACGCACAGTCAACAGTCCCTCCTCTGTTATTGGGGTTCAGTAACGTCAGCTGTTCCCCAGCTGTGTGTGTGGCAATCCCTCCTACCTCCTCCTACCTCCTCCTCCTCCACCTGTCCCTGGGCTCCAACACCGCCAGTTGCCGTCCAGAAGTGCTGTACGCACAGTCAACAGTCCCTCCTCTGTTATTGGGGTTCAGTAACGTCAGCTGTTCCCCTGCTGTGTGTGTGGCAATCCCTCCTACCTCCTCCTACCTCCTCCTCCTCCACCTGTCCCTGGGCTCCAACACCGCCAGTTGCCGTCCAGAAGTGCTGTACGCACAGTCAACAGTCCCTCCTCTGTTATTGGGGTTCAGTAACGTCAGCTGTTCCCCTGCTGTGTGTGTGGCAATCCCTCCTACCTCCTCCACCTCCTCCTCCTCCACCTGACCCTGGGCTCCAACACCGCCAGTTGCCGTCCAGAATTGCTGTACGCACAGTCAACAGTCCCTCCTCTGTTATTGGGGTTCAGTAACGTCAGCTGTTCCCCTGCTGTGTGTGTGGCAATCCCTCCTACCTCCTCCTACCTCCTCCTCCTCCACCTGTCCCTGGGCTCCAACACCGCCAGTTGCCGTCCAGAAGTGCTGTACGCACAGTCAACAGTCCCTCCTCTGTTATTGGGGTTCAGTAAGGTCAGCTGTTCCCCAGCTGTGTGTGTGGCAATCCCTCCTACCTCCTCCTACCTCCTCCTCCTCCACCTGTCCCTGGGCTCCAACACCGCCAGTTGCCGTCCAGAAGTGCTGTACGCACAGTCAACAGTCCCTCCTCTGTTATTGGGGTTCAGTAACGTCAGCTGTTCCCCTGTTGTGTGTGTGGCAATCCCTCCTACCTCCTCCTACCTCCTCCTCCTCCACCTGTCCCTGGGCTCCAACACCGCCAGTTGCCGTCCAGAAGTGCTGTACGCACAGTCAACAGTCCCTCCTCTGTTATTGGGGTTCAGTAACGTCAGCTGTTCCCCTGCTGTGTGTGTGGCAATCCCTCCTACCTCCTCCTACCTCCTCCTCCTCCACCTGTCCCTGGGCTCCAACACCGCCAGTTGCCGTCCAGAAGTGCTGTACGCACAGTCAACAGTCCCTCCTCTGTTATTGGGGTTCAGTAACGTCAGCTGTTCCCCTGCTGTGTGTGTGGCAATCCCTCCTACCTCCTCCTACCTCCTCCTCCTCCACCTGTCCCTGGGCTCCAACACCGCCAGTTGCCATCCAGAAGTGCTGTACGCACAGTCAACAGTCCCTCCTCTGTTATTGGGGTTCAGTAACGTCAGCTGTCATGATCTCAATGACAAGAGATCATAGCATCAGCATATATAGGAACTAGCTCTTGGAAGATGGAAACTGAGCTGACCATGAACTAAACCTAACGCACAACTAGCAGTGGCCGGGTAGCATGCCTACGTTGATTCTAGATGCCCAGCACCAGCCGGAGGACTAAATAATGCTAGCAGAGGAAAATATTAGTCCTAGCTCACCTCTAGAGAAATAACCCCGAAAGGAGACAGAGGCCCCCCACATGTATTGGCGGTGAATTAAGATGAAATAACAAACGCAGCATGAAAATAGGTTTAGCAAATTTGAGGTCCACTTACTACATAGCAGAAGACAGAAAGGACACTTTCATGGTCAGCTGAAAACCCTATCAAAACACCATCCAGAAATTACTTTAAAACTCTGGCATTAACTCATAACACCAGAGTGGCAATTCCTGTTCACAAGAGCTTTCCAGACACAGTAACAAAACTACAGCTGTGAACTGGAACAAAAATGCAAAAACAAACATGGACAAGAGTCCAACTTATCTAGTAGTTGTCTAGGAGCAGGAACAAGCACAGAGAGGCTTCTGATAACATTGTTGACCGGCAAGCAACTAACAGAGCAGCAAGGTTATATAGCGACTCCCACATCTTGATGGGAACAGGTGAACAGAGAAGATGAAGACACCAGTTCAATTCCACCAGTAGCCACCGGGGGAGCCCAGAATCCAAATTCACAACAGTACCCCCCCCTCAAGGAGGGGGCACCGAACCCTCACCAGAACCACCAGGGCGATCAGGATGGGCCCTATGAAAGGCACGAACCAGATCAGAGGCATGAACATCAGATGCATTCACCCAAGAATTATCCTCCTGGCCGTATCCCTTCCACTTGACCAGATACTGGAGTCTCCGTCTGGAAACACGAGAGTCTAAGATTTTCTCCACAACGTACTCCAACTCACCCTCAACCAACACCGGAGCAGGAGGCTCAACGGAAGGCACAACCGGTACCTCATACCTGCGCAATAATGACCGATGAAAAACGTTATGAATAGAAAAGGATGCAGGGAGGTCCAAACGGAAGGAAACAGGGTTAAGAATCTCCAATATCTTATACGGGCCGATGAACCGAGGCTTAAACTTAGGAGAAGAGACCCTCATAGGGACAAAACGAGAAGACAACCACACCAAATCCCCAACACAAAGCCGAGGACCAACACGACGGTGGCGGTTGGCAAAAAGCTGAGTCTTCTCCTGGGACAACCTCAAATTGTCCACCACCTGCCCCCAGATCTGATGCAATCTCTCCACCACAGCATCCACTCCAGGACAATCCGAAGATTCCACCTGACCAGAGGAAAATCGAGGATGAAACCCCGAATTACAGAAAAACGGGGACACCAAAGTGGCAGAGCTGGCCCGATTATTGAGAGCGAACTCCGCCAATGGCAAAAAAGCAACCCAATCATCCTGGTCAGCAGACACAAAACACCTCAGATATGTCTCCAGGGTCTGATTAATCCGCTCGGTCTGGCCATTCGTCTGAGGATGGAAAGCGGACGAGAAAGATAAATCTATGCCCATCCTAGCACAGAATGCCCGCCAAAATCTAGACACGAATTGGGTCCCTCTGTCAGAAACGATATTCTCAGGAATACCATGCAAACGAACAACATTTTGAAAAAACAGAGGAACCAACTCGGAAGAAGAAGGCAACTTGGGCAGAGGAACCAAATGGACCATCTTAGAGAAACGGTCACACACCACCCAGATGACAGACATCTTCTGAGAAACAGGCAGATCTGAAATAAAATCCATCGAGATGTGCGTCCAAGGCCTCTTAGGAATAGGCAAGGGCAACAACAATCCACTAGCCCGAGAACAACAAGGCTTGGCCCGAGCACAAACGTCACAAGACTGCACAAAGCCTCGCACATCTCGTGACAGGGAAGGCCACCAGAAGGACCTTGCCACCAAATCCCTGGTACCAAAAATGCCAGGATGACCTGCCAACGCAGAAGAATGAACCTCAGAGATGACTCTACTGGTCCAATCATCAGGAACAAACAGTTTATCAGGTGGGCAACGATCAGGTCTATCCGCCTGAAACTCCTGCAAGGCCCGCCGCAGGTCTGGAGAAACGGCTGACAATACCACTCCATCCTTAAGGATACCTGTGGGCTCAGAGTTACCAGGCGAGTCAGGCTCAAAACTCCTAGAAAGGGCATCCGCCTTAACATTCTTAGAACCCGGTAGGTATGACACCACAAAATTAAACCGAGAGAAAAATAATGACCAGCGCGCCTGTCTAGGATTCAGGCGCCTGGCGGTCTCAAGATAAATCAAATTTTTGTGGTCAGTCAATACCACCACCTGATGTCTGGCCCCCTCAAGCCAATGGCGCCACTCCTCAAAAGCCCACTTCATGGCCAAAAGCTCCCGATTCCCAACATCATAATTCCGCTCAGCGGGCGAAAATTTACGGGAAAAGAAGGCACAAGGCCTCATCACGGAGCAGTCAGAACTTTTCTGCGACAACACTGCCCCAGCTCCGATCTCAGAAGCGTCGACCTCAACCTGAAAAGGTAGAGCAACATCAGGCTGACGCAACACAGGGGCAGAGGAAAAACGGCGCTTAAGCTCCCGAAAGGCCTCCACAGCATCAGGGGACCAATCAGCAACATCAGCACCCTTCTTAGTCAAATCGGTCAATGGCTTAGCAATATCCGAAAAACCAGCAATAAATCGACGATAAAAGTTAGCAAAGCCCAAAAATTTCTGAAGACTCTTAAGAGAAGAGGGCTGCGTCCAATCACAAATAGCCTGAACCTTGACAGGATCCATTTCAATGGAAGAGGGGGAAAAAATATATCCCAAAAAGGAAATCCTCTGTACCCCAAAAACACACTTAGAACCCTTCACACACAAAGAATTAGACCGCAAAACCTGAAAAACCCTCCTGACTTGCTGGACATGAGAGTCCCAGTCATCCGAAAAAATCAGAATATCATCCAGATACACAATCATAAATTTATCCAAATAATCGCGAAAAATATCATGCATAAAGGACTGGAAAACTGACGGAGCATTTGAAAGACCAAAAGGCATCACTAAATACTCAAAGTGGCCCTCGGGCGTATTAAATGCGGTTTTCCACTCATCCCCCTGCCTGATTCGCACCAAATTATACGCCCCACGAAGGTCAATCTTAGAGAACCACTTGGCCCCCTTTATGCGAGCAAACAAATCAGTCAGCAACGGCAATGGGTATTGATATTTAACAGTGATTTTATTCAAAAGCCGATAATCAATACATGGTCTCAAAGAGCCGTCTTTTTTTGACACAAAGAAAAAACCGGCTCCTAAGGGAGATGACGATGGACGAATATGTCCCTTTTCCAAGGACTCCTTTATATATTCTCGCATAGCAGCATGTTCAGGCACAGACAGATTAAATAAACGACCCTTTGGGTATTTACTACCCGGGATTAAATCTATGGCACAATCGCACTCTCGGTGCGGAGGTAACGAACCAAGCTTAGATTCTTCAAAGACGTCACGATAGTCAGACAGGAACTCAGGAATTTCAGAGGGAATAGATGATGAAATGGAAACCACAGGTACATCCCCATGAGCCCCCTTACATCCCCAGCTCAACACAGACATAGCTCTCCAGTCGAGGACTGGGTTGTGAGATTGCAGCCAAGGCAATCCTAGCACCAAATCATCATGTAGATTATACAGCACCAGAAAGCGAATAATCTCCTGGTGATCCGGATTAATACGCATAGTTACTTGTGTCCAGTATTGTGGTTTATTACTAGCCAATGGGGTGGAGTCAATCCCCTTCAGAGGAATAGGAGTCTCCAAAGGCTCTAAATCATACCCACAGCGTTTGGCAAAGGACCAATCCATAAGACTCAAAGCGGCGCCAGAGTCGACATAGGCGTCCGTGGTAATAGATGACAAAGAGCAAATCAGGGTCACAGATAGAATAAACTTAGACGGTAAGGTGCAAATGGAAACAGATTTACCAAGCTTTTTAGTGCGCTTAGAGCATGCTGATATAACATGAGTAGAATCACCACAATAGAAACACAACCCATTTTTCCGTCTAAAATTCTGCCGCTCGCTTCGGGACAGAATTCTATCACACTGCATACTCTCTGGCGATTTCTCAGTGGACACCGCCAGATGGTGCACTGGTTTGCGCTCCCGCAAACGCCTATCGATCTGAATAGCCATTGTCATGGACTCATTCAGACCCGCAGGCACAGGGAACCCCACCATAACATCCTTAATGGCATCAGAGAGACCCTCTCTGAAAGTCGCCGCCAGGGCGCACTCATTCCACTGAGTAAGCACAGACCATTTACGGAATCTTTGGCAGTAAATTTCCGCTTCATCTTGCCCCTGAGATAGGGACATCAAAGTTTTTTCTGCCTGAAGCTCCAAATGAGGTTCGTCATAAAGCAACCCCAAGGCCAGAAAAAACGCATCCACATTGAGCAACGCAGGATCCCCTGGTGTCAATGAAAAAGCCCAGTCTTGAGGGTCGCCCCGGAGCAAGGAAATCACAATCCTGACCTGCTGTGCAGGGTCTCCGGCAGAGCGAGATTTCAGGGACAAAAATAATTTGCAATTATTTCGAAAATTCTGAAACCCAGATCTATTCCCCGAGAAAAATTCCGGCAAAGGAATTCTCGGCTCAGATACAGGTGCATGACAAACAAAATCTTGCAAATTTTGTACCTTCGTGGCGAGATTAATCAAACCTGCAGTTACACTCTGAAGATCCATTACAAACAGGTGGACACAGAGCCATTCAAAGGAGAGAAAAAAAAAAAAAAAAAAAATTTCAGCAGACTACTTATTTCTCTCCTTTCTCAGCCAAGGATTTTAACCCTTTAGTGGGCCGGTCAAACTGTCATGATCTCAATGGCAAGAGATCATAGCATCAGCATATATAGGAACTAGCTCTTGGAAGATGGAAACTGAGCTGACCATGAACTAAACCTAACGCACAACTAGCAGTGGCCGGGTAGCATGCCTACGTTGATTCTAGATGCCCAGCACCAGCCGGAGGACTAAATAATGCTAGCAGAGGAAAATATTAGTCCTAGCTCACCTCTAGAGAAATAACCCCGAAAGGAGACAGAGGCCCCCCACATGTATTGGCGGTGAATTAAGATGAAATAACAAACGCAGCATGAAAATAGGTTTAGCAAATTTGAGGTCCACTTACTACATAGCAGAAGACAGAAAGGACACTTTCATGGTCAGCTGAAAACCCTATCAAAACACCATCCAGAAATTACTTTAAAACTCTGGCATTAACTCATAACACCAGAGTGGCAATTCCTGTTCACAAGAGCTTTCCAGACACAGTAACAAAACTACAGCTGTGAACTGGAACAAAAATGCAAAAACAAACATGGACAAGAGTCCAACTTATCTAGTAGTTGTCTAGGAGCAGGAACAAGCACAGAGAGGCTTCTGATAACATTGTTGACCGGCAAGCAACTAACAGAGCAGCAAGGTTATATAGCGACTCCCACATCTTGATGGGAACAGGTGAACAGAGAAGATGAAGACACCAGTTCAATTCCACCAGTAGCCACCGGGGGAGCCCAGAATCCAAATTCACAACAGTCAGCTGTTCCCCAGCTGTGTGTGTGGCAATCCCTCCTACCTCCTCCTACCTCCTCCTCCTCCACCTGTCCCTGGGCTCCAACACCGCCAGTTGCCGTCCAGAAGTGCTGTACGCACAGTCAACAGTCCCTCCTCTGTTATTGGGGTTCAGTAACATCAGCTGTTCCCCTGCTGTGTGTGTGGCAATCCCTCCTACCTCCTCCTACCTCCTCCTCCTCCACCTGTCCCTGGGCTCCAACACCGCCAGTTGCTGTCCAGAAGTGCTGTACGCACAGTCAACAGTCCCTCCTCTGTTATTGGGGTTCAGTAACGTCAGCTGTTCCCCTGCTGTGTGTGTGGCAATCCCTCCTACCTCCTCCACCTCCTCCTCCTCCTCCTCCACCTGACCCTGGGCTCCAACACCGCCAGTTGCCGTCCAGAAGTGCTGTACGCACAGTCAACAGTCCCTCCTCTGTTATTGGGGTTCAGTAACGTCAGCTGTTCCCCAGCTGTGTGTGTGGCAATCCCTCCTACCTCCTCCTACCTCCTCCTCCTCCACCTGTCCCTGGGCTCCAACACCGCCAGTTGCCATCCAGAAGTGCTGTACGCACAGTCAACAGTCCCTCCTCTGTTATTGGGGTTCAGTAACATCAGCTGTTCTCCTGCTGTGTGTGTGGCAATCCCTCCTACCTCCTCCTACCTCCTCCTCCTCCACCTGTCCCTGGGCTCCAACACCGCCAGTTGCCGTCCAGAAGTGCTGTACGCACAGTCAACAGTCCCTTCTCTGTTATTGGGGTTCAGTAACGTCAGCTGTTCCCCTGCTGTGTGTGTGGCAATCCCTCCTACCTCCTCCTACCTCCTCCTCCTCCACCTGTCCCTGGGCTCCAACACCGCCAGTTGCCGTCCAGAAGTGCTGTACGCACAGTCAACAGTCCCTCCTCTGTTATTGGGGTTCAGTAACGTCAGCTGTTCCCCTGCTGTGTGTGTGGCAATCCCTCCTACCTCCTCCTACCTCCTCCTCCTCCACCTGTCCCTGGGCTCCAACACCGCCAGTTGCCGTCCAGAAGTGCTGTACGCACAGTCAACAGTCCCTCCTCTGTTATTGGGGTTCAGTAACGTCAGCTGTTCCCCAGCTGTGTGTGTGGCAATCCCTCCTACCTCCTCCTACCTCCTCCTCCTCCACCTGTCCCTGGGCTCCAACACCGCCAGTTGCCATCCAGAAGTGCTGTACGCACAGTCAACAGTCCCTCCTCTGTTATTGGGGTTCAGTAACGTCAGCTGTTCCCCAGCTGTGTGTGTGGCAATCCCTCCTACCTCCTCCTACCTCCTCCTCCTCCACCTGTCCCTGGGCTCCAACACCGCCAGTTGCCGTCCAGAAGTGCTGTACGCACAGTCAACAGTCCCTCCTCTGTTATTGGGGTTCAGTAATGTCAGCTGTTCCCCTGCTGTGTGTGTGGCAATCCCTCCTACCTCCTCCTACCTCCTCCTCCTCCACCTGTCCCTGGGCTCCAACACCGCCAGTTGCCATCCAGAAGTGCTGTACGCACAGTCAACAGTCCCTCCTCTGTTATTGGGGTTCAGTAACGTCAGCTGTTCCCCTGCTGTGTGTGTGGCAATCCCTCCTACCTCCTCCTACCTCCTCCTCCTCCACCTGTCCCTGGGCTCCAACACCGCCAGTTGCCGTCCAGAAGTGCTGTACGCACAGTCAACAGTCCCTCCTCTGTTATTGGGGTTCAGTAACGTCAGCTGTTCCCCAGCTGTGTGTGTGGCAATCCCTCCTACCTCCTCCTACCTCCTCCTCCTCCACCTGTCCCTGGGCTCCAACACCGCCAGTTGCCGTCCAGAAGTGCTGTACGCACAGTCAACAGTCCCTCCTCTGTTATTGGGGTTCAGTAACGTCAGCTGTTCCCCTGCTGTGTGTGTGGCAATCCCTCCTACCTCCTCCTACCTCCTCCTCCTCCACCTGTCCCTGGGCTCCAACACCGCCAGTTGCCGTCCAGAAGTGCTGTACGCACAGTCAACAGTCCTTCCTCTGTTATTGGGGTTCAGTAATGTCAGCTGTTCCCCTGCTGTGTGTGTGGCAATCCCTCCTACCTCCTCCACCTCCTCCTCCTCCACCTGACCCTGGGCTCCAACACCGCCAGTTGCCGTCCAGAATTGCTGTACGCACAGTCAACAGTCCCTCCTCTGTTATTGGGGTTCAGTAACGTCAGCTGTTCCCCTGCTGTGTATGTGGCAATCCCTCCTACCTCCTCCTACCTCCTCCTCCTCCACCTGTCCCTGGGCTCCAACACCGCCAGTTGCCGTCCAGAAGTGCTGTACGCACAGTCAACAGTCCCTCCTCTGTTATTGGGGTTCAGTAACGTCAGCTGTTCCCCAGCTGTGTGTGTGGCAATCCCTCCTACCTCCTCCTACCTCCTCCTCCTCCACCTGTCCCTGGGCTCCAACACCGCCAGTTGCCGTCCAGAAGTGCTGTACGCACAGTCAACAGTCCCTCCTCTGTTATTGGGGTTCAGTAACGTCAGCTGTTCCCCTGCTGTGTGTGTGGCAATCCCTCCTACCTCCTCCTACCTCCTCCTCCTCCACCTGTCCCTGGGCTCCAACACCGCCAGTTGCCGTCCAGAAGTGCTGTACGCACAGTCAACAGTCCCTCCTCTGTTATTGGGGTTCAGTAACGTCAGCTGTTCCCCTGCTGTGTGTGTGGCAATCCCTCCTACCTCCTCCTACCTCCTCCTCCTCCACCTGTCCCTGGGCTCCAACACCGCCAGTTGCCGTCCAGAAGTGCTGTACGCACAGTCAACAGTCCCTCCTCTGTTATTGGGGTTCAGTAACGTCAGCTGTTCCCCTGCTGTGTGTGTGGCAATCCCTCCTACCTCCTCCTACCTCCTCCTCCTCCACCTGTCCCTGGGCTCCAACACCGCCAGTTGCCGTCCAGAAGTGCTGTACGCACAGTCAACAGTCCCTCCTCTGTTATTGGGGTTCAGTAACGTCAGCTGTTCCCCAGCTGTGTGTGTGGCAATCCCTCCTACCTCCTCCTACCTCCTCCTCCTCCACCTGTCCCTGGGCTCCAACACCGCCAGTTGCCGTCCAGAAGTGCTGTACGCACAGTCAACAGTCCCTCCTCTGTTATTGGGGTTCAGTAACATCAGCTATTCCCCTGCTGTGTGTGTGGCAATCCCTCCTACCTCCTCCTCCTCCACCTGTCCCTTGGCTCCAACACCGCCAGTTGCCGTCCAGAAGTGCTGTACGCACAGTCAACAGTCCCTCCTCTGTTATTGGGGTTCAGTAACGTCAGCTGTTCCCCTGCTGTGTGTGTGGCAATCCCTCCTACCTCCTCCACCTCCTCCTCCTCCACCTGACCCTGGGCTCCAACACCGCCAGTTGCCGTCCAGAAGTGCTGTACGCACAGTCAACAGTCCCTCCTCTGTTATTGGGGTTCAGTAACGTCAGCTGTTCCCCAGCTGTGTGTGTGGCAATCCCTCCTACCTCCTCCTACCTCCTCCTCCTCCACCTGTCCCTGGGCTCCAACACCGCCAGTTGCCGTCCAGAAGTGCTGTACGCACAGTCAACAGTCCCTCCTCTGTTATTGGGGTTCAGTAACGTCAGCTGTTCCCCTGCTGTGTGTGTGGCAATCCCTCCTACCTCCTCCTACCTCCTCCTCCTCCACCTGTCCCTGGGCTCCAACACCACCAGTTGCCGTCCAGAAGTGCTGTACGCACAGTCAACAGTCCCTCCTCTGTTATTGGGGTTCAGTAACGTCAGCTGTTCCCCTGCTGTGTGTGTGGCAATCCCTCCTACCTCCTCCTACCTCCTCCTCCTCCACCTGTCCCTGGGCTCCAACACCGCCAGTTGCCATCCAGAAGTGCTGTACCCACAGTCAACAGTCCCTCCTCTGTTATTGGGGTTCAGTAACGTCAGCTGTTCCCCAGCTGTGTGTGTGGCAATCCCTCCTACCTCCTCCTACCTCCTCCTCCTCCACCTGTCCCTGGGCTCCAACACCGCCAGTTGCCGTCCAGAAGTGCTGTACGCACAGTCAACAGTCCCTCCTCTGTTATTGGGGTTCAGTAACGTCAGCTGTTCCCCTGCTGTGTGTGTGGCAATCCCTCCTACCTCCTCCTACCTCCTCCTCCTCTGTTGTGAATTTACTTTTTGCTCCCTCTAGTGGTTACTAGTTTTTTGACTCTGGTTTTTCTGTCATTCCTTTTATCCGCACCTGGGTCGTTAGTTAAGGGTGTTGCTATTTAAGCTCCCTGGACCTTCAGTTCAATGCCTGGCAACGTAGTTATCAGAGCTAGTCTGCTGTGCTCTTGTCTACTGATCCTGGTTCCAGTTATATCAGCTAAGTCCGCTTTTTGCTTTTTGCTATTTTGTTTTGGTTTTGTATTTTTGTCCAGCTTGTTCCAAATATATATCCTGACCTTTGCTGGAAGCTCTAGGGGGCTGGTGTTCTCCCCCCGGACCGTTAGACGGTTCGGGGGTTCTTGAATTTCCAGTGTGGATTTTGATAGGGTTTTTGTTGACCATATAAGTTACCTTTCTTTATTCTGCTATCAGTAAGCGGGCCTCTCTGTGCTAAACCTGGTTCATTTCTGTGTTTGTCATTTCCTCTTACCTCACCGTTATTATTTGTGGGGGGCTTCTATCCAGCTTTGGGGTCCCCTTCTCTGGAGGCAAGAAAGGTCTTTTGTTTTCCTCTACTAGGGGTAGCTAGATTCTCCGGCTGGAGCGTGTCATCTAGAATCAACGTAGGAATGATCCCCGGCTACTTCTAGTGTTGGCGTTAGGAGTAGATATATGGTCAACCCAGCTACCACTGCCCTATGAGCTGGATTTTTGTATTCTGCAGACTTCCACGTTCCTCTGAGACCCTCGCCATTGGGGTCATAACACTCCTCCACCTGTCCCTGGGCTCCAACACCGCCAGTTGCCGTCCAGAAGTGCTGTACGCACAGTCAACAGTCCCTCCTCTGTTATTGGGGTTCAGTAACGTCAGCTGTTCCCCTGCTGTGTGTGTGGCAATCCCTCCTACCTCCTCCTACCTCCTCCTCCTCCACCTGTCCCTGGGCTCCAACACCGCCAGTTGCCGTCCAGAAGTGCTGTACGCACAGTCAACAGTCCCTCCTCTGTTATTGGGGTTCAGTAACATCAGCTGTTCCCCAGCTGTGTGTATGGCAATCCCTCCTACCTCCTCCTACCTCCTCCTCCTCCACCTGTCCCTGGGCTCCAACACCGCCAGTTGCCGTCCAGAAGTGCTGTACGCACAGTAAACAGTCCCTCCTCTGTTATTGGGGTTCAGTAACGTCAGCTGTTCCCCTGCTGTGTGTGTGGCAATCCCTCCTACCTCCTCCTACCTCCTCCTACCTCCTCCTCCTCCACCTGTCCCTGGGCTCCAACACCGCCAGTTGCCGTCCAGAAGTGCTGTCCGCACAGAGCCAAACACCTCGCCAATGTGTTAGTGGGGTTCAGCACCGCCAGCTGTTCCCCTGCTGTGCAGCCGGCAGCGTGTCCTGCAACCGCCACGCAGGCACAACAAGTTAAATTTAAGGGAACCTGTCCCCCCACCCCCAGGCGTTTGTTACTGAAGGAGCCACCTTGTGCAGCAGTAATGTTGCAAAGGTAAAAAGTGCCTCTTTTCGTGGTGCTCCTTGCACATGCTGATCCTAACACTTATGAAAAGTGTCCCCTCCTACCGTGATACCGTCCGGTAGGTGGAACTTTCCTTTGTGATGTGACGCAGCACAGCCGTCATTCTTACCCCCTTGGCGCCGTGCGCCGCCTCCTCAGCGTTGTTTGAATCAGTCCCAGAGCCTGCGCTGTTAGGTTAGCCCTTGGCCATGCACACATTTTGCGCTGCCCGTCTTCTGACATCATTTGGTGTCAGGCTGGCTGCGCCTGTGCGGCCGCGCTGGCCGAGAGCCCACCTCGTACTGTCTTCTGATTTAATCCCACTGGGGGCCAGAGATCCATGGACATGCGCAGTGCATATCTGAACCTCCACCTCTCACTCATCTCCCTACGGCTTATTCAAACTGTGCGGTGTCAGCTGGTCCCTAATAGCATGCCACGGCCGTGACACCGCACAGTCAGAAGAAGCCATAGGGAGATGAGTGAGAGGTGGAGGTTCAGATATGCACTGCGCATGTCCATGGATCTCTGGCCCCCAGTGGGATTAAATCAGAAGACAGTACGAGGCGGGCTCTCGGCCAGCGCGGCCGCACAGGCGCAGCCAGCCTGACACCAATTGATGTCAGAAGACGGGCAGCACAAAATGTGTGCATGGCCAAGGGCTAACCTAACAGCGCAGGCTCTGGGACTGATTCAAACAACGCTGAGGAGGCGGCGCACGGCGCCAAGGGGGTAAGAATGACGGCTGTGCTGCGTCACATCACAAAGGAAAGTTCCACCTACCGGACGGTATCACGGTAGGAGGGGACACTTTTTATAAGTGTTAGGTTCAGCATGTGCAAGGACCATAATTAAAAGAGCTAAGTTTACCTTTTCCAGCATTAGTGCTGTACACGATGGCTCTTTCAGCTACAAACGCCTGGGGGGGGGGTTAAAGTTTCCCTTTCAACTTGCTCCAGTGCAGGCTTCGGCCTACACTCTGCTCCCTCTCCTCCTCCTGCTGACCCTGGGCTCTAACACCGCCAGTTGGGGCCCAGATGTGCTAGCTGCACAGAGCCAAACACCAGCCAATGTGTCAGTGGGGTTCAGCACCGCCAGCTGTTCCCCTGCTGTGTAGCCGGCAACGTGTCCTGCAACAGCCACGCAGACACAAGAACTGAAATTTAAAGGAAACCTGTCCCCCCTCCCCCAGGCGTTTTTACGTTTTACAGCCACCTTGTACGACAGTAATGCTGCATGTGTGCAAGGTGGCTCAGAAACTTAATCTCCTTGCCCATGTTGAAGTGAACACGTCTAAAAATGAGTCCTCTGCGACCATTAAAACGTCCCTCAGGTGTGATTTTCCTTTGTATTGACACGCAACAAGCTCCTTGGTAGCGCTGCCCGTCTTCTGGCATCATTGTTTGGCTGCCTGCGCCTCTGCGGCCGCCCTGACCCACACAACGCCCCTCGATGTCTTATTTCTTGGGACTGCGAGGGTGTGATTGATGGGCATGAGCAGTGCATCAGTTCGCCTGTCCCTCATCTCCTTCCGCCTTCTTCAGACTGTGCGGCTTCATGGCCGTGGCATGCGATAAGGGATCAGCTGACGCCGCACAGTCTGCAGCGGGTGTAAGGACCCGAGTGCGAGAGGCGAACATATGTGCTGCGCCAGGCCATGAATCACAGCCCCGCAGTGTTTTAACAATGTTAAGACACCGCGGGGCTGGGATTCATGGTCATCGCGAACCGCAGCGGCCGACATTAAATGAGGTCAGAAGATGGGCAGCGCTAACAGCGCTAGGCCAGGGGATAACACGACAGCGCAGACTCCTGTACAGCAAATAACAACGCTCAGGAGGCTGCACCCAGCACCAAGGTGGGATTCTTGACATCTGTGCTGCGTCTCATTACAAAGGGAACTCGCGCCTCCAACACAGTTTGACTGTATAAAGGGCTAAATGTTATACGTGTTTCATTCAGCGTGTGCAAGGAGCAAAATTAAAAGAGCAACCTTTGACTTGTGCAGCACTACTGCTGCATAAGCTGTGGCTCTTCTACTTTGTAACCCCTGAGGGGGGGTTAAAGGTTACCTTTGAAATTGGTTCAAGTAGGCTTCGGCCTACACTCTGCTCCCCCTGCAGAGCCCGGGCTCCAACACCGCCAGTTGGGGCCCGGTACTGCTAGCTGCACAGAGCCAAACACCAGCCAATGTGTCAGTGGGGTTCAGCACCGCCAGCTGTTCCCCTGCTGTGCAGCCGGCAACGTGTCCTGCAACAGCCACGCAGGCACAACAGACCCAAAGCTGCCGCCAGTGCAGGCTTCGGCCTACACTCTGCTCCATCTCCTCCTCCTGTTGACCCCGGGCTCTAACACCGCCAGTTGGGGCCCGGTACTGCTAGCTGCACTGAGAAAAACACCAGCCAATGTGTCAGTGGGGTTCAGCACCGCCAGCTGTTCCCCTGCTGTGCAGCCGGCATCGTGTCCTGCAAAAGCCACACAGACACAAGAACTGAAATTGAAGGGAACCTGTCCCCCCTCCCCCAGGCGTTTGTACGTTTTTAAGGCCACCTTGTACAGCGGTAATGCTGCATGTGTGCAAGGTGGCTCATAAACGTATTCTCCTCGCACATGTGGAACTGAAAACACGTCTGAAATGTGTCCTCTGTGTGACCATTTAACCGTCCCGGGGGTGTGACTTTCCTTTGTAATGACACGCTGCAACCCCCTTGGTAGCGCTGCCCGTCTTCTGGCATCATTGTTTGGCTGCCTGCGCCTCTGCGGCCGCCCTGACCCACACAACGCCCCTCGGTGTCTTATTTCTTGGGACTGCGAGGGTGTGATTGATGGGCATGAGCAGTGCATCAGTTCGCCTGTCCCTCATCTCCTTCCGCCTTCTTCAGACTGTGCGGCTTCATGGCCGTGGCATGCGATAAGGGATCAGCTGACGCCGCACAGTCTGCAGCGGGTGTAAGGACCCGAGTGCGAGAGGCGAACATATGTGCTGCGCCAGGCCATGAATCACAGCCCCGCAGTGTTTTAACAATGTTAAGACACCGCGGGGCTGGGATTCATGGTCATCGCGAACCGCAGCGGCCGACATTAAATGAGGTCAGAAGATGGGCAGCGCTAACAGCGCTAGGCCAGGGGATAACACGACAGCGCAGACTCCTGTACAGCAAATAACAACGCTCAGGAGGCTGCAACCAGCACCAAGGTGGGATTCTTGACATCTGTGCTGCGTCTCATTACAAAGGGAACTCGCGCCTCCAACACAGTTTGACTGTATATAGGGCTAAATGTTATACGTGTTTCATTCAGCGTGTGCAAGGAGCAAAATTAAAAGAGCAACCTTTGACTTGTGCAGCACTACTGCTGCATAAGCTGTGGCTCTTCTACTTTGTAACCCCTGAGGGGGGGTTAAAGGTTACCTTTGAAATTGGTTCAAGTAGGCTTCGGCCTACACTCTGCTCCCCCTGCAGAGCCCGGGCTCCAACACCGCCAGTTGGGGCCCGGTACTGCTAGCTGCACAGAGCCAAACACCAGCCAATGTGTCAGTGGGGTTCAGCACCGCCAGCTGTTCCCCTGCTGTGCAGCCGGCAACGTGTCCTGCAACAGCCACGCAGGCACAACAGACCCAAAGCTGCCGCCAGTGCAGGCTTCGGCCTACACTCTGCTCCATCTCCTCCTCCTGCTGACCCCGGGCTCTAACACCGCCAGTTGGGGCCCGGTACTGCTAGCTGCACTGAGAAAAACACCAGCCAATGTGTCAGTGGGGTTCAGCACCGCCAGCTGTTCCCCTGCTGTGCAGCCGGCATCGTGTCCTGCAAAAGCCACGCAGACACAAGAACTGAAATTGAAGGGAACCTGTCCCCCCTCCCCCAGGCGTTTGTACGTTTTTAAGGCCACCTTGTACAGCGGTAATGCTGCATGTGTGCAAGGTGGCTCATAAACGTATTCTCCTCGCACATGTGGAACTGAAAACACGTCTGAAATGTGTCCTCTGTGTGACCATTTAACCGTCCCGGGGGTGTGACTTTCCTTTGTAATGACACGCTGCAACCCCCTTGGTAGCGCTGCCCGTCTTCTGGCATCATTGTTTGGCTGCCTGCGCCTCTGCGGCCGCCCTGACCCACACAACGCCCCTCGGTGTCTTATTTCTTGGGACTGCGAGGGTGTGATTGATGGGCATGAGCAGTGCATCAGTTCGCCTGTCCCTCATCTCCTTCCGCCTTCTTCAGACTGTGCGGCTTCATGGCCGTGGCATGCGATAAGGGATCAGCTGACGCCGCACAGTCTGCAGCGGGTGTAAGGACCCGAGTGCGAGAGGCGAACATATGTGCTGCGCCAGGCCATGAATCACAGCCCCGCAGTGTTTTAACAATGTTAAGACACCGCGGGGCTGGGATTCATGGTCATCGCGAACCGCAGCGGCCGACATTAAATGAGGTCAGAAGATGGGCAGCGCTAACAGCGCTAGGCCAGGGGATAACACGACAGCGCAGACTCCTGTACAGCAAATAACAACGCTCAGGAGGCTGCACCCAGCACCAAGGTGGGATTCTTGACATCTGTGCTGCGTCTCATTACAAAGGGAACTCGCGCCTCCAACACAGTTTGACTGTATAAAGGGCTAAATGTTATACGTGTTTCATTCAGCGTGTGCAAGGAGCAAAATTAAAAGAGCAACCTTTGACTTGTGCAGCACTACTGCTGCATAAGCTGTGGCTCTTCTACTTTGTAACCCCTGAGGGGGGGTTAAAGGTTACCTTTGAAATTGGTTCAAGTAGGCTTCGGCCTACACTCTGCTCCCCCTGCAGAGCCCGGGCTCCAACACCGCCAGTTGGGGCCCGGTACTGCTAGCTGCACAGAGCCAAACACCAGCCAATGTGTCAGTGGGGTTCAGCACCGCCAGCTGTTCCCCTGCTGTGCAGCCGGCAACGTGTCCTGCAACAGCCACGCAGGCACAACAGACCCAAAGCTGCCGCCAGTGCAGGCTTCGGCCTACACTCTGCTCCATCTCCTCCTCCTGCTGACCCCGGGCTCTAACACCGCCAGTTGGGGCCCGGTACTGCTAGCTGCACTGAGAAAAACACCAGCCAATGTGTCAGTGGGGTTCAGCACCGCCAGCTGTTCCCCTGCTGTGCAGCCGGCATCGTGTCCTGCAAAAGCCACGCAGACACAAGAACTGAAATTGAAGGGAACCTGTCCCCCCTCCCCCAGGCGTTTGTACGTTTTTAAGGCCACCTTGTACAGCGGTAATGCTGCATGTGTGCAAGGTGGCTCATAAACGTATTCTCCTCGCACATGTGGAACTGAAAACACGTCTGAAATGTGTCCTCTGTGTGACCATTTAATCGTCCCGGGGGTGTGACTTTCCTTTGTAATGACACGCTGCAACCCCCTTGGTAGCGCTGGCCGTCTTCTGGCATCATTGTTTGGCTGCCTGCGCCTCTGCGGCCGCCCTGACCCACACAACGCCCCTCGGTGTCTTATTTCTTGGGACTGCGAGGGTGTGATTGATGGGCATGAGCAGTGCATCAGTTCGCCTGTCCCTCATCTCGTTCCGCCTTCTTCAGACTGTGCGGCTTCATGGCCGTGGCATGCGATAAGGGATCAGCTGACGCCGCACAGTCTGCAGCGGGTGTAAGGACCCGAGTGCGAGGGGCGAACATATGTGCTGCGCCAGGCCATGAATCACAGCCCCGCAGTGTTTTAACAATGTTAAGACACCGCGGGGCTGGGATTCATGGTCATCGCGAACCGCAGCGGCCGACATTAAATGAGGTCAGAAGATGGGCAGCGCTAACAGCGCTAGGCCAGGGGATAACACGACAGCGCAGACTCCTGTACAGCAAATAACAACGCTCAGGAGGCTGCACCCAGCACCAAGGTGGGATTCTTGACATCTGTGCTGCGTCTCATTACAAAGGGAACTCGCGCCTCCAACACAGTTTGACTGTATAAAGGGCTAAATGTTATATGTGTTTCATTCAGCGTGTGCAAGGAGCAAAATTAAAAAAGCAACCTTTGACATGTGCAGCACTACTGCTGCATAAGCTGTGGCTCTTCTACTTTGTAACCCCTGAGGGGGGGTTAAAGGTTACCTTTGAATTTGGTTCAAGTAGGCTTCGGCCTACACTCTGCTCCCCCTGCAGAGCCCGGGCTCCAACACCGCCAGTTGGGGCCCGGTACTGCTAGCTGCACAGAGCCAAACACCAGCCAATGTGTCAGTGGGGTTCAGCACCGCCAGCTGTTCCCCTGCTGTGCAGCCGGCAACGTGTCCTGCAACAGCCACGCAGGCACAACAGACCCAAAGCTGCCGCCAGTGCAGGCTTCGGCCTACACTCTGCTCCATCTCCTCCTCCTGCTGACCCCGGGCTCTAACACCGCCAGTTGGGGCCCGGTACTGCTAGCTGCACTGAGAAAAACACCAGCCAATGTGTCAGTGGGGTTCAGCACCGCCAGCTGTTCCCCTGCTGTGCAGCCGGCATCGTGTCCTGCAAAAGCCACGCAGACACAAGAACTGAAATTGAAGGGAACCTTTCCCCCCTCCCCCAGGCGTTTGTACGTTTTTAAGGCCACCTTGTACAGCGGTAATGCTGCATGTGTGCAAGGTGGCTCATAAACGTATTCTCCTCGCACATGTGGAACTGAAAACACGTCTGAAATGTGTCCTCTGTGTGACCATTTAACCGTCCCGGGGGTGTGACTTTCCTTTGTAATGACACGCTGCAACCCCCTTGGTAGCGCTGCCCGTCTTCTGGCATCATTGTTTGGCTGCCTGCGCCTCTGCGGCCGCCCTGACCCACACAACGCCCCTCGGTGTCTTATTTCTTGGGACTGCGAGGGTGTGATTGATGGGCATGAGCAGTGCATCAGTTCGCCTGTCCCTCATCTCCTTCCGCCTTCTTCAGACTGTGCGGCTTCATGGCCGTGGCATGCGATAAGGGATCAGCTGACGCCGCACAGTCTGCAGCGGGTGTAAGGACCCGAGTGCGAGAGGCAAACATATGTGCTGCGCCAGGCCATGAATCACAGCCCCACAGTGTTTTAACAATGTTAAGACACCGCGGGGCTGGGATTCATGGTCATCGCGAACCGCAGCGGCCGACATTAAATGAGGTCAGAAGATGGGCAGCGCTAACAGCGCTAGGCCAGGGGATAACACGACAGCGCAGACTCCTGTACAGCAAATAACAACGCTCAGGAGGCTGCACCCAGCACCAAGGTGGGATTCTTGACATCTGTGCTGCGTCTCATTACAAAGGGAACTCGCGCCTCCAACACAGTTTGACTGTATAAAGGGCTAAATGTTATACGTGTTTCATTCAGCGTGTGCAAGGAGCAAAATTAAAAGAGCAACCTTTGACTTGTGCAGCACTACTGCTGCATAAGCTGTGGCTCTTCTACTTTGTAACCCCTGAGGGGGGGTTAAAGGTTACCTTTGAAATTGGTTCAAGTAGGCTTCGGCCTACACTCTGCTCCCCCTGCAGAGCCCGGGCTCCAACACCGCCAGTTGGGGCCCGGTACTGCTAGCTGCACAGAGCCAAACACCAGCCAATGTGTCAGTGGGGTTCAGCACCGCCAGCTGTTCCCCTGCTGTGCAGCCGGCAATGTGTCCTGCAACTGCCACGCAGGCACAACAGACCCAAAGCTGCCGCCAGTGCAGGCTTCGGCCTACACTCTGCTCCCTCTCCTCCTCCTGCTGACCCTGGGCTCTAACACTGCTAGTTGGGGCTCTAGGAAGACAAGCTTGAATAGGTCCCCATCCTGGTTCCAGCACCGTCAGCTGGTTCCGGGCAGAGCCTTTGGCTTAGGTGCCTCCCTCTGGGTATCCGAGTTCCACCAACGTCAGGTGGTCCTTGGTAGTGCTTTCAGGCACGGGTACCTCCTGCTTAGTAACCGGGTTCCAGTAACGTCAGCTGGTCTTCGGTAGTTCCATTGGCTCTTGGACCTTCGGCTACCCATCCGTGTTCCAGCACCGTCAGCTGGTTCTCGGCAGTGTCTTTTGCTCTTGTACCTTCTGCTCCCCATCCTGGTTCCAGTACCGTCAGCTGGTTCCGGGCAGAGCCTTTGGCTTAGGTGCCTCCCTCTGGGTATCCGAGTTCCACCAACGTCAGGTGGTCCTTGGTAGTGCTTTCAGGCACGGGTACCTCCTGCTTAGTAACCGGGTTCCAGTAACGTCAGCTGGTCCTCGGTAGTTCCATTGGCTCTTGGACCTTCGGCTACCCATCCGGGTTCCAGCACCGTCAGCTGGTTCTCGGCAGTGTCTTTTGCTCTTGTACCTTCTGCTCCCCATCCTGGTTCCAGTACCGTCAGCTGGTTCCGGGCAGAGCCTTTGGCTTAGGTGCCTCCCTCTGGGTATCCGAGTTCCACCAACGTCAGGTGGTCCTTGGTAGTGCTTTCAGGCACGGGTACCTCCTGCTTAGTAACCGGGTTCCAGTAACGTCAGCTGGTCCTCGGTAGTTCCATTGGCTCTTGGACCTTCGGGTAGCCATCCGAGTTCCAGTTCCATCAGCTGGTTCTCGGCATTTTCTCAGCCTTCTTGTACCTTCTGCTACATTTCCAAGTTCAAGAGACTAAACACGATGACCCGGAAGACCACCCCTAAGATGACGACGACACCAGAGACGACAACCACCGTGATGACGACGTCCTTGGAGACGATGACCCCGAAGACCACCCCGATGACGACGACCCCGGAGACGACGACCCTGAAGACCACCCCGATGACGACGACCCCGGAGACGACGACCCTGGAGACGACGACGACCTGGAAGACCGAGAAGCAGAAGAACAAGAGGCTGCAGAACAAAGAGCAGAAGAACATTACGCATAACACTAAATATCAGAGCAAAAAATATTATCTAAATTATAAGCAGAAGAAGACTAAGCAGTGTATGGGGGTGAGTCCGTTCCTCCTCGTGGTGCCCCTGGATAAAGCCTGATGCTGCAGGTCAAACTGAACGCGGACAAATGTAACTCTTTTGTGACAGGCAGAACGGAAGGTGTAATCTTCAAACTTTTATAGATAACAACTACGGGAATGCCTGTCACAAATAAGAATATGATGAAGAAGTAGAATATGATGAAGATAATAGTAAAAAAAAAAGAATATGAACAATGTAAGAAAAAAAATAATAGGTAGAAGATGAAGAAGAAGATGAATAAGGTGAAGAAGTTGATGTCAAAGAAGCTGATGATGAGGATAATGAAGAAGAAAGTGTGGGAGAAGTAAAAAAGAAGGTGAAGGGCGTGGAAGTAGTGAAACATCAATATCTGACAAAATAAAAAAAAATTAACATAGTCAAAATCTTTCTACCGCCGAACGTCATAAAAAAAAAAAAAAACTGCTATTCTATTACATTGGGCTAAACCTCTGTGCCTTTAATGTCTCCGCCACGTCCCCCAATACATCCTACATTATTCTTAGTTGTTTTCCTTCATGTAGAATGAACCTACAAGGAAAGAAAGGGTTTATTTTAATTCCGATATTTTCGTCCCATTGACTTGCATTGGGATCGGGTATCGGTATCGGATTAGATCCGATATTTTGACGGTATCGGCCGATACTTTCCGATACCGATACTTTCCGATATCGGAAAGTATCGCTCAACACTAATTGTAAGGCATTACAAAGACTGTTGTGCGCATTCACCCCTTTAAGTGTGCCCTGTAAACCATGATTTCTAATTACTGTAGCCATATTGTTGTATATCACTGTGAATGTTATTTATAAGTGTATTTATTTAAAGTATTACACTGCTGCTGCACTGTGTATACTGTATTTATATAGGGAAAGCAAATAATTCCTTTTTGCCACTAGATGGGGGCATTATAGTGACCTAGCTGTAAATAGGTGTTCTGTGTAGCAAATAGTTAAACATAGGAGGGGCACGGTTGATAAGGAAGAGAGGACTTCCTCATAGGAGTTAGTCAGAGTGAGGGCACCCTGTTATGATCCGGTGACTTTGGAGGCGTATGAACTTTCTCTGGAGTAGGTGGAAACTGTACTGACTTCAAAACCTAAACTAACACCGCAACTAGAAGTAGCCGTGGGGTGTGCCTAACAAACCCTAGACACCTCGACACAGCCAGAGGACTAAATACCCCTATAGATGGAAATAGGAATACTACCTTGCCTCAGAGCAGAACCCCAAAGGATAGGCAGCCCCCCACGAATATTGACTGTGAGTAGGAGAGGAAAGACACACGCAGGCAGAAAACAGGATTCAGCAAAAGAGGCCACTCTAGCTAAATAGGGAAAGATAGGACAGAATACTAAGCAGTCAGTATTAAAACCCTTCCAAAAATATCCACAGCAGATAATACAAAAAGTTCCACAATCTAACTAAAGACATGGAATGTATATCTTCCACTCCAGAGAATCCAACAAGACTGAGAAAATACTGACAATCTAAGCTGGACAAAAAAACACTGAATAGCACAGAATTATTAAGCAAACAGCATGTGTGCCACAGAAACAAAACCAGACACTTATCTTTGCTGATTTGGCAGAAGGCAGATGGAACCAAACCAGGACCAAAACCTCCCAACAACCATGGACAACTGGCAAGGACTAATGAATCCTGCACGCCTAAATACCCCAGTCAGAACTGCAATCAGCAGATATACCTGACCAGGACTGCAACTCAGGGACAACTGCATTCCCACCTACAACCACCGGAGGGAGCCCAAAAGCAGAATTCACAACAGTACCCCCCCTTGAGGAGGGGTCACCGAACCCTCACCAGAGCCCCCAGGCCGATCAGGACGAGCCAGATGAAAAGCATGAACCAAATCAGCAGCATGGACATCAGAGGCAAAAACCCAAGAATTATCCTTCTGGCCATAACCCTTCCATTTGACAAGATACTGAAGCCTCCGCCTCGAAAAATGAGAATCCAAAATCTTCTCAACCACATACCCCAACTCCCCATGAACCAACACAGGGGCCGGAGGATCAACAGAGGGAACAACGGGTACCACATATTTCCGCAATAAAGATCTATGGAAGACATTGTGGATAGTAAAAGAGGCCGGAAGCGCCAATCGAAAAGACACCGGATTAATAATCCCAGAAATCCTATAAGGACCAATATACCGAGGCTTAAACTTAGGAGAAGAAACCTACATAGGAACATGACGGGAAGACAACCAGACCAGATCCCCAACCTGAAGCCGGGAACCAACACACCGACGACGGTTAGCAAAACGTTGAGCCTCCTCCTGAGACAACACCAAATTGTCCACCACATGAGCCCAAATCTGCTGCAACCTGTCGACCACCGAATCCACACCAGGACAGTCAGAAGGCTCAACCTGCCCAGAAGAAAAACAAGGATGAAAACCAAAATTACAAAAAAAGGCGAAACCAAAGTAGCCGAACTAGCCCGATTATTAACCCGTTCCCGACCTTTGACGCATACGCTGCGTCATGAAAGTCGGTGCCAAACCGACCTATGACGCAGCGTATGCGTCATGGTTTGATCGCGTTCCTGCGAGTCCGGTGACCGAGGTCAATGAAATGTCACCGGACCCGCAGGTACGTGAGGACCTCTAGTTGACCCCAGGGGGGGTGGCTTTGCCCCCCCGTGGCCACGATCGCTCCTGTGCCCTCTGTTTCACCCCCCTCCAGCTCTGATTGGAGAAAGCGTCCATGTGACGCTTTCCCTACAATCAGATGTGGAGGGGCGGAGTGAAACATGTCTGACATCACTCTCCAGCTTCATCCCTTCCGTGGAAGCTGGAGAGTGAGGTTCCTGCCTGCTGCACCCGCCGCTGCCGCTGCCTGATCGCCGCCGCCGCTACCACCTTACCGCCGCTGCCGCCTATTCATCGCCGCCGCTGCCGACTCCTGACCGCCGCTGCCGCCTGATCGCCGCTGCTGCCGCCTTCCGGTACTCCCCCCCTTCTGCCTCCCGCTCCCCCCACCGTCCGATCCCCCCCCCCGCCATCCGATACCCCCTGCACTCCCTCCCATGCCCCAGAAATCACCCCCCTGCCCAGGGATCAACTTTCCCTGCCTGCTTCTAAATCTCACCTGCCTGCTCCTGACAGCCACCCTCTAACGCCTCCCCCCCCCCCGGTGATCACCCGCCCCAGTGATCATTCTTATCACCTTCTGCCCCCCTGATCACCCAATAAGCCCCCCCCGCTGCTGGCTCCTGCATTTCCTCAGGCCCCTTTGCCTGACAGCTCCCCCGTGCCCCGCTGATCGCCACCTGTCCGCCTTCCGGTCCGCTGATCGCCGCCTTCTGATCCGCTGTTCTGCCTTCCGGTACTGCCCCCCCGTCCGATTTCACCCCCCTCCCGTCCGATTTCCCCCCCCTCCTGACCTCCACTCCCTCCCATGCCCCGGAAATCACCCCCCTGCCCACCCTTCCCTGCTGCAGGCTCCTGCATCTCCCCTGCCCCCTCCTTCCCTCCGCTCCTGACAGCCACCTTCTGCCCCCCCCCTCCGGTGATCACCCACCCCAGTGATCACTCTGATCACCCCCCCTCCCGCCGCTGCTGGCTCCTGCATTTCCTCAGGCCCCTTCACCTGACAGCGCTCCCGTGTGATCGCTCCCGCGCCCCACTGATCGCTCCCGTGTGATCGCTCCCGCGCCCCACTGATCGCTCCCGTGTGATCGCTCCCGCGCCCCACTGATCGCTCCCGTGTGATCACTCCCGCGCCCCACTGATCGCTCCCGTGTGATCGCTCCCGCGCCCCGCTGATCGCTCCCGTGTGATCGCTTTCACGCCCCGCTGATCGCTCCCGCGCCTCGCTGATCGCTCCCGCGCCCCGCTGATCGCTCCCCTTGCTGCTGCTGCCGGATCCTGCATTTCCTCAGCCCCCCATGCCTGAAAGTCCCCTCCTGCAGTAAAAAGTTTCACTAAACACTCGCACATACACACACGCACACTATAATAAAGCTTAGTTTTTTTTACACACACCACACACAATGTCCCGTTCGTCCCATTCATCCCAGTCACAAAGACTGTACTCGGCAGAGGAGGCATATTCTTTTATTGCCTCCAAAGCTGATAGTGAGGGAGAGGACCCCACTTTTTTGTATTCCTCTCACTCTTCCTCCTCCAGTGACACAGACTCGCCACCACCAAGAAGTCGCAGGACGAGAAATCGTCCGGAGCCCAGGGAAGAAGAGCCGGAGCCCAGGGAAGAAGAGTCGGAGGCCGGGGGAGAAGACCCACAACCAAGGGTGAGTAACCCCCAACCTAGTGCTAGTCACGCCCAACCTAGCACTAGTGCCCCCATCTGGACCCCCGTCCCTGAAAATTTTGCTCCACGGATTCCTGATTTCATTCCCCAATCAGGAATCCAATTTGAGACTGCCAACCTCAGGGAAATAGACTTTTTCAAAGTCTTTTTCTCGGAGTCAATCGTCAGTCTCATGGTGGAGCAAACAAATTTGTACGCCCTGCAATTTTTTTTCCCAAAACCCAGATTCATCATTTTCTGCTTGGAGTCCCGTTGACTCTGTAGAAATGTTGAAATATTGGGGACTGGTCCTTCACATGGGGATTGTGAAGAAACCAGAAATTCGCCAATACTGGAGTACTGATATTTTATATCAAACTCCAATATATGGCATGGTTATGATTCGCAAGCATTTTGAGGCGATTCATAAATTTCTACATTTTAGGGACAACACCGACATCCTTCCCCGCGATGACCCGAATTTTGATAGACTGTTCAAAATTCGGCCGGTCATCGAACACTTCAGCAACAAGTTTGCTGAAGTGTACATTCCCCAAAGGGAAATTTGTGTGGATGAATCCCTCATCCTCTTCAAAGGGCGGCTTCAGTTCCGTCAGTACCTGCCCAGCAAACGGGCAAGGTACGGGATTAAGCTCTATAAGCTCTGCGAGCGTACCTCAGGGTACACGCTCAGCTTTAGAGTTTATCAAGGAAAGGACATCAGGATCCAGCCCCCAGAATGTCCACCCGCTCTGGGGGTGAGTGGGAAAATAGTGTGGGATTTGGTTCACCCACTGCTTGATAAAGGTTACCATCTGTACGTTGATAACTTTTATACAAGCATCCCACTCTTTCAATCCCTCTCTGCCAGAGCTACCGTCGCTTGCGGTACAGTGCACAGAAACCAGAGGGGTCTCCCTTTGTCACTAATTGAGCAGGCTCTACCAAAGGGTGAGAGCCGAGCCCAATGTAGCGGCAACATGCTTGTGGTCAAGTTCAAAGACAAAAGGGACGTCTTTTTCTTGACCACAATCCATGGTCCCGGCACCACGGCCACCACCGTTCGAGGTACCCCAGCACAGGTCCACAAACCGGACTGTGCCCTGGGGTACAACAAACACATGGGGGGAGTTGATCTTTCTGATCAAGTCCTCCAGCCCTATAGTGCCATGCGGAAAACGAAGGTGTGGTATAAAAAACTGGCTGTGCACATCGTACAAATGGCACTGTATAACGCATACGTGCTATCACGATGTGCAGGTCAGAACAACAACACCTTCCTTCAGTTCCAGGAGGCGGTGATAAAGGCCCTAATGTTTGGAGATGAGGAAGGAGCGGGCCCCAGCACCCCTGGAACTCAAGGTTCCCGTATTGTACCAGGGCAACATTTTCCCGGAGAGGGGCGAAAAAGAAAAAGGTGCCGGGTATGTTATAAAAGGGGGATAAGAAAGGAAACTCGTTTCCAATGTGAAACGTGTCCCGACAAACCTGGACTGTGTTTGGATGAATGCTTCAGAATTCATCACACGTCCGTGGACTAGGCACATCCTGATATTCCACTACAGAACTCACCCACTCCAGGCTGATATACACAACACCACACACACACACCAACCTGACGTACACTACACCACATACCAACCTGACGTACACTACACCACACACACCAACCTGACCCTACGTCAGGTTGGTGTGTGTGGTGTAATGTATGTCAGGTTGGTGTGTGGTGTGTACGTCAGGTTGGTGTGTGTAGTATACGCCACACACACACACCAGACGTACACTACACCACATGTACACTACACACCAACCTGATGTACACTACTCAACACTCGCCAACCTGACCCTACGTCAGGTTGGTGTGTGTGTGTTGTAGTGTATGTCAGGTTGGTGTGTGGTGTACGTCAGGTTGGTGTGTGTGGTGTATTATACACCACACACACACACGCACCAACCTGACGTACACTACACCACATACCAACCTGACGTACACTACACCACACACACCAACCTGACCCTACGTCAGGTTGGTGTGTGTGGTGTAGTGTATGTCAGGTTGGTGTGGTGTAGTATACACCACACACACCAACCTGACGTACACTACACCACATACCAACCTGACGTACACTACACCACACACACCAACCTGACCCTACGTCAGGTTGGTGTGTGTGGTGTAGTGTATGTCAGGTTGGTGTGTGGTGTAGTATACACCACACACACACACCAACCTGACGTACACTACACCACATACCAACCTGACGTACACTACACCACACACACCAACCTGACCCTACGTCAGGTTGGTGTGTGTGGTGTAGTGTATGTCAGGTTGGTGTGTGGTGTATGTCAGGTTGGTGTGTGTGGTGTAGTATACACCACACACACACGTACCAACCTGATGTACACTACACCACATACCAACCTGACGTACACTACACCACACACACCAATCTGACCCTACGTCAGGTTGGTGTGTGTGGTGTAGTGTATGTCAGGTTGGTGTGTGGTGTAGTATACACCACACACACACACCAACCTGACGTACACTACACCACATACCAACCTGACGTACACTACACCACACACACCAACCTGACCCTACGTCAGGTTGGTGTGTGTGGTGTAGTGTATGTCAGGTTGGTGTGTGGTGTATGTCAGGTTGGTGTGTGTGGTGTAGTATACACCACACACACACGTACCAACCTGATGTACACTACACCACATACCAACCTGACGTACACTACACCACACACACCAATCTGACCCTACGTCAGGTTGGTGTGTGTGGTGTAGTGTATGTCAGGTTGGTGTGTGGTGTAGTATACATCACACACACACATACACCAACCTGACGTACACTACACCACATACCAACCTGACGTACACTACACCACACACACCAACCTGACCCTACGTCAGGTTGGTGTGTGTGGTGTAGTGTATGTCAGGTTGGTGTGGTGTAGTATACACCACACACACCAACCTGACGTACACTACACCACATACCAACCTGACGTACACTACACCACACACACCAACCTGACCCTACGTCAGGTTGGTGTGTGGTGTATGTCAGGTTGGTGTGTGTGGTGTAGTATACACCACACACACGTACCAACCTGATGTACACTACACCACATACCAACCTGACGTACACTACACCACACACACCAACCTGACCCTACGTCAGGTTGGTGTGTGGTGTAGTGTATGTCAGGTTGGTGTGTGGTGTAGTATACACCACACACACACACGCACCAACCTGACGTACACTACACCACATACCAACCTGACGTACACTACACCACACACACCAACCTGACCCTACGTCAGGTTGGTGTGTGTGGTGTAGTGTATGTCAGGTTGGTGTGTGGTGTATGTCAGGTTGGTGTGTGTAGTATACACCACACACACACGCACCAACCTGACGTACACTACACCACATGTACACTACACACCAACCTGATGTACACTACGCCACACTCACCAACCTGACACTACATCAGGTTGGTGTGTGGTGTACTGTATGTCAGGTTGGTGTGTGGTGTGGCATACGTCAGGATGGTGTGTGTGGTGTAGTATACACCACACACACCAACCTGACGTACACTACAAAACACACACACACACACCAACCTGATGTACACTATGTATGTCAAAAAGTCAAATGGCGCTCCTTCCCTTCCGAGCTCTGCCGTGCGCCCAAACAGTGGTTTACCCCCACATATGAGGTATCAGTGTACTCAGGAGAAATTGCCCAACAAATTTTAGAATCCATTTTATCCTGTTGCCCATGTGAAAATGAAAAAAATTGAGGCTAAATGAACATTTTTGTGAAAAAAAATAACTTTTTCATTTTTACGGATCAATTTGTGAAGCACATTGGGGTTCAAAGTGCTTACTATGCATCTAGATAAGTTCCTTGGGGGGGTCTAGTTTCCAAAATGGGGTCAAATGTGGGGGAGCTCCAATGTTTAGGCACACGGAGGCTCTCCAAACGCGACATGGTGTCCACTAAAGATTGGAGCTAATTTTTCATTCAAAAAGTCAAATGGCGCTCCTTCCCTTCCGAGCTCTGCGGTGCGCCCAAACAGTGGTTTACCCCCACATATGAGGTATCAGTGTACTCAGGAGAAATTGCCCAACAAATTTTAGGATCCATTTTATCCTGTTGCCCATGTGAAAATGAAAAAAATTGAGGCTAAATGAAAATTTTTGTGAAAAAAAATAACTTTTTCATTTTTACGGATCAATTTGTGAAGCACCTTGGGGTTCAAAGTGCTTACTATGCATCTAGATAAGTTCCTTGGGGGGTCTAGTTTCCAAAATGGGGTCACTTGTGGGGGAGCTCCAATGTTTAGGCACACGGGGGGTCTCCAAACGCGACATGGTGTCCGCTAAAGATTGGAGCCAATTTTTCATTCAAAAAGTCAAATGGCGCTCCTTCCCTTCCGAGCCCTGCCGTGCCCACAAACAGTGGTTTACCCCCACATATGAGGTATCAGCGTACTCAGGACAAATTCGACAACAACTTTTGTGGTCCAGTTTCTCCTTTTACCCTTGGGAAAATAAACAAATTGTTGCTAAAAGATAATTTTTGTGACTAAAAAGTTAAATGTTCATTTTTTCCTTCTATGTTGCTTCTGCTGCTGTGAAGCACCTGAAGGGTTAATAAACTTCTTGAATGTGGTTTTGAGCACCTTGAGAGGTGCAGTTTTTAGAATGGTGTCACTTTTGGGTATTTTCAGCCATGTAGACACCTCAATCTGACTTCAAATGTGAGGTGGTCCCTAAAAAAAATGGTTTTGTAAATTTTGTTGTAAAAATGAGAAATCGCTGGTCAACTTTTAACCCTTATAACTTCCTAGAAAAAAAAAAATTGTTTCCAAAATTGTGCTGATGTAAAGTAGACATGTGGAAAATGTTATTTATTAACTATTTTGTGTCACATAACTCTCTGATTTAACAGAACAAAAATTCAAAATGTGAAAATTGCGAAATTTTCAAAATTTTTGCCAAATTTCCAATTTTTTCACAAATAAACGCAAAAATTATCGACCTAAATTTACCACTATCATGAAGCACAATATGTCACGAGAAAACAATCTCAGAATCGCTAGGATCCGTTGAAGCGTTCCTAAGTTATTACCTTATAAAGGGACACTGGTCAGAATTGCAAAAAATGGCAAGGTCATTAAGGCCAAAATAGGCTGGGTCATGAAGGGGTTAAGGGCAAACTCGGCCAATGGCAAAAAGGCCACCCAATCATCCTTATCAGCAGACACAAAGCATCTCAAATAAGTCTCCAAGGTCTGATTAGTTCACTCGGTTTGGCCATTTGTCTGAGGATGAAATGCCGAGGAAAAAGATAAATCAATGCCCAGCCTAGCACAAAAGGCCCGCCAAAACCTAAAAACAAACTGGGAACCTCTGTCAGACACAATATTCTCCGGAATACCATGCAAACGAACCACATGCTGAAAAAACAATGAAACTAAATCTGAAGAGGAAGGCAATTTAGGCAAAGGCACCAAATGAACCATCTTAGAAAACCGGTCACAAACAACCCAGATAACCGACATCCTCTGGGAAACTGGAAGATCAGAAATAAAATCCATAGAAATATGCGTCCAGGGCCTCTCAGGGACCGGCAATGGCAAAAGCAACCCACTAGCATGGGAACAACAAGGCTTGGCCCGCGCACAAGTCCCACAGGACTGCACAAAAGAACGCACATCACGTGATAAAGAAGGCCACCAAAAGGACCTACCAACCAAGTCTCTGGTACCAAAAATACCAGGATGACCAGCCAACACAGAACAGTGAACCTCAGAAATCACTCTACTAGTCCATCTGTCAGGAACAAACAGTTTCCCCACTGGACAACGATCAGGTCTGTCAGCCTGAAATTCCTGAAGAACCCGTCGTAAATCAGGGGAAATAGCAGAAAGAACCCCCCCCTCTTTCAGAATGCCGACCGGTTCAAGGACCTCAGGAGAATCAGGCAAAAAACTCCTAGAAAGGGCATCAGCCTTAATATTCTTGGAACCCGGAAGATACGAGACCACAAAACCAAAAAGGGAAAAAAACAAGGACCATCGAGCCTGTCTAGGATTCAGCCGCTTGGCAGACTCGAGGTAAATCAAATTCTTATGATCGGTCAAGACCACAATACGGTGCTTAGCTCCCTCAAACCAATGTCGTCACTCCTCAAATGCCCACTTCATAGCCAACAACTCCCGATTGCCGACATCATAATTGCGTTCAGCAGGCGAAAATTTACGGGAAAAGAGTGCACACTGTTTCATCAAGGAACCAACATGATCCCTCTGGGACAAAACGGCCCCTGCACCAATCTCAGAAGCGTCAATCTCAACCTGAAACGGAAGAGAAACATCCGGTTGGCGCAACACCGGAGCAGAAGTAAATCGACGTTTAAGCTCCAGAAAGGCAGAAACAGCCGCAGAGGACCAATTCGCCACATCAGTGCCTTTCTTCGTCAAATCGGTCAAGGGTTTAACCACGCTGGAAAAGTTAGCAATGAAACGGTGATAAAAATTTGCAAAACCCAAAAATTTCTGAAGGCTCTTTACGGACGTGGGTTGAATCCAATCATGAATGGCCTGAACCTTAACCGGATCCATTTCAATAGATGAAGGAGAAAAAATAAAACCCAAAAAAGAAACCTTCTGCACCCCAAAGAGACACTTAGACCCCTTCACAAACAAAGCATTGTCACGAAGGATCTGAAATACCATCCTGACCTGTTCCACATGAGACTCCCAATCATCAGAAAAAATCAAAATATCGTCCAAATATACAATCAAGAATTTATCAATATAAGTCCGGAAGATATCATGCATGAAAGATTGAAAAACAGATGGAGCATTAGTGAGCCCGAACGGCATCAGAAGGTATTTAAATTGGCCTTCGGGCGTAGTGAACGCAGTTTTCCATTCATCACCCTGCTTAATACGAACAAGATTATACACCCCCCGAAGGTCAATCTTCGTAAACCAACTAGCCCCCTTAATCCTAGTAAACAAATCGGAAAGCAAAGGTAAAGGGTATTGAAACTTGACCGTGATCTTATTCAAGAGGCGATAATCAATACAGGGTCTCAAGGAGCCATCCTTCTTAGCAACAAAAAAAAATCCCACTCCCATCGGTGAAGAAGATGGCCGAATATGCCCTTTCTCCAAAGACTCCTTAACATAACTCCGCATATCGGTATGTTCAGGCACAGACAGGTTGAAGAGTCGGCCCTTAGGAAACTTACAGCCTGGAATCAAATCAATAGTACAATCACAGTCCCTGTGCGGTGGAAGAGAACTGGACTTGGGCTCATCGAATACATCCTGAAAATCAGACAGAAACTCTGGAATTTCGGAAGAGGAAGAAGAGGAGATGGACATTAAAGGAACATCATTATGAACCCCCTGACAACCCCAACTAGTCACAGACATAGACTTCCAATCCAACACAGGATTATGTACCTGTAACCACGGAAAACCCAACACGATAGCATCATGTAAATTATGCAATACCAGAAATCGACAATCTTCCTGATGGGCTGGCGCCATGCGCATGGTCACCTGTGTCCAAAACTGGGGCTTATTTTTAGCCAAAGGTGTAGCATCAATGCCCCTTAAAGGAATAAGGTTCTGCAAAGGCTGCAAGGGGAAACCACAACGCCTGGCAAACTCAAGGTCCATTAAGTTCAAAGCGGCGCCTGAATCCACAAACGCCAAGACAGAAAATGATGACAATGAGCAGATCAAGGACACCGATAATAGAAATTTAGGTTGTACAGTACTGATGGTAAATGAACTAGCGATCCCCTTTGTCCATTTAGGGCAGACTGAAATTACATGAGAAGCGTCGCCACTAGTGTTGAGCGATACCTTCCGATATCGGAAAGTATCGGTATCGGAAAGTATCGGCCGATACCGTCAAAGTATCGGATCTAATCCGATACCGATACCCGATCCCAATGCAAGTCAATGGGACGAAAATATCGGAATTAAAATAAACCCTTTATAAACTTGTAGGTTCATTCTACATGAAGGAAAACAACTAAGAATAATGTAGGATGTATTGGGGGATGTGGCGGAGACATTAAAGGCACAGAGGTTTAGCCCAAACAAATAGAATAGCAGGTTTTTTTGTTTTTTTTTATGACGTTCGGTGTTAGAAAGATTTTGACTATGTTATTTATTTATTTTTTTTTTCAGATATTGATGTTTCACTACTTCCACGTCCTTCACCTTCTTTTTTACTTCTCCCACACTTTCTTTTTCATTATCCTCATCATCAGCTTCTTTGACATCAACTATCTTCACCTTATTCATCTTCTTCTTCTTCTACCTATTTTTTTTTTTTTTTTTTTAACATTGTTCATATTCTTTTTATTTAACTATTATCTTTTTCATATTCAACTTCTTCATCATATTCTTATTTGTGACAGGCATTCCCGTAGTTGTTATCTATAAAAGTTTGAAGATTACACCTTTCGTTCTGCCTGTCACAAAAGAGTTACATTTGTCCGCGTTCAGTTTGGCCTGCAGCATCAGGCTTTATCCAGGGGCACCACGAGGAGGAACGGACTCACCCCCATACACTGCTTAGTCTTCTTCTGCTTATAATTTAGATAATATCTTTTGCTCTGATATTTAGTCTTATGCTTAATGTTCTTCTGCTCTTTGTTCTGCAGCCTCTTGTTCTTCTGCTTCTCGGTCTCCCATGTCGTCGTCGTCTCCAGGGTCGTCGTCTCCAGGGTCGTCATCTCCAGGGTCGTCGTCTCCGGGGTCGTCGTCATCGGGGTGGTCTTCAGGGTCATCGTCTCCAGGGTCGTCGTCATCACGGTGGTTGTCATCTCTGGTGTCGTCGTCATCTTAGGGGTGGTCTTCCGGGTCATCGTGTTTAGTCTCTTGAACTTGGAAATGTAGCAGAAGGTACAAGAAGGCTGAGATAATGCCGAGAAACAGCTGATGGAACTGGAACTCGGATGGCTACCCGAAGGTCCAAGAGCCAATGGAACTACCGAGGACCAGCTGACGTTACTGGAACCCGGTTACTAAGCAGGAGGTACCCGTGCCTGAAAGCACTACCAAGGACCACCTGACGTTGGTGGAACTCGGATACCCAGAGGGAGGCACCTAAGCCAAAGGCTCTGCCCGGAACCAGCTGACGGTACTGGAACCAGGATGGGGAGCAGAAGGTACAAGAGCAAAAGACACTGCCGAGAACCAGCTGACGGTGCTGGAACCCGGATGGGTAGCCGAAGGTCCAAGAGCCAATGGAACTACCGAGGACCAGCTGACGTTACTGGAACCCGGTTACTAAGCAGGAGGTACCCGTGCCTGAAAGCACTACCAAGGACCACCTGACATTGGTGGAACTCGGATACCCAGAGGGAGGCACCTAAGCCAAAGGCTCTGCCCGGAACCAGCTGACGGTACTGGAACCAGGATGGGGAGCAGAAGGTACAAGAGCAAAAGACACTGCCGAGAACCAGCTGACGGTGCTGGAACCCGGATGGGTAGCCGAAGGTCCAAGAGCCAATGGAACTACCGAAGACCAGCTGACGTTACTGGAACCCGGTTACTAAGCAGGAGGTACCCGTGCCTGAAAGCACTACCAAGGACCACCTGACGTTGGTGGAACTCGGATACCCAGAGGGAGGCACCTAAGCCAAAGGCTCTGCCCGGAACCAGCTGACGGTGCTGGAACCAGGATGGGGACCTATTCAAGCTTGTCTTCCTAGAGCCTCAACTAGCAGTGTTAGAGCCCAGGGTCAGCAGGAGGAGGAGAGGGAGCAGAGTGTAGGCCGAAGCCTGCACTGGCGGCAGCTTTGGGTCTGTTGTGCCTGCGTGGCAGTTGCAGGACACATTGCCGGCTGCACAGCAGGGGAACAGCTGGCGGTGCTGAACCCCACTGACACATTGGCTGGTGTTTGGCTCTGTGCAGCTAGCAGTACCGGGCCCCAACTGGCGGTGTTGGAGCCCGGGCTCTGCAGGGGGAGCAGAGTGTAGGCCGAAGCCTAATTGAACCAATTTCAAAGGTAACCTTTAACCCCCCCTCAGGTGTTACAAAGTAGAAGAGCCACAGCTTATGCAGCAGTAGTGCTGCACAAGTCAAAGGTTGCTCTTTTAATTTTTCTCCTTGCACACGCTGAATGAAACACGTATAACATTTAGCCCTTTATACAGTCAAACTGTGTTGGAGGCGCGAGTTCCCTTCGTAATGAGACGCAGCACAGATGTCAAGAATCCCACCCTGGTGCTGGGTGCAGCCTCCTGAGCGTTGTTATTTGCTGTACAGGAGTCTGCGCTGTCGTGTTATCCCCTGGCCTAGCGCTGTTAGCGCTGCCCATCTTCTGACATCATTTAATGTCGGCCGGTGCGGTTCGCGATGACCATGAATCCCAGCCCCGCAGTGTCTTAACATTGTTAAAACACTGCGGGGCTGGGATTCATGGCCTGGCGCAGCACATATGTTCGCCTCTCACACTCGGGTCCTTACACCCGCTTCAGACTGTGCGGCGTCAGCTGATGCCTTATCGCATGCCACGGCCATGAAGCCGCACAGTCTGAAGAAGGCAGAAGGAGATGACGGACAGGCAAACTGATGCACTGCTCATGCCCATCAATCACACCCTCGCAGTCCCAATAAATAAGACACCGAGGGGCGTTGTGTGGGTCAGGGCGGCCGCAGAGGAGCAGGCAGCCAAACAATGATGCCAGAAGACGGGCAGCGCTACCAAGGGGGTTGCAGCGTGTCATTACAAAGGAAAGTCACACCACTGGGACAGTTAAATGGTCACACAGAGGACACATTTTAGACGTGTTTTCAGTTCCACATGTGCGAGGAGAATACGTTTATGAGCCACCTTGCACACATGCAGCATTACCGCTGTACAAGGTGGCTGTAAAACGTACAAACGCCTGGGGGAGGGGGGACAGGTTCCCTTCAATTTCAGTTCTTGTCTCTGCGTGGCTTTAGCAGGACACGATGCCGGCTACACAGCAGGGGAACAGCTGGCGGTGCTGAACCCCACTGACACATTGGCTGGTGTTTTTCTCTGTGCAGCTAGCAGTACCGGGCCCCAACTGGCGGTGTTAGAGCCCAGGGTCAGCAGGAGAAGGAGATGGAGCAGAGTGTAGGCCGAAGCCTGCACTGGCAGCAGCTTTGGGTCTGTTGTGTCTGCGTGGCAGTTGCAGGTCACGTTGCCAGCTGCACAGCAGGGGAACAGCTGGCGGTGCTGAACCCCACTGACACATTGGCTGGTGTTTTTCTCTGTGCAGCTAGCAGTACCGGACCCCAACTGGCGGTGTTGGAGTCCGGGCTCTGCAGGGGGAGCAGAGTGTAGGCCGAAGCCTAATTGAACCAATTTCAAAGGTAACCTTTAACCCCCCCCTCAGTTGTTACAAAGTAGAAGAGCCACAGCTTATGCATCAGTAGTGCTGCACAAGTCAAAGGTTGCTCCTTTAATTTTTCTCCTTGCACACGCTGAATGAAACACGTATAACATTTAGCCCTTTATACAGTCAAACTGTGTTGGAGGCGCGAGTTCCCTTCGTAATGAGTCGCAGCACAGATGTCAAGCATCCCACCTTGGTGCTGGGTGCAGCCTCCTGAGCGTTGTTATTTGCTGTACAGGAGTCTGCGCTGTCGTGTTATCCCCTGGCCTAGCGCTGTTAGCGCTGCCCATCTTCTGACATCATTTAATGTCGGCCGGTGCAGTTCGCAAAGACCATGAATCCCAGCCCCGCAGTGTCTTAACATTGTTAAAACACTGCGGGGCTGGGATTCATGGCCTGGCGCAGCACATATGTTCGCCTCTCACACTCGGGTCCTTACACCCGCTTCAGACTGTGCGGCGTCAGCTGATCCCTTATCGCATGCCACGGCCATGAAGCCGCACAGTCTGAAGAAGGCGGAAGGAGATGAGGGACAGGCGAACTGATGCACTGCTCATGCCCATCAATCACACCCTCGCAGTCCCAATAAATAAGACACCGAGGGGCGTTGTGTGGGTCAGGGCGGCCGCAGAGGCGCAGGCAGCCAAACAATGATGCCAGAAGACGGGCAGCGCTACCAAGGGGGTTGCAGCGTGTCATTACAAAGGAAAGTCACACCACCGGGACGGTTAAATGGTCACACAGAGGACACATTTTAGACGTGTTTTCAGTTCCACATGTGCGAGGAGAATACGTTTATGAGCCACCTTGCACACATGCAGCATTACCGCTGTACAAGGTGGCTGTAAAACGTACAAACGCCTGGGGGAGGGGGGACAGGTTCCCTTCAATTTCAGTTCTTGTGTCTGCGTGGCTTTTGCAGGACACGATGCCGGCTGCACAGCAGGGGAACAGCTGGCGGTGCTGAACTTCACTGACACA
Source organism: Ranitomeya variabilis (assembly GCF_051348905.1). Lineage (NCBI taxonomy): Eukaryota > Metazoa > Chordata > Amphibia > Anura > Dendrobatidae > Ranitomeya > Ranitomeya variabilis. The sequence continues at coordinate 529,258,635 of NC_135234.1, forward strand.
TTGGCTGGTGTTTTTCTCTGTGCAGCTAGCAGTACCGGGCCCCAACTGGCGGTGTTAGAGCCCGGGGTCAGCAGGAGGAGGAGATGGAGCAGAGTGTAGGCCGAAGCCTGCACTGGCGGCAGCTTTGGGTCTGTTGTGTCTGCGTGGCAGTTGCAGGACACGTTGCCGGCTGCACAGCAGGGGAACAGCTGGCGGTGCTGAACCCCACTAACACATTGGCTGGTGTTTTTCTCTGTGCAGCTAGCAGTACCGGGCCCCAACTGGCGGTGTTGGAGCCCGGGCTCTGCAGGGGGAGCAGAGTGTAGGCCGAAGCCTAATTGAACCAATCTCAAAGGTAACCGTTAACCCCCCCTCAGGTGTTACAAAGTAGAAGAGCCACAGCTTATGCAGCAGTAGTGCTGCACAAGTCAAAGGTTGCTCTTTTAATTTTTCTCCTTGCACACGCTGAAAGGAACATGTATAACATTTGGGCCCTTACACAGTCAAACTGATTTTGAGGCGTGTGTTCCCTTCGTAAAGAGACGAAGTACAGCTGGCAAAAATGCCACCTTGGTGCTTTGCGCGGCCTCCTGAGCATCGTTATTTGTTGCACAGGAGTCTGCGCTTTTGTGTTATCCCCTGGCCTAGCGCTGTTAGCGCTGCCCATCTTCTGACATCATTTAACCCCTTCCCGACATGTGACGTAATAGTACGTCACATGTCGGGACCCCCGCTTTGATGTGCGCTCCGGCGGTGAGCGCACATCAAAGTCGCGACATGTCAGCTGTTTTTTACAGCTGACATGTGCGCGCAATAGCGGCGGGTGAAATCGCGATCACCCGCCGCTATTAACTAGTTAAATGCCGCTGTCAAACTCAGACAGCGGCATTTAACTACCGCATCCGGCCGTGCGGCCGGATATGAGCGCATCGCCGACCCCTGTCACATGATCGGGGGTCGGCGATGCTTGTGCATTGTAACCATAGAGGTCCTGGAGACCTCTATGGTTACTGATTGCCGGTGGCTGTGAGCGCCCCCCTGTGGTCGGCGCTCACAGCACACCTGCATTTTAGCTACATAACAGCGATCTGATGATCACTGTTATGTAGCAGAGCCGATCGGGCTGTGCCTGCTTCTAGCCTCCCATGGAGGCTATAGAAGCATGGTAAAAGTTTAAAAAAAAAGTAAAAAAAAATGTGAAAAAAATAAAAAAAATATAAAAGTTTAAATCACCCCCCTTTCGCCCCAATCAAAATAAATCAATAAAAAAAAAGCCCAACCTACACATATTTGGTATCGCCGTGTTCAGAATCGCCCGATCTATCAATAAAAAAAAAGCATTAACCTGATCGCTAAACGGCGTAATGAAAAAAAAAATCGAAACGCCAGATTTACGTTTTTTTGGTCGCCACGACATTGCATTAAAATGCAATAACGGGCGATCAAAAGAACGTATCTGCACCAAAATGCTATCATTAAAAATGCCAGCTCGGCACGCAAAAAATAAGCCCTCACCCGACCCCAGATCACGAAAAATGGAGACGCTACGGGTATTGGAAAATGGCGCAATTTTATTTATTTATTTTTTTGCAAAGTTTGGAATTTTTTTTCACCACTTAGGTAAAAAAGAACCTAGTCATGTTTGGTGTCTATGAACTCGTACTGACCTGGAAAATCATAATGGCAGGTCAGTTTTAGCATTTAGTGAACCTAGCAAAATAGGCAAGCAAAAAACAAGTGTGGGATTGCACTTTTTTTGCAATTTCACTGCACTTGGAATTTTTTTCCCGTTTTCTAGTACACGACATGGTAAAACCAATGATGTCGTTCAAAAGTACAACTCGTCCCGCAAAAAATGAGCCCTCACATGGCCAAATTGACAGAAAAATAAAAAAGTTATGGCTCTGGGAAGGAGGGGAGCGAAAAACGAAAACGGAAAAACGGAAAAAGCTCCGGGGGTGAAGGGGTTAATGTCGGCCGGTGCGGTTCGCGATGACCATAAATCTAAGCCCCGCAGTGTCTTAACATTGTTAAAACACTGCGGGGCTGGCATTCATGGCCTGGCGCAGTACATATGTTCGCCTCTCGCTTGGGTTCTTACACCCGCTTCAGACTATGCGGCGTCAGCTGATCCCTTATCACATGCCACGGCCATGAAGCCGCACACTCTGAAGAAGGCGGAAGGAGACGAGTGACAGGCGAACATATGCACTGCTCAAGCCCATCAATCACACCCTCGCAGTCAAAATAAATAAGACACCGAGGGGCGTTGTGTGGGGCAAGGCGGCCACAGAGGCGCAGGCAGCCAAACAATGATGCCAGAAGACGGGCAGCGCTACCAAGGAGCTTGTTGCATGTCAATACAAAGGAAAATCACACCTGAGGGACGTTTTAATGGTCGCAGAGGACTCATTTTAGACGTGTTCAGTTCAACCTGGGCAAGGAGAATAAGTTTCTGAGCCACCTTGCACACATGCAGCATTACTGTCGTACAAGGTGGCTGTAACACGTAGAAACGCCTGGGGGAGGGGGGACAGGTTTCCTTCAATTTCAGTTCTTGTGCCTGCGAGGCTTTTGCAGGACACGTTGCCGGCTACACAGCAGGGGAACAGCTGGCGGTGCTGAACCCCACTGACACATTGGCTGGTGTTTGGCTCTGTGCAGCCAGCACATCTGGGCCCCAACTGGCGGTGTTAGAGCCCAGGGTCAGCAGGAGGAGGAGAGGGATTACAGTGTAGGCCGAAGCCTGCACTGGAGCAAGTTGAAAGGGAAACTTTAACCCCCCCCCCAAGCGTTTGTAGCTGAAAGAGCCATCGTGTACAGCACTAATGCTGGAAAAGGTAAACTTAGCTCTTTTAATTATGGTCCTTGCACATGCTGAACCTAACACTTATGAAAAGTGTCCCCTCCTACCGTGATACCGTCCGGTTGGTGGAACTGTCCTTTGTGATGTGACGCAGCACAGCCGTCATTCTTACCCCCTTGGCGCCGTGCGCCGCCTCCTCAGCGTTGTTTGAATCAGTCCCGGAGCCTGCGCTGTTAGGTTAGCCCTTGGCCATGCACACATTTTGCGCTGCCCGTCTTCTGACATCATTTGGTGTCAGGCTGGCTGCGCCTGTGCGGCCGCGCTGGCCGAGAGCCCGCCTCGTACTGTCTTCTGATTTAATCCCACCGGGGGCCTGGGATCCGTGGCCATGCGAAGTGCATATCCTCACCTCTCACTCCCCTCCCTACGGCTTCTTCAGACTGTGCGGTGTCACGGCCGTGGCATGCTATTAGGGACCAGCTGACACCGCACAGTCTGAAGAAGCCGTAGGGAGATGAGTGAGAGGTGGAGGTTCAGATATGCACTGCGCATGTCCATGGATCTCAGGCCCCCAGTGGGATTAAATCAGAAGACAGTACGAGGCGGGCTCTCGGCCAGCGCGGCCGCACAGGCGCAGCCAGCCTGACACCAAATGATGTCAGAAGACGGGCAGCGCAAAATGTGTGCATGGCCAAGGGCTAACCTAACAGCGCAGGCTCCGGGACTGATTCAAACAACGCTGAGGAGGTGGCGCACGGCGCCAAGGGGGTAAGAATGACGGCTGTGCTGCGTCACATCACAAAGGACAGTTCCACCAACCGGACGGTATCACGGTAGGAGGGGACACATTTCATAAGTGTTAGGTTCAGCATGTGCAAGGAGCACCACGAAAAGAGGCACTTTTTCCCTTTGCATCATTACTGCTGCACAAGGTGGCTCCTTCAGTAACAAACGCCTGGGGGGGGGACAGTTTCCCTTAAATTTAACTTGTTGTGCCTGCGTGGCGGTCGCAGTACACGTTGCCGTATACACAGCAGGGGAACAGCTGGCGGTGCTGAACCCCACTAACACATTGGCGAGGTGTTTGGCTCTGTGCGGACAGCACTTCTGGATGGCAACTAGCGGTGTTGGAGCCCAGGGACAGGTGGAGGAGGAGGAGGTGGAGGAGGTAGGAGGAGGTAGGAGGGATTGCCACACACACAGCAGGGGAACAGCTGACGTTACTGAACCCCAATAACAGAGGAGGGACTGTTGGGACTGTGCGGACAGCACTTCTGGATGGCAACTAGCGGTGTTGGAGCCCAGGGACAGGTGGAGGAGGAGGAGGTGGAGGAGGTAGGAGGGATTGCCACACACACAGCAGGGGAACAGCTGACGTTACTGAACCCCAATAACAGAGGAGGGACTGTTGGGACTGTGCGGACAGCACTTCTGGACGGCAACTAGCGGTGTTGGAGCCCAGGGACAGGTGGAGGAGGAGGAGGTGGAGGAGGTAGGAGGAGGTAGGAGGGATTGCCACACACACAGCAGGGGAACAGCTGACGTTACTGAACCCCAATAACAGAGGAGGGACTGTTGGGACTGTGCGGACAGCACTTCTGGACGGCAACTAGCGGTGTTGGAGCCCAGGGACAGGTGGAGGAGGAGGAGGTGGAGGAGGTAGGAGGGATTGCCACACACACAGCAGGGGAACAGCTGACGTTACTGAACCCCAATAACAGAGGAGGGACTGTTGGGACTGTGCGGACAGCACTTCTGGACGGCAACTAGCGGTGTTGGAGCCCAGGGACAGGTGGAGGAGGAGGAGGTGGAGGAGGTAGGAGGAGGTAGGAGGGATTGCCACACACACAGCAGGGGAACAGCTGACGTTACTGAACCCCAATAACAGAGGAGGGACTGTTGGGACTGTGCGGACAGCACTTCTGGACGGCAACTAGCGGTGTTGGAGCCCAGGGACAGGTGGAGGAGGAGGAGGTGGAGGAGGTAGGGGGGATTGCCACACACACAGCAGGGGAACAGCTGACGTTACTGAACCCCAATAACAGAGGAGGGACTGTTGGGACTGTGCGGACAGCACTTCTGGACGGCAACTAGCGGTGTTGGAGCCCAGGGACAGGTGGAGGAGGAGGAGATGGAGGAGGTAGGAGGGATTGCCACACACACAGCAGGGGAACAGCTGACGTTACTGAACCCCAATAACAGAGGAGGGACTGTTGGGACTGTGCGGACAGCACTTCTGGACGGCAACTAGCGGTGTTGGAGCCCAGGGACAGGTGGAGGAGGAGGAGGTGGAGGAGGTAGGAGGAGGTAGGAGGGATTGCCACACACACAGCAGGGGAACAGCTGACGTTACTGAACCCCAATAACAGAGGAGGGACTGTTGGGACTGTGCGGACAGCACTTCTGGACGGCAACTAGCGGTGTTGGAGCCCAGGGACAGGTGGAGGAGGAGGAGGTGGAGGAGGTAAGAGGAGGTAGGAGGGATTGCCACACACACAGCAGGGGAACAGCTGACGTTACTGAACCCCAATAACAGAGGAGGGACTGTTGGGACTGTGCGGACAGCACTTCTGGACGGCAACTAGCGGTGTTGGACCCCAGGGACAGGTGGAGGAGGATGAGGTGGAGGAGGTAGGAGGGATTGCCACACACACAGCAGGGGAACAGCTGACGTTACTGAACCCCAATAACAGAGGAGGGACTGTTGGGACTGTGCGGACAGCACTTCTGGACGGCAACTAGCGGTGTTGGAGCCCAGGGACAGGTGGAGGAGGAGGAGGTGGAGGAGGTAGGAGGAGGTAGGAGGGATTGCCACACACACAGCAGGGGAACAGCTGACGTTACTGAACCCCAATAACAGAGGAGGGACTGTTGGGACTGTGCGGACAGCACTTCTGGACGGCAACTAGCGGTGTTGGAGCCCAGGGACAGGTGGAGGAGGAGGAGGTGGAGGAGGTAGGAGGAGGTAGGAGGGATTGCCACACACACAGCAGGGGAACAGCTGACGTTACTGAACCCCAATAACAGAGGAGGGACTGTTGGGACTGTGCGGACAGCACTTCTGGACGGCAACTAGTGGTGTTGGAGCCCAGGGACAGGTGGAGGAGGAGGTGGAGGAGGTAGGAGGGATTGCCACACACACAGCAGGGGAACAGCTGACGTTACTGAACACCAATAACAGAGGAGCGACTGTTGGGACTGTGCGGACAGCACTTCTGGACGGCAACTAGCGGTGTTGGAGCCCAGGGACAGGTGGAGGAGGAGGAGGTGGAGGAGGTAGGAGGAGGTAGGAGGGATTGCCACACACACAGCAGGGGAACAGCTGACGTTACTGAACCCCAATAACAGAGGAGGGACTGTTGGGACTGTGCGGACAGCACTTCTGGACGGCAACTAGCGGTGTTGGAGCCCAGGGACAGGTGGAGGAGGAGGAGGTGGAGGAGGTAGGAGGAGGTAGGAGGGATTGCCACACACACAGCAGGGGAACAGCTGACGTTACTGAACCCCAATAACAGAGGAGGGACTGTTGGGACTGTGCGGACAGCACTTCTGGACGGCAACTAGCGGTGTTGGAGCCCAGGGACAGGTGGAGGAGGAGGAGGTGGAGGAGGTAGGAGGGATTGCCACACACACAGCAGGGGAACAGCTGACGTTACTGAACCCCAATAACAGAGGAGGGACTGTTGGGACTGTGCGGACAGCACTTCTGGACGGCAACTAGCGGTGTTGGAGCCCAGGGACAGGTGGAGGAGGAGGAGGTGGAGGAGGTAGGAGGAGGTAGGAGGGATTGCCACACACACAGCAGGGGAACAGCTGACGTTACTGAACCCCAATAACAGAGGAGGGACTGTTGGGACTGTGCGGACAGCACTTCTGGATGGCAACTAGCGGTGTTGGAGCCCAGGGACAGGTGGAGGAGGAGGAGGTGGAGGAGGTAGGAGGAGGTAGGAGGGATTGCCACACACACAGCAGGGGAACAGCTGACGTTACTGAACCCCAATAACAGAGGAGGGACTGTTGGGACTGTGCGGACAGCACTTCTGGACGGCAACTAGCGGTGTTGGAGCCCAGGGACAGGTGGAGTAGGAGGAGGTGGAGGAGGTAGGAGGGATTGCCACACACACAGCAGGGGAACAGCTGACGTTACTGAACCCCAATAACAGAGGAGGGACTGTTGGGACTGTGCGGACAGCACTTCTGGACGGCAACTAGCGGTGTTGGAGCCCAGGGACAGGTGGAGGAGGAGGAGGTGGAGGAGGTAGGAGGGATTGCCACACACACAGCAGGGGAACAGCTGACGTTACTGAACCCCAATAACAGAGGAGGGACTGTTGGGACTGTGCGGACAGCACTTCTGGACGGCAACTAGCGGTGTTGGAGCCCAGGGACAGGTGGAGGAGGAGGAGGTGGAGGAGGTAGGAGGAGGTAGGAGGGATTGCCACACACACAGCAGGGGAACAGCTGACGTTACTGAACCCCAATAACAGAGGAGGGACTGTTGGGACTGTGCGGACAGCACTTCTGGACGGCAACTAGCGGTGTTGGAGCCCAGGGACAGGTGGAGGAGGAGGAGGTGGAGGAGGTAGGAGGAGGTAGGAGGGATTGCCACACACACAGCAGGGGAACAGCTGACGTTACTGAACCCCAATAACAGAGGAGGGACTGTTGGGACTGTGCGGACAGCACTTCTGGACGGCAACTAGCGGTGTTGGAGCCCAGGGACAGGTGGAGGAGGAGGAGGTGGAGGAGGTAGGAGGGATTGCCACACACACAGCAGGGGAACAGCTGACGTTACTGAACCCCAATAACAGAGGAGGGACTGTTGGGACTGTGCGGACAGCACTTCTGGACGGCAACTAGCGGTGTTGGAGCCCAGGGACAGGTGGAGGAGGAGGAGGTGGAGGAGGTAGGAGGAGGTAGGAGGGATTGCCACACACACAGCAGGGGAACAGCTGACGTTACTGAACCCCAATAACAGAGGAGGGACTGTTGGGACTGTGCGGACAGCACTTCTGGATGGCAACTAGCGGTGTTGGAGCCCAGGGACAGGTGGAGGAGGAGGAGGTGGAGGAGGTAGGAGGAGGTAGGAGGGATTGCCACACACACAGCAGGGGAACAGCTGACGTTACTGAACCCCAATAACAGAGGAGGGACTGTTGGGACTGTGCGGACAGCACTTCTGGACGGCAACTAGCGGTGTTGGAGCCCAGGGACAGGTGGAGTAGGAGGAGGTGGAGGAGGTAGGAGGGATTGCCACACACACAGCAGGGGAACAGCTGACGTTACTGAACCCCAATAACAGAGGAGGGACTGTTGGGACTGTGCGGACAGCACTTCTGGACGGCAACTAGCGGTGTTGGAGCCCAGGGACAGGTGGAGGAGGAGGAGGTGGAGGAGGTAGGAGGGATTGCCACACACACAGCAGGGGAACAGCTGACGTTACTGAACCCCAATAACAGAGGAGGGACTGTTGGGACTGTGCGGACAGCACTTCTGGACGGCAACTAGCGGTGTTGGAGCCCAGGGACAGGTGGAGGAGGAGGAGGTGGAGGAGGTAGGAGGAGGTAGGAGGGATTGCCACACACACAGCAGGGGAACAGCTGACGTTACTGAACCCCAATAACAGAGGAGGGACTGTTGGGACTGTGCGGACAGCACTTCTGGACGGCAACTAGCGGTGTTGGAGCCCAGGGACAGGTGGAGGAGGAGGAGGTGGAGGAGGTAGGAGGAGGTAGGAGGGATTGCCACACACACAGCAGGGGAACAGCTGACGTTACTGAACACCAATAACAGAGGAGGGACTGTTGGGACTGTGCGGACAGCACTTCTGGACGGCAACTAGCGGTGTTGGAGCCCAGGGACAGGTGGAGGAGGATGAGGTGGAGGAGGTAGGAGGGATTGCCACACACACAGCAGGGGAACAGCTGACGTTACTGAACCACAATAACAGAGGAGCGACTGTTGGGACTGTGCGGACAGCACTTCTGGATGGCAACTAGCGGTGTTGGAGCCCAGGGACAGGTGGAGGAGGAGGAGGTGGAGGAGGTAGGAGGAGGTAGGAGGGATTGCCACACACACAGCAGGGGAACAGCTGACGTTACTGAACCCCAATAACAGAGGAGGGACTGTTGGGACTGTGCGGACAGCACTTCTGGACGGCAACTAGCGGTGTTGGAGCCCAGGGACAGGTGGAGGAGGAGGAGGTGGAGGAGGTAGGAGGAGGTAGGAGGGATTGCCACACACACAGCAGGGGAACAGCTGACGTTACTGAACCCCAATAACAGAGGAGGGACTGTTGGGACTGTGCGGACAGCACTTCTGGACGGCAACTAGCGGTGTTGGAGCCCAGGGACAGGTGGAGTAGGAGGAGGTGGAGGAGGTAGGAGGGATTGCCACACACACAGCAGGGGAACAGCTGACGTTACTGAACCCCAATAACAGAGGAGGGACTGTTGGGACTGTGCGGACAGCACTTCTGGACGGCAACTAGCGGTGTTGGAGCCCAGGGACAGGTGGAGGAGGAGGAGGTGGAGGAGGTAGGAGGGATTGCCACACACACAGCAGGGGAACAGCTGACGTTACTGAACCCCAATAACAGAGGAGGGACTGTTGGGACTGTGCGGACAGCACTTCTGGACGGCAACTAGCGGTGTTGGAGCCCAGGGACAGGTGGAGGAGGAGGAGGTGGAGGAGGTAGGAGGAGGTAGGAGGGATTGCCACACACACAGCAGGGGAACAGCTGACGTTACTGAACCCCAATAACAGAGGAGGGACTGTTGGGACTGTGCGGACAGCACTTCTGGATGGCAACTAGCGGTGTTGGAGCCCAGGGACAGGTGGTGGAGGAGGAGGTGGAGGAGGTAGGAGGAGGTAGGAGGGATTGCCACACACACAGCAGGGGAACAGCTGACGTTACTGAACACCAATAACAGAGGAGGGACTGTTGGGACTGTGCGGACAGCACTTCTGGACGGCAACTAGCGGTGTTGGAGCCCAGGGACAGGTGGAGGAGGATGAGGTGGAGGAGGTAGGAGGGATTGCCACACACACAGCAGGGGAACAGCTGACGTTACTGAACCCCAATAACAGAGGAGGGACTGTTGGGACTGTGCGGACAGCACTTCTGGACGGCAACTAGCGGTGTTGGAGCCCAGGGACAGGTGGAGGAGGAGGAGGTGGAGGAGGTAGGAGGAGGTAGGAGGGATTGCCACACACACAGCAGGGGAACAGCTGACGTTACTGAACCCCAATAACAGAGGAGGGACTGTTGGGACTGTGCGGACAGCACTTCTGGACGGCAACTAGCGGTGTTGGAGCCCAGGGACAGGTGGAGGAGGAGGAGGTGGAGGAGGTAGGAGGAGGTAGGAGGGATTGCCACACACACAGCAGGGGAACAGCTGACGTTACTGAACCCCAATAACAGAGGAGGGACTGTTGGGACTGTGCGGACAGCACTTCTGGACGGCAACTAGCGGTGTTGGAGCCCAGGGACAGGTGGAGGAGGAGGAGGTGGAGGAGGTAGGAGGGATTGCCACACACACAGCAGGGGAACAGCTGACGTTACTGAACCCCAATAACAGAGGAGCGACTGTTGGGACTGTGCGGACAGCACTTCTGGACGGCAACTAGCGGTGTTGGAGCCCAGGGACAGGTGGAGGAGGAGGAGGTGGAGGAGGTAGGAGGAGGTAGGAGGGATTGCCACACACACAGCAGGGGAACAGCTGACGTTACTGAACCCCAATAACAGAGGAGGGACTGTTGGGACTGTGCGGACAGCACTTCTGGACGGCAACTAGCGGTGTTGGAGCCCAGGGACAGGTGGAGGAGGAGGAGGTGGAGGAGGTAGGAGGGATTGCCACACACACAGCAGGGGAACAGCTGACGTTACTGAACCCCAATAACAGAGGAGGGACTGTTGGGACTGTGCGGACAGCACTTCTGGACAGCAACTAGCGGTGTTGGAGCCCAGGGACAGGTGGAGGAGGATGAGGTGGAGGAGGTAGGAGGGATTGCCACACACACAGCAGGGGAACAGCTGACGTTACTGAACCCCAATAACAGAGGAGGGACTGTTGGGACTGTGCGGACAGCACTTCTGGACGGCAACTAGCGGTGTTGGAGCCCAGGGACAGGTGGAGGAGGAGGAGGTGGAGGAGGTAGGAGGAGGTAGGAGGGATTGCCACACACACAGCAGGGGAACAGCTGACGTTACTGAACCCCAATAACAGAGGAGGGACTGTTGGGACTGTGCGGACAGCACTTCTGGATGGCAACTAGCGGTGTTGGAGCCCAGGGACAGGTGGAGGAGGAGGAGGTGGAGGAGGTAGGAGGAGGTAGGAGGGATTGCCACACACACAGCAGGGGAACAGCTGACGTTACTGAACCCCAATAACAGAGGAGGGACTGTTGGGACTGTGCGGACAGCACTTCTGGACGGCAACTAGCGGTGTTGGAGCCCAGGGACAGGTGGAGGAGGAGGAGGTGGAGGAGGTAGGAGGAGGTAGGAGGGATTGCCACACACACAGCAGGGGAACAGCTGACGTTACTGAACCCCAATAACAGAGGAGGGACTGTTGGGACTGTGCGGACAGCACTTCTGGACGGCAACTAGCGGTGTTGGAGCCCAGGGACAGGTGGAGGAGGAGGAGGTGGAGGAGGTAGGAGGAGGTAGGAGGGATTGCCACACACACAGCAGGGGAACAGCTGACGTTACTGAACCCCAATAACAGAGGAGGGACTGTTGGGACTGTGCGGACAGCACTTCTGGACGGCAACTAGCGGTGTTGGAGCCCAGGGACAGGTGGAGGAGGAGGTGGAGGAGGTAGGAGGGATTGCCACACACACAGCAGGGGAACAGCTGACGTTACTGAACCCCAATAACAGAGGAGCGACTGTTGGGACTGTGCGGACAGCACTTCTGGACGGCAACTAGCGGTGTTGGAGCCCAGGGACAGGTGGAAAAGCAGAGGAACACAATGTAGGCCGAAGCCTGATAGGAGAAAGTCGAAAGGGAACGTTTAACCCCCCCCCAAGGCGTTTGTAGCTGAAAGAGCCAGCTTGTGCAGCACAAAAGATGCAAAAGGAAAAGGTGGCTCTTTTCATGATGCTCCTTGCAAACACAGAACTAAACACTTATAAAATGTGTCCCCTGAAACCGTGAGACCGTCCCGGAGGTGGGACTTTCCGTCGTAATATGACGCAGCACAGCCGTCATTCTTACCCCCCCCGGCGCCGTGCCACGGCTCCTCAGCGTTGTTTGATTCCGTCCCGGAGCCTGCGCTGTTATGTTATCCCTTGGCCAGGCACACTTAGCGCTGCCCATCTTCTGACATCATTTGGTGTCAGGCTGGCTGCGCCTGTGCGGACGCGCTGGCCGAGAGCCCGCCTCGCAGTGTCGTCTAATGTAATCCCACCGCGGGCCTGGGATCCATGGCCATGCGCAGTGCATATCCTCGCATCTCACTCCCCTCCCTACGGCTTCTTAAGACTGTGCGGTGTCACGGCCGTGGCATGCTATTAGGGACCAGCTGACACCGCACAGTCTGAAGAAGCCGTAGGAAGATGAGTGAGAGGTGGAGGTTCAGATATGCACTGCGCATGTCCATGGATCTCAGGCCCCCAGTGGGATTAAATCAGAAGACACTGCGAGGCGGGCTCTCGGCCAGCGCGGCCGCACAAGCGCAGCCATCCTGACACCAAATGATGTCAGAAGACAGGCAGCGCTAAGTGTGCCTGGCCACGGGATAACATAACAGCGCAGGCTCCGGGACGGAATCAAACAACGCTGAGGAGCCGGGGCACGGCGCCAAAGGGGTAGGAATGACGGCTGTGCTGCGTCATATTACGAAGGAAAGTCCCACCTCCGGGACGGTTTTACGGTATCAGTGGACACATTTTATAAGTGTAAAGTTCTGCGTGTGCAAGGAGCTAAACAAAAATAGCTACCTTTTCCTTGTGCAGCATTACTGCTGCACAAGGTGGCTCTTTCAGTAACAAACGCCTTGGGGGGGGGGACAGATTCCCTTACATTTCAGTTGTTGTCAGCACTTCTCTCAGTTGGAATGGAGAAGATGATGGAATTCACCAGTGTGTCTTGGTACTCCCGCATCTTTCGCTCCCGGTTCAACGGTGTGATGAGGCTTTCTACGTTGTCCCGGTAGCGAGGATCGAGGAGGGTGAACACCCAATAATCAGACATGTTGAGAATGTGGGCGATGCGGCGGTCGTTTCTCAGGCACTGCAGCATGTAATCCACCATGTGCTGCAGACTGCCAACTGCCCAAGAAACGCTGTCCCCTGCTGGAGGCGTGATCTCTGCCCGCTCGTCATCACCCCACCCTCGCTGTACACACTGAGTACTGGACAATTGTGTAACTCCCTCCTCTGGACGGATGTCTTCCTCCTCCATTGACTCCTCCTCATCCTCCTCACAAACTGTCCCCTGCCTACGCGTTTGTGAGGAACCACGTGGCGCTGACTGTCCAGAAGATTATGGAAATGCTGAATCCTCATCCTCCACCTCTTCCACAACATCATCCCTTAGCGCTTGCAGTGATTTTTCAAGCAGGCAGATAAGGGGGACAGTCATGCTGACTAGTGCATCATCTGCACTCGCCATCCGCGTGGAATAATCAAAGGGACGCAAAACCTGGCAGACGTCATTCATAGTGGCCCACTCTGTGGTTGTGAAGTCTGTACGGCGCTGAGTGCGACTTCTTTGCGCCTGAAGCAGCTGGTACTCCATTACAGCTTGCTGCTGCTCACACAACCGCTCCAACATATGTAACGTGGAATTCCACCTGGTAGGTAGGTCACATATGATGCAATGTTCCGGCAGGCGGTGTCGGCGCTGCAGAGCCGCAATGCGCGCTTTTGCCGTGCTGGAACGCCGCAAGTGAGCACACTCTAGGCGGACCTTGTGCAGCAGTGCATCAAGATCCGGATAGTCCCTCAAGAAACTCTGCACGACCAAATTGAGCACATGTGCCAGACATGGGATGTGAGTGAGGTTGCCGAGGCCCAGAGCTGCCACCAGATTTCGGCCATTATCACACACTACCATGCCTGGCTGGAGATTCGCTGGCACAAACCACACATCGCTCTCCTGCTTGATGGCATTCCAGAGCTCCTGCGCTGTGTGGCTTCGATTCCCCAAATAAATTAATTTCAAGACGGCCTGTTGACGTTTGGCCACGGCTGTGCTCATGTCGGTCGTAACAGGTAAACGTTCATCACGGGTCCATGTGGAGGTGGACTGTGACGGCTCCTGCAGCGATGATTCTGAGGAACTGGTGTAAGAGGAGGAGTCAATGCATACAGAATGGATTCCTGCAATCCTTGGAGTGGGCAGGACACGTCCTGCGCCACTCGCACGGTCTGTACCCGGCTCAACGACATTAACCCAATGGGCAGTGAGGGAAAGGTATCGCCCCTGTCCATGTTGACTGGTCCACGCATCGGTGGTGAGGTGGACCTTGCTACTGACGGCGTTCAGTAGCGCGTGTTTTATGTGTCCCTCCACATGCTTGTGCAGGGCAGGGACGGCTTGCCTGCTGAAGTAAAAGCGGCTGGGCACATTGTACTGTGGGACTGCCAATGACATCAAGTCACGGAAGCTGTCAGTCTCAACCAGCCTGAATGACAGCATTTCCAGTGACAGAAGTTTGGCAATGCCTGCAGTCAGAGCCTGTGCTCGTGGGTGGTTTGACGAGAAAGGCCGCCTTTTCTCCCATGCCTGTACTACCGATGGCTGTAGACTGGGCTGGGAGTGTGTGGATGACTGGGAAAGTGGTGCTGCGGGTGGAATTACAGCGGGTCTCTGGACAACAGGGCCAGAGGTTCTTCCACGGCGATCCTGGGAGGAAGCCGAACCAGCTGCGTGTGAGCTGGAGGAAGAGGCAACACGAGCTGAAGAGGTGGTAGCTGCCGCTGTTGGTTGGCCTAGCTCTTCAGTGTGTTTTTCTAACTCCGCCGGGTGCCTGGTGCGCACATGTTTCCACATGTTGGAGGTATTGAGGTTGCTGACATTTTTCCCTCTTTTGACTTTGTGATGACACACCTTGCATTTGACATAGCAAATGTCATCTGCAACTGTGTCAAAAAAAGACCAGGCACTGCAAGTCTTGGGAGCGCCCTTTTTGGCTTTTGGAAGAGACATGCTCCTAACGGGTGCCAAAGCGGAGGCTGCAGGATCCGCAGTCTTCCCCCTCCCTCTCCCTCTTTGGGCCGTACGGGGAATCTCTTCCTCAGAGCTGCTCCCACTAGGGTTGAGCGAAACGGGTCGATCATTTTCAAAAGTCGCCGACTTTTGGCTAAGTCGGCGTCTCATGAAACCCGATCCGACCCCTGTGCTTGTCGGCCATGCGGTACGCGACTTTCGCGCCAAAGTCGCGTTTCAATGACGCGAAAAGCGCCATTTCTCAGCCAATGAAGGTGAACGCAGAGTGTGGGCAGCGTGATGACATAGATCCTGGTCCCCACCATCTTAGAGAAGGGCATTGCAGTGATTGGCTTGCTGTCTGCGGCGTCACAGGGGCTATAAAGGGGCGTTCCCGCCGACCGCCATCTTACTGCTGCTGATCTGAGCTTAGGGACAGGTTGCTGCCGCTTTGTCAGAAGCAGGGAGAGCGTTAGGCAGGGTCCACTAACCACCAAACCGCTTGTGCTGCAGCGATTTCCACTGTCCAACACCACCTTCGGTGTGCAGGGACTGTGGAAGCTATTTTTTTTTTTTTTCCCCTCAGCGCTGTAGCTCATTGGGCTGCCCTAGAAGGCTCCGTGATAGCTGTATTGCTGTGTGTACGCCACTGTGGAAACCAACTGCTTTTTTCAAAGCACATATCCTCTTGTTCCTTCCTTTCTGCACAGCTATCTTTTTTGTTTGTCCACACTTTTTATTTAATTTGTGCATCAGTCCACTCCTATTGCTGCCTGCCATACCTGGCTTAGATTACTGCAGGGAGATAGTAATTGTAGGACAGTCCCTGTTTTTTTTTTGTTTTTTTTGTGGGAGATTAAGATTGGCATTTCTGCTACAGTGCCATCCCTGTGTGTGCCATCTCTCACTGAGTGGGCCATAGAAAGCCTATTTATTTTTTCCGTGATTTGTGTTCTAAATTCTACCTCAACACAAAAACACTACATCAATCAGTGGGAGAAAAATATTGGCCTCAGTCAGGGCTTGTGTGCCACTGCTGTGTGTGCTATCTCTCATTCAGTGGGCTATAGAAAGCCTATTTTTTTTTTTTTTTTTTTTTTTTTAATATTATTTGGTTTCTAAAGTCTCCCTGAAAAAAAAAAAAATACCTAAAAAAACAGTGGGAGAGTAATATTGCCCTTTCAGCTTGTGTGCCAGTCTTGACTCCTGGGTGTGCCACCTCTCTCTCTCATTCAGTGGGCCATAGAAAGGCTATTTTTTTTTTTGGTTTTTTTAATATTATTTGGTTTCTAAAGTCTCCCTGAAAAAAAAAAAAAAACATAAAAAAACAGTGGGAGAGTAATATTGCCCTTTCAGCTTGTGTGCCAGTCTTGACTCCTGGGTGTGCCACCTCTCTCCCTCTCATTCAGTGGGCCATAGAAAGCCTATTTATTTTTTTTTTTAAATATTATTGGGTTTCTAAAGTCTCCCTTAAAAAACAAAAAATACATAAAAAAACAGTGGGAGAGTAATATTGCCCTTTCAGCTTGTGTGCCAGTCTTGACTCCTGGGTGTGCCACCTCTCTCTCATTCAGTGGGCCATAGAAAGCATTTTTTTTTTTTCCTTGATTTGTGTTCTAAAATCTACCTCAACACAAAAACACTACATCAATCAGTGGGAGAAAAATATTGGCCTCAGTCAGGGCTTGTGTGCCACTGCTGTGTGTGCTATCTCTCATTCAGTGGGCTATAGAAAGCCTATTTATTTATTTATTTTTTTTTCTTATTATTTGGTTTCTAAAGTCTCCCTGAAAAAAAAAAAAAAAACATAAAAAAACAGTGGGAGAGTAATATTGCCCTTTCAGCTTGTGTGCCAGTCTTGACTCCTGGGTGTGCCACCTCTCTCCCTCTCATTCAGTGGGCCATAGAAAGCCTATTTATTTATTTTTTTAAATATTATTGGGTTTCTAAAGTCTCCCTTAAAAAAAAAAAATACCTAAAAAAACAGTGGGAGAGTAATATTGCCCTTTCAGCTTGTGTGCCAGTCTTGACTCCTGGGTGTGCCACCTCTCTCCCTCTCATTCAGTGGGCCATAGAAAGCCTATTTATTTTTTTTTTAAAATATTATTGGGTTTCTAAAGTCTCCCTTAAAAAACAAAAAATACATAAAAAAACAGTGGGAGAGTAATATTGCCCTTTCAGCTTGTGTGCCAGTCTTGACTCCTGGGTGTGCCACCTCTCTCTCTCATTCAGTGGGCCATAGAAAGGCTATTTTTTTTTTTGGTTTTTTTAATATTATTTGGTTTCTAAAGTCTCCCTGAAAAAAAAAAAAAAAAACATAAAAAAACAGTGGGAGAGTAATATTGCCCTTTCAGCTTGTGTGCCAGTCTTGACTCCTGGGTGTGCCACCTCTCTCCCTCTCATTCAGTGGGCCATAGAAAGCCTATTTTTTTTTTTTTAAATATTATTGGGTTTCTAAAGTCTCCCTTAAAAAACAAAAAATACATAAAAAAACAGTGGGAGAGTAATATTGCCCTTTCAGCTTGTGTGCCAGTCTTGACTCCTGGGTGTGCCACCTCTCTCTCTCATTCAGTGGGCCATAGAAAGGCTATTTTTTGGGTTTTTTTTTTTAATATTATTTGGTTTCTAAAGTCTCCCTGAAAAAAAAAAAAAAACATAAAAAAACAGTGGGAGAGTAATATTGCCCTTTCAGCTTGTGTGCCAGTCTTGACTCCTGGGTGTGCCACCTCTCTCCCTCTCATTCAGTGGGCCATAGAAAGCCTATTTATTTTTTTTTTAAATATTATTGGGTTTCTAAAGTCTCCCTTAAAAAAACAAAAAATACATAAAAAAAACAGTGGGAGAGTAATATTGCCCTTTCAGCTTGTGTGCCAGTCTTGACTCCTGGGTGTGCCACCTCTCTCTCATTCAGTGGGCCATAGAAAGCATTTTTTTTTTTTTCCTTGATTTGTGTTCTAAAATCTACCTCAACACAAAAACACTACATCAATCAGTGGGAGAAAAATATTGGCCTCAGTCAGGGCTTGTGTGCCACTGCTGTGTGTGCTATCTCTCATTCAGTGGGCTATAGAAAGCCTATTTATTTATTTATTTTTTTTCTTATTATTTGGTTTCTAAAGTCTCCCTGAAAAAAAAAAAAAAAAACATAAAAAAACAGTGGGAGAGTAATATTGCCCTTTCAGCTTGTGTGCCAGTCTTGACTCCTGGGTGTGCCACCTCTCTCCCTCTCATTCAGTGGGCCATAGAAAGCCTATTTATTTTTTTTTTAAAATATTATTGGGTTTCTAAAGTCTCCCTTAGAAAACAAAAAATACATAAAAAAACAGTGGGAGAGTAATATTGCCCTTTCAGCTTGTGTGCCAGTCTTGACTCCTGGGTGTGCCACCTCTCTCTCTCATTTAGTGGGCCATAGAAAGGCTATTTTTTTTTTTGGTTTTTTTAATATTATTTGGTTTCTAAAGTCTCCCTGAAAAAAAAAAAAATACTTAAAAAAACAGTGGGAGAGTAATATTGCCCTTTCAGCTTGTGTGCCAGTCTTGACTCCTGGGTGTGCCACCTCTCTCCCTCTCATTCAGTGGGCCATAGAAAGCCTATTTATTTATTTTTTTAAATATTATTGGGTTTCTAAAGTCTCCCTTAAAAAACAAAAAATACATAAAAAAACAGTGGGAGAGTAATATTGCCCTTTCAGCTTGTGTGCCAGTCTTGACTCCTGGGTGTGCCACCTCTCTCTCATTCAGTGGGCCATAGAAAGCATTTTTTTTTTTTTCCTTGATTTGTGTTCTAAAATCTACCTCAACACAAAAACACTACATCAATCAGTGGGAGAAAAATATTGGCCTCAGTCAGGGCTTGTGTGCCACTGCTGTGTGTGCTATCTCTCATTCAGTGGGCTATAGAAAGCCTATTTATTTATTTATTTTTTTTCTTATTATTTGGTTTCTAAAGTCTCCCTGAAAAAAAAAAAAAAAACATAAAAAAACAGTGGGAGAGTAATATTGCCCTTTCAGCTTGTGTGCCAGTCTTGACTCCTGGGTGTGCCACCTCTCTCCCTCTCATTCAGTGGGCCATAGAAAGCCTATTTATTTTTTTTTTTAAATATTATTGGGTTTCTAAAGTCTCCCTTAAAAAACAAAAAATACATAAAAAAACAGTGGGAGAGTAATATTGCCCTTTCAGCTTGTGTGCCAGTCTTGACTCCTGGGTGTGCCACCTCTCTCTCTCATTTAGTGGGCCATAGAAAGGCTATTTTTTTTTTTGTTTTTTTAATATTATTTGGTTTCTAAAGTCTCCCTGAAAAAAAAAAAAAAACATAAAAAAACAGTGGGAGAGTAATATTGCCCTTTCAGCTTGTGTGCCAGTCTTGACTCCTGGGTGTGCCACCTCTCTCCCTCTCATTCAGTGGGCCATAGAAAGCCTATTTATTTTTTTTTTAAAATATTATTGGGTTTCTAAAGTCTCCCTTAAAAAACAAAAAATACATAAAAAAACAGTGGGAGAGTAATATTGCCCTTTCAGCTTGTGTGCCAGTCTTGACTCCTGGGTGTGCCACCTCTCTCTCATTCAGTGGGCCATAGAAAGCATTTTTTTTTTTTTTTCCTTGATTTGTGTTCTAAAATCTACCTCAACACAAAAACACTACATCAATCAGTGGGAGAAAAATATTGGCCTCAGTCAGGGCTTGTGTGCCACTGCTGTGTGTGCTATCTCTCATTCAGTGGGCTATAGAAAGCCTATTTATTTATTTATTTTTTTTCTTATTATTTGGTTTCTAAAGTCTCCCTGAAAAAAAAAAAAAAAACATAAAAAAACAGTGGGAGAGTAATATTGCCCTTTCAGCTTGTGTGCCAGTCTTGACTCCTGGGTGTGCCACCTCTCTCCCTCTCATTCAGTGGGCCATAGAAAGCCTATTTATTTTTTTTTTTAAATATTATTGGGTTTCTAAAGTCTCCCTTAAAAAAACAAAAATACCTAAAAAAACAGTGGGAGAGTAATATTGCCCTTTCAGCTTGTGTGCCAGTCTTGACTCCTGGGTGTGCCACCTCTCTCTCATTCAGTGGGCCATAGAAAGCATTTTTTTTTTTCCTTGATTTGTGTTCTAAAATCTACCTCAACACAAAAACACTACATCAATCAGTGGGAGAAAAATATTGGCCTCAGTCAGGGCTTGTGTGCCACTGCTGTGTGTGCTATCTCTCATTCAGTGGGCTATAGAAAGCCTATTTATTTATTTATTTTTTTTCTTATTATTTGGTTTCTAAAGTCTCCCTGAAAAAAAAAATAAATAAATAAAAAAACAGTGGGAGAGTAATATTGCCCTTTCAGCTTGTGTGCCAGTCTTGACTCCTGGGTGTGCCACCTCTCTCTCTCATTCAGTGGGCTATAGAAAGCCTATTTTTTTTTTTTTTTTTAATATTATTTGGTTTCTAAAGTCTCCCTGAAATAAAAAAAAAACTTAAAAAAACAGTGGGAGAGTAATATTGCCCTTTCAGCTTGTGCGCCAGTCTTGACTCCTGGGTGTGCCACCTCTCTCTCTCTAATTGTGGGCCATAGAAAGCCTTTTTTTTTTTTTTTTTTTTTTAATATTATTTGGTTTCTAAAGTCTCCCTGAGAAAAAAAAAAAAAAAAATTAGGTGGGAGATTAATATTGACATTAGTGCTTGAGTGACAGTCCTGCGTGTGTGTCATCTCTGTGATTTTGTGCCACAGAAAACAGAGTGTGTAACATTGTGCCTGATTTTCCTTGTGGTCTCACCAACCTGTTAAGGGATATTGAAATCATACTGAAGTTATAGCTCACCGTGTAAGTTGTTTGACAGCAACAAATAAAGTAACTTTGGTTAAGATTTTAAAACAATGAGGAAGTCTGGTGCAAGAGGTCGTCGTGGGCGTTCATTGTCAGCTGGTAATGATGGTAGTGGTAGTGGAGCATCAGGTGGTCGTGGGGATAAAAATATTCCACCTAAGTCTGGAGCTGTGGAGCCAGTTTCGTCGTCAGGCTACACAAGGCCTCGAACGCTCTCTTTTCTGGGAGTAGGAAAACCGCTTTTAAAGGCGGAGCAGCAACAGCAAGTTTTGGCTTACATTGCAGACTCAGCCTCTAGCTCTTTTGCCTCCTCTTCCGAAACTGGTAAATGTAAAAGCAGCGCGTCGCTTGTGGATGTTCACGGTCAGGGACAAGTCGCTTCCTTGTCCTCCTCAGCAAAAACTACAACAAGAGAGAAGGATGCAGCAGGCGACACAACGGGTCACTCCATGGAGCTCTTTACACATACCGTCCCTGGCTTAGAAAGTGAAACATTTAACAGGCCATGCCCATTACAAGTATATTCTGACATGGAGTGCACTGATGCACAGCCACAGCCAGAGTACTATGCTGCTCCTTTGACTCAGACCACCACATTGCCCTCTCAGGGTACAGATCCACAATCAGACCCTGATGAGACTATGTTGCCCCGCCACGAACGCTATACCACCGACCGACACAGTGACACAGACGAAGTTGCACACGAGCTCGAAGAGGAGGTAATAGATGACCCAGTTATTGACCCCGATTGGCAGCCATTGGGGGAACAGGGTGCAGGCGGCAGTAGTTCAGAAGCGGAGGTGGAGGAGGGGCCGCAGCAGGCATCAACATCGCAACAGGTTCCATCTGCCGGGCCCGTATCTGGCCCAAAACGCGTGTCAAAGCCAAAACCTGTTGGAGCACAGTGTTGCCATCCGGTTAAAGCTCAGTCTGCAATCCCTGAAAAGGGATCCGAGTCTAGGAAGAGTGCAGTCTGGCATTTTTTTAAACAACATCCAAGTGATCAGCGCAAAGTCATCTGTCAAAAATGTTCAACTAGCTTAAGCAGAGGTCAGAATCTGAAAAGTCTAAATACTAGTTGCATGCATAGACACTTAACCACCATGCATTTTCAAGCCTGGACTAACTACCAAACGTCCCTCAAGGTTGTAGCACCCTCGGCCAATGAAGCTAGTCAGCAACGCAACATCCCTTCCGTCACTGTAAGGCCACCATTTTCCGCACCACCGGCAGTATCTGTGCAGGTTTCTTTGCCAGCCAAAAGCAGTCAGGGTCAGGGAATCACCAGTTTTGTAGGAGGAAATATTGCATCTAGGGCACCGGCGGAAACAATACCGTCTCCAACCGTCTCTCAGTCTGCCATGTACACCGGCACACCCGAAAGTTCCACGATCTCCAGCTCTCCAGTCCAGCTCACCCTACATGAGACTCTGGTTAGAAAAAGGAAGTACTTATCCTCGCATCCGCGTACACAGTGTTTTAACGCCCACATAGCTAGACTAATCTCGTTAGAGATGATGCCCTACCGGTTAGTTGAAAGCGAAGCTTTCAAAGCCCTGATGGAGTACGCTGAACCACGATACGAGCTACCCAGTCGACACTTTTTTTCCAGAAAAGCCATCCCAGCCCTGCACCAGCATGTTAAACAGCGCATCGTCCATGCACTCAGGCAATCTGTGAGTACAAAGGTGCACCTGACTACAGATGCATGGACCAGTAGGCATGGCCAGGGACGTTATGTGTCCATCACGGCACACTGGGTGAATGTGGTGGATGCAGGGTCCACAGGCGACATCAATTTAGGGACAGTTGTGCCTAGCCCACGGTCTAGGAAACAGTTGGCTGTAGGCGTTCGCACCCCCTCCTCCTCCTCCTCCTCGTCCTCCTGCAGAAGCTACAGCTCTTCCACAGAACGCAGTCTGCCAACCACTCCATCGGCAGATGACACTGTTGCACACCAGTTGTCCCATTATGGGCCAGCTATTGCCAAGCGTCAGCAGGCTGTATTGGCTATGAAGTGCTTGGGCGACAACAGACACACCGCGGAAGTTCTGTCCGAGTTCTTGCAACAAGAAACGCAGTCGTGGCTGGGCACAGTAGATCTTGAGGCAGGCAAGGTAGTGAGTGATAACGGAAGGAATTTCATGGCTGCCATCTCCCTTTCCCAACTGAAACACATTCCTTGCCTGGCTCACACCTTAAACCTGGTGGTGCAGTGCTTATTGAAAACTTATCCTGGGTTCTCCGACCTGCTCCTCAAAGTGCGTGCACTTTGCTCACATATCCGACGTTCGCCTGTACACGCCAGCCGTATGCAGACCTATCAGCGGTCTTTGAACCTTCCCCAGCATCGCCTAATCATAGACGTTGCAACAAGGTGGAACTCAACACTGCACATGCTTCAGAGACTGTGCGAACAGAGGCGTGCTGTTATTTATTTGTGGGAGGATACACGGGCAGGCAGTAGGATGGCAGACATGGAGTTGTCAGGTGTGCAGTGGTCTAAGATACAAGACATGTGTCAAGTCCTTCAGTGTTTTGAGGAATGCACACGGCTGGTTAGTGCAGACAACGCCGTAATAAGCATGAGCATCCCCCTAATGCGTCTGCTGATGCAAAGTTTGACGCACATAAAGGAGCAGGCGTCTGCACCAGAGGAAGAGGAAAGCCTTGATGACAGTCAGCCATTGTCTGGTCAGGGCAGTGTACAGGACGAGGTAGCGGGCGAAGAGGAGGTGGAGGACGAGGAGGATGATGGGGATGAGTATATTTTTAATGCCGAACCTTTCCCGGGGGCACAGGAAATTGGTTGCGTGTCACGGCCGGGTTCTGGTTTTTTGAGGGACACAAGTGACGTAGATTTGCCTGCAACTGCCCCTCAACCAATCACAACCGGAGATTTGACAACTGGAACTTTGGCCCACATGGCGGATTATGCCTTACGTATCCTAAAAAGGGACACACGCATTACGAAAATGATGAACGATGACGATTACTGGTTGGCCTGCCTCCTTGATCCACGCTATAAAGGCAAATTGCAAAATATTATGCCACATGAGAACTTGGAACTAATATTAGCAACCAAACAATCAACTCTTGTTGACCGTTTGCTTCAGGCATTCCCAGCACACAGCGCACGTGATCGTTCTCACACGAGCTCCAGGGGGCAGCAGACTAGGAGTGTTAGGGGTGCACACATCAGAAGTGGCGTTGGACAGAGGGGTTTTCTGACCAGGTTGTGGAGTGATTTTGCTATGACCGCAGACAGGACAGGTACTGCTGCATCAATTGAAAGTGACAGGAGACAACATTTGTCCAGTATGGTTACTAACTATTTTTCATCCCTTATCGATGTTCTCCCTCAACCGTCATTCCCATTTGATTACTGGGCCTCCAAATTAGACACCTGGCCAGAATTGGCAGAATATGCATTGCAGGAGCTTGCTTGCCCGGCAGCAAGTGTCCTATCAGAAAGAGTATTCAGTGCTGCAGGTTCAATATTAACCGAAAAAAGGACTCGTCTGGCTACCCAAAATGTTGACGATCTAACATTCATTAAAATGAACCACAACTGGATTTCGAAATCTTTTGCCCCACCTTGCCCGGCCGACACCTAGATTTCCTATGAAAAGCTCTTGCCTGTGAATTACTTTTCTAATGTCTAATTTGCTGCAGCTGATTGTACAGCATACGACATGTTTACACCTCCCTAAATGGCCAAACTCCCCACACGGGGCTGTGGTATCGCGACTTGGCGCAAGCACCCGTGAGACTGCTGTTTGTCTGAAGAGGTGGGTGTGCTCGCTTTTGGTTGACGGCATTGCTACTGGGTCCCTCATAGTACAATGTAGTGTCTCTGGCGGTGGTGGTGCGCACCCAACGTCAGACACACCGTTGTAACATGAGGGGCCCTGGGGCGGTCCCGCCGGCCTCTAGAGAGTTCCCCCCTACCCCAGCTCAAAATGTGCTCTACCACATGCAAAATTATGTCGCACAGCTCCACCAATCTTTAGTCTATTCGCTGACATCATTCAATGTCTGGCACTGACAATACAAATTTGTAGACATCTATGATGCAACTTAAAGTAGTCTGTGTCTGTGTCCTATATTGGCACCATTAAATAGTTACTGCCAAATTACTATGTCAGAAACTCAGCAGATGAGCCCACCCCTGTACCTAAGTATGCCACCTTTTTTTTTGTTTTGGTTGTTTTGCGAGACATTAACATCTATTTATATTTTGGGAGTACTGGGACAGACACTCCTTGCACTACTCCTCCACTCACCACCAAGCTGCCCGTGTATCCATGTAACCGCTGTAAAACTGCCATGAGCCTATTGTTTGTTATTTTAGGCCTTTGAAGCCTGTCTGCGGTCCCTCCTTCCACTAGTCCTCCACTGACCAGACCACTGCTGCCCGTGTACCCCTGGAACCAATTATAAAGTGCCTACAGCCAGTCCATTTTTTTATGTTAGGCCTTTGAAGCCTGTCTGCGGTCCCTCCTTCCACTAGTCCTCCACTGGCCAGACCACTGCTGCCCGTGTACCCCTGGAACCAATTATAAAGTGCCTACAGCCAGCCCATTTTTTTATGTTAGGCCTTTGAAGCCTGTCTGCGGTCCCTCCTTCCACTAGTCCTCCACTGGCCAGACCACTGCTGCCCGTGTACCCCTGGAACCAATTATAAAGTGCCTACAGCCAGCCCATTTTTTTATGTTAGGCCTTTGAAGCCTGTCTGCGGTCCCTCCTTCCACTAGTCCTCCACTGACCAGACCACTGCTGCCCGTGTACCCCTGGAACCAATTATAAAGTGCCTACAGCCAGCCCATTTTTTTATGTTAGGCCTTTGAAGCCTGTCTGCGGTCCCTCCTTCCACTAGTCCTCCACTGGCCAGACCACTGCTGCCCGTGTACCCCTGGAACCAATTATAAAGTGCCTACAGCCAGCCCATTTTTTTATGTTAGGCCTTTGAAGCCTGTCTGCGGTCCCTCCTTCCACTAGTCCTCCACTGACCAGACCACTGCTGCCCGTGTACCCCTGGAACCAATTATAAAGTGCCTACAGCCAGCCCATTTTTTTATGTTAGGCCTTTGAAGCCTGTCTGCGGTCCCTCCTTCCACTAGTCCTCCACTGGCCAGACCACTGCTGCCCGTGTACCCCTGGAACCAATTATAAAGTGCCTACAGCCAGCCCATTTTTTTATGTTAGGCCTTTGAAGCCTGTCTGCGGTCCCTCCTTCCACTAGTCCTCCACTGGCCAGACCACTGCTGCCCGTGTACCCCTGGAACCAATTATAAAGTGCCTACAGCCAGCCCATTTTCTTATGTTAGGCCTTTGAAGCCTGTCTGCGGTCCCTACTTTAAATACTCCTCCACTGACCACCAAGCTGCCTGCCCGTGTATCCATGTAACCGCTGTAAAACTGCCATGAGCCTATTGTTTGTTATGTTAGGCCTTTGATAGCCTGTCTGCGGTCCCTACTTTAAATACTCCTCCACTCACCACCAAGCTGCCTGCCCGTCTATCCATGTAACCGCTGTAAAACTGCAATGAGCCTATTGTTTGTTATTTTAGGCCTTTGATAGCCTGTCTGCGGCCCCTACTTGCAATACTCCTCCACTGACCACAATGCTGCCTGGAGTGCCTGCCTGTGTATCCATGTAACCGATGTAAAACTGCCATGACTGCCTACTGTTTGTTATTTTAGGCCTTTGATAGCCTGTCTGCGGCCCCTACTTGCAATACTCCTCCACTGACCACAATGCTGCCTGGAGTGCCTGCCTGTGTATCCATGTAACCGATGTAAAACTGCCATGACTGCCTACTGTTTGTTATTTTAGGCCTTTGATAGCCTGTCTGCGGCCCCTACTTGCAATACTCCTCCACTGACCACAATGCTGCCTGGAGTGCCTGCCTGTGTATCCATGTAACCGATGTAAAACTGCCATGACTGCCTACTGTTTGTTATTTTAGGCCTTTGATAGCCTGTCTGCGGCCCCTACTTGCAATACTCCTCCACTGACCACAATGCTGCCTGGAGTGCCTGCCTGTGTATCCATGTAACCGATGTAAAACTGCCATGACTGCCTACTGTTTGTTATTTTAGGCCTTTGATAGCCTGTCTGCAGCCCCTACTTGCAATACTCCTCCACTGACCACACCAATGCTGCCCGTGTACCCCTGGAACCTATTTAAAAGTTCATAGAGCCTAGTTATATATTTTATTTACTATTAATAAGGCCATGATGGACTACGCTGTACCACGCTACAAGCTAACCAGTCGACACTTCTTTTGCGAGAAAAGCCATCCCAACCCTCCACCAGCATGTAGAAGACCGCATTGTCCATGCACTCTGGCAATCTGTGAGTACAAAGGTGCACCTGACAACAGACGCATGGACCTGTAGGCATGGCCACGGAAGATTACGTGTCCATTACGGCGCAATGGGTTAATGTGGTGGATGCATGGTCCACAGGGGACAGCCTACTAAGTCTGTCTGCAGTCCCTAATTCAAATTGTCCTCCACTGTCTAAATCGGAGCTTCCACCTTCTGGCTTTCGGCCTATAGTATCAGAAATTAAACTGCATTTGGCCTTCAACTTTGGTTAGGGCCTACTAACGGCTTCTGCCCCTCCCTGGTGTTGCCCTCAACTAAATAAAGCTGAGCTTCAACCTTCTGCTCCAAATTACCATTTTAAAAAATGCAATAGGCTTTTCCGGCCTACTAAAGGTGTCTGTCTGTGTGCCCCTGCCTGGTGTTGTCCTCAACTAAATAAAGCTGAGCTTCAACCTTCTGCTCCAAATTACCATTTTAAAAAATGCAATAGGCTTTTCCGGCCTACTAAAGGTGTCTGTCTGTGTGCCCCTGCCTGGTGTTGCCCTCAACTAAATAAAGCTGAGCTTCAACCTTCTGCTCCAAATTACCATTTTAAAAAATGCAATAGGCTTTTCCGGCCTACTAAAGGTGTCTGTCTGTGTGCCCCTGCCTGGTGTTGTCCTCAACTAAATAAAGCTGAGCTTCAACCTTCTGCTCCAAATTACCATTTTAAAAAATGCAATAGGCTTTTCCGGCCTACTAAAGGTGTCTGTCTGTGTGCCCCTGCCTGGTGCTGTCCTCAACTAAATAAAGCTGAGCTTCAACCTTCTGCTCCAAATTACCATTTTAAAAAATGCAATAGGCTTTTCCGGCCTACTAAAGGTGTCTGTCTGTGTGCCCCTGCCTGGTGTTGCCCTCAACTAAATAAAGCTGAGCTTCAACCTTCTGCTCCAAATTACCATTTTAAAAAATGCAATAGGCTTTTCCGGCCTACTAAAGGTGTCTGTCTGTGTGCCCCTGCCTGGTGTTGTCCTCAACTAAATAAAGCTGAGCTTCAACCTTCTGCTCCAAATTACCATTTTAAAAAATGCAATAGGCTTTTCCGGCCTACTAAAGGTGTCTGTCTGTGTGCCCCTGCCTGGTGTTGTCCTCAACTAAATAAAGCTGAGCTTCAACCTTCTGCTCCAAATTACCATTTTAAAAAATGCAATAGGCTTTTCCGGCCTACTAAAGGTGTCTGTCTGTGTGCCCCTGCCTGGTGTTGCCCTCAACTAAATAAAGCTGAGCTTCAACCTTCTGCTCCAAATTACCATTTTAAAAAATGCAATAGGCTTTTCCGGCCTACTAAAGGTGTCTGTCTGTGTGCCCCTGCCTGGTGTTGTCCTCAACTAAATAAAGCTGAGCTTCAACCTTCTGCTCCAAATTACCATTTTAAAAAATGCAATAGGCTTTTCCGGCCTACTAAAGGTGTCTGTCTGTGTGCCCCTGCCTGGTGTTGTCCTCAACTAAATAAAGCTGAGCTTCAACCTTCTGCTCCAAATTACCATTTTAAAAAATGCAATAGGCTTTTCCGGCCTACTAAAGGTGTCTGTCTGTGTGCCCCTGCCTGGTGTTGCCCTCAACTAAATAAAGCTGAGCTTCAACCTTCTGCTCCAAATTACCATTTTAAAAAATGCAATAGGCTTTTCCGGCCTACTAAAGGTGTCTGTCTGTGTGCCCCTGCCTGGTGTTGTCCTCAACTAAATAAAGCTGAGCTTCAACCTTCTGCTCCAAATTACCATTTTAAAAAATGCAATAGGCTTTTCCGGCCTACTAAAGGTGTCTGTCTGTGTGCCCCTGCCTGGTGCTGTCCTCAACTAAATAAAGCTGAGCTTCAACCTTCTGCTCCAAATTACCATTTTAAAAAATGCAATAGGCTTTTCCGGCCTACTAAAGGTGTCTGTCTGTGTGCCCCTGCCTGGTGTTGCCCTCAACTAAATAAAGCTGAGCTTCAACCTTCTGCTCCAAATTACCATTTTAAAAAATGCAATAGGCTTTTCCGGCCTACTAAAGGTGTCTGTCTGTGTGCCCCTGCCTGGTGTTGTCCTCAACTAAATAAAGCTGAGCTTCAACCTTCTGCTCCAAATTACCATTTTAAAAAATGCAATAGGCTTTTCCGGCCTACTAAAGGTGTCTGTCTGTGTGCCCCTGCCTGGTGTTGTCCTCAACTAAATAAAGCTGAGCTTCAACCTTCTGCTCCAAATTACCATTTTAAAAAATGCAATAGGCTTTTCCGGCCTACTAAAGGTGTCTGTCTGTGTGCCCCTGCCTGGTGTTGCCCTCAACTAAATAAAGCTGAGCTTCAACCTTCTGCTCCAAATTACCATTTTAAAAAATGCAATAGGCTTTTCCGGCCTACTAAAGGTGTCTGTCTGTGTGCCCCTGCCTGGTGTTGTCCTCAACTAAATAAATCTGAGCTTCAACCTTCTGCTCCAAATTACCATTTTAAAAAATGCAATAGGCTTTTCCGGCCTACTAAAGGTGTCTGTCTGTGTGCCCCTGCCTGGTGTTGTCCTCAACTAAATAAAGCTGAGCTTCAACCTTCTGCTCCAAATTACCATTTTAAAAAATGCAATAGGCTTTTCCGGCCTACTAAAGGTGTCTGTCTGTGTGCCCCTGCCTGGTGTTGTCCTCAACTAAATAAAGCTGAGCTTCAACCTTCCGGCTCTCATTAAGTGGTTTTAAAAAAAAAAAATGGTGGTTAGGGCCTACTAACGGCTTCTGCCCCTCCCTGGTGTTGCCCTCAACTAAATAAAGCTGAGCTTCAACCTTCTGCTCCAAATTAACATTTTAAAAAATGCAATAGGCTTTTCCGGCCTACTAAAGGTGTCTGTCTGTGTGCCCCTGCCTGGTGTTGTCCTCAACTAAATAAAGCTGAGCTTCAACCTTCTGCTCCAAATTACCATTTTAAAAAATGCAATAGGCTTTTCCGGCCTACTAAAGGTGTCTGTCTGTGTGCCCCTGCCTGGTGTTGCCCTCAACTAAATAAAGCTGAGCTTCAACCTTCTGCTCCAAATTACCATTTTAAAAAATGCAATAGGCTTTTCCGGCCTACTAAAGGTGTCTGTCTGTGTGCCCCTGCCTGGTGTTGTCCTCAACTAAATAAAGCTGAGCTTCAACCTTCTGCTCCAAATTACCATTTTAAAAAATGCAATAGGCTTTTCCGGCCTACTAAAGGTGTCTGTCTGTGTGCCCCTGCCTGGTGTTGTCCTCAACTAAATAAAGCTGAGCTTCAACCTTCTGCTCCAAATTACCATTTTAAAAAATGCAATAGGCTTTTCCGGCCTACTAAAGGTGTCTGTCTGTGTGCCCCTGCCTGGTGTTGCTCTCAACTAAATAAAGCTGAGCTTCAACCTTCTGCTCCAAATTACCATTTTAAAAAATGCAATAGGCTTTTCCGGCCTACTAAAGGTGTCTGTCTGTGTGCCCCTGCCTGGTGTTGTCCTCAACTAAATAAATCTGAGCTTCAACCTTCTGCTCCAAATTACCATTTTAAAAAATGCAATAGGCTTTTCCGGCCTACTAATGGTGTCTGTCTGTGTGCCCCTGCCTGGTGTTGTCCTCAACTAAATAAAGCTGAGCTTCAACCTTCTGCTCCAAATTACCATTTTAAAAAATGCAATAGGCTTTTCCGGCCTACTAAAGGTGTCTGTCTGTGTGCCCCTGCCTGGTGTTGTCCTCAACTAAATAAAGCTGAGCTTCAACCTTCCGGCTCTCATTAAGTGGTTTTAAAAAAAAAAAATGGTGGTTAGGGCCTACTAACGGCTTCTGCCCCTCCCTGGTGTTGCCCTCAACTAAATAAAGCTGAGCTTCAACCTTCTGCTCCAAATTACCATTTTAAAAAATGCAATAGGCTTTTCCGGCCTACTAAAGGTGTCTGTCTGTCTGTGTGCCCCTGCCTGGTGTTGTCCTCAACTAAATAAAGCTGAGCTTCAACCTTCTGCTCCAAATTACCATTTTAAAAAATGCAATAGGCTTTTCCGGCCTACTAAAGGTGTCTGTCTGTGTGCCCCTGCCTGGTGTTGTCCTCAACTAAATAAAGCTGAGCTTCAACCTTCCGGCTCTCATTAAGTGGTTTTTAAAAAAAAAAATGGTGGTTAGGGCCTACTAACGGCTTCTGCCCCTCCCTGGTGTTGCCCTCAACTAAATAAAGCTGAGCTTCAACCTTCTGCTCCAAATTACCATTTTAAAAAATGCAATAGGCTTTTCCGGCCTACTAAAGGTGTCTGTCTGTGTGCCCCTGCCTGGTGTTGTCCTCAACTAAATAAAGCTGAGCTTCAACCTTCCGGCTCTCATTAAGTGGTTTTAAAAAAAAAAAATGGTGGTTAGGGCCTACTAACGGCTTCTGCCCCTCCCTGGTGTTGCCCTCAACTAAATAAAGCTGAGCTTCAACCTTCTGCTCCAAATTACCATTTTAAAAAATGCAATAGGCTTTTCCGGCCTACTAAAGGTGTCTGTCTGTCTGTGTGCCCCTGCCTGGTGTTGTCCTCAACTAAATAAAGCTGAGCTTCAACCTTCTGCTCCAAATTACCATTTTAAAAAATGCAATAGGCTTTTCCGGCCTACTAAAGGTGTCTGTCTGTGTGCCCCTGCCTGGTGTTGTCCTCAACTAAATAAAGCTGAGCTTCAACCTTCCGGCTCTCATTAAGTGGTTTTTAAAAAAAAAAATGGTGGTTAGGGCCTACTAACGGCTTCTGCCCCTCCCTGGTGTTGCCCTCAACTAAATAAAGCTGAGCTTCAACCTTCTGCTCCAAATTACCATTTTAAAAAATGCAATAGGCTTTTCCGGCCTACTAAAGGTGTCTGTCTGTCTGTGTGCCCCTGCCTGGTGTTGTCCTCAACTAAATAAAGCTGAGCTTCAACCTTCTGCTCCAAATTACCATTTTAAAAAATGCAATAGGCTTTTCCGGCCTACTAAAGGTGTCTGTCTGTGTGCCCCTGCCTGGTGTTGTCCTCAACTAAATAAAGCTGAGCTTCAACCTTCCGGCTCTCATTAAGTGGTTTTTAAAAAAAAAAATGGTGGTTAGGGCCTACTAACGGCTTCTGCCCCTCCCTGGTGTTGCCCTCAACTAAATAAAGCTGAGCTTCAACCTTCTGCTCCAAATTACCATTTTAAAAAATGCAATAGGCTTTTCCGGCCTACTAAAGGTGTCTGTCTGTGTGCCCCTGCCTGGTGTTGCCCTCAACTAAATAAAGCTGAGCTTCAACCTTCTGCTCCAAATTACCATTTTAAAAAATGCAATAGGCTTTTCCGGCCTACTAAAGGTGTCTGTCTGTGTGCCCCTGCCTGGTGTTGTCCTCAACTAAATAAAGCTGAGCTTCAACCTTCTGCTCCAAATTACCATTTTAAAAAATGCAATAGGCTTTTCCGGCCTACTAAAGGTGTCTGTCTGTGTGCCCCTGCCTGGTGTTGTCCTCAACTAAATAAAGCTGAGCTTCAACCTTCTGCTCCAAATTACCATTTTAAAAAATGCAATAGGCTTTTCCGGCCTACTAAAGGTGTCTGTCTGTGTGCCCCTGCCTGGTGTTGCCCTCAACTAAATAAAGCTGAGCTTCAACCTTCTGCTCCAAATTACCATTTTAAAAAATGCAATAGGCTTTTCCGGCCTACTAAAGGTGTCTGTCTGTGTGCCCCTGCCTGGTGTTGTCCTCAACTAAATAAAGCTGAGCTTCAACCTTCCGGCTCTCATTAAGTGGTTTTAAAAAAAAAAAATGGTGGTTAGGGCCTACTAACGGCTTCTGCCCCTCCCTGGTGTTGCCCTCAACTAAATAAAGCTGAGCTTCAACCTTCTGCTCCAAATTACCATTTTAAAAAATGCAATAGGCTTTTCCGGCCTACTAAAGGTGTCTGTCTGTCTGTGTGCCCCTGCCTGGTGTTGTCCTCAACTAAATAAAGCTGAGCTTCAACCTTCTGCTCCAAATTACCATTTTAAAAAATGCAATAGGCTTTTCCGGCCTACTAAAGGTGTCTGTCTGTGTGCCCCTGCCTGGTGTTGTCCTCAACTAAATAAAGCTGAGCTTCAACCTTCCGGCTCTCATTAAGTGGTTTTAAAAAAAAAAAATGGTGGTTAGGGCCTACTAACGGCTTCTGCCCCTCCCTGGTGTTGCCCTCAACTAAATAAAGCTGAGCTTCAACCTTCTGCTCCAAATTACCATTTTAAAAAATGCAATAGGCTTTTCCGGCCTACTAAAGGTGTCTGTCTGTGTGCCCCTGCCTGGTGTTGTCCTCAACTAAATAAAGCTGAGCTTCAACCTTCCGGCTCTCATTAAGTGGTTTTAAAAAAAAAAAATGGTGGTTAGGGCCTACTAACGGCTTCTGCCCCTCCCTGGTGTTGCCCTCAACTAAATAAAGCTGAGCTTCAACCTTCTGCTCCAAATTACCATTTTAAAAAATGCAATAGGCTTTTCCGGCCTACTAAAGGTGTCTGTCTGTCTGTGTGCCCCTGCCTGGTGTTGTCCTCAACTAAATAAAGCTGAGCTTCAACCTTCTGCTCCAAATTACCATTTTAAAAAATGCAATAGGCTTTTCCGGCCTACTAAAGGTGTCTGTCTGTGTGCCCCTGCCTGGTGTTGTCCTCAACTAAATAAAGCTGAGCTTCAACCTTCCGGCTCTCATTAAGTGGTTTTTTAAAAAAAAAATGGTGGTTAGGGCCTACTAACGGCTTCTGCCCCTCCCTGGTGTTGCCCTCAACTAAATAAAGCTGAGCTTCATCCTTCTGCTCCAAATTACCATTTTAAAAAATGCAATAGGCTTTTCCGGCCTACTAAAGGTGTCTGTCTGTCTGTGTGCCCCTGCCTGGTGTTGTCCTCAACTAAATAAAGCTGAGCTTCAACCTTCTGCTCCAAATTACCATTTTAAAAAATGCAATAGGCTTTTCTGGCCTACTAAAGGTGTCTGTCTGTGTGCCCCTGCCTGGTGTTGTCCTCAACTAAATAAAGCTGAGCTTCAACCTTCCGGCTCTCATTAAGTGGTTTTTTAAAAAAAAAATGGTGGTTAGGGCCTACTAACGGCTTCTGCCCCTCCCTGGTGTTGCCCTCAACTAAATAAAGCTGAGCTTCATCCTTCTGCTCCAAATTACCATTTTAAAAAATGCAATAGGCTTTTCCGGCCTACTAAAGGTGTCTGTCTGTCTGTGTGCCCCTGCCTGGTGTTGTCCTCAACTAAATAAAGCTGAGCTTCAACCTTCTGCTCCAAATTACCATTTTAAAAAATGCAATAGGCTTTTCCGGCCTACTAAAGGTGTCTGTCTGTGTGCCCCTGCCTGGTGTTGCCCTCAACTAAATAAAGCTGAGCTTCAACCTTCTGCTCCAAATTACCATTTTAAAAAATGCAATAGGCTTTTCCGGCCTACTAAAGGTGTCTGTCTGTGTGCCCCTGCCTGGTGTTGTCCTCAACTAAATAAAGCTGAGCTTCAACCTTCCGGCTCTCATTAAGTGGTTTTAAAAAAAAAAAATGGTGGTTAGGGCCTACTAACGGCTTCTGCCCCTCCCTGGTGTTGCCCTCAACTAAATAAAGCTGAGCTTCAACCTTCTGCTCCAAATTACCATTTTAAAAAATGCAATAGGCTTTTCCGGCCTACTAAAGGTGTCTGTCTGTCTGTGTGCCCCTGCCTGGTGTTGTCCTCAACTAAATAAAGCTGAGCTTCAACCTTCTGCTCCAAATTACCATTTTAAAAAATGCAATAGGCTTTTCCGGCCTACTAAAGGTGTCTGTCTGTGTGCCCCTGCCTGGTGTTGTCCTCAACTAAATAAAGCTGAGCTTCAACCTTCCGGCTCTCATTAAGTGGTTTTTTAAAAAAAAAATGGTGGTTAGGGCCTACTAACGGCTTCTGCCCCTCCCTGGTGTTGCCCTCAACTAAATAAAGCTGAGCTTCAACCTTCTGCTCCAAATTACCATTTTAAAAAATGCAATAGGCTTTTCCGGCCTACTAAAGGTGTCTGTCTGTGTGCCCCTGCCTGGTGTTGTCCTCAACTAAATAAAGCTGAGCTTCAACCTTCCGGCTCTCATTAAGTGGTTTTAAAAAAAAAAAATGGTGGTTAGGGCCTACTAACGGCTTCTGCCCCTCCCTGGTGTTGCCCTCAACTAAATAAAGCTGAGCTTCAACCTTCTGCTCCAAATTACCATTTTAAAAAATGCAATAGGCTTTTCCGGCCTACTAAAGGTGTCTGTCTGTGTGCCCCTGCCTGGTGTTGTCCTCAACTAAATAAAGCTGAGCTTCAACCTTCCGGCTCTCATTAAGTGGTTTTAAAAAAAAAAAATGGTGGTTAGGGCCTACTAACGGCTTCTGCCCCTCCCTGGTGTTGCCCTCAACTAAATAAAGCTGAGCTTCAACCTTCTGCTCCAAATTACCATTTTAAAAAATGCAATAGGCTTTTCCGGCCTACTAAAGGTGTCTGTCTGTCTGTGTGCCCCTGCCTGGTGTTGTCCTCAACTAAATAAAGCTGAGCTTCAACCTTCTGCTCCAAATTACCATTTTAAAAAATGC
Organism: Ranitomeya variabilis; assembly: GCF_051348905.1. Taxonomy (NCBI): domain Eukaryota; kingdom Metazoa; phylum Chordata; class Amphibia; order Anura; family Dendrobatidae; genus Ranitomeya; species Ranitomeya variabilis. The sequence continues at coordinate 529,294,224 of NC_135234.1, forward strand.
AATAGGCTTTTCCGGCCTACTAAAGGTGTCTGTCTGTGTGCCCCTGCCTGGTGTTGTCCTCAACTAAATAAAGCTGAGCTTCAACCTTCTGCTCCAAATTACCATTTTAAAAAATGCAATAGGCTTTTCCGGCCTACTAAAGATGTCTGTCTGTGTGCCCCTGCCTGGTGCTGTCCTCAACTAAATAAAGCTGAGCTTCAACCTTCTGCTCCAAATTACCATTTTAAAAAATGCAATAGGCTTTTCCGGCCTACTAAAGGTGTCTGTCTGTGTGCCCCTGCCTGGTGTTGTCCTCAACTAAATAAAGCTGAGCTTCAACCTTCTGCTCCAAATTACCATTTTAAAAAATGCAATAGGCTTTTCCGGCCTACTAAAGGTGTCTGTCTGTGTGCCCCTGCCTGGTGTTGTCCTCAACTAAATAAAGCTGAGCTTCAACCTTCTGCTCCAAATTACCATTTTAAAAAATGCAATAGGCTTTTCCGGCCTACTAAAGGTGTCTGTCTGTCTGTGTGCCCCTGCCTGGTGTTGTCCTCAACTAAATAAAGCTGAGCTTCAACCTTCTGCTCCAAATTACCATTTTAAAAAATGCAATAGGCTTTTCCGGCCTACTAAAGGTGTCTGTCTGTGTGCCCCTGCCTGGTGTTGTCCTCAACTAAATAAAGCTGAGCTTCAACCTTCCGGCTCTCATAAGTGGTTTTAAAAAAAAAAAAAATGGTGGTTAGGGCCTACTAACGGCTTCTACCCCTCCCTGGTGTTGCCCTCAACTAAATAAAGCTGAGCTTCAACCTTCTGCTCCAAATTACCATTTTAAAAAATGCAATAGGCTTTTCCGGCCTACTAAAGGTGTCTGTCTGTGTGCCCCTGCCTGGTGTTGACCTCAACTAAATAAAGCTGAGCTTCAACCTTCTGCTCCAAATTACCATTTTAAAAAATGCAATAGGCTTTTCCGGCCTACTAAAGGTGTCTGCCCCTCCCTGGTGTTGTCCTCAACTGAACAAAGCTGAGCTTCCACATTCTGGCTTTCGCCCTATACTATCAGATATTAAACTGCATTTGGCCTACTAGTGTGGTTAGGCCCTTGAAACAGTGTCTGCTGCTCTTGGGTTTGCTACTCCACTGAACAAAGCAATGCCGCCTGTTTAGTCCTGTTACCAATTTTGAACTGCATTTAGCCTACTTTATTCTTTGGCCCTATATCTGTTTCCTCCTCATCCTGCCCATTGCCCAGCCACTGCTAAATGAGTCTGCTGGTACATTGACCTAGACCACTACATTCCCCTTGTACTCTACACAGCCAGAATCTGACCCTGCTGAAAGTAAGGTTCCCCTTCCCGCATGTTATACCACCTTACACAGGGACAAAGAGGAAGGTGCAGATGAAAGTGCAGGTTCCTTCATCAGGTGGGGGGGCATACTCGTTGGCGACGTCACTGGCACAGGGCCCCTCAGAGTACGCAAAAGTGTCGCTGCTGGTGGGAGGCGCCCCCGCCATGCAAACACACCGCCGTACTTTGAGGGGCCCTGTGCCAGTGGCAATGCGAACGAGTGGGCCCCCCCCTGCTTGCTCAGGATCACAGCACTTGCAACGTTTAAATACTTACCTTTCCCTGCAACACCGCCGTGACGTAGTCCGCATTTCCTGGGCCCACGAAAAACTTGAGCCAGCCCTACTCCCCCCACAACTTTCCCCCAATTCCCTATGCCCAACTATTATTATACAGTTAATTAAGATTGGCAAGCTTCAGAAACAAGAATGGATGTTTTTGGCATTAAAATGGGCACTGTAGGTGTTTTCCTGGCCTCCACTCACTGCCGACTATGCTTCCCCATTGACTTGCATTGGGTTTCGTGTTTCGGTTGATCCCCGACTTTTAGCGATAATCGGCCGACTGCACTCGACTCGACTCTGGACAAAATCGTGTTTCCCAAAACCCTACTCGATCTTAAAAAAATGAAAGTCGCTCAACCCTAGCTCCCACCACCTTCCTGTCCCTCACGCCAAGATGGGTCAAGGACCTCATCCTCTACACTACCCTCTGCCCCCAACTGCTCCTCCTGGGTAGTCTCAGCAGCAGAGCACGCACCAGTAAGTGGCACCTGAGTGTCATCATCAGCTGATGCGGCCTGCGATGTGGTGAACGGAGCCACTGGCCCACCCGCCTCTTCAGAGGAAGAGGGAAAAAGCTGTTGGGCATCACTGCACCCTGCCTCTTCTTCCATTTCTCCAATGCTGCTTGGCTGGCCCCCTGTTTCCAAGCCAAGAGATTCAGAGAACAGAAGTAGAGACGGCTCCTGTCCTGGGCTCTCTGTCTGCCTGGGCAATTTGGCAGGTGGTGAAGAGACAGATGGCTGCTCTCCAGTGCTCTGTGTCTGAGAGGATGTGGCACTAATTGAAGTTGATGCATTAGCTGCCATCCATCCAACAACGGCTTCAATTTGTTCTTCACGCAGCAGCGGTATACGGCGCTCTGCGACAAAGCTGCGCATGAATGACTGTTCCCTGGTGAAAGTGGGTGCTGATGAGTCACCGGTGCCCGCAGCAGGCACAGAATCCCCACGTCCCCTCCCTGCTCCGAGCCCACGCCCACGCCCACGTGCCTTAGTCACTGCCTTCTTCATCTTGGTTGACTGAAAAAGATAAGCAGAAAAGTACTAACGGATTTGTGTGCTTATTCCTGAACAACTCCTCCTAACAGGTATAAGAAACACTAATTTTCTAAAGTGTGGACTAGACTTTAATATGAGCTAATGTGGCCTACACAAATGTAAAGTGGTGTCACTGGTGTGTTTGGTGAACTTTATTATTTATTTATTTTTGGGGGGCTGAACTGACAACAGATAGAGCTGCAGTCACACGGAGACCGTGCAGACAGACGTAAACGGCGCTGCAAGGCCCAAAAACCCTCCTCTACGTTATCCTATGTAGTGTTTTTCCACAAGTTAGCTGGAGACGGGTGGAAAGACACTAATAGGAATTTTTTGAAAAAATGTGCAGCAGCCTGCACTACTTAAAACAAAATGAAAATTGATTTTGCGGTATGACGCAGTGAAGAACCCTGAGCTGGAGACAACCAGGCTATGGCTGCTCACAGACTACAGGGCGAGCTGCAGTCACACGGAGACCGTGCAGACAGCCGTAAACGGCGCTGCAAGGCCCAAAAACCCTCCTCTACGTTATCCTATGTAGTGTGTCATGATTCCCAATGGCAGGGAATTTGTCAACATAACACGGGCAAAAACAGGACGAGCTCTAGGGTGATGGAACCTGAGCTGACCGCGATCCTGAACCTCAACACTCAACTAACAGTAGCCGGGGGACGTTCCTGGGGGGCCCCTAGACGTCTCGCGCCAGCCGGAGATCTAGCTTCCCCTATCAGAAGAATAACAGACCTCACTTGCCTCCAGAGAAATATTCCCACAGAGATAGCAGCCTCCCACATATAATGACGGTGAAATGAGAGGAAGGCACAAACGTAGTTATGAAAACAGATTCAGCAAAATGAGGCCCGCTTAAGCTAGATAGCAGAGGATACAAAAGGTGAACTGCGCAGTCAGCTGAAAAACCCTTCAAAATACCATCCTGAAATTACTTAAACTCATGTGCCAACTCATGGTACATGAGTGGTAATTTCAGCCCACTAGAGCAACCAGCAGCAGAGAATTACATATCTGCAAGCTGGACTAAAAAACATGAAAGCAATCATGAAACGGAAATACAGACTTAGCTTGTCTTGAAGGCCTAGGAGCAGGTAACAGAGACACACACTGATACATTGATAGCCGGCAAGGGAATGACAGGAAAGCCAGGTTAAATAGGAAACACCCAGCCACTGATGGACAGGTGGAAACCAGAGACCGCAACCCACCAAAGTCACCCAGTACCAGTTGTAACCACCAGAGGGAGCCCAAAAACAGAATCCACAACAGTACCCCCCCCTTGAGGAGGGGTCACCGAACCCTCACGAGAACCCCCAGGGCGATCAGTATGAGCTCTATGGAAGGCGCGGACCAAATCAGCCGCATGAACATCAGAGGCGACCAGCCAGGAATTATCCTTCTGACCATAACCCTTCCACTTAACCAAATACTGGAGTTAAGTCTGGAAACACGAGAATCCAAGATCTTCTCAACAACATACTCCAATTCTCCCTCCACCAGCACCGGAGCAGGAGGCTCAACCGAAGGAACAACGGGCACCTCATACCTCCGCAATAACGACTGATGGAACACATTATGAATAGCAAACGATGCTGGGAGATCCAAACGAAAAGATACAGGGTTAAGAATCTCCAAGATCTTATAAGGACCGATGAACCGAGGCTTAAACTTGGGAGAAGAGACCTTCATAGGGACAAAACGAGAAGACAACCACACCAAGTCCCCAACACGAAGTCGGGGACCCACGCGGCGACGACGATTAGCAAACTGCTGAGCCTTCTCCTGAGACAACTTCAAATTGTCCACCACCTGATTCCAAATCTGATGTAGCCTATCCACCACCACGTCCACTCCAGGACAATCCGAAGGCTCCACCTGACCAGAGGAAAAACGAGGATGAAACCCCGAATTACAAAAGAAAGGAGAAACCAAAGTAGCAGAACTAGCCCGATTATTAAGGGCAAATTCGGCCAGTGGCAAAAAGGCAACCCAGTCATCTTGATCAGCAGAAACAAAACACCTTAAATAAGTTTCCAAGGTCTGATTAGTTCGCTCCGTCTGGCCATTCGTCTGAGGATGGAATGCAGATGAGAAAGACAAATCAATGCCCATCTTAGCACAAAACGTCCGCCAAAATCTAGACACAAACTGGGATCCCCTGTCCGAAACGATATGCTCCGGAATCCCATGCAAACGAACCATGTTCTGAAAAAACAAAGGGACCAACTCAGAGGAGGAAAGCAACTTAGGCAAGGGTACCAAATGAACCATCTTAGAAAAGCGGTCACACACAACCCAGATAACGGACATTTTCTGTGAGACAGGGAGATCTGAAATAAAATCCATGGAAATGTGCGTCCAAGGCCTCTTCGGAATAGGCAAGGATAACAACAACCCACTGGCCCGAGAACAGCAAGGCTTAGCCCGAGCACACACTTCACAAGACTGCACAAAGGTGCGCACATCCCTTGAGAAGGAAGGCCACCAAAAAGACCTGGCCACCAAGTCTCTAGTACCAAATATTCCAGGATGACCAGCCAACACAGAAGAATGGACCTCTGTCATGGTTCCCAATGGCAAGGGAACGTAAGAAACATATAAGTAACGAACGAGCTCTCGGGTGATGGAAACTCGAGTTGACCGTGAGCTAAATCTACCACACAACTAACAGTAGCCAGGGAGCATACCTACGGCTTCCTATATGCCACGCGCCAGCCGGAGGACTAACTACGCCTGGCAGAGGAAGAAACAGACCTGGCTTACCTCTAGGGAAATACCCCAAAAGATGATAGCAGCCCCCCACATGTAATAACGGTGAATTAAGAGGAAAAGACATACACAGTATGAAAGTAGATTTAGCAAAGAGAGGTCCACTTACTAGATAGCAGAAGGATACAAAAGAGGACTTCACGGTCAACTGAAAACCCTTTCAAAAACCATCCTGAAATTACTTTAAGACTCCTGTGTCAACTCATGACACAGGAGTGGCAATTTCAGCCCGCAAGAGCTTCCAGCTACAGAGAATTACAAAAACTGCAAACTGGACAAAAGGTACAAAACAAAAGGACAAAGTCCACTTAGCTGATCAGCAGACTAGTAGCAGGAACATGCAACCGAAGGCTCTGGTTACAATGATGACCGGCAAGGAAATGACTGGAGAGCAAGGCTAAATAGGAAACTCCCAAACACTGATGGAAGCAGGTGAACAGAAGCAGCAAAGTGCAAACAAGTCACCAGTACCACCAGCAACCACCAGGGGAGCTCAAAAAGCGGATACACAACAGACCTCGGAGATGACTCTACTGGTCCAATCATCCGGAACAAACAGTCTTTCTGGTGGACACCGATCAGGTTTATCCGCCTGAAACTCCTGCAATGCACGTCGCAAGTCTGGGGAGACGGCGGACAATATTACCCCATCCCTAAGGATGCCAGTAGGCCCAGAGTCTCCAGGAGAGTCAGGCACAAAACTCCTGGAAAGAGCATCTGCCTTCACATTCTTTGAACCTGGCAAGTATGAAACCACAAAATTGAAACGAGAAAAAAACAACGACCAACGAGCCTGTCTAGGATTCAAACGCCTGGCAGACTCAAGGTAAATCAGATTTTTGTGATCCGTCAAGACCACCACACGATGTCTAGCACCCTCAAGCCAATGACGCCACTCCTCAAATGCCCACTTCATGGCCAAAAGCTCCCGATTACCCACATCATAATTGTGCTCGGCGGGCGAGAATTTTCTAGAAAAGAACGCACATGGCTTCATCACCGAGCCATCGGAACTTCTCTGTGACAAAACCGCCCCCGCTCCAATCTCGGAAGCATCAACCTCAACCTGAAAAGGAAGTGAAACATCTGGTTGACATAACACAGGAGCAGAAGAAAACCGGCGCTTAAGTTCCTGAAAGGCCTCCACAGCCGCAGGAGACCAATCAGCAACATCAGCACCCTTTTTAGTCAAATCAGTCAAAGGTTTAACAACACTGGAAAAATTAGAAATGAACCGACGATAAAAATTAGCAAAACCCAAGAACTTCTGAAGACTCTTAACAGATGTAGGTTGTGTCCAGTCACAAATCGCCTGAACCTTGACGGGATCCATCTCAATAGTAGAAGGAGAAAAAATGTACCCCAAAAAAGAAATCTTCTGGACTCCGAAGAGACATTTTGAGCCCTTCACAAACAGAGAATTGGCCCGCAGAACCTGAAACACCTTCCTGACCTGTAGAACATGAGACTCCCAGTCATCAGAAAACACCAAAATATCATCCAAATACACAATCATAAACTTATCCATATATTCACGGAAAATATTGTGCATAAAGGACTGAAAGACTGAAGGAGCATTAGAAAGTCCAAAAGGCATTACCAAATACTCAAAATGGCCCTCAGGCGTATTAAATGCGGTTTTCCACTCATCACCCTGCTTTATCCGCACAAGATTATACGCACCGCGAAGATCTATCTTAGTAAACCACCTAGCCCCCTTAATGCAAGCAAACAAATCAGTCAATAATGGCAATGGATACTGATATTTGACTGTAATCTTATTCAGAAGGCGATAATCTATACAAGGCCTCAGGGAACCATCTTTTTTAGCCACGAAAAAAAAACCTGCTCCCAGAGGGGACGAAGATGGACGAATATGTCCCTTTTCCAAGGACTCCTTAATATAATTCCGCATAGCAGTATGCTCTGGCACTGACAGATTAAATAAACGACCCTTAGGGAACTTACTGCCAGGAATTAATTCTATAGCACAGTCACAATCCCTATGAGGAGGGAGCGAATTGAGCTTAGGCTCCTCAAAAACATTCCGATAGTCAGACAAAAACGCAGGGACCTCAGAAGGAGTAGATGAAGCAATTGAAATCAGAGGTGCATTATCATGAACCCCCTGACATCCCCAGCTTAACACAGACATTGTTTTCCAATCCAGGACTGGATTATGAGTTTGTAACCATGGCAGACCAAGCACTAGTACATCATGTAAATTATACAGTACAAGGAAGCGAATCACCTCCTGATGAACGGGAGTCATGCGCATGGTCACTTGTGTCCAGTACTGCGGTTTATTCATAGCCAATGGTGTAGAGTCAATTCCCTTCAAAGGAATAGGAACTTCCAGAGGCTCCAGACTAAAACCGCAGCGTTTGGCAAAAGACCAATCCATAAGACTCAGGGCAGCGCCCGAATCCACATAGGCATCGACGGAAATGGATGACAGTGAACAAATCAGAGTTACAGACAAAATGAACTTAGACTGCAGAGTACTAATGGCAAAAGATTTATCAACCTTTTTTGTGCGTTTAGAGCATGCTGATATAACATGAGCTGAATCACCACAATAAAAACACAATCCATTTTTCCGCCTATAATTTTGCCGTTCACTTCTGGACTGAATTCTATCACATTGCATAGTCTCAGGTGCCTGTTCAGAAGACACCGCCAACTGGTGCACAGGTTTGCGCTCCCGCAAACGCCGATCAATCTGAATGGCCATAGTCATAGACTCATTCAGACCTGTAGGCGCAGGGAACTCCACCATAATATCCTTAATGGCCTCAGAAAGACCATCTCTGAAGTTTGCAGCCAGGGCGCACTCATTCCACTGAGTAAGCACCGACCATTTCCGAAATTTTTGACAATATACTTCCGCTTCATCATGCCCCTGAGAGAGGGCCAATAAAGCCTTTTCAGCCTGAATCTCCAGGTTAGGTTCCTCATAGAGCAATCCCAGTGCCAGAAAAAACGCATCCACACTGAGCAATGCAGGATCCCCTGGTGCCAATGCAAATGCCCAATTCTGAGGGTCGCCCCGCAGGAAAGATATTACAATCTTGACCTGCTGAGCAGGGTCTCCAGAGGAGCGAGATTTCAAAGAAAGAAACAATTTGCAATTGTTCCTGAAATTCAGGAAGGTAGATCTATCTCCAGAAAAAAACTCTGGAATAGGAATTCTAGGTTCAGACATAGGAGTGTGAACAACAAAATCCTGTATATTTTGAACTTTTACAGGGGTTAAGAGGAGGTAAGAAGCATCTAGACAGCAATTAAGGGCTAGGCAGCAAAACTCTGAGGGGAAAAAAAAAAAAAAAAAAATTCCCTTCAACACTTCTTTTTCTCCTGCTTCAGCCCAAACAATTAACACTTTGTTGGCCGGCTATACTGTCATGATTCCCAATGGCAGGGAATTTGTCAACATAACACGGGCAAAAACAGGACGAGCTCTAGGGTGATGGAACCTGAGCTGACCGCGATCCTGAACCTCAACACTCAACTAACAGTGGCCGGGGGACGTTCCTGGGGGGCCCCTAGACGTCTCGCGCCAGCCGGAGATCTAGCTTCCCCTATCAGAAGAATAGCAGACCTCACTTGCCTCCAGAGAAATATTCCCACAGAGATAGCAGCCTCCCACATATAATGACGGTGAAATGAGAGGAAGGCACAAACGTAGTTATGAAAACAGATTCAGCAAAATGAGGCCCGCTTAAGCTAGATAGCAGAGGATACAAAAGGTGAGCTGCGCAGTCAGCTGAAAAACCCTTCAAAATACCATCCTGAAATTACTTAAACTCATGTGCCAACTCATGGTACATGAGTGGTAATTTCAGCCCACTAGAGCAACCAGCAGCAGAGAATTACATATCTGCAAGCTGGACTAAAAAACATGAAAGCAATCATGAAACAGGGAAATACAGACTTAGCTTGTCTTGAAGGCCTAGGAGCAGGTAACAGAGACACACACTGATACATTGATAGCCGGCAAGGGAATGACAGGAAAGCCAGGTTAAATAGGAAACACCCAGCCACTGATGGACAGGTGGAAACCAGAGACCGCAACCCACCAAAGTCACCCAGTACCAGTTGTAACCACCAGAGGGAGCCCAAAAACAGAATCCACAACAGTAGTGTTTTTCCACAAATTAGCTGGAGACGGGTGGAAAGACACTAATAGGAATTTTTTGAAAAAATGTGCAGCAGCCTGCACTACTTAAAACAAAATGAAAATTGATTTTGCGGTATGACGCAGTGAAGAACCCTGAGCTGGAGACAACCAGGCTATGGCTGCTCACAGACTACAGGGCGAGCTGCAGTCACACGGAGACCGTGCAGACAGCCGTAAACGGCGCTGCAAGGCCCAAAAACCCTCCTCTACGTTATCCTATGTAGTGTTTTTCCACAAATTAGCTGGAGACAGGTGGAAAGACACTAATAGGATTTTTTTGAAAAAATTAGCAGCAGACTACACTACTTTGAAAAAAAAAAAAAAGAACAGTATGAGGCAATGAACCACCCTCCCTGAACTGAATACAACCAGCTATGGATGGCCTATGTGGCTGCACTCAGACTAGAGAGTGGGCTGCACTCACACACACACACACACACAGACCTTGCAGATCGCTGTGAAAACAGCGCTACAAGGCAAAAGCAAGGTGAATAGTAGGTGAACTGTTGTGATCCGCTTTTTGGCTCCCCTGGTGGTGGCTGGTGGTACTGGAGACTTGTGTGTGCTTTTCTGCCTTAGCTCACCTGCTTCCATCAGTTTTGGGAGTTCCCTATTTAGCCTTGCTCTCCAGTCACTTCCTTGCCGGTCATCATTGTAACCTGAGTCATTCAGTTGCATGTTCCTGCTACTAGTCTGCTGATCAGCTAAGTGGACTCTTGTCCTTATTGTTTTGTTTTTCTTGTCCAGTTTACAGTTTTGTCATTTCCTGTTACTGGAAGCTCTTGTGGACTGAAATTGCCACTCCTGTGTCATGAGTTGACACAGGAGTTTTAAAGTAATTTTAGGATGGGTTTTTGAAAGGGTTTTTCAGCTGACCGTGAAGTCCTCTTTTGTATCCTTCCTCTATCTAGTAAGTGGACCTCGCTTTGCTAAATCTACCTTCATACTGTGTATGTCTTTTCCTCTGAACTCACCGTTAATATACGTGGGGGCTACTATCATCTTTGGGGTATTTCCCTAGAGGTAAGCCAGGTCTGTTCCTTCCTCTTCCAGGCGTAGTTAGTTCTCCGGCTGGCGCATGGCATCTAGGCAGCCGTAGGAATGCTTCCTGGCTACTGTTAGTTGTGTGGTAGATTTAGGTCACGGTCAGCTTGAGTTTCCATCACCCGAGAGCTAGTCTGTTATTTTTGTGTTTCTGATGTTCCCATGCCATTGGGGAATCATGACAGTGAACACAGCGGTTGCTAAATTAGCCTTTGGAAAGCACAAAGAAGCAAATCGCTATCTCTAAACTGTCCCTCAGTCAGCAAACAGCATCCTGTCACTAACTGAATTCACAGCAGAGTGATCGCAAAATGGCGCCAGCGACTTTTAAACTGCATCATGACATCATTTCAGCAGCCAATCACAGCCATGCCAGTAGTTTCATGCCCTCCATGCTGAACAGGATGTGCCCACACTTGGAATCATTCTCATTGGATGAATTTGTGCAGTTTGAATCTGTGAACTTCCGATTCCGGTATCCGATACGCGGCAAGTATCGGAATCCCGGTATCGGAATTCCGATACCGCAAGTATCGGCCGATACCCGATACTTGCGGTATCGGAATGCTCAACACTAGTCGCCACAATAATAACACAACCTATTCTGACGTCTGAGTCCTTGTCGTTCTGTCCTAGACAGAATCCTATCACACTGCATTGGCTCAGGACTCTGCTCTGAGGACAACGCCACAGCACGCACAGTTCTGCGCTCCCGCAAGCGCCGATCAATCTGAATGGCCAAAGACATAGAATCACTCAGACCGACAGGCGTGGGAAACCCCACCATAACATCTTTAACAGATTCAGAAAGACCCTTTCTGAAAATTGCAGCCAAAGCATCATCATTCCATTTAGTCAACACAGACCATTTTCTAAATTTCTGACAATACAATTCTGCCGCCTCTTGACCCTGAGATAGGGCCAACAAGGTCTTCTCCGCTTGATCCACAGAATTAGGTTCATCATATAATAGTCCTAAAGCCAGAAAAAAGGAATCTACATTAAGCAAAGCCGGGTTCCCAGATTCCAGGGAAAATGCCCAATCCTGTGGATTACCACGCAGCAGGGAAATGACGATTTTAACCTGCTGAATAGAATCCCCAGAGGATCGAGGTCTCAAAGCAAAAAACAGTTTACAGTTGTTTTTAAAACTCAAAAATTTGGACCTGTCACCAAAAAACAAATCAGGAGTAGGAATCTTCGGCTCTAAAACAGGAGTCTGAACAATATAATCAGAAATTCCCTGTACCCTAGCAGCAAGCTGGTCTACACGAGAAGCTAATTCCTGAACATCCATGCTAACACAAGACTCCTTAGCCACCCAGAAAAAAAGAGGGAAGAAAAGGCAAAGCAAACTACAGAGAAAAAAAAATGACTCAACACCTTTCTTCCCTTCTTCTGAGATGCATTTAACTCATAGTGGGCCAGTTGTACTGTTATGATCCGGTGACTTTGGAGCCGCATGAACTTTCTCTGGAGTAGGTGGAAACTGTGCTGACCGCAAAACCTAAACTAACACCACAACTAGAAGTAGCCGTGGGGTGTGCCTAACAAAAACTAGACACCTCGACACAGCCGGAGGACTAAATACCCCTATAGATGGAAATAGGAATACTACCTTGCCTCAGAGCAGAACCCCAAAGGATAGGCAGCCCCCCACGAATATTGACTGTAAGTAGGAGAGGAAAGACACACGCAGGCAGAAAACAGGATTCACCAAAAGAGGCCACTCTAGCTAAATAGGGAAAGATAGGACAGAATACTAAGCGGTCAGTATTAACCCTGCTGTTCTGTTCGGGTCATAGTGACCCGAACAGACTTTTTGCGGCCCTGTAGATTTTTTTCTGTAAGTCTCTAAAACTTAAGACTCCTTGACTTTTCCTCATTTGGGGGGACCTACATATGAGTATATATATATTTTTTTTTTTCGTTTACTTTTTGCTACACGAAAAAAGTTACACTAGTTCTGTTCGGGTCATAGTGACCCGGCATCGTTTTTTACAGCTGTGAGGCCATATTTTCAGTGAAATAAAGGACTTATAACCTCAGTTGGGTCTATTTATTGCATCTACTATTGTATATCAATTGATTTTTTTCCTAAATTATTTCAATGGGGTCGTACGCGCGCTCTACCGGGGGTATGCATTGAGATCTGCGCACCATAAAAATGGCTTTATATTGATTATTTTTGGTGCGCAGTCTATTCTAAAATGTAGAGTGCATCCGGAGAGATCACTAGGTGTGCACTACACGTGTATATTTTGCGCAGAACGGACTGCTCAGAACGCGCTGTCTAAGACGGTTTTTGTTTGTAAATCTGAGCTGTAAAGTCTTGCAAATAATTTTTTTGGCTAAGTAAGTCTGTCTTCCTGGCTTATCTGCTTGTTTTCAGAAGTTTTCAAAATGTTTGATTTGATTGTTTTGATTTTTTTTTTTTTTTACAAAAATGTGTATTTTTCTATTTTCGTTTTGCTCATTGATCTGTTTTTTCAGAATAAAAACAAAAAAAAAAGATTTCTGTTTCATTTTTCTTTTTTTTACTACCAAACATGTTCACAAACAGTCTAGTAAGCAAAAAGTTATAAAAAAAAATGAGTTAGAGTGTCTAAAATCAAGGTTTAATAAGCCGGGTCATAGTGACCCGAACAGAACTAGTGTATAGTAAATGCGAACAGAACAGCAGGGTTAAAACCCTTCCAAAAATATCCACAGCAGATAATACAAAAAGTTCCACAATCTAACTAAAGACATGGAATGTATATCTGCCACTCCAGAGAATCCAACAAGACTGAGAAAATACTTACAATCTAAGCTGGACAAAAAACACTGAATGGCACAGAATTATTAAGCACACAGCATGTGTGCCACAGAAACAAAACCAGACACTTATCTTTGCTGATTTGGCAGAAGGCAGATGGAACCAAACCAGGACCAAAACCTCCCAACAACCATGGAAAACTGGCAAGGACTATTGAATCCTGCACGCCTAAATACCCCAGTCAGAACTGCAATCAGCAGATACACCTGACTAGGACTGCAACTCAGGGACAACTGCATTACCACCTACAACCACCAGAGGGAGCCCAAAAGCAGAATTCACAACAGCACCCATTAGCTCAGGAGGACTGGCTAGCCCTGGGCAACACCGTGTCACAAAACTATCAGCTCAAGCCAAAGGCCCAGCATATAATATCTGTGACCATGATTGTTACAGAGGGATCTACAGCAGCGCAGCAGGGTGGGCAGTGGAGAATAAGTGGGTCTTCAGCTGCCACCAGAAGACTAAGCCATACGGGCAGGTCACCCAGGATGTGGCAGCTTATCACATGTGAGGATGCCCTCAGGTCTGGGGCGAAGCGGTTGTGGGGTCCTCTAATGGATTAAGCCTGCACAGGGTAGACACTGAGGATACAAAAAGTATGGTCAGTCCTGGAAGCGGGCTTAGTGACAGAGAGAGAAAGAAAGGGACAGAAGAGAAGTTGTATGTTGTGAACCCTGATGATGATGATGATGCTGGAAAGAATATAAATATGCTGTGTACATGTCTCAGTAAAGCTGCTCCGGTTATAGTTGAACTGGACTGTGACTCCGTTATTTCTAAAGTGGATCCTGAAGTCCTTCACAAATGTACAGGGGACCCTGATGGAGCTGTGAAAGACGAAGCAGGCATGCTGAGTGATGGGCAGCATGTTCATGTGATAGGAGGCCATGGCACACTGTTGCAGATGCTGGTGGCCACAACTACAGCCCAGTCTGTCCCTAACAATATAAACAAGAATGGGGCTCAGGATAAGGGACATGTACAGCCAGATGGATCCAAAATGGGATATATATATATATTTATATCTAATATATAAAGCTGAATGTGTGTGTGTGTATGTGTGTATGTGCGTATGTCCGGGATTGGCATCTGCACCGTCGCAGCTACAGCCACAAAATTTTGCACAGTCACACGTCTAGACCCCGAGAGCGTCATGGGCTATGTTGTGAAGTGAAATTTCAACCCCGCGCTATCCAATTCACCAAATAATTTTTCCCCTATCTACATAATGGGGAAAAAGTGAAAGGAAAAGTGTTGGAGGCAAATTGACAGCTACCAGATATGAACAAGGGGGACTTAAAGAATGAGAGTGATGGCGCTAAAGAGTATATACCGTACAGTTGCTAAGGTGGGGCCCCGACATAGAATTCTCACCACACACACACAAAATGCGCCACACACTATCACGTGCTTGAACACATATACCACCCTCAGCACACATTTCACCACACAAACACCAACCTCGCCACATAAAAGTCGAAACACAAAAGTCACTGCTCAAAACTCGCCACGCGCAAAATTCGCCACATGCAAAACTCGCCACATGCAAAACTAGACTCACGCAAAACTAGCCACATGGGAAAAACTCACCTCCTATAAAACTCGCCACATGCAAAACTTGCACTCGCGGAAAAATTGCCACATGCACAAAAGTTGCAACACATGCAAAAGTTGCCTCACACAAAACTTGCACATACTCAAAACTCACCAAACATAAAACTCGCCACATGCAAAACTCGCCATGCACAAAACTTGCTGCACACAACTTGCTACACTAACCTGTCACATGCAACTCGACACGCAAAAAGTTGCTACAAGCATATTGCCACACAAATCTCATCTTACAAAAGTCGCTACATGCATGTCGCCACACACAACTCAACACACACAACTTGACACATGAAACTCGCCCTGAAACACACACAAGTCTGGTATTATCTTTCAAAAATAAAAATCTGATTAATAAGCAGACAAACTACAAGAGCAACAAATGTACCATATAGGAAATACGGCAGCTGTCAGTCACATGACCTGTCTATTATGTGTATGTGTGAGCTAATATATACTGCCAGGAGGGAGGGCTTCCTGTTGGCTGGGGATTTATCAGGCTGCCTATTTAGCTTACAAATACTGAGGTAAACATACTGACCAAATAACGTGTGAACGAGGTCTAATACAGGAGGAGATGACATACAGGTACATACTTTATGCAGGGGAGATGACACACGGGTATATACTATATACAGGAGCAGATGACACACAGGTATATACTATATACAGGAGGAGATGACATACAGGTATATACTATATATAAAAGGAGATGACATACAGGTATATACTATATACAGGAGGAGATGACATACAGGTATATACTATATAAAAGATGAGATGACACATCGGTTTATAGAGGAGGAGATGACATACAGCAGGTTTATACTATATACAGGGGAGATGTCATACAGGTTTATACTATATACAGGAGATGACATACAGGTATATACTATATATAGGAGGAGATGACATACAGGTATATACTATATACAGGAGGAGATGACACATAGGTATATACAATATACAGGAGGAGATGACATACAGCAGGTATATATTATTTACAGGGGAGATGACATACAGGTATATACTATATACAGGAGATGACATACAGGTGTATACTATATATAGGAGGAGATGACACATAGGTATATACAATATACAGGAGGAGATGACATACAGCAGGTATATACTATTTACAGAGGAGATGACATACAGGTACATACTATATACAGGGGAGATGACATACAGGTATATACTATATACAGGAGATGACATACAGGTGTATACTATATATAAGGGAGATGACAAACATGTATATACTGAGGGAAAAATGAGAGGTGTAAGGTGAAAATGAGAGGAGTGAGGGAAAATAGTGGAGTGATCAGAAAATGAAAGATGTAAGGTCGAAATGACAAGTGTTAAGGGGGAATGATAGGAGTGAGGGGGGAATGAGAGGAGTGAGGGGGAAAATAAGAGGAGTGAGGGGGAAAATGAGAGGTGTGAGGGAGAAAATGAGACAAGTGAGGTGCTAAATGAGAGGCGTGATGGGAAAATAAGAGAAGTGAGGTGCTATAACTAACCACAGATATTTACTATGCCCAGGCAACGCCGGGCTCTTCAGCTAGTATATATATATATATATATATATATATATATATATATATATATACCCCAAGATGGGGCCCAGGATAAGGGACATACATACCAGGATGGGGGATATACATATCAGGATGGGGCATATACATATCAGGATGGGGCCCAGGATAAGGGGCATGCGGTTGTCCTCGAACGTTTACATACCCCTGCAGAATTTTTGCTTTCTTGGCCTTTTTTCAGAGAACATGAAGTTTACCACCAAAACTTTTTCTCCACTCATGGTTAGTGGTTGGGGAGACCTCAATCGCGCAGTTCATGCTAGACAGCCCAGGAATTTACAGGAACTGGAGGCTTTTTGCCAAGAAGAGTGGACAGCTTTACCATCTGAGAAAATAAAGAACCTCATCCACAACTACCACAAAAGACTTCAAGCTGTCATTGATGTTAGAGGAGGCAATACACAGTATTAAGAAATGGGGTATGTGAACTTTTGATCAGGGTCATTCGGATGTTTTGAATTGTCATGATTAGTGTTGAGCATTCCGATACCGCAAGTATCGGGTATCGGCCGATACTTGCGGGTATCGGAATTCCGATACCGAGATCCGATACTTTTGTGGTATCGGGTATCGGTATCGAAACAACATTAATGTGTAAAATAAAGAATTAAAATAAAAAATATTGCTATACTCACCTCTCCGACGCAGCCTGGACCTCACCGAGGGAACCGGCAGCGTTCTTTGCTTAAAATGCGCGCGTTTACTTCCTTCCGTGACGTCACGGCTTGTGATTGGTCGCGTGCCGCCCATGTGGCCGTGACGCGACCAATCACAGCAAGCCGTGACGTAATTTTCAGGTCCTCAATGCCTAATTCTAGGCATTCAGGATTTTAAAATTACGTTCCGGCTTGTGATTGGTCGCGTCGCGGTCACATGGGCGACGTGACCAATCACAAGCCGTGACGTCACGGGAGGCAGGAAACGCGCGCATTTTAAAATTACGTCACGGCTTGTGATTGGTTGCGTGCCGCCCATGTGACCGCGACGCGACCAATCACAGCAAGCCGTGACGTAATTTCAGGTCCTGTATGCCTAATTCTGCATTCAGGACCTGAAATTACGTCACGGCTTGCTGTGATTGGTCGCGTCGCGGTCACATGGGCGGCACGCAACCAATCACAAGCCGTGACGTAATTTTAAAATGCGCGCGTTTCCTGCCTCCCGTGACGTCACGGCTTGTGATTGGTCGCGTCGCCCATGTGACCGCGACGCGACCAATCACAAGCCGGAACGTAATTTTAAAATCCTGAATGCCTAGAATTAGGCATTGAGGACCTGAAAATTACGTCACGGCTTGCTGTGATTGGTCGCGTCGCGGCCACATGGGCGGCACGCGACCAATCACAAGCCGTGACGTCACGGAAGGAAGTAAACGCGCGCATTTTAAGCAAAGAATGCTGCCGGTTCCCTCGGTGAGGTCCAGGCTGCGTCGGAGAGGTGAGTATAGCAATATTTTTTATTTTAATTCTTTATTTTACACATTAATATGGATCCCAGGGCCTGAAGGAGAGTTTCCTCTCCTTCAGACCCTGGGAACCATCAGGGATACCGTCCGATACTTGAGTCCCATTGACTTGTATTGGTATCGGGTATCGGTATCGGATTAGATCCGATACTTTGCCGGTATCGGCCGATACTTTCCGATACCGATACTTTCAAGTATCGGAAGGTATCGCTCAACACTAGTCATGATTTAAAAAGAGAAAACACAATAGTTTGACAAGAAATGGCTTCACCCAACCAATAACCATGAGTGGAGAAAAAGTTTTGGGGTTATCATTCATATTCTCTGAAGAAAGGCCAAAAATTCTACCAGGTATGTAAATGTTTGAACACAACTGTACATATCAGGATGGGGGGGGGGGGCAGTTCTAATCTTGCACAGGTGCCCATCAAACTCTAGTTACGTCACTAACCACACGAGAACTAACATAGTGATAGACCTCTATGTTCTGTATCAGGAATTATATTTTGGAGCAGAAATGGTTGTATGAGTAATTACTGCAAACAGTTGCTACATATATTTATCCAGCAAACCTTCAAGTTTTTTTAACTTTTGAATGGAGATAAACTTTACATATTCCGCTACTTCTGGCATTTTTAAATTTCTAAATGTGTAATCTGGAATGAGAAATGTCTAGAAATGTCAAGAATAATCCATCGAAAATTGAAAAGTTCACGTTTTTTGTTAGGATTTCAGCATGGCACTGGGGATAAATTGTTTAAAATCAGCTTCACAAAAAGAATTTTTCTGTAAATCAAACAGGGGTCAGATGATCAAACATGTCCATCTGAATATGAATCTCTCCAGATTGTTTTATTAGCGCTGCTTGGGAGTGCATGATATTCAGTAATGTGTCCCTATGATTTATTTATTTTACCGGTTTTCTAAATAGACATATGCAATGTACATCTGTTAGATCTATTTTTTTTACTTTCACATATCCTGAGAAGAATGTTCTGCATTGGAGGGATCATTTAAGGCTGTCACTTACGTATCAAACACTCCGCTGTTTCCACCATAGCTATGAGGACAAACATGAATATGTAAGCCAGGTGTCCTTTTAATGGTATGCACAGGTTAGAAAAAACAAGGAATAGTATGTCATTTTCTCTTTGATACTCCAACACATAATGCGAAGTTCTGTCTGTCGCTATCAATTGATTTTTTTTAAAGAAAAATAGCATTCTGGACTTCTTTGTTTAACATATCATGTCCGGCCCATCATTTCAGTTGACTTATAGAAGTGAATATTATACAAGTCCCAAAGGTTTTGACTATAGATTAGTGATAAGCGAATTTGTTCGAAAAAACGATTGCCAAACATAAATTTGGCATGAATATAGCACATTCAGATTCGTGATGGGACACACAAGCAAAATGCATTAAAATCGGAAAAAATCGTTAACATTCAGTAAAAATATTTGCATTGCCAGTAAAGTATTTTAAGCACTTTGGCTAGGTTAATGGTGGTGTATGATGAGCGTGGGGCATGTGTTTGATGAGAGTAGGGGGTTGGCAGAGCTCGGAGGAGTAGTGTGCTTATAAAAATTTTTCCTTCTAACTTTATGTGTGCACATTGGGGCTAACCAATAAGGGCACAGGAAACATCCGCAATGTCCTGACAACGGCTTGTCTCATTGACTGCTGAAATCACGTTCCTCTCTATATAAAGAGCGGACATCTTGTTTTAGCACCATTTTGACAATGTAACAGCACAGAGAGCTGCTTCTGATGCTGGTCCTGGGTGCTGATACCTTTTAGCTACTTAGCTAGGTTGTTTCTAAGGTCATGGTCACACTAGCGTAGAATACGGATGAGTGCTCTGTGGGCAAACATCACCTAGCACTCAGACCACTGTTAATCTACGGGGCAGCTCACATCACCATATTTTTTTTCAGGCATATTCGGCGTGCAGGCAAAATCATGGCATGCTGCAATTGTATGCGTATATCATCCGAGACACGCCCATGCAAGCCTATGGATGCGAGAAAAACTCGGACTCCACACGGAGCATCCGTCTAACTTGCATGCACGTTTTCCCCATTTCAGCCCATTGAGCCATTAAATTCAATGGGGAAAAGCAGTGAGTAATGTAAAGCCATATACATGTCATATGGATACATAGGTGCAAGAAAATCGCATCATCACATTGCAAACACATTATACATGGATGACCATACAGAGGACACTTGCGCGACTCTCAGCAAGGAGACTCGGACCAATTTTTCATGCGTTTAGTGTGACTCCAGTCTAAGGCCGGGGTCAGACTACTGTATGGCATCCGATGCGATAGCATCGGATGCGATATGCTTATGACCCTCGTCTCCTTCTCTGCTGTGAGCAGGAGCCGAGTGTCATGCGTCTGTGCTCCAAGCCTCTCGCACAGCTGTGGAGGAGGCTGACAAATGAATTTCTCCATCTCCTCCACTACCAGGTCGGCGTATATCGCACATCACTTGGATGATATCCGAGTGATGTGCGTTGTCTCACTCGCACCCATAGGCTTATATGGGTGCGAGTGAGCTGAGACTCGGCCAAGTGTCAGTGAAAATCGCAGCATGCTGGGATTTCACTCGCACGTTGAAAACGGGTGAGACAAAAAATGGTGATGGGTGCTGCCCCATAGATGAATACTGGTCCGAGTGCTATGCAGTGTTTTATCACACAGCACTCATCTGTATTCATAGCTAGTATGACCCTGGCCTAAGTCAGATTGTTTAGATAGCTACTGTATGGCTTCATGGCTGTGAAATCGACCTTCCAGCTATTTTTTGTGCCATTACTGAAGTCCACAGACAATTACAGCAGGGAACATTTCATAGAAGTGTGTTGCGCTCCATGCACAATTAAACCTTTCTAAATCTTATTTTTTCACTTGCTAAATGTGATACAGCAAGGCATATGTCACTGTAATTTAGTGGTGGTGACATTGTTATTTTTGTGGCTGTGCAATTAAGCTGTCTGCAGAGCTCATGCACATTGAAAACAAAACAGTTCTGTTGCTAAATGTGATACAGGCTGCCATATCCAACCTTGTTATTTTGGGTGGTGAAATTGTTCTGTGTGCAGAACTGTTGCAGAGTAATTTTTTATTATTTTTTTTGCAATTGTGATACACCAGGCTTGATGCAAGTTTGAAATTTTTTGGAGCATATCTTCTAGGTTATACAGGCCTCATCCACACTACAAACCAATTTCTTCAGTTTCTAAAATTCTACAGTAGGGTAGATTTCAGTTTTAAATAATTGGAGCATCTAGTGTTTATTATACAAGCCTCATCCACAAAGAAAAAAATATTATGTTACTAACATTAAACAGTTGGCGAAATCTTATTTTGAATTTTTTTGAGAATCTTATCATTTATACAATCCTCATCCACAGCAAAAGAAAATTATTTTGTTATTAACGTCATACAGTAGAGTAGATCTCACTTTAATGCAATGTCGTGGCGACCATAAAAACATAATTCTGGCGTTTTTACTTTTTTTTCTCACTACGCTGAGCGATTAGGTTTAGAGATTGGGTTAATCCTTTTTTTATTGATAGATTGGGCGATTCTGAATGCGGCAATATCAAATATGTGTATGTATGATTTTTTTTAATTGTTTTATTTTGAATGGGGCGAAAGGGGGGTTCTAGTCTACAATGGAGACTACTGAAGCATGCCAAAAGTAAAAGTTTTTAAAAATGTTAAAAAAATATAAAACTTCATATTTTTTATTTTTTTATATTTTTAAAAACATTTTTTTTACTTTTGGCATGCTTCAATAGTCTCCATGGGAGACTAGAAGCTGCCATAACCTGATCACCTCTGATACATAGAGGTGATGATCAATGCGCCTCTCTACTGCAGAATTACTTACTTGCTATGAGCACCGACCACTGGATGGTGCTCATAGCAATCTCATAGCAATCTGGCACTGACTCCCGAAGACCTCCGGTTGTCTTGCCAACACACCGGTGACCTGTGATCACGTGATGTGGGTAGATTTTCGTTGAGATTGCGGGAAGCGCTAGTTAAATGCCACTGCCAGAGTTTGACAGCGGCATTTAACTGGTTAATAGCCACGTGTGGATCACGATTCCACCCTCGGCTATTGCGAGCACATGTCAGCTGTTCAAAACAGCTGACATGTCCCAGGAAAGCTGTGGGCTCACCGCTCAAGCCCACCTCAAAGGGAGGGAGTCCAACATCATTGTAAATGTACGCCCAATGTCATAAAGGGGTTAAGGTTGTGTACACGTGTTTCCACACCTCAGCATTCGTGGGTCCCTTTCCAGGGCGGGAAGCATCTGGCAAAATTTGGTCTAATAATGTGGATCTAACAGAGTGGCAACCTATTAGTCAGCACTATTTCAAAACATAGCTATACAGGGATCATGTTGAAGATAGTGCAGCAAGAAGGCACTCATATGTTGGGCTCTTCCATGAGGTCCAAGCTCATGCTGTTACAACTCAGCTTTCAAGTAACCTGGGGCTCCTTCCCTGTCCCTACCACCGTTATTGGACATGGCCTTCCCTGGATGCAGGTTCAGTGTAGACAGCCATCGCTCAAACTCAGCCTGAAGAGCTGTCCAAAACTCTCTGCACAGAACGGAGGTGGTGGAGATTTGCTCTACCCTGTTGTAACGCATGTCTCATTAATGAAAAAGTTCAGGACGTAAGTGGAGACTCTAGAAGAGGTAGAGGATGAAGCAGAAGCAGTGGAAGTGAGAAAAATAGAGATTTGTCCTGCAAGCCTTGGGGATTCCAAGACTTGTGGAGGAGCACCTTCCCCACCTGCCCTAACAGCCACCAGATTCACCCAGTGCCCAGTGAGCAAGAAGTAATGCCCTTGGCCATGCTTACTCATCCAAGTGTCTGTGGTAAAATGCACCCTGGCAGACATTGATTTAGACAAGGAATGGGTGATGTCATGCTGGCGTAGCGCAGGCATAACTTTCTTACAGAAGTAATGGCGAATGGCCAACTTGTACTGGGAGACTGCAATAGCTATTAGATTTCATAAACGGTCTGTATCTACCAGATGGAAAGGCAGAATTTCTGTGGCCAACAGTTTGGAGATGGTGGAGTTCAACCTCTTTGCTTTGGCATGTGTAGGAGGAAAAAATCTTTTATTTGACCACAACTGCTGAGAGAGGTTGGAGTATGGTGAACTGGATAAACTGCTGGACCATGAAGGAGGTGCAGGTGGAGATGTTAAGGTGGTTGATAAAGTTGTGGTGTGCTCTTTCTCTCAAATCAGTGAAAAACAACAGGCATATCTTCTTCCGTTACAGCTGATGGGCTCTCACTCAGCCTGACTGGAGTGTGTAAAGAACCCAAGGTTCACTGGTCAGAGACTTGCGTCACAATACTTGGCACGGTAACATAGGAGGAGGAAGAAGCAGCAGATGTGATTGATGGAATGGCTGATGGATGTTAAGGTCTGCCGGTTTGCATTTTAAGGCATTGGGTTTCCCAGACTAACGCATGTTGATTGCGCATGTGAAGGTTCATGCATGTAGTAGTTAAATTATTGCACCTTTTCCCTCTACTAAGTTTTTTTTTAAAGTTGGCAGATTATGTGAGTTGGCTTGTTCTTTGTGGTGTCAAAAAGGCCCAAGATAGGCAACCATTGCCACCCCTGTGAGCTGCAGACCTGCAAACGCTGCTGGAAACAGCCAAAGTTGTGGCTGAGGATGCATTGCTTGCCATGACTGCATCACTACGTGTCTGCGTGTCTGAGTAGGTCATCCTAAGATGACCTACTCAGCTGCATTCCTGCATTGCTGTACATACCAACTTGGATCTACCACCTCATCATCATTTTCTGTGTTATCACATTTCTTGCCCTGAGAGTCACCCTCCTCCTCTTCCTTTGCTGACAGCACAGTACAGTCTGCATGAGTCTCAGATATCTGAGTCTTATTAGGATCACCTCCCCCCGGGGGTTATCATTTCATAAAGAGGATCAGGATGCTGTTTGGACTCTACTTTGTTCTGCTCTGGATCCAAGCTAAAAAAGATTTGGGCATCGGTGCAGATGATTTCCTCCTCTTGACTCTGTGAAGCTTTTGAGTACACATCTGATGTCCATGGCATAGAATGTGCGAACAGCTCTGCAGAGTCACCCATCTATGTTTCCCTGCAGTCATTTGGGCAATTAGAGCATTTTAATGCGGGGGAAGCAAGGGTAATTGAGGTGCCACCTCTGGGGACTGTACTGGGTGTGATGTTGTGGTGGAGGAAGAGGAGGAGAGGCCACTTGAAGCTGCACTTGCCATCCACTTGAGCACATACTCTTTCTGGGCCTCATTAACAAGGCGTACTGCTGTGCGTATGGCAATGAAAGGTAGTAGAGTTGTCTGGATCTAATGAAAATTAGATTTTGACTCTGCACTAGCTCTGAATACAGCTGAATTTCTGTGGCACTAAATGACAAGGTGAAATTGTCATGGGTGTGTCAGAGGCAACTGACAGTCACTCTGCATCTGGCTGCAGAAGGTCTCTGCGTTTGGCATTGCAGACGCCATCTTAATCCTTCTTGGTGTTACCTCTCTAGAATCTGCTCAAGCTATGTTTCTTCCCCTTTGTCTCCCTTCTTGTATATAGTGTACAGTAGGGACTGACCAGTGCTCATCTCCCCTTCCCTGTGCAGGGCATAGATTTAGGGATATACAGGGCTTAGTTTTCCTGCTTGGTGAATGATGTGGAACCACTATAAGGATGATAGGATGGGCAGGGTGCTTTTAGATCTTAGGGGTCTCCACTCCTCCTTTCCCTAATGTTTGGTCTTCCTTCCCCTCATCCATTCGTGTAGCACTTAGTCTTCCCACACTGCGCGTGACAGAAATATGGTGTGCTGAATTGTGTTAGTCACAGAAGAAAGAATTGTGTGTGAATGAGGCCTGTATAACAGAAAATATATGCTCCAAACAATTTCAAAATGAGATGTCCCCTACTGTATGATGTTAGCAACAGAGGACATTTTTTTTGTGTGAGTGAGCCTGTATAACATACACTACTGTTCAAAAGTTTAGGGTCACTCAGACAATTTAGAGTTTTCCATGAAAACTCATACTTTTATTAATCAAATGAGTTGCCAAATGAATTGAAAATCTAGTCCAGACATTGACAAGGTTCGAAAAAAAAGATTTTTATTTGAAATAATAATTTTCTCCTTCAAACTTTGCTTTCGTCAAATAATGCTCCGTTTGCAGCAATTACAGCATTGCAGACCTTTGGCATTCAAGCAGTTAATTTGCTGAGGTAATCTGGAGAAATTTCACCCCAAGCTTCCTGAAGCCCCTCCCACGAGTTAGTTTGGCTTGATGGGCACTTATTGCATACCTTATGGTCAAGCTGCTCCCACAAATGCTCAATGGGGTTGAGATCTGGTGACTGTGCTGGCCACTCCATTACAGATAGAATACCAGCTGCCTGCCACTTCCCTAAATAGTTCTTGCATAATTTGGAGGTGTGCTTTGGGTCATTGTCCTGTTGTAGGATGATATTGG
This sequence comes from Ranitomeya variabilis, assembly GCF_051348905.1. Taxonomy (NCBI): domain Eukaryota; kingdom Metazoa; phylum Chordata; class Amphibia; order Anura; family Dendrobatidae; genus Ranitomeya; species Ranitomeya variabilis. Next base: position 529,319,906 of record NC_135234.1, read on the forward strand.
CTCCAATCAAGCACTGTCCACATGGTATGACATAGTTACATAGTTACATAGTTATTAAGGTTGAAGGAAGACTTTAAGTCCATCTAGTTCAACCCATAGCCTAACCTAACATGCCCTAACATGTTGATCCAGAGGAAGGCAAAAAAAACCCATGTGGCAAAGAGTAACTCCACCATGGGGAAAAAAATTCCTTCCCTACTCCACATACGGCAATCAGACTAGTTCCCTGGATCAACGCCTTATCAAGGAATCTAGTGTATATACCCTGTAACATTATACTTTTCCAGAAAGGTATCCAGTCCCCTCTTAAATTTAATTAATGAATCACTCATTACAACATCATACGGCAGAGAGTTCCATAGTCTCACTGTTCTTACAGTAAAGAACCTGCGTCTGTTATTATGCTTAAACCTTCTTTCCTCCAGACGTAGAGGATGCCCCCTTGTCCCTGTCTCAGGTCTATGATTAAAAAGATCATCAGAAAGGTCTTTGTACTGTCCTCTCATATATTTATACATTAACATAAGATCACCCCTTAGTCTTCGTTTTTCCAAACTAAATAGCCCCAAGTGTAATAACCTATCTTGGTATTGCAGACCCCCCCAGTCCTCTAATAACCTTGGTTGCTCTTCTCTGCACCCGCTCCAGTTCAGCTATGTCTTTCTTATACACCGGAGACCGGAACTGTGCACAGTATTCTAAGTGTGGTCGAACTAGTGACTTGTATAGAGGTAAAATTATGTTCTCCTCATGAGCATCTATGCCTCTTTTAATACATCCCATTATTTTATTTGCCTTTGTAGCAGCTGCCTGACACTGGCCACTGAATGTGAGTTTGTCATCCACCCATATACCCAGGTCTTTTTCATTGACGGTTTTGCCCAGAGTTTTAGAATTAAGCACATAGTTATACATCTTATTACTTCTACCCAAGTGCATGACCTTACATGGCATTGCAAAATGGAGTGATAGCCTTCCTTATTCAAAATCCCTTTTACCTTGTACAAATCTCCCACTTTGCCAGCACCAAAGCAACCCCAGACAATCACGTTACCTCCACCATGCTTGACAGATGGCATCAGGCATTCTTCTAGCATCTTTTCAGTTGTTCTGCGTCTCACGAATGTTTTTCTGTGTGATCTAAACACCTCAAACTTGGATTTGTTTGTCCATAACACTTTTTCCAATCTTCCTCTGTCCAATGTCTGTCTTATTTTGCCCATATTAATCTTTTCCTTTTATTAGCCAGTCTCAGATATGGCTATTTCTTTGCCACTCTGCCCTGAAGGTCAGCATCCCGGAGTCGCCTCTTCACTGTAGACTTTGACGCTGGCGTTTTGCATGTACTATTTAATGAAGCTGCCAGCTGAGGTCAATTTCGCAAACTACAGACTCTAATGTACTTGTCTTATTGCTCAGTTATGCAGTGGGGCCTCCCACTTCTTTTTCCACTCTGGTTAGAGCCTGTTTGTGCTTTCCTCTGAAGGGAGTAGTACACACCATTGTAGGAAATCTTCAGTTTCTTGGCAATTTCTCGCATGGAGTAGCCTTCATTTCTAAGAACAAGAATAGACTGTCAAGTTTCACATGAAAGTTTTTTTTCCTGGCCATTTTGAGAGTTTAATGGAACCTACAAAGGTAATGCTCCAGATTCTCAACTAGCTCAAAGGAAGGTCAGGTTTATAGGTTCTCTAATCAGCCAAACTGTTTTCAGCTGTGCTAATGCAGCGCCCCAGAGTCCTGGTCATTGCAGTACTGATGCTCCGCCGCTAAGGGGGGCTATGGTACGTCCGATGGCGCTGAAGGAATTCATCTGACCAGGTATCACAGACACCAATACACTTCACAGTCTGGCCTCCAGGGGGAGCTAAGGGTGCTATGTATTAGGCCACTCCTCACAATCTGGTAAAACTGGGGGTTGGATAGGAAGTTAGTGAGAAAGCTGACTGGGTTGGAACCAGGCAACATCCTGTGGCAGAGGGTGTTGCAGGGGAAGATTCAGGGGGGTCCCTGTCAGGGGTGGGATCCTGACAGAGGCCTAGCGAACAGAAAGAACGTTACGGGACCGCGCCTGCACTCCGTTGCGGCGGTACCCCAAGAAAGGACAAGAAGCGAGGTTTATTGTGCTGAGTGAGAAACGAGATCAACGCAACAAGGAGAAACACCAGTAGGAGTCGTGCTGTAAGACGAGGCAACATCCTACTGAGGCGCGCAGCCGGTGGTCGGAATGCCGAGGAAGTATTGAGCTCCAGGCCTTACTTCAAACCTACGGCAGGACAGTCAGTTATAGGCGGGCTGTCTCACTCAAATCACCTAAGAAGACATAGGGGGCAACATTTGGAGAGGGGCGACTCTAGGGTCCCGGAAGACCTCCGAGCCTACCCGTCATACGGGTGCGTCCTAGCCATATCATCTGGGGGACGAAGCAGAACATCATAATCGAGTTGTGAGGGAACTTCAGAAACAGACACAACAGTTGTGGGGACTATCTCGTAAGCACAGCAGGGGAGGACCACAACACACAAGTGCTAGAAGGTAGGCACAGATTTCCACCTGCAAAGGGAACCCTGGAGGTGCCATCGGACTGGCCGGACTTACGCAGCCCGGTTAACCGTATTCCGGATTGAGGATCCTGAAGCCTTCAGTAAAGAGGTAAAGAGACTGCAACCTGGTGTCCTTGTTATTTACCGCGACCTGCACCGCACCACCACAACATCATCACCATCCACACCTTTCATTGGACGCCCCTCAGCAGGGTCACGGACCGGGTCTAGCCACTGTGACAACCCCAGAACAGAGACGCAGAGGCCCGGTACCGGGTACCCCTCGGCCCTGCGGCAGTGGGGGCGCTCCACTAGCATACTTGCACAAAGGTTTTCAAGGGAATTCTAACCATCCATTAGCCTTCTTGCACAGTTAGAAAACACAAAGTACCATAAGAACACTGCAGTGATGGTTGTTGGAAATGGGCCGCTATACACCTATGAAGATATTGGATTACAAACCAGATGTTTGCAGCTAGAATAGTTACTTACCATATTAACAATGTATAGAGTGCATTTCTGAATCATTTAATGTTAGCTTCATTGGAAAAAAAACTGTGCTTTTCTTTCAAAAATAAGGAAATTTGTAATTGATCCTAAACTTTTGAACGGTAGTGTAGGCTAGATGCTCCAAACAATTTCAATCTAAGATCTCCCCTACTGTAGAACGTTAGTAGCAGAATAATTTTTTTTTTCGTGTGTGGCTGAGGCCTTTATAACATAGACTAGATACTCCAACAATTTTAAAATGCAATAATGAGCAATCAAAAAAATTGCATCTGCACCAAAATGGTATCATTAAAAATATCAGCTCGGCTTGCAAAAAGTAAGCCCTCAGCCAACTCGAGATCATAAAAAATGGAGACCCCACGGGTATCGGAAAATAGTGCAATTTTTTTTTCAACAAAGTTTGGAATTTTCACCACTTAGATAAAAAAGAACCTAGACATGTTTGGTGTCTATGAACTCATAATGATCTGGACAATCATAATGGCAGGTCAGTTTTAGCATTTAGTGAACCTAGGTTTGCACTTTTTTTGCAATTTCACCTCACTTGGAATTTTTTTCCTGCTTAATAGTACCTGACATGGTAAAACCAATTGTGTAGTTCAAGAGTATAACTCATCCTACAAAAATCAAGCCCTCATACGGCCATCTTGATGGAAAAATAAAAAAGTTATGGCTCTGAGAAGAAGGGAAGCAAAAAACAAAAACTCTAAACCGAAAAAGCTCCAGGGGTTAAGGGGTTAAGAGAGCTTGTCCCCTGGACAGCAATGAAGCACACAGTGTGCATCACAGCTCTAGACTTCCAACCTTCGGGCATGTCAATTTGTTAAAGCCAAAACATTAGCAGCAGATGTAGTGTAAGTGGCAGAAGCAATTTCTGTGAGTCTTTTGATGAGTCCAAGTCTGACATGTGGTGAATGAATGGAGAGGATGGTGCAGAAGTATCTAGAACTGAATATGAATGCCATCAGGGAGGGTTTGGACCCTTTTACATTTCAGTCTTCAAAAATGGATGAGTGGCCTGTGCTTGCCTCTCAGGCCTTGGAGGTTTAATCATGCCTGGCAGCCAGCGTTCTCTCAGAATGTGTCTTCAGCGCTACTGGTAGTGTCCTGATGAAAAAGCGCAGCCGGCTGTTCCTTGAAAGTGTAGACCGCCTAGTTTTTATCAAGATGAACAAGTCATGGATCTCCAAGGACATTTGCACTCCAATTGCAGACTGTACAGGTTAGGCGATGTTGAAGTTTTTAGTGTGCTGCATTGATCTCAAGTAATTGCAGTCTGGGATATCTTTACTGTATTGTGGCTTCTGTGCCTGCAGTTGCTGCTGCTGCATATGTGAACACATATTCGGGGAAATGTGAACAGTCATGGTTGGTCTCCATCTGCTGGGTTGGCTGTAGTGGATTTGTGTCTGTCCCTAGTATACTATTTTTACTCTCATGAAATTGATGCCATTTGATGACTCTAATTAAGAAAGAGAAAAAAAAGTAAAAAGTTGTTGCTCACTTTGGGGATTGTTCAATGCTCATTTGAAATTCCACCTGCTTCTGCCTCGTGGCTGGGGAGAAACCCCTGGTAAACATTTTCTGTATTGAGAATAAAAGCATTTTAAAGAGGCTGTGCAGATGGAATAAAGTCTCTTGCTTCAAGGTAGTTTGAAAAGGGTTCTCTTATCAAGACAATATGCCGCAGAGGCGCCTTTTTCAAGTCATCTGTTAGAATTTCATGACTTGAAAAAGACGCTGGTATGACATTATAATGCGTTGTCTGAATAAAAGTGCTTTTATTCCCTATACTGAAAATTTTTATCTATGCCACTTATTGGAAGAAGCAATCCTAAAGGTCAATATCAACCCTTTAACGAGCCTTGTCACATGACTTAGAATAAAAGCCAATCCAGAATATTAATTTCAAGACATTGTGTTTCGGGTTACTGCTCCTCATCAGTGCAAAGTTTGAGATCTGGTTTGGCTGGGGAGAGGAACCAAGGGGTAATGTTTCTCATTGTGGAGAGAGACAAGCCACGCCTGGTATGCCAATGTGAGGAGACTTTTAAACCCTGCAATGCTTTTCTGGGAAATTAAATATGTAAATTGTGTCTTCAGAGAGGAAGAGGACTAGAACTCTAGTGCCAGCTATTGGAAGTAGCAATTCTAAAAGTCAGAGGAGCATTGAAGGCTTAAAAGTCTCCTCACCTTGACACTCCAGGTTTGACTTGTCACTCTCCACAAGGAGAAACGTGCCTCTTGAATCCATGTTTATGAAGATATTGTTATGAGATTGCTAATGGTGATTTGTACACACGTGGTCAAAATTGTTGGTACCCCTCGTTTAATGACAGAAAAACCCACAATTGTCACAGAAATAACTTGAATCTGACAAAAGTAATAATAAATAAAAGATCTATGAAAATGAACAAATGAAAGTCAGACATTGCTTTCCAACCATGCTTCCACAAAATTTTCAAAAAAATAAAACTCATGAAATAGGCCTTGACAGAAATGATTGTACCCTTAACTTAATAATCTTTATTTTTAAATAGCGCTAACATATTCCGCAGCGCTTTACACACATTATCATCGCTGTCCCCAATGGGGCTCACAATCTATTCCCTATCAGTATGTCTTTGGAATGTGGGAGGAAACTGGAGTGCCCGGAGGAAACCCACGCAAACACGGAGAGAACATACAAACTCTTTGCAGATGTTGACCTTGGTAGGATTTGAACCCAGAACTCCAGTGCTGCAAGGCTGCTGTGCTATCCACTGCACCACCGTGCTGCCCTTAACTTAATATTTTGTTGCACAACCTTTTGAGGCAATCACTGCAATCAAACAATTCCTGTAACTGTCAATGAGACTTCTGCACCTCTCGACAGGTATTTTGGCCCACTCCTCAAGAGCAAATTGCTCCAGTTTTCTTGTGTTTTAAGGTTGACTTTTCCAGATGGCATGTATCAGCTCTTTCCAAAGATGCTCAATAGCATTAAGGTCAGGGCTCATAGAAGGCACTTGAAAATAGTCCAATATATTCCTCTTAGCCATTCCTGGGTGTTTTTAGCTGTGTGCTTTGGGTTATTATCCTGTTGCAAGACCCATGACCTGCAACTGAGACCAAGCTTTCTGACAATGGGCAGCAGATTTCTCTCTAGAATCCCTTGATAGTCTTGAGATTTCATTGTACCCTGCACAGATTCTAGACACCCTGTGCCAGATGCAGCAAAGCAGCCCCAGAACATAATAGAGCCTCCTCCATGTTTCACAGTAGGGACAGTATTCTTTTCTTAATAAGCTTAATTTTTCCATCTGTGAACATAAAGCTGATGTGCCTTGCCAAAAAGTTAAATTTTTGTCCCATCTGTCCAAAGGACATTCTCCCAGAAGCTTTGTGGCTTGTCAACATGTAGTTTGGCAAATTCCAGTCTGGCTTTTTTATGATTTTTTTTTCAACAATGCTGTCCTCCTTGGTCGTCCCCCATGAAGTCCACTTTGGCTCAATGAGAGATGGTGCGATCTGAAACTGATGTTACTTGAGTTCACCTTTAATCTACTTAGAAGTTTTTCTGGGCTCTTTTGATACCATTCGTATTATCTGTCTCTTTGACTTGTCATCAAGTTTCCTCCTGTGGCCACGTCCAGAGAGGTTGGCTACAGTCCCATGGATCTTACATTTTTTTGTAATATGTGCAACTGTAGTCACAGGAACATCAAGCTGCTTGGAGATGGTCTTATAACTTTTACCTTTAACATGTTTGTCTATATTTTCTTTCTAATCTCCTGAGACAACTCTTTCCTTCGCTTCCTCTGGTCCATGTTGAGTGTGATGCACACCATGTCACCAAACAGCACAATGAGTATCTGTAGCTATATATACAGGCCCACTCACTGAATCCAAGATTGTAGACACCTGTGATGCTAATTAGTGGACACACCTTGATTTAGCATGTCCCTTTTATCACATTATTTTCATTGGTACACTCATTTCTTTCCAGGCCTACTTCATGAGTATTTTTTTTTTTAAATTCTGTGGAAGTATGGTTGAAAAGCAATGCCTGACATTCATTTGTTCATTTTCATAGATCTTTTATTTATTATTACTTTTGTCAGATTCAAGTTATTTCTGTGACCATTGTGGGTTTTTCTGTAATTAAATGAAGGGTACCAAACAATTGTGACCACATGTGTGAATGTGAGTGTGTGTCTGTCATTAGAACATATATATTTTACTTTGCTTCCCTTTTGGCATTATCTGCTACGCAATTAGTATATCGTTTTACAAAAATGATTGCTCTCACACAGTCACTGCAGTTAGAAATGTTGCACGTTTCATTATTCTTCATAGAACACAATAATCAATGGCCATCATTTTGAAGAATTGTCATGAGTCTTCCGTGTCCATTGTTTACAAAAAGCATTTTATATGTATGAGTATTTTAGATTTTATTTAGTCACAGTTCCTATTCTCCTTTACAGACCCATCCCTTTTCCTTTTCTTCTTATATAAATTTTCCGTTCTAGCCTACAATTGTGTTGTGGACCTTCCCACGTCATTTTCCTACCTCTGGAAACCCTTGTCCTTGATACAAAATTATTCAATATTTGGCAAATAATAATCCATCTTCAGGGAGGGTATTCATGTTGCATGCAGCTGAGGCTGCAGGAAAACAATGGATCTGAAATGAACAGAAATATAATCACTCATTCTAAGACTGTGCTGTGACTTTATTCACATTTCCTGTTAGTCTATTTAACTACAATTTTACACCAGAAAATGTAAAAGCTTTGTTCCAAGCTTTGTTTGATTTGTAATGGTTTTGTAGAAAATGAGTATCTTGCACTATTTTAAAACTACATTTTAGAGTATTGCGTTAAGTAATTTGAATGCTTGTGGCGTCAATATTTTTTTTACAATTGTAGATTAATCTATATTTGTACTTTTACCCATGTGATCCTCTCCACCCTTCCTTGACCTTTATATCTGCAGTTCATGAAACATTGCCTCCCTTCCTCATTTAGGACTTAACGTTTCCACTATGGGTATCATATATGCAGTGAACTCAACTGTACTAGCTGTGCTAATACAGAACCCTAAAAGTTAAGGGGTACGTAATTTTAGAGATAACTTTTACTACAGAGTTGACCCTACCCCCACCCACTAATGCTTTAATGCCAGCTACCCTGAAGCTAAAACTACAATTAGGCCCTGGCTACACAACATCTAATTAATTTCTGTCAATTTGTATCATTAGCCTGTTACAGATCCTTCATTAACTGTAGCCTAAAATATATGCAACGAAATGCAGGGCTGCAAGAAACCTGTGGAGATGACAAGATCTCATTTAACTTAAACCATAAATTGCAATTTAAAATAAAGTACCAAATGCAATATACAAAAGCAAATTAAAAATAATTACACTGTTGTACCCCTACGTGACACAAGCTAACATAGATTTCCATAAAAGTTTACACTAGCTTATTGCAAAAATGGTGGTATGTTTGTCAAACCAAGACCTCACCCACGTTTTTTTTTTTTTAGAAAAGTGGCAAGGGCAGCGGAAAAAAGACAATTTTTGTGCAAGTACGTGTACAATTATGGACAAAAAGCACTATTAATAGAAAGGTAGAACATATCCACATAGAATTGCCACAGTTGATGTCATTTGGTTAAAGTTTCATATAATGGTAACCTGGATTTATTTGTTCTAACCTAGTACTGGAAAATTAATATCTTCTTATAGTTCTTCTTTAAAATCCAGTGAACACAACTCTATTACAAATGTCCAAAAGAAAAAAAAAAAAAGGAAACTACTTGAAGAAATTCTCACTTCAATAATATATTAAAATCCATTAAATCTTTTATTTAAACACCAACAAGAACAGTACACAAACAACTCTATTACATTCTTTTATTGTATAAAAATTTAGGAACCCATAATGTATCATTAGGTAATGTCATGTTCCGTAAGAAAATCTTATTTTGTTTATTTCTATTACATGGAACCATAATGACTTTGTACACTGCAGTGCCAGCTCTGGGCACACAACTTTTTCATATGTTTGAGGTCTCATATGTAGAAATAAATGCAAAATATATGCATGAAAACATGTAAAAATAGCAAGCATATATGTGTAGATTATCTCTAATGTTCTACAAAATGTAATATGAGATTAGATCCACCTTGCCCAATTACAAAAACTGTTTATCTGAGCTTTTCCCTCTTCAGACCGAACTTGCCATTTTTGGTTTTGGTTTATTTTATCAACTATTCTTTCTACTTGGCATGAAAATCAAGCACAATTTTTAGGGATAATGATTGGAAAATACAGATTCATGTTTAACTAGCGGTTATTTTGATCACGTCTGCTTAGATCAAGCAGTAAGAGCTGGAACTCAAAGACAAGATGATGAAGTCAATGGGCAATGAAGCCCTGACAGTTTGTTGACTCATTTCAGTGATGTCATATTGCTCCGGATGGGGGAGCCTTTGGACGCTTTGCTATTTACACTTTTGCTCATATGTCTAGAAAGTTATTTATCCAGACAGCTTGTTTGTTTTAGGTTCAGAACCAAGTCTCAGTGAAGGCTGAAAAGGTCCCCTTCCCCTGCTGCAGATGCTAATCGAGGATTAAACTTTGTACCATTTTGTCCACTAAAATGAAAAGATAATGGGAGACATAAGGATAAGTGTAATGAAGAGGAACAATGGAGAGTTTCTCGGGGGTTAATCCAGCTTCATCACTGTGCACAACAGAGTTAATCTGCCTAAAGGAGGATTTAAACAATATTATAAGTGAAAACTTACTACTTGGTGATTGCTTCATAAAAGAGACTATTTGTGCAGAAGATTGTAGAATTGGAAGCCAGCGGGGCAGAAGCTGGAGGTCTGTCGGAATCCTTGTTTGCCTCTCATAAGGTCTTGCTTTATCCAGATAAATGTTTTCCACTTTGGCGTCTAAACAAGATACCCAGTAACAAAAAGAAAACTACTTATCCCTCATCTTTAGGCAGCGAACAAAAGAACTGTATTAGTTGGTATATAAACCTCTCTTATTGTATAGTCAACTGAGTTAAGTTGACTATACTAATGTTAAGCGTCCACAGAAAGGGTGGGCCAAAATAAAGACATAAAAAGAAGACATATATAGAAGTACACATAAGATAGAATAGACATAAGACATATAAAGAAGTAGCTGGTGAACAAATTAATTAGTGCAACACGTTTGGCCAATACTAAAAAATAAAGGACTAATACATTTTTTTATTTGCAGTGGTATAGCTAATGTTATTGATATCCTTATAATTACTTGTATGCATTAATAGGCTAACAGTATTAGAGAAATGCGTTCAGAAATTTTGCATCCTACAATTTTAAAATGTAATATTTTATCTATTGATGTAAATGTTATTAAAGAAAAAGATGCATCTGATGAAATTAAAGATCACAGAATGGAACTGAAGGAAAAGCTTTCTAGGATGCTGCAATAGTGAAGGATTCTATATACAACATATTATCTTAGATCTTTAGTCAAATATACAATGTCAGACCCAAAGAATATTGTGGAATATTATGCTCCTGCCCTTTGTGACTCAACTGTTTAAATACTGTCATATATACAATTCCTAATGTACCTCATTATGAATTGCCCAGGCCAGAATGTATATGCAAAGGCCAAGTCTTTGTAGCCTATACAATACTGCACTTGTAATTTTTTTAATGTTTGCAACACATTGAATGGTAAAATGAATGGTCTCATTCAAAACTACATCTTGTCTCACAAAAAACAATTCCTGATGTCCCTATATTGACTAAAACATTAAAAAATAATGGCTCTTATAAAAATGGTTGGAAAAAACAAAAGAGCAAATATGAAAAATCGCCCTGTCTTTAAAGGAAAAGTCTGATCCTTAAAGGGAACCTGCCATTTGATTCATGCTGTCCAAACCAATGGGAACATGAATCGGATCATAGCTGCACAATTGCAGCCAGGTATATTTTACTTGCAAAAGCCATAGCGTTTCAAAGAAAGTATAGTTACAAGATCTGGTGATGCAGTAACATCATCATGCCGTCCGATGTCCCCTGCATGCACCATCTCCAACAAGACATAGGCTGGAAGTAGCCTGCATACTGATAGAGTTCGCAGGGGAGCAGGGAGCTGATAACAGCTCACATTAATTGTATTTATGTCTTAGAGACACAAATACAATTGAGTGGGGGGAAGAAGTGATCGCTGGGGCGCAGACAGTAACCAACTATCACTGCCCACTTGTGTGCTTGCGTCAGTGTGCTGGATGGCTATGGCTGGAAGAAGACGCAAGATGGCCCCCTGGCATTCAACAATGAACCAATGTCAATAGCCCTCCGCCAATACTGTGCATCAACAAAGAACAATATACCTACAGTGAAATATGGCGGAGGCAGCATTATGCCTTAAGGCTGTTTTTCAGCAACTGGGAGTGTAGCTTTAGTCAAAGTAGAGGGCATTATCAACGGTTTCAAAAAGCAGGAATATTTTAATTCAAATTTTCAGGTTTGTGTTAAAAGATGAAAATGAACATGAAATTCATCTTTCAGCACAACAATCACCCAAACAATACATCCAAATCAACAAAAGAATGGCATCATCAGAAGATTTGGAATTGCCCAGCATTAGCCCAGTCCTGAAACCAACTGAAAACCTGTGGGAAGACCTGACATAGGCTTTACACAGGAGATGCAATTGCAATCTTACAGATTTGGAGCACTACTAGAAGAGAGGAAAAGATTTCCAATTCTAGATGTGCCATGCTGATAGACTCATTCCCAAAAAGACTGAATGCTGTTAAAAGTTCAAAGAGTACTACAATAAAATGTTAGTTTGACATTTTTTTGCAGCCACATTATTTTAGTTATTTCTTTTTCCACCCAAAAATATTTCAGTTTATTTTTCAACTGAATTGTGCAGCTTATGGGTGATTCCCCTTCACCCTCCAGCTTGTTTTCACCTTCCTGACCAGGCCAATTAGACAGGTTAGACAAAACAAATGATTCATAAAAGATAAAATTGTACTCAAAAGTTTACATACCCCAGCAGAATTTTTGCTATTTTGGCCTTTTTTTCAGAGAATATGAATGATAACACCAAAACATTTTCTCCACTCATGGTAAGAGGTTGGGTGAAGCCATTTATTGTCAAACTACTGTGTTTTCTATTTTTAAATCATAATGATAACCCAAAACATTCAAATGACTCTAAATGGCTTCACCCAATCACTAACCATGAGCCAGGGTATGTAAACGTGTTGGAAAGCTGTTTTGGTTCATCTGAGACTCCATAGTTTGTGACGTCACACACCGTCTCCAGCTTTGTCAGCCAATCTTTTTTCCCACTTTGTATCCCGGGACGCTACCAGCCGGAGCGCTCCTGGCTATGCACAGGCTTCCTCGTTCCCTGTCTTACCCAGACTCACTGCCATACCTCTCGGCTTCACCTCTGCATCAAACACCGATAACAGCACAGACCATCTCAAATCCTGTGGATCCCTAAGTCATGGTGCAACCGTTTTTTTGGTCCTTTATTTTGTGATTTTTTAAAATATTTTTTCTATTTTTTTTTACTTTTTTTCTATGGTACTTTAACTTTTTTTACTCTGATCGCTGCAGTGCATATATCTGTCAGTTCTGCACAGATAGAAGCCTCTAAGACCATGCTCTGAGCATGGTTTAACAAGCTTGTCATAGCTTGCTGACCAGAAGGTTCTGAGGATGACCTCAGGCTGCCATGGCAATAATCAGGCCCTTGCGATGACGTTTCGGTTTCGCCGTTCCGAAGGGAGAAGGGGCCCCCTCCTTCTTCCAGCCTTTTAAATGCTGCAATTGATATCAATCGCATTATTAACTTAACTTAAGCTGAGCTTCTGGTGTCTATCGCACGGGCAAATCTCCTGTGTTCAGCATGATTGCCATGATGTAACCATATGCCATAGGTTGGGAAACCCTATCCGAAAATTATATATGGGTACGTCAAAAGTCATGGAGTGATTAAAGGTCAAAAAGTTCTGAAATAATTGTTCTTGGTATGATTTGTTTACATGACAAAAAACCTGTCATTTTAAAAGGGGAATGCAGACTTTTTATATCCACTATATGTTCTGTATATACTGTACACTTCTTAACATTGAAATTGCAGGAGCAAAAAAGAAAAATCATGGCGTTATGAAAGTCACTGGATTGATAGAAATGTTAAGAATATGCATGATCAAGATGTGGACTAGCATTGTGTTGATAACAAGCTGTCAGGACTCTGAACATTTTATTACCTTTTTGTGCATTACTGCCCTTTTCCAAGATGGCATATTTGGTCTCATGTGCACTGAGTCTTCCTGCTATACAACTCCACCCCAGCCTTCAGTCTGTGCTAGAGTATTCTGCCTTGCATCCAGCTCCTGACTCTGGTGACTCCCTGGCTATATACCTGCTCTTGTGAACCTGTGTGGTTATCCTGCTACTCTGCTCTGAGTTCCTGCTGCATACACCAGTTTCCAGTAATCCTCCTTCATCTGCTGCTTGTGTTTACTTCCATCTGCATTTGCTGGACATGTAAGCTGATGCTGCTCTGCTTAAACCTGAGATTATCACCCAGGCCTTCCTGGTTGAGATAAGACATTGCTTGAACTGCCTTATAAGCATATCTATCTGTGTTTGGACTAAAACAAGGACTTATTCATGTCAAGTATCCTCAAGAATAACTGTGCTTCATAGACATTCTGCGTGATTGCATTTTGCTCTGAAGTTCCCTATAGACTGCTAAGCTGCGTTTAATATTTACACCAAGTGTTGTGGACTTGAGTTTCTCTCTGCACCTGTTTGAATCACCGTGTGATAATATAGTCTTTACCACTTATAAAACTGTGTCCTGTAGTTGTCTTGTTCCATGCAAAGAGTCTCCTGAGGTATCCCCTATAATTATTACAGGATACTCTAGCCTGAAAAGAGGAGACTGCTGGAACAATGACTGCAGAAAGCAGATTAGAGCAGGTGTTTTCCATAATTAGATCACTGCAGAAAGATGTGGAAGGTCTGCAAAAGAAGTTTGTAAGCATTGAACACAATCATCAAGTGTTTGGACAAACTTTGCAGGACTTAAGCACCTGCATGGCAGCCCAGGAAAACAAACTTGCTGGCATAGAGTCCCAGTATGGACGGGCTTTTCAGGACATAAGCACGCAAATAGCTGCACAAGCGACTTTACCCTCTGGGCAACCGCCACCAGCTAGCCCACTTAAGTTGCCCCCATTCAGATTTAATGGTGATCGCGACAAATTTCGTGGCTTTGTGAATCAGTGTATGCTATATTTTGATGTGCATGCTGACCGTTTTCCTACTGATAGATCCAAAGTACTCAGTAATAATGCTGCTGACCTCATGAGCGCTCGCCTGGGTGAATCCAATGATTGAGTCTCGTGACCCACGGTTAAATAACTTGGATGATTTCTTGGCAGCTATGCCATTAATGTTTGATGATCCTAATCACCGTGCAATCGTGGAATCTGCTTTATTGTCTTTATGCTAGGCTAAACATTCTGTTATTGAGTATGCCACTGAATTCAGGAGATTAGTGGTAGATACCAATTGGGACAGTTATGCACAATTTCCTATTTTTAAAAGGGGTCTGTCTAGTATTGTAAAAGATGAACTAGCTTGCTCTGATTCACCACAAGAGCTAGAGACATTTATACAGCATTTTGTGCGCATAGACATTCACCTTACTGAGCGTAGGCAGGAGAAGTTTGCTGCATATAACCATATTTCTAACTTTTCCCTTCCTTCCAAAGAGCCTGTAGGTAAAACCACTCGGGAGGTGGAGGAGGTGCCCATGCAAATTGATTCCGTTCAGAGGCGCGAGATTAATGAGCGCTGAGAGCATCGCCTTCATGAAAGTCTATGTTTCTACTGCGGTCAGTCTGACCACTTTTTAATCAACTGTCCCAAGTGCCCAAGCGGCCTAACAAGGTGCTAGCAGTGGTAGGAGAATATGACAACTGTGATGAAGAATCTCAGCATGGTGCAGTAACAATCCTTTATTGCAGATGAAAACTTCACAGCAGCATTGTCAGGGCATCGGGGGATGTGCCAGGGAGGTGCCTCCCTGGCACATCCCCCAATGCCCTGACAATGCTGCTGTGAAGTTTTAGTCTGCAATAAAGGATTGTTACTGCACCATGCTGGTGAGTGCTGCCGCTTTTCTTCTCCTTTTTCATGTTGATACAGACTTTGTTTCTAGCAAGCACCACCAGCAGTGAAGTGAGACATCGTGGATACACTTTGTGGTCGGACTGATAGTCTCTCGCTCCTGTCTCAATAGCTGTGTGGCTTCATTTTTTCTATGATTATGCATGTGATGAAGAATCTGACATCTCTGAATGTAGCCTGCCTTTAAACGCTGTATTCCATTCACTTTCTATGACTTCACCCCCCAAGGAGCTGAAGGAGAAGAACTCTCACTGTTCTCTCCCTTTTAAGATCCTGTGTTCAGGACAGTGGATTTCCAGTGCAGCTATGATTAACTCTGGTGCAGGTGGCAATTTCATGGATATCGCATTTGCCAAGGAACATGGTATTGAAATTCAGCAAAGAGCCTCTCCAATTACCATGAAAACAGTGGATGGGTCACTTTTAATCTCTGGGCCTGTGGATCAAGAGACCATACCCCTTGAAATTTTGTTGGAGCCTAATCATCAGTAGCAACTTTCTTTCTTGCTAATTTCTTCTCATTTTCCTGTGATTTTAGGCATTCCTTGGTTGCGTTCTCAGAACCCATTTATCAACTGGGAGACCAAGGAGATTATCTTTCCAACAAGGAGCAACTCAGCGTTAACAGAAGCTGTCCCTGAGTCCACGGCTACGGAACTGTTGTGTATCCGCTTTTTGGGCTCCCCTGGTGGTTGCTGGTGGTACTGGTGACTTGTTTGCACTTTGCTTCTTCTGTTCACCTGCTTCCATCAGTGTTTGGGAGTTTCCTATTTAGCCTTGCTCTCCAGTCATTTCCTTGCTGGTCATCATTGTAACCAGAGCCTTCGGTTGCATGTTCCTGCTACTAGTCTGCTGATCAGCTAAGTGGACTTTGTCCTTTTGTTTTGTACCTTTTGTCCAGTTTGCAGTTTTTGTATTTCTCTGTAGCTGGAAGCTCTTGCGGGCTGAAATTGCCACTCCTGTGTCATGAGTTGACACAGGAGTCTTAAAGTAATTTCAGGATGGTTTTTGAAAGGGTTTTCAGTTGACCGTGAAGTCCTCTTTTGTATCCTTCTGCTATCTAGTAAGTGGACCTCTCTTTGCTAAATCTACTTTCATACTGTGTATGTCTTTTCCTCTTAATTCACCGTTATTACATGTGGGGGGCTGCTATCATCTTTTGGGGTATTTCCCTAGAGGTAAGCCAGGTCTGTTTCTTCCTCTACCAGGCGTAGTTAGTCCTCCGGCTGGCGCGTGGCATATAGGAAGCCGTAGGTATGCTCCCTGGCTACTGTTAGTTGTGTGGTAGATTTAGCTCACGGTCAACTCGAGTTTCCATCACCCGAGAGCTCGTTCGTTACTTATATGTTTCTTACGTTCCCTTGCCATTGGGAACCATGACAGTATGACCGGCCTGTGTTAAACTTATTGGCAGAAGAAAGGAGAGAAAAAAGAAGTAGATTTTTTTTTTTATTTTTTTTTCTTCCCTTTTTCCTCTATGCTTGCTCCATAGTTGGATCTGTTGTATTTCAGCTTTAATTACAGCCTTTGCCTTTCTCTCCTTATAATCCTTGAATGGCTCTGAGCTCACCTGTTTAAAGATGGATCCTCAGAGATTGGCTGCAGGTTTAAATAATCTTGCTACGAAGGTTCAAAATTTACAAGATTTTGTTATACATGCTCCTATTTCTGAACCTAAAATCCCTACACCAGAGGTGTTTTCCGGAGATAGATCTCGGTTTTTGAATTTCAAATATAATTGTAAATTATTCCTTTCTCTCAGACCTCACTCCTCAGGAGATCCTGTCCAGCAGGTTAACCCCTTCCCGACCTTTGACGCATACGCTGCGTCATGAAAGTCGGTGCCAATCCGACCTGTGACGCAGTGTATGCGTCATGGAGGGATCGCGCTCCTGCAGATCGGGTGAAAGGGTTAACTCCAATTTCACCCGATCTCCAGGAACAGGGGGAGTGGTGCTTCAGCCCAGGGGGGGTGGCTTCACCCCCTCGTGGCTATGATCGCTCTGATTGGCTGTTGAAAGTGAAACTGCCAATCAGAGCGATTTGTAATATTTCACCCAAAAAAACGGTGAAATATTACAATCCAGCCATGGCCGATGCTGCAATATCATCGGCCATGGCTGGAAAACCTAATCTGCCCCCACCCCACCCCACCGATCGCCCCCCCCAGTGCTCCGTTACGTGGTCCGCCCCCCTAAGTCCTCCTGTCCGCTCCTCCGTCCTCCTGTCCGCTCCCCCCGTGCTCCGGTGCCCCCTCCCTGTGCTCCGGTCCCCCCCCCGTGATCCGATCACCCCCCCTTCATACTTACCGGGCCTCCCGGTGTCCGTCCTGCTTCTGCATGGGCGCCGCCATCTTCCAATATGGCGGGCGCATGCGCACTGCACCCGCAGAATCTGCCAGCTGGCAGATTCGTTCCAGATGTATTTTGATCACTGCGATATAGCCTATCACAGTGATCAAAATAAAAAAAAGTAAATGACCCCCCTTTATCACCCCCATAGGGACAATAATAAAAATAAATAAAATATATATATTTTTTTTTCTGCTAGGGTTAGGGTTAGAACTAGGGCTAGAATTAGGGTTAGAATTAGGGGTAGGGTTAGGGGTAGGTTTAGGGCATGTGCACACAGTGCGGATTTGGCTGCGAATCCGCAGCTGATTGCCGCGGATCCGCAGCGGATTGGCCGCGGATCCGCAGCGGATTGGCCGCGGATCCGCAGCGGATTGGCCGCTGCAAATTCGTAGCAGTTTTCCATCAGGTTTACAGTACCATGTACACCTATGGAAAACCAAATCCGCTGTGCCCATGGTGCGGAAAATACCGTGCGGAAACGCTGTGTTGTATTTTCCGCAGCATGTCAATTTTGTGCGGATTCCGCAGCGTTTTACACCTGTTCCTCAATAGGAATCCGCAGGTGAAATCCGCACAAAAAAACACTGGAAATCCGCTGTAAATCCGTAGGTAAAACGCAGTGCCTTCTACCTGCGGATTTTTCAAAAATGGTGCGGAAAAATCTCACACGAATCCGCAAAGTGGGCACATAGCCTTAGGGTTGGAATTAGAGTTAGGGTACCGTCTCACAGTGGCACTTTGATCGCTACGACGGTACGATCCGTGACGTTCCAGCGATATCCATACGATATCGCTGTGTCTGACACGCAGCAGCGATCAGGGACCCTGCTGAGAATCGTACGTCGTAGCAGATCGTTTGGAACTTTTTTTCGTCGCTAGATCTCCCGCTGTCATCGCTGGATCGTTGTGTGTGACAGCTATCCAGCGATGCGTTCACTTGTAACCAGGGTAAACATCGGGTTACTAAGCGCAGGGCCGCGCTTAGTAACCCGATGTTTACCGTGGTTACCAGCGTAAAAGTAAAAAAAAAAAAAAAAACGTACATACTCACATTTCGGTGTCCTTCAGGTCCCTTGCCGTCTGCTTCCCGCTCTGACTGTCTGCCGGCCGGAAAGTGAGAGCACAGCACAGCAGTGACGTCACCGCTGCGCTCTGCTCTCACTGTACGGCGGCACTCAGTCAGAGCGGGAAGCAGACGGCAAGGGACCTGAAGGACACCGAAATGTGAGTATGTACGTTTTTTTTTTTTTACTTTTACGCTGGTAACCATGGTAAACATCGGGTTACTAAGCGCGGCCCTGCGCTTAGTAACCCGATGTTTACCCTGGTTACCCGGGACCTTGGCATCGTTGGTCGCTGGAGAGCGGTCAGTGTGACAGCTCCCCAGCGACCACACAATGACTTTCCAACGATCATGGCTAGGTCGTATCGCTGGTCGTGATCGTTGGTAAATCGTTATGTGAGACGGTACCCTTAGGGTTGGAATTAGGGCTAGGGTTGGAAATAGGGTTAAGATTAGGCTTGTGGTTAGGGTTAAGGATAGGGTTAGGGTTGTGTTGGGGTTACAGTTGTGGGTAGGGTTGGGATTAGGGTTAGGATTAGGGTTGGATTTAGGGTTACGGGTGTGTTGGGGTTAGGGTTGTGGTTAGGGGTGTGTTGGGGTTAGGGTTGTGATTAGGGTTATGGCTACAGTTGGGATTAGGGTTAGGGGTGTGTTGGGGTTAGTGTTGAAGTTAGAATTGAGGGGTTTCCACTGTTTAGGCATATCAGGGGTCTCCAAACGCAACATGGCGCCACCATTGATTCCAGCCAATCTTGCGTTCAAAAAGTCAAATGTCACTACTTCCCTTCCGAGCCCTGACGTGCGCCCAAACAGTGGTTTACCCCCACATATGAGGTATCAGCGTACTCACAACAAACTGGGCAACAAATATTGGGGTCCAATTTCTCCTGTTACCCTTGTGAAAATAAACAATTGCTTGCTAAAACATCTTTTTTGAGGAAAGAAAAATTATTTTTTTATTTTCACGGCTCTGCGTTGTAAACTTCTGTGAAGCACTTGGGGGTTGAACGTGCTCACCACACATCTAGATAAGTTCCTTGGGGGGTCTAGTTTCCAAAATGGGGTCACTTGTGGGGGGTTTCTACTGTTTAGTCACATCAGGGGCTCTGCAAACGTAACATGATTCCCGCAGACCATTCCATCAAAGTCTGCATTCCAAATCGTCACTACTTCCCTTCCGAGCCCCGCCATGTGCCCAAACAGTGGTTTACCCCCACATGTGGGGTATCAGCGTACTCAGGAGAAACTGGACAACAACTTTTGGGGTCAAATTTTTCCTGTTACCCTTGGGAAAATTAAAAAATTCTGGGCTAAAAAAATATTTTTGAGGAAAGAAAACACATTTTTTATTTTCACGGCTCTGCGTTATAAACTTCTGTGAAGCACTTGGGGGTTCAAAGTGCTCACCACACATCTAGATAAGTTCCCTTGGGGGTCTAGTTTCCAAAGTGGGGTCAATTGTGGGGAGTTCCTACTGTTTAGGCACATCAGGGGCTCTGCAAACGCAACGTGAAGCCCGCAGAGCATTCCATTAAAGTCTGCATTTCAAAACGTCACTGCTTCCCTTCCGCTCCCCGACGTGTGCCAAAACAGTGGTTTACCCCCACATATGGGGTATCAGCGTACTCAGGAGAAACTTCACAACAACTTTTGGGGTCCAATTTCTCCTATTATCCTTGGGAAAATGAAAAACTCCGGGCTAAAAATCATTTTTGAGGAAAGAAAAATATTTTTTTATTTTCATGGCTCTGCGTTATAAACTTCTGTGAAGCACCTGGGGGTTTTAAGTGCTCACTATACATCTAGATTAGTTCCTTGGGGGGTCTAGTTTCCAAAATGGGGTCACTTGTAGGGGAGCTCCAATGTTTAGGCACACAGGGGCTCTCCGAACGCAACATGGTGTCCACTAACGATTGGAGCTAATTTTCCATTGAAAAAGTCAAATGGCGCGCCTTCCCTTCCAAGCCTTGCCGTGCACCCAAACAGTGGTTTACCCCCACATATGAGGTATCGGCATACTCAGGAGAAATTGCCCAACAAATTTTAGGATCCATTTTATCCTGTTGCCCATGTGAAAATGAAAAAATTGAGGCTAAAAAAAATTTTGTGTGAAAAAAAGTACTTTTTCATTTTTACGGATCAATTTGTGAAGCACCTGAGGGTTTAAAGTGCTCACTATGCATCTAGATAAGTTCCTTGGGGGGTGTAGTTTCCAAAATGGGGTCACTTGTGGGGGAGCTCCAATGTTTAGGCACACAGGGGCTCTCCAAACCTGACATGGTGTCCGCTAACGATGGAGATAATTTTTCATTCAAAAAGTCAAATGGCGCTCCTTCCCTTCCGAGCCTTACCATGTGCCCAAACAGTAGTTTACCCCCACATATGAGGTATTGTCGTACTCAGGAGAAATTGCCCAACAAATTTTAGGATCCATTTTATTCTGTTGCCCATGTGAAAATGAAAAAATTGAGGCTAAAAGAAAATTTGTGTGAAAAAAAAGTACTTTTTCATTTTTACGGATTAATTTGTGAAGCACCTGGGGGTTTAAAGTGCTCACTATGCTTCTAGATAAGTTCATTGGGGGGTCTAGTTTCCAAAATGGGGTCACTTGTGGGGGAGCTCCAATGTTTAGGCACACGGGAGCTCTCCAAACGCGACATGGTGTCCGCTAAAGATTGGAGCCAATTTTTCATTCAAAAAGTCAAATGGCGCTCCTTCCCTTCCGAGCCCTGCCGTGCGCCCAAACAGTGGTTTACCCCCAAATATGAGGCATCAGCGTACTTAGGACAAATTGGACAACAACATTTGTGGTCCAGTTTCTCCTTTTACCCTTGGGAAAATAAAAAAATTGTTGCGAAAAGATCATCTTTGTGACTAAAAAGTTAAATGTTAATTTTTCCCCTATTTGTTGCTTCTGCTGCTGTGAAACACCTGAAGGGTTAATAAACTTCTTGAATGTGGTTTTGAGCACCTTGAGGGGTGCAGTTTTTAGAATGGTGTCACTTTTGGGTATTTTCAGCCATATAGAACCCTCAAACTGACTTCAAATGTGAGGTGGTCCCTAAAAAAAATGGTTTTGTAAATTTTGTTGTAAAAATTAGAAATCACTGGTCAAATTTTAACCCTTATAACTTCCTAGCAAAAAAAAAAATTATTTCCAAAATAGTGCTGATGTAAAGTAGACATGTGGTAAATGTTATTTATTAACTATTTTGTGTCACATAACTCTCTGGTTTAACAGAATAAAAATTCAAAATGTGAAAATTGCAAAATTTTCAAAATTTTCGCCAAATTTCTGTTTTTTTCACAAATAAACTCAGAAATTATCGACCTAAATTTACCACTAACATGAAGCCCAATATGTCACGAAAAAACAATCTCTGAACCGCAAGGATCCGTTGAAGCGTTCCTGAGTTATTACCTCATAAAGGGACACTGGTCAGAATTGCAAAAAATGGCAAGGTCATTAAGGCCAAAATAGGCTGGGTCATGAAGGGGTTAAGATTGTAATCTCTTTGCTGCGAGGTGACCCTCAAAATTGGGCATTTTCATTGGCACCAGGGGATCCTGCGTTGCTCAATGTGGATGCGTTTTTCCTGGCTTTAGGGTTGCTTTATGAGGAACCTAATTTGGAGATTCAAGCTGAAAAAGCTTTGATAGCCCTATCTCAAGGGCAAGATGAAGCGGAGATATACTGCCAAAAATTTCGTAGGTGGTCTGTGCTTACTCAGTGGAATGAGTGCGCCTTGGTGGCAAATTTCAGAGAGGGCCTTTCTGATGCCGTTAAAGATGTTATGGTCGGGTTCCCTGCGCCTACAGGTCTGAATGAGTCCATGACAATGGCAATTCAGATTGATCGGCGTTTGCGGGAGCGCAAACCCGTGCACCATTTGGCGGTATCTTCTGAAGAGACGCCAGAGAAAATGCAATGTGACAGAGTTATGTCCAGAAGCGAGCGGCAGAATTATAGGCGTAAAAATGGGTTATGCTTCTATTGTGGTGATTCTGCTCATGTTATATCGGCATGCTCTAAGCGTACTAGGAAGGTTGACAAGTCCATTTCAATTGGCACTTTACAGTCCAAATTTATTTTGTCTGTAACCTTGATTTGTTCATTATCAGTTATTACCGTGGATGCCTATGTGGACTCTGGCGCCGCTCTGAGTCTTATGGACTGGTCCTTTGCCAGGCGCTGTGGGTTTGATTTAGAGCCTCTGGAAGTCCCTATACCTCTGAAGGGTATTGATTCTACACCTTTGGCTTGTAATAAACCACAGTTCTGGACGCAAGTGATTATGCGTATGACTCCAGACCATCAGGAGGTGATTCGCTTCCTTGTGTTGTACAATTTACATGATGTTTTGGTGCTTGGATTACCATGGTTACAGTCTCATAACCCAGTCCTTGACTGGAAGGCTATGTCTGTGTTAAGCTGGGGATGTCGGGGGGCTCATGGGGACACTCCTATGGTGTCCATTTCGTCATCTATTCCATCTGAGATTCCGGCATTTTTGTCTGATTATCGTGATATTTTTGAAGAGCCTAAGATTGGTTCACTCCCTCCTCACAGGGATTGTGATTGCGCCATAGATCTGATTCCTGGCAGTAAATTTCCAAAGGGTCGTTTGTTTAACCTATCTGTACCTGAACATGCTGCTATGCGCGAGTATATTAAGGAGTCCCTGGAAAAGGGACATATTCGTCCTTCTTCATCACCTTTAGGAGCCGGTTTTTTCTTTGTCTCTAAAAAGGATGGCTCTCTGAGGCCTTGTATTGATTATCGTCTCCTGAATAAAATTACAGTCAAATATCAGTATCCGTTGCCTTTGCTGACTGATTTGTTTGCTCGCATAAGGGGGGCTAAGTGGTTCTCTAAGATTGATCTTCGTGGGGCGTATAATTTGGTGCGAATTAAGCAGGGGGATGAGTGGAAGACCGCATTTAATACGCCTGAGGGCCATTTTGAGTATTTGGTAATGCCTTTCGGCCTTTCTAATGCTCCTTCTGTCTTTCAGTCCTTAATGCATGATATTTTCCGTGAATATTTGGATAAATTTATGATTGTGTACTTGGATGATATTTTGATTTTTTCTGATGACTGGGAGTCTCATGTTCAGCAGGTCAGGAGGGTTTTTCAGGTTTTGCGGGAGAATTCTTTGTGTGTAAAGGGTTCAAAGTGTGTTTTTGGGGTTCAAAAAATTTCATTTTTGGGGTATATTTTTTCCCCTTCTTCTATTGAGATGGACCCTGTCAAGGTTCGGGCTATTTACGACTGGACGCAGCCTACTTCTCTGAAGAGTCTCCAGAAATTCTTGGGCTTTGCTAATTTTTATCGTCGATTTATAGCTGGTTTTTCTGGCGTTGCTAAGCCTCTGACGGATTTGACTAAAAAGGGTGCTGATGTTGCCAATTGGTCCCCTGCTGCCGTGGAGGCCTTTCGGGAGCTTAAGCGCCGCTTTTTGTCTGCCCCTGTGTTGCGCCAGCCTGATGTTTCTCTTCCCTTTCAGGTTGAGGTCGATGCTTCCGAGATCGGAGCGGGGGCGGTTTTGTCGCAGAAAAGTTCCGACTGCTCAGTGATGAGACCTTGTGCGTTCTTTTCGCGAAAATTTTCGGCCGCCGAGCGAAACTATGATGTTGGTAATCGGGAGCTTTTGGCCATGAAGTGGGCATTTGAGGAGTGGCGTCATTGGCTTGAGGGTGCCAGACATCAGGTGGTAGTTTTGACTGATCACAAGAATTTAATTTATTTGGAGTCTGCCAGGCGCCTGAATCCTAGACAGGCACGTTGGTCGTTGTTCTTTTCCCGGTTTAATTTTGTGGTCTCGTACTTACCGGGTTCTAGGAATGTGAATGCAGATGCTCTTTCTAGGAGTTTTGAGCCTGACTCTCCTGGGAATTCTGAACCTGCTGGTGTCCTTAGGGATGGAGTGGTTTTGTCTGCTGTCTCTCCAGATTTGCGACGTGCTTTGCAAGAATTTCAGGCGGATAGACCTGATCGTTGTCCGTCTGGTAGACTGTTTGTTCCTGACGAGTGGACCACTAGAGTCATCTCGGAAGTTCATTCTTCTACTCTGGCAGGTCATCCGGGAATTTTTGGCACCAGAGATTTGGTGGCTAGATCCTTCTGGTGGCCTTCCCTGTCTCGAGATGTGCGTGTTTTTGTGCAGTCTTGCGATGTGTGTGCTCGGGCCAAGCCTTGTTGTTCTAGGGCTAGTGGGTTGTTGTTGCCCTTGCCCATTCCGAAGAGGCCTTGGACGCACATCTCTATGGACTTTATCTCGGATCTCCCTGTTTCTCAGAAGATGTCTGTCATCTGGATGGTGTGTGACCGTTTTTCTAAAATGGTTCATTTGGTGCCATTGCCTAAGTTGCCTTCCTCATCTGAGTTGGTCCCTCTGTTATTTCAAAATGTGGTTCGCTTGCATGGTATTCCGGAAAACATCGTTTCTGACAGGGGTACCCAGTTCGTGTCTAGATTTTGGCGGGCAGTCTGTGCCAGGTTGGGCATTGATTTGTCCTTTTCGTCTGCATTCCATCCTCAGACCAATGGCCAGACGGAGCGAACTAATCAAACTTTGGAGACTTATTTGAGGTGTTTTGTGTCTGCGGATCAGGATGATTGGATTGCCTTTCTGCCGTTGGCGGAGTTTGCTCTTAACCCCTTCCTGACATCAGACGTACTATCCCGTCGAGGTGGGGTGGGCCCCCATGACCGCCGACGGGATAGTACGTCATACGCGATCGGCCGCGCTCACGGGGGGAGCGCGGCCGATCGCGGCCGGGTGTCGGCTGCATATCACAGCTGACATCCGGCACTATGTGCCAGGAGCGGTCACGGACCGCCCCCGGCACATTAACCCCCGGCACACCGCGATCAAACATGATCGCGGTGTACCGGCGGTACAGGGAAGCATCGCGCAGGGAGGGGGCTCCCTGCGGGCTTCCCTGAGACGATCGGTACAAGGTGATGTACTCACCTTGTACCGAACGTCTTCTCCCTGCAGGCCCCGGATCCAAAATGGCCGAGGGGCTGTATCCGGGTCCTGCAGGGAGCACTTCCGGGTCGGAGCAGGCTGCAGATGAAAGCTGCAGCCTGCTCCGATGAAAGTATGATCGCGGATCTGATAGAGTGCTGTGCACACTATCAGATCTGCGATCTGTGATGTCCCCCCCTGGGACAAAGTAAAAAAGTAAAAAAAAAAAATTTCCACATGTGTAAAAAAAAAAAAAAAAAATTCCTAAATAAATAATAATAAAAAAAAAAATATTATTCCCATAAATACATTTCTTTATCTAAAAAAAACAAACAAAAACAATAAAAGTACACATATTTAGTATCGCCGCGTCCGTAACGACCCAACCTATAAAACTGGCCCACTAGTTAACCCCTTCAGTAAACACCGTAAGAAAAAAAAAAAAAAACGAGGCAAAAAACAACGCTTTATTACCATACCGCCGAACAAAAAGTGGAATAACACGCGATCAAAAAGACGGATATAAATAACCATGGTACCGCTGAAAACGTCATCTTGTCCCGCAAAAAACGAGCCGCCATACAGCATCATCAGCAAAAAAGTAAAAAAGTTATAGTCCTCAGAATAAAGCGATACCAAAATAATTATTTTTTCTATAAAATAGTTTTTATCGTATAAAAGCGTCAAAACATAAAAAAATGATATAAATGAGGTATCGCTGTAATCGTACTGACCCGACGAATAAAACTGCTTTATCAATTTTACCAAGCGCAGAACGGTATAAACGCCTCTCCCAAAAGAAATTCATGAATAGCTGGTTTTTGGTTATTCTGCCTCACAAAAATCGGAATAAAAAGTGATAAAAAATGGTCACGTGTCCGAAAATGTTACCAGTAAAAACGTCAACTCGTCCCGCAAAAAACAAGACCTCACATGACTCTGTGGACCAAAATGTGGAAAAATTATAGGTCTCAAAATGTGGAGACGCAAAAACTTTTTTGCTATAAAAAGCGTCTTTTAGTCTGGTTTCACACTTGCGTTTTTATCTGCATGCGTTTTTTAAAAAAACCGCATGTGTGAAAAAATGCATGTAAACGCGGTAAAACGCATGCGTTTTTATAGAAAAACACAAGAAAACAAGAAAAAAACAAAAAACCTAACCCTACCCCTAACCCTACCCCTAACCTGAAATACGTGGCACTGAAATACGTGGCACTGAAATATACGTTTATATACGTATATACGTATATAAGTGCCACGATATTTCAGTGGCCACGTATATAAGTGCCACGTATATAAGTGCCACGTATATAAGTGCCACGTATTTAAGTGCCACGTATTTAAGTGCCACGTATTTAAGTGCCACGTATTTCAGTGCCACGTATTTCAGTGCCACGTATTTAAGTGCCACGTATTTCAGTGCCACGTATTTCAGTGCCACGTATTTCAGTGCCACGTATTTCAGTGCCACGTATTTCAGTGCCACGTATTTTTCAGTGCCTGAAATACGTGGCACTGAAATACGTGGCACTGAAATATCGTGGCACTGAAATATCGTGGCACTGAAATATCGTGGCACTGAAGTATTTACGTGCCACGTATTTTTCAGTGCCTGAAATACGTGGCACTGAAATACGTGGCACTGAAATACGTGGCACTGAAATATCGTGGCACTGAAATACGTGGCACTTAAATACGTGGCACTTAAATACGTGGCACTTAAATACGTGGCTCTTAAATACGTGGCACTTATATACGTGGCACTTATATACGTGGCACTTATATACGTGGCACTTATATACGTGGCACTTATGACTGTCAGAAAATGTTCAGTAAACGGTTAGGGGTGAGGTTAGGGGTAGGGTTTCAGGTAGAATTGGGGAGTTTCCACTGTTTAGGCACATCAGGGGCTCTCCAAACGCGACATGGCGTCCAATCTCAATTCCAGCCAATTCTGCGTTGAAAAAGTAAAACAGTGCTCCTTCCCTTCCGAGCTCTCCCGTGCGTCCAAAAAGGGGTTTACCCCAACATATGGGGTATCAGCGTACTAGGGACAAATTGAACAACAACTTCTGGGGTCCAAGTTCTCTTGTTATCCTTGGGAAAATAAAAATTTGGGGGGCTAAAAATCATTTTTGTGGGAAAAAAAATATGTTTTATTTTCACGGCTCTGCGTTGTAAACTGTAGTGAAACACTTGGGGGTTCAAAGTTCTCACAACACATCTAGATAAGTTCCTTGGGAGGTCTAGTTTCCAATATGGGGTCACTTGTGGGGGGTTTGTACTATTTGGGTACATCAGGGGCTCTGCAAATGCAACGTGACGCCTGCAGACCAATCCATTTAAGTCTGCATTCCAAATGGCGCTCCTTCCCTTCCGAGCTCTGTCATGCGCCCAAACAGTGGTTCCCCCCCACATAGGGGGTATCAGCGTACTCAGGACAAATTGGACAACAACTTTTAGGGTCCAATTTATCCTGATACCCTTGTGAAAATACAAAACTGGGGGCTAAAAAATCATTTTTGTGAAAAAAAAAAATAATTTTTATTTTCATGGCTCTGCGTTATAAACTGTAGTGAAACACTTGGGGGTTCAAAGCTCTCAAAACACATCTAGATAAGTTCCTTAGGGGGTCTACTTTCCAAAATGGTGTCACTTGTGGGGGGGTTTAATGTTTAGGCACATCAGGGGCTCTCCAAACGCAACATGGCATCCCATCTTAATTCCAGTCAATTTTGCATTGAAAAGTAAAATAGCGCTTCTTCCCTTCTGAGCTCTGCTATGCGCCCAAACAATGGTTTACACCCACATATGGGGTATCGTCGTACTCAGGACAAATTGCACAACAACTTTTGTGGTCTAATTTCTTCTCTTACCCTTGGGGAAATAAAAAAATGGGGGTGAAAAGATCATTTTTGTGAAAAAATATGATTTTTTATTTTTACGGCTCTGCATTATAAACTTCTGTGAAGCACTTGTTGGGTCAAAGTGCTCAACACACATCTAGATAAGTTCCTTAAGGGGTCTACTTTCCAAAATGGTGTCACTCGTGCGGGGTTTCAATGTTTAGGCACATTAGGGGCTCTCCAAACGCAACATGGCGTCCCATCTCAATTCCAGTCAATTTTGCATTGAAAAGTCAAATGGCGCTCCTTCCCTTCTGAGCTCTGCCCTGCGCCCAAACAATGGTTTACACCCACATATGGGGTATCAGTGTACTCAGGACAAATTGCACAACAATTTTTGGGGTCCAATTTCTTCTCTTACCCTTGGGAAAATAAAAAATTGGGGGTGAAAAGATCATTTTTGTGAAAAAATATGATTTTTTATTTTTACGGCTCTGCATTATAAACTTCTGTAAAGCACTTGTTGGGTCAAAGTGCTCACCACACATCTAGATAAGTTCCTTAGGGGGTCTACTTTCCAAAATGGTGTCACTTGTTAGGGGTTTCAATGTTTAGGCACATCAAGGGCTCTCTAAATGCAACATGGCGTCCCATCTCAATTCCAGTCAATTTTGCATTGAAAAGTCAAATGGCGCTCCTTCCCTTCCGAGCTCTGCCCTGCGCCCAAACAATGGTTTACACCCACATATGGGGTATCAGCGTACTCAGGACAAATTGCACAACAATTTTTGGGGTCCAATTTCTTCTCTCACCCTTGGGAAAATAAAAAATTGGGGGTGAAAAGATCATTTTTGTGAAAAAATATGATTTTTTATTTTTACGGCTCTGCATTATAAACTTCTGTAAAGCACTTGTTGGGTCAAAGTGCTCACCACACATCTAGATAAGTTCCTTAGGGGGTCTACTTTCCAAAATGGTGTCACTTGTTAGGGGTTTCAATGTTTAGGCACATCAGGGGCTCTCCAAATGCAACATGGCGTCCCATCTCAATTCCAGTCAATTTTGCAATGAAAAGTCAAATGGCGCTCCTTTGCTTCCAAGCTCTGCCATGCGCCCAAACTGTGGTTTACCCCCACATATGGGGTATCAGCGTACTCAGGACAAATTGTACAACAACTTTTGGGGTCTATTTTCTCCTGTTACCCTTGGTAAAATAAAACAAATTGGAGCTGAAATAAATTTTGTGTGAAAAAAAGTTAAATGTTCATTTTTATTTAAACATTCCAAAAATTCCTGTGAAACACCTGAAGGGTTAATAAACTTCTTGAAAGTGGTTTTGAGTACCTTGAGGGGTGCAGTTTTTAGAATGGTGTCACACTTGGGTATTTTCTATCATATAGACCCGTCAAAATGACTTCAAATGAGATGTGGTCCCTAAAAAAAAATGGTGTTGTAAAAATGAGAAATTGCTGGTCAACTTTTAACCCTTATAACTCCGTCACAAAAAAAAATTTTGGTTGCAAAATTGTGCTGATGTAAAGTAGACATGTGGGAAATGTTATTTATTAAGTATTTTGTGTGACATATGTCTGTGATTTAAGGGCATAAAAATTCAAAGTTGGAAAATTGCGAAATTTTCAAAATTTTCGCCAAATATTCGTTTTTTTCACAAATAAACGCAAGTTATATCGAAGAAATTTTACCACTAACATGAAGTACAATATGTCACGAGAAAACAATGTCAGAATCGCCAAGATCCGTCAAAGCGTTCCAGAGTTATAGCCTCATAAAGGGACAGTGGTCAGAATTGTAAAAATTGGCCCGGTCATTAACGTGCAAACCACCCTTGGGGGTGAAGGGGTTAATAATCGGGCTAGTTCTGCCACTTTGGTTTCTCCTTTCTTTTGCAATTCAGGGTTTCATCCGCGTTTTTCATCTGGTCAGGTTGAATCTTCGGATTGTCCTGGAGTGTATGCGGTGGTGAATCGGTTGCATCGGATTTGGGGACAAGTGGTGGATAATTTGGAATTGTCCCAGGAGAGGACTCAGCAGTTTGCTAACCGTCGTCGTCGTGTTGGTCCCCACCTTCGCGTTGGGGACTTGGTGTGGTTGTCTTCCCGTTTTGTCCCTATGAGGGTTTCTTCTCCCAAATTTAAGCCTCGGTTCATCGGTCCTTATAGGATTTTGGAGATTCTTAACCCTGTTTCCTTTTGTTTGGACCTCCCGGCATCTTTCGCTATCCATAATGTGTTCCATCGGTCGTTGTTGCGGAGATATGAGGTACCGGTGGTTCCTTCTACTGAACCTCCTGCTCCTGTGCTGGTGGAGGGTGAATTGGAGTACGTCGTAGAGAAGATCTTGGACTCCCGTATTTCCAGACGGAGACTTCAATATCTGGTTAAATGGAAAGGCTATGGTCAGGAAGATAATTCTTGGGTAACTGCCTCTGATGTTCATGCCTCGGATTTG
This sequence comes from Ranitomeya variabilis, assembly GCF_051348905.1. Lineage (NCBI taxonomy): Eukaryota > Metazoa > Chordata > Amphibia > Anura > Dendrobatidae > Ranitomeya > Ranitomeya variabilis. The sequence goes on from NC_135234.1 coordinate 529,350,894, forward strand.
GTTCGTGCCTTTCATAGGGCTCATCCAGATCGCCCTGGCGGTTCTTGTGAGGGTTCGGTGCCCCCTCCTTAAGGGGAGGGTACTGTTGTGTATCCGCTTTTTGGGCTCCCCTGGTGGTTGCTGGTGGTACTGGTGACTTGTTTGCACTTTGCTTCTTCTGTTCACCTGCTTCCATCAGTGTTTGGGAGTTTCCTATTTAGCCTTGCTCTCCAGTCATTTCCTTGCCGGTCATCATTGTAACCAGAGCCTTCGGTTGCATGTTCCTGCTACTAGTCTGCTGATCAGCTAAGTGGACTTTGTCCTTTTGTTTTGTACCTTTTGTCCAGTTTGCAGTTTTTGTATTTCTCTGTAGCTGGAAGCTCTTGCGGGCTGAAATTGCCACTCCTGTGTCATGAGTTGACACAGGAGTCTTAAAGTAATTTCAGGATGGTTTTTTAAAGGGTTTTCAGTTGACCGTGAAGTCCTCTTTTGTATCCTTCTGCTATCTAGTAAGTGGACCTCTCTTTGCTAAATCTACTTTCATACTGTGTATGTCTTTTCCTCTTAATTCACCGTTATTACATGTGGGGGGCTGCTATCATCTTTTGGGGTATTTCCCTAGAGGTAAGCCAGGTCTGTTTCTTCCTCTACCAGGCGTAGTTAGTCCTCCGGCTGGCGCGTGGCATATAGGAAGCCGTAGGTATGCTCCCTGGCTACTGTTAGTTGTGTGGTAGATTTAGCTCACGGTCAACTCGAGTTTCCATCACCCGAGAGCTCGTTCGTTACTTATATGTTTCTTACGTTCCCTTGCCATTGGGAACCATGACACGGAACCACATGTACAGGTATTTACTTTACCTTCAGCATATAAAGAGTTCTCTGACATCTGTGACAAGAAGAATGCAGATCAGCTTCCTTCACACAGGCATTATGACTGTCCCATTGAGCTGCTTCATGGGGCAGCTATTCCTTTTGGTAATTTATACCCTTTGGCGGCACCTGAGCTTCAAGCCTTAAAGGAGTATATTGATGAAAATCTGACCAAAGGCTTCATACGTCCTTCTTCCTCACCAGCAGGGGCACCTATATTTTTGTAAAAAAGAAGGATGGGACCCTGAGACCCTGTGTTGACTATCGGGAACTCAATAAGGTAACCGTACAAAACCGTTACTTTTTGCCTCTGATTCCCGAATTACTGGAAAGAGTCAGCCATGCTAAGGTGTTCTCTAAACTGGATCTTCATGGGGCTTATAATTTGGTGCGTATTCGTCCAGGGGATGAGTGGAAGACAGCATTCAGATGCCGATATGGACACTTTGAATATCTTGTGATGCCCTTCGGGCTTTGTAACGCCCCTGCAAGGTTTCAACACCTTGCTAATGACATTTTCAGAGATTTGTTGGACCAGTTTGTGGTGATCTATGTGGACGATATACTAATCTTTTCTGACTCTCTACAGGAACATGAAGAACATGTCAAAACTGTTTTAAGACGTCTGAAAGAGAACCATCTGTATATTGAGCCGGAGAAATGCGAGTTCCATCGTTCTGAGATACGGTTCTTAGGATATATCATCTCTCCCCAGGGGCTGAACATGGAATCTGGTAAGATTCAGGCTATACTTGACTGGCCGGTACCCAAGAACGTTAAGGAGGTCCAACGTTTTATTGGTTTTGCAAATTTCTACAGACGCTTCATTCGAAATTTTTCTGATATTGTCAGTCCCATTACTTCCTTGACAAAGAAGGAAAAGCCCTTTAAGTGGTCATCACAGGCTCAAGAAGCTTTTGATCGGCTTAAGATCTGTTTCACCTCAGCACTGCTGTTGATACACCCAGATTCAACACTTTCTTTCATTGTGGAGGTGGACGCTTCTGATAATGCTTTGGGGCTATTCTCTCCCAAAGAACTGGAGAGAAGGGTCTGCTACATCCTTGTGCTTTCTTTTCCTGTAGACTAACCTCAGCAGAGAAGAATTACGACATGGGAGACAAGGAATTGCTGGCTATTATTGTGGCTTTCAAAGCATGGAGGCATCATCTGCAAGGAGCTGCACAACAGATCATAGTGCTAACTGACCATCGCAATTTGGACTTCCTTACATCCGCTAGATTTCTTTCTCCTCATCAGGCTCGTTGGAACTTATTTTTAAATCAATTTAACTTTGTTATCTCGTACCATCCAGGTTCTCGTAATGGAAAGGCTGATGCTTTATCCCGAATCCATGCTGCGGATTCCATACCTGGAGCCCTGTCCAAGACCATTCTATCTGATGCCAATTTCATCGGAGTTATCCACAATCAGGACTTGTGGAAGGAGTGCAGGGAGGCTTATGATGGTGATGTATTTCTAGCCAACCCACCTGTGGATATTAATCTTGTCTTTAAGGGTGGCATGTGGTTCTGAGATTGACGTATCTACGTCCCTGAGGTCGTCCGTCTGCAGATCCTCAAGTTGGTACATGACTCCAAGTTGGCTGGTCACAGGGGGGTACAGAAGAAACAAGAGTTCCTGAGCCGATTCTTCTGTTGGCCAACTTGCCTGAAGGATACCAAGGACTATGTTCTCTCTTGCGAGGTATGTGCTCGTTAAAAGACTCCTCATGTGGCACCTACAGGTCTTCTACAACCATTACCTCTTCTGTCCCGCCCTTGGGGTCTATATCAATGGACTTTATTGTGGAGCTGCCTACATCGGGGGGGCATGAATACAATCATGGTGGTAGTTGATCACCTGACTAAAGCTGCTCAATTTGTTCCGTGCACCGGCCTCCCTTCAGCTAAAGATACAGTGAACTTGGTTATACAGAATGTCTTTCGGTTGCATGGGGTCCCGGATGAGATCATCTCTGACCGTGGAGTACAGTTCACTTCAAGGTTCTGGAAGGGGTTTTGCTCTGCACTCAATATTAATGTCTGTCTCTCTTCCGCTTACCATCCCCAGACAAATGGTCAGACTGAGCGGACCAACCAGATGCTGGAACAATATCTAAGATGCTATGTCAGCCATCTCCAGGATGATTGGTTGGAGTTGTTGCCGTTAGCCGAATTTTCATATAACAATTCTCAGAGCGCCTCCACTAAACTTACACCTTTCTTTGCCAATCTGGGTTATCATCCGTGTATCTTACCCTAGGTCTCCAATTAATTCTCCGGTTCTGGCAGTGGAGGAAAGGCTGACTGCGATGAGACAAAATCTGGAGGTTCTGAAGGAATCCCTGACCACAGCTCAAGAACATTATAAGAGATCGGCTGATAGATTCCGTAAACCTGTGCCCATGTTCAAGGTAGGAGATTCCATGTGTTAGGTGTTGAGTTCCCGCCTCTGCACAGGGGGAATCTCAAGCCATCTCCGCTGCGGTCTCCCATTTTTCTCCAGCTGCAGTGGAGTCTGCTCAGCAGAGACGTTGGTCCAGGTGTCTTGCTCAGTCTTACTCTGTGCATAGAGTTACTGCTACTTTTCCAGCTTCTGCCATTAAAGCCAATGCTGGGCAGCGGCGAGCAGACGCTTTTGGGACTATGTCCTGCTTTTCCCCTTCTGAGCATGCCCAGGGCAAGATCTCCCATTGGAGATCGAAGGTCACATGCTCAGATACTGCAGCTGATCCAATTGGTCCTCCAGGAAGGTCCTGAAGGTGCTGAACTTCTGTGGCAGCTTTCCATTGGTTCTTTTTGGAAGGTCCTGTATGTGCTGCAGCTATATAAGCTTCGCATGACCGCACGGCCATGCGCTAGTGTACATTTGTATATGTGTGTGTGTTGATGAGTGCAACTTGTTCTTTAATATACCCTCCCTTGTGTATGACTGCTCGCGAAAGGTGGATGCTTGCTGTCTAGCGCCCGACTAGCTGTCAACATAAAGACACACGATACAGCGTATACTGCTGTAGCTGCCAGTGCGGTGCCGTGTGCTTATAGAGCGCTTTCCTATCCCAAGTCTGGGTGGTTAGTGGCGTCCGCCAAAGCGGCACAGCACGCACTCTTGTGCTTTAAGTTATTCTGTTACTTTGACACCCCAGTTGCGGTGTCGAGTAGGGTTGAGCGAAACGGGTCGTTCATTTTCAAAAGTCGCCGACTTTTGGCTAAGTCGGCGTCTCATGAAACCCGATCCGACCCCTGTGCTTGTCGGCCATGCGGTACGCGACTTTCGCGCCAAAGTCGCGTTTCAATGACGCGAAAAGCGCCATTTCTCAGCCAATGAAGGTGAACGCAGAGTGTGGGCAGCGTGATGACATAGGTCCTGGTCCCCACCATCTTAGAGAAGGGCATTGCAGTGATTGGCTTGCTGTCTGCGGCGTCACAGGGGCTATAAAGGGGTGTTCCCGCCGACCGCCATCTTACTGCTGCTGATCTGAGCTTAGGGAGAGGTTGCTGCCGCTTCGTCAGAAGCAGGGATAGCGTTAGGCAGGGTCCACTAACCACCAAACCGCTTGTGCTGTAGCGATTTCCACTGTCCAACACCACCTTCGGTGTGCAGGGACAGTGGAAGCAATTTTTTTTTTTTTTTTCCCTCAGCGCTGTAGCTCGTTGGGCTGCCCTAGAAGGCTCCGTGATAGCTGTATTGCTGTGTGTACGCCACTGTGGAAACCAACTGCTTTTTTCAAAGCACATATCCTCTTGTTCCTTCCTTTCTGCACAGCTATCTTTTTTGTTTGTCCACACTTTTTATTTAATTTGTGCATCAGTCCACGCCTATTGCTGCCTGCCATACCTGGCTTACATTACTGCAGGGAGATAGTAATTGTAGGACAGTCCCTGTTTTTTTTTTGTTTTTTTTGTGGAAGATTAAGATTGGCATTTCTGCTACAGTGCCATCCCTGTGTGTGCCATCTCTCACTGAGTGGGCCATAGAAAGCCTATTTATTTTTTTCCTTGATTTGTGTTCTAAAATCTACCTCAACACAAAAACACTACATCAGTGGAAGAAAAATATTGGCCTCAGTCAGGGCTTGTGTGCCACTCCTGTGTGTGCCATCTCTCATTCAGTGGGCCATACAAAGCCTATTTATTTTTTTGTTTTTTTTAATATTATTGGGTTTCTAAAGTCTCCGTGAAAAAAAAAAAAAAACATAAAAAAACAGTTGGAGAGTAATATTGCCCTTTCAGCTTGTGTGCCAGTCTTGACTCCTGGGTGTGCCACCTCTCTCTCTCTAATTGTGGGCCATAGAAAGCCTATTTATTTTTTTGCTTTTTTTAATATTATTTGGTTTCTACAGTCTCCCTGAAAAAAAAATACATAAAAAAACAGTGGGAGAGTAATATTGCCCTTTCAGCTTGTGTGCCAGTCTTGACTCCTGGGTGTGCCACCTCTCTCTCTCTAATTGTGGGCCATAGAAAGCCTATTTATTTTTTTGCTTTTTTTAATATTATTTGGTTTCTAAAGTCTCCCTGAAAAAAAAAAAATACATAAAAAAACAGTGGGAGAGTAATATTGCCCTTTCAGCTTGTGTGCCAGTCTTGACTCCTGGGTGTGCCACCTCTCTCTCTCTAATTGTGGGCCATAGAAAGCCTATTTATTTTTTTGTTTTTTTTTTAATATTATTTGGTTTCTAAAGTCTCCCTGAAAAAAAAAATACATAAAAAAACAGTGGGAGAGTAATATTGCCCTTTCAGCTTGTGTGCCAGTCTTGACTCCTGGGTGTGCCACCTCTCTCTCTCTAATTGTGGGCCATAGAAAGCCTATTTATTTTTTTGCTTTTTTTAATATTATTTGGTTTCTAAAGTCTCCCTGAAAAAAAAAAAAGTACATAAAAAAACAGTGGGAGAGTAATATTGCCCTTTCAGCTTGTGTGCCAGTCTTGACTCCTGGGTGTGCCACCTCTCTCTCTCTAATTGTGGGCCATAGAAAGCCTATTTATTTTTTTGCTTGATTTGGGTTCTAAAATCTACCTGAAAAAAAAAAAAACACTACATCCATCAGTGGGAGATTAATACTGTCCTCAGGGCTTGTGTGCCACTCCTGACTCCTGTGAGCGCCATCTCTCACTCAGTGGGCCATAGAAAGCCTATTTATTTTTTTGCTTGATTTGGGTTCTAAAATCTACCTGAAAAAAAAATCACTACATCCATCAGTGGGAGATTAATACTGTCCTCAGGGCTTGTGTGCCACTCCTGATCCTGACTCCTGTGCGCGCCATCTCTCACTCAGTGGGCCATAGAAAGCCTATTTATTTTTTTGCTTGATTTGGGTTCTAAAATCTACCTGAAAAAAAAACACTACATCCATCAGTGGGAGATTAATACTGTCCTCAGGGCTTGTGTGCCACTCCTGATCCTGACTCCTGTGCGCGCCATCTCTCACTCAGTGGGCCATAGAAAGCCTATTTATTTTTTTGCTTGATTTGGGTTCTAAAATCTAACTGAAAAAAAAATCACTACATCCATCAGTGGGAGATTAATACTGTCCTCAGGGCTTGTGTGCCACTCCTGATCCTGACTCCTGTGAGCGCCATCTCTCACTCAGTGGGCCATAGAAAGCCTATTTATTTTTTTGCTTGATTTGGGTTCTAAAATCTACCTGAAAAAAAAAACACTACATCCATCAGTGGGAGATTAATACTGTCCTCAGGGCTTGTGTGCCACTCCTGATCCTGACTCCTGTGAGCGCCATCTCTCACTCAGTGGGCCATAGAAAGCCTATTTATTTTTTTGCTTGATTTGGGTTCTAAAATCTACCTGAAAAAAAAAAACACTACATCCATCAGTGGGAGATTAATACTGTCCTCAGGGCTTGTGTGCCACTCCTGATCCTGACTCCTGTGAGCGCCATCTCTCACTCAGTGGGCCATAGAAAGCCTATTTATTTTTTTGCTTGATTTGGGTTCTAAAATCTACCTGAAAAAAAAAACACTACATCCATCAGTGGGAGATTAATACTGTCCTCAGGGCTTGTGTGCCACTCCTGATCCTGACTCCTGTGAGCGCCATCTCTCACTCAGTGGGCCATAGAAAGCCTATTTATTTTTTTGCTTGATTTGGGTTCTAAAATCTACCTGAAAAAAAAACACTACATCCATCAGTGGGAGATTAATACTGTCCTCAGGGCTTGTGTGCCACTCCTTATCCTGACTCCTGTGTGTGCCATCTCTCACTCAGTGGGCACTGGGCCATAGAAAGCTTTTTTTTTATTATTATTATTATTTGGTTTCTAAATTGTCCCTGAAAAAAACAATTTATCTTATTTGGTTTCTAAAGTCTCCCTGAGGGAAAAAAAAAAAAAATAGGTGGGAGATTAATATTGACATTTGTGTTTGAGTGACATTCCTGCGTGTGTGGCATCTCTGTGATTTGGTGCCACAGAAAACAGAGTGTGTAACATTGTGCCTGATTTTCCTTGTGGTCTCACCAACCTGTTAAGGGATATTGAAATCATACTGAAGTTATAGCGCACCGTGTAAGTTGTTTGACAGCAACAAATAAAGTTACTTTGGTTAAGTTTTTAAAACAATGAGGAAGTCTGGTGCAAGAGGTCGTCGTGGGCGTTCATTGTCAGCTGGTAATGATGGTAGTGGTAGTGGAGCATCAGGTGGTCGTGGGGATAAAAATATTCCACGTAAGTCTGGAGCTGTGGAGCCAGTTTCGTCGTCTGGCTACACAAGGCCTCGAACGCTCTCTTTTCTGGGAGTAGGAAAACCGCTTTTAAAGGCGGAGCAGCAACAGCAAGTTTTGGCTTACATTGCAGACTCAGCCTCTAGCTCTTTTGCCTCCTCTTCTGAAACTGGTAAATGTAAAAGCAGCGCGTCACTTGTGGATGTCCACGGTCAGGGACAAGTCGCTTCCTTGTCCTCTTCAGCAAAAACTACAACAAGAGAGAAGGATGCAGCAGGCGACACAACGGGTTACTCCATGGAGCTCTTTACACATACCGTCCCTGGCTTACAAAGTGAAACACTTAACAGGCCATGCCCATTACAAGTTGATTCTGACATGGAGTGCACTGATGCACAGCCACAGCCAGAGTACTATGCTGCTCCTTTGACTCAGACCACCACATTGCCCTCTCAGTGTACTGATCCACAATCAGACCCTGATGAGACTATGTTGCCCCGCCACGAACGCTATACCACCGACCGACACAGTGACACAGACGAAGTTGCACACAAGCTCGAAGAGGAGTTAATAGATGACCCAGTTATTGACCCCGATTGGCAGCCATTGGGGGAACAGGGTGCAGGCGGCAGTAGTTCAGAAGCGGAGGTGGAGGAGGGGCCACAGCAGGCATCAACATCGCAACAGGTTCCATCTGCCGGGCCCGTATCTGGCCCAAAACGCGTGTCAAAGCCAAAACCTGTTGGAGGACAGCGTGGCCATCCGGTTAAAGCTCAGTCTGCAATCCCTGAAAAGGGATCCGATGCTAGGAAGAGTGCAGTCTGGCATTTTTTTAAACAACATCCAATTGATCAGCGCAAAGTCATCTGTCAAAAATGTTCAACTAGCTTAAGCAGAGGTCAGAATCTGAAAAGTCTCAATACTAGTTGCATGCATAGACACTTAACCACCATGCATTTTCAAGCCTGGACTAACTACCAAACGTCCCTTAAGGTTGTAGCACCCTCGGCCAATGAAGCTAGTCAGCAACGCAACATCCCTTCCGTCACTGTAAGGCCACCATTTTCCGCACCACCGGCAGTATCTGTGCAGGTTTCTTTGCCAGCCAAAAGCACTCAGGGTCAGGGAATCACCAGTTTTGTAGGAGGTAATATTGCATCTAGGTCACCGGCGGAAACAATACCATCTCCAACCGTCTCGCAGTCTGCCATGTTCACCGGCACACCCGCAAGTTCCACGATCTCCATCTCTCCAGTTCAGCTCACACTACATGAGACTCTGGTTAGAAAAAGGAAGTACTTATCCTCGCATCCGCGTACACAGGGTTTTAACGCCCACATAGCTAGACTAATATCGTTAGAGATGATGCCCTACCGGTTAGTTGAAAGCGAAGCTTTCAAAGCCCTGATGGAGTACGCTGAACCATGATACGAGCTACCCAGTCGACACTTTTTTTCCAGAAAAGCCATCCCGGCCCTGCACCAGCATGTTAAACAGCGCATCGTCCATGCACTCAGGCAATCTGTGAGTACAAAGGTGCACCTGACTACAGATGCATGGACCAGTAGGCATGGCCAGGGACGTTATGTGTCCATCACGGCACACTGGGTGAATGTGGTGGATGCAGGGTCCTCAGGGGACATCAATTTCGGGACAGTTGTGCCTAGCCCACGGTCTAGGAAACAGTTGGCTGTAGGCGTTCGCACCCCCTCCTCCTCCTCCTCCTCGTCCTCCTGCAGAAGCTACAGCTCTTCCACAGACCGCAGTCGGCCAACCACTCCATCGGCAGATGACACTGTTGCACACCAGTTGTCCCATTATGGGCCAGCTACTGGCAAGCGTCAGCAGGCTGTATTGGCTATGAAGTGTTTGGGCGACAACAGACACACCGTGGAAGTTCTGTCCGAGTTCTTGCAACAAGAAACGCAGTCGTGGCTGGGCACAGTAGATCTTGAGGCAGGCAAGGTAGTTAGTGATAACGGAAGGAATTTCATGGCTGCCATCTCCCTTTCCCAACTGAAACACATTCCTTGCCTGGCTCACACCTTAAACCTGGTGGTGCAGTGCTTATTGAAAACTTATCCTGGGTTCTCCGACCTGCTCCTCAAAGTGCGTGGACTTTGCTCACATATCCGACGTTTGCCTGTACACGCCAGCCGTATGCAGACCTATCAGCGGTCTTTGAACCTTCCCCAGCATCGCCTAATCATAGACGTTGCAACAAGGTGGAACTCAACACTGCACATGCTTCAGAGACTGTGCCAACAGAGGCGGGCTGTTATGTTTTTGTGGGAGGATACACATACACGGGCAGGCAGTAGGATGGCAGACATGGAGTTGTCAGGTGTGCAGTGGTCGAAGATACAAGACATGTGTCAAGTCCTTCAGTGTTTTGAGGAATGCACATGGCTGGTTAGTGCAGACAACGCCGTAATAAGCATGAGCATCCCCCTAATGCGTCTGCTGATGCAAAGTTTGACGCACATAAAGGAGCAGGCGTCTGCACCAGAGGAAGAGAAAAGCCTTGATGACAGTCAGCCATTGTCTGGTCAGGGCAGTGTACAGGACGAGGTAGCGGGCGAAGAGGAGGTGGAGGACGAGGAGGATGATGGGGATGAGTATATTTTTAATGCGGAACCTTTCCCGGGGGCACTGGAAATTGGTTGCGTGTCAAGGCCGGGTTCTGGTTTTTTGAGGGACACAAGTGACGTAGATTTGCCTGCAACTGCCCCTCACCCAATCACAACCGGAGATTTGACAACTGGAACTTTGGCCCACATGGCGGATTATGCCTTACGTATCCTAAAAAGGGACACACGCATAACGAAAATGATGAACGATGACGATTACTGGTTGGCCTGCCTCCTTGATCCACGCTATAAAGGCAAATTGCAAAATATTATGCCACATGAGAACTTGGAACTAATATTAGCAACCAAACAATCAACTCTTGTTGACCGTTTGTTTCAGGCATTCCCAGCACACAGCGCACGTGATCGTTCTCACACGAGCTCAAGGGGGCAACAGACTAGGAGTGTTAGGGGTGCACACATCAGAAGTGGCGTTGGACAGAGGGGTTTTCTGACCAGGTTGTGGAGTGATTTTGCTATGACCGCAGACAGGACAGGTACTGCTGCATCAATTGAAAGTGACAGGAGACAACATTTGTCCAGTATGGTTACTAACTATTTTTCATCCCTTATCGATGTTCTCCCTCAACCGTCATTCCCATTTGATTACTGGGCATCAAAATTAGACACCTGGCCAGAATTGGCAGAATATGCATTGCAGGAGCTTGCTTGCCCGGCAGCAAGTGTCCTATCAGAAAGAGTATTCAGTGCTGCAGGTTCAATATTAACCGAAAAAAGGACTCGTCTGGCTACCCAAAATGTTGACGATCTAACATTCATTAAAATGAACCACAACTGGATTTCGAAATCTTTTGCCCCACCTTGCCCGGCCGACACCTAGCTTTCCTATGAAAAGCTCTTGCCTGTGAATTACTTTTCTAATGTCTAATTTGCTGCAGCTGATTGTACAGCATACGACATGTTTACACCTCCCTAAATGGCCAAACTCCCCACACGGGGCCGTGGTATCGCGACTTGGCGCAAGCACCCGTGAGACTGCTGTTTGTCTGAAGAGGTGGGTGTGCTCGCTTTTGGTTGACGGCATTGCTACTGGGTCCCTCATAGTACAATGTAGTGTCTCTGGCGGTGGTGGTGCGCACTCAACGTCAGACACACCGTTGTAACATGAGGGGCCCTGGGGCGGTCCCGCCGGCCTCAAGAGAGTTCCCCCCTCCCCCAGCTCAAACTGTGCTCTACCACGTGCAAAATTATGTCGCACAGCTCCACCAATCTTTAGTCTATTCGCTGACATCATTCAATGTCTGGCACTGACAATACAAATTTGCAGACATCTATGATGCAACTTAAAGTAGTCTGTGTCTGTGTCCTATATTGGCACCATTAAATAGTTACTGCCAAATTACTATGTCAGAAACTCAGCAGATGAGCCCACCCCTGTACCTAAGTATGCCACCTTTTTTTTTTTTTTGGTTGTTTTGCGAGACATTAACATCTATTTATATTTTGGGAGTACTGGGACAGACACTCCTTGCAATACTCCTCCACTGACCACCAAGCTGCCTGTGTATCCATGTAACCGATGTAAAACTGCCATGAGCCTATTGTTTGTTATTTTAGGCCTTTGATAGCCTGTCTGCGGTCCCTACTTTAAATACTCCTCCACTGACCACCAAGCTGCCTGCCCGTGTATCCATGTAACCGATGTAAAACTGCCATGAGCCTATTGTTTGTTATTTTAGGCCTTTGATAGCCTGTCTGCGGTCCCTACTTTAAATACTCCTCCACTGACCACCAAGCTGCCTGCCCGTGTATCCATGTAACCGATGTAAAACAGCCATGAGCCTATTGTTTGTTATTTTAGGCCTTTGATAGCCTGTCTGCGGTCCCTACTTTAAATGCTCCTCCACTGACCACCAAGCTGCCTGCCCGTGTATCCATGTAACCGATGTAAAACTGCCATGAGCCTATTGTTTGTTATTTTAGGCCTTTGATAGCCTGTCTGCGGTCCCTACTTTAAATACTCCTCCACTGACCACCAAGCTGCCTGCCCGTGTATCCATGTAACCGATGTAAAACAGCCATGAGCCTATTGTTTGTTATTTTAGGCCTTTGATAGCCTGTCTGCGGTCCCTACTTTAAATACTCCTCCACTGACCACCAAGCTGCCTGCCCGTGTATCCATGTAACCGATGTAAAACTGCCATGAGCCTATTGTTTGTTATTTTAGGCCTTTGATAGCCTGTCTGCGGTCCCTACTTTAAATACTCCTCCACTGACCACCAAGCTGCCTGCCCGTGTATCCATGTAACCGATGTAAAACAGCCATGAGCCTATTGTTTGTTATTTTAGGCCTTTGATAGCCTGTCTGCGGTCCCTACTTTAAATACTCCTCCACTGACCACCAAGCTGCCTGTGTATCCATGTAACCGATGTAAAACAGCCATGAGCCTATTGTTTGTTATTTTAGGCCTTTGATAGCCTGTCTGTGGTCCCTACTTTAAATACTCCTCCACTGACCACCAAGCTGCCTGTGTATCCAAGTAACCGATGTAAAGCTGCCATGAGCCTATTGTTTGTTATTTTAGGCCTTTGATAGCCTGTCTGCGGTCCCTACTTTAAATACTCCTCCACTGACCACCAAGCTGCCTGCCCGTGTATCCATGTAACCGATGTAAAACAGCCATGAGCCTATTGTTTGTTATTTTAGGACTTTGATAGCCTGTCTGCGGTCCCTACTTTAAATACTCCTCCACTGACCACCAAGCTGCCTGCCCGTGTATCCATGTAACCGATGTAAAACAGCCATGAGCCTATTGTTTGTTATTTTAGGCCTTTGATAGCCTGTCTGCGGTCCCTACTTTAAATACTCCTCCACTGACCACCAAGCTGCCTGCCCGTGTATCCATGTAACCGATGTAAAACAGCCATGAGCCTATTGTTTGTTATTTTAGGCCTTTGATAGCCTGTCTGCGGTCCCTACTTTAAATACTCCTCCACTGACCACCAAGCTGCCTGTGTATCCATGTAACCGATGTAAAACTGCCATGAGCCTATTGTTTGTTATTTTAGGCCTTTGATAGCCTGTCTGCGGTCCCTACTTTAAATACTCCTCCACTGACCACCAAGCTGCCTGCCCGTGTATCCATGTAACCGATGCAAAACAGCCATGAGCCTATTGTTTGTTATTTTAGGCCTTTGATAGCCTGTCTGCGGTCCCTACTTTAAATACTCCTCCACTGACCACCAAGCTGCCTGTGTATCCATGTAACCGATGTAAAGCTGCCATGAGCCTATTGTTTGTTATTTTAGGCCTTTGATAGCCTGTCTGCGGTCCCTACTTTAAATACTCCTCCACTGACCACCAAGCTGCCTGTGTATCCATGTAACCGATGTAAAGCTGCCATGAGCCTATTGTTTGTTATTTTAGGCCTTTGATAGCCTGTCTGCGGTCCCTACTTTAAATACTCCTCCACTGACCACCAAGCTGCCTGTGTATCCATGTAACCGATGTAAAGCTGCCATGAGCCTATTGTTTGTTATTTTAGGCCTTTGATAGCCTGTCTGCGGTCCCTACTTTAAATACTCCTCCACTGACCACCAAGCTGCCTGTGTATCCATGTAACCGATGTAAAGCTGCCATGAGCCTATTGTTTGTTATTTTAGGCCTTTGATAGCCTGTCTGCGGTCCCTACTTTAAATACTCCTCCACTGACCACCAAGCTGCCTGTGTATCCATGTAACCGATGTAAAGCTGCCATGAGCCTATTGTTTGTTATTTTAGGCCTTTGATAGCCTGTCTGCGGTCCCTACTTTAAATACTCCTCCACTGACCACCAAGCTGCCTGTGTATCCATGTAACCGATGTAAAGCTGCCATGAGCCTATTGTTTGTTATTTTAGGCCTTTGATAGCCTGTCTGCGGTCCCTACTTTAAATACTCCTCCACTGACCACCAAGCTGCCTGTGTATCCATGTAACCGATGTAAAGCTGCCATGAGCCTATTGTTTGTTATTTTAGGCCTTTGATAGCCTGTCTGCGGTCCCTACTTTAAATACTCCTCCACTGACCACCAAGCTGCCTGCCCGTGTATCCATGTAACCGATGTAAAACAGCCATGAGCCTATTGTTTGTTATTTTAGGCCTTTGATAGCCTGTCTGCGGTCCCTACTTTAAATACTCCTCCACTGACCACCAAGCTGCCTGCCCGTGTATCCATGTAACCGATGTAAAACAGCCATGAGCCTATTGTTTGTTATTTTAGGCCTTTGATAGCCTGTCTGCGGTCCCTACTTTAAATACTCCTCCACTGACCACCAAGCTGCCTGTGTATCCATGTAACCGATGTAAAGCTGCCATGAGCCTATTGTTTGTTATTTTAGGCCTTTGATAGCCTGTCTGCGGTCCCTACTTTAAATACTCCTCCACTGACCACCAAGCTGCCTGTGTATCCATGTAACCGATGTAAAGCTGCCATGAGCCTATTGTTTGTTATTTTAGGCCTTTGATAGCCTGTCTGCGGTCCCTACTTTAAATACTCCTCCACTGACCACCAAGCTGCCTGTGTATCCATGTAACCGATGTAAAGCTGCCATGAGCCTATTGTTTGTTATTTTAGGCCTTTGATAGCCTGTCTGCGGTCCCTACTTTAAATACTCCTCCACTGACCACCAAGCTGCCTGTGTATCCATGTAACCGATGTAAAGCTGCCATGAGCCTATTGTTTGTTATTTTAGGCCTTTGATAGCCTGTCTGCGGTCCCTACTTTAAATACTCCTCCACTGACCACCAAGCTGCCTGTGTATCCATGTAACCGATGTAAAGCTGCCATGAGCCTATTGTTTGTTATTTTAGGCCTTTGATAGCCTGTCTGCGGTCCCTACTTTAAATACTCCTCCACTGACCACCAAGCTGCCTGCCCGTGTATCCATGTAACCGATGTAAAACAGCCATGAGCCTATTGTTTGTTATTTTAGGCCTTTGATAGCCTGTCTGCGGTCCCTACTTTAAATACTCCTCCACTCACCACCAAGCTGCCTGTGTATCCATGTAACCGATGTAAAGCTGCCATGAGCCTATTGTTTGTTATTTTAGGCCTTTGATAGCCTGTCTGCGGTCCCTACTTTAAATACTCCTCCACTGACCACCAAGCTGCCTGCCCGTGTATCCATGTAACCGATGTAAAACTGCAGTATTTTGCTTATAAAAAAGAAAATACTGGAGAGATATCAAATGCAGACATTTTAACATTAAAAACAAAAACACATACAACAAAAAACTGGTACAGTACAAAAATTGTCCACCAGCTACAAAAACTTTCTCCTGCAAGTAGTTAACTGAAAGGTTTTTTTCCATTGAAAACACAGATATGGCATCCACCGAGTGTTGTCCTGTCGCGTCTTCTTTATATTATTGCCAAGAAGCTGCAACTGAATAAAGCTGTGCTTCAACCTTCTGTTCCAAATTACGAATTTTAAAAATGAAATTGGCTGTTCCGGCCTACTAAAGGTGTCTGCCCCTGCCTGGTGTTGTCCTCAACTGAATAAAGCTGAGCTTCAACCTTCAGTTCCAAATTACCATTTTTAAAAATGCAATTGGCTGTTCCGGCCTACTAAAGGTGAATGTCTGCCCCTGCCTGGTGTTGTCCTCAACTGAATAAAGCTGAGCTTCAACCTTCAGTTCCAAATTACCATTTTTAAAAATGCAATTGGCTGTTCCGGCCTACTAAAGGTGAATGTCTGCCCCTGCCTGGTGTTGTCCTCAACTGAATAAAGCTGAGCTTCAACCTTCAGTTCCAAATTACCATTTTTAAAAATGCAATTGGCTGTTCCGGCCTACTAAAGGTGACTGTCTGCCCCTGCCTGGTGTTGTCCTCAACTGAATAAAGCTGAGCTTCAACCTTCAGTTCCAAATTACCATTTTTAAAAATGCAATTGGCTGTTCCGGCCTACTAAAGGTGTCTGTCTGCCCCTGCCTGGTGTTGTCCTCAACTGAATAAAGCTGAGCTTCTACCTTCTGCCTCTTACTAACTGCTGTTTTTTAAAAAAAAAATTGGCTGTTCCGGCCTACTAAAGGTGTCTGTCTGCCCCTGCCTGGTGTTGTCCTCAACTGAACAAAGCTGTGCTTCAACCTTCTGTTCCAAATTACCATTTTTAAAAATGCCATTGGCTGTTCCGGCCTACTAAAGGTGTCTGTCTGCCCCTGCCTGGTGTTGTCCTCAACTGAATAAAGCTGAGCTTCAACCTTCAGTTCCAAATTACCATTTTTAAAAATGCAATTGGCTGTTCCGGCCTACTAAAGGTGAATGTCTGCCCCTGCCTGGTGTTGTCCTCAACTGAATAAAGCTGAGCTTCAACCTTCAGTTCCAAATTACCATTTTTAAAAATGCAATTGGCTGTTCCGGCCTACTAAAGGTGTCTGTCTGCCCCTGCCTGGTGTTGTCCTCAACTGAATAAAGCTGAGCTTCAACCTTCAGTTCCAAACATACAACCAAAAACTGGTACAATACAAAAAGTGGCCTCCAGCTACAAAAACTTTCTCCTACAAGTAGTTAAATGACAGTTTTTTTTCCAGTGAAAACACAGATATGGCATCCAACGAGTGTTGTCCTGTCTCGTCTTCTTTATATTATTGCCAAGAAGCTGCAACTGAATAAAGCTGAGCTTCAACCTTCAGTTCCAAATTACCATTTTTAAAAATGCAATTGGCTGTTCCGACCTACTAAAGGTGAATGTCTGCCCCTGCCTGGTGTTGACCTCAACTGAATAAAGCTGAGCTTCAACCTTCAGTTCCAAATTACCATTTTTAAAAATGCAATTGGCTGTTCCGGCCTACTAAAGGTGTCTGTCTGCCCCTGCCTGGTGTTGTCCTCAACTGAATAAAGCTGAGCTTCAACCTTCAGTTCCAAATTACCATTTTTAAAAATGCAATTGGCTGTTCCGGCCTACTAAAGGGGTCTGCCCCTGCCTGGTGTTGTCCTCAACTGAATAAAGCTGAGCTTCTACCTACTGCCTCTTACTAACTGCTGTTTTTTAAAAAAATTGGCTGTTCCGGCCTACTAAAGGTGTCTGTCTGCCCCTGCCTGGTGTTGTCCTCAACTGAACAAAGCTGAGCTTCCACATTCTGGCTTTTGCCCTATACTATCAGATATTAAACTGCATTTGGCCTACTAGTGTGGTTAGGCCCTTGAAACAGTGTCTGCTGCTCTTGGGTTTGCTACTCCACTGAACAAAGCAATGCCGCCTGTTTAGTCCTGTTACCAATTTTGAACTGCATTTAGCCTACTTTATTCTTTGGCCCTATATCTGTTTCCTCCTCATCCTGCCCATTGCCCAGCCACTGCTAGATGAGTCTGCTGGTACATTGACCTAGACCACTACATTCCCCTTATACTTTACACAGCCAGAATCTGACCCTGCTGAAAGTAAGGTTCCCCTTCCCGCATGTTATACCACCTTACACAGGGACAGAGAGGAAGGTGCAGATGAAAGTGCAGGTTCCTTCATCAGGTGGGGGGGCATACTCGTTGGCGACGTCACTGGCACAGGGCCCCTCAGAGTACGCAAAAGTGTCGCTGCTGGTGGGAGGCGCCCCCGCCATGCAAACACACCGCTGTACTTTGAGGGGCCCTGTGCCAGTGCCAATGCGAACGAGTGGGCCCCCCCTGCTTGCTCAGGATCACAGCACTTGCAACGTTGAAATACTTACCTTTCCCTGCAACACTGCCGTGACGTAGTCCGCATTTCCTGGGCCCACGAAAAACTTGAGCCAGCCCTACTCCCCCCACAACTTTTGCCAAATGACCCCCAATTCCCTATGCCCAACTATTATTATAAAGTTAATTAAGATTGACAAGCTTCAGAAACAAGAATGGATGTTTTTGGCATTAAAATGGGCACTGTAGGTGTTTTCCTGGCCTCCACTCACTGCCGACTATGCTTCCCCATTGACTTGCATTGGGTTTCGTGTTTCGGTCGATCCCCGACTTTTAGCGATAATCGGCCGACTGCACTCGACTCGACTCTGGACAAAATCGGGTTTCACAAAACCCGACTCGATCTTAAAAAAATGAAAGTCGCTCAACTCTAGTGTCGAGCGCAAGTGGTCTGTAAGTACTCTAATCCAGTGTCTTGGGATAGAGTCCTGAGACTCCTTGCTTGCGCTCTTGGTGCGGAACCGCGGCCCTGTGACGCAACAGGGTTTGCTTCCTTCACACAGGGTGAAGTTAACCCGTGTGTGTATCCACATTGTACTGCCATATAGTCCGTCATTACTCAGCAGCAGGTTCCATCTCTGCACAGTGGACCCCGGGCTGCGAACGCACCTTACACCATCTCTCTTATAATTTGGTGCATTCCGCTAGCCCTAACACCGTGTGGTTAGCAACTAAGAATCTGAAGTTAAGTGTTCCTTCACAAAAACTTGGACAGAAATTCATTGGTCCTTTCAAGATCAACGGTATTGTGAGCTCTGTGGCCTGCCGGCAGAAGCTGCCTAGGTCTATGAAGGTACACACAGTTTTTCATGTATCTTTACTAAATCCTGTATCTCCTAATACCTTCCAGGGACGTGTTGTGCCACCTTCACAGCCTGTGGTGATTGATGGGCAAGAACAATTTGTGGTGGAGGAAATTATTGATTCCAGGATTCGCAGGAATCGGCTCCAATTTCTGATAAGATGGCAGGGATATCCCCCTGAACACCATATCAACAGGGTGACTGAACATGCTACCCTCAATATAATTTATTTAAGGGTTTTTATGATGCCTGCATTACCAATTTTTAGAGTCCTACATATAACATTCTTTCATATATATGTTTACCCCCCAGGGGTAAATGCTTTTCAGCCCATGCACTTAGGGCATGGGCATTACCAGTCTAGGATACTCACTTCTTAATAATGGGAAAAAATGTTTTCTGAGGCACTTCACTACATTTCTTCAAAGGGGTTTGGAGTGCCTCCTTTTAATTTTTGGCATCTCTGGCACTTAATGCATATGCTTTACCAGTGTAGAAGACCCACTTTTAGTAATGGGAAAAAGTGCTTTTCTGAGGCTCCACCTCCTAGTTGAGGGAACATTTTTGGAATCCAAAAGAGTCGGTGTGTCCTATTAGTAATATATGATCCAGTAACTTGTTGTGGGCTGTCAGATGGTCTGATAGGGAGTTCTCAAACAGGATTTCACAGCTGGGACAGGAGACTTTGTACAGTAAGTACAGAAGATCCTGGTCTCGTCTATATCAGGCTGAGATGCAAAATGCTCCACTATATTCCCCAGCAGCTCTGATAAAATAACAGTCCTTGCTGGTACAATAAACCAATCACTTTTTTCAGGGCTAATTCAAATAGATTATCTTCTGTTAAAATAATACCGCTCTTATCTGCACTTAGTCTACAATACGATGTGGCACTAGGGGTAGTGTATTACAGCCATCTAGTCAGAGATTACTGGCTTTTAAATTATAATCCTTGCTGTTTATTTTCTCCATGGACTCATTGACTGATTCATATCTTTTACGGTGATCTGTGCTCAGAAACTCAAAGCTGGCAGTGTTAATTGCATTCCTCCAGAGTTTGTTGCTGCCATGTTCAACGAAAAATCTTTTCAGGGCCGGTTCAAATCCCTTCTATATTCTACAATAATACCTCTCTTTTCTGCAATTCATCTACAGTGAGGTATTGCAGGAGGTATAGCGTATGACAAACATTTAGTCAGGGGTTATTAATTTATAAATTCACAGCCTTGCTGTTGCCTTTTTCCCATGCACTCATTGAATGATTCCTGTTTTTTACGATGTCCTGTACTCAGAAATGCATCAAAGTATAGTACAGACCAAAATTTTGGGCAAACCTTCTCATTTAAAGATTTTTCTGTATTTTCATGACTATGAAAATTGTACATTCACACTGAAGACATCAAAACTATGAATTAACACATGTGGATTTATATACTTAACAAAAAAATGTGAAATGTTATGAGCTGGTGGTTTAGGAGCAACATGGGACGTGCTCTGGAGGAGGTGGTACCTGTACTGACCGCAGTTCCTGAGCTTAACACAACACTAGAAGTAGCCGTGGGATGTTCCTGTCACTCCCTAGACACCTCGTCACAGCCGGAGGACTAACTACCTCTAAAGATAGAAACAGGAAAGCTATCTTGCCTCAGAGAAAATCCCCAAAGGATAGGACAGCCCCCCACAAATATTGACTGTGAGTGGAGAGGGAAATGACATACGCAGAATGAAACCAGGATGTAGCAAAGGAGGCCAGTCTAACTAGATGAATAGAACAGGAAAGAATACTGTGCGGTCAGTATTAAAAACTAGAAAAATCCACCACAGAGTTTACAAAAATCTCCACACCTGACTAAAGGTGTGGAGGGTAAATCTGCTTCCCAGAGCTTCCAGCTTAACTGAATAAATCCATACTGACAAGCTGGACTAGAAAAAACATAGAAAGCGCAGAAAGATTAAGTCCACAATAAGTGGACTGCAAAAGAACAAAGCAAGGACTTATCTTTGCTGAACTGGTCAGAATATCAGGGAAATCCAAGCAGAGATGTGAATCCAACCAGGAACCATTGACAACTGGCACAGGCTGAAGGATAGAACCAGGCTAAATAGTCGAGCCAGAAAGACAATCAGTGGAAGCAGCTGCTGACTACTAAATCCAAGGAGCAGCAGTACCACTTAAAACCACCAGAGGGAGCCCAAGAGCAGAACTCGCAAAAATGCCACTTACAACCACTGGAGGGAGCCCAAGAGCGGAATTCACAACAGTGAAACAACTGAAAATATGTCTTATATTCTAGGTTCTTCAAAGTAGCCACCTTTTGCTTTGATGACTGCTTTGCACACTGTTGGTATTCTCTTGATGAGCTTGAAGAGGTAGTCACCGGGAAAGGTTTTCACGTCACAGGTGTGGCTTGTCAGGTTAAATAAGTTGGATTTCTTGCCTTATAAATGGGGTTGGGACCATCAGTTGTGTTGTACAGAAGTCTTGTGGATACACAGCTGATAGTCCTACTGAATAGACTGTTAGAATTTGTATTATGGCAAGAAAAAAGCAGCTAAGTAAAGAAAAATGAGTGGCCATCATTACTTTAAGGTGGGGCAGCATGGTGGCTCAGTGGATAGCACTTCAGCTTTGCAGCGCTGGAGTCCTGGGTTCAAGCCCCATCCTGGACAACATCTGCAAAGAGTTTGTATGTTCTCTCTGTGTTTGTGTGGGTTTCCTCCGGGTTCTCCAGTTTCCTCCCACATTCCAAAGACATACTGATAGGGAATTTAGATTGTGAGCCCCATTTGGGACAGCGATGATAATGTGTGCAAAACTCTAAAGCGCTGCAGAATATGTTAGCACTATATAAAGATTATTATTATTATTATTTAAGAAATGAAGGTCAGTCAACCCGAAAAATTAGGAAAACTTTGAAAGTGTCCCCAAGTGCAGTGGAAAAAAACATCAAGCGCTACAAAGAAACTGTCTCACATGAGGACCGCCCCAGGAAAGGAAGATCAAGAGTCACCTCTACTTCTGACGATAAGTTTATCTGAGTAATTAGCCTCAGAAATCACAGGTTAACAGCAGCTCAGATTAGCGACCAGGTCAATACCACACAGAGTTCTAGCAGCAGACACATCTCTACAACTGTTAAGAGGAGACTTTGTGCAGCAGGCCTTCATGGTAAAATAGCTGCTAGGAACCCACTGCTAAGGATAGGCAACAAGCAGAGAGAGACTTGTTTGGGCTAAAGAGCACAAAGAATGGACATTAGACCAGTGGAAATCTGTGCTTTGGTCTGATGAGTCCAAATTTGAGATCTTTGGTTCCAACCACTGTGTCTTTGTGCGATGCAGAAAAGGTGAACGGATGGACTCTACATGCCTGGTTCCCACCGTGAAGCATGGAGGAGGAGGTATGATGGTGTGGGGGTGCTTTGCTGGTGACACTGTTGGGGATTTATTCAAAATTGAAGGCATACTGAACCAGCATGGACACCACAGCATCTTGTAGCGGCATGCTATTCCATCCGGTTTGCGTTAGTTGGACCATCATTTAATTTTCAACAGGACAATTACCCCAAACACACCTCCAGGCTGTGTAAGGGCTATTTGATCAAGAAGGAGAGTGATGGGGTGCTACGCCAGATGACCTGGCCTCCACAGTCACCAGACCTGAACCCAATCGAGATGGTTTGTGGTGAGCTGGACTGCAGAGTGAAGGCAAAAGGACTAACAAGTGCTAAGCAGAGATGAGTGGTGTTCGAGTTGAACTGTTCGCCAATTTCAAATTCAAGCTGTTTTGGGCGGTGTTCGAGTCGTTAGACGAACTCAAGCAATTTGCTTAAAATTCGGCTGTTCGAGTTTCTGTTCGATAACTGTTCATTCACCAAAAGCCTAACTTTATTTTCAAATGAAAACTGTTTATCAATGTTAATAGACTGTTTCAGTGTATAGTGTGTGGGTGGGGGTGGGGGACAGATCTGTGCTGAAATAATGCTGATCTCCTTTTTTTTTTTTCTTTCCCGCATTTACAGTGGGGCGGTGCAGTCTCTCAGCCTATCAGCAGTGCACACAAATCAGCAAAGCGCATGTGATGCAAATAAGCAAGGGCATGTGTCATTGGCTGTGTATGTCTATGCTTGTGTATGCATTGGCTATGTATGTCTGTGCTTGCCCTATAAGAACCAGCCATTTGCCCCGTCGCCACCATTTCCTCACTGCTGCAGCTTAGTGCTAGATGGCACCGCTGCTGCTGTGGGCGCTATACAGTATAAGAGTGTGAATTGCAAGCGAATTTGCAGTTAGATAGAGATAGATTTAGGGAGTCGGGACTAGGGTTGAGCGACCTTTACTTTTATAAGATCGGGTCGGGTTTCACGAAACCCGACTTTTTCAAAAGTCGGGTCGAGTGAAATCGGCCGATCCTATAAAAAAGTCGGGGTCGGCCGAAACTCGAAACCCAATGCAGTGCATTGGGTTTCCAATGGTTCCCAGGGTCTGAAGGAGCAGAAACTCTCCTTCAGGCCCTGGGATCCATATTTAAGTGTAAAATAAAGAATTAAAATAAAAAATATCGCTATACTTACCCTCTGGCGGGCCCTGGTACTAACCGGGAACCTTCCTTCCTTAGAATCAGCCTTCCAGGACCTTGCGGTGACGTCACGGTGACGTCGCGGCTTGTGATTGGTCGCGCGGCCGCCCATGTTACCGCTGCGCGACCAATCACAAGCCGCGACGTCGCCGCGACGTCACCGTGACGTCACTGAAGGTCCTGGAAGGGCTGATTCTTAGGAAGGAAGGCTGCCGGAAAGAAGCAGGGCGTGTCCGAGGGTGAGTATATACCTAATAGGAATATACTCACCCTCGGCTTCGTTCCGGCAGCCTTCCTTCCTAAGAATCAGCCCTTCCAGGACCTACGGTGACGTCACGGTGACGTCGCGGCTTGTGATTGGTCGCGCAGCGGTCACATGGGAGGCCGCGCGACCAATCACAAGCCGCGACGTCACCGCGACGTCACCGAAGGTCCTGGAAGGGCTGATTCTTAGGAAGGAAGGCTGCCGGAAAGAAGCAGGGTGTGTCCGAGGGTGAGTATATACCTAATAGGAATATACTCACCCTCGGCTTCGTTCCGGCAGCCTTCCTTCCTAAGAATCAGCCCTTCCAGGACCTACGGTGACGTCACGGTGACGTCGCGGCTTGTGATTGGTCGCGCAGCGGTCACATGGGAGGCCGCGCGACCAATCACAAGCCGCGACGTCACCGCGACGTCACCGAAGGTCCTGGAAGGGCTGATTCTTAGGAAGGAAGGCTGCCGGAAAGAAGCAGGGCGTGTCCGAGGGTGAGTATATACCTAATAGGAATATACTCACCCTCGGCTTCGTTCCGGCAGCCTTCCTTCCTAAGAATCAGCCCTTCCAGGACCTACGGTGACGTCACGGTGACGTCGCGGCTTGTGATTGGTCGCGCAGCGGTCACATGGGAGGCCGCGCGACCAATCACAAGCCGCGACGTCACCGCGACGTCACCGAAGGTCCTGGAAGGGCTGATTCTTAGGAAGGAAGGCTGCCGGAAAGAAGCAGGGTGTGTCCGAGGGTGAGTATATACCTAATAGGAATATACTCACCCTCGGCTTCGTTCCGGAAGCCTTCCTTCCTAAGAATCAGCCCTTCCAGGACCTACGGTGACGTCACGGTGACGTCGCGGCTTGTGATTGGTCGCGCAGCGGTCACATGGGAGGCCGCGCGACCAATCACAAGCCGCGACGTCACCGCGACGTCACCGAAGGTCCTGGAAGGGCTGATTCTTAGGAAGGAAGGTTCCCGGTTAGTACCAGGGCCCGTCAGAGGGTAAGTATAGCGATATTTTTTATTTTAATTCTTTATTTTACACTTAAATCTGAATTCCGATACCAATTCCCGATATCTTAAACATATCGGGAATCGGTATCGGAATTCCGATTCCAGATTCAGAAGATCGCCGACTTCATGGCCGACCCCACACAGGGGTCAGGTTTCATGAAACCCGACTTTGCCAAAAGTCGACGACTTCTGAAAATTGCCGACCCGTTTCGCTCAACCCTAGTCGGGACTAGTTGTAATATCAGCCCTTTTCAGGGTAGGTTACAGCAGTTCATAGCACTTTTTGCCAGGCAGGTCTGTGCCAGTGCTGTGCAAGTATTTGTCACAGCATTTGGTGTAATCTAGCTCAGCCAATCCTTTTGGGCTAGTAGCATTGTCTGGTAGTCATGTGAGTAGCCCGCCTGTGAAGCTAGCTATACCTCCTATGTATCTAATAATTTTTTACTGCATCTAACCCAGTAAATCATTTTGGGCTTAGTAGCAGTTGTCTGCACGTCAGCGGTGTAGCCCACATGTGAAGCTAGCTACACCGCCTGTGTATCTAAATTTTTACTGCATCTAACCCAGTAAATCGTTTTGGGCCTAGTAGCAGTGTCTGCACGTCAGCAGAGTAGCCCACCTGTGAAGCTAGCTACACCGCCTGTGTATCTAATAATTTTTTACTGCATCTAACCCAGTAAATAGTTTTGGACCTAGTAGCAGTGTCTGCACGTCAGCGGTGTAGCCCACATGTGAAGCTAGCTACACTGCCTGTCTATCTAAATTTTTACTGCATCTAACCCAGTAAATCGTTTTGGGCCTAGTAGCAGTGTCTGCACGTCAGCAGAGTAGCCCACCTGTGAAGCTAGCTACACCGCCTGTGTATCTAATAATTTTTTACTGCATCTAACCCAGTAAATAGTTTTGGACCTAGTAGCAGTGTCTGCACGTCAGCGGTGTAGCCCACATGTGAAGCTAGCTACACTGCCTGTCTATCTAAATTTTTACTGCATTTAACCCAGTAAATCGTTTTGGGCCTAGTAGTAGTGTCTGCACGTCAGCAGAGTAGCCCACCTGTGAAGCTAGCTACACCGCCTGTGTATCTAATAATTTTTTACTGCATCTAACCCAGTAAATAGTTTTGGACCTAGTAGCAGTGTCTGCACGTCAGCGGTGTAGCCCACATGTGAAGCTAGCTACACCGCCTGTGTATCTAAATTTTTACTGCATTTAACCCAGTAAATCGTTTTGGGCCTAGTAGTAGTGTCTGCACGTCAGCAGAGTAGCCCACCTGTGAAGCTAGCTACACCGCCTGTGTATCTAATAATTTTTTACTGCATCTAACCCAGTAAATCGTTTTGGACCTAGTAGCAGTGTCTGCACGTCAGCGGAGTAGCCAGTCTGTGAAGCTAGCTACACTGCCTGAATATCTAATAATTTTTTACTGCAGCTAGCCCAGTAAATCATTTTGGGCTAGTACCACAGTTTGGCCACTCAGCTCTGCTCGGTTTCCAACCATCGTTTTTTGTGCCAACATCTACAGAGTTGCCAATTAGTTAAGCACCAAAATGAGTGGCAAAAGGCCTGCTGGTGGTGGAAAGGGGAATAGGCATGTTGGAAAGGGAAAAAAAAGGTTGTGTCCGTGGGGTAGGTGGAAAAGCAACAGTAACATCTGCAGGAGAAAGACCATCTTCCAGCCAAAGTAAGATGTCTACTTCTTTTCATGGACAATCTGATATGATCCCTTTCTTACGATCATCGCTACAAGAATTGCTCCAAATTCCAAATGAAGCACAAAAAGAGCAGGTGCTTGAACGGATATGAAGTGCTCCTTCAATTGGGCTCTCCTCCACCTCAACTTCAACATCACAAATACTCCAGTCCTTAGAGGTGTCACCCCAATTGCACTTCCTTCCTCACAGCACCCAAGTCTCCAGCCGCCCATCTGAGTATGGGGTAACACAGATGGTTGAGTCTGCAGAGCTGTTTACTCATACTATAGCCTGGGAATCAGAGGTCTGCTCCAGAGCTTCTGTGAATCCAGACACGGAAATGATCTGCACTGATGCCCAGAATCTTTGTGAGTCGGATCCAGGCCCAGATGAAGAAGGTTCTGACCATAATGTAGACCCTCATTCCCAAACTGTAACTCCTGTTGGTGGAGACAATGAGGAAGATGATGATGAGACTGAGATACCTGATTGGAATGAAAACTTGACTTTTCGGTCAGGGCAGGAAGAGGTTGGCTCTGAGGATGACGGGTGTGAGAACACACAGGGTGATGATGACGAGGTTGGAGACCCCACTTACTGTCAACCCACAGTCTGCCAGTCCACGAGGTCAGCAGAGGAGGATGCTAGTGACGACGAGGTTAGGTTGCGCCTTCCTGGACAGAGACGGAGTACTGGAAGCACGTCAACAACTGCATCCTCAACCACAACTGTGCCTCTGAGCACAAGTCGTGGTGGCTCTTCAGGTCACATGGGCTCTAAGCCTTGCATAGCTTGGGCATTTTTTGAGATTGCAAAGGATGACCCAACTCATGTTGTCTGTAAGATTTGTTACCAAAATCTCAGTAGAGGCCAAAAAATGAATAGTTTGAGTACCTCATGCATGAACCGTTACATGGATATGAGGCATAAGTTGCAGTGGGAAGTTCACTGTGCTACAATGCAGCCTACTGGGCTGGGCCAACCACCATCTGCCCCATCAAGTGCATCTGTGGCCTCTTCATCATTCGTGGTTTTGGATGCAGACCTTCCACCTCTTTACCTGCATGTCATGAATCCCCAATGGCTAGGGATAGCACAGGACAAGCAAAGTATAACAAATATCGGACGAGCTCTAGGGTGATGGAACCTGGGCTGACCGCTGCCCTACGCCTGACAAACGCAACTAGAGATAGCCAGGGAGCGTTCCTACGTTGGTTCTAGACGCCATGCACCAGCCTAAGAGCTAACTAGTACTGCAGAGAAAACAAGACCTCACTTGCCTCCAGAGGAATTACCCCCAAAGGTATAGTTGTCCCCCACATGTATTGACGGTGAAATGAGAGGAAGGCACACACATAGAGATGATGTATATAGCTTTAGCAAATAGAGGCCCGCTGAAAACTAGAAAGCAGAATGATACAAAAGGGGACTGAGCGGTCAGCAAAAAACCCTAATCAAAAAAACCATCCTGAGATTACAAGAACCCATGTGCCAACTCATGGCACATGGGGAGAACCTCAGTCCACTAGAGCAACCAGCTAGCATAGAGACATTCTAAGCAAGCTGGACCAAAAACCAAACAACTGAAAATCAGCACTTAGCTTATCCTGAAAGATCTGGGAGCAGGTAGGCAGGAACCAAACAGAGCACATCTGAACACATTGATAGCCGGCAAGGGAAATGACAGAAAGGCCAGGTAAAATAGGAAACACCCAGCCTCTGATGGACAGGTGGAAACCAAAGGCCGCAACCCACCAAAGTCACCCAGTACCAGCAGTAACCACCAGAGGGAGCCCACCAACAGAATCCACAACAGTACCCCCCCTTGAGGAGGGGTCACCGAACCCTCACGAGAACCCCCAGGGCGATCAGGGTGAGCTCTATGGAAGGCGCGGACCAAATCAGTCGCGTGAACATCGGAGGCGACCACCCAGGAATTATCCTCCTGACCATAACCCTTCCACTTAACCAAATACTGGAGTTTGCATCTGGAAACACGAGAATCCAAGATCTTTTCAACAACATACTCCAATTCTCCCTCCACCAGCACCGGAGCAGGAGGCTCGACCAAAGGAACAACGGGCACCTCATACCTCCGCAACAACGACCGATGGAACACATTATGAATAGCAAACGATGCTGGGAGATCCAAACGAAAAGATACAGGGTTAAGAATCTCCGAGATCCTATAAGGACCGATGAACCGAGGCTTGAACTTAGGAGAAGAGACCTTCATAGGGACAAAACGAGAAGACAACCACACCAAGTCCCCAACAAGAAGTCGGGGACCCACGCGGCGACGGCGATTAGCAAACTGCTGAGTCTTCTCCTGAGACAACTTCAAATTGTCCACCACCTGATTCCAAATCTGATGTAGCCTGTCCACCACCACGTCCACTCCAGGACAATCCGAAGATTCCCCCTGACCAGAGGAAAAACGAGGATGAAACCCCGAATTACAAAAAAAAGGAGAGACCAACGTGGCAGAACTAGCCCGATTATTAAGAGCAAATTCGGCCAGTGGCAAAAAAGCAACCCAGTCATCCTGATCAGCAGAAACAAAACACCTCAAATAAGTTTCCAAGGTCTGATTAGTTCGCTCCGTCTGGCCATTCGTCTGAGGATGGAATGCAGACGAGAAAGACAAATCAATGCCCATCTTGGCACAAAACGTCCGCCAAAATCTAGACACAAACTGGGATCCCCTGTCAGAAACGATATTCTCCGGAATCCCATGCAAACGAACCACATTCTGAAAAAACAAAGGAACCAACTCAGAGGAGGAGGGTAACTTAGGCAAGGGCACCAAATGAACCATCTTAGAAAAGCGGTCACACACAACCCAGATAACGGACATTTTCTGTGAAACCGGGAGATCAGAAATAAAATCCATGGAAATGTGCGTCCAAGGCCTCTTCGGGATGGGCAAAGATAACAACAACCCACTAGCCCGTGAACAGCAAGGCTTAGCTCGAGCACACACTTCACAAGACTGCACAAAGGTACGCACATCCCTAGACAAGGAAGGCCACCAAAAAGACCTGGCCACCAAATCTCTTGTACCAAATATTCCAGGATGACCAGCCAACACAGAAGAATGGACCTCGGAGATGACTCTACTGGTCCAATCATCCGGAACAAACAGTCTTTCTGGTGGACATCGATCCGGTTTATCCACCTGAAACTCCTGCAATGCGCGTCGCAAGTCTGGGGATACGGCGGACAATATTACCCCATCCCTAAGGATACCAGCAGGCCCAGTGTCTCCAGGAGAATCAGGCACAAAACTCCTGGAAAGAGCATCTGCCTTCACATTCTTTGAACCTGGCAGTTATGAAACCACGAAATTGAAACGAGAAAAAAAATAATGACCAACGAGCCTGTCTAGGATTCAAACGCCTGGCAGACTCAAGGTAAATGAGATTCTTGTGATCAGTCAAGACCACCACGCGATGTTTAGCACCCTCAAGCCAATGACGCCACTCCTCAAATGCCCACTTCATGGCCAAAAGCTCCCGATTACCCACATCATAATTGCGCTCGGCGGGCGAGAATTTTCTAGAGAAGAAAGCACATGGCTTCGTCACCGAGCCATTAGAACTTCTCTGTGACAAAACCGCCCCCGCTCCAATCTCGGAAGCATCAACCTCCACCTGAAAAGGAAGTGAAACATCTGGTTGACACAACACAGGAGCAGAAGAAAACCGGCGCTTAAGTTCCCGAAAGGCCTCCACGGCCACAGGAGACCAATCAGCAACATCAGCACCCTTTTTAGTCAAATCAGTCAAAGGTTTAACAATACTGGAAAAATTAGCAATGAACCGACGATAAAAATTAGCAAACCCCAAGAACTTCTGAAGGCTCTTAACAGATGTAGGTTGTGTCCAGTCACAAATAGCCTGAACCTTAACGGGATCCATCTCAATAGTAGAAGGAGAAAAAATGTACCCCAAAAAAGAAATCTTCTGGACTCCGAAGAGACACTTTGAGCCCTTCACAAACAGAGAATTGGCCCGCAAAACCTGAAACACCTTCCTGACCTGTAGAACATGAGACTCCCAGTCATCAGAAAACACCAAAATATCATCCAAATACACAATCATAAACTTATCCAGATATTCACGGAGAATATTGTGCATAAAGGACTGAAAGACTGACGGAGCATTGGAGAGTCCAAAAGGCATTACCAAATACTCAAAATGGCCCTCAGGCGTATTAAATGCGGTTTTCCACTCATCACCCTGTTTTATCCGCACCAGATTATACGCACCACGAAGATCTATTTTAGTGAACCACCTAGCCCCCTTAATGCGAGCAAACAAATCAGTAAATAATGGCAATGGATACTGGTATTTGACTGTAATCTTATTCAGAAGGCGATAATCTATACAAGGCCTCAGGGAACCATCTTTTTTTGCCACGAAAAAAAAACCTGCTCCCAGAGGGGATGAAGATGGATGAATATGTCCCTTTTCCAAGGACTCCTTAATATAATTCCGCATAGCAGTATGCTCTGGCAGTGACAGATTAAATAAACGACCCTTAGGGAACTTACTGCCAGGAATCAATTCTATTGCACAGTCACACTCTCTATGAGGAGGGAGCGAATTGAGCTTAGGCTCCTCAAAAACATCCTTATAATCTGACAAAAACGCAGGGATCTCCGAAGGAGTCGATGAAGCGATAGAAATCGGAGGTGCATCATCATGAACCCCCTGACATCCCCAGCTTAGCACAGACATTGTTTTCCAGTCCAGGACAGGATTATGAGTTTGTAACCATGGCAAACCAAGCACTAGTACATCATGTAAATTATACAGTACAAGGAAGCGAATCACCTCCTGATGAACGGGAGTCATGCGTATGGTCACTTGTGTCCAATACTGCGGTTTATTCATAGCCAATGGTGTGGAATCAATTCCCTTCAGAGGAATAGGAACTTCCAGAGGCTCTAGACTAAAACCGCAGCGTTTAGCAAATGACCAATCCATAAGACTCAGGGCAGCGCCTGAATCCACATAGGCATCGACAGAAATGGAAGACAGTGAAAAAATCAGAGTCACAGACAAAATGAACTTAGACTGCAGAGTATCAATGGCAAAAGATTTATCAACCCTTTTTTTGCGTTTAGAGCATGCTGATATAACATGAGCTGAATCACCACAATAAAAACACAAACCATTTTTCCGCCTATAATTTTGCCGTTCACTTCTGGACTGAATTCTATCACATTGCATAGTCTCAGGTGCCTGTTCAGAAGACACCGCCAACTGGTGCACGGGTTTGCGCTCCCGTAAACGCCGATCAATCTGAATGGCCATAGCCATAGACTCATTCAGACCTGTAGGCGCAGGGAACCCCACCATAACATCCTTAATGGCCTCAGAAAGACCATTTCTGAAGTTTGCAGCCAGGGCACACTCATTCCACTGAGTAAGCACCGACCATTTCCGAAATTTCTGACAATATATTTCTGCTTCATCATGCCCCTGAGAGAGGGCTAATAAAGCCTTTTCAGCCTGAATCTCTAGGTTAGGTTCCTCATAGAGCAATCCCAATGCCAGAAAAAACGCATCCACACTGAGCAACGCAGGATCCCCTGGTGCCAATGCAAATGCCCAATTCTGAGGGTCGCCCCGTAGGAACGATATAACAATCTTGACCTGTTGAGCAGGGTCTCCAGAGGAGCGAGATTTCAAAGAGAGAAACAATTTACAATTGTTCCTGAAATTCAGGAAGGTAGATCTATCTCCAGAAAAAAACTCTGGAATAGGAATTCTAGGTTCAGACATGGGAGTGTGAACAACGAAATCCTGTATGTTTTGAACCTTTGCCGCGAGATTACTCAGGCTGGAAGCCAAACTCTGGACATCCATGATAAATAGCTAAGATCAGAGCCATTCAAGGGTTAAGAGGAGGTAAGAAGCAGCTAGACAGCAATTAAGGGCTAGGCAGCAAAACTCTGAAGGGAAAAAAAAAAAAAAAAAAAAATTTTCCTTGAACACTTCTATTCCTCCTGCTTCAGCCCAAACAATTAACACTTTGTGGGCCGGCTATACTGTCATGAATCCCCAATGGCTAGGGATAGCACAGGACAAGCAAAGTATAACAAATATCGGACGAGCTCTAGGGTGATGGAACCTGGGCTGACCGCTGCCCTACGCCTGACAAACGCAACTAGAGATAGCCAGGGAGCGTTCCTACGTTGGTTCTAGACGCCACGCACCAGCCTAAGAGCTAACTAGTACTGCAGAGAAAACAAGACCTCACTTGCCTCCAGAGGAATTACCCCCAAAGGTATAGTTGCCCCCCACATGTATTGACGGTGAAATGAGAGGAAGGCACACACATTGAGATGATGTATATAGCTTTAGCAAATAGAGGCCCGCTGAAAACTAGAAAGCAGAATGATACAAAAGGGGACTGAGCGGTCAGCAAAAAACCCTAATCAAAAAAACCATCCTGAGATTACAAGAACCCATGTGCCAACTCATGGCACATGGGGAGAACCTCAGTCCACTAGAGCAACCAGCTAGCATAGAGACATTCTAAGCAAGCTGGACCAAAAACCAAACAACTGAAAATCAGCACTTAGCTTATCCTGAAAGATCTGGGAGCAGGTAGGCAGGAACCAAACAGAGCACATCTGAACACATTGATAGCCGGCAAGGGAAATGACAGAAAGGCCAGGTAAAATAGGAAACACCCAGCCTCTGATGGACAGGTGGAAACCAAAGGCCGCAACCCACCAAAGTCACCCAGTACCAGCAGTAACCACCAGAGGGAGCCCACCAACAGAATCCACAACACCTGCAACAGCCAGTGTGATTGGCAGGTCATCAGTACATTTGCAAGTGGAAACACCTGCTGTTGTTGAGTGCTCTCCGACATCAAGACCACCACATTTTGATCAAGGCAACATAATATCTCCACCTGCACCTTCCTCACAGACCAGCAGTTTGCCGGGGACACCCTACTCAACCCCGTCTAAGCACAGCCGCCAGCCCTCGGTCCCTCAGATGTGGACAAGTAAAAGACCATTTATTCCTAGCCATGAAAAAGCTAAGAGGTTGAATTTCACCATCTGCAAGCTGTTGGCTACAGAAATGCTGCCTTTCTGCCTGGTAGACACAGAGGACTTTCGAGACCTTATGTCTGTCGCAGTGTCCCAGTACAAGATGCCCAGTTGCCACTACTTCTCAAAGAAAGCTGTGCCTGCGCTACACCAGCATGTCGCACACAACATCACTGCTTCCTTGAGAAACTCTGTGTGTGACAGGGTGCATTTCACCACAGACACTTGGACGAGTAGACATGGACAGGGGCGTCACATGTCGGTGACTGGGCACTGGATAACTATGGTGACAGCAGGAGAAGGGGCTGCTGTCCAAGTCTTGCCATCCCCATGAGTTGCGCGTCGACCCTCTGTATCTATAAGTTACTTCACTGCTTCTGCCTACTCAACCTCCTCTCGGTCCTCCACCTGCACCCAAAGCCTGTCTGGTAATGCCACCCACGTTCTAACTGCGCAGAAGGAATCCTGCACACCTCCTCACTATGCTGTCACCAGGGCTCAATGGCATCAGGTGGTGTTTACTTTGAAATGTCTGGGATATAGAGTCACACAGCTGAGGAGTTGTGGTCAGCTCTGGAGACCGAGTTCCATCAATGGTTATCTCCACTGAACCTGCAGCCAAGGAAGGCCGTGTGCAACAATGCTGCAAACCTGGCTGCGGCCCTTCGCCGGGGCAATGTCACACACGTGCCTTGTATGGCTCACGTTTTGAACCTGGTTGTCCAGCAATTTTTATCCCACTATCCCGGACTACATGGGCTTCTGCAGAGGGCACGGTCGCTGTGTGCTCACTTCAGCCATTCTCATCCCGCAGCTCAACGACTTACATCTCTACAGAAGTCGTTGGGCCTGCCAGTTCACTGGCTGAAATGCGATGTGCCCACATGGTGGAATTCAACTCTGCACATGTTTGTTTAATAAACTGAGCAGAGCATGATGCCCCAAACGAACCAATAACAACAGCACAACATGGCAACTATTGTGCAAACTAGAAATTTTATTAATAATGCAAAATACTAAAAACAACTTTTTCTTTGGACACCATATACAGGACATTGCATATATGGGTAAGCTCAGCCGGTAGTTCATGGTTAGTTACTTTATATTTATTCTCGGGCAGTTGCAATAGGGGTGGGTGTCAGGCATGGTGGGATTTTCCTGCATCAAATTTTTGGTCAATTGACATAATTAGTGCCCACGCTCCCCCTTTCTGGGGTATTTCCATATGGTGCATTACACTGCTAGCGTTATTTGTACTACCATGCCATAGGGCTTTACAACTACCCTTGTGACTTTTGCACTTATGCGTGTTCCTGATGGTGTTCATAGTAGTCATACACCATACCCTCATATATCTGTGTTGTTTTTAGTATTTTGCATTATTAATAAAATTTCTAGTTTGCACAATAGTTGCCATGTTGTGCTGTTGTTATTGGTTCGTTTGGGGCATCATGCTCTGCTCAGTTTATTAAACATACATGTTTGGGAGTTTGCCCCTCCCCCTCCTTTTTCTGTGGAGTGCAATGGGCACGTCCTATGGAAGGGATTTTGTTATTTATAAGTATATCCGCATGATTGGTATTTCTTTTGGTATAACTCTGCACATGTTGCAGCGACTGTGGCAGCACCGACGAGCCCTGGTGCAATACATTATGACATATAGCCTGGGCCATAGAGAACCAGAGGTGGGGCAAATCATGCTGCAGGAGTGGTCTCAGATCAGGGACCTATGAACCCTTCTGCACAGTTTTGAAATAGCGACGAAGATGTTTAGTGCTGATGATGCCATTATCAGCATGACTATTCCGGTCATTTACATGCTGGACCATACCTTAAACAGTATTTGGAGTCAGGTGGTGGGAAAAGAGGAGGAAGAACAGGAGAAGTCGTATGCGGAAGGGTTAATATCTCCAAGGTCCAGACAGTCGGCAGCATCAAGGTGGATGGCATTGGAGGGTGGGGGAGAGGGACTACCGAGGGAGCATGGTAGCAGCCAAACTGTTAAAGAAGGTGCAGGAGCCGAGGAAGAAGTGGAGGACGAACTAGCGCTGGGCATGGAAGACTCATCAGATGAGGGAGACCTTGATCAAATTTCTGTTGTGCGAGGTTGGGGGGAGAGGGCAGAGGAAGGAAGCATGATTCTCACCTTGCCACCAAGATAACAAGGATTTGGTCCTCCTGGATGCGCAAGACACATGAGTACCTTCTTGCTGTACTACCTGCAACATGACTCTCGGATTGTCAGAATCCGAAGTAATGCCGACTACTGAGTTGCCACATTCTTAGATCTCTGGTACAAAAGTAAATTTGACGAAATAATTCCTGCCATAGAAAAGGATTCACGCATGCAGGAGTATCAGCAGAGACTGTTACAGAATCTTACATCTGCTTTTCCACAAAACACCAGTGGTTCACGTAGTGAATCTTTGAGTTCTAACTTGCCAACCGTGGGACTGTCGAGTCATCACTCAAACCATAACAGTAACATCGTATCTGGTGGCAACAGAAATTTTTTCAATTGTTTCAAGAATTTTTTAGACTATCCTTTGCAAGGCCACAGGAGACAAGAAGTCTGACGCATAGCCAACGCCTAGAGAGGATGGTACAGGAGTATCTCCAAGTTAACATCAATGCCATGACTGTGGAACTGGACACTTGCTCATTTTGGGCTTCTAATCTGGAAAAATGGCCTGAGCTCCCCACTCACGCCTTGGAGATCTTGTCATGTCCCGCAGCGTTCTCTCTGAACGTGTGTTCAGTGCTGCTGGTGGTGTGCTGACAGATAAGCGCACATGGCTGTCCAGTGAGAATGTAGACAGACTAACGTTCATCAAGATGAACAAATCCTGGATCTGCAAGAACTTTTCTACCCCTGTGTCATCGTGGGGAGACTAAAAGCTTGATGATTTTTGAAAATCACCTCACCCACCATTTTAAGAAACTCTGGGGAAATTGATGCCACTTAAGTGGTTTCTGTGACCCAATTTTTGGGAAAAATGCAGACTCTTTTTGGAGTCCCCTTGCTGTGTTTTACATGATGTTGGCATCATCAATTCCAGTTGGGTGGGGTCGCTCCCCCCCTTTAAGCTTTAGAAACTACATACACTATGGCTTGGGGTAACACAGATGGTTGAGTCTGCAGAGCTGTTTACTCATACTATGGTCTGGGATTCAGAGGTCTGCTCCAAAGCTTCAGTGTCTGCTAGTCAGCAGAGTAGCCCACCCATGAAGCAAGCTACACAGCCTGTTTATCTAATTACTAATTTTTAACTGCATCCAGCCCAGGCAATACTTTGGGCCTAGTAGCAGTGTCTGCTACACAGCAGAGTATCCCACCCATGAAGCAAGCTTCATCGCCTGTAGATCTAATTACTAATTTTTAACTACATCTAGCCCAGGAAATCCTTTTGGGCCTAGTAGCAGTTTCTGCTACTCAGCAGAGTACTGTTATGATCTGGTTGCCTAAGAGCAGCATGAGACGTATTCTGGAGAAGGTGGTACCTGTACTGACCGCAGACCCTGAACTTAACACCGCAACTAGAAGTAGCCGTGGAATGTACCTAGCACTCCCTGGACATCTCGACACAGCCGGAGGACTAATTACCCCAAAAGATAGAAAAGGGAAAACTATCTTGCCTCAGAGAAAATTCCCAAAGGATAGGCAGCCCCCCACAAATATTGACTGTGAGAGGAGAGGGAAAAAACATACACAGACTGAAATCAGAATTTAGCAAAGGAGGCCACTTCTAGCTAAATAGAAAGGATAGGACAGAGTACTATGCGGTCAGTATTAAAACACTAGAAAATATCCACCACAGAAAATACAAAAACTCCACAGCTAACTAAAGATATGGAGGGTATATCTGCATCTCCAGAGATACCAGCTTGGCTAAACAAATCCTTATACAGACCAAGCTGGACAAGACAAAAAACATGGAAAAGAACTGAACAATAAGGCCACAGAATGTGGACAGCAAAAAATCAAGGCCAGAACTTATCTTTGTTGAAAAGAACTGCAAAGCAGGAAAGACCAGGCAGAGATGTGAATCCTCCAGGAACAATGGACAACTGGCACTGACTAAAGCGTGAAGCAAGACTAAATAGCCCAGTCAGATTTGCAGAAAGTGTACACACCTGATAAATGCTGCGATTCAGAGACAGCAGCGCTACCACTTACAACCACCGGAGGGAGCCCAAGAGCAGAATTCACAACAGAGTACCCCACCCATGAAGCAAGCTACACCGCCTTCTTCCTTTCTCAATCTAACCCCTCGGCTCTGGGGTGTCCGCTCTCCCTCCAGCACTCTCCTTCTCACAGGTGGACTACCGCATGAATTCACACTGTGGCGAATCTTTTGGGCCCAGGCATAAGAAGTAATCGAGGTAATGAATAATATGTGCCCCCTTAGAAACATCCATGATGACCCATTCAAGGAAGCAACTAAACGCCTCCAATAGTGAGCAGGATATGGAGCACCCCATGGGCAAACAGCAATCTATGTAGTATGCTCTTTCACAGAAGCAGCTCAATAGGCGAACACTATTCGGAGGCACAGGTAGTAACCGGAATGCCCCCTCAATGTCTGTTTTGGCCATTACGGTGCCCTTCCCAACTTCTTGACCCACCTGAGTGCCTCGTCAAAGGAGTTGCAGTATATAGTACTGTACTTGGTTCCGCGTCGACGTTGTAGTTTACTGACCTGCCCTTTGGATATGACAAATGGTGGATTAGTCTGAATGTATTGAGTTCCTTTTTTAGCACGACTCCCAATGGGGATACCACTACGTCGTCTAAGGAAAGTGTTCTGAATGGACCCGCCATTCTACCTAAAGATATTCCTTTTTTACATTTTTTCGTCATGACGTCTGGGTGTTGGTAAGCTGATTTTAGATTTTTACTCCAGCCTTTCTTGATATTAGAAGTGCATGACATGCCTATATCTGTGTCTCCTCCTCCTTTTACTCCTCCACCTCTTTTCTTTTCGCATGACTATATGTACTTGTGACTTTTCCATGTGCTTGTTGTGTCTTCTGAGCAGTTTGTCAGCTTTTGGACATCTTTTAAGGTGTTTTCTATGTGTTTTCTATGTGTTTTTATGTGTTTGTGTTTGCCTGCCATTGGTTTCAATGGGGTTCGACGGTGTTCGTCGAACGTTTGACGAACATTCGTCGAACACGCCCCAATTCGACTAATTGAACCGAACTCGAACATTAGGGGGGTGGCTCAGCACTAGTGCTAAGCATCTCTGGGAACTCCTTCAAGACTGCTGGAAGACCATTCCCGGTGACTACCTCTTGAAGCTCATCAAGAGAATGCCAAGAGTGTGCAAAGCAGTCATCAAAGCAAAAGGTGGCTACTTTGAAGAACCTAGAATATAAGACATAATTTTAGTTTTTTTCACACTTTTTTGTTAAGTATATAATTCCACATGTGTTAATTCATAGTTTTGATGCCTTCAGTGTGAATTAATAATTTTCGTAGTCATGAAAATACAGAAAAATCTTTAAATGAGAAGGTGTGTCCAAACTTTTGGTCTGTACTGTAGGTAAAATTAACTGATATACAGTGTCCATTCACAGTTTCTCTCTAGCGGTTGATGGGCTCACATGAATTGGCCAATTTATGTGCTAAGAACCTTCATTTCTGTAAGTAATTTTTTTAAAAACATTTTTTACTTTTTATTACAGTTTACTCAGTATATATGACAGATTTTGTGTTCACCTGTCTCTCCAGAGTGCTGCTGCGTTCCTCCTTTTTGCAAGTTATGTTTTCATTGCAGTAGGCACCTGTTCACACTAGATGAAGGTGCAGGTAAGGTTTTCGTTCTATGCAGTTATCTCTATGTAAGAGGTAGTAGTGGAAGACTTTACGCTACTGGAGCTGGAATTACAACCTCTGAATTCTCAAGGCCTTTGTTTCCAGCTATTTCTGGGTGGTTCATGACCCACAGAAGTTGCTCAGGTAGTGCAGCTCATCCAGGATGGCACATCAATGCAAGCTGTGGCAAAAAGGGTAGCTGCGTCAGTCAGCACAGTGTCCAGAACATGGAGCTGATATCATTAGACAGGCTAGAACACAGGAGACATCGAGGGGGCCATATGAGGGCAACAACCCAGCAGGAGGAGTGCTACCTTCTGCATTGTGCAAGGAGGAACAAGAGGAGCAGTGCTAGAGCCTTGCAAAATTACCTCCAGCAGGCCACTAACATCCATGTGCCCAAACAGTCAGAAACAGACTCTATGAGGGTGGTATGAGGGCCAGATGTCCACAAGTGAACATTGTGCTTATAGCCCAACACCTTGCAGGGCAATTGGCATTTGCCAAAGAACACCAAGATTGGCTGATTCATCATTAGCACCCATGCTCTTCATGGATGAGAGGATGTTCACAATGAGCACATGTGACAGATGTGACTGACTTTGTTGATGCCATGGAGAATGTTCTGCTGCCTGCAAAATCTTCCAACATGACTGGTTTAGCAGTGGGTCAGTAATGGTGTGTGGAGGCATTTCTTCCTAGGGCTGCACAGCTGTCATGATTCCCCAATGGCATGGGAACATCAAAAACACAAAATAACAGACTAGCCCTCGGGTGATGGAAACTCAAGCTGACCGTGACCTAAATCTACCACACAACTAACAGTAGCCAGGAAGCATTCCTACGGCTGCCTAGATGCCATGCGCCAGCCGGAGAACTAACTACGCCTGGAAGAGGAAGGAACAGACCTGGCTTACCTCTAGTGAAATTCCCCAAAGATGATAGTAGCCCCCACATATATTAACGGTGAGTTCAGAGGAAAAGACATACACAGTATGAAGGTAGATTTAGCAAAGCGAGGTCCACTTACTAGATAGAGGAAGGATACAAAAGAGGACTTCACGGTCAGCTGAAAAACCCTTTCAAAAACCCATCCTGAAATTACTTTAAGACTCCTGTGTCAACTCATGACACAGGAGTGGCAATTTCAGTCCACAAGAGCTTCCAGTAACAGGAAATGACAAACTGTAAACTGGACAAAAAATACGAAACAAAAAGGACAAGAGTCCACTTAGCTGATCAGCAGACTGGTAGCAGGAACATGCAACTGAAAGACTCAGGTTACAATGATGACCGGCAAGGAAGTGACTGGAGAGCAAGGCTAAATAGGGAACTCCCAAAACTGATGGAAGCAGGTGAGCTGAGGCAGAAAAGAACACACAAGTCTCCAGTACCACCAGCCACCACTAGGGGAGCCCAAAAAGCGGATCACAACAGTACCCCCCCCTTAAGGAGGGGGCACCGAACCCTCACAAGAACCGCCAGGGCGACCTGGATGAGCCCTATGAAAGGCACGAACCAAATCCGAGGCATGAACATCAGAGGCAGTTACCCAAGAATTATCTTCCTGACCATAGCCCTTCCATTTAACCAGATACTGGAGTCTCCGCCTGGAAATACGGGAGTCCAAGATCTTCTCTATAACGTACTCCAATTCACCCTCAACCAGCACAGGAGCAGGAGGCTCAGCAGAAGGAACCACCGGCACCTCGTATCTCCGCAACAACGACCGATGGAACACATTATGGATAGCGAAAGATGCCGGGAGGTCCAAACGAAAGGAAACCGGGTTAATAATCTCCAAAATCCTATAGGGACCGATGAACCGAGGCTTAAATTTAGGAGAAGAAACCCTCATTGTGACAAAACGGGAAGACAACCACACCAAGTCCCCAACACGAAGGCGAGGACCAACCCGACGCTGGCGGTTAGCAAACCGCTGAGTCCTCTCCTGGGACAAATTCAAATTGTCCACCACTTGTTCCCAAATCCGATACAACCGATCCAGCACAGCATCTACTCCAGGACAATCCGAAGACTCCGCCTGACCAGAAGAAAAACGGGGATGAAACCCCGAATTGCAAAAGAAAGGGGAAACCAAAGTGGCCGAACTAGCCAGATTATTAAGAGCAAACTCCGCCAACGGCAAAAAGGCAACCCAATCATCCTGATCCGCAGACACAAAACACCTCAAATACGTCTCCAAAGTCTGATTAGTTCGCTCCGTCTGGCCATTAGTCTGAGGATGGAAGGCAGACGAAAAAGACAAATCAATGCCCAACCTGGCACAGAATGCCCGCCAAAATCTAGAAACGAACTGGGTACCCCTATCAGAAACGATATTTTCAGGAATACCATGCAAGCGAACCACATTTTGAAAAAACAAAGGAACCAACTCAGACGACGAAGGCAACTTCGGCAATGGCACCAAATGAACCATCTTAGAAAAACGGTCACACACCACCCAGATAACAGACATCCTCTGAGAGACAGGAAGATCAGAAATAAAGTCCATCGAGATGTGCGTCCAAGGCCTCTTCGGAATAGGCAAGGGCAACAACAACCCGCTAGCCCTAGAACAACAAGGCTTGGCCCGAGCACACACATCACAAGACTGCACAAAAACACGCACATCTCGAGACAGAGATGGCCACCAGAAGGATCTAGCCACCAAATCCCTGGTACCAAAAATTCCAGGATGACCCGCCAGCGTAGAAGAATGAACCTCCGAGATGACTCTACTGGTCCAATCATCAGGAACAAACAGTCTACCAGGTGGACAGCGATCAGGTCTATCCGCCTGAAACTCTTGCAAAGCACGTCGCAGATCTGGGGAAATAGCGGATAATATCACCCCATCCTTAAGGATACCTGTAGGTTCCGAATCACCAGGGGAATCAGGCTCAAAACTCCTAGAAAGGGCATCTGCCTTCACATTCTTAGAACCTGGTAGATATGAGACCACAAAATTAAACCGAGAGAAAAACAACGACCAGCGCGCCTGTCTAGGATTCAGGCGCCTGGCAGACTCAAGATAAATCAGATTCTTGTGATCAGTCAAAACCACCACCTGATGTCTAGCACCCTCAAGCCAATGACGCCACTCCTCAAATGCCCACTTCATGGCCAAAAGCTCCCGATTACCGACGACATAATTTCTTTCGGCGGCAGAAAATTTTCGAGAAAAGAACGC
This sequence comes from Ranitomeya variabilis, assembly GCF_051348905.1. Classification (NCBI taxonomy): domain Eukaryota; kingdom Metazoa; phylum Chordata; class Amphibia; order Anura; family Dendrobatidae; genus Ranitomeya; species Ranitomeya variabilis. The sequence goes on from NC_135234.1 coordinate 529,393,148, forward strand.
ACAAGGTCTCATCACTGAGCAATCGGAACTTTTCTGCGACAAAACCGCCCCCGCTCCGATCTCGGAAGCATCGACCTCAACCTGAAAGGGGAGAGAGACATCAGGCTGGCGCAACACAGGGGCAGACGAAAAGCGGCGCTTAAGGTCCCGAAAGGCCTCCACAGCGGCAGAGGACCAATTGGCAACATCAGCACCCTTCTTAGTCAAATCCGTAAGAGGCTTAGCAACACCAGAAAAACCAGTTATAAATCGACGATAAAAATTAGCAAAGCCCAAGAACTTCTGAAGACCCTTTAGAGAAGTCGGCTGCGTCCAGTCACAAATAGCCCGAACCTTGACAGGGTCCATCTCAACAGAAGAAGGGGAAAAAATGTACCCCAAAAAGGAAATCTTTTGAACCCCAAAAACACACTTAGAACCCTTTACACACAGAGAATTATCCCGCAAGACCTGAAAAACCCTCCTGACCTGCTGAACATGAGACTCCCAGTCCTCAGAAAAAATCAAAATATCGTCCAAATACACAATCATAAATTTATCCAGATATTCACGGAAAATATCATGCATAAAGGACTGAAAAACTGAAGGTGCATTAGAAAGGCCGAAAGGCATTACTAAATACTCAAAGTGGCCCTCAGGCGTATTAAATGCGGTTTTCCACTCATCCCCTTGCTTAATTCGCACCAAATTATACGCCCCACGGAGATCAATCTTGGAGAACCACTTAGCCCCCCTTATGCGAGCAAACAAATCAGTAAGCAGCGGCAACGGATACTGATATTTGACAGTAATTTTATTCAGGAGTCGATAATCAATACAAGGCCTCAGCGAGCCATCCTTTTTAGAGACAAAGAAAAACCCAGCTCCTAAAGGTGATGAAGAAGGACGAATATGTCCCTTTTCCAGGGACTCCTTAACATACTCTCGCATGGCAGCATGCTCAGGTACAGATAGGTTAAACAAACGACCCTTTGGAAATTTACTGCCTGGAATCAGATCTATGGCGCAATCACACTCTCTGTGGGGAGGGAGAGAACCAATTTTAGGCTCTTCAAAAATATCCCCAAAATCCGACAAAAATGCCGGAACCTCAGAGGGAATAGATGACGAGATAGAAACCAAAGGTATGTCCCCATGAGCCCCCCGACATCCCCAGCTTAACACAGACATAGCTTTCCAGTCCAGTACTGGGCTATGAGATTGCAACCATGGTAATCCAAGCACTAACACATCATGTAAATTATGCAACACGAGGAAGCGAATCATCTCCTGATGGTCTGGAGTCATACGCATAGTCACTTGCGTCCAGAACTGTGGTCTATTACAAGCCAGAGGTGTAGAATCAATACCCTTCAGAGGTATAGGAACTTCCAGAGGCTCCAAATCAAACCCACAGCGCCTGGCGAAGGACCAATCCATGAGACTCAGAGCGGCGCCAGAGTCCACATAGGCATCCACGGTAATAACTGATAATGAACAAATCAGAGTTACAGACAGAAGAAATTTAGACTGTAAAGTGCCAATAGAAACAGACTTGTCCACCTTCCTAGTACGTTTAGAGCATGCTGATATAACATGCGCGGAATCACCACAGTAGAAGCACAAGCCATTTTTGCGCCTATAATTCTGCCGCTCGCTTCTTGACAGAATTCTGTCACATTGCATTTTCTCTGGCGTCCCTTCAGAATATACCGCCAAATGGTGCACGGGTTTGCGCTCCCACAAACGCCGATCAATCTGAATCGCCATTGTGATGGACTCATTCAGACCTGTGGGCGTAGGAAACCCCACCATGACATCCTTAACGGCATCAGAAAGGCCTTCTCTGAAAATTGCCGCTAGGGCACACTCATTCCACTGAGTAAGCACAGACCATTTACGAAATTTTTGGCAGTATATCTCAGCTTCATCTTGCCCTTGAGACAGGGCTATTAAAGCTTTTTCAGCTTGAATCTCCAAATTAGGTTCCTCATACAGCAACCCTAAAGCCAGAAAAAACGCATCCACATTGAGCAACGCAGGATCCCCTGGTGTCAATGAAAATGCCCAATTTTGAGGGTCACCTCGCAGCAAAGAAATCACAATCTTAACCTGCTGAACAGGATCTCCAGAGGAGTGAGGTCTGAGAGAAAGGAATAATTTACAATTACATTTGAAATTCCAAAACCGAGATCTATCTCCGGAAAATACCTCTGGTGTAGGAATCTTAGGTTCAGAAATAGGAGTACGTATAACATAATCTTGTAAATTCTGAACCTTCGTAGCAAGATTATTTAAACCTGCAGCCAAACTCTGAGAGTCCATCCTTACACCGGAGAGATCAGAGCCATTCAAGGATTAGAAGGAGAGAAAGGCAAGGCTGTAAATAGAGCAGAAATACAACTGAGCCAACTAAGTAGCAAACATGTGAGGAAAAAAAAAAAAAAAAAATCTACAGACTTCTTTTACTCTCCTTTCTTCTGCCAATTACTTTAACACTGGCCGGTCATACTGTCATGATTCCCCAATGGCATTGGAACATCAAAAACACAAAATAACAGACTAGCCCTCGGGTGATGGAAACTCAAGCTGACCGTGACCTAAATCTACCACACAACTAACAGTAGCCAGGAAGCATTCCTACGGCTGCCTAGATGCCATGCGCCAGCCGGAGAACTAACTACGCCTGGAAGAGGAAGGAACAGACCTGGCTTACCTCTAGTGAAATTCCCCAAAGATGATAGTAGCCCCCACATATATTAACGGTGAGTTCAGAGGAAAAGACATACACAGTATGAAGGTAGATTTAGCAAAGCGAGGTCCACTTACTAGATAGAGGAAGGATACAAAAGAGGACTTCACGGTCAGCTGAAAAACCCTTTCAAAAACCCATCCTGAAATTACTTTAAGACTCCTGTGTCAACTCATGACACAGGAGTGGCAATTTCAGTCCACAAGAGCTTCCAGTAACAGGAAATGACAAACTGTAAACTGGACAAAAAATACGAAACAAAAAGGACAAGAGTCCACTTAGCTGATCAGCAGACTGGTAGCAAGAACATGCAACTGAAAGACTCAGGTTACAATGATGACCGGCAAGGAAGTGACTGGAGAGCAAGGCTAAATAGGGAACTCCCAAAACTGATGGAAGCAGGTGAGCTGAGGCAGAAAAGAACACACAAGTCTCCAGTACCACCAGCCACCACTAGGGGAGCCCAAAAAGCGGATCACAACACACAGCCCTCTATGTGCTCCATGTGCTAGCCATCGATACCCTGACTTCCATTAGTTACCAGGATAAGATCCTCAGATCCATTGTGAGACCATATGCAGGTACACAGGGCCCTGGGTTCCTTCTGATGCATGACAATGTTAAGCTTCGTGTGGCTAAAGTGTGCCAGCAGTTCCAGCATGATGAAGGCATTGATGCTATGACCTGTCCGTTCACCAGACCTGAATCCAATTGAGCACATCTGGGACATAATGTCTCATTCCATCCACCAATGGCTCGTTGCGCCACAGACTATCTGTTAGTTGACTGATGCTTTAATCCAAGTCTGGTAGGAGATTTCTCAGGAGAACATGTGCCGCCTCATCAGTGGCATGCCCAGGCATTGGGTACTGAGCATCATTTCCTTGTCTTGAGAGACATTTCAACTGAAGTTGGATCAGCCTGTAATTTGATTTTCCATTTCGATTTTGAGTATCATTCCAAATTCAGACCTCCATGGGACATTAAATTTGATTCACATTGATCATGGTTATGTTTTATTGTTCTCAGCGCATTCCACTATGCAATGAACACAGATTTGCAACTGGAATATCTCATTCAGTGATATTTGGGATGTGGTATTTTAGTGTCCTCTTCATTCTTTAGAGCAGTGAGAATATATATAAATAAATGCATACATCCTAGAAATAATCCACATTTAAGGCATTTGTTATTTTTCATGTGTCTATCCGTACATAACAAGTCAAAACTACATTAAATACTATTGCTTAGATGAAAAGAAGGCAAAGTGGCGATGGTTAACATTACAAAATTGTATGCCCATATGTGCACGTAATGGAACATAAAAAGATGAAAAATGAAATTGAACACAATAAATAGATACAAGGTTGTTGTTTTCATCTCCTTGAAGAAAATGTATTTTTTCTGTGTCAGCTTAAGACCTCAACAATCGCAAAAGATTACAAAAGTTCTTTGTTGTATGCAATGATAAAAGCAAAGCATGAAATAAAATGATATGGACAGAGGCTTTTCACACAACACTAAACAGATTTAACCTTTGTATACAGATTAAATATGTTTTTCGACATTAGTCATGTGAGAGATATTTCCTAGTCCCATACTAGTACACATGTTACTTCCAGTAATACTGCGCATAATTACAGGGTTCATTGAAAAACTCTTACTGACATCATATCATTGAAGAGCTACTCGAAAAGTTGATGTTCAAAGAACTGTGCTAGCATCAGTCTGACAAAATAATAATGGGTTTCTTAGAGGATGTTGGCGGCATTGTAGTTATTGTTTTGCTATGATACTGGTACATTGCTGAAACTGTATGTATTCCCTATAGTTAAAAATTGCAATTGATAGTTCAATTGGATCCTTATAAAAAAGGTGGTTACCTACACTATAGTTGTGTAACTCTAAAACACTGATTATAAGTGTTAGGACAATGTAATTATAAGGGTAATGACCACATTATTCTTTGAGGATTGTGAACCAGTAATAAATAGGCCCTATGTAAGGCCTCATTCAGACGTCAGTGTTTTTCACATACGCAAAAAAATGGTGTCATGATTGTTTGGTAGGTGTGTTATCAGTGGGTCATCAGTGAGTTTCACATAGGGGTAAATAAATAAATTACAAAGCTTCTCCTATTCATTGCAATGTTAATTACGGTCTGCCCACGGATTGTACACGAATACTATTCATGTGCTGTCTGTTATTTTGGCGGACCCATAGATTTGTATTGGCAGTTTTCATCCATGCTGCCAGAAAATAAACAGACATGTCTCTGTGCTTATTGCATGTACTCAGGGTCCGTGAAAAAACATGGAAGAATAAATAGCAGCATCATTTTTAATGTGTACATACATGTTCTATATGTGTTTCTCACGGATAGAACACGGATGTCTGAGTGAGGAATTAAACATTGGAATAAATTCCCACTTGTTGATGTTTAGGATTACTAAAAGCAACGTATTATAATAATCAACATACATATAAGGCTTAGTTTTCATATCAGGCATTTATGTTCTTAGCATTCCTCAACAAAAAGGTCTACTTTTGATGATACTTCCAAAAGATAAAAGTGTGGCACTCAGTGGAGTAGATAAAAATTATAGCCAATAAGTGTATAATGCAGACTGGACAATAAGCGAGGGACGCTTCTTCTAGCCTCATGTGTTATGACATCAGTGCATTCAGTATTTTGTAACCAAACACTTCTCAATTAAACAGCATCCCATGACATACAACAGATTAAAAAAACCCACAAATAATTGAAGACATTTTATGGGAAATTTTGAGGAACTAAAAATATTTTTCTTAACTTAATAAGCTGTAATATTATATAATTTTTTTAACTTAATAAGCTATAATGGCTTACATCAATAGTGCTGCTGTCAATCGTCACAGTATCTGGTATTCTGAAGTATTCACTGTGATGGACACGTAACTGCTGAGTGCTCCTACTCCCATCTGTGACATTATATTACAGTCTACTCCTGGCTTCTAGCACAAGCCAGCCACCTGATAACAGCTACTTCCATGCAGTCACATATCGGTGGCATGGATTATTGTTCTATGTGAGCCCTCCCTGCCAACCCTGTGATATTTCTCTGCTGCTAATTCACAGCTATGAAGTGAGAGCTTCCCTCCAAGGTTCAGTCACAAGGAGGCCATGCAGAGGCAGCCACTGTCCATCCATAGTCTATTCTCACCAATATTGCTCTCACTCCATCAGTAGTCCTCCTACATTACATGTGCCTCCCCACTTGAGGACATTGCACACTTAGGGGGAACTGTTGGGCTATTATGTCTGATAATGTTTGTCAGTGACAGCGGCTGCAGCAGACATTCTGATACTGTTCTCAGGCATAGGAGGCACATATAATACAGGAGATCTACCGAGGGAAAGACCAGGGCTGTGGAGTCAGAGTCGTGGTGTTGGAGTCGGAGTCGGAGCCCATTTTGGTGGAGTCAGAGTCATAGAAAGTGAGGAGTCAGAGTTGGAGGTTTGGCTTACCGACTCCACAACCCTGGGAAGGATAGCAGTGCTGGATGGACAATAGCTGCCTCTGCACAGCCTTCTTGTGATAGGACTTTATAGGGAAGTCCTGACTTCACAGCTGTGAATTAGCAGCAGGTAGATATCATGCTGTTGGGCAAGCAAAGCACATACCCACTCTCGCTCAGGAATTGTGGCATGAAGAACAAGCACGATCAGTCATGCGGATAGGTGAAGGAATAATCCAGCCTGCCTGCTTTACTTTTAAGTTTAAACTGATTTTTTCCGCCTTTAACCTAGATACATGTTCAATCCTTGCATACCTCAACCCCTCGGTGTCTTTCCTGTAAACCGCATGTACATGCTAATGGATGCAAACCCTCAACACAGCACCCAAATCCATGGCCTTTGCTGTACCTTCCAGTGCTTCTAAATTCATACAGAGGAAAACTGATGTTTTCACTCATTTTTATGAAACGTAGAAATAAAAATTGTAGCTATCTGAGACACGTTCCATAATATGGAGCTGTTCTACAAGCATTGTTTCTGGGGAAAATCATGAAGCTTACGGAAGTTCCAACTCGAAGACACTTCATCCACTGCAGTACAGGATCTGTGCAAACTGTGCTTCTGTGTGAAGCACATACATCGAAAATGTAGTTTGGGGATAAATTCACTTTAAGTTTATATATTGAGTACATAAATGTGCTTAATCTAGCAAGCTTTAGAATTAAGCAAAGCCATGCTGAAAAATGCAGAAAAACTATGTCACAATAACAGTGAATTTACATTTCATTTCATTTAAGCCAAATGTAAATTTTGATCAGAATCACCATTCAATGGAGCAACAAATTTAACAAAACTTTCCGGCTCATCCAAGCTGATGTCGACCATCATCAGTCTTTTTCCTTTAGATGCATATGTGAAAGCATCTGGACATTCTAAGAGAAACCAGATAGTATAGATGATGAAATAATTGACTTCTTCTCCATGCATATTTTTTAACATATTTTATGACTGATCAGTCGTTTAGGAAATATTACCATATGTTATAAATTCTACACGAGGCATGGAATAGCTTACAAAGAAGTAGATTTTAATAATTGTGTTTAAAACTGATTTATATGTTCACAGCTGAAATGAAATGAACTATCCTGGGAATTATCTTGAATGGTTCATTGCTTTAACAATATATGCTAAACTGTCTGTGCAAATGTAGGTCATGGGGCTCCTCACTACACACAATTTAACACAATATTGCACAATATTGCAGTATTTAATTCATGAAAGCATTACTAAATTACTGACATGAAAAATTTATTTAGTGGCTGTTTTTATTACATTACATGATTGTTTTTATGTACTAGGACAAACGCTGTATAATCTTGTTTTCAACATTTACAATGGTAAATGTTGAAAATCTTAAGTATCCTCTGCTCCCTGAAGCCAAGTCTTATATCACAAGTAAATTCATTATTCCACAATATTGTTCTGGGATATTATCACTATAAAAGACTAAACTATTTCTAAAAGTAGCAGAAACTTTGAGATTAGCTGCTTAAAAATTAAGCACCAAAAGTTAACACATAAATGCAAAGTAAAAGCTTAAAAAAACATAGTGACTCCTAAAGTTGAAAGAGCCTTAAAAAAGCATGTTTCGCAGTAAGATTTTTCTGTGAACTTTTGTGTTGTGTTGTATTCATGTATTTGAAAGAAGATTATAGAAGGGACCAAGCCGAAGGTCCCTGGAAGAAGCTAAGCAAAACGCCCATTGGAGTTGAGGGACGCAGCACCTGGATCTATCATGGACATCAATATTAGCGAACACTAACATGAACCTTATACTTAGTATTATTAGTAAACTTTTTATCCACGATATGTATGCTAGATAATAATAATAATTTAATTTATATAGCGCCAACATATTCCGCAGCGCTTTACAAATTATGGAGGGGATTTGTACAGACAATAGACATTACAGCATAACAAAAATCACAGTTCAAAATAGATACCAAGAGGAGTGAGGGCCCTGATTGTAAGCTTACAAACTATGAGGAAAAAGGGGAGACACGAGAGGTGGGTGGTAACAATTGCTTTCATTGTTCGGACCAGCCATAGTGTAAGGATCGGGTGTTCATGAACCAGTTAACAGACTAAGTATATAACAGTACATACACAGAGGGCTATTAACTGCATAAAGTGTATAAGAACATGATGGGAGGAACCTGATTATGGTTTAAGTTTTTTTTTTTTAATGGGCCACACAGGGATAGTTAGGTTAATGCATTGAGGCGGTAAGCCAGTCTGAACAAATGCATTTTTAGGGCATGCTTAAAACTGTGGGGATTGGGGATTAATCGTATTAACCTGGGTAGTGCATTCCAAAGAATTGGCAAAGCACGTGAAAAGTCTTGGAGAAGGGAGTGGGAGGTTCTGATTATTGAGGATGCTAATCTCAGGTCATTAGCAGAAAGGAGAGCAAGGGTAGGGTGGTAGACTGAGACCAGGGAGGAGATGTAGGGTGGTGCTTAGCCATGGAGTGCTTTGTGGATGAGGGTAATAGTTTTGTGCTGGATTCTGGAGTGGATGGGTAACCAATGTAATGACTGGCACAGGATAGAGGCATCGGTGTAATGGTAAGTGAGGAATATAATCCTGGCAGCAGCATTCAGGACAGATTGGAGCGGGGAGAGTTTGGTAAGAGGGAGGCCGATTAGTAGAGAGTTACAATAGTCCAGACGAGAATGAATGAGTGAAACAGTAAGAGTTTTTACAGTGTCAAAAGTAAGAAAAGGGCAAATTCTAGAAATGTTTTTGAGATACAGATAAGAAGAGCGAGCCAGTGATCGGATGTGGGGGGTGAAAGAAAGCTCGGAATCAAGTATGACCCCAAGGCAGCGGGCATGTTGCTTGGGAGTAATGGTGGAACCACACACGGAGATGGCAATGTCAGGCAAAGGTAGGTTAGTAGAGGGAGAGAACATGAGGAGTTCAGTTTTTGACAGGTTCAGTTTCAGATAGAGAGTGGACATGATGTTAGAGACAGCGGTAAGACAATCACTGGTGTTTTCTAAAAAGGCAGGCGTGATATCAGGAGAAGAAGTGTATAATTGGGTGTCATCAGCATAGAGATGGTACTGGAAACCAAATCTACTGATTGTTTACCCAATAGGGGCAGTATACAAAGAGGAGGGGGCCTAGGACTGATCCTTGAGGAACCCCAACAGTAAGGGGAAGGTTAGAGGAGGAGGAACCAGCAAAAGATACAGTGAAGGAGCAGTCAGAGAGATAGGAGGAGAACCAGGAGAGAACGCTGTCCTTGAGGCCGATGGAGTGTAGCATAGTGAGGAGGAGCTGATGATCCACAGTATCGAATGCTGTGGAGAGATCCAAGACAATTAGCATGGAGTAGTGACCATTAGATTTAGCTGTTAGTAGATTATTAGAGACTTTAGTGAGGGCAGTTTCAGTAGAGTGTAAAGAGCGGAAACCAGATTGAAGAGGATTGAGAAGAGAGTTATCTGAGAGATAGCGGATAAGACGGGAGTGGACCAGGCGTTCGAGGAGTTTAGAGATGAAGGGAACATTAGAGACAGATCTATAATTAGCAGCACAGTTTTGATCGAGGGATGGTTTTTTAAGTAATGGATGTATGATGGTATGCTTAAATGAGGAGGGAAAAATACCGGAAGAGAGAGAAAGGTTGAATATTTTTGTTGCCCCAGGTGAGAGGTGACAGCCGGGGAAAGGGACTAGAGAAGATGTGATGGAATGGAGTCACTGGGGCAAGTGGTCGGGTGAGAAGATGCAAGGAGCCTGATTACTTCTTCTTCTGTAACTGGTTCAAAGTCAGAGAGTGAACTAGATATAGTGGGGGGGAGGACGGTGCATGGTATGAAGGGATTGGGAGATAATTTCCTGTCAGATGTGGTAAATTATTTCTTTGAAGTAATTGGCCAGATCGTCAGCGTGGAGATTCGTGGTTGGGGCCTGCACTCTTGGATTGAGGAGGGAATAGAAAGTGTCAAAGAGACGTTTAGGGTTATTGGACAGTTAGGTGATGAGGGTGTTAAAATAGGTTTGTTTAGAGAGGTGAAGGGCAGAGTTGTATGTTTTAAGCATGAACTTATAATGGATGAAATCTTCGGGTAGATTAGATTTTCTCCACAGACGTTCAGCGCACCTGGAGCACCGCTGCAGGAAACGTGTTTGCAGCATGTGCCATGGTTGTCATCGTCTGTGCTGAGTTATTCTATGTATAGGAGGTGCAATTTCATCCAGGGCACTTTGCAGGGTTTCATTGTAATGCTTCAGTGTAGAATCAGGACATGAAATGGAGGAAATAGGGACCAAAGAGGACTGCAAGTTCTTCATAAGTTTCTGGTTGTTAATGGCCTGTATGTTTCTATAAGTGTGGAAAATGGGGGTCACCTGAGCGGTATGGCAGTTCTTGATAGAGAGTGAAAGAAGGTTGTGGTCAGAGAACGGGAGAGGGGCGTTTGTGAAATCATCCACTGAGCAAAGCAAGGAGAAGACCAAGTCGAGAGAGTTTCCGTCTTCAAGCATTGGAGAGTTAGTATGCTGTGAGAGGCCGAAAGAGGAGGTTAGAGATAAAAGGTGAGAAGCAGATGGGGAAAGGGGAAAAGCAATGGGGATGTTGAAATCACCCATGATGAGGGTGGGGATTTCACAGGAGAGAAAGTGTGGAAGCCAGGTGGCAAAATGATCCAGGAACTGATGAGAGGGGCCGGGAGAACAATATACCACCGCCACTCGCATGGATAAGGGGATGTAGAGTCTGACAGCATGGACTTCAAAGCAAGGGAAGACAAGTGAGGGTACTTGAGGGATAACCTGGAAAGTACATTTGGGTGATAGGAGCAGACCAACGCCTCCACCTGCTCTGTTGTCCAATCTTGGGGTATGAGAAAAGTGTAGCCCTCCATATAAAAGAGCAGCAGCAGCGGTGGTGTCTGACTGCTGGATCCAGGTTTCAGTAAGAGCCAGGAGGTTAAGAGAATTAGAAAGGAAGAAGTCATGGATGAAAGGGAGTTTATTACACACAGAGCAAGAATTCCAAAGGGCACAATTGAAAGAGGCACAAGGCATGCATGGAATATTAACCCCTTCACCCCGGAGCTTTTTTTGTTTTTTCATTTTCGTTTTTCGCTCCCCTCCTTCCCAGAGCCATAACTTTTTTATTTTTACGTCAATATGGCCATGTGAGGGCTTATTTTTGGTGGGACGAGCTGTACTTTTGAACGATGCCATTGGTTTTACCATGCCGTGTAACAGAAAACGGGAAAAAAATTCCAAGTGCAATGAAATTGCAAAAAAAAATGCAATTTCACACTTGTTTTTTGTTTGGCTTTTTTGCTAGGTTCACCAAATGAACTGACCTGATATTATGATTCTCCAGGTCATTATGAGTTCATAGACACCTAACATGACTAGGTTCTCTTTTATCTAAGTAATAAAAAAAATACCAAAGTTTGCTAGAAAAAAAAATTGCGCCATTTTCCGATACCCATAGCGTCTCCAATTTTCATGATCTGGGGTTGGATGAGGGCTTAGTTTTTGCGTACCAAGCTGGAGTTTTTAATAATACCACTTTGGTGCAGATACGTTTTTTGATCGCCCGTTATTGCATTTTAATGCAATGTTGCAGCGACCAAAAAAACGTAATTTCAGCGTATTGATTTTTTTTCTCGCTACGCCATTTAGCGATCAGGTTAATCCTATTTTTATTGATAGATCGGGTGATTTTGAACGCGGCAATACCAAATATGTGTAGGTTTGATTTTTTATTATTGTTTTATTTTGATTGGGGCAAAAGGGGGGTGATTTTAACTTTTTTATATTTTTAATTTTTTTATATTTTTAAACACTTTTTTTAATTTTGGCATGCTTCAATAGCCTCCATAGGAGGCTAGAAGCATGCACTACATGATCGCCTCTGCTACATAGAGGTGAAGCACAGATCACCTCTATGTAGCAGAATTGCAGGGTTGCTTTGAACGCCGACCACAAGGTGGCGCTCAAAGCAATCGGCCATCAACAACCATAAAGGTCTCAATGAGACCTCTGGTTGTTATGGCAATGCATTGATGACCCCCGATCATGTGACGGGGGTCAGTGGTGCGAGCACTTCCGGCCGCGCGGCCGGGAGTGCTAGTTAAATGCCGCTGTCAGCGTTTGACAGCAGCATTTAACTAGTTAATGGGCACGGGCAGATCGCGATTTTACTCACGCTCATTGCACGCACATGTCAGCTGTACAAAACAGCTGACATGTCGCAGCTTTGAGGTGGGCTCACCGCCGGAGCCCACCTCAAAGCGGGGGTTCTGCCAGCTGACATACTATTCCGTCAGCTGGCAGAAAGGGGTTAATAAGGTTAGAGGGGTTACTGAGTATAGCAGTTGGGAGGTTTGACTGGCTATAACATGTGGGGCCGGGGTTGGGAGAGATGTCTCCAGTCTCATGTGTTTGATGTTGTGACTGAATGGATCTGCACTGTTAAGCAATGTGAACAGAGCGTGAGTGCTATACATAGGAGAGGAAAGGACAGAGGGGCCGAAAATGATGGAGTGTAAAGAGTTAATGCTAGGGTGGTGAATGTGAGTGAATGCAGCAGCCAGGATATAGATTATACAAATGCATATGGTGAATATTTGTTCTGTTCCAAATGAACAGGGAATAGATTTATTTCATTGTCTTACCTGTCTCCTGCCCTGTGTAACTGCCTTGTTTTAACAACTGCCAGTACTTCGAAAAATGTACTTTGAATAAATGTACACGAATAATAGTGCACAAATGCTCCCCTACATGAATGCGTCCCCAAACTATGTCTAAATTTATAGAAGGCTAGCTCTTAGATCTTACTTTTTTTTCTGTCGTTAGCAATCAAACTAACTTGAGACCGCAGGACACAAGTTCTACTTTGACTTTCAGCCGGACCTGTGCTTTGCTGCGGATGTTTTTCCTTCTCTTTCAAATGAAGTCATTACTTTGGAGACAGTACCTCTTGACACGACAAGCATTTGGGCACTTTCTGTTACACTAGCGCTTGCCATACGAGCACCAACAATTTTGCCTCTTTGAAAATCCGAGAGGTCTGTTATTAGTATCAGGTTCTCATCAATGTTATTATAATTATGCAAAACAAACAGTTAATTTACATACACATATCACATAACACAAATAATCAACTACAAAACATTACCATATGTCACAGTTTGCATGTTTATCACATGTTTGAAGATTATGATGCCAAAACGTTAGGTGTTTCCATTATTTTGTCCAACCCCTGTATATTTTATCTTTGCTTTGTTCACTTCTTTGGTTCTTGGATTTTACCATTCTCATACCATTGTGCTAAAAGTTATTATGGTTATTTTGGATAGACATATGATAATGAATATTTCTAAAAATCGCTGAAAATCCCATATTAGCTGCTGAAAGAATAATTAAGAATTAAGTGGCACAAGTTAACACATAAATGCAAAGTAAAAGCTTAAAAAAAACATAGGGACTCCTGAAGTTGAAAGCATCTTAAAGAAACAAACCTCTCAGTAAGGTTCCTCTGTGAACTTTTGTGTTCTATTCATGTGTTTGAAAGGAGGCGATAGAAGGGGCCAAGCCGAGGTGATATGCCGCTTCATTAGTTAAAGCTAAGCTATCCTACCGGTGGTTTAATGGCCTAGAAGTTAACACATATGACAGCTCTGATACAAAGTTTAGTCAAGGGCATCCTGCAGGGAGCATGGCCTAGAAGAGACTCCCTGCTGTCCCCACTTCTTTCAGGTCTCCTTTGGCTTCACCCTCCTTCTTATCTTTATTACTATTACAAACCAAGAGCTCTTATTAAAACACAATACGCTGCTGCTAATAAAAATGAGCAAACCTCATTAGAACGGGGTTACAATAAGACTATATCTAATTACATGGCCTTTTCCAGAGAAAAATATTAATGTAGCTAGATAAGCCAAGAAGAGAGGAATCAGATCTCCTTTCACTGTTTTTCATACATTAATAGGACACAAATTCTGGCTTTGTCCTTCTGAGTCTTTTTTCCCTATCATGTGCAAAAATTGCAATGCAATTATCTCTGATTCCTATATGCTATCTACAGGCCATATGTTTCTAAAAGTGCTAAAAAAAAAAGTAACCTTGAACAACATGCAAGAATTTTGTGGGACATTAAGAAAGTAAATTTCCTAAAAAGTGAAGTAATAGCCTCTAGCAAAGCACCAAGGGACTGTATTACTAGACCAGCTTATAAACTAAAGAGTATCCATCAGAAATAATTTTTTTTTTTTTTACCAGAAAGTGGTTTTAAAATGAGAAATGGTTAGAAATCATACTAACCTCTGAATTTGATGCTAACCTACTTGCTAATGCAAATCATTAAAGGTGAAGATGTAATTTGAAAAACACCATTTTTACAATCTTCCCAGAAAAATAATAAAAACTATTTTGACAAATCTGGTAAATATCATAGGGTTTTCAATAAAAAGATGTCACACAAGAATTTTTTCATCAGCTAATGAACCAAAAATCTTATTGGACATGATGCACATGCAATAAACCAACTTAACCCATTTAAAATAAACAAGTACATATTATTTCTATAAAGGTCAGCAGTAACATGCAAAGCTACCTAAAGAAACTGATCGACATTGCTAGTAAGTAGAAAGAAACAGTTAATTGCCCAGCTCACTTAGTGTTTTTTTCATTTATTTAGTACCTGGCTCATAATGTAGAAGTGTTTAAAAATGACTTCATGTACATGGTTATTTTATGGACCTGTTTCAAATAAATCTCAAATGGCGTTCTGAGAAATGTATGGGTCTATTTGGTGCATTTCTATGTTCAGAAACTTCTTCCACGATGCTATTTATAACTGACCTGAAGTTATCTGATCACTGTAGAAATAAGAAGCATTTATCACAAACATAGTGGCATGTAAAAGTTTGGGCACCAATAGTCAAAATGACTGCTATTGTCAACAGACAAGCAAGTTGAAGATGAAATGATCTCTAAAAGGTCTAAAGTTAAAGATGAAACATTTCCTTTATATTTTAGGCAAAATATATCTATTTTTCCACTTTTCACATTTTAAAAATTTCAAAAAGGGAAATGAGTCGATGCAAAAGTTGGGGCACCCTGCATGGTTAGTACTTAGTAGCACCCCCTTTTGAAAGTATCACAGCTTGTAAATGCTTTTTGTAGTCAGACAAGTGTCTCTTCATTCCTTGTTTGAGGGATTTTCATCCATTCAACCTTGGAAAACTCTGTCAGTTCTGTGAGATTCCTTGGTCATTTTGCTTTTACTGCTATTTTGAGGTCTAGCCACAGATTTTCAATAATATTCAGATGACGGAACTATGAGGGCCATTGTAAATCCTTCAATTTATTGTTGATTTTTATGTGTTTTTAGGATAATTAATTATCCATTTGTAGACGCAATTCTCTTTTCAGCTTCAGCTTTTTTACAGATGGTGTTATATTTGCATCAAGAATTTGTTTGAAATCTGCATGTGGTGCTGTGGTATGCAAATATATCTGTTTAAATATCTATATATCATTGGTAACACTGCATATACTATACATGTTTGAGGGAGTATGTTACACTAGCACCATTCAATCCCCTTGTTCATAGGGTTTGGGGATTGCTAGTGTGCTGTGCCAAGCACCTGGCTACCCTTATGTACGTGTGATATCATGTTATATGTACTGGCTATGAGTGATTAAGCCTTCTTTAAACTGTCCTCTTTACTGACATACTACCTAACCCCCCACCCCCCATTTTTTTCTGCATAGACATTGTTCCAGTATTCAAATACTTAATTCACACAGGCCGTCTGGCCCTCTGTTTCTGACTTTCAGTCTTATAGGGTGGGTTAGGAGATCAGGGACAGCCGTCGCACGAGTTGGGGCACCATTCTCGTATTTCTTAGGGTGACAACCTCCACATCTAGGTAGGTGCCTAGCCAGAGTGGCATTTAGGGACAGGTCACTCATTTCTACACATCGCCTGAGCGAGACTGTTGTGACATATGAGCATGGTTACATCATTATCACTGCTAGATATTATCATGTATGGTGCTATCTAAGTGTTTTTTGTTTGTGAGGTATAATTTTGGGCTTACCTCTGTAATTCTATATTTGTGACAACAGAGGTTGTTATTAATCACTTGCTATCGTGGATAGTGTATCAGCAAACTGAACATCATAGGAGATACAGCGATAATCTTTTTACTCCCTAGGATTTTTTAGCCCTAGATATTAAGGAGTTTACAGTTGGGGAGTACCCAGACTTTGGGACTATTTTAATCATGTATGCATTGAAAGTTATATTTTATTAGGGTTAGTTTTTGGTAAGCTGTTATACATACCTTTGGTAACGTATTCAATTTTGTTAGACCTTTTTTTCTCAACACATATCTTTGATTATTGTGGCCAGAGAGTTCTATTTTAACCTCATCAGTAGACAGGTCTTGTTTCAAAAATGCATCAGGCTTTTGTTTAGACGTTCTTTTGCATACTTCTGACATTGAATTTTATGGTGAGAATGCAGAAAGGGATTTCTTCTGATTACTCTTCCATGAAGGCCATACTGTATTTGTGCAGGTATCTGTAAGGATTTTGACTGTACATCTGTTTCTGTCTGCTGTTGCCCTCAGTTCGGTTACTTTTGCCCATACCTAAGATGGAGTCACTGGCCTCACGGGGGCCATCTTGCTTCCTGTCAGACTTTCCCTGTTCCTGTCTGTGGTGTATATAAGGGAGCTCTGTATATTACTCATTGCTTGAGTATCTTATTCCTGGACTTGTGATCAAGCTGGAAGAACTGCTATCTTGCTGGTTTCTTTGTTACCTTGGAAAACCCCGTCTGTCTCCGGATCTACGTCTCTTCATCGTAAGACTTGTTTCCCTGGATCTGCTCTGCACTCGTCTCTGCTGCTGGACTGTTCCCTGCTAGGAGGCCTGGCCTGATCTCCAGGTCTCTGGACCTGACGTACTTGGACTTCCACAGTCTGTACACGTGCTTACTGCTTATCCAGCTCTGTCTGCTACTAACCTGCTGTGTCATAGCTGTTTACCTGCATACCATCATAAATATTCTTGAACTCTTAACCTGTTGTCTCTCGGCCTCTTTTCTGACCCATGATACTGATCTCCACTGCACTTAGCACTAAGTTTATAACAGTGTCTCTGAACAATGTACCACAGCTAGAGATGGGCGGATACCTGGATGTTTGGGTCCTGTGGGTTCAGCCGAACAGTTACAAAAAGTTTGAGTTTGGGCACTAGAACAGTACCCAGACCCAAACCTGAACCAAGACCCTATTCGCTTGAATGGGGGGGTCGAACATCCAGTGTTTGCCACTTTGTCATTTGGGGGCCAAATACAAACAGTAATACGGACTTCTTGGTGAAGTCCATGTTCGGTGTTTGTGCCCGAACAGCACATGTTCTTTATGGACGATGAACTTTACTGTTCTGGTTTGCCCATCTTTAACTACAACTCCAGATTCTGATTTTCCTCTATAGCAATCCTGAGGAGCTCTTTGAAATTTCATTGTTCCTGTTAACTGCCATTTCTTAATTACATTTCAAACTGAGGAAAGGGCAACTTGAAAATGCTTTGCTACCTTTTTAGAGCCTTCTCCTGCATTCTCAATGCCAACATCAATCAGGAACTGCTGACACTTCAGCCACATGAGGCCTAGTTTTGTCATGCATCAGAAGGAACCCAGGGTCTAGAGTACCTGCATATGGTCTCACAATGGGTCTGGGTATCTCATCCCGGTACCTAATGGCAGTTAGAGTATCTTTGGCTAGCACATGGAGACAGCTCTTGAAAGAAATGCTTCCCGTCAACAATACTGCCAAACTGGTCATACTGGGGGATGTTGAAGGCAGCAGAATGTTCTACACAGCATATCCAGACTCTGTCACATCTGTCACATGTACTCTGTGTACTCTCATCCATGAAGAGCATAGGGCGCCAATGTCAAATCAGTCAATCTTATTGTTCTCTGGCAAATGCCAATCTCCCTTTTTCTATGTTAGGCCTTAAGCACAACACCCCCTGTGGATGTCAGAACCTTATACCACCCTCATGGAATCTGTTTCTGACAGTATGAGCAGACACATGGATGTTAGTGGCCTGCTGGAGGTAATTTTGCAGGGCTTTGTCACTGCTCCTCCTGTTCTTCCTTGATCAAAGCAGCTCCTGCTGCTGAGTTGTTTCACTCCTACGGCCCGCTCCACATCTCCTGATGTTCTGGCCTCACTCCTAGTATCTGCTCTATGCTCTGGAGACTGTGCTGACAGACACAGCTATGCTTCTTGCCACAGCTCGCATTGATGTGCCATCCTGGAGGAGCTGCATTGCCTGAGCAACTTATGTGGATTGTAGACACCACCTCATGCTACTGTATTGTACATCTAGTGGTGAGAGCAATGACAAAATGCAAGTAACCGAAACAACAGCCAAAAAGGACGAAAACAGAAATGATCTGTGGTCACCACCGGCAGAACCACTCCATTACTCCATTATAGGGGCTTTCTTGCTAATTGCCTATAATTTCTATCTGTTGTCTTTTCCATTTTTCACAACAGCAGCAAAAATTGATTCACAATCAGTGTTGCTTCATTACTGGAAAGGTTAATATCACAGAAGTGTTACTGAGTTGGATTGTCATTGTGTTGTTTAACTGTTCACTTTCTTTTTTTGAGCAATGTATGTACAGGGGGGAAAATAAATATTTGATACACTGATGATTTTGCAACCTTTCCCACCTACAAAAAATACTTCAAATACTTATTTTCCCACATATATATATATATATATATTGATATATAGTGTGGATAATGGTTGCATAGTCAATGGGATGTATGTGTTGCAGAGATGGCTTGACACTGTGATGTAACCCAAAGTATTTTCTGTAGTGCATGAAAGCACTAAGAGGTTCGTTTGTTGCACCAGGGACCAGGTTACAGGTAGCTGTGAGAGATGGGCAGGTCTTCCTACCCGCATACCTCACCTCTGGGAATCTGTGGGGGAATGGCTCTGAGTTCTCTGGCGTGAATTGGGAACCAGTTAACCCTAATAAGGTATCACCACACCCAAAGGCAGTCGTATTTTCCTTTTGTGTCCTTGTGGTGGATGAGAAGGAACTGTCCCATGAGTTTGACATTCCGGAGTTAGGCATGACAAGTGAGAATTTGGGGTTTGCTCAACATAGGGAAAGAAGCCTTTAATAATGTCACCATCATAAACAGGGTTGCACAGGAGTTGGGGACTCTCTATCTCTCAAAATCTCTATTTTGTGATGAGTGCGGAGTTGTATCTGGTTATGAAAGTGAGGGAGGAGTTGGTGGAAAAGCTAATAGTGCCAGGCCCCTATAGACGGAAGGTGTCGGATATAGCCCATTCACACATCTTGGGGGGACATCTGGAAGTGGAAAAAATGCAGGAACGGATCGTTCAGAGGTTCTATTGGCCCAGGTGTCACCGGGAAATATTAAACTATTGCATGTCCTGCCCTACGTGTCAGTTAACTACTCCCACCACTCACTTTCAAAGTCCCCTCATGCCATTGCTCATTATTGAAGTGCCATTTGAGAGAATTGCTATGGACTTGGTTGATCCCCTGGTTACATCTGCTCATGAGCATCAATACATATTGGTCATCCAGTACTATGCCACATGCTATCCTGAAGCAATTCCCCTGAGAAACTCCTCTGCAAAGAGTATAGCCCGAAAATTGGTCCATGTCTTTTCCCGGACAGGTTTACCAAAGAAGAACCTAACTGACCAAGGAACACCTTTTATGAGTAAGGTGATGACGATGAGGGAGTTATGCAAGGTCCTGCAAATCTCCCAGCTGAAGACTTCAGTGTACCATCCTCAGACAGATAGCCTTGTTGAAAGGTTTAATAAAACACTAAAGAGCATGCTGAGGAAAGCCATAGAAAAGGACTGTAGAGACTTGGACTGTCTCTTACCGAATCTGTTGTTCTCCATCCATGAGGTTCCACAGACCTCTATGGGGTTCGTCAGTCAATCTTTTGTATGGCCAAGAATCGTGAGGTCTCCTGGATATAGCCAAGAAAACCTGGGATGCTGAAGATATACCCCACAGAAGCATCATTGAGCATGTGGCACTGATGCAGTAAAGGATTGGGAAGGTGATACCATCATAAAAGGACATCTCCTCCAGGCACAAGAAGTTCAGGCCAGGGTCTACATCCGGTCAGCCAGAGTGAGGCAGTTCAATCCATGAGACCGAGTTCTTGTGCTAATTCCTAATGTGGAGAGCAAGTTGTTGGCCAAATGACAAGAGCCGTGTGAAGTGGTGGAGAAGCTTGGTGATGTAAACTATAAGATTCATCAACCAGGAAGATGGAAACCATATCAGGTCTACCATGTTAGCGTCATCAAGCCATGGCAAGACAGAGAGTGGCTGAAACTATGTACGTGCTGTGCCAGCCACAAAGTGAGGTTGGAGGTGTCACCATAGCAGAGATGCTGTTGAAGGTCCAGAACCAGCAGTGGCGGGAGTTGCTCCACAAGAACAGGGACCGGTTCTCGGAATTACAAGGGTCATAGAACATGAAGTTCTGATGGCGACACATGTGTGCATTAACATAAAGCCCTATTGAATTCCGGAGGCCGGTCGAGAAGTGATCTCCAAGGAGGTGGAGAATATGTTAAAACTCGGGGTCATCGAGGAATCCAAGAGTGGTTGGTCAAGCCTGATTGTCTTGATCCCAAAGCACGATGGTGAATGGAGGGTCTGCAATGACAGTCAGAAGTTGAATGAGGTCTCCAAGTTCAACGCATATCCCATGCCACGTGTCGATGAGCTCATCGAGAGACTTGGACCTGCAAGGTACATAACCACCTTGGATTTGAAGAAGGGATGTTGGCAGATCCCCATGGCACAGAAAGCCAAGAAGAATACTGCGCTTTCTATTCCAGACAGATGTTCCTAGTATGTCTGGATGCCTTTTGGACTGCAAGGGGCCCTGGTGACCTTCCAGAGAGCTATGGATAAAATCCTTGCAGTATCCTTGTTATCTTCAGCCCGGACTGGAAGAGTCATCTGGAAAAGGTCCAGGCGGTGTTTGATGTTCTAAAGAAGGCGGGGTTTTCAATAAACCCAAAGAAATGTGCCTAGGGGAAAGAAGAAGCCAAATACCTGAGATTTCTAGTGGGTAGAGGCAAGATCAAAACCCAAATCAGTAAAGTGGAGGCAATTCAAACATGGCAGAGACTTCAGTAAAAAAAACAGGTTAGAGCCTTCCTGGGGATCGTGGCATACCACAGGAGGTTCATCACAAACTTTGCCATAATGGTCATGTCCCTTAATGACTTCCTTAAGGGGACAAAATCTGTAATAGTCAAATGGTCTGAGGAGTCAGAGACGGCCTTTTGAAAAATGAAAGGGGATCTGTGTAAACAACCGGGTCTGGTGGCCCCCGACTTTAAGAAAATGTTCATACTCTAACGGATGCCTCAGATGTCGGCTTAGGAACAGTCCTTTCCCGGGAGACACATGGGGAGGAGCAATATGTTCTCTACCTGAGTAAGAAGCTATCCTGATATAAGAGGAATTATTCGCTCATAGAGAAGGAAGGTTTGGCCATAAAGTGGGCAGTGGCCACATTACAGTACTATCTGGTGGGACGTAAGATTAGATTGCTATCCAACCATGCCTCACTCAGATGGATGACTGAAACAAAAGGAAAAAATGCTATGGTCACCTGTTGGTTCTAAAGGTACCTTCACACTGAACGACTTTACAACGAGAACGACAGCGATCCGTGACGTTGCAGCATCCTGGATAGCGATCTTGTTGTGTTTGACACGCAGCAGCGATCTGGATCCTGCTGTGATATCGCTGGTCGGAGCTAGAAGTCCAGAACTTTATTTGGTCGTCAGACCGGTGTGTATCGTTGTGTTTGACAGCAAAAGCAACGATGCCTGCAATGTTTTACAATGGTAACCAGGGTAAACATCGGGTTACTAAGCGCAGGGCCGTGCTTAGTAACCCGATAATTACCCTGGTTACCATTGTAAAAGTAAAAAAAAAACAGTACATACTCACCTTCTGATGTCTGTCACGTCCCCCGGCGTCCACAGGGTTAAACTGCTTTCGGCAGGAGCGCTTGCTAATGCTGCGCTGCTGCCGAGAGCTTCCCTGCACTGACTGTCAGTGCCGGCCGTAAAGCAGAGCACAGTGGTGACGTCACCGCTGTTACTGCCGGGTGCCGGCACTGACACAGTCAGTGCAGGAAGCTCTCGGCAGCAGCGCAGCATTAGCAAGCGCTCCTGCCGAAAGCAGTTTAACCCTGTGGACGCCGGGGGACGTGACAGACATCAGAAGGTGAGTACATAGTGTTTTTTTTTACTTTTACAATGGTAACCAGGGTAAATATCGGGTTACTAAGTGCGGCCCTGCGCTTAGTAACCCGATATTTACCCTGGTTACCAGGGTGCTGCAGGGGGACTTCGGCATCGTTGAAGACAGTTTCAATGATGCCGAAGTCGTTCCCCTGATCGTTGGTCGCTGGAGAGAGCTGTCTGTGTGACAGCTCCCCAGCGACCACACAACGACTTACCAACGATCGCATCGCTGGTCGTGATCGTTGGTAAGTCGTTTAGTGTAACGGTACCTTTAGCCCTACAAGATTTCAACTTCCATGTAGAGCATAGAGCAGGGAAGCTACATGGTAATACCTATGCCCTCTCGACAATCCCTTGTCTGGCAGTAGAAAGTGCCAAGTCCCATGGCTTTAGGCAGAGGGGGAAGTATGTAGTGTGGCTAGTATGTAGTGTGTAGTTGATGAGGTATGTGTTGCAGAGATGGTTTGTCTTTGTGATATAACCTGGAATATTTTCTCTAGTGCATAGAAGCACTAAGAGGTTCATTTGTTGTACCTGGAACCGGGTTACGGGTAGCTGTGAGAGATGGGCGAGTCTAGTTACCCACATACCTCACCTCTGGGTGTGGTTAACAGCCTATATAATGGAGACTGTTGTTTGCCACATGGTCTGTGTGTTGGGAGGGAGAAGAATATAAGCAATACAACCACCCAGAAAGTCTACTCTGAATGTCTCTGACTCAAAATATCAAACAAATACAGCAAAGTCAGCCCTTTAAATCATAGTTAAAACTTAACATTTATTAATACACCTAGAATAAAAATATAAATAGAAATTGTGTACATAAAGTGCTCATGATTAACAGTGCACTAGATAAAAAATGGCACAATCTCACCCAAATTTTTAGCTGGCCCTCAGACTTCTGCTCCATATACCATGAGACCAGATGATGGGGAGTGTGAGTCTATTTTTCGGTGCCCCTGGTCTCTCCATTTTTTCTTATACACAGGATCTCGGCATACAGAGAGGTCACACCCTGCCACTGCAGGTGACTTCGTCCGTTTTTCTTTAGCCTGGATAAACTTCCCCTGATGAACCCCCCAAACGGGTGGGGAAACGCGTAGGGAAGACACACACTTTTTTTCAGGGTGGCTATATTTACCAGGGGCACCGAAAAATAGACTCACACTTGGGTACTGCCCTTGTAAGGGCGGGAGCTAATTGCAAGGGGCACGACAGGGTAAAGAGGACCCCGTGTTCCCCACTCCCCCCTATGTTGTTTGTTTGGTCTTGATGTCCTTTCTCCCCATCATCTGGTCTCATGGTATATGGAGCAGAAGTCCGAGGGCCAGCTAAAAATTTGGGTGAGATTGTGCCATTTTTTATCTAGTGCACTGTTAATCATGAGCACTTTATGTACACAATTTCTATTTATATTTTTATTCTAGGTGTATTAATAAATGTTAAGTTTTAACTATGATTTAAAGGGCTGACTTTGCTGTATTTGTTTGTTGGGAGGGAGAAGGCCTGAATACTGGACACTACCCCAGCCTGTGTGCCATACAGGCATGGCGGAACACAGCTCTGCTATGGACATTTTGCATTTTGTTTGCCTGATCTAAAGGCTGTAAGTTTACTGTTTGGCTTCTGGGTTTATGAAGCAATAAACCCACATGAACTTTTAAAGAAACAAGCCTCTTATTTTCATACCGTTGCACCCAAATGAGTAAAACTCTACTATATATATATATATATATATATATATATATATATATATATATATATATATATATATATATATATATATATGTATATATATATCAACACAATTGGAATAATTTCTGTCTTTTTTCTCAATTTTCTGAAAACTAAAAAAAAGTTACCAGTTTACAAATTTGGTAAGTGTAATATCTGCAACTACTTATGCACATGAAGTGTTTCTGCTTTTTGAAGACTTGGAATTACTCCTTAAAAACAGCAATAATAAAAGTTATGTATGTAACTTATCCACTAACTTCCACGCTCATAAATAATCCCACTATATATAACATCACATTATTTATTTAGAATTTTAGTACTTGTGCCCGCCCCAAGCAGGAATTTCAGGAAATTATATATTTTATTTGAGTATAAACTAAATATACTTGGAAATAGTTGAGGCTTTATACAGGAATGTTTATATTTTAACTAAAGATAATTTCTTATTAAATCTGAGAGCAGAGACATGCCACTGCTAATTTGTATGTGACGCAATTGTTACTTAAATGAAATTTCAAAGCAAGTAATTTGGTTAGTTTGGATTGTAGCCATATAGACATGTCTAAGCACTGATCTGCTGTAATATCACTACATGTTCCATGTTTAATGCCTCAAAAGCAATTTATGAATTATGGAAAATGGACATCTGACTTTTACCACAATGACTGCAATTAAATTAGAGTTTCAAAGACGACAGTATGAGTTGATCTCATACGAAAGGATTTTACATAAATATGTGGAATATTAATTTCTCTAAAATATTTAAAGAGTAGATGCCATAAAAAAAACAATATTTCTGTTGGTACTTAGCCCCAGAAGAAGGGCTTGTGGCCTAGGAAGTTCTTCTGCTGAGTCAGGCAGGAGCTGAAAAGAAGGAGGTGCCAGTCCCTTGATGCGAGTGGTGATGGGGCTAGCAGGAGGAAGAGCTTCCATACATAAGCACCATCATTTAAGACATTTGGACATGTGCTGTGTGTGTATATCTCTGTTGGGGCAGCATATGTGGTACCCTTCTTGTGGTACAGTTTAGGAAATATATACATGTCAATTGGGGACAATGTTCCAAGGGATTTTTGACAGTTTTTGGCTTTAACTTCTGCTTTTTTTTATCAAGTTTTTGGTGTTTTTCACCTTTTCTTAATTTGTGCCAAATTATTCTTTTAATTAACACATTGTTTACAATCTATCTGATATTTGTTCTATGGTTTTATTTTATTTTTGAAATTGAGAGCTTAGTTTTTGTTTACAAATATTTGCAGCCAACTCAATAATTGGTACTTTTTAAATAGTCACTATATTTTTGCATAAATGTTCTATTCTTCCCCCCAGAATTGCTTTTTTTGGTACAGAAATTTTGGGCGGAATTGTTAGAAATTGGTGCCTTTTTGCTAAGGTGCAAAAAAGGTTGAAGTAAAAACTAAAGATAATTTTTTATCTTGCACAAAATTCATGAACAAAGTGAACCATCTTGCAGAATTTGGAGTGAAGAATGTTAACGAATACTATAAAAAAACAATAAAAAGAGAACAGTGACTTAAAATAAACCTAAATGTCATCAGGCTAAATATGTCTTAAAAAGTTGCAAAATGTTGCTTGCATTACCTGCACAAAAATGTGCTTTTTTTTGCTAATTAAACCCTATTATTGATATAAAAGAATGACCATAATCTGGATGTGGCCACTGATAAGTTATACAAATAAGGTTTATGTTAGAATGTAAGTTTATGTAAGAATTGTATTGTTTTAAAAAGTATCACAAAAAAGTCATAAACTCACTCCAGTGAGGGAAGGCGGAGCAACAGCTGAAAAATTTGCTCTGGACAGATAAGTTTTAATGTAAATGTCCACAAGATTTATTAAACTTTGCATGCCACTTTGATAAATTTGGTGCAAATAATATCAATGCAGCCACCAGCAAAACTGACTTCCAAAATTCCAATCATGAAACTTTTCCAACCTGACTTTTCATAAGGCTGGCTGCAGACGAGAGTATGAGAAATTTCATCCAGAAAACTAGAATGACTTTTTTCTCATTTTTATCCGATTTTCATCCATGTGCCATCCGTGTGTCCATGTGACATCTGTATGATGTCTATGTGCAATCCTTTTTCATACAGCTATACTAAAAGTTAAACATAATCAAATACAGTTTTCTAGATTTATTCATAAAAATTGGATGCCACTTGGATGTTCCATGTGGGATCCAATTTTTTTTTTTGCACTCATAGATTTGAATGGGTGAGTCTCATCTGAGACGTGGAAGAAAGTAGTGCATGCTGCAATTTTTTTTATCACGGACAGTCAGACCAAGGAAAAAATCGTTCATTTGAACAGCAATATGGAACAGCATTGGTCAGTGTGCTGTCCATGTACAGTCCAGTTACAAATCTGATAGCACATGTCTGATTTATACACTCCTCGGCATCAGCCCTTAGGTTGATTTTACATATCCATGTGTCCTGATCTGACCATGATGTATAGACTGGCAAGGGGTCTCCTGACTTGATTCCAACAACCCCATATAGACCTGTGAGGCAATTAGGTCAGGTCATGAGACCCAGCAGCTGGGTTCCGGTCAAAGCATGGTCCTTATTTCGGAGATGTGAGAAACCAGCCTAAGGCCACATTCACACACTCAGTATTTGGTCAGTATTTTACATCGGTATTTGTAAACCAAACCCATTGGAGGAAAGGTATAATAGAAACACGTCACCACTTCTGTATTTATCACCCACTCCTGATTTTGACTTACAAATACTGATGTAAAATACTGACCAAATATTGAACATGTGAATGTAGCCTTATGGTACTACACAATACAAATTACATGCAGAGGTCCGGAGACCCATTTGTTCCTAATTAGAAGTTACTATAAAATGGCAGAAAACATGTTCAGCTCATAGCAAAAAAATGACTATCTGTAATTACAGCAGAACTAAAGTATTTTTGATCATGAGTCTGTGGAGGCAGTTTTATTATTGCCAATGATGGAAAGACTTCATAGAAAACATTGCTTGCAGATTGCAAAACGAAAAAGTTCATTTGTAGCAGAGCACTTGAGCTATGAAGGATTGAGCTAAACCGATACTTTCCCTGCATTGATCTTTTGCTAAGTTTATCTATACTCTGAATGGCTCTCGGATGATATGGTAAAAGATATTCAGTAAACACAGACAAGAACAGAGAAAATAGTGATTCAGATCACAAATCAATCAAGCAGGAAGCTTTTTCAAGTGAGCAAAAAGGCAATCAGTGATCAGCCCCTGCCGACCAGAGCTCGGACGGCTTTCATCTGCTCCACAGTGTTTCTACAAACAAAAATAATAAGAGCTCTCAGCTCCTTCAAACACGGCGAAACATAATCCTTTCTGCAGAGAGTGCATCAATAAATGAATAGAGGGTTTTTTTCAGTGTGTGTACAGCTCGTATCAGCTGTACTTATGGATCCAAATATTGCTGCTATTAGGGACTAAACCAGATGAAAGACGTGTTTTCCTACAACACCTGTAGCAACAAAAGTTCAAGCCAGCAAAAGAGAAATTTGTCAGTGGCATGGCTTTGAAATCTGCTTTCTCTTCATTGAAGGGTTTGTCACTCAAAGTAGTGGGGATGGGAAAGGCTGATCCTAAATATTCCTTCCTTTGACAGGCCAGTGATGAGAAAATCAGTTTGTTCTCCCTTTGGTGACAATTAGGTTGCTGTGATCACAGGCGTACTGTACATTCTGGATGACTTCATGTTATTTGCATTTACTCTTTCAACAGGAGATTATTTTAACACAAGGCATAATGCTCAGGTACATATGGGGCATATGGGGCTAACATATATCATTTATATCATTTAACCCCTTTCTGACCTCGGACGGGATAGTACGTCCGAGGTCAGAACCCCCGCTTTGATACTGGCTCCGGCGGTGAGCCCGCATCAAAGCCGGGACATGCTTTTGAACAGCTGACATGTGCCCACAATAGGCGCGGGCAGAATCGCGATCTGCCCACGCCTATTAACTAGTTAAATGCCGCTGTCAAACGCAGACAGCGGCATTTAACTACCGCTTCTGGCCAGGCGTCTGGAAATGATCGCATTGCCGACCCCCGTCACATGATCGGAGGTCGGCGATGCTTCTGAATGGTAACCATAGAGGTCCTTGAGACCTCTATGGTTACTGATCCCCGGCAGCTGTGAGCGCCACCCTGTGGTCGGCGCTCACAGCACACCTGCATTTCTGCTACATAGGAGCGAACATCAGATCGCTGCTATGTAGCAGAGGCGATCGCGTTGTGCCTGCTTCTAGCCTCCTATGGAGGCTATTGAAGCATGGCAAAAGTAAAAAAAAAAAGTAAAAAAAAAATGTGAAAAAAATAAAAAATATATAAAAGTTTAAATTACCCCCCTTTTGCCCCATTCAAAATAAATCGATAAAAAAAATCAAACCGACACATATTTGGTATTGCCGTGTTCAGAATCGCCCGATCTATCAATAAAAAAAAGCAAAAATTTAAAATGCAATAACGGGCGATCAAAAGAATGTATCTGCACCAAAATGCTATCATTAAAAACGCCAGCTCGGCATGCAAAAAATAAGCCCTCAACCGACCCCAGATCATGAAAAATGGAGACGCTACGAGTATCGGAAAATGGAGCAATTTTTTTTTTTTTAGCAAAGTTTGGAATTTTTTTTCACCACTTAGATAAAAAATGACTTAGTCATGTTAGGTGTCTATGAACTCGTACTGACCTGAAGAATCATAATGGCAGGTCAGTTTTAGCATTTAGTGAACCTAGCAAAAAAGCCAAGCAAAAAACCAGTGTGGGATTGCACTTTTTTTGCAATTTCACCGCACTTGGAATTTTTTTCCCGTTTTCTAGTACACGACATGGTAAAACCAAAGATGTAGTTCAAAAGTACAACTCGACCCGCAAAAAAATAAGCCCTCACATGGCCAAATTGACAGAAAAATAAAAAAGTTACGGCTCTGGGAAGGAGGGGAGCGAAAAACGAACACGGAAAAAAGTAAAATCCCAAGGTCATGAAGGGGTTATATAATATAATGAAAAATATAAGCTGCCTTTTTAGTCAACATTTACATTTTATTTGATGACATAACTATCTACATTTTACTGATTATTGACTTTTCTGTACCAAAAATTATTTGCACTTAAAAATAATATTTATCTTTTTAATTATGAAAAACATTTTTATAAGTGATTATTTTTTTAACATAAATACATTTTTCCATGCTTTTATTCCTATAGCGAAAAATTATTTAGAGCATGCTGCATTAGTAAAAAATGCTAAGGACCTAAAAACTGCACTAAGGCCAAGTTCACATCAGTATTTGTAAGCCAAAACCAGTGAAAAATGCAGAAGTGGTGACATGTTTCTGATTGTTCCAATCCTGATTTTGGTTTACAAATACTGATGTAAAATCCTGACTAAATATTGAATGTGTGAACATGGTCTAAGGCCAGTCTCACACGTCCAGATATTTCCGGTACCGGAAGAAATGGTCCCGGAGCTATCTGTGTCCGTGTGTCCGTGTGTGTGCATGTAGGCCATCCGTGTGTCATTGTTTATCGTCCGTGTGCTATCCGTGTGTCCGTGTCCGTGTATTGAAGCATTTTGTTTCAATTTTAACCCTATGACTTTAAAAAAAGCACACGGACAGCACACGGACGGCATCCATGTGCGCTACGTGTTTACACGCACCCATTGACTTTAATGGGTCCGTGTGATCCGTGCGCTCCCACGAACACTGACATGTCTCCGTGTTTTGCACACGGACACACAGTCTGTGAAAACACACTGACATCTGCAGAGACACATTTATTTTAATGTGTCTACGTGTGTCAGTGTCTCCGGTACGTGAGGAAACTGTCACCACACGTACCGTAGCCACTGACGTGTGGAACCGGCCTAAAAGTATAATAAAAGCTATATTCACGGCAGCAGTTGACACCTGTAGATTTGGTCCTTGGTGCATTTCCTCCGGGTACTCTGGTTTCCTCCCACAATATGTACTAACACACAATTTAGATTGTGAGCCCCAATGGGGACAAGGATGATGTCTGTAAAGCGCTATGGAATATCATGGTGGTATAGAGCTGAGAAAATAAAATAAATAATCTGTACCCTGAGACTTTTCCAGCAAAAAAAGCATTTTGTTAAAAAAAAATAAAAACCATGTGTGTATAAAAA
Source organism: Ranitomeya variabilis (assembly GCF_051348905.1). Lineage (NCBI taxonomy): Eukaryota > Metazoa > Chordata > Amphibia > Anura > Dendrobatidae > Ranitomeya > Ranitomeya variabilis. The sequence goes on from NC_135234.1 coordinate 529,423,728, forward strand.
AAATCCACAAAAAATGCAATAAAAAATACACATAATCCATGATTTCAACATTTTTTTTTCAACTTATCAATAAAACATTGTTCTGTGCCTGTTTCACATGTGGGTATTAGGCTATGTGTCCACAGAGTCTTTAATAGGCTGGTGTAACCATCAAGCTTTTAAAGATGAAAATTCTTCAGGAAAAAAACAGCGGTTGTTTTCCTGAAGAATCTTTGCCAGCATATTATCAGTTGTTTTTGCAACTGCTTTTCCGCCAGCATCTTTGTTCTGTGCTTTCAAGTATATAGAGTGGGTGGAGTCGTTTGTTACTTTTTTCAAAAGCTTTAAGTTTTCAAACCCTGAAGCAGTTAAAAGAAGTGACATAAGATGGGACACTGTCCATGTTTTTTGGATGAAAATCGTTCGATTTTTCACATGCTTGTCTGAACTCTGCTTTAGGCCGGTTTCACACGTCAGTGCTTCCGGTACGTGTAGTGACAGTTTTCTCACTGACACGTGTAGACCCATTCAAATGAATGGGTCTATGCATATGTCAGCGTGTTTTGACGGACCGTGTGTCCGTGTGCAAAACACGCAGACATGTCCTTTTTTACCTGGACACACGGCCCGCCAAACGTCCCGCACACGTGCACAGGGAGAACAGTGTACACTGTCCTCCGTGCGCATGGACGGCCACGGGGAAGCAGTGCTACTGTAAGCCACTGTTCCCCTGCATGTGGTACTGAACACGGCTTTCATCCATTGTCCCCTGCTCTTCCGGCAGCAGTGCGTGCACCGGACAATGAATGAAAGAAAAAAACGATGTGGGGTCCCCCTATATTATAAAACAAACCCGGAAAAACTCACAGCTGCATGCTGCTATTCTCAGGCTGTAAGGGGCCATGATATGGCCCCCCAGCCTAAAAACAGCAGCCTGCAGCTGCCCAGAAAAGGCTCATCTATTAGATGCGCCAATTGTGGAGCATTGCCCAGTTGTTCCCATTTGCCCTGTAGCGGTGGAAAGTGGGGTAATGAGGGGTTAAAGTCACTTTCCTATAGTAAGGTGACATTAAGCAAGCTTAGTAATGGAGAGGTTTCAATTAGACACTTCTATTACTAATCCAATAGTTGTCAAAGGGTTAATCAAACACACAGTAAGAAAAAAGTATTTTAATGAAATAAAACAATACACACATCTTTTCCATCTTTATTAGTCCTCCATTCCAAGCAAAGCCCTCGATCTCCTGGAAAAAATGTCAAAATAATAAACCAACAATATACCATACAGTAACTGTCCAGCGTACAGTCAGTCCCACTCAGTAATCCATATCTAAGGGTACTGTCACACTATACGATTTACCAACGATCACGACCAGCGATACGACCTGGCCGTGATCGTTGGTAAGTGGTTGTGTGGTCGCTGGGGAGCTGTTATACAGTCAGCTCTCCAGCGACCAACGATGCCGAAGTCCCCGGGTAACCAGGGTAAACATCGGGTTACTAAGCGCAGGGCCGCGCTTAGTAACCCGATGTTTACCGTGGTTACCAGCGTAAAAGTAAAAAACAAACAAACCGTACATACTTACATTCCGGTGTCTGTCCCCCGGCGTTCTGCTTCTCTCTACTGTGTCTGCACCAGCCGGAAAGCACAGCGGTGACGTCAGACGTCACCGCTGTGCTCGCTTTCCGGCCGGCCGGTGCTCACAGTGCAGAGAAGCAGAACGCCGGGGGACAGACACCGGAATGTAAGTATGTACGGTTTTTTTTTTTTTTACTTTTACGCTGGTAACCACGGTAAACATCGGGTTACTAAGCGCGGCCCTGCACTTAGTAACCCGATGTTTACCCTGGTTACAAGCGAACGCATCGCTGGATCGGTGTCACACACAACGATCCAGCGATGACAGCGGGAGATCCAGCGACGAAAGAAAGTTCCAAACGATCTGCTACGACGTATGATTCTCAGCAGGGTCCCTGATCGCTGCTGCCTGTAAACTACTGGGGAATGAATGAAATGCTGAGAGCGGAGCTTCGGTGACTAGCGGTGACATCGCCAAAGCTGCGCTCCCTGCTGGCCTGGACTAAAATGAAATCTTCAGCGTGAGAAAATCAGCTGGCATTTTTTTTGGCATAGATGCATCTTTTCTGGGCAGTTGGGGGCTGCTGTTTTTAGGCTGGGGGGCCCATATCCATGGCCCCTTACCAGCCTGAGGATAGCAGCCTGCACCTGTGAGTTTTGCTGGGTTGGTTTTAAAATATAGAGGAGACCCCACATCGTTTTTTTTCATTCATTCTCCCCTGCTCATTGGCCAAGCAGGGGAGAATGGATGACAGCCGGCTTCAGCACCACATGCAGGGGTACAGCGCTTACTGTAAAGCTGCTTCCCGGCGGCTGTCCATGTGGTCCTGATGCGGCACACGGGAGGCACAGATGTATCACATGGACACACGGACACAGATATCTCCAGTACTGTAAATATCAGAATGTGTGAAACCGGCCTTATACTGAATGACTTTTAGGGTGCATGCACATGAGCATCTAAAAAAATCATCTGAGTTTCATCCAGAAAGTTTGGATGATTTTTTTTTCTAAGGCCGTGTGCACACGCTGACTATTTGGTAGAGTTTTTTTGCCTCAGTATATGTTAGCCAAAATCAGGAAAATGATCAGAGGAAAAGTATGATAGAAACACATCACCACTTCTGTATTTATCACCCACTCCTTGTTTTGGCTTACAAATACTGAGGTAAAATACTGACCAAATACTGCTAGTGTGACGGTAGCCTTACAGATACTGAGGTAAAAAACTAATCTTCATCAGATTTTGTCATCTGTGTGTTCATTTTTATGTCTGTGTGACATACGTGTGGGATTCATTTTCATACAACTACATTAAAACATGAACATTATCACATACAGTTTCCTAAGTACACTTGAATGTGTGAGTCTCATCCGAGACGTGGATGAAAGTAGTAGAAAAAAATTGTAACAGCGCTATTGACTAACATGGGTCAGTGTGCTGTCTGATTAAATATCGGATAACACACCACGTCCGAATTATACGCTCATCTGCATGAGCCCTCAATCTGAGACTGACATACAATCTATTAAACCAAAACCCTGAGCCTTCAGCTCATCTTCATTACTATTCATCCCATGCACAAGTGTGTTCTGCTATTTATGTAGTCACAGGTATGTAATTGCTGTCAGGAGTTGTGATGTGGCCGCCATTACATCTGCATGTGTTTTACACCATTGTAGTCGCTTCGATGCTGATGAGGAATTTCAATCTTTTAATTTGTTGCAGAATCAGCCAGGATCTTAATGTGAGAACCCTTTTAGAAGGCTGATCCGGCACAGCTATTATATCTGTGGAAGGAAAACCAGAACAAATTGTGTTTTTCCAGACGGCACAAGAGCTCAGTAGGAGAGAACATGAATTTGTCTTTGGACTATATAATCAAAGGTAAATTAGAAAGCAATGCAGGGAGAGCATCTTGAAATATTTTTTGCCAATAATTGTTTCAGTTTGACATCTAGCAAAGTGAGGAAGTGAGGTGCATTCATTCTCACATGTGCTCCGCGGACCCAGCGTTCAGCTGTTACTCTTTTCAACAAAATCTAACAACCAAGTTGTGGCATTTAAGTCCTGTGGTGACCTGCTGTTGTAGTCATAGACATGAAAGTGCCTGACCACCTGCTACTACTCTCCATAGGATTGCAACAAGGATACATTTTCCCACAGAAAAAATAACCCAGGGACACAAGAAAAGGCATTTTCTAGGTAGCTGAAAATGATCTCATGAGTTGACCTTTGAGCTAATTGGCATATCGCTGCAAGAAAGGCAAAACTATCAGCTGAAAGAATTTTAATATAGGTATCCATTTATGGCAGTACTACGTGCCAGCGGAGATCGGTTACATAAATGAGAGAATGGAATTATTTTCCTATTCATCATTTTCAAATCTGTTCCAAGGTTTTAATATGAATCAGTCAATCTCTATTTATTACAATTACAATTAACCAACACACAAATTTAAGGACTCATCCCCATTCTGAATTTCATGTCCTTATAATGTTAGTCAATGTGGTTATTTACAAGCCAAATATGTGGCATGTGCCAATGTTGTCCATATTACAGAAAAGTAAAAAATATTCAGTTCTAGCATTTTACTTTGAGGTCTATGATTTTATATGGCAAAGAAAGGAAGAAGAAAACATGGGTTGCAAGATCTAGGCTGTGACTTATGAGACAAGATGCATGCCACCAAACTTGAGCGTGACCTGTCTGTGATCAGCAATTGCATTTGTTTCACTATTTCAGGGAGCAATTTTATAGTGAGTCATTTGCTATTTTGGATTTGCTGATATGTGTGAGCAAAATAGAAGTTATATAACAGATGGAACAGGATCCTTGATGCAAACAACTGGCTAAGACGATGGTGCAGACAACAAGGATTCGGATTCCTGGACCACGGTGTGAATTACTTGTACGATGGACTCCTCGCCAGAGACGGACTACACCTCAACAAACCTGGGAAACACACATTCGCCAGAAGACTCACTACACTCATCAGGAGGGCGTTAAACTAGAAGAAGAGGGGACGGGAATAAAAACATTAGACTCGAACAAAGAAGACCCAGAAAAACATACTCAGAAGGGAGGTAAGAACATTTCTAAAACAATCCACAGCAAGGAGATTGGAACAAAACAAAATCCTCTAAACTGCATGCTCGCAAATGCCAGAAGCCTGACAAACAAGATGGAAGAACTAGAAGCAGAAATATCTACAGGTAACTTTGACATAGTGGGAATAACCGAGACATGGTTAGATGAAAGCTATGACTGGGCAGTTAACTTACAGGGTTACAGTCTGTTTAGAAAGGATCGTAAAAATCGGAGAGGAGGAGGGGTTTGTCTCTATGTAAAGTCTTGTCTAAAGTCCACTTTAAGGGAGGATATTAGCGAAGGGAATGAGGATGTCGAGTCCATATGGGTCGAAATTCATGGAAGGAAAAATGGTAACAAAATTCTCATTGGGGTCTGTTACAAACCCCCAAATATAACAGAAATCATGGAAAGTCTACTTCTAAAGCAGATAGATGAAGCTGCAACCCATAATGAGGTCCTGGTTATGGGGGACTTTAACTACCCGGATATTAACTGGGAAACAGAAACCTGTGAAACCCATAAAGGCAACAGGTTTCTGCTAATAACCAAGAAAAATTATCTTTCACAATTGGTGCAGAATCCAACCAGAGGAGCAGCACTTTTAGACCTAATACTATCTAATAGACCTGACAGAATAACAAATCTGCAGGTGGTCGGGCATCTAGGAAATAGCGACCACAATATTGTACAGTTTCACCTGTCTTTCACTAGGGGGACTTGTCAGGGAGTCACAAAAACACTGAACTTTAGGAAGGCAAAGTTTGACCAGCTTAGAGATGCCCTTAATCTGGTAGACGACTGGGACAATATCCTCAGAAATAAGAATACAGATAATAAATGGAAAATGTTTAAGAACATCCTAAATAGGCACTGTAAGCGGTTTATACCTTGTGGGAATAAAAGGACTAGAAATAGGAAAAGTAAGACAGGCAATTAACAGTAAAAAGAAAGCATTTGCACTACTAAAGCAGGATGGCACCATTGAAGCTCTAAGAAACTATAGGGAGAAAAATACTTTATCTAAAAAACTAATTAAAGCTGCCAAAAAGGAAACAGAGAAGCACATTGCTAAGGAGAGTAAAACTAATCCCAAACTGTTCTTCAACTATATCAATAGTAAAAGAATAAAAACTGAAAATGTAGGCCCCTTAAAAAATAGTGAGGAAAGAATGGTTGTAGATGACGAGGAAAAGGCTAACATATTAAACACCTTCTTCTCCACGGTATTCACGGTGGAAAATGAAATGCTAGGTGAAATCCCAAGAAACAATGAAAACCCTATATTAAGGGTCACCAATCTAACCCAAGAAGAGGTGCGAAACCGGCTAAATAAGATTAAAATAGATAAATCTCCGGGTCCGGATGGCATACACCCACGAGTACTAAGAGAACTAAGTAATGTAATAGATAAACCATTATTTCTTATTTTTAGGGACTCTATAGCGACGGGGTCTGTTCCGCAGGACTGGCGCATAGCAAATGTGGTGCCAATATTCAAAAAGGGCTCGAAAAGTGAACCTGGAAATTATAGGCCAGTAAGTCTAACCTCTACTGTTGGTAAAATATTTGAAGGGTTTCTGAAGGATGTTATTCTGGATTATCTCAATGAGAATAACTGTTTAACTCCATATCAGCATGGGTTTATGAGAAATCGCTCCTGTCAAACCAATCTAATCAGTTTTTATGAAGAGGTAAGCTATAGGCTAGACCACGGTGAGTCATTGGACGTGGTATATCTCGATTTTTCCAAAGCGTTTGATACCGTGCCACACAAGAGGTTGGTACACAAAATGAGAATGCTTGGTCTGGCGGAAAATGTGTGTAAATGGGTTAGTAACTGGCTTAGTGATAGAAAGCAGAGGGTGGTTATAAATGGTATAGTCTCTAACTGGGTCGCTGTGACCAGTGGGGTACCGCAGGGGTCGGTATTGGGACCTGTTCTCTTCAACATATTCATTAATGATCTGGTAGAAGGTTTACACAGTAAAATATTAATATTTGCAGATGATACAAAACTATGTAAAGCAGTTAATACAAGAGAAGATAGTATTCTGCTACAGATGGATCTGGATAAGTTGGAAACTTGGGCTGAAAGGTGGCAGATGAGGTTTAACAATGATAAATGTAAGGTTATACACATGGGAAGAAGGAATCAATATCACCATTACACACTGAACGGGAAACCACTGGGTAAATCTGACAGGGAGAAGGACTTGGGGATCCTAGTTAATGATAAACTTACCTGGAGCAGCCAGTGCCAGGCAGCAGCTGCCAAGGCAAACAGGATCATGAGGTGCATTAAAAGAGGTCTTGATACACATGATGAGAGCATTATACTGCCTCTGTACAAATCCCTAGTTAGACCGCACATGGAGTACTGTGTCCAGTTTTGGGCACCGGTGCTCAGGAAGGATATAATGGAACTAGAGAGAGTACAAAGGAGGGCAACAAAGTTAATAAAGGGGATGGGAGAACTACAATACCCAGATAGATTAGCGAAATTAGGATTATTTAGTCTAGAAAAAAGACGACTGAGGGGCGATCTAATAACCATGTATAAGTATATAAGGGGACAATACAAATATCTCACTGAGGATCTGTTTATACCAAGGAAGGTGACGGGCACAAGGGGGCATTCTTTGCGTCTGGAGGAGAGAAGGTTTTTCCACCAACATAGAAGAGGATTCTTTACTGTTAGGGCAGTGAGAATCTGGAATTGCTTGCCTGAGGAGGTGGTGATGGCGAACTCAGTCGAGGGGTTCAAGAGAGGCCTGGATGTCTTCCTGGAGCAGAACAATATTGTATCATACAATTATTAGGTTCTGTAGAAGGACGTAGACCTGGGGATTTATTATGATGGAATATAGGCTGAACTGGATGGACAAATGTCTTTTTTCAGCCTTACTAACTATGTTACTATGTTACTATGTAATGACCAGAAGCAATGGAGGATGTGGTGCAGTGGTTATTATCACCATAGTGGTTGGGTGAAGCCATTTATTGTCAAACTACTGTGTTTTCTCTTTTTAAATCTTAATGACAACCCAAAACATCCAAATGATCCTGATCAAAAGTGCACATGCCCTGGTGATTTTGGCCTGATAACATGCAAAGAGGTTGACACAAATGGCTTTGAATTGCTGCTAAAGGTAACATCCTCACCTGTGACCTGTTGGCCTGTAATCAGTGTGTGTGCATAAAAGCTGAGTGAGTTTCAGGGATCCAGACAGACTTTTGCATGTTTCATCCAGCCACTGACATTTCTGGATGGTGAGTCATGGGGAAAGCAAAAGAATTGTCAATGGATCTACTGGAAAAGTTAGTTGAACTGTATAAAACAGGAAAGGGATACAAAAAAATATCCAAGTAATTGATAATGCCAGTCAACAGCATTAAAACTGTGATTAACAAATGGAAAATCAGGGGCTCTGTAAAAACAAAACCACAGTCAGGTAGATCAACAAAAATGTCGACCATAACTGTCAGGAAAATTGTTCAGGATGCAAAGAAAAACCCACAAATAACATCAGCTGAAATACAGGACTCTCTAAATACTAGCGGTGTGGCTGTTTCAAGATGCACAATAAGGAGGCACTTGAAGAAAAATGGGCTGCATGGTTGAGTCGCCAGAAGAAAGCCATTACTGAGCAAATGTCACAAATAATCTCGCCTACAATACACAAAACAGCACAGAGACAAGCCTCAAAACTTCTAGAACAAGGTAATTTGGAGTGATGAGACCATAATTGAACTTTTTGGCCACAACCATAAACGTTACATTAGGAGAGAGGTTAACAATGCCTATGATGAAAGGAACACCATTCCTACTGTAAAGCACGGAGGTGAATCGCTGATGTTTTGGAGATGAGTGAGCTACAAAGGCACAGGAAACTTGGTCAAAGTTGAAGGAAAAATGAATGCAGCACATTATCAGCAAATACTGGAGGCAAATTTGCACTCATCAGCCAGGAAGCTGTGCATGGGATTTACTTGGACATTCCAACATGACAATGATCCAAAACAAAAGGCCGAGTTGACCTGTCATTGACTACAGCAGAAAGTGAAAGTTCTGGAGTGGCCATCTCAGTCTCCTGACCTCAATATCATTTAGCCACTCTGGATAGATCTCAAGCGCGCAGTTCATGCTAGACAGCCCAGCCCAGGAATTTACAGGAACTGGAGGCTTTTTGCCAAGAAGACTGGGCAGCTTTACCATCTTAGAAAATAAAGAACCTCATCCACAACTACCACAAAAGACTTCAAGCTGTCATTGATGTTAGAGGGGGAATACATGGTATTAAAACATGGGGTATGTGAACTTTTGATGAGGGTCATTTGGATGTTTTGGGTTGTCATTATGATATCAAAAGAGAAAACACTGAAGTTTGACAATAAGTGGCTTCAACCAACCACTATCCATGAGTGGAGAAAAAAGTTTTGGTGTTATCATTCATATTCTATGAAAAAAGGCCAAGAAAGCAAAAATTCTGCCGGGGTATGCAATCTTTTGAGCACAACTGTATATATTTTTTTACATGGTGTAAATCCTGCCGTTGAATTTCCTTTTGTTAATCTTGAGTTCCTGCACTTCACCAGTTCTGAGAAACTAGTCTCTTCTACGTGAATATAAATCTAGGGCTCGATTTTATGGAGAAAGAAGCTTTGAAAAGTCTCAAAATTTTGATGGAACTTGAGAGTTCGCTAAAATTTTACAACTTTTGGCATTCTCATGTTATTTTTGCCCAGTTCCAACAAAATTGGTGAAGCTTGGATGGAACGGAGGCATGGTACCACCGACTGTCAAATTCAGGATGAGCTATAGCGTTCCCTACACCACAAATCTTACTGCAGCAGGGACTGAAGTAGTATTTTTGGCAAAGTGCACACAGATACACACACCACTTGTCCTAAGCTCCTGATTCAGTAAGAGGCATGCATCATGTCATGCCATGCCCAGAAACAGACAGGTGCACAACTATCACAGTCAGAGAAGGTCTAACTGTGACAGGGCCCATGAAGTCAAGGGGCCCACCAATGTCAGTGTTATTTTCAGTTGAATGTGCATCCTCAGCCACCAGCCAGAGACCGGCATCTGATGTTGACTTGCTCATCATGGGCAAGCACTAGCTATGAAGGATGAAGAGGACACTGCACACTGTGGAAGAGAGGACAAGTGAGAGGAGTTGTTTAATTGTTTTATGTATGGGAGGAGAGGATAGCAGACATTATTACATGATACAGGTCAGGATAGGCAACATTTGTATAGGATAGGGGAGACATAATTATATGATGAAGATAAAACTTGGGACATTATTACAAGATGATGGACATTATTACAGGACAAAGGACACTATTAGTGGATGGAGGTCATTATACAAGGATGGAGGATATTATTACTGGATAGGGGTGTAGATGGGGGACATTAGTACTAGATGGAGGATATTATTACTGGATGGAGGATATTATTACTGGATGGGAGTGTGGATGGGGGACAATATTATAGCATAGGGACCAGGACAGAGGACATTATTATAGGGGTCCAAACAAACATGGATGACCCTGTTTCAAGAAAGCAGCCAATGTTTTATAACCTATTTCAACCTTGCAATATATGCAAATCTACAAGTATACAAGTTATAAACGCACTGGTAAGCCCCAGAACAGGCAGGTTGTAATTTAATGGTTGATTGCACAACAACTTTAGGGCATATCCTAGAAAACTCTTTTAAGACCCCAATCAAAAGCCTTTGCACTTTTGATTTAAGTGAGTAGATTGGCAGTGTGTTATGGCTGTGTATTTTAAAACCTGTAAAGTCAGATACTGTAAGTGTCATAATTTGCAAACTGAAAAAACTAACAAAATCATGAGATGGGTAAAACGTTCAAAAATGTAATAATAAATACTTGGTGGAAACATGATGCAATCTTTATAAATATAAAATAATTGTTTTAAATCAATGACCATCAGTTCTGTTTATTATTTAATTAGTAGTTGTTATCACTACAATCATAATGTCAAGAAATAAGAGAAATTTCCCACAAGGGGTAAGGGTACCGTTACACAAAACGATTTACCAACGATCACGACCACCGATACGACCTGGCCGTGATCGTTGGTAAGTCATTGTGTGCTCGCTGGAGAGCTGTCACACAGACAGCTCTCCAGCGACCAAGGATGCCGAAGTCCCCGCGTAACCAGGGTAAACATCGGGTTACTAAGCGCAGGGCCGCGCTTAGTAACCCAATGTTTACCCTGGTTACCATCGTAAATGTAAATAAAAAAAATCGTACATACTCACATTCCGGTGTCCGTCAGGTCCCTTGCCGTCTGCTTCCCGCGCTGACTGAGTGCCGGCCGTAAAGTGAAAGCAGAGCACAGCGGTGATGTCACCGCTGTGCTGTGCTTTTACTTTCCAGCCGGCAGTCACAGTCAGTGCAGGAAGCTGACGGCTAGGGACCTGACGGACACCGGAATGTGAGTATGTACGTTTTTTTTTTTTTTACATTTACGATGGTAACCAGAGTAAACATCGGGTTACTAAGCACAGCCCTGCGCTTAGTAACCCGATGTTTACCCTGGTTACAAGCAAACGCATCGCTGGATCGGTGTCACACACACCGATCCAGCGATGACAGCGGGAGATCCAGCGACGAAAGAAAGTTCCAAACGATCTGCTACGATGTACGATTCTCAGCGGGGTCCCTGATCGCTGCTGCGTGTCAGACACAGCGATATCATATGGATATCGCTGGAACGTCACGGATCGTACCGTCGTAGCGACAAAAGTGCCACTGTGAGATGGTACCCTAACACCAATGTGTCATTTTTGAAATTTCTGCTGAGGACTGAGGATTCGGATGAGTGCAAAAAAAGGCATTGCACTTGGAACAATGTTATTCAATGAGGCAGTGCAGGTCTGCTTTTTACTCAGCTGTATTCAGTATGAGGAAAACTTTGCAACATGCTGCGATTCGACTCTGAAGCCGCTTCAGTGCGAGAAAAAAAAATCAGATGTCATACGGACCATCAATATGGCATGCAATGTTTACAGATACATTACAGTTCTCTAAGATGGGAAACTGAAAATGGTCCTGTAAAAGATTAGTAGCTGCTGAGTAAAAACCATGGCTGTACATGGACAGCACACAGGCAGCACACAGATGAAAAGTGAGAAAAAAATTATCCCACTTATTTTTATATTTTATGCACTCTTGTGACCCCAGCCACATAGAAAATATTTCTTATTATAGCTATATGCTTCTGCATGAATGCAGTTATTAGATGAATTATAGTGGATAATCGCCTGCAGCTAAAAAATATTTCCAGGATCTGTCCTTTCCTCAGCCCTCACTCTACCAAAATGTTTGTGCATGCCCTAATCATCTCCCACCTGGACTACTGCAACATCCTCCTCTGTGGTCTACTTTCTAACACTCTCACACCCCTCCAGTCTGATCTTAACTCGGCTGCCCAACTAATTAATCTCTCTCCTCGCTACACTCCTGCTTCCCCTCTTTGCAAATCCCTTCACTAGCTCCCAATTTCCCAGCGTATCCAGTTTAAACTACTAACACTGACCTACAAAGCCATCCATAACATTTCTCATCTGTATATTTTCAAACTAATCTCTCAATATCTTTCCTCACGTAGTCACCGGTCCTCCCAAGACCTCCTTCTCTCCTCCATGCTTATTCGCTCCTTACCCATCGCCTCCAAGATTTCTCCCAAATATTCCCCATCATCTGGAATTCTGTGCCCCAACACATTCAGTTATCCACTACATTTAGGTCCTTCAGACGCAACCTGAAAACCCATCTCTTCAAAAAAGCTTACAGCCTGTAATGACCACACGGCCACCTCAACACCATCGGAGCTACTGCAACCCTCGATCTACTGTCTCCTTCCCATAATCCTGTAGAATGTAAGCCAGCAAGGGCAGGGTCCTCTTCCCTCTGTACCAGTCTGCCATTGTTAGTTTTGTTTACTGTAAGTGATATTTGTATTTTGTATGTAACCCCTCCTCATGTACAGCACCATGGAATTAATGGTGCTATATAAATAAAGAATAATAATAGTGGATCAAAATGTCATTATTGCATTCTATTAATGGCATATATTCAATCTTAAAGTGAAACTGCCATTTAGGTTATTTTTTGTGATTGGTTTTCTATCTTAATTCCCTAGCAGCTTGTATTTGAAGTATGGGAGGAAACCAGAGTAACTGGAGGAAACTGGAGGAACTGTTAGCCACAGTGCTAACCACTGAGCCACCTTGCTGTCACTATTTTTACATTGCCGCTATCAATGAGGATTAAAAATATATGTCATTAATGATCTTCTTCTTTCCCACTCAGCCAATTATCATGAATCTTTATCATAATTATACAATGTAAATGGCCTTTGCATATTAGTTTTTGCATCTTATACCAAAAGATGGGTATAAACCTTAGGCTGTGTTCACATGTCCAGGAATTATCTATCAGAATGGGTCAAGCAGCAATCTTTTGTGCAGACACAACTTTTTAGTCTGTTTTTTAAAAGCTGATCTCTTCTGGATCCATTTTTTTTTAACATTTTAGCTACGGACAACAGATCCATTAATTAGCCAGCCAGTGTCTTCCATTTCTAATTTATGCATGTTTTCCTTTCTGGATCCATTAAAAATGGGAGAACAAAGGATGACTAATTAACAAATCCATTGTCCATAGACTTCAGTGTTCAAAAATTGATCCGGCTGCAATCAGTTTTTGAAAAACAGACAAAAATATTGTGTCGGCACAATTTTTTTGCTAACGGATTGCTGATGGATCCGTTCTAACTGAAGATTATTGGACATGTGAACGTAGCCTTAGACAGATGTTGACTAAAGATATATATTGATTATTTACATCACAGCAACTCTTCCTGATCGTTACATACAAGCTTAGGCCGGGGTCACCCGGCACTGCCGCCGACACTCGGGACCGGAGCGTGTATTTCTATGCAGCTCAATACTCCGGTCCTGAGTGACGGCGGCAGTGGCTGGTATTGATGTGAGAGACTCATGCAAGATTCTCGAATTGCACACACAATTGTGACCCCAGACTTAGCCAAAGAGTACATGAGTTCTCTGGGGAGAGCTAAATAAGTTGCTGCATGTTGCGACCTGTTTCTTAAGAAAACTAAGGATAAGGCATAACTTGCCCTATCCGTTTATACCATACCATCTGCCTTCAAAATAGAGTCAGGACAGTTGCACACAGATTAGTCACCTGCTCCAGCCAGGCTTGCTTGACATTTATCTGATATGTATGGCCACTTTTGCACAATCTTTTCATATATGACCACATAACAAGTTTTTCTTTATACTGATACTGTTTTGTCAAATCTGCTGCAATCAGGCTTTTATTATTTTCACTAATAGCTAACCTCAACCATCTCTGTATTCACACACACATTTGTATATATATATATATATATATATATATACACTCACCGGCCACTTTATTAGGTACACCATGCTAGTAACGGGTTGGACCCCCTTTTGCCTTCAGAACTGCCTCAATTCTTCATGGCATAGATTCAACAAGGTGCTGGAAGCATTCCTCAGAGATTTTGGTCCATATTGACATGATGGCATCACACAGTTGCCGCAGATTTGTCGGCTGCACATCCTAAAGATGCTCCATACAAGGCAGGATGGATCCATGCTTTCATGTTGTTTACGCCAAATTCTGACCCTACCATCCGAATGTCGCAGCAGAAATCGAGACTCATCAGACCAAGCAACGTTTTTCCAATCTTCTACTGTCCAATTTCGATGAGCTTGTACAAATTGTAGCCTCAGTTTCCTGTTCTTAGCTGAAAGGAGTGGTACCCGGTGTGGTCTTCTGCTGCTGTAGCCCATCTGCCTCAAAGTTCGACGCACTGTGCGTTCAGAGATGCTCTTAGGCCTACCTTGGTTGTAACGGGTGGCGATTTGAGTCACTGTTGCCTTTCTATCAGCTCGAACCAGTCTGCCCATTCTCCTCTGACCTCTGGCATCAACAAGGCATTTCCGCCCACAGAACTGCCGCTCACTGGATTTTTTTTCTTTTTCGGACCATTCTCTGTAAACCCTAGAGATGGTTGTGCGTGAAAATCCCAGTAGATCAGCAGTTTCTGAAATACTCAGACCAGCCCTTCTGGCACCAACAACCATGCCACGTTCAAAGGCACTCAAATCACCTTTCTTCCCCATACTGATGCTCGGTTTGAACTGCAGGAGAATGTCTTGACCATGTCTACATGCCTAAATGCACTGAGTTGCCGCCATGTGATTGGCTGATTAGAAATTAAGTGTTAAGAAGAAGTTGGACAGGTGTACCTAATAAAGTGGCCGGTGAGTGTATATATATATATATATATATATATATATATATATATATATTATATATACGGTAACCAAAATTTGGGGGCATAAGTTTTCTGAAAGGAGGCTGTTACATACAGTGACAAATGGAGTACACAGCTTTGAATTGAGAGGGAAAATTCCAAAGGTTATAAACTTGTTGTCCTGCTGTTCCTCTATTCATCTCTGTCTGCTTAACACAGGAAGAGAAAGTGATGCTAAAACATGGAGAAAAAAGGCACTGCAGGGAGTCAGTTCAGGATCAGTTGTGCTGAAGAACATCAATTTATAGCATGCAATAAGAAGGAGTATCTAATAAAGATTTGTATCCAGATCTCAATATGTTCTGAATAACTGAGCAGTGCATTAACATTTTAAATATCTGATACTAATGAAATCTTTTCTGAAAAACCTGGGTTATAGAAAATAAATTTCACAAAGAACATCCGATAGTTGACATAGGGATCAGAACATCAGAATGGTTTAATCCAGTATAAGGAAAGCAAAGTACAAAGAGTTTAACATCGGTCCCTAGTCATGGAAATAATGCCAGAGCTTGTAGTCTTCCTAATGTCTAGATTTTACTATCTAGTTTTGCTTTTCTCATCTACTTAATTCATTGAGACTTTAAAAAAAAAAAAAAAAAAAAATATTATTATTATTATTCATTTTTAGAGCACCATTGATTCCATAGTGCTGTACATGAGAAGGGGTTACATACAAAATACAAACATAAATTACAGAGAACAAACTAAGAATGAAAGGCTGGCACAGAGGGAACATGACCCTGCTCTTACGGACTTACAGTCTACAGGATAATGGAGAAGGAGACAGAAGGTTGGTGGGTTGTGGCAGCTCTGATGGAGGTAAGGTGGCAGAAGACTTAATTCTTTAATTTACAGCTTTTATGGGATGTTCTACCAATCTAATGCCTACAGCAGACCACTAGAATGCTCTGCCTAATTACTTTTCCATTATGGAAATGTTGGCAAAGTTAATTTCTAATGGAGATTACATATTAGCTTTCATCTGACCACATTCTCTCAACTACCACTCAATTCATTTAGCTAACACAAATTTCAACTATGCAGCAGATTTAATTGAGGAAAGGGACACTTACAGGGTGTAACCTAAATGTGTAAAGTTACATGGTCGAATGGCTATAATAATAGGTGTAATTACAAGAATGAAAAACCCCTAAGGCATCTGGATACAAGACGCTAAAAAGTCCACAACATCATTATATAATGAAAACTTTATGGCACAAGATGCATATCCTACTATAAAATATTGTCTCTTATTAGGCAATTGATGTGTAAATGTAACAATTGGCACTGAGTGAGGACACCGAAAATAACTTAGCTAAATAATCCCTAAGATCAGTAAGATATCAGAACTAGCTTTCACTTAATTATACACATTCCTTATCACGGAGGGCAGCTATCAATATACGGTAGTGTAATTTGGTTGAAATTGCTTTATATTATAACATAGTCTCCAACTTAATCAGCATTAACATTTTTGCATTCTTTTTCTTAAGTATTTTGTACAGATTTAGCCATAAATCAAAACTGATCAAATGTGGCATAATTGCTGGGTTTTTGTTGTTATTTAGAGTAGAAAAAGCTCCTTAACCCCTTAATGACAGCCAATACGTCTTTTAACTGACCTGAGATATAAGAGAATAGTCTCCACATACAGGAGACAATCCAGCAGCTGTCGGCTGTCCACTATAGCTGATAACTTTCTGCATCAGCCACGATCAGTGTTTGCACCGTCCATATCTGTTTAACCCCTTAGATGCTGCTGTCAATAGTGACTACATCATTATAAATGGTTAACAGAGCATGGGGGCACCCTCTTTATCCAAATTGGTGCCCTCAGATCATGATTTTGTGGTCCTGATGTTTGCCATGGCAATTCATGACCAAATAGCGGCCTTAAGGTACCGTCACATTAAGCGACGCTGCAGCGATATAGACAACAATGCCGATCGCTGCAGCGTCGCTGTTTCGTCATTGTGTGGTCGCTGGAGAGCTGTCACACAGACAGCTCTCCAGCGACCAACGATGCCGAAGTCCCCGGGTAACCAGGGTAAACATCGGGTTACTAAGCGCAGGGCCGCGCTTAGTAACCCGATGTTTACCCTGGTTACCAGTGTAAATGTAAAAAAAAAAAACACTACATACTTACATTCCGGTGTCTGTCGGGTCCCCCGGCGTCCGCTTCCCTGCACTGTGTAACCCAATGTTTACCCTGGTTACCAGTGAAGACATCGCTGAATCCGCGTCACACACACCGATCCAGCGATGTCAGCGGGTGATCCATCGACGAAATAAGGTGCTGGCCTTCTAGCTCCGACCAGCGATATCACAGCAGGATCCTGATCGCTGCTGCGTGTCAAACACAACGATATCGCTATCCAGGATGCTGCAATGTCACGGATCGCTATCGTTATCATTGTTAAGTTGTTCAGTGTGAAGGTACCTTTAGAGTCGGATGGCTGTTGTAACCTCTTCAGAAGTTAGAGGCGTTTAGGTGGTAAAAATACATATTTTCATTTCTGTCATGCACTTGCATTAATTCCTGAAAAGCATCTGTAGGGTTAACAAACTACCTGACTGCAGTTTTCAATATGTCAGGGGGTGCTGTTTTTAAAACGGTATAACTTTTGGGGTTTCCCAATATATGAGACCCCTAAAGTCACTTCAAACATGGATACATCCCTAAGAAAGTAAATTTTGCAAATTTCCTTGAAAAAATGAAAAACTACTGTTACATTTTTAAAACTCCTAAAATGCTAACAAAATAAAAGAAATGTGGGAAATGTTATTTATTAATGTTTTTGCTGTTATATTACCATCTGGATTAAAGGGATAATCATTCAAAGTGTGAAAATTGCTAATTTTTTAACATTTTTCTCAAATTTCTGATATTTTTTATAAATAAACACAAAACATATTGACCTAAATTTACCATTATCATAAAGTATAATGTGTACACGAAAAAACAATCTCAAAATCACTGGGATTTGTTGAAGCATTCCAGAGTTATTACCACATAAAGTGACACTGGTCAGATTTCAAAAATTTGGCTCCGTCACTAAGGGGTTTAAAATGTAGCAAAGAATGCTGTCAAAAGAAAGTGCAAATGCCTCATATGAACATATCTTAAAGGTAATCTGTCACCGCATTTTGATCTATCTAAACTATTAATAAAGGCATGCAAGTTATAGACTGCTGAAAAAAGTCATCCCTGTATGCCTCGTATCAAATGCCTTGTTATTGATCTGCTTTTATGCGATTATGTAAATTAGCTCTTCAGGCTATGGTGAGGATGTTCACTGGAAGATAGGTCTGCCTCCACACTTCATTATCCCATGTGTCACCTCCCACAGCATCATTCCTTCCGTGTGGCATTGGATGCTTGTCTGAAAATCTTGTGCCTGCGCATTTCATCTTCAAATGTTCCTCTTCAGTGTTCCATCTTTCTTGGCATAGTTTTCATGTTCCTTCTGGGCATATTCAGATTCATTTTTGGATTCCTGAGCTTTTTTCCTAAAAATTTGCAAAAGTTGGCCAAAGTTCGGTAAATGACCGAGTTCAGTAAGGGCTCTTTCAGACTTCAGTGTTTTTTTATTGCAACACGGGCCGCAAAACTTCTCGCACACGTGTACACTGATGACACACGGATGACATTAATGTGTCATCAATGTGACAAGTACCGGTACCTAGGAATCAGTTTTACTGTTCATGCTGTTCCCTGGCATCGGGTGCTGAAGTGAAGACAGCTTGCATTACTGTACCCTGCTCGTGCTGTGATCAGCGTAGTGGGGGACAATGTTGAGAGTTTTATTCAACTGTCAGAAGTTTATAGAATAATAGAACAATTTACATTTTACTTAAAAATATACTCATGAAGAGAAAAATCTGACAAACTGAACATTTTGCAGTGGTCTCTTAATTTTTGCCAGAGCTGTATAACCAACGGACAGAAATAGTCTCCTACTCTACTTGAGCTGTCATCCCAATCATAAAAAGAGCATTACCCAAATCCCAATTTCATTGAGTTAGTTGTATTGTTTCAGACGGCTCTATCCGAGATATTAGATTGGAAGAAATTTGTAACAAATTCAAAAGCGGGGATATTCTAATAAACTGTTATACTGTATCCAGCGTTTAGGCTCCACAAAAACTACTAACCCCTCGAGAGTAGCATTTATCAAGAAATACCATTCCTTCATGCATCTTACTCAGCAATCTATCAAAAAACATTGGCCGCTGTTGGGAAAACCATATGCTAATATACTTGAATGCATATTTTCTTCTTTGATTTGTCACAAGAAACCTCAAAATTTGAAAAATCTGCTTGTCCAGGTTGAAATTGGTTCCCGGACACCTAGTAGCTCACAAGCTATCTTATCTACTCAGCAGAAAAGTTATTTTCCCTGTGTTCATTGTTTACAATGTTCCAACATAACTAAAGGTGATACCTTTTCTCACACTAAGTCATGAAAATGGCACCTGTGATTATTTCCTCCATTCATCACATTTGAGTTTTATTTCCTTTCAGTTCATCTAGGGGTATTGAGCACTTTTCATCCTTTCTCTTTTATCCTTTTCCTCTCCCTTCCTGTCTTTTCTAGTATTCTTCTTTCCCTCTTTTTCCCCCTATGCAGTCTACTTTTCCTTGTCTCTGTCTTCCTTTTCTTTTTCTTTTCTTTTATTTTTTTCCTCTCATGTTTTCCCCTTTTTTCTTCCCCTTCTTTCCCCACTTTATTTCCTTGCATGTTCCATATTTCTCTTAGCTTTAAACTTTTGCATGTAACCTTATAAGGTTGCGCATCTATTTCACTGGTTCAGTATCCCCTTTGCTTTATCCACGTTTTGCCTATCTTTTCTCAGTTTTGTCTGTAAGTGGCTCCTCTGCACATGTCATATTGTTTTCCCTCTGCTCGTTTTGTCCTCTTGCATCACTACGTTAACGCACTAAGAAGCGCATACGTCATTAAGCTCTCATGTGACACCAAGGTAGTGTCATAATTTCCGTCCCTGCCTCTCCATATAACTGGCAATTCTCTACCAGGGACATAGCGCAGCGTGTCTACACACACCACTCTCTTCGGAGCATTTACTCTCACCTTAGTACCGACGGACGTACGCACAGGTAATGTCTAAGTATTTATCTTGTCTCTCCTCTCCCACAGTTGGTTTTACTATTAGAATCTGTGTTATCACTATTTACATGGCTTTAGTCAGACATTCCTTTGATCTATTTTCCACATTTCTGATTATGGTCTTCTATACCAGTGGTCCCTTTCACCTTATTTCCCCTGGATTCAATATTTTGTTTTATCAGCTACTCCTTTTACTTTGCAGAAATCCGTTCACTTGATTGAAGCATCATCCGCTTGAAAGCTCTAGAATAAACTTCACTTTAAAGGGAACCTGTCACCCCCAAAATGGAAGTTGAGCTAAGCCCACCGCCATCAGGGGCTTATCTACAGCATTCTGGAATGCTGTAGATAAGCCCCCGATGTAACCTGAAAGATAAGAAAAAGAGGTTAGATTATACTCACCTGGGTGGGCGGTCCGATCCGATGGGCGTCAAGGTCCAGTCCGGGGCCTCCCATCTTCATAGGATGACGTCCTCTTCTTGTCTTCATGCTGCGGCTCCGGCACAGGCATACTTTTTCTGCCCTGTTGAGGGCAGAGCAAACTACTGCAGTGCGCAGGTGCCGGGCCTCTCTGACCCTTCCTGCCACCTTCACACTGCAGTACTTTGCTCTGTCCTCAACTGGGCAGACAAAGTACACCTGTGCTGGAGCCGCAGCGTGAAGACAAGAAGAGGACATCATCCTATGAAGGTGGGAGGCCATGGACTGGACCGCAACACCCATCGGACCGGACCACAGCGAGACCACCCCTGGGTGAGTATAATCTAACCTCTTTTTCTCACCTTTCAGGATACATCAGGGGCTTATCTACAGCATTCCAGAATGCTGTAGATAAGCTCCTGATGTCGGTGGGCTTAGCTCAACTTCCATTTTGGGGGTGACAGGTTCCCTTTAAGCTCTATATACACTGAATAGTGCTTATATGATAAATCGTAAATATTAAATGTGATGCTTATTTAATTTGAGCAGAAAAAAGAGAATAGACCGCACCTCCAAAAATCATATATTGCTCTAATGCCGGTAGGCAAAAATAGATATAACTGAACATTTTGATCAGACTTTATGAAGTCCAGTGCCATGTCACGGTGAACCTCTCAGTGGGTCCTAACTTTCGTTGCCTTACTGTAGCGGTGTCATGCTCTAACCACCAAGGCAGCGATAATGCATTAGCAGGGTGGGTGGCCTGGTTCCTCAAAGCACGCATGCTGCAGGACTAAGTCCCCATGACTCCAAACCATGCCACCCCACAAGCACAAAACCACAAAATTTCTATCATAATCCAGACCCAGTTTTGAGTCCTGCCTTCCATTTTTCCCAGTCTGGTCATGTCAGGGGTTAACTTCTCTCAGCCTCAGTCTAGATTCAGGTTTTCTATTTATTGCCGCTGCCTTCTGCAGGCAGTGTCAGCTATAGTTCAGTGTATGGCGTGAGTAGCTGGCTCTGTTACACCCTGACATGTCATTCCTGTCTCGACCCATGTCTGTGGTATACCCTGCTCCCTGCCCTGTCTCTTTGTGTACCCTTTGTGTCTGGACTTCTTGGTACTTGATCTCGGCTTGGACCCTGACCTGCTTTTGTCTTTGGCATATCCACTCCTGACCATTACTGATCCCCTGGCTTGTCTCTGACTCTGAGTTTGCTTATTCCTTTGGTACTGCGCTACTGTCTTGGATTTGACCCGGCTTGCTTTACTTGCCTGCTGCCACCTGGTGGTAGCTTCACTGCTACACGGCAGGTCAGCTACATCTGTGTGCATGACCTCTTTTCACTCTATCGCCACCTAGCAGAGCTAGCTTCTGCCTGTATTGCAGCAGCGTGAACTCAGTCTTACAGCATGGGTGCTGTGAGGCACCAGGCCGCCTGCCTTGCTGGTGCATTGTCCCTGCGATTGATTTAAAGCAATTAAAGTTAGGACCCACTGAGAGGTGGCAGTGGGCTTTATACAGTCTGATCAGAATGTTAAACTAAGAACCTCATGCTTAGTTATATGTATTTTTGCCTAGTGGCATTAGATCAATGTATGATTTTTTTGAGGTGCGGTCTATGTTCTTTTTCAATGTATTTACTTTGAACCTATCTTGAGATATGTCTGTATTTGTATGTAATGATTATAATTTTGCAGTTCTCTTGGTTTTTATATTTGTTTCCTATGTTATACACTTATACAGATAACCTTGATAAAGGCCAGATAGGCTGACATCTTGAGCATAGTCTGTTTCTCATTGGTTGGTCTCATAAATACAAGTTCTGGAAGATTATTTTTAGCAATTTTCTCATTTTGTGCAACAGGTTTTTTTTCATATGCAATTTAAACTATTTTCCTTCTGAACACTATTATTTTGACTATAGTTATGCGGGTCTCCTAATACATATACTGCTGCTCTCACTCTTTCTGACCTAATACTGGACATACCAAGGATACTGAGGTAAGAAGCAGATGCTTACACTGCTGTCCACACTGTCTTTCTGATCTAATACTGGAGATACCAATAAGGCTGTGGTGCTCACATTGATGTTCACATTTTCTTTCTAAATGGTGAGCAGCCACTATGACCTGGAGTTAATTTCACAGTACGTGCTATAGATTATATCCAGACTCCTACGCCCCCGAGGGAGCCCACGCGAAACGCGCGCTGGGTCTGCCAGCACCAGACCCTGTGTGGGGGCTATGGGTAAGACCTTTCTGCAATGGCTGTAGCTGCATATATTGTCTGATCACCGGTCCTCTCTCTACCTGTGACTCTTAATATTGGCCCCAGATGTACTACTACTGAGCTTAGATTATGGTCATATATGCTGACTTTTGAGACTTTAAGTATTTGAGACACACTATGTTAATACACTAAGGTTTGGTGGGGATGATATGAAGCACTTTACATGAAATGCTGCTATTTCCATTGGTTTCCCATCCACTTATTATTTGTGGGTCTGTGTGCTTTTTGCACCTTTGTTCCACATTGCCCATCTTTGTCATTTTCAATGTATTTATGTTTATACATTGTTGTTTTAAACTTTGTGTCTTATAAAAGTTGTTACCTTTTATTTTGGACTTCTTTTCTCTCTTTTTTCTTTTGTGCTTTTGTGATATATATGAAAGTGTCCTATGGTACTTAGACCCTCTGCACCACTCGGTATAGGGTCCTTTCTATTATACTATGTTTTCTGTTCTATGGATCTTGTTCTCAAATTTCTGTCCGTGTAGACAGGAGGAGGCCATTTTAACATATTATAATGATTAACTCCAGAGATAGACCAGTGGCTCCCAGACTCCAGTACTCAAGGCCCTCAACACGTCATGTTTTCAGGATTTCCTTAGAATTGCACAGGTGATGGAATTATTATTAAGGCATCAGAAACTGCCACAGGTTTTCTCACCTGTGCAATAGTAATGAAATCCTGAAATCATGATGTGTTGGGGAGATGTGAGGACGGGATTTTGGAAACACTGATCTACACAAAGTGGGTGTAATTTGCTATTTAAAATTATTTGGAAATATATAATGACATCTTTCTTTATTTAATTTTTTATTGTTTTATTTTCTGAAAAATACTTTTAATGATCAGATAACTGGACTGAATTATTTCTCATGCATCAGAAAATATATCTTCCCCAATTAAAGGGAACCTGTCACCCCCAAAATCGAGGGTGAGCTAAGCCCACTGCCATCAGGGGCTTATCTACAGCATTCTGTAATGCTGTAGATAAGCCCCCGATGTATCCTGAAAGATGAGAAAAAGAGGTTATATTAAACTCACCCAGGGGCGGTCCCGGTCCTGTCCGATGGGTGTCGCGGTCCAGTCCGGTGCCTCCCATCTTCATCAGATGACGTCCTCTTCTGGTCTTCACACTGCGGCTCCGGCGCTGGCGTACTTTGTCTGCCCTGTTGAGGGCAGAACAGAGTACTGCAGTGCAC
Source organism: Ranitomeya variabilis (assembly GCF_051348905.1). Classification (NCBI taxonomy): domain Eukaryota; kingdom Metazoa; phylum Chordata; class Amphibia; order Anura; family Dendrobatidae; genus Ranitomeya; species Ranitomeya variabilis. The sequence goes on from NC_135234.1 coordinate 529,447,841, forward strand.
AGGTGCCGGGGGAGGCCCCGGACCGGACCGCCCGCCCAGGTGAGTATAATCTAACCTCTTGTCCTCATCTTTTAGGATACATCGGGGGCTTATCTACAGCATTCCAGAATGCTGTAGATAAGCCCCTGATGCCGGTAGGCTTAGCTCACCCTCGATTTTGGGGTTGACAGGTTCCCTTTAAAAGATAATAAAGGATCAGATATATACAAATATGCTTTCTTCCAGGCAGCGTGCCATACCTATCTATGGATTGTGTCTAGTATTGCAGCTTTGCGCTATTAAAGCAAATAGAGCTAGCAGCATTATCACACAACCTGGGAACTGTGATAAAGCCTTGGATAAAATGAAATGTAGTCTTACGAAAGGATTATAATATGCTTTAAGCAACATTCTCCACATAAATGTAATCTCAGAAAAACCTGATTAATAATAGATGTTTTTAAGACCACGTAAGTTGACATGTAAAAAAATATTAAAGAGAATGACAGGAACTTGGAGCTATAGAAAATAAGAAACAAAGTGTTACTCACATTCTGGCACCCACCTGGATCCAGAACTATGCATTGACTCAGGAAGAGAGGACAACACAGTTTCACCAGCAGCAGGAACACTGTGGCCTGTGATTGTCTGCAGTGGTCAGGAGCATCATGGGTTGTTTTTCTCATGAGATGCTGTTCAAGTCACCTGACTGCTAAAACCAATTACGGCCTCAGTGATCTTTCTGCTGTTTGAATGGTGATGTCTTCTCTGCCAATGTAAGTGCATATCATGAAGTTGCCAATGTGGGATCATGGTGGGTTCCCGCAGGTATCACTTAGATTATTTCTCTTTTACAGCCCCGAGCTTCTCGAGAACTATTTTTTTCTTTGCCCAGACAAGCCACTTAAGGCCTGAACATCATACATCTGAATTTACAAGTTGCAGAGTTAGCTTAGTGATCTACTTTATATGTAGCATTTAAATAACTGATCGCCCTAAAAATATATTACACCTATAAAACAAGTCTTAAACTGAAATCACTTTGCACTTTCTATAAATCTAGCAGCTTGTCCCTTGTTTTGTAAAACACAGCAGATTCTTATGTCGCAGCATGTGTAATTGAATTATGTCCAGTTTGATGGTATTCCTATGAGTGTCTACAATGTAAAACGAAACATTACCAGGAAGCTGCATGGCTGCCAATACAGCTTGTAATTTTCCCTTTCTGACAGGTGAAGCCATATGTGCTTACAAAGCCCTGATGTAAAAATGATCAACTGCCAATAAAGATCTAACACTGATTGCTAGCAATAAAAGTGCTTAGCGGTGGATAGACAGCCATGATAAAACCGGTCACCATCCAGGGTGTTACATCCAGCCAGTTCTCTTTAGAAAGTAATTGCAGCATCTGCTTCTTTAAGTTGCTGGAAATCAATACAACCTTTGCTTTTATGTTGCTGAATAGCCGCCTGCAAAGGCAGCAGGAAAGGTTTTGGAATACAGCTATGTGAAAGTATACACATTGAAGCGAAGCCAGCTGTTATTCCCATAGAACCTTGAACCAGACTGTAACAATTGTTTCATTTTCTTAGTTATCGCCTTTTTTAAGCCATTTTATTTTTGGAGCCTTTTTACTCTATGTAATTGCCCTCTAGAATCACTCAAACTATTAGCCACAAAGCAAATATTGAGGTGCTGCATATAAATAAAAAAGATTAGAAGAGAAAATTAATTAGCCTTTCCCTGTGATCATTCTAGGTTCAGCTTATCAGATCCAGGTCAATGAAATTCTGAAATTCACATTAGCACAGGTTCCTTTTCGCTTGGTAGGTCATAGCACTGCCAACCATCTCAGATCTGCGGTATAGATTTACAAGGATCTGGCAGACATCACTGTACACATAATGATACCTGTGAGAATCCTTCCTTCTGAATTCATTGCTGATGCATTATTTAAGATTGGGTGAGGGTAAAATAAAATCATTTACCCTTTAGATCATTTCAGGGTAAAAGAAAATTGCCAATCACAGGTTATACCAATCACTTGTCCATTATATATAAAGGTCAATGTATTCAGTTGTACAGAAGGTCAACCATGTGGGGTATAGTAATAAAGTATGAGAGATTTAAAGTAAACTTAAACTGCGTAATTTAGACAATCAGGGCTCTAATCCATTCTGTTCTATAAACTGTGCATTATAAAGTTTGCCCAGTACTATTCCTCTAGGTAGCCCTACATAAAATGGTTGATAGACAAGGTTTATTTTGTTGAGGTATAGTGTCGTAGAGTATTTAACTTGTCAGGAGACTTTATTTTACTTGTATGATGTGCCAATAACAATAACAAAAAAACATTGGTGCATTGCATTACATACAGACTAGTCATAACTGTGGCTTCATAAGAATAAGAAGGTTTCACCCCTATTGCACCCAAACCCCAACAACTAGTGTGCATATGTCAATTATGTTCATAAACTAACACCTATTTTCTGCAAGTAAGAAGGAGGTTGTGTAGGGAGACTTACAGTGGCATGTAAAAGTTTGGGAACCCCTGGTCAAAATTACTGTTATTGTGAACAGTTAGGCAAATAATCTCCTACAGTTAAAGATGACACATTTCCTTTGTATTTAAGGCAATATACACTCACCGGCCACTTTATTAGGTACACCATGCTAGTAACGGGTTGGACCCCCTTTTGCCTTCAGAACTGCCTCAATTCTTCATGGCATAGATTCAACAAGGTGCTGGAAGCATTCCTCAGAGATTTTGGTCCATATTGACATGATGGCATCACACAGTTGCCGCAGATTTGTCGGCTGCACATCCCAAAGATGCTCCATACAAGGCAGGATGGATCCATGCTTTCATGTTGTTTACGCCAAATTCTGACCCTACTGTTGTGAATTCGGTTTGTGGGCTCCCCCGGTGGTCTGTTATGGTAGTGTCTCTTATGTGCCTTCCTCCATCTCTGATTACCTGTCGCCACCCTCTAGGGGAGTTTCCTATTTAAGGCTGCTTGGCTGTTAGTCACATGCCGGCCAACAATGTGCTGGTAGCATTCTGTTGCATTCACCTGCCTCAAGTCCCAGTTCAGCTAAGTTGAATTTTGTTTCTTGTTTTGCTATTTTTGTCCAGCTATCTGCAATGTGACTCTTCAGTGCTGGAAGCTCTTGTGGACAGAAAATTACTACTCCAGTGGCATGATTTGTCACTGGACTTTAAAGTAATTTCTGGATGGTGTTTTTGAATAGTGATTTTTAGGTCGACCGTGAAGTAACTCTTTCCTGTCCTTCTGCTATCTAGTAAGCGGACCTCACTGTGCTAAATCTGCTGTTCATCCTACGTATGTCATTTCCTCTGAACTCACCGTCAATATCTGTGGGGGCCTACTATCATCTTTTGGGGTTCCTCACTGGAGGTAAGGCAGGCCTGTATATTCCTCTTATAGGGGTAGTTAGATCTCCGGCTGGCGCGTGGTGTCTAGGGCATCGTAGGTACATCCCCCGGCTACTGTAAGTGTTGGGTCAGGTTCAGGTCACGGTCGACCTTAGTTTCCATCACCCAAGAGCTAGTCCGTTTTGTATTTTTTTCCCATGGTCATTGGGGTAACCATAACAGTTTGGCCGGCCCATAAAAAATCTATGTGTTAAAATATGCACTAAAGTAGGAAGGAGAAGAAAAGGTTTTTTTTTCTGTGTTTGAAAGTGCACCTTAGTTTGATCATTTGTATTCCTTGCTTAAACTGCAGTCTTCAGCCTTTTTTTTTTCTCCTCTCCTCTTAACCTCTGAATGCTTGGGTTACACCCATTTGAAACATGGATCCACAGAGTTTAGTTGCAGGTTTGAATAACCTTGCGACAAAAGTACAGAACCTACAAGATTTTGTTATACGTGCTCCAATGTCTGAACCTAAGATTCCTCTGCCTGAATACTTTACCGGAGACAGATCCCGGTTTTTGAGTTTCAGAGAAAATTGCAAATTGTTTTTGTCTCTGAGATCTCACTCTGCTGGTGATCAGACTCAACAAGTTAAAATTGTTATCTCTCTACTGCGCGGCGACCCACAAAGTTGGGCATTTGCATTATCGCCAGGAGATCCTGCGTTGTTAAATGTAGATGCGTTTTTTCAGGCTTTGGGGTTGCTTTATGAAGAACCTAATTTGGAGATTTTGGCTGAGAAAGCCTTGATAGCTCTTTCCCAAGGGCAAGATGAAGCTGAGATATACTGCCAGAAATTCCGTAAATGGTCGGTGCTTACTAAATGGAATGAGTGCGCTTTAGCAGCTAATTTCAGAGAAGGTCTCTCTGATGCCGTGAAGGATGTCATGGTGGGGTTCCCTGTGCCTACAGGTCTGAATGATGCCATGAAATTGGCTATCCAGATTGATCGGCGTTTGCGGGAGCGCAAATCTGTGCACCATATGGCGGGGTCTTCTGAGGAAAAATCTGTGCACCATATGGCGGTATCTTCTGAGCAAAAACCTGTGCACCATATGGCGGTGACCTCTGAAAAGGCATTAGAGCATATGCAATGCGATCGTGTTTTGTCTAGAGGCGAACGTCAAAATTACAGGCGCAAAAATGGATTGTGCTTCTACTGTGGAGATCCAGCTCATGTTATATCAGCATGCTCTAAACGTATAAATAAGGTTGATAAAAAGGTTGATAAATCTTTTTCTACAGGTACCTTGCAGTCAAAATTTCTTTTGTCCGTGACATTGATTTGTACCTTATCATCTGTGACTGTGAATGCTTATGTGGATTCTGGCGCCGCTCTGAGTCTCATGGATTGGTCCTTTGCCAAGCGTTGTGGGTTTGATTTGGAGCCGTTGGAAGTTTCTATTCCCCTGAAGGGTATTGATTCTACACCTTTGGCTAGCAATAAACCACAATATTGGACACAAGTGACTATGCGTCTTACCCCAGACCATCAGGAGATTATTCGTTTCCTTGTATTATATAACCTACATGATGTCTTAGTGCTTGGATTGCCATGGTTACAGATTCATAATCCCGTCTTGGACTGGAAATCTATGTCTGTGTTGAGCTGGGGATGTCGGGGCATTCATGGGGATGCACCTTTGGTTCCTATTTCTTCATCTACTCCCTCTGAGATCCCAGCATTTCTGTCAGATTTTTATGATGTCTTTCAAGAGCCTAAAGTTGATTCTCTCCCTCCTCACAGAGAGTGTGACTGCGCTATTGAATTGATCCCCGGTAGTAAGTTTCCTAAGGGTCGCTTGTTTAATTTGTCTGTACCTGAACATACTGCTATGCGGGAGTATATCAGAGAATCCTTGGAAAAGGGTCATATTCGCCCCTCGTTGTCTCCACTAGGGGCAGGATTTTTCTTTGTAGGTAAAAAGGATGGTTCATTGAGACCTTGTATCGACTATCGACTTTTGAATAAGATTACAGTTAAATACCAGTACCCGTTACCTTTACTGACTGATCTGTTTGCTCGCATAAAAGGGGCTAAGTGGTTCACTAAGATCGATCTACGTGGTGCGTATAATTTGGTGCGGATTAAGCAGGGGGATGAGTGGAAGACCGCATTTAATACGCCTGAAGGCCATTTTGAGTATTTGGTAATGCCTTTCGGTCTCGCAAATGCCCCTTCCGTTTTTCAGTCCTTTATGCACGATATTTTCCGTGAATATCTGGATAAGTTTATGATTGTGTATTTGGATGATATTCTTGTTTTTTCGGAGGACTGGGAATCTCACGTTCAACAGGTCAGGAGAGTTTTTCAGGTCTTGCGAGCTAATTCTCTTTTTGTAAAGGGCTCAAAGTGTAGTTTTGGAGTTCAGAGAATTTCCTTTTTGGGATATATTTTTTCCCCTTCATCTATGGAGATGGACCCTGTCAAGGTCCAGGCTATTTGTGATTGGATGCAACCTACTTCTTTGAAGAGTCTGCAAAAGTTCTTGGGTTTTGCTAATTTCTATCGCCGATTTATAGCGGGTTTTTCTGCCATTGCTAAACCTTTGACTGATTTGACCAAAAAGGGTGCTGATGTTGCTAATTGGTCCTCTGCGGCTGTGGAGGCCTTTCAAGAGCTTAAGCGCCGCTTTTCTTCCGCTCCTGTGTTGCGCCAACCTGATGTGTTACTTCCGTTCCAGGTTGAGGTGGATGCTTCGGAGATCGGAGCAGGTGCAGTTTTGTCGCAGAAAGATCCTGACTGCTCAGTAATGAGACCATGTGCGTTTTTCTCCCGAAAGTTTTCGCCCGCTGAGCGAAATTATGATGTGGGAAATCGGGAACTTCTGGCCATGAAGTGGGCGTTTGAGGAGTGGCGTCATTGGCTTGAGGGTGCTAGACACCAGGTGGTGGTCCTCACTGACCACAAGAATCTAATTTATCTTGAGTCGGCCAGGCGTCTGAATCCTAGACAGGCGCGCTGGTCGTTGTTTTTCTCCCGATTTAACTTTGTGGTGTCATATCTGCCTGGGTCCAAGAATGTGAAGGCGGATGCCCTCTCTAGGAGTTTTGAGCCTGACTCGCCTGGTGATTCCGAACCTACCGGCATCCTGAAGGATGGGGTGATATTGTCAGCTGTCTCCCCAGACCTGCGGCGTTCTTTGCAGGAGTTTCAGGTGGATAGGCCTGATCGCTGTCCGCCTGGTAGACTGTTTGTCCCTGATGATTGGACCAGTAGAGTTATCTCGGAGGTTCATTCTTCCGCGTTGACAGGTCATCCTGGAATTTTTGGCACCAGGGATTTGGTGTCTAGGTCCTTCTGGTGGCCTTCTTTGTCTCGAGATGTGCGCATGTTTGTGCAGTCTTGTGATGTTTGTGCTCGGGCCAAGCCCTGCTGTTCTAGGGCCAGTGGGTTGTTGTTGCCCTTGCCTATTCCTAAGAGGCCTTGGACGCACATCTCTATGGACTTTATTTCTGACCTTCCGGTTTCTCGTAGGATGTCTGTCATCTGGGTGATTTGTGACCGTTTTTCCAAGATGGTTCATTTGGTACCTTTGCCCAAATTGCCCTCCTCCTCTGAGTTGGTTCCTCTATTTTTTCAGAATGTGGTGCGTTTGCATGGTATTCCTGAGAATATAGTGTCTGACAGGGGTACTCAGTTTGTGTCTAGATTTTGGCGGACGTTCTGTGCCAGGATGGGTATCGATTTGTCTTTTTCGTCTGCATTCCATCCTCAGACTAATGGCCAGACTGAGCGTACTAATCAGACCTTGGAGACTTACTTGAGGTGTTTTGTGTCCGCTGATCAGGATGATTGGCTTGACTTTTTGCCATTGGCAGAGTTTGCCCTTAACAATCGGGCTAGTTCTGCCACTTTGGTTTCTCCATTTTTTTGTAATTCAGGGTTTCACCCTCGGTTTTCGTCCGGTCAATTGGAGTCTTCGGATTGTCCTGGAGTGGATGCTGTGGTTGATAGGATGCATCGGATTTGGGGACAGGTTGTGGACAATCTGAAGTTGTCCCAGGAGAAGACTCAACAGTTCACTAATCGTCATCGGCGTATTGGTCCTCGTCTTTGTGTTGGGGACCTGGTGTGGCTGTCTTCTCGATTTGTTCCTATGAAGGTCTCGTCTCCTAAGTTTAAGCCTCGGTTTATCGGCCCTTATAGGATTCTGGAGGTTCTTAATCCTGTGTCCTTTCGTTTGGACCTCCCAGCATCTTTTAATATCCATAATGTTTTCCATCGGTCATTATTGCGGAGGTATGAGGTACCGGTTGTTCCTTCTGCTGATCCACCTGCTCCTGTGTTGGTTGAGGGTGAATTGGAGTATGTGGTGGAAAAGATCTTGGACTCCCGTGTTTCCAGACGGAAACTTCAGTATCTGGTTAAGTGGAAGGGTTATGGCCAGGAGGATAATTCTTGGGTGACAGCATCCGATGTTCATGCTCCCGATTTGGTTCGTGCATTTCATAGTGCTCATCCAGGTCGCCCTGGTGGTTCTGGTGAGGGTTCGGTGCCCCCTCCTTAAGGGGGGGGTACTGTTGTGAATTCGGTTTGTGGGCTCCCCCGGTGGTCTGTTATGGTAGTGTCTCTTATGTGCCTTCCTCCATCTCTGATTACCTGTCGCCACCCTCTAGGGGAGTTTCCTATTTAAGGCTGCTTGGCTGTTAGTCACATGCCGGCCAACAATGTGCTGGTAGCATTCTGTTGCATTCACCTGCCTCAAGTCCCAGTTCAGCTAAGTTGAATTTTGTTTCTTGTTTTGCTATTTTTGTCCAGCTATCTGCAATGTGACTCTTCAGTGCTGGAAGCTCTTGTGGACAGAAAATTACTACTCCAGTGGCATGAGTTGTCACTGGAGTTTAAAGTAATTTCTGGATGGTGTTTTTGAATAGTGATTTTTAGGTCGACCGTGAAGTAACTCTTTCCTGTCCTTCTGCTATCTAGTAAGCGGACCTCACTGTGCTAAATCTGCTGTTCATCCTACGTATGTCATTTCCTCTGAACTCACCGTCAATATCTGTGGGGGCCTACTATCATCTTTTGGGGTTCCTCACTGGAGGTAAGGCAGGCCTGTATATTCCTCTTATAGGGGTAGTTAGATCTCCGGCTGGCGCGTGGTGTCTAGGGCATCGTAGGTACATCCCCCGGCTACTGTAAGTGTTGGGTCAGGTTCAGGTCACGGTCGACCTTAGTTTCCATCACCCAAGAGCTAGTCCGTTTTGTATTTTTTTCCCATGGTCATTGAGGTAACCATAACACCCTACCATCCGAATGTCGCAGCAGAAATCGAGACTCATCAGACCAAGCAACGTTTTTCCAATCTTCTACTGTCCAATTTCGATGAGCTTGTACAAATTGTAGCCTCAGTTTCCTTTTCTTAGCTGAAAGGAGTGGTACCCGGTGTGGTCTTCTGCTGCTGTATCCCATCTGCCTCAAAGTTCGACGCACTGTGCGTTCAGAGATGCTCTTAGGCCTACCTTGGTTGTAACGGGTGGCGATTTGAGTCACTGTTGCCTTTCTATCAGCTCGAACCAGTCTGCCCATTCTCCTCTGATCTCTGGCATCAACAAGGCATTTCCGCCCACAGAACTGCCGCTCACTGGATTTTTTTTCTTTTTCGGACCATTCTCTGTAAACCCTAGAGATGGTTGTGAGTGAAAATCCCAGTAGATCAGCAGTTTCTGAAATACTCAGACCAGCCCTTCTGGCACCAACAACCATGCCACGTTCAAAGGCACTCAAATCACCTTTCTTCCCCATACTGATGCTCGGTTTGAACTGCAGGAGATTGTCTTGACCATGTCTACATGCCTAAATGCACTGAGTTGCCGCCATGTGATTGGCTGATTAGAAATTAAGTGTTAACAAGAAGTTGGACAGGTGTACCTAATAAAGTGGCCAGTGAGTGTATATATATTGTAAGGATTCACTCGCTCAGATGCGTAGGATGAAACAGGAGGCACATTCTCTTCAGCGTTCTTGTGGGTTTATTCACTCCATAAACCATTTAAGTCAGCAAAACAAAGATAAACAGTCTTACAAATAGCCTTTGGCTCAGGCATAGGGAAACAAATGTCCATTCCTTCAGGCTCAGTCCTGAAGCCTTAACACACTGTGGAGGTTTGCCCCTCCACCCACACAGACTCCTGTCTGTAGTGTCCGCCCTGGACACATGGAAATCTGTCCACCATGACAGACTCCCACACTCACCAACCATGTGCCAAACACACCTCCATTATGTAGTCTGAAACCACACCCAGGAACCCATCACATGATTAGACATGTGGTTCTGACATCATGATTAAGGGTGCTTGGTCACCAGAAATGCGTTGATATCGTTTTTATATTTGTTGCTGCTGATGTTTTATCCTCCACTGAACATGATTTGAAGTGAATAAAGAAAGGTTTTTTTTCACTACCTCGTTGAGCTGGATCTCCTATTTTTTCTTTGGTTCTGACATCACCACAGGTCCTGAAGAAAACATAGGCAGGCATGGTTTTGCCCCTTACCCAGGGGTGAGGTATATGGGTAGCCAGACCCTCCCATCTCTCATAGCTACCCATAACCCAGACCCAAATATACTACACAATTCCTTATTACTTTATGAGCATTACAGAAAACACTCCGGGTCACATCACAGTGACAAGCCTTCTCTGTGATACATACCTCCCGTCGATTAGACACCCTTTAGCCATGCTACATACCTCCCCCCTCTGCCTAAAGCCATGGGGCTTGGCACTTGTCCTTAACCGACTAGAGACCCCTCTCAGTCGTCCTTGACAGTCAAACCGTCTGTCTAAGTCAGGGCCTGTTATTGAACCCTTGTCACCTCGTCTGCTACAGGATCTCCTGCTGAGGTCACTTTACCCTGAGCTAACTGAGGCACCACTGCTTCTACCTGTTTCATCAGGCCACCTTCTCCCATGGTCTTTATTGCCTGAAGAGCAGTTCTTCCCTGTATCTCTATATCCTCTGTTAGCTTGGAGACTTTGAATCTTTAGAGAACATCTTCATCTCTCTATACCGCAAGTTGAAGGTGGTGGCAATCTGTTTGCCAATTCCCACAGCTCTATATTGACCTGCTCCCTCTCACATCTTAGCTGCTCAACTTCTATTAGGTAACTCATGCGATACCCCAGGAGCATCCGGATATTTTCAAGACTCTCCATGGATCCGACAACAAGGAACGGAACCATCTCATCTTCACCCACGACCTGGGCCTCGTCATCACCCAGAACCCTCAGTCTCTTCACACCGGACCTATTCACAATCTCCTGCATCACTCGGCCAAGCCTCCCGATGACTTTTCCCACCAAATTTCTGGGTACCAGGATGATGTCTTCCACCAAGCCAAGCCGATTTTGAGTTTCTCTCGCTAGCTCCAGACGTCGAGCGGCTTCCTCATTCTTCAACGTAATCATTTGTTTTGTGCGGAGGCATTGTAGATGCATCTCTCTCAGGACAGCCACCCGCTTCACTGTGACTTCTCTAGACGAAAGTATGACCAGTTGATGAGTCTCAGGCACCCAGTGCACACTACACGCCTCTACTGCCTTTCTAAATGCCTCATGCACACCTTCACCGGTACAGGCTTCTTGCACCTCTTCAGGTACATCAATCACGGTCTTAAAGAGCAGGGTCTCACTCTCTTCAAAGACAGACGGCTCCCTTTTTGCCTCTGACCTTTCCACCAAGACGTCTGTCACGACCGGGTGACTCTCTTCTTCCACTCTTAGCACGAACTCTTCCTCAGTCTTTTCTTCCGCTTGAGCCTTTGCCAAAATGGGCATTGGCAACTCCTCTGCCAGGCAGCGACGTTCCTCCTCTCTCTGGAGAAGCTCCTGCTGAGGCTTTTCTTGAGCCATTCTGAGCACATCCATATCTTTCAATATGGCCCTATTCATGGCCTGACACGCTGATAGGTGACCTCTGAGTTCAACGACCTCCTTCTCTAGGTCACCCATTTTGTGCTCAATTGCTTGCCTCAGGACCCTTTCTTGTTCAACAGTTTCTTTAAGCAGCTCTATGTTATGGTCCTGCTCTCTTTTGGCCAGCACATGTCGCACCACCAGTTATTTCATTAAACTTTCAAACGGGGGCTCTTGCCCACCCACACTCTGCCTCTTCAGAGTTCCACCTGTTTCTGCATCAACCTCTATGGTCTCTCCTGGGCTCTCTGTCTGTTTACTCTTAGGTACCTCTGGACTCTTGGTAACTTCAGAGTTCTCCATCTCTTCAGCATCGGGTACTTCATCATACTGAGCCACTTCAGTCTTTCCAGGCATTGCAGATGTGGGACTACCACCGGTCTGTTTTAACCCCAGCCCGTCACTAACTATCTCAGCGCTAGGGTTTGTCAGAGATAAAGTGACCTCCTTATCAAGGACAGTAACCTGATCTGTACCTGACCCCGTCTCTTCCTCATCATCTCTCTTCTCAGAGGATGTAACCTGTCCCATCTTTTTGCGTCCCCCGCGACGAGATGAAGACCTGCGATTTTTACTCGGCTCCTCCTTACTGCACTCTTTTCCTTTTGCGCTTGAGTCACAGTCTGAACAGGAGTCACCCCATCTCACACTGTCATCCTGGAACAACAAGTTTCCACTTAAACAGGTGTCAGACCCACACTTTCTTCCAGTCACCCGGAACTCTGGACTGTCGACCTTAGGTGTCTCCATCTCCTTTACATACATCACACCACTCAGAATCACTACAGCCTCCTGTTGTGGTGAGGCTCCCTTAGGGTCACTCAGACTCCATTCTGAGCAATCAGACACTCCCCTTTCCTCCCACAAGTCCCAAAACCTTTCAAAGTTCTGGCCTATTACAACAGGGAATGGCAAGTCTGGAACTACAGGTACATCATGGCTGGCAATAACAGTGGGCGTCTCAATGATTACCCTGGACACCGGATAATCCCTAGCGATCCCATGAATGCAGTGGGCTTCCATCTTCCTTCCGGGAATCAGATAGACAGGGAGTGTGGCGCTCACCAGCGTCACCAGGCTCCCTGAGTCCAGAAGTCCAGTCACGCACACTCCATTGACTTCTACAGAACAGCTGTGTGTCATTTTGTCAGATAAAAAGTCAGTACAACATTCTGAACATGCGCTGTTCAAACACTGAACTCGGCAACAGTCCATCAGCGCATTCGCCGCCGCCCCTTTTTTGGACTCCACACCCTTTTGGCTTACCGCCCCCTTGTGGACCATTTTCTCCTTTAGGGCCACCACCCCTTTTAGGGACTCCACCCCCTTCCGGGCAACTACCCCCTTTTGAGACGCAGCCCCTTTTTGGCCAACCATAATTATTTGGGGTCACCGCTCCATTTTGGGACTCCACCCCACTTTTAGGGACACCACCCCACTCTGGGGTACACCCCGTGGACTTCCCACAGTACTCTCAGGCCCCAGTTCGCCCAGCACACCAATGTGACTCTGGCCCTTTAAGAGTCTGCACACATTAAACCAGCAATGTCTCTTTTTTTTTCTCTCTCTCTCTTTGCTGCAACTGCCGCTACACTTTACAAGGCTCTGTACTGCAAACTTCGTGGACCCACCGATCCACAGCAAGCCGCTTGTCACCTTCATGGACCCGCTGATCCACAGCAAGCCGCTTGTCACCTTCGTGACCCCACCGAGCCACAGCAAATTTCGTGACCTCACCGAGCCACAGCAAGCTGACCACAGAAGGAAAAAAAAAGAGAAATACCTGGACTCGCCGGTCCACAGCAAGCACCTGCACACATGCTTTATGGAAAAAAAAACAGTCTTTCACTGACCCCAGTCAGTACAGCACACAGACTTCGGTGTGTTTCACACCCGGCTTTACAGCCCAAACACAGTTTTTCACTGACCCTGGTAAGTATCACACGGTTTCCAGACCATTACCTGTTGGTGGCGGCCACACAGGTTCCCGGATCCCTCTTCTCATCAGAGGTATCCACAAACTGCAGTTCTCACTGACCCCGGTCAGTTTTTACTCACGGTTTTTCAAGACCGTCCAATCTTCTGGCTCAGACCAGCCAGCGCTGCAACATGTGCTCCTTGGATCTTTGCCCGCATTCTCCACCAATTGTAGGGATTCACTCGCTCAGATGCATAGGATGAAACAGGAGGCACATTCTCTTCAGCGTTCTTGTGGGTTTATTCACTCCATAAACCATTTAAGTCAGCAAAACAAAGGTAAACAGTCTTACAAATAGCCTTTGGCTCAGGCATAGGGAAACAAATGTCCGTTCCTTCAGGCTCAGTCCTGAAGCCTTAACACACTGTGGAGGCTTGCCCCTCCACACACACAGACTCCTGTCTGTAGTGTCTGCCCTGGACACATGGAAATCTGTCCACCATGACAGACTCCCACACTCACCAACCATGTGCCAAACACACCTCCATTATGTAGCCTGAAACCACACCCAGGAACCCATCACATGATTAGATATGTGGTTCTGACATCACCACAGGTTCTGAAGAAAACATAGACAAGCATGGTTTTGCCCCTTACCCAGGGGTGAGGTATATGGGTAGCCAGACCCTCCCATCTCTCATAGCTACCCATAACCCGGACCCAAATATACTACACAATTCCTTATTACTTTATGAGCATTACAGAAAACACTCCGGGTCACATCACAGCGACAAGCCTTCTCTGTGATACATACCTCCCGTCGATTAGACACCCTTTAGCCATGCTACAATATATACTGTATATATAGTCATTTTTTTCAATTTAAAAATTACAAAAAGAAAAATATGCCAATGCAAAGGTTTGAGCACCCTTGAAGATTTGTCTGCTCAGATAACTTTGACCAAGATTTCAGACCTTAATTAGACTTTTAGGGTTATGGCTTGGTCACTATTATTGCTAGGATAAGCCATGTGATTCAAATTTCCCAGCTTTATAAAAACCTAGCCTCCTTTAACCTTGCGGCAAAAAACAGCAGTCATAGGTTCTTCTAACCTGCCTAGCTCTCTGAAAATGAAAATGCTGGAGGTCCACACTGCAGGAGAAGGCTTCAGAATTTCAGAAATGAACATCTCACCAACCATTTATCATGAGGGTGGATCAATCATTGAGTTGGGTTGTGTTGCAGCCAACGGCATGGGGAACATTTTATGGGTAGAGGGAAGGATAGTTTCAATGAAATTTCAATAAATTCTTGATGCAAATATAACACCATCTGTAAACAAGCTGAAGTTGAAAAGAGGATGGTTTTTACAAATGGATAATGTTCCTAAACATAAGTCAAAATCCACAATGGACTACCTCAAAAGGCACAAGCTGAAGGTTTTACAATGACCCTCACAGTCTCCTCATTTGAACATCATTGAAAATCTGTGGCTAGACCTCAAAATAGCAGTGCATGCAAGACGACCCAGGAATTTCATAGAACTGGAAGAATTTTTACAAGGAAGAATGGATGAAAATTCCTCAAACAAGAATTGAAAGACTGTTGGCTGGCTACAAAAAGCATTCAAAAGCTGTGATACTTTCTAAAACGAGTGCTACTATGTACTGACCATGCAGGGTGCCCAAACTTTTGCATTGACCAATTTTTCATTTTGTAATTTTTAAAATGTTAAAGATGAAAATATTTATATTTTTTTCCTAAAATCCAAAAGAAATGTGTCATCTTTAAGTTTAATTCTTTTAGCGATCATTTCAACTTCACCTTGTTTAACTGTTCACAATAACAGTAATTTTTTTAAGGATTCTGCATGATACCATGAAATTTTGCTTTACTGAGGCACTATATGGTGGCACACCGAGTGACTATAGCTTCATAACAATGTAACAAGGACTCCATAAACCACTCTGTCTTCATAGCATTTAGTAAGATTAATACCGTATATATCGTATTGGTGATGGGTTCCAAGACTGGATTACAACAAGAGTTGAACACCCTGTGGTTGTAAATATTGAGAGGTAAGACACTGATAACACTTAGATGTCTTGTTTAGTACAAAAAATATAACTTGATTATTAAGCGAGGAATAAGGGAGTTCTTGAGATGGTATTGAGCATTCTTATTTGGACACTGTATAGACATTTTGGCATTATGTGCCGCTATCATTTCATCAGTATTTTGGGAGCATTACTCTTTCCCTCTCTTCAACACATTTTCCCCATGGAGCTCCTTAGATGTTGATCTGGTTATCATAGTAGCTTTAATTATTTTACATAATTTATGTTGAGATAGTAATAAAGTGCTTTGACAAAATTGAATATGGCCTCAAATATATTTTTGTGTTCTATAACATGTGCATCTGGTCTTTATATTTCTATTGTGTTTTAGTTTTCCAGAGGCTTCAATTACAAATGTCAAACGGT
Source organism: Ranitomeya variabilis (assembly GCF_051348905.1). Classification (NCBI taxonomy): domain Eukaryota; kingdom Metazoa; phylum Chordata; class Amphibia; order Anura; family Dendrobatidae; genus Ranitomeya; species Ranitomeya variabilis. Next base: position 529,463,576 of record NC_135234.1, read on the forward strand.
GTAGACGAGGGGGTAAAAAGTGCTCCATGAGAACCTTTTACCGCTCACTACATCTCCCACCAAAACATAACCACGAGACATAATCATAATATAATTAAACTTTCACTTAACTTATACCGGAAAGGACATGAAGTAAAAATTCCACCCAGCGTGCATGTGGAGACATCAACACAAACTGGGAACTGTCACATGTAATAGTTCAGAATAACTTCAACTGCATAAATGACTTGACAAAGTCGAAACGTAGCCATTTCTCTATCAAGCAGAAACTTGACAGTTTATAAGTATGTGTTATTAAAAGTATTACAGCTGTTGTGGGTCAAGAAGACAAATGTAGAGTAAACCTTTCATGAGTAATTAGAATGATTCTTGTAAAACACGGAAACTATTTCACATTTCATTGGCTTCTTGAATGAAATGTGAATCCATTTCCTCTTTTACTGTAAACTGGAAAAACTCCCTAGAAAGGTTAAAAAGAGTTTGTTTGGGAGATAAATAGAAAAGGAGATCAAATGCTCATTACGATTGTTTGTTCCCATTTTCAGTTTCTCAGAATATTTCAGCAAACTTGGTAAAACACTTGACCGTAATGTCTGACACATAATTTTGCTTCAAGTGCGGTTACTATTCAACATGATACACTTTGGTCCTCCAAAGGTTTGATAGCACAAGGAAGAGTCAAAAATAATCTGCACTCTGGCTGTAGTATTTATTTTAATCAGTTTTCAATAAAGACAAACACATTATTTTTCTCCCTGGTTTTCAATACACTTTTTCCACCTGACAAAAAGATTTCATATTCACTAAATTAAAACTCTGCGAGACAGAAATGCACCAATGTTTTCGCGACTTCATCATTGGTGGATTACTGCATAGGCAAGGCCATGGCTGATTTGCAAATGATTTGCCACGTAATCCAGTATAACCTATCTATCAGAGTCAGTTTACGTGCACACTCAATGTTGCCCTCAGTCATGGATGTGGATGGGCATCCAGCTCCTTGTTTCTGGCTGGTACTTCTGCGACCTTCCTTGAACTTCTCTATCCATTTAAACACACAAAATACTTTCTACATAATATACACAAAGTCTTCGATAATTATCGGCACCAGACGCACCCCTCCAGATCACAAAAAAAAATCACTGCACCCTGCTCTTTCGTGAAACTCACAAGGTGAACAGCCATTGTTTCTCACAAATTAAATGACATAACACATTCAGACAAGCACAATAGTTACCGGGAAGGCAGCGACAGCGTACAGAAAGCGCAGATATGAATGACAGTGCAGCCAACAGAAGTTTTAATGTGGAAACATTTTGATGGTGGTGTTTATAAAAACGTTTACATCCAACTAATAATCTTCTTCCACCTTATCACAAAAGATGTGCCTGGGTGGCCAAACTTTAGTGAGTATTGACATCAGCTGCGCCTGCCCACTGCATTAGCATGGCATAAGTAAAAGAAATGCAAAGGAAGATTTTCTTATTGAATTTTAACGGAGTACATAAAGATGACTGATTTTGTAGACTTCTAGTAAGTGTGGATATCATTTCCTTTTGTTTCACTTGCTGATGCTGTAGTGCAATTTTTTCTTGAAGGCTCTGAGCACTACTGATCGTAACCTGTATGATCTGATGCTAGTGTCACGAGAGGTCTTGTGCTTTTCTTCCTGCTGTGGATAAGTGCGAACAAAGCCTTATTATTTACAAAATATTGGCATGCTTTTCCCATGCAGTAAATCATATACAAAAGGAAAGTATAAATGAGAAATATATGATACCAAGAAAATCTGGCATTGCATTACAGGATCTATGCTTATTTGTAGTGGACACAGAATTAAAGGAGTTATCTAGGCATATAACATTAATGACCTAACTTTAAGAGTACCGTCACACAGTGCCATTTTCAACGCTACGACGGTACGATTCGTGACGTTCTAGCGATATCGTTACGATATCGCAGTGTCTGACACGCAGCAGCGATCAGGGACCCTGCTGAGAATCGTACGTCGTAGCAGATCGTTTGGAACTTTCTTTCGTCGCTTGATCACCCGCTGACATCGCTGGATCGTTGTGTGTGACACCGATCCAGCGATGTGTTCGCTTGTAACCAGGGTAAACATCGGGTAACTAAGCGCAGGGCCGCGCTTAGTAACCCGATGTTTACCCTGGTTACCAGCGTAAACGTAAAAAAACCAAACAGTACATACTCACATTCCGGTGTCTGTCCTCCGGCGTCTCCGCTTCTCTGCACTGTCAGCGCCTGCCGGCCGGAAAGCGAGCACAGCGGTGACGTCACCGCTCTGCTTTCCGGCTATGGTGCTTTCACAGTGGAGAGAAGCAGAACGCTGGGGGACAGACACCGGAATGTAAGTATGTACTGTTTGTTTTTTTTACGTTTACGCTGGTAACCAGGGTAAACATCGGGTTACTAAGCGCGGCCCTGCGCTTAGTAACCCGATGTTTACCCTGGTTACCCGGGGACTTCGGCATCGCTCCAGCGCCGTGATTGCAAAGTGTGACCGCAGTCTACGACGCTGGAGCGATAATCATACGACGCTGCGACGTCACGGATCGTGCCGTCGTAGCGATGAAAATTTCACTGTGTGACGGTACCCTAAGATAGGTCATCAATATCAAATCGGTGGAGACATTTGGAACCTCCACCAATCAACTGGTATTGACTTGAGTGGTGGATGAATATAAACATTACACAGAGGTGAACAGCACACAATTGTCAAAATCTGCCTGCTGAAATCTGCCAATCAGCTTATTTTCTTTTAAGATCCCCAAACCTATTAGATTAACATTGGTCGAATCTGCCAATATTTCTTACACTGCTAAAACAGTGTAACATACAGCTCCATTTCATATACTGCTGAAGCATCAGAGAGTGGACTAATGTCTTTTTGTGTGGCCGTACGGGCTTCCCCATAATGAAACTGACCTCTTAGGGACTATCATACATTGTACTGCGGTGGTCAGTACCTCTAGATTCACTGAGTAGTCTCATTTGTAGAGTGCAAGCTCCTATGGTCATCAGGGCTCTCGCTCTACTGTAGTGTGTAGGCTCTTCTGATAAGCAAGGTCCTCTCTCTCTCACTCTCTCCTGTAGAGTGTAAGCTCTTATGGTCAGAACTGTCCTCACTCTTTCTCTCTTGCTCTTTCTTCTTTAGTGTGTAAACTCTTATAGTGATCAGGGTCCTTTCTCTCTCCTGTAGAGTGTAAGCTCTTATGATCAGCTGGGTTCTCACTCTCTCTCTTTAGTAGTATGTAAGCTTTTATGACCAGCAAGGTTCTCCATCTCTCTTTCCTATAGTGAGTAGTGTTGAGCATTCCGATACTGCAAGTATCGGGTATCGGCTGATACTTGTGGTATCGGAATTCCGGGATTCCGATACTTGCCGCGTAGTTCCAAGATTCAAAATGCAGAAATTCAGCCAATGAGAATGATTCCAAGTGTGGGCACATCCTGTTTAGCATGGAGGGCATGAAACTACTGGCAAGGCTGTGATTGGCTGCTGAAATGATGTCATGATGCAGTTTAAAAGTCGCTGGCGCCATTTTGCGATCACTCTGCTGTGAATTCAGTTAGTGACAGGACGCTGTTTGCTGACTGAGGGACAGTTTAGAGATAGCGATTTGCTTCTTTGTGCTTTCCAAAGGCTAATTTAGCAACCGCTGTGTTCACCTACTATTCACCTTGCTTTTGCCTTGTAGCGCTGTTTTCACAGCGATCTGCAAGGTCTGTGTGTGTGTGTGTGTGAGTGCAGCCCACTCTCTAGTCTCAGTGCAGCCACATAGGCCATCCATAGCTGGTTGTATTCAGTTCAGGGAGGGTGGTTCATTGCCTCATACTGTTCTTTTTTTTTTTTTTTTCAAGTAGTGTAGTCTGCTGCTAATTTATTCAAAAAAATCCTATTAGTGTCTTTCCACCCGTCTCCAGCTAATTTGTGGAAAAACACTACATAGGATAATGTAGAGGAGGGTTTTTGGGCCTTGCAGCGCCGTTTACGGCTGTCTGCACGGTCTCCGTGTGATTGCAGCTCGCCCTGTAGTCTGTGAGCAGCCATAGCCTGGTTGTCTCCAGCTCAGGGTTGTTCACTGCGTCATACCGCCAAATCAATTTTCATTTTGTTTTAAGTAGTGCAGGCTGCTGCACATTTTTTCAAAAAATTCCTATTAGTGTCTTTCCAACCGTCTCCAGCTAATTTGTGGAAAAACACTACATAGGATAACGTAGAGGAGGGTTTTTGGGCCTTGCAGCGCCGTTTATGGCTGTCTGCACGGTCTCCGTGTGACTGCAGCTCGCCCTGTAGTCTGTGAGCAGCCATAGCCTGGTTGTCTCCAGCTCAGGGTTCTTCACTGCGTCATACCGCCAAATCAATTTTCATTTTGTTTTAAGTAGTGCAGGCTGCTGCACATTTTTTCAAAAAAATCCTATTAGTGTCTTTCCACCCGTCTCCAGCTAACTTGTGGAAAAACACTACATAGGATAACGTAGAGGAGGGTTTTTGGGCCTTGCAGCGCTGTTTACGTCTGTCTGCACGGTCTCCGTGTGACTGCAGCTCTATCCGTTGTCAGTTCAGCCCCCAAAAAATAAATAAATAATAAAGTTCACCAAACACACCAGTTACACCACTTTACATTTGTGTAGGCCACATTAGCTCATATTAAAGTCTAGTCCACACTTTAGAAAATTAGTGTTTCTTATACCAGTTAGGAGGAGTTGCTCAGGAATAAGCACACAAAGCCGTTAGTACTTTTCTGCTTATCTTTATCAGTCAACCAAGATGAAGAAGGCAGTGAGTAAGGCACGTGGGCGTGGGCGCGGAGCAGGGAGGGGACGTGGGGATTCTGTGCCTGCTGCGGGCACCGGTGACTCATCAGCACCCACTTTCACCAGGCAACAGTCATTCATGCGCAGCTTTGTGTCAGAGTGCCGTACACCGCTGCTGCGTGAAGAACAAATTGAAGCCGTTGTCGGATGGATGGCAGCTAATGCATCAACTTCAATTAGTGCCACATCCTCTCAGACACAGAGCACTGGAGAGCAGCCATCTGTCTCTTCACCACCTGCCAAATTGCCCAGGCAGACAGAGAGCCCAAGACAGGAGCCGTCTCTACTTCTGTTCTCTGAATCTCTTGGCTTGGAAACAGGGGGCCAGCCAAGCAGCATTGGAGAAATGGAAGAAGAGGCAGGGTGCAGTGATGCCCAACAGCTTTTTCTCTCTTCCTCTGAAGAGGCGGGTGGGCCAGTGGCTCCGGTCACCACATCGCAGGCCGCATCAGCTGATGATGACACTCAGGTGCCACTTACTGGTGCGTGCTCTGCTGCTGAGACTACCCAGGAGGAGCAGTTGGGGGCAGAGGGTAGTGTAGATGATGAGGTCCTTGACCCATCTTGGCGTGAGGGACAGGAAGGTGGTGGGAGCAGCTCTGAGGAAGAGATTCCCCGTACGGCCCAAAGAGGGAGAGGGAGGGGGAAGACTGCGGATCCTGCAGCCTCCGCTTTGGCACCCGTTAGGAGCATGTCTCTTCCAAAAGCCAAAAAGGGCGCTCCCAAGACTTGCAGTGCCTGGTCCTTTTTTGACACAGTTGCAGATGACATTTGCTATGTCAGATGCAAGGTGTGTCATCAAAAAGTCAAAAGAGGTCGAAATGTCAGCAACCTCAATACCTCCAACATGTGGAAACATGTGCGCAATAGGCACCCGGCGGAGTTAGAAAAACACACTGAAGAGCTAGGCCAACCAACAGCGGCAGCTACCACCTCTTCAGCTCGTGTTGCCTCTTCCTCTAGCTCACACGCAGCTGGTTCGGCTTCCTCCCAGGATCGCCGTGGAAGAACCTCTGACCCTGTTGTCCAGAGACCCGCTGTAATTCCACCCGCAGCACCACTTTCCCAGTCATCCACACACTCCCAGCCCAGTCTACAGCCATCGGTAGTACAGGCATGGGAGAAAAGGCGGCCTTTCTCGTCAAACCACCCACGAGCACAGGCTCTGACTGCAGGCATTGCCAAATTTCTGTCACTGGAAATGCTGTCATTCAGGTTGGTGGAGACTGACAGCTTCCGTGACTTGATGTCATTGGCAGTCCCACAGTACAATGTGCCCAGCCGCTTTTACTTCAGCAGGCAAGCCGTCCCTGCCCTGCACAAGCATGTGGAGGGACACATAAAACACGCGCTACTGAACGCCGTCAGTAGCAAGGTCCACCTCACCACCGATGCGTGGACCAGTCAACATGGACAGGGGCGATACCTTTCCCTCACTGCCCATTGGGTTAATGTCGTTGAGCCGGGTACAGACCGTGCGAGTGGCGCAGGACGTGTCCTGCCCACTCCAAGGATTGCAGGAATCCATTCTGTACGCATTGACTCCTCCTCTTACACCAGTTCCTCAGAATCATCGCTGCAGGAGCCGTCACAGTCCACCTCCACATGGACCCGTGATGAACGTGTACCTGTTACGACCGACATGAGCACAGCCGTGGCCAAACGTCAACAGGCCGTGTTGAAATTAATTTTTTGGGGGAATCGTAGCCACACAGCGCAGGAGCTCTGGAATGCCATCAAGCAGGAGAGCGATGTGTGGTTTGTGCCAGCGAATCTCCAGCCAGGCATGGTAGTGTGTGATAATGGCCGAAATCTGGTGGCAGCTCTGGGCCTCGGCAACCTCACTCACATCCCATGTCTGGCACATGTGCTCAATTTGGTCGTGCAGAGCTTTTTGAGGGACTATCCGGATCTTGATGCACTGCTGCACAAGGTCCGCCTAGAGTGTGCTCACTTGCGGCGTTCCAGCACGGCAAAAGCGTGCATTGCGGCTCTGCAGCGCCGACACCGCCTGCCGGAACATCGCATCATATGTGACCTACCTACCAGGTGGAATTCCACGTTACATATGTTGGAGCGGTTGTGCGAGCAGCAGCAAGCTGTAATGGAGTACCATCTGCTTCAGGCGCAAAGAAGTCGCAGTCAGCGCCGTACAGACTTCACAACCACAGAGTGGGCCACTATGAATGACGTCTGCCAGGTTTTGCGTCCCTTTGATTATTCCACGCGTATGGCGAGTGCAGATGATGCACTAGTCAGCATGACTGTCCCCCTTATCTGCCTGCTTGAAAAATCACTGCAAGCGCTAAGGGATGATGTTGTGGAAGAGGTGGAGGATGAGGATTCACCATTTCCATCATCTTCTGGACAGTCAGCGCCACGTGGTTCCTCACAAACGCGTAGGCAGGGGACAGTTTGTGAGGAGGGTGAGGAGGAGTCAATGGAGGAGGAAGACATCCGTCCAGAGGAGGGAGTTACCGAATTGTCCAGTACTCAGTGTGTACAGCGAGGGTGGGGTGATGACGAGCGGGCAGAGACCACGCCTCCAGCAGGGGACAGCGTTTCTTGGGCAGTTGGCAGTCTGCAGCACATGGTGGATTACATGCTGCAGTGCCTGAGAAACGACCGCCGCATCGCCCACATTCTCAACATGTCTGATTATTGGGTGTTCACCCTCCTCGATCCTCGCTACCGGGACAACGTAGAAAGCCTCATCACACCGTTGAACCGGGAGCGAAAAATGCGGGAGTACCAAGACACACTGGTCAATTCCATCATCTTCTCCATTCCAACTGAGAGAAGTGCTGCTAGTGCATTCCAAAGCAGCTCAGTGCGTCCAGGCAGTGGTGGAGGCTCTGCACAAAGAGGGAGCAGAAGCAGTGCCTCTGCCCAAGGCAAGACCAGTATGGCCCAACTGTGGCACAGTTTTCTGTGCCCCCCACAAAAGTCTACACCATCACAGACGGCTCCAGTCAGCAGGAGGCAACGGTTCCGTCAGATGGTGACAGACTACATGTCTTGCCCTCTTGCTGTACTCCCAGACGGCTCTTCCCCTTTCAAGTTTTGGGTCTCAAAGCTGGATACATGGCCAGAGCTAAGCCAGTATGCATTGGAGGTGCTGTCTTGCCCTGCGGCCAGTGTATTATCGGAACGTGTCTTTAGTGCTGCAGGTGGTGTACTAACTGACCGTCGCATGCGACTATCCTCCGATAACGTTGACCGGCTTACTTTCCTGAAAATGAACAAGGCCTGGATCTCGCAGGAATTTGCCACTCCTCCTCCTGATTAAATAATTAGGTCACTGTATACGTTATCCAGGTCTCCTGTTGTGTTCATCTTTCTACCACCTGAACTTAAATTCCTGGGCTCCAACACCGCCAGTTGAGGCTCAGAAGTGCCGTCTGCACAGTCAAAACATACGACCCAGTGTTATTGGGTTTCAGTAACGTCAGCTGATCCCCAGCTGTGTAGCCGGCAATGTGTCATGTGACCGCCACGCTGACACAACAACTGAAATGTAAGGGAATCTGTCCCCCCCCCCCAAGGCGTTTGTTACTGAAAGAGCCACCTTGTGCAGCAGTAATGCTGCACAAGGAAAAGGTAGCTATTTTGGTTTAGCTCCTTGCACACGCAGAACTTAACACTTATAAAATGTGTCCACTGATACCGTAAAACCGTCCCGGAGGTGGGACTTTCCTTCGTAATATGACGCAGCACAGCCGTCATTCCTACCCCCCCGGCGCCGCGCCCCGGCTCCTCAGCGTTGTTTGATTCCGTCCCGGAACCTGCGCTGTTATGTTATCCCGTGGCCAGGCACACTTAGCGCTGCCCGTCTTCTGACATCATTTGGAGTCAGGATGGCTGCGCCTGTGCGGCCGCGCTGGCCGAGAGCCCGCCTCGCAGTGTCTTCTGATTTAATCCCACTGGGGGCCTGGGATCCATGGACATGCGCAGTGCATATCTGAACCTCCACCTCTCACTCATCTCCCTATGGCTTCTTCAGACTGTTCGGTGTCAGCTGGTCCCTAATAGCATGCCACGGCCGTGACACCGCACAGTCTTAAGAAGCCGTAGGGAGGGGAGTGAGAGGCGAGGATATGCACTGCGCATGGCCATGAATCCCAGGCCCCCAGTGGGATAAAATCAGAAGACACTGCGAGGCGGGCTCTCGGCCAGCGCGGCCGCACAGGCGCAGCCAGCCTGACACCAAATGATGTCAGAAGATGGGCAGCGCTAAGTGTGCCTGGCCAAGGGATAACATAACAGCGCAGGCTCCGGGACGGAATCAAACTACGCTGAGGAGCCGGGGCGCGGCGCCGGGGGGGTAGGAATGACGGCTGTGCTGCGTCATATTACGAAGGAAAGTCCCACCTCCGGGACGGTTTCACGGTTTCAGGGGACACATTTTATAAGTGTTTAGTTCTGTGTTTGCAAGGAGCATGATGAAAAGAGCCACCTTTTCCTTTTGCATCTTTTGTGCTGCACAAGCTGGCTCTTTCAGCTACAAACGCCTTGGGGGGGGGGGGGTTAAAGGTTCCATTTCGACTTTCTCAGGCTTCGGCCTACATTGTGTTCCTCTGCTTTTCCACCTGTCCCTGGGCTCCAACACCGCTAGTTGCCATCCAGAAGTGCTGTCCGCACAGTCCCAACAGTCGCTCCTCTGTTATTGGGGTTCAGTAACGTCAGCTGTTCCCCAGCTGTGTGTGTGGCAATCCCTCCTACCTCCTCCTACCTCCTCCTCCTCCACCTGTCCCTGGGCTCCAACACCACTAGTTGTTGCCTGGTAGTGCTGTACGCACAGTCCCAACAGTCCCTCCTCTGTTATTGGGGTTCAGTAACGTCAGCTGTTCCCCTGCTGTGTGTGTGGCAATCCCTCCTACCTCCTCCACCTCCTCCTCCTCCACCTGTCCCTGGGCTCCAACACCGCTAGTTGTTGCCTGGTAGTGCTGTATGCACAGTCCCAACAGTCCCTCCTCTGTTATTGGGGTTCAGTAACGTCAGCTGTTCCCCTGCTGTGTGTGTGGCAATCCCTCCTACCTCCTCCTACCTCCTCCTCCTCCACCTGTCCCTGGGCTCCAACACCGCTAGTTGTTGCCTGGTAGTGCTGTACGCACAGTCCCAACAGTCCCTCCTCTGTTATTGGGGTTCAGTAACGTCAGCTGTTCCCCTGCTGTGTGTGTGGCAATCCCTCCTACCTCCTCCACCTCCTCCTCCTCCACCTGTCCCTGGGCTCCAACACCGCTAGTTGTTGCCTGGTAGTGCTGTACGCACAGTCCCAACAGTCCCTCCTCTGTTATTGGGGTTCAGTAACATCAGCTGTTCCCCTGCTGTGTGTGTGGCAATCCCTCCTACCTCCTCCTACCTCCTCCTCCTCCACCTGTCCCTGGGCTCCAACACCGCTAGTTGTTGCCTGGTAGTGCTGTACGCACAGTCCCAACAGTCCCTCCTCTGTTATTGGGGTTCAGTAACGTCAGCTGTTCCCCTGCTGTGTGTGTGGCAATCCCTCCTACCTCCTCCACCTCCTCCTCCTCCACCTGTCCCTGGGCTCCAACACCGCTAGTTGTTGCCTGGTAGTGCTGTACGCACAGTCCCAACAGTCCCTCCTCTGTTATTGGGGTTCAGTAACGTCAGCTGTTCCCCTGCTGTGTGTGTGGCAATCCCTCCTACCTCCTCCACCTCCTCCTCCTCCACCTGTCCCTGGGCTCCAACACCGCTAGTTGTTGCCTGGTAGTGCTGTACGCACAGTCCCAACAGTCCCTCCTCTGTTATTGGGGTTCAGTAACATCAGCTGTTCCCCTGCTGTGTGTGTGGCAATCCCTCCTACCTCCTCCACCTCCTCCTCCTCCACCTGTCCCTGGGCTCCAACACCGCTAGTTGTTGCCTGGTAGTGCTGTACGCACAGTCCCAACAGTCCCTCCTCTGTTATTGGGGTTCAGTAACGTCAGCTGTTCCCCTGCTGTGTGTGTGGCAATCCCTCCTACCTCCTCCACCTCCTCCTCCTCCACCTGTCCCTGGGCTCCAACACCGCTAGTTGTTGCCTGGTAGTGCTGTACGCACAGTCCCAACAGTCCCTCCTCTGTTATTGGGGTTCAGTAACGTCAGCTGTTCCCCTGCTGTGTGTGTGGCAATCCCTCCTACCTCCTCCACCTCCTCCTCCTCCACCTGTCCCTGGGCTCCAACACCGCTAGTTGTTGCCTGGTAGTGCTGTACGCACAGTCCCAACAGTCCCTCCTCTGTTATTGGGGTTCAGTAACGTCAGCTGTTCCCCTGTTGTGTGTGTGGCAATCCCTCCTACCTCCTCCACCTCCTCCTCCTCCACCTGTCCCTGGGCTCCAACACCGCTAGTTGTTGCCTGGTAGTGCTCTACGCACAGTCCCAACAGTCCCTCCTCTGTTATTGGGGTTCAGTAACGTCAGCTGTTCCCCTGCTGTGTGTGTGGCAATCCCTCCTACCTCCTCCACCTCCTCCTCCTCCACCTGTCCCTGGGCTCCAACACCGCTAGTTGCCGTCCAGAAGTGCTGTCCGCACAGTCCCAACAGTCGCTCCTCTGTTATTGGGGTTCAGTAACGTCAGCTGTTCCCCAGCTGTGTGTGTGGCAATCCCTCCTACCTCCTCCTACCTCCTCCTCCTCCACCTGTCCCTGGGCTCCAACACCGCTAGTTGCCGTCCAGAAGTGCTGTACGCACAGTCCCAACAGTCCCTCCTCTGTTATTGGGGTTCAGTAACGTCAGCTGTTCCCCTCCTGTGTGTGTGGCAATCCCTCCTACCTCCTCCTACCTCCTCCTCCTCCACCTGTCCCTGGGCTCCAACACCGCTAGCTGTTGCCTGGTAGTGCTGTACGCACAGTCCCAACAGTCCCTCCTCTGTTATTGGGGTTCAGTAACGTCAGCTGTTCCCCTGCTGTGTGTGTGGCAATCCCTCCTACCTCCTCCACCTCCTCCTCCTCCACCTGTCCCTGGGCTCCAACACCGCTAGTTGTTGCCTGGTAGTGCTGTACGCACAGTCCCAACAGTCCCTCCTCTGTTATTGGGGTTCAGTAACGTCAGCTGTTCCCCTGCTGTGTGTGTGGCAATCCCTCCTACCTCCTCCACCTCCTCCTCCTCCACCTGTCCCTGGGCTCCAACACCGCTAGTTGTTGCCTGGTAGTGCTGTACGCACAGTCCCAACAGTCCCTCCTCTGTTATTGGGGTTCAGTAACGTCAGCTGTTCCCCTGCTGTGTGTGTGGCAATCCCTCCTACCTCCTCCTACCTCCTTCTCCTCCACCTGTCCCTGGGCTCCAACACCGCTAGTTGTTGCCTGGTAGTGCTGTACGCACAGTCCCAACAGTCCCTCCTCTGTTATTGGGGTTCAGTAACGTCAGCTGTTCCCCTGCTGTGTGTGTGGCAATCCCTCCTACCTCCTCCACCTCCTCCTCCTCCACCTGTCCCTGGGCTCCAACACCGCTAGTTGTTGACTGGTAGTGCTGTACGCACAGTCCCAACAGTCCCTCCTCTGTTATTGGGGTTCAGTAACGTCAGCTGTTCCCCTGCTGTGTGTGTGGCAATCCCTCCTACCTCCTCCACCTCCTCCTCCTCCACCTGTCCCTGGGCTCCAACACCGCTAGTTGTTGCCCGGTAGTGCTGTACGCACAGTCCCAACAGTCCCTCCTCTGTTATTGGGGTTCAGTAACGTCAGCTGTTCCCCTGCTGTGTGTGTGGCAATCCCTCCTACCTCCTCCACCTCCTCCTCCTCCACCTGTCCCTGGGCTCCAACACCGCTAGTTGTTGCCTGGTAGTGCTGTACGCACAGTCCCAACAGTCCCTCCTCTGTTATTGGGGTTCAGTAACGTCAGCTGTTCCCCTGCTGTGTGTGTGGCATTCCCTCCTACCTCCTCCTACCTCCTCCTCCTCCACCTGTCCCTGGGCTCCAACACCGCTAGTTGTTGCCTGGTAGTGCTGTACGCACAGTCCCAACAGTCCCTCCTCTGTTATTGGGGTTCAGTAACGTCAGCTGTTCCCCTGCTGTGTGTGTGGCAATCCCTCCTACCTCCTCCACCTCCTCCTCCTCCACCTGTCCCTGGGCTCCAACACCGCTAGTTGCCGTCCAGAAGTGCTGTACGCACAGTCCCAACAGTACCTCCTCTGTTATTGGGGTTCAGTAACGTCAGCTGTTCCCCTGCTGTGTGTGTGGCAATCCCTCCTACCTCCTCCTACCTCCTCCTCCTCCACCTGTCCCTGGGCTCCAACACCGCTAGTTGTTGCCTGGTAGTGCTGTACGCACAGTCCCAACAGTCCCTCCTCTGTTATTGGGGTTCAGTAACGTCAGCTGTTCCCCTGCTGTGTGTGTGGCAATCCCTCCTACCTCCTCCACCTCCTCCTCCTCCACCTGTCCCTGGGCTCCAACACCGCTAGTTGCCGTCCAGAAGTGCTGTCCGCACAGTCCCAACAGTCGCTCCTCTGTTATTGGGGTTCAGTAACGTCAGCTGTTCCCCTGCTGTGTGTGTGGCAATCCCTCCTACCTCCTCCACCTCCTCCTCCTCCACCTGTCCCTGGGCTCCAACACCGCTAGTTGCCGTCCAGAAGTGCTGTACGCACAGTCCCAACAGTCCCTCCTCTGTTATTGGGGTTCAGTAACGTCAGCTGTTCCCCTGCTGTGTGTGTGGCAATCCCTCCTACCTCCTCCTACCTCCTCCTCCTCCACCTGTCCCTGGGCTCCAACACCGCTAGTTGTTGCCTGGTAGTGCTGTACGCACAGTCCCAACAGTCCCTCCTCTGTTATTGGGGTTCAGTAACGTCAGCTGTTCCCCTGCTGTGTGTGTGGCAATCCCTCCTACCTCCTCCACCTCCTCCTCCTCCACCTGTCCCTGGGCTCCAACACCGCTAGTTGTTGCCTGGTAGTGCTGTACGCACAGTCCCAACAGTCCCTCCTCTGTTATTGGGGTTCAGTAACGTCAGCTGTTCCCCTGCTGTGTGTGTGGCAATCCCTCCTACCTCCTCCACCTCCTCCTCCTCCACCTGTCCCTGGGCTCCAACACCGCTAGTTGTTGCCTGGTAGTGCTGTACGCACAGTCCCAACAGTCCCTCCTCTGTTATTGGGGTTCAGTAACGTCAGCTGTTCCCCTGCTGTGTGTGTGGCAATCCCTTCTACCTCCTCCTACCTCCTCCTCCTCCACCTGTCCCTGGGCTCCAACACCGCTAGTTGTTGCCTGGTAGTGCTGTACGCACAGTCCCAACAGTCCCTCCTCTGTTATTGGGGTTCAGTAACGTCAGCTGTTCCCCTGCTGTGTGTGTGGCAATCCCTCCTACCTCCTCCACCTCCTCCTCCTCCACCTGTCCCTGGGCTCCAACACCGCTAGTTGTTGCCTGGTAGTGCTGTACGCACAGTCCCAACAGTCCCTCCTCTGTTATTGGGGTTCAGTAACGTCAGCTGTTCCCCTGCTGTGTGTGTGGCAATCCCTCCTACCTCCTCCACCTCCTCCTCCTCCACCTGTCCCTGGGCTCCAACACCGCTAGTTGTTGCCTGGTAGTGCTGTACGCACAGTCCCAACAGTCCCTCCTCTGTTATTGGGGTTCAGTAACGTCAGCTGTTCCCCTGCTGTTTGTGTGGCAATCCCTCCTACCTCCTCCACCTCCTCCTCCTCCACCTGTCCCTGGGCTCCAACACCGCTAGTTGTTGCCTGGTAGTGCTGTACGCACAGTCCCAACAGTCCCTCCTCTGTTATTGGGGTTCAGTAACGTCAGCTGTTCCCCTGCTGTGTGTGTGGCATTCCCTCCTACCTCCTCCTACCTCCTCCTCCTCCACCTGTCCCTGGGCTCCAACACCACTAGTTGTTGCCTGGTAGTGCTGTACGCACAGTCCCAACAGTCCCTCCTCTGTTATTGGGGTTCAGTAACGTCAGCTGTTCCCCTGCTGTGTGTGTGGCAATCCCTCCTACCTCCTCCACCTCCTCCTCCTCCACCTGTCCCTGGGCTCCAACACCGCTAGTTGTTGCCTGGTAGTGCTGTACGCACAGTCCCAACAGTCCCTCCTCTGTTATTGGGGTTCAGTAACGTCAGCTGTTCCCCTGCTGTGTGTGTGGCAATCCCTCCTACCTCCTCCACCTCCTCCTCCTCCACCTGTCCCTGGGCTCCAACACCGCTAGTTGTTGCCTGGTAGTGCTGTACGCACAGTCCCAACAGTCGCTCCTCTGTTATTGGGGTTCAGTAACGTCAGCTGTTCCCCTGCTGTGTGTGTGGCAATCCCTCCTACCTCCTCCACCTCCTCCTCCTCCACCTGTCCCTGGGCTCCAACACCGCTAGTTGCCGTCCAGAAGTGCTGTACGCACAGTCCCAACAGTCCCTCCTCTGTTATTGGGGTTCAGCTGGTAGTGCTGTCTGCACAGAGCCAAACACCTCGCCAATGTGTTAGTGGGGTTCAGCACCGCCAGCTGTTCCCCTGCTGTGCAGCCGGCAACGTGTATTGCGACCGCCACGCAGGCACAACAAGTTAAATTTAAGGGAACCTGTCCCCCCCCCAGGCGTTTGTTACTGAAGGAGCCACCTTGTGCAGCAGTAATGATGCAAAGGGAAAAAGTGCCTCTTTTCGTGGTGCTCCTTTCACATGCTGATCCTAACACTTATGAAAAGTGTCCCCTACCGTGATACCGTCAAACTGTGCGGTGTCAGCTGGTCCCTAATAGCATGCCACGGCCGTGACACCGCACAGTCAGAAGAAGCCGTAGGGAGATGAGATGAGTGAGAGGTGGAGGTTCAGATATGCACTGCGCATGTCCATGGATCTCAGGCCCCCAGTGGGATTAAATCAGAAGACAGTACGAGGCGGGCTCTCGCCCAGCGCGGCCGCACAGGCGCAGCCAGCCTGACACCAAATGATGTCAGAAGACGGGCAGCGCAAAATGTGTGCATGGCCAAGGGCTAACCTAACAGCGCAGGCTCCGGGACTGATTCAAACAACGCTGAGGAGGCGGCGCACGGCGCCAAGGGGGTAAGAATGACGGCTGTGCTGCGTCACATCACAAAGGAAAGTTCCACCTACCGGACGGTATCACGGTAGGAGGGGACACTTTTTATAAGTGTTAGGTTCAGCATGTGCAAGGACCATAATTAAAAGAGCTAAGTTTACCTTTTCCAGCATTAGTGCTGTACACGATGGCTCTTTCAGCTACAAACGCCTGGGGGGGGGGGTTAAAGTTTCCCTTTCAACTTGCTCCAGTGCAGGCTTCGGCCTACACTCTGCTCCCTCTCCTCCTCCTGCTGACCCCGGGCTCTAACACCGCCAGTTGGGGCCCGGTACTGCTAGCTGCACAGAGAAAAACACCAGCCAATGTGTCAGTGGGGTTCAGCCCCGCCAACTGTTCCCCTGCTGTGCAGCCGGCATCGTGTCCTGCAAAAGCCACGCAGACACAAGAACTGAAATTGAAGGGAACCTGTCCCCCCTCCCCCAGGCGTTTGTACGTTTTACAGCCACCTTGTACAGCGGTAATGCTGCATGTGTGCAAGGTGGCTCATAAACGTATTCTCCTCGCACATGTGGAACTGAAAACACGTCTGAAATGTGTCCTCTGTGTGACCATTTAACCGTCCCGGTGGTGTGACTTTCCTTTGTAATGACACGCTGCAACCCCCTTGGTAGCGCTGCCCGTCTTCTGTCATCATTGTTTGGCTGCCTGCGCCTCTGCGGCCGCCCTGACCCACACAACGCCCCTCGGTGTCTTATTTATTGGGACTGCGAGGGTGTGATTGATGGGCATGAGCAGTGCATCAGTTCGCCTGTCCCTCATCTCCTTCCGCCTTCTTCAGACTGTGCGGCTTCATGGCTGTGGCATGCGATAAGGGATCAGCTGACGCCGCACAGTCTGCAGCGGGTGTAAGGACCCGAGTGCGAGAGGCAAACATATGTGCTGCGCCAGGCCATGAATCACAGCCCCGCAGTGTTTTAACAATGTTAAGACACCGCGGGGCTGGGATTCATGGTCATCGCGAACCGCAGCGGCCGACATTAAATGAGGTCAGAAGATGGGCAGCGCTAACAGCGCTAGGCCAGGGGATAACACGACAGCGCAGACTCCTGTACAGCAAATAACAACGCTCAGGAGGCTGCACCCAGCACCAAGGTGGGATTCTTGACATCTGTGCTGCGTCTCATTACAAAGGGAACTCGCGCCTCCAACACAGTTTGACTGTATAAAGGGCTAAATGATATACGTGTTTCATTCAGCGTGTGCAAGGAGCAAAATTAAAAGAGCAACCTTTGACTTGTGCAGCACTACTGCTGCATAAGCTGTGGCTCTTCTACTTTGTAACCCCTGAGGGGGGGTTAAAGGTTACCTTTGAAATTGGTTCAATTAGGCTTCGGCCTACACTCTGCTCCCCCTGCAGAGCCCGGGCTCCAACACCGCCAGTTGGGGCCCGGTACTGCTAGCTGCACAGAGAAAAACACCAGCCAATGTGTCAGTGGGGTTCAGCACCGCCAGCTGTTCCCCTGCTGTGCAGCCGGCAACGTGTCCTGCAACAGCCACGCAGGCACAACAGACCCAAAGCTGCCGCCAGTGCAGGCTTCGGCCTACACTCTGCTCCATCTCCTCCTCCTGCTGACCCCGGGCTCTAACACCGCCAGTTGGGGCCCGGTACTGCTAGCTGCACAGAGAAAAACACCAGCCAATGTGTCAGTGGGGTTCAGCACCGCCAGCTGTTCCCCTGCTGTGCAGCCGGCATCGTGTCCTGCAAAAGCCACGCAGACACAAGAACTGAAATTGAAGGGAACCTGTCCCCCCTCCCCCAGGCGTTTGTACGTTTTACAGCCACCTTGTACAGCGGTAATGCTGCATGTGTGCAAGGTGGCTCATAAACGTATTCTCCTCGCACATGTGGAACTGAAAACACGTCTGAAATGTGTCCTCTGTGTGACCATTTAACCGTCCCGGTGGTGTGACTTTCCTTTGTAATGACACGCTGCAACCCCCTTGGTAGCGCTGCCCGTCTTCTGTCATCATTGTTTGGCTGCCTGCGCCTCTGCGGCCGCCCTGACCCACACAACGCCCCTCGGTGTCTTATTTATTGGGACTGCGAGGGTGTGATTGATGGGCATGAGCAGTGCATCAGTTCGCCTGTCCCTCATCTCCTTCCGCCTTCTTCAGACTGTACGGCTTCATGGCCGTGGCATGCGATAAGGGATCAGCTGACGCCGCACAGTCTGCAGCGGGTGTAAGGACCCGAGTGCGAGAGGCAAACATATGTGCTGCGCCAGGCCATGAATCACAGCCCCGCAGTGTTTTAACAATGTTAAGACACCGCGGGGCTGGGATTCATGGTCATCGCGAACCGCAGCGGCCGACATTAAATGAGGTCAGAAGATGGGCAGCGCTAACAGCGCTAGGCCAGGGGATAACACGACAGCGCAGACTCCTGTACAGCAAATAACAACGCTCAGGAGGCTGCACCCAGCACCAAGGTGGGATTCTTGACATCTGTGCTTCGTCTCATTACAAAGGGAACTCGCGCCTCCAACACAGTTTGACTGTATAAAGGGCTAAATGTTATACGTGTTTCATTCAGCGTGTGCAAGGAGCAAAATTAAAAGAGCAACCTTTGACTTGTGCAGCACTACTGCTGCATAAGCTGTGGCTCTTCTACTTTGTAACCCCTGAGGGGGGGTTAAAGGTTACCTTTGAAATTGGTTCAATTAGGCTTCGGCCTACACTCTGCTCCCCCTGCAGAGCCCGGGCTCCAACACTGCCAGTTGGGGCCCGGTACTGCTAGCTGCACAGAGAAAAACACCAGCCAATGTGTCAGTGGGGTTCAGCACCGCCAGCTGTTCCCCTGCTGTGCAGCCGGCATCGTGTCCTGCAAAAGCCACGCAGACACTTGCTCTTGTACCTTCTGCTCCCCATCCTGGTTCCAGTACCGTCAGCTGGTTCCGGGCAGAGCCTTTGGCTTAGGTGCCTCCCTCTGGGTATCCGAGTTCCACCAACGTCAGGTGGTCCTTGGTAGTGCTTTCAGGCACGGGTACCTCCTGCTTAGTAACCGGGTTCCAGTAACGTCAGCTGGTCTTCGGTAGTTCCATTGGCTCTTGGACCTTCGGCTACCCATCCGGGTTCCAGCACCGTCAGCTGGTTCTCGGCAGTGTCTTTTGCTCTTGTACCTTCTGCTCCCCATCCTGGTTCCAGTACCGTCAGCTGGTTCCGGGCAGAGCCTTTGGCTTAGGTGCCTCCCTCTGGGTATCCGAGTTCCACCAACGTCAGGTGGTCCTTGGTAGTGCTTTCAGGCACGGGTACCTCCTGCTTAGTAACCGGGTTCCAGTAACGTCAGCTGGTCTTCGGTAGTTCCATTGGCTCTTGGACCTTCGGGTAGCCATCCGAGTTCCAGTTCCATCAGCTGGTTCTCGGCATTTTCTCAGCCTTCTTGTACCTTCTGCTACATTTCCAAGTTCAAGAGACTAAACACGATGACCCGGAAGACCACCCCTAAGATGACGACGACACCAGAGACGACAACCACCGTGATGACGACGACCCTGGAGACGATGACCCTGAAGACCACCCCGATGACAACGACCCCGGAGACGACGACCCTGAAGACCACCCCGATGACGACGACCCTGGAGACGACGACCCTGGAGACGACGACGACCTGGAAGACCGAGAAGCAGAAGAACAAGAGGCTGCAGAACAAAGAGCAGAAGAACATTAAGCATAACACTAAATATCAGAGCAAAAAATATTATCTAAATTATAAGCAGAAGAAGACTAAGCAGTGTATGGGGGTGAGTCCGTTCCTCCTCGTGGTGCCCCTGGATAAAGCCTGATGCTGCAGGCCAAACTGAACGCGGACAAATGTAACTCTTTTGTGACAGGCAGAACGGAAGGTGTAATCTTCAAACTTTTATAGATAACAACTACGGGAATGCCTGTCACAAATAAGAATATGATGAAGAAGTAGAATATGATGAAGATAAAAGTAAAATAAAAAGAATATGAACAATGTAACCAAAAAAATAATAGGTAGAAGATGAAGAAGAAGATGAATAAGGTGAAGAAGTTGATGTCAAAGAAGCTGATGATGAGGATAATGAAGAAGAAAGTGTGGGAGAAGTAAAAAAGAAGGTGAAGGGCGTGGAAGTAGTGAAACATCAATATCTGACAAAATAAAAAAAAAATTAACATAGTCAAAATCTTTCTACCGCCGAACGTCATAAAAAAAAACAAAATCCTGCTATTCTATTACATTGGGCTAAACCTCTGTGCCTTTAATGTCTCCGCCACGTCCCCCAATACATCCTACATTATTCTTAGTTGTTTTCCTTCATGTAGAATTAACCTACAAGTTTATAAAGGGTTTATTTTAATTCCGATATTTTCGTCCCATTGACTTGCATTGGGATCGGGTATCGGTATCGGATTAGATCCGATATTTTGACGGTATCGGCCGATACTTTCCGATACCGATACTTTCCGATATCGGAAAGTATCGCTCAACACTAATAGTGAGTAAGATCTTAGGGTCAACAGGGTTCTTTCTGTTGTAGAGTGTAAGCTCTTATAGTCAGCAGGGTTCTCTCTCTCCTATAATGTGTAAGCTCTTATAGTCAGTGCAGTCCTTTCTATCCTGTAGAGTGTAAACTCATGGTAAAAGAGACCGTTTTCTCTGTCTCCTGTAGAGTGTAAGCCTTTATGATCAAGGGTATAAACGTTTATTGTCAGCGGTGCTCTCACTTTGTCTCTCTCTCCTCTCCTCTCAAGCTTTCCACCATTGAGATTCACTCAAGTTTATTTGCAAGAAATCAAAATTGTGTGTACAATTTGGCAAAGACAACAAATTTAAACATCATCTCTAGTAGAAATGTCATGATCCATTTTTAGGAGCACCTATATTTTTGGTTTAACCATTGTAAAGTGAGCAACACAGCAATAGTAGTAAAATGTTAAAAATACCAATGCACTGAATGCTATTAGCAATCATTATTAGTATCATAACTCTGTATGTCCGGGGTCTTTATTAAGAATTTTCCGCTGCTAGGTTACAACGTAATTAACTGGAATTCTTTAAGAGCATAACCTTGAATTTTCCACATTACACCACGAACCAGAGCATTCCACGGTGAAAAAGAACATCTCATCACTTTGTGTGTAAAAATGCTGATGCATCCTGAAAGCATTTTTCGTTGCTGTGAGATGAAGCTGTATTGAGTGAATGGTTTTGGATAATTTACAAGCAAATCAATAAGAACCTTCCGGGTAGGTCAGAAAAATTTATTGACACAGCAAGAAGCTTGTCTACTACCCTAAATATAACGCTAGTGGTGAATGTGACCAGTAGTAGAAATAGTTTGCCTGCAGCCATAGGGACTGGATTCAATAATTTCTATTCTCAATCCATAGAAATAAGTGCACTCAATTTAGCTCCTGGCCTGTGTTACCCTCGAATGAAACTCTCGGGAGAATTTCCCCAACTGTCTGAATCTAGAACCACTGTGATGGACGACTCCAACTGTTTCTACCTCTCCCACACAGCTCTGTTATTTGATTTGCTTTCTCAAATCTATCCGCACAGAAACAGATGATTGTTCCCGTCCTCTCTTGAGACCCATCTGTAGATACACAGCTTTCCAGGCAATGGCTTTTAGTATGTAGAACATTAAAAATACACTCTTTCATGTGAAGAGCTTCCTGAGATGGAAAGAGCAGACCAAAAGGCACCAAATGTGCACTGTGAGCTCAAAGGTCTCTGTAGTATAACCAAACAAATCGAACTGTTCTATCCAGACTAAAGCTGGATCATAATATGCAGGAAATAACAACTCTATTACCGAGGCTGCTACCTGCCAACATCGCACAGCTGGACGAATTTATTTACTAAAGCAAAAGTGATGCCTGACATCAAAGTCTTTGATGATATCTGGGTTTGTCAATGTAGTCTACATTAAGCATTTTATACATTCATGTTTTTTTCACCACTTTTTTTATTCTTTGCACTTCAGTCTAGAGTCAGACAGTTCTTCCCACATGATTACTACATCATTGTTCTCAATCTGCACTTAAGGTACCGTCACATTAAGCGACGCTGCAGCGATATAGACAACGATGCCGATCGCTGCAGCGTCGCTGTTTCATCATTGTGTGGTCGCTGGAGAGCTGTCACACAGACAGCTCTCCAGCGACCAACTATGCCGAAGTCCCCGGGTAACCAGGGTAAACATCGGGTTACTAAGCGCAGGGCCGCGCTTAGTAACCCGATGTTTACCCTGGTTACCAGTGTAAATGTAAAAAAACCAAACACTACATACTTACATTCCGGTGTCTGTCGGGTCCCCCGGCGTCCGCTTCCCTGCACTGTGTAAGCGCCGGCCCTAAAGCAGAGCGGTGACGTCACCGCTGTGCTTTGCTTTACGGCCGGCACTGACACATTCAGTGCAGGAAGCTCTGAGCAGCAGCGCGGACGCCGGGGGACGTGACAGACATCAGAAGGTGAGTATGTAGTTTTTTTTTTTTTTTTTTTACAATGGTAACCAGGGTAAATATCCGGTTACTAAGCGCGGCCCTGCGCTTAGTAACCCGATGTTTACCCCGGTTACCAGTGAAGACATCGCTGGATCGGTGTCACACACACCGATCCAGCAATGTCAGTGGGTGATCCAGCGACGAAATAAGGTGCTGGCCTTCTAGCTCCGACCAATGATATCACAGCGGGATCCTGATCGCTGCTGCGTGTCAAACACAACGATATTGCTATCCAGGACGCTGCAACGTCACGGATCGCTATCGTTATCGTTGTTAAGTTGTTCAGTGTGAAGGTACCTTTACTACACCACTTATCATCATGTAGGCAGATGAGTAACTAGTAAGGTATGCATACCAGAAAACAGTGGCGTAACTACAAAGTTATGGGCCCCGGTGCGAACTTCCAAATGGGGCCCCCCCCCCCGCCATAAAATTCAATGTAACCCCCATAGAATACAATGCAGCCCCCCTCATAGTATAATGCAGCCCCTCCATACAGGGGCAGTGAGAAAGACACGAGCAAATGGTGACTAGGGGGCAGGGGAGAGGGCACAAGTGGGCAAGGAAGACAGGCACAAGGGGACACATGGGGGCTAGGAGGCAGGGGAGAAGGTTACAAGGGGACTAGTGGGCAAGGGAGACTGACACAAGGGGACAATGGAGACTGACACAAGGGGCACATGGGGACAAGTGGGCAAGGGAGACTGACACAAAGGGCACATGGGGACTAGTGGACAAGGGAGACTGGCACACGGGGACACACGGGGACAAGGGACAAGCACAAGGGGACAAGGGAGACAGGCACAAGGGGACACACAGGGACTAGTGGGCAAGAGACTGACACAAGGGATACAAGCACAAGGGGACACACAGGGACAAGTGGGAAAGGGAGACTGACACACAGGGACTAGTGGGCGATGGAGACTGACTCAAGCACAAGGGGACAAAGGAGACTGACACAAGCACAAGGGGACATAGGAGACAGGCACATGGGGACACACAGGGACTAATGGGCAAGGGAGACTGGCACATGGGGACACAAGCATAAGGGAGACAGGCTCAAGGGGACACACGGCCCCCTGACCTGCCAGAGCCGCTTGCAGCTGTGACCGTGGTAGTTACGCCGCTGCCTCACACACACACATACTACAGATATCACACACACACTACAGATATCACACACACACACACACACACACACACATCATACTACAGATATCACACACACACACATCAGTTATCACACACACACTACAGATATCACACATACACACACTACAGATATCACACACACACACATCATATTACAGATATCACACACATACTACAGTTATCACACACACTACAGATATCAAACACACACTACAGATATCACACACACACACACACACAGACATACTACAGATATCACACACACACTACAGATATCACACACACACAGACATACTACAGTTATCACACACACACACACTACAGATATCACACACACACATACTACAGATATCACACACACACACACACACACACACACACACACACACACCAGAGATACCAGCTCATATACACAACTCACAATCTCCTCTCTGGTACAGGGGTGGCTGATGTAAACCGGCTGCAGCTCCTCAGCTTCTCCTGACTAAAGCGGCTCTGTCCCGCACCTCCCCCCTGCTCTCGCCTTCTGTCCCGGGGTTATTTTGGCTTTCTCTTAAATACGATCTCATTCAGAGGTACATGAGATGTATGAGGGGGAAAAAACAGATTGAGAAGCTGTCTCATCGTGATGACTGGAGCTGCTTCCTGTCTCTCACGTGCCCCGGCTGCCCCCTTCCCCTAGATACGCCTCGGACTGTTGCTGTGCAGGAGGAATCCCCTGCACTGCAATATGGTGTTGGGTGCCAGCACAGCCCGCACAGTGGTCTATCCAGCACAGCCCCCACAGTGGTCTATCCAGCACAGCCCGCACAGTGGTCTATCCAGCACAGCCCGCACAGTGGTCTATCCAGCACAGCCCGCACAGTGGTCTATCCAGCACAGCCCGCACAGTGGTCTATCCAGCACAGCCCGCACAGTGGTCTATCCCGCACAGCCCGCACAGTGGTCTATCCAGCACAGCCCGCACAGTGGTCTATCCAGCACAGCCCGCACAGTGGTCTATCCAGCACAGCCCGCACAGTGGTCTATCCAGCACAGCCCGCACAGTGGTCTATCCAGCACAGCCCGCACAGTGGTCTATCCAGCACAGCCCGCACAGTGGTCTATCCAGCACAGCCCGCATCTCTCGCCCCCCCCGAGAATGCCCCCACAGTCCAGTAAAAAAAACAAAAAAACACTCTCCTTACCTTTCCTCTTGCCAGCGTTGCTTCCTGCTCCGATCTCAGGCTCGGCTGCAGTCTGCCCGGGACACAGCAGGTGCGCGATGATATGACGTCATCGCGCACCTGCAGTGTCAGAGGCAGAGCAGGGATTGATGGGAGAGGGAGCGTCTGTAGACGCTCTCTCCTCCGTCATTGCATTTAACTGTACCGGCGTCATAGACGCCGGTATAGTTGAATGCGACGGCGGGGGGGGTGAGTCGGTGGCGGGGGGAGGCGGATCGAGCAGCCCATGACTGGCACCGGCTCTTCTGGCATTTGCCAGAAGTGCCCGATGGCCAGTCCGGCCCTGCTCTGACCTGCCGGCCCCGGGCCCCTGACCTGCCGGGCCCGGTCGCAGTGGCGACCGCTGCAACCGCGGTAGTTACGCCCCTGTCCATACTGTACAATGGCCACACATAGTGCTCTATACTGTACAATGGCCACACATGATGCTCCATACTGTACAATTGGCCACACATGATATTGCCTACAGTATAATGGCCACACATAGTTACTCCTACACACGCGGCTGAGCTCCGTACACATTGCACATGCGGCTCCCCTCCGTACACCTCGTACACACCCGGCTCCGCTCCGTACACCTCGTACACACACGGCTCCGCTCCGTACACCTTGCACACATGGCTCCGCTCCGTACACCTTGCACACATGGCTCAGCTCCGTATACCTCGTACACACATGGCTCCGCTCCGTACACCTCGTACACACACGGCTCCGCTCCGTACACCTTGCACACACGGCTCCGCTCCGTATACCTCGTACACACATGGCTCCGCTCCGTACACCTCGTACACACACGGCTCCGCTCCGTACACCTTGCACACACGGCTCCGCTCCGTATACCTCGTACACACATGGCTCCGCTTCGTACACCTCGTACACACCCGGCTCCGCTTCGTACACCTCGTACACACCCGGCTCCGCTTCGTACACCTCGTACACACCCGGCTCCGCTTCGTACACCTCATACACACCCGGCTCCACCTTGTACACCTCATACACACACGGCTCCGCCTTGTACACCTCATACACACCCGGCTCCGCCTTGTACACCTCATACACACACGGCTCCGCTCCGTACACCTCATACACACCCGGCTCCGCCTTGTACACCTCATACACACACTGCTCCGCTCTGTACACCTCATACACCCACGGCTCCGCTCCGTACACCTCATACACACCCGGCTCCGCCTTGTACACCTCATACACACACAGCTCCGCTCCGTACACCTCATACACACACAGCTCCGCTCCGTACACCTCATACACACACGGCTCCGCTCTGTACACCTCATACACACACTGCTCTGCTACATCCACACAAACCCCTCCTGACCTCACACAAAAGCTTACCCTCCTCCAGCATGATGACAACCAGCACTAAACTACTGTCCTGCACTACACGGAAGCCCTTGATCATGTGACTCCGACTCCTCCCCTCCTGTGACCTCATCCTAGGTCCTGTGCGCACAGAGCAGCTGCAGCCATAGTTGTGGTGTGCGGCTCTCTGCGGTGGAGGGGCTCTGCTGCTGTGACAAGTGCAGTCCCACCCGTGATCGCGCATGCACTGAGAGAGTGCACGCGCACCAGGGCCTGTAAAGAAGGTTTATAAAGGGCCGGCGGCCCATTTTGTAGCTCAGAGTTCTTAGGGGCCCCTAAGCACTGCGGGCCCCGTCGCAATTGCGACCCCTGCGACCGCGGTAGTTACGCCCCTGCCAGAAAATAAGAAGATGATTTACTGATAAGTACAGTAAGGATTATTATTGTACTACTGTAGCAGTAGGGTTAGCAGAATTACAATATTGTATGGTCTATACACAAAAGAAGTGTCAGAATGGGGTGGCATGGGCCCACCAGTAACATTGAGTATGGCACTGGTCCCACTGTTCATTTACATAAAAATATTCATGTGCATCGCCACAAATTTAACTCCGGTCAAAGCTCATCATGAATTAGATGATCTGTGGTGTCATGCCCCCATACCAGCTTCACCAATTTTGCAGGAGCTTTATGACACCAATGTGAAAACACCAAAAATCTTAACATTTTTGCATTGCACAATAATTGCAACTTTTAGGGTAAGTTCTTACAGGGCATTTTTGCTGTGTTTTTTTATGCTAATTTTTAGCTGCTTTTTTACAGTACCAGCAAAGCCTATGAGATTTCAGAAATCTCATGCATACACATTGGTTTTTTTGTGTGATCAGTATTTTGTGCTTTGCTGCATTTTTTGGACATAGAGCATGTCACTTCTTTCAGCACTTTTCCAGCGTTTTCCACCCATTGACTTGAATGGATGGTGAAAAAACACTGCAAATATGCAGGCTGACTTTTCTTACAGTGTATTTGCTGCAGAAAATTCAAGGACAGCCGGATGTGATGTCACACTCGGCTCTGCTACATCTAGATGGCAGGCTGCATGATGCATCCATGCTGCCTGTCATCCAGCAGAGCAGACCCGAGCCCCATTCACTTGAATGGGGGGGTCCGACAATACAGTGTTTGACACGCTGTCATGTGCATGACAGCACGGCAAACACCGCTTCTGATTGGCAGGGAAATCATCCCCACAGGCCAGAGAGCCGCGCTTCCCACACTGTTAGAAGACAGCGGGGAGCACTCAACTGTGATCAGAGGTATAAACTTTACCTCCAATCACTGGTGCCAGCTGATGGGACTACTGCTCCTATCATCTGACACCTACAGCCGCTAATTAAGGTGACATCAGGAGCGGCGGATGGGAGCATTCATCTGCCGCTCCTGCGCTATAAATAAATAATTTAAAAAAAAACCCGGTATGGGTTCCCCCATATTTATGATGACCAGCCATACAAAACTCATAGCTGGGGGCTGCAACCCTCAGCTGTCAGCTTCAGCAAGGCTAGTTATCAAGAATAGAGGGGTCCTCATGCTTTTTTTTTAATTACTTAAATAATTTTAAAAAATGGCGTGGGGTCCCTCCATTTTTGACAACCAGCCTTGCTAAAGCTCACAGCTGTGGGCTGGTATTCTCAGGCTAGTAAGGGGTCATTGACATAGCTCCCACCAGACTAAAAATAGCAGCCTGCAGCTGCCCAGAAAAGGCGCATCTATTAGATGCGCCAATTCTGGTGCTTTGCCTGACTCTTCCCACTTGCCCTGTAGCAGTGGCAAGTGGGGTAATGAGGGGTTAATGTCACCTTCCTATTGAAAGGTCACATTAAGCTGGCTTAGTAATGGAGAGGCGTCAATAAGACACCTATCCATTAATAATCCTATAGTAATTAAATGGTTAAATAAACACACACACATGCAGAAAAAAAGTATTTTAATGAAAGAAAACTCCACACGGTTTTACCATTTTATTATTTTGCCATTCCAAGTGAAGCCAACAATCTCCTGAAATAAAAATAAAATAATAAACCAACAGTATCCCCCCTATTCTGTCGCAGTCCAATATAACGAGTGTCCCGAGATAAACCGGGAGCGCTGCTAATGCGGCCACTCCCAGCTGTAAGGCTGCCGTCACACCAGCAGTATTTGGTCAGTATTTTACCTCAGTATTTGTAAGCCAAAACTAGGAGTGGGTGATAAATGCAGAAGTGGTGCATATGTTTCTATTATACTTTTCCTCTATTTGTTCCACTCCTGGTTTTGGCTTACAAATACTGATGTAAAATACTGACCAAATACTGCTAGTGTGACAGCAGCCTAAGCAACTGGGGAATGAATGAGACGCAGCGGGTGCAGGCTCAGTTACCTAGCAGTGATGTCACTGAGCCTGCGCTCTCCCACAGCCTGACCTGAGGTAACCTCTGGACCGTGAGAAAATGCCAGTGAAGAGGTTGCCGCAGGTAATATATCTATCTATTCTATTAATCTATCTATTCATTCTATCCATTCTATCAATCTATCTATTCTATCTATTCATTCTATCTAGCCATTCTATCTATCTACTGGAACTTTATTGGCATGCACAAAGAGAAAAAAAAGCATGAAAAAAGGCAGCAAAAACGCACCAAAACGCGGCAAAAAACGCACCTAAACGTGCATTTTTGGCGCAGCTTCTTTCCTGCCAAGAAGATCAGGTTTTGCTGCAGAAAAAAACACAGTAAAAATGCCCTGTGTGAACTTACCCTAAAAAGTGATTTATGTACTCATTTATAGCAGTATACAACAAAAAAAATACTAATTCTATCCTACACGCAAATATGTAGATTTTTAATACCATAAAGAAAATAATTTCAGTTTATTCAGTGCTATTCCACATAACATAAGAAATAAGTAGGGTATACAGTAAATAAAAAATAAACATTAAATAAAATTATCAAAATGAGGCAACCTGAGAAGTAAACAAGAATTTCCAAATATTTTCTGTCCTTACCATTCAAATCATATGCAAATTGCCTCTTCAGAGGCAAAGAAGACAAGAAGTCTTTAGCGCCACCTGTAAGCCTCCATACATTGGCATGCCAGAGCTGGTATGTCACTCTCCACAAGGAGAAATGTTACCCCTTAGACATCATTCCATTCACATGCAGTTACGGTTATCATATCATATGATATGTTAGATCATATTACTGTAATTTTGCAAATGTAAAGACTTTCTGATATTGCTCATTGAGGTAATATGGCTTACCACAAAAGCTACTTCCCACTATGAACTCTATTCAACCTTTCAGAAAATCAGAGAAAAATTACCAAATACACTCTGACATCCAAAAAATTCCATGGACTGATACATTTTGTAATTTTAGCTGTCTTATGGGCAGTATATATATTAAAAAAGAAAATCAAAGTGTTATGCACAGAACCTTAAGGCCCTGAACTAGTTATGAAATAATTAGAGTTGTGAGTAACGATTTTCAGGACCTTGATCCAGCAGACATGTTCGTACTCAATGAAAACTAAGGCTACTTTCACACTTCTGTCTTTCAGCTCCCATCACAATCCATCGATTTTTGAGAATGCAGGATCCTGCAAAAAAATTTGCAGGATCCTGCATTTTCCCATAGAATTGTATTAGCGACGGATCACGACGGATGGCCACACGTCGCATCCGTCATGCGACGGATACGTCGTGTTTTGGCGGACCGTTGTCTGGAAAAAATGTTCAATGTAACGTTTTTTGTCTGCATCGGGAAAACGTGTAGTGACGGATCCCGCGTCATACGTCGTTCACTAGAATAGAAGCCTATGGACGCAGGATCCGTCACACACTGGAATCCAGCGACGGATCCAGTTTTTCCCCTCTGAGCATGCCCGGAAGGATTCTGAGGTCCGGGAAAAGGTCTCTCTCTCTCTCATCCCCGGACATTTATTTTCCTGGAATTTCTGGACGACGCATCCATCATTACACTGGATGCGTCGCACACGTTTTTCACTATTTTCATGACGTCCATCGATCCGTCATTTTGCTGCACTACGACGGACACAAGAAAAAAGGAAGTGTGAAAGTAGCCTAAACCTGATGTATGCAAATTTCCTACTACTTGCCTACATCCTGGGTGCGAGAACATAAAAAGGCACCTAAGATGCTGACAGGTAGTAGGACCTTCACAGTATTCTGTAAAGCCATCCACAACCTGTCTCCTCCATACATCTGTGACCTCATCTCCCGGTACTTTCCTGCACGCAAACTCCGATCTTCACAAGATCTCCTTCTCTACTCCCCTCTTATCTCCTCTTCCCACAATCGTATACAAGATTTCTCTCGCGTATCACCCCTACTCTGGAACCCTCTACCACAACACATCAGACTCTCGCCTACCATCGAAACCTTCAAAAAGAGACTGAAGACCCACCTCTTCCGACAAGCCTACAACCTGCAGTAACCACCGATCGACCAAACCGCTGCATGACCAGCTCTATCCTCGCCTACTGTATTCTCACCCATCCCTTGTAGATTGTGAGCCTTCATGGGCAGGGTCCTCTCTCCTCCTGTACCAGTTATGACTTGTATTGTTCAAGATTATTGTACTTGTTTTTATTATGTACACCCCTCCTCACATGTAAAGCGCCATGGAATAAATGGCGCTATAACAATAAATAATAATAATAATAATAATAATTCTGGCCCAGTAACCAGGGACTACTGATGTTGCTGCTGGACCATGGTCCTGAGAATCGTTTTTGCAGAAATTTAAACACAATGGTGGACATTTATCAAGCTAAATAGTCCAAATAGTCCAAAATGCTGGCATAATTTGTACCTAGAAACTGTCTTTCATGATTTATTCCATATTTACCACGTGTTTTAGACACTTTCTGCAGCATGGTTGACAAGCTGGTATGGCTTCTCTGAAAAGGGGCATGGCTTGACAAAAATAGGGGGCATTTTGTTCAAAACATTTCATAAAAGATATGCAATAGCATTGTGTCTACACAGTCTTATAATTAGACAGATATCTCCAACAACATGAACCACTGTGATAAATAAGGCACATTTTAAGACTGTATTGTCTAAGATTGTACTGTTCTAAAATTAGAGAATATTGGTAAATCTGCCCCAACGTATATGTTTTACCCAGTGTTCTTTTAGTGGGGGTGTTTAAGTAAGTACAATTAGTAGGTACAGCTTAGTTTCATAATGGCAACTTTTCTATTGTCATTTTTCTATATTGGTCAATTCATTATCCTCTGTAACTAGTAAAATAATGTGTGAATATTTGGTTAAATGATTTATTTTTTTATTTTTAAAGAAACTAAACATAGAAATGTACTGTTCATAATGAGTATCAGTGTCAGGCTATTACCAAATTCGGTGGCACTACATCTAGTTATATGTTAAGAATATAACACATTACTCAAGATATTTTCAGTTCATTATTGAGCCTGTAACTCCTAGTTCAGAGCAGAAATATACTTTTAGATATTTATTCTCATGGATGTTTATACTAAAATGTGTTCTTTTATGAGTGTCTTAATGCTATGGGATTAACATTGTTGTTTTAAGTATTACATTAGCCGCACATCAGGGAGAAGTTCTGTGCTTGCCATTTCTATTTTACAGCAATCATAAGGAACTAGATTTCCTGCAATATTGTTTTTCACATTTGATTAGTTCACTGGTATGCTCTTTTCCATAAATATGCCAGGTTTTTCCTTAGAGTCATACAGTATTTCTGTGTATAGCCTTGCAGGAAGAGTAAAAAATAAGAGGAAACATGTCTACAGGTATACAATGAATTAGACATTAATTTTCAATGCAATTACCATTATTATACTGTAGATCTTATAGTAATACAGTCTGATACAGTTATCTAAAGGCACTTATATACAGTAAGTGTGGTTTCATTAACAAGTAGAAAATTATTGCAAAATTCTACAATTACAAACCAGAACATTATGACATTTTTTTTAAAGCTCTATACTTCTGTTATAGAGCTTTAGAAGACTGATTCCCTTCACACATCCATAAAGATAAATAATAAAATTCCCATTGCCTGAAGCCACCACTAGAGGAAGCTTATTGAAGACAGATTTATTATTGAGTTCAATGGAAGATGTATAAATTCATTTTCAGTAAGCTCCCTCTGGAGACAGCTGCCATCAGTCTGCATTTTATCATTTAACTCTATGGCTATGTGAAGGGAAGAAAATGATTTAGATCTCTTGAGCTTTAAAAGTTTACAAGGTATTAATAGGTATTCCTGAAGCATATCTGACTCTTCCATATGCATTCGCTTCTTCTTTTGAATATATCAAAACCACTGAGTTCTTCCGCATTAAACATTTATTACACAGCATGCAGAAACTAGAGTAACTTGGCTTTTGAAGACATATCACTACTAATCTGGTCAATACGTATATAAGCCTAAATAGATTCTAGACTTCCAAGTATGATAACCTTATCCGTTACTTTTTTTTTCCTTATCGGGCTAAGTACTTTGGGCTGGTAGTTGCTACCCATCTGTCTGTGCTTTACTGTGATGATTTCTTCTTGTTCAGAATGGAAGTGTCAGTCAATGTGATATCATAGGAGGAAGGAGAATCACCGGCAGGAGCGGTCTGTCAGTCGAGAGAGATAGTTGCAGGGCAGCAAAGGTAGGTTGTTGGCAACTACCTGCCACTAAGTGCTTAGCCTAATAAGAGAAATAAAAAAAACTTTTCAAATTTCTTTTTTTCAGTATTACGGCTGCTTTATGATAACAATAATAGACTTGATGATGAGGAGACAAAGGGAGTCTCTTACTTTGTAAATGCTGCAATGACAATTGATATCAAACTCTAAGACATTAAATTATGGTATCTGGGATCTTAGTTTTCACACATCTCAAATTTTGCATTGGGAGAGACATACACCCCAGTTATTACTAGGGCACAAGAATTTTTATAGTGTTGCTCATTTGGACTCACCTGTCTAAAATACAAATATGAAAAAGAGTAATGTAAATTGTTTATGGGAAATAATTTACACTGACTAGCCCTTTATAAGAAAGATCTGAATAATTTTGTATGACGATTAAGTACTGCATGTCCAAAAATTACTCCGATCCAAGTATAATAAATCAGAATGTTAAACTGAAAACCTCATGTTGAGTATTTAAATTTTTGCCTAGCGGCTTTAGATCAACGTATGATTTTGGGATGTGCGGTTCATGCTCTTTTTTTTCTTTTTGCACAAAGCATGTACTTGTCTTTCTTTGGACCAGCACTCCACCCATTTGGCTCAGGTGATTTTAATTAGCAGGAGACTGCAAAGTAAGGGGTCTAGCCCATTTTGGCTCTCACTGAAGAGCTGGAGGAAGGTGAGTTTAAATGCTCCTTTTCATTTTGGTGCTGGTGCTGTGTGGCGGCCATTGTTGCTGTGGCTTTGTGCTGGTGGGGCGGCGCGGTCTGGAGTCATGGGGGCTCAGTCTCGCAGCATGGGTGCTGTGGGGCAACAGGCCGTCCGCCCTGCTGGTGCATGGCCGCTGCGGCGGTGGTCGCCGCACGGCTCCGCTCCGTTAGGGCGTTAGGACCCACTACGAGGTTTGCCGTGAAGGGGCAGTGGGCTTCATACAGTCTGATCAGAATGTTAAACTGAAAACCTCATGTTGAGTATTTAAATTTTTGCCTAGCGGCTTTAGATCAACGTATGATTTTGGGATGTGCGGTTCATGCTCCTTTTTTTTCTTTTTGCACAAAGCATGTACTTGTCTTTCTTTGGACCAGCACTCCTCCCATTTGGCTCAGGTGATTTTAATTAGCAGGAGACTGCAAAGTAAGGGGTCTAGCCCATTTTGGCTCTCACTGAAGAGCTGGAGGAAGGTGAGTTTAAATGCTCCCTTCATTTTGGTGCTGGTGCTGTGTGGCGGCCATTGTTGCTGTGGCTTTGTGCTGGTGGGGCGGCGCGGTCTGGAGTCATGGGGGCTCAGTCTCGCAGCATGGGTGCTGTGGGGCAACAGGCCGTCCGCCCTGCTGGTGCATGGCCGCTGCGGCGGTGGTCACCGCACGGCCCCGCTCCGTTAGGGCGTTAGGACCCACTACGAGGTTTGCCGTGAAGGGGCAGTGGGCTTCATACAGTCTGATCAGAATGTTAAACTGAAAACCTCATGTTCAGTATTTAAATTTTTGCCTAGCGGCTTTAGATCAACGTATGATTTTGGGATGTGCGGTTCATGCTCTTTTTTTTCTTTTTGCACAAAGCAAGTATAATAAATTGGCTGACACATTTGACCTCTGACTTCTCTAAGAATATGCATTATCTATTAAACTCTTGTCTTGATGAATCTCTCACAATAGGAACTGATGAAACTGATGAAGAGGTGTTGTGGTGAATGAGTACCACTAATTTCCAATGATTACTGATAACATGCAACTGACTCATACCAACATGATAAACTAGACATCATGCAAACGTAATCTTTTTTTCACATCTAAATTTTAATATATGAAGTATGAATGAGCTCATGTGGTTATTCTTTAATTTCTGATAACGTTTCAAAAAGTGTAACATTAACAATTGAAAAAGTCATTTCACTTATAAAGTGTCAACTATTTTTTTTTGCTAACAAGATGTATATAGAACTGGGATAAGGAGGAGACAGAGTAGACAACTTCTTAGTGGGACAAAGAGAAATTAGGCAGTGTCAATTACAGATAAAAAAAACCCAAAAGCTTTATCTTTATATAAGCAAATGGATTCTATGTCCAAGGAGAGCATAGTGCAATACAGTTGTTTGGAACATTTTGAAGAGTCAAAGCTGAGCACAAAGAGAGTAATCTATAATTGTATTTAACATTGCTTAAGTCCGATTTTGTAACAAAAAAATTAAAAGACTTGACAAATCATATTAGTTTTTAGGAGATACAAAAATGGATTCACTTTCATCAAATTTAATTAAGATCTGTTTTTTATAAGATGTAATAACTGCAGTGTGATTCCGTTCATTTTTTCCTTACTATATCTTTTTGAAAACAGTGGCCTCATTAGTAGACAATATTGATTAATGACCCTCCAAAAATAAGCCAGAGTGGGAACCAGGGGTAATGAGAAGCTCACACTCTGGACCCACATTCATTTTTGTATTAAATCAATACTCCACATCCATTGCATCATTAAAAAACCTACATAGATACCAGTCCATCATCAAAAAATTAAGTAACCAAAACTGCATCAACCAGCAGTTCACTGGGGCAGAATTTATATTTTTGAATGAAATATTAGCCTACAGGACGTCAGTTAAATGTTATCTAAATTAAAATGCTGCTTTTTATTTAACAAAATATAGTAATTAAAAGGAAAAGACTATGGCAAAGAGAGCCATGCTACATGTTCAGGGTGTATTGATATAGACAAGTAAGTTCCAAGTTACTTTTCTGGCAGTTCTCTTTGTTGTATATTTTTTATTTACATGCCAGATATATAGGATGTGTAGGGAATAAATAATATGGTAACACCATCCTATAATGCATTAATACAGCTTTCTTATAATTATATTAACAAAAGTAAGGCTATACATGCTTTTTTAATAAAACATTCCTCAAATCTTTACAGTCTAAAGAGATTATATAGAAAAATTCTGTACCGCACAGAACAATTGAGGCAGTAGTGGAATTCAAAGCACAGGTCTTCTGTATGACAAGCTGAATCTCCGTGCTTTTACACCTACAGTAACTTACAGCATCTAGGGAAAACCAACATCTAGAAGAACAATGTCTTGTTTGTCCTCCTGAATGAAAAGAAGTCAGGAACACGTCTCTCCATTTTGTTCTAGGGAGCTGAGCTTCCGTTAACCTCCAATTTGTCAGTCTGCAGTTTGCATACTCCATTTATTGGCTAAAGCACTGCTGTGACAGTTAATTCCTCAAACCATATGGAGATATTCAATATAAGTTCCTTAGGTTTTCTAACATTCTTCTGACCTATTTTCATGGAAACAAAGGTATTATTCACTTAGTGTTGAATTTCTTAATATTTACTCCTTTCACCTGTGGATAAAGTCACAAAAATGAATTTTTATGTTTGACACATTTTTTGGTTAGCCTGCACTCAGTAGACCCAACCATCAAAGACAAACAGAATTGATTTAAAGTGCAAAAGTATAAATGTTAAGGCAAGCGCAAAACCCATAATTCCAAGAAAAAACATGAAAACGTCCAGAAAGCACACAAAAATGGCATCTAACAAAACAGGGATAAGGGCAAGTGACATTTTCAAGTGAAAGTCTGGTTTGGGTTGTGTTACAATCCTGATTGTGGGGATGTGTGAGATTAGATTTTTCCTCTTGGCAAAATATACTAAGTAACAGCTACATCATTGAAACTGTCAGTGATTTTGTGGAAATAAAGTATTACGTGTGCGTGATTGCATATGCAACAAAGAAGAGTTTAGATTTTCTACATTGCAAAATCAATAAAGCAATTTATACCATTGTTCAACTAAAAATGTGTTTTCTAAAATGTCTTTCTTTATAACATCCACAGCAACCAAATAAAATTGAATTATCCCAATGTTTTTCTACTTTCACAAGATTTAATGAGTTACTCCGCTGGAGGTTTGACGTGAGTCACAAATGTAACTTAAGTTAACTTCTACTTGGGCTGTTTGTTAGAAAAATCCAAGACTCTAACAAAAGACATTAAAACCTGGTAAGAACCAAAAATATAAAATAGCCCATTCACAAACATGATATTGTCATGTTTTTTTAGATAGC
Organism: Ranitomeya variabilis; assembly: GCF_051348905.1. Lineage (NCBI taxonomy): Eukaryota > Metazoa > Chordata > Amphibia > Anura > Dendrobatidae > Ranitomeya > Ranitomeya variabilis. Next base: position 529,500,386 of record NC_135234.1, read on the forward strand.
TGGGGTCGTGGATTTTTACCCAGAGGCTAATCCCCGTGATTTTAACTATGAAGACCATACGTAGAAAACAAAGTGCCGGGATGAAGTTAAAGAATCACTCCCATCTATCTATCTAAATATATATTTTTAAGAAATATGTGTATATGTGCATGTAATGTAGTATGAGTGCATTTTTTGGATAATAAGATTCACTTTTTTCCCAAAAATTTTGGGGCAAAATGGGGGTACGTCTTACTATCCAAATGTAGCTTACATGGGTGGGGGTGTTGACTGTGATGGAGTGGGGTCCCAGGAGGTAGGATCACTGCTGCAGGAAGCTAGCAGCGGCAACATGAGAGGGGCGATGCTGTGGGACCTGGCAGGAGGGGGTATTCGGCGGAGCAAGGCCATGGCAGACCCCGGGCATTCACTAAATGTCCATGGAGTTTCAGCTCTTCCCATTGTTTTCACTGTGGTGGACCTTAGAAAAATGGCTTCCGGAGGTGGCACATGCACAGATCAAGATCTCGGCACCTGAGATTAGTGAGGCCCCTACTCACACCTGTCAGATCCTGGTGGTCTTAAGGCCCCGTCTCACTTAGCGACGCTAAAGCGATCCCGACAACGATACGACCTGTCAGGGATCGTTGCTGTGTCGCTATGTGGTCGCTGGTGAGATGTCAAACAGTGAGATCTTCCAACGATCGCTGCTGCGATCTCACTGTTTGACATCTCACCAGCAACCTGTAGCGACCTGTACAACGATGTCACATGGGAGCTATTATGACGATTCAGTGTCTGAGTCGTCAATGAGGTCGTTGGTAAGGTGTCAAACACAGCGATGTGTGCTACCCAGCGGGACCTCAACGATCAAAAAAAGGTCCAGGCCATTCCGACACGACCAGCGATCTCACAGCAGGGGCCTGGTCGCTGCTACGTGTCACACATAGCGAGATCGCTACTGAGGTCGCTGTTGCGTCACAAAACTTGTGACTCAGCAGCGATCTCGCTAGCGATCTCGCTTAGTGAGACGGGGGCTTTACTCAATTTAGGCCTTCCACTGGCATCTCTCTCAGGGATCATTTTCTGTCAGTGTAGTCTCTTCCACCTCTCCTTCATACATCCAATAGGTGACAAATCCTATTGCTATGCTGTAAATATTAAAGGTACAATAAACCTTCTAATGACTGCAAAATAATCTGCCCTAATAAAAATGAGTTCTACTTCTGTGACCAACTAGATGTTGTCTGTACAGTGTTGTATTACTGAGTAATTCTCTCCCTGAAGTATAAGAACATCACACTCATACAGATACTGATAGAGCATGCATGGATTTTTTTCCATTAACTTCTAAAGTAATATAATTGAAAAATCCTATTTATTTCAATATATAAGAAAGAGTTACAGTTGCCACCATATACTATAGCCCTGTACAATGTTGAGTTTTCTGTAGCTATAAAGTAAGCCATGCATGATCTGCATTGAAGGAAATGCAGGAGTGGGTTAAGAGTAACTAGGGTCCCGGACAGTTTTAAAGGTGTGGCACACCCCCACCTCTGCGATCAGAGACAAATTTTACCCTTATCTACATCACGGTATGGTGCCCCCGCTCCTTGTTGACTACCCCTATGTAGCCCTACTACTACTCAAACTGACCAGTCCATATATATCAAAACATCCATATATCTCATAGTCACGTTTCTAAGGATATGGACTATCCTATATATATATAGACCCTATATGGCCCGAACAGTTGTGTACTTAGATTAATGGCATCTTCTTCTGATGCATTTACCCCCTCTTTTGGTCATTCAGGGGTTCATCAGGGAATTCCTTCAATCAGGACAAGAAAAAGAGACCATAAGCCATACTGCAATGATGATAACAGCTCACAGGCCAGGCAATATGCCCCCATAATCCCTTACATACAATATGAGCCCTTATACAGTCTTCATATATACAGTATGAGCCCTGTATCTACAGTATGGGCCCACACACAGCCCCTATACATAGTATAAGTGCAAACACAGCCCCTAAATACAGTACGAACTCGCACATATCTCACTATATAAAGTATGAGTCCCCATATAGCCTCCTATAAACAGTATGAACTCACACATAGTTCCCTTTATAATCATACTGAATATAGGCAGCTATGTGGGGGCTCATACTCTATATAGGAGGCTATGTGGGGTCTCATACATTATAATGTATGAGCCCCCACATAGCCTCCTATATAGAGTATGAGCCCCCACATAGCTGCGTATATACAGTATGAGCCCTCATATAGCTCCCTATAAAAAGTATCATCTCCCATAAAGCCTCCTATATACAGTATGAGCCCCCACATAGACTCAAATATACAGTATGAGCCCACACATAGCTCTCTATATAAAGTATGAGCCCACACATAGGTCCCTATATAAAGTACAGATTTAGTATATTATATGCACAGATATACAATGCACTGTACTGATCACACCTGGACATGCCTACAGGACCTCACATATACTGCATATGGATCCATATAGTATATTCTAAGATGTCCTGTAGGTCAAAGTTGATCAGTCAGTGCAAGATCCTGTACACTGATGTCTGTGGTCACTCTGCTGGGGCTCAGTGTTTTTTATTGCAGGATTCCAAATTTTCCTGCAGACCAGGTAAAGTTGGAGCCGATGACCGGGCACTGACAGCGTGACCTGATCTGCAGCAAAGACTCCAGCAATAACTCACACTGAGCCCCAGCAGAATGGCTGCTGACCTGACAGCATGGAATCCTATGTGACCTTATCAGGTGAGCAACATCCTGCTACCACCTCATTTAAACATCCTGCCCCAATACTATGATTCGTGACCTCATATTTAGAGCCGTTTATTGAGGTCTCTGATCCACGAGCTCCTCTCCGGCAGGATAAAGCAGCTCCAGGTGCACTGTGTGCAGGGCTGCCATCAGGGCATTACTGCCCTGACTGGTGTATGGTGCCTGATGAGCAGAGGCCCCTCTCTTCTGCTCACTGGGCCCTAGTGTAAGGACTCTGCCAGTGCAGTACGTGAACCTGTGTCCGAGATGCAGATTCAGTTAAACTCTATTGCCGTGGGGGCCTGCACGGCAAAAGGTAAAAGCCATCAGCCAATCGGAGGCTGGCAGCTGACATCAGCATGCACGTCGCCGGCGTATGATGTCATTGTCATTCGTCGGCGAATCCGCGCTTGAAATAACAGGAGGGAACATCGCCACTGGAATGCAGCCAGTTAAGGAGAAAGTGTATTTTTTATTTTTATTGAAAGCGGCAAGCCACAATAAGCTTAGACAGCAGGATGGAGAAGATCCTGCACCATGTGACAATGGGGCAGGATGTAGACACATGGTGCAGGATGGAGATATGTGGCACGATGGAAACACATGGAGCAGGATGGAAGCACATGGGGCAGGATGGAGACATGGGACAGGATGGAGACAGATGGGGCAGGATGGAGTCAGATGGGGCAGGATGGAGACAGATGGGGCATGATGGAGACATATGGTGCAGGATCATGGGGCAGGATGGAGACACGGTGCATGATGGAGACATGGGACAGGATGGAGACACAAGGCAGGATGGAGAGAGATCGGGCAGGAACATGGGGCAGGATGGAGACAGATGGGGCAGGATGGAGACATGGGGCAGGATGCAGACAGATGGGGCAAGATAGGGCAGGATGGAGAAAGATGGGGAAGGATGGAGACACATGGTGCATGAGAATGGGGCAGGATGGAGAGAGATGGTGCAGGATTATGGGGCAGAATGTAGACATGGGACAGGATTGAGACAGATGGGGCAGGATGGAGACAGATGGTGCAGGATCATGGGGCAGGATGGAGACAGATGGGGCAGGATGGAGACAGATGGGGCAGGATTATGGGGCAGGATGGAGACACATGGTGCAGGATAATGGGGAAGGATGAAGACATGGGGCAGGATGGAGATTCATGGTGCAAGATCATGAGGCAAGATGGATACGGTAGAGACAGATGGGGCAGGATTATGGAGCAGATGAGACAGGATCATGGGACAGCTGAGGCATGATCATGGGGCTGCTGGGTCAGGATCATGGGACAGCTAGGGCAAGATCATAGGACAGCTGAGGCAGGATCATGGGACAGATGGGGCAGGATCATTGAACAGATGGGGCAGGATGGAGACAGATGGGGCAGCTTGGGAGATCATATGGGGCAGGATGGGACATCACATGGGGCAGAATTGGATACTCATGAGGGCAGGATGGAAGGACATATGGGGTTAGGATGGCAGAACATATGGCTGGAGCCAGGAAAGAGACACACGGAGCCAGGATGGGGGATATTATTACCATAGGGGCTATTTAAGGGATATTACTGCAGTGAAGTATTTATTTTATTTTTTAAGGATACTGTTTTAAATGGGGGGCAGTTCTGTTACTGTGCAGAGTGAAGCTATGTCGCCTTGTTTTCTTCATTTGGTGTAGTGTAGAAGTTGGGAAAAAATTAAGTAATGTGCTCTGCAAGTGGAGCTCTAGATAACTGTTATTTCCTGCAGAGACGAGCACTGGCTGAAAGAAGTGATGGCGGTCTGTGGTGGATGAAGATGAAAAGCGAAGATTAAGGACTTCACCTAGAGATGTCACTGGTAAATCAGTGTGTTACCTGTACACTGACACTATACACTGCATTCTACATACAGAGGTCCTATGTACAATGTCACCAGTTATCACTGTATTACCAGTACACTGACACTGTATAAAGAGCTCCTTTGTATAATGTCATTGATCACTGTATAACCTGTACAATATATACAGCGCTTGTGTGTACAATGTTACTGTTGATCACTGTATTACTGTATTACCTGTACACTGATACTGTATGCAGAGCTCCTGTGTATAATGTCACTGGTGATCACTGTATTACCTGTACACAGACACAGCAAAAAAACTATAGATCTCCTGTGTTTAATGGCACTTATGGTGATATTAGTATTGCAGGTTTTTTTTTTATTAATGATCAGTATTGTAGTATTTGGTCACTATGTGGTGGTAAAATGTGATCTAGTCATGGTGTGGTGGTATTTGTCCCTTGTATGTGATATTATTGGTCATTCTTAAAATTGAAAAATAAAAATATACCTAAATTGCATTGCATATTTTAACAAATGTTTAATAAGTTACAGTGAGTAGGGCCCAGCCAAAAGAGTTTACCTTGTCGTGGTGGCAGATTAAAAAATCTTTTGACCAAAACAAATCTGCTGGCTATGTATGTGATCTGGTTACGGGAACTGTTAATGTGTGATTGGTGAGAAGTAGAGTTTTTCCAAGAGAGAGCAGTGGGACTATGGACAGATCAAGGGGTGGAGGCGGGGCTGGGGTGGAGCTTGGGTGGAGCCTCAAGGGGACCCAAACATTTTTGCCTGAATGGGGCCCTGAAATTCCTAGTGGCAGCCCTGACTGTGTGGTATCCCTTCTATCGATGCAACCCAAAGCATGCAGTGCAGTTGACATGTCTGCCTTACTGTCATGTGGCCGGGCCGACATCTAAGCACATTCAAAAGGTATAGTGCAGTCCCCAGTTGGCCCTGAACTGCTGCTTGGGGACTGGTCTGTGGGGCATATGCCCCCCAGCCCAGCCCAGCCCACCTTTGCCTGCCTGGATATGTGTGCCACCGATGGCGGTGCATAAAACATTATAATAAGGGCAATTTGGCCATGGCCCCCCTGGAGCCTCAGACCCCAGGCGGTAGCGCATATTGCCCTCATTATAATTTGCCTATGTAAGAATGGCTAAAAGTGTCCATACAATTTAGACAGTTACTGTATACAGCTATTTCTCATACTAATGAACGCTTGGGTCCGCCAAGTGTATATGTGTGTTTTCAATGAGGAAAGGAGAATAAGTTGCTGCCAAATTACTGTAATGGTAGCTTATCTTTTGGGAGAAAAAAAAGATTGGGCAATTGAATTCAAATTGCACGACCTTTGTCTTCCTCTACCCAACCTGTAGGAGGAGATTAGATCAACGGAAGGTCGCACCTAGATTTGGCCAACTTTAATATCTATGGGGGCCTTTACTCTATCACTGCGTTAGAGAAGATAAGTGGCTTACGGCTGTGTCTGTTGCTAAGCAGTATTTTGAAAGCTGCTCTGGACTATAATAAAGGTTATAGCTGTGGACAAGTTAAAGAGCTTGTCCATGTTTGGTACGAAAGTCTGCAGCCACTCTATGTGGTCCATTTTACTCTATGTAATCTACTGGAATCCTTGCATTGTGCACAGTACGTGCTGTCAGGATTCTTCAATGCTGTCGCCGATAGTGGGCGGTCTTGTGACTGCAAGTATGCAGTATGCATATTTCTGAACACGTTCTGACTAGACAAGAGCAGCTTCACTCAATTCACTTGTAGTCGGAATGTTACCAAGAGTATGCATATTGCATACTTTCGGTCACATGATCGCTGGCCCCCTGCACTGCCATCGGAGATTCCTGACAGCACATAGAGTGACTGCAGACTGCAGACTTTCATGACAAACCTAGACAACCCATTTAAATACAAGTGCCGCCAAACCTCCAATCCTGAGCCAAAACGTTGCAATTTTGGGTAATTAAATAGCCACATTTTTTCACCCTGAACTGGTGTGCTGCCTTCGTTTTTTTGTCTGTATATATTATATATATATATATATATATATATATATACACACTTTTTATAAAACAGTGTTAAAATGTATACGTTACGTTTATAAGTCCAGACAAGGACGATAATTATCAATGTTATGGGAAAATAGCAATAGCCCAACCCTATGTCTAGACCGACACAGAACTTATTTATTTAGCTTATGTTAAGAAACATATCTAACATAAATTTCCCAAGCTATGAAATACAAGTCATATTAAGGAGGGAAGTGCTGTCAAGTAAGTAGATCTGCTAAGTGGTTACATATTTTTAGCAGATTAGCACCATTAAACTTCCCATCATATATCAATACTCTACTCAATCAGGGCAATGACTTCCATTTTTAAGGAGGGATCGTGTTGATGTAAGCTCTGTAAGGGTATGACTGGTGTGCAAAGATATATTTTGCACGTAGTGGTAATAGTGGACAATTGTAGCCAGCAACTGGTATCGCAGAATGGTCAGGAAGTCATAAGCAAATATTAGTCAAAGCTGCACTCAGCATCTAACACTCAACTGGCAAAAATATTGTTTTTCATGCAAAGTGCAAATGCCATGATCTAAGCTGTCACTAAATATGTATTCCTTCCTCTCTTGAAATCAAAGTGAGATAAGGAGCACTTTTGATTATCTTCTTCCTATGGATCATACGGGGTGGTGGGAAAGGTGAAGTGTAACTTGGTGGAAATACTGATAAGATACAGTTAAAAGTTCACCAAGTCATGTTGTCTTTCCATTTTGTGTCTACACTCCATTTATCATGCAAACACATCTGTCACATACTATAGATCTCATAAACTGTATGCTGAATCATCCTAATATAATCGTGAATATGATTTTTTATATGCTAAAACAAATGCAAGAAAGTCCATTAGATGCAGCTGTCTCTCTGTTCAGACGCACCACAGAACATAAGCAGGAACTAAAGGAATAATTACACATATGGAAAAATACCCTACTTACCAAACAGCGAGAAAGCATCTGGAACAGAAATTTCAATGTTCCAATTAAATAAATTGAAAATGTGTGACTATTTTCTTACCTGTGGATAAATCATTGACAATCTTGATATGGCTCTCGGGGTTTTTTTCTTGTCTGAAAACTACTCAATGTAAACTCAAGCTGAAGCTTTATTTGCTGCTATGTTTTGCTTTATATTACAGGTTATTGTCTGTTAATGGAAAGTAAATAGCACCTGGTGGCAATATGGATTGTCAGGGGGATTGCCACTGAATCTCTCCACTGCTACATGGTACTGCAGGTTATTTCAAATAATTGTCCTTTACTTTGCTCCCTGCACAAAATATGACCCCCACACTGTCCCTCTTAAGATACATGAATTCCATACTGTTCTCTCCTTTGTAATATTGCCCCCACACTGTCCTTTTATGAACTATACCGGCCACATCATCCTGTCCTATGACCTATGATTTCTACACTGTCCTACCTTAAAGAGGTGGTCTGGATCCTAAGACGTATCTTCTAGATATCTATACTTACACCTTAATCACTTTTGTAATGAGCTTTATTACACAATATCTTTCACTTTTCCCTATCTACCTAATCTCTAAATTTATTTTTTTTTAAACGTACTTCTTGTGATGTTTCTTTTTCTCAAACATGACATCATAGATGGCTTGGACTGAACTCCCTGCAGCATCCATCACTCCTCCTGGAAAAGGTTATCATCAGGGAGCAGCACTGCAGTTATTTACTAATTTCTTGCATTGCTGCCCTTAGGGTTGAGCGAAACGGATCGTTCATTTTCAAAAGTCGCTGACTTTTGGCAAAGTCGGGTTTCGTGAAACTCGACCCGACTCCAGTGTGGGATCGGCCACGTGGTCGGCGATCTTGGCGCCAAAGTCGCGTTTTGTATGACGCCTTCCCCGCCATTTTTTCAGCCAATTAAGGAGTGTGGGCAGCGTGATGACATAGGTTCCGGCCAGCGTCATAGAGCCATATTACCGTTTGGGCTGCAGTGATTTCCGCAGTCAAACACAACACATGCTTTGCACAGAGGGGGGAGAGAGAGAGAGAGAGAGAGAGAGAGAGAAAATAAATACACATTGACTTGCATTGGGTTTCGTGTTCCGGTCCGGAACCCGACTTGACAGTAGAATCGGCCGATTTCACGCGATCCGACTTTCGAGAAGGTCGGGTTTCACAAAACCCAACTCGACCCTAAAAAAGCAAAAGTCGCTCAACCCTAGCTGCCCTTTCTGATAATTTCCTGGATCCTGGGTGATAGACACTGTACCAGATGTGAGTGCAGTGCTAGCATTCTGCTTCTATCTCCACCAACGCAGCTTCTGTGAAAGAAGATGTCATCAGGTCCTGGAGATAGAAGCAGTGAGTGACATCAGCACTGCCCCACAGCTTCTAGCACCACCCTCAAATGAGTCGTAATCATGTGGTGGTGATAGAAACAGCGAGAAACACCTGCACTGCCCCTGATGATTTGTTTGAGGGCAGTGCTAGAAGCTGTTGTGCAGCACTGGTATCACTCACTGCTTATATCCCTGTCCTTCTGACGCCTTCTTTAAAGAAACAATGTGGGTGGCGGTGACAGAATTGCCAACACTGCACTGATCTCTACCGCAGCATCCATGATCCAGGATGTCTTCAGAGGAGGCAGCAATGCAAGAAACTAGTGAGAAATTGCCCCTCTCCAAACTGTACCCCAGAAGCACCACCTCTTCCAATATCATCCCCCAAACACCAAACACTGCCCCTTCCCATACTGTCCATACTGTCACAGTTACTGCCTTTCTTCATACTATCCCCATGTGTTGCCTCCCCACACATTGCACTTTCTCCATATTGTCCCAAACACAGTGTCACCTCAACATACTGTCCCACACAACCTGACCCTTCCCTTAACCCCTTTCTGACCTCGGACGGGATAGTACGTCCGAGCTCAGAAGCCCCGCTTTGATGCGGGCTCCGGCGGTGAGGCCGCATCAAAGCTGGGACATGTCAGCTGTTTTGTACAGCTGACATGTGCCTGTAATAGGCGCGGGCAGAATCACGATCTGCCCTGTTGTGAATTTGCTTTTTGCTCCCTCTAGTGGTTACTAGTTTTTTGACTCTGGTTTTTCTGTCATTCCTTTTATCCGCACCTGGGTCGTTAGTTAGGGGTGTTGCTATATAAGCTCCCTGGACCTTCAGTTCAATGCCTGGCAACGTAGTTATCAGAGCTAGTCTGCTGTGCTCTTGTCTACTGATCCTGGTTCCAGTTATATCAGCTAAGTCTGCCTTTTGCTTTTTGCTATTTGTTTTGGTTTTGCATTTTTGTCCAGCTTGTTCCTAATCTATATCCTGACCTTTGCTGGAAGCTCTAGGGGGGCTGGTGTTCTCCCCCCGGACCGTTAGACGGTTCGGGGGTTCTTGAATTTCCAGTGTGGATTTTGATAGGGTTTTTGTTGACCATATAAGTTACCTTTCTTTATTCTGCTATCAGAAAGCGGGCCTCTCTGTGCTAAACCTGATTCATTTCTGTGTTTGTCATTTCCTCTTACCTCACCGTCATTATTTGTGGGGGGCTTCTATCCAGCTTTGGGGTCCCCTTCTCTGGAGGCAAGAAAGGTCTTTGTTTTCCTCTACTAGGGGTAGCTAGATTCTCCGGCTGGCGCGTGTCATCTAGAATCAACGTAGGAATGATCCCCGGCTACTTCTAGTGTTGGCGTTAGGAGTAGATATATGGTCAACCCAGTTACCACTGCCCTATGAGCTGGTTTTTTGTATTCTGCAGACTTCCACGTTCCTCTGAGACCCTCGCCATTGGGGTCATAACAGTTTGCCAGGCCAGTATTAAATGTTTAATGCATTGCAGAAGAGGGATTATAAGAAAGAAGATTCTGAGTTTTTTTTTTTTTTTCTTCTTCCCCTTTACCTCAGAGTGGCTATGCTTGCTGCAGACATGAATGTCCAGACCTTGATTACAAGTGTGGACCAGCTGGCTACTCGTGTGCAGGGCATACAAGACTATGTTATCAGAAATCCTAGGTCAGAACCTAAAATACCGATTCCTGAACTGTTTTCCGGAGACAGGTTTAAGTTTAGGAATTTCGTGAATAATTGTAAATTGTTTTTGTCCCTGAGACCCTGTTCATCTGGAGATTCTGCTCAGCAAGTAAAAATTGTTATTTCGTTCTTACGGGGCGACCCTCAGGATTGGGCTTTTTCGCTGGCGCCAGGAGATCCGGCATTGGCTGATCTTGATGCGTTTTTTCTGGCGCTCGGTTTACTTTATGAGGAACCCAATCTTGAGATTCAGGCAGAAAAGGCCTTGCTGGCTATGTCTCAGGGGCAGGACGAGGCTGAAGTGTATTGCCAAAAATTTCGGAAATGGTCCGTGCTGACACATTGGAACGAGTGTGCACTGGCCGCTAATTTTAGAAATGGCCTTTCTGAAGCCATTAAGAATGTTATGGTGGGTTTTCCCATTCCCACAGGTCTGAATGATACTATGGCACTGGCGATTCAAATTGACCGGCGGTTGCGGGAGCGCAAAACCGCAAATTCCCTCATGGTGTTGTCTGAACAGACACCTAATTCGGTGCAATGTGATAGAAAAACCGCAAATTCCCTCATGGTGTTGTCTGAACAGACACCTGATTTAATGCAATGTGATAGAATCCTGACTAGAAATGAGCGGAAAATTCATAGACGCCGGAATGGCTTGTGCTACTACTGTGGTGATTCTACACATGTTATCTCAGCATGCTCTAAACGTATAGCTAAGGTTGTTAGTCCTGTCACCGTTGGTAATTTGCAACCTAAATTTATTCTGTCTGTAACTTTGATTTGCTCACTGTCATCTTATCCTGTCATGGCGTTTGTAGATTCAGGTGCTGCCCTGAGTCTCATGGATCTCTCATTTGCTAAGCGCTGTGGTTTTACTCTTGAACCATTAGAAAATCCTATTCCTCTTAGGGGTATTGATGCTACACCATTGGCAGCAAATAAACCGCAGTATTGGACACAGGTTACCATGTGCATGACTCCTGAACACCGCGAGGTGATACGTTTCCTGGTTTTACATAAAATGCATGATTTGGTTGTTTTAGGGCTGCCATGGTTACAGACCCATAATCCAGTCCTGGACTGGAAGGCTATGTCAGTCTCAAGTTGGGGCTGTCGTGGTATTCATGGGGATTCCCTGCCTGTGTCTATTGCTTCTTCTACGCCTTCGGAAGTTCCGGAGTATTTGTCTGATTATCAGGATGTCTTCAGTGAGTCTGAGTCCAGTGCACTGCCTCCTCATAGGGACTGTGACTGTGCTATAGATTTGATCCCAGGCAGTAAGTTTCCTAAGGGAAGACTGTTTAATCTGTCGGTACCTGAACATACCGCTATGCGTTCATATATCAAGGAGTCTCTGGAGAAAGGACATATTCGTCCGTCTTCTTCCCCTCTTGGTGCGGGATTCTTTTTTGTGGCAAAAAAGGACAGATCTTTGAGACCTTGTATTGATTATCGGCTTTTAAATAAGATCACTGTCAAATTTCAGTATCCTTTACCGCTGTTGTCTGACTTGTTTGCCCGGATTAAGGGTGCCAAGTGGTTCACCAAGATAGACCTTCGTGGTGCGTACAACCTTGTGCGCATTAAGCAAGGTGATGAGTGGAAAACCGCATTCAATACGCCCGAAGGTCATTTTGAGTACTTGGTGATGCCTTTTGGGCTCTCCAATGCGCCTTCAGTTTTTCAGTCCTTTATGCATGACATTTTCCGGAAGTATCTGGATAAATTTTTGATTGTTTATCTGGATGATATTTTGGTTTTTTCTGATAATTGGGATTCGCATGTGGAGCAGGTCAGGTTGGTCTTTAAAATTTTGCGTGAAAATTCTTTGTTTGTCAAGGGCTCAAAGTGTCTCTTTGGTGTACAGAAGGTTCCCTTTTTGGGGTTCATTTTTTCCCCTTCTGCTGTGGAGATGGACCCAGTCAAGGTCCGAGCTATTCTTGATTGGACTCAGCCCTCGTCAGTTAAGAGTCTTCAGAAGTTCTTGGGCTTCGCTAACTTCTACCGTCGTTTTATTGCTAATTTTTCTAGCATTGTGAAACCTTTGACAGATATGACCAAGAAGGGCTCCGATGTAGCTAACTGGGCTCCTGCTGCCGTGGAGGCTTTCCAGGAGTTGAAACGCCGGTTTACTTCGGCGCCTGTTTTGTGCCAGCCTGACGTCTCACTTCCCTTTCAGGTTGAGGTGGATGCTTCGGAGATTGGGGCAGGGGCCGTTTTGTCGCAGAGAGGCCCTGGTTGCTCTGTTATGAAACCTTGTGCCTTTTTCTCTAGGAAGTTTTCGCCTGCCGAGCGAAATTATGATGTGGGTAATCGGGAGTTGTTGGCCATGAAATGGGCATTTGAGGAGTGGCGTCATTGGCTCGAGGGTGCTAAGCATCGTGTGGTGGTCTTGACTGATCACAAAAATCTGATGTATCTCGAGTCTGCTAAACGCCTTAATCCGAGACAGGCCCGCTGGTCATTGTTTTTCTCCCGCTTTGATTTTGTTGTCTCGTATTTACCAGGTTCAAAGAATGTGAAGGCCGATGCTCTTTCTAGGAGCTTTGTGCCTGATGCTCCTGGAGTCGCTGATCCTGTTGGTATTCTTAAAGATGGAGTTATCTTGTCAGCTATTTCTCCGGATCTGCGACGTGTGTTGCAGAGATTTCAGGCTGATAGGCCTGAGTCTTGTCCACCTGACAGACTGTTTGTCCCGGATAAGTGGACCAGCAGAGTCATTTCCGAGGTTCATTCCTCGGTGTTGGCAGGTCACCCGGGAATTTTTGGCACCAGAGATCTGGTGGCCAGGTCCTTTTGGTGGCCTTCCTTGTCAAGGGATGTGCGGTCATTTGTGCAGTCCTGTGGGACTTGTGCTCGAGCTAAGCCTTGCTGTTCTCGTGCCAGCGGTTTGCTCTTGCCCTTGCCTGTCCCGAAGAGACCTTGGACACATATCTCCATGGATTTCATTTCTGATCTTCCGCTATCTCAGGGCATGTCCGTTATCTGGGTGATATGTGATCGCTTCTCCAAGATGGTCCATTTGGTTCCTTTGCCTAAGCTGCCTTCCTCTTCTGATCTGGTTCCTGTGTTTTTCCAGAACGTGGTTCGTTTGCACGGCATCCCTGAGAATATTGTGTCAGACAGAGGATCCCAGTTCGTTTCCAGGTTCTGGCGATCCTTTTGTAGTAGGATGGGCATTGATTTGTCGTTTTCGTCTGCTTTCCATCCTCAGACTAATGGACAGACGGAGCGAACCAATCAGACTTTGGAGGCTTATTTGAGGTGTTTTGTCTCTGCTGATCAGGACGATTGGGTGACATTCTTGCCGTTGGCTGAGTTTGCCCTTAATAATCGGGCTAGTTCCGCCACCTTGGTTTCGCCTTTTTTCTGCAACTCTGGTTTCCATCCTCGCTTTTCTTCGGGTCATGTGGAGCCTTCTGACTGTCCTGGGGTGGATTCTGTGGTGGATAGGTTGCAGCAGATCTGGAATCAGGTGGTGGACAACTTGAAGTTGTCACAGGAGAAGGCTCAGCGCTTTGCCAACCGCCGCCGCGGTGTGGGTCCCCGACTACGCGTTGGGGATTTGGTATGGCTTTCTTCCCGCTTTGTTCCTATGAAGGTCTCCTCTCCCAAATTTAAACCTCGTTTTATTGGGCCTTACAAGATATTGGAAATCCTTAATCCTGTATCTTTTCGTCTGGATCTTCCTGTGTCGTTTGCTATTCACAATGTATTTCATAGGTCCTTGTTGCGGCGGTACATTGTGCCTGTAGTTCCTTCTGCTGAGCCTCCTGCTCCGGTGTTGGTTGAGGGCGAGTTGGAGTACGTGGTGGAGAAGATCTTGGATTCTCGCCTCTCCAGGCGGAGGCTTCAGTACCTGGTCAAGTGGAAGGGCTATGGTCAGGAGGATAATTCCTGGGTGGTCGCCTCTGATGTTCATGCGGCCGATTTAGTTCGTGCCTTTCATGCCGCTCATCCTGATCGCCCTGGTGGTCGTGGTGAGGGTTCGGTGACCCCTCACTAAGGGGGGGGTACTGTTGTGAATTTGCTTTTTGCTCCCTCTAGTGGTTACTAGTTTTTTGACTCTGGTTTTTCTGTCATTCCTTTTATCCGCACCTGGGTCGTTAGTTAGGGGTGTTGCTATATAAGCTCCCTGGACCTTCAGTTCAATGCCTGGCAACGTAGTTATCAGAGCTAGTCTGCTGTGCTCTTGTCTACTGATCCTGGTTCCAGTTATATCAGCTAAGTCTGCCTTTTGCTTTTTGCTATTTGTTTTGGTTTTGCATTTTTGTCCAGCTTGTTCCTAATCTATATCCTGACCTTTGCTGGAAGCTCTAGGGGGGCTGGTGTTCTCCCCCCGGACCGTTAGACGGTTCGGGGGTTCTTGAATTTCCAGTGTGGATTTTGATAGGGTTTTTGTTGACCATATAAGTTACCTTTCTTTATTCTGCTATCAGAAAGCGGGCCTCTCTGTGCTAAACCTGATTCATTTCTGTGTTTGTCATTTCCTCTTACCTCACCGTCATTATTTGTGGGGGGCTTCTATCCAGCTTTGGGGTCCCCTTCTCTGGAGGCAAGAAAGGTCTTTGTTTTCCTCTACTAGGGGTAGCTAGATTCTCCGGCTGGCGCGTGTCATCTAGAATCAACGTAGGAATGATCCCCGGCTACTTCTAGTGTTGGCGTTAGGAGTAGATATATGGTCAACCCAGTTACCACTGCCCTATGAGCTGGTTTTTTGTATTCTGCAGACTTCCACGTTCCTCTGAGACCCTCGCCATTGGGGTCATAACACTGCCCGTGCCTATTAACTAGTTAAATGCCTCTGTCAAACGCAGACAGCGGCATTTAACTACCGCTTCCGGCTGGGCGGATGGAAATTATCGCATCGCCGACCCCCATCACATGATCGGAGGTCGGCGATGCTTCAGAATAGTAACCATAGAGGTCCTTGAGACCTCTATGGTTACTGATCCCCGGCAGCTGTGAGCGCCACCCTGTGGTCGGCGCTCACTGCACACCTGCATTTCTGCTACATAGCAGCGAACATTAGATCGCTGCTATGTAGCAGAGCCGATCGAGTGGTGCCTGCTTCTAGCCTCCTATGGAGGCTATAAAAGCATGGCAAAAGTAAAAAAAAAAAAGTAAAAAAAATGTGAAAAAAATAAAAAATATATAAAAGTTTAAATCACCCCTCTTTCGCCCCAATCAAAATAAATCAATTAAAAAAAAAATCAAACCTACACATATTTGGTATCGCCGCGTTCAGAATCGCCCGATCTATCAATAAAAGAAAAGCATTAAGCTGATCGCTAAACAGCATAGCGAGAAAAAAATTCGAAACACCAGAATTACGTTTTTTTGGTAGCCGCGACATTGCATTAAAATCGTATCTGCACCGAAATGGTATCATTAAAAACGCTCGGCATGCAAAAAATAAGCCCTCATCCGACCCCAGATCATGAAAAATGGAGACGCTACGGGTATCGGAAAATGGCACCTTTTTTTTTTTTTTTTTTTTTTTTTTTAGCAAAGTTTGGAATTTTTTTTCACCACTTAGATAAAAAAGAACCTAGTCATGTTAGGTGTCTATGAACTTGTAATGAACTGCAGAATCATAATGGCAGGTCAGTTTTAGCAGTTAGTGAACCTTATAAAAAAGCCAATCAAAAAACAAGTGTGGGATTGCACTTTTTTTGCTATTTCACCACACTTGGAATTTTTTTCCCGTTTTCTAGTACATGACATGCTAAAACCAATGATATCCTTCAAAAGTACAACTCGTCCCGCAAAAATAAGCCCTCACATGACCATATAGACAGAAAAATAAAAAAGTTATGGCTCTGGGAAGGAGGGGAGCGAAAAACGAACGCGGAAAAACAGAAAATCCCAAGGTAATGAAGGGGTTAATGTCCTCACAAGCTGCCCTTCTCTATATTGTCCCCTACACGCTTTCCCTCTTCATAATGTCCCTCACACATTACACCCTCTCCATAATGTCTGTCCTCCACCTGGCCCCACCTCTTCATACTCTCCCCCAAAGTTGCACCACAGTCCCTCAAATGCTACTCCTTTCCATATTGTCCCCTAAACTACCCCTTTCCATACTATACTTCACATGATGTCCCAGTGTGATGCCCCAAGGTCCTGGTTGTCACAGTGGCATTGCTTTCCTCACAGGGAGAGTGATGTCATGCTGGAAAGTGATGGAGGATTCCTTTTGACAGGTAATCAGCACAAACAACACCGTTCTGACTCTAGGCCAGAAGGGGGAGCTCTACATCCGACTTCAGGGGAGCTGCTCTCTCTGGTCGGGAGGAGGAGTTAGTTGCTAGGCAGTTGCTAGGCAGTTAGGAAGAGTTGGTCAGTTGGTGCCGGACAGCAGACTGGAGCAGTCTGAGGCAGAAGGACGGGTGAGGGGCCCTACAGCCTGAGGTGCTGTAACTCCTAGATAGTGAGATACAGAAAGAAGAACAGCCTTCAGCTAACGTGCCAGAGAGTGAAGCACAGGAGATTAACAACAAGAGAGAATAGCTGCAACTGGGCTACCTCCCTGATAGAGCGCAGATACCGGTAACCGGTAGACCAAGGTTGTGTCATACTCTAGGAGGCACAGCAGAAACTGGTAGGACAGCTAGACTACATGTAACCTGTCCGCCCTAATGCCCAGGAGACACAGTGACACATAGAGCCCGGATCATGATAGAGACCCTGTAAAAAGACTCGAGTCACCTGTCATACGGGTTTGTGTCCCACTTCATTAAAGGACAGAGATAACTGAGAGGACCTTGCTAAGAAACCATAGGCAGTAAGGGACTATAATACAACCGTGCTAAGAGGAAGGCTTTTAACTTCACCTGGTAAAGCTGGACTCTGAACTCACTTCCAAGCCGGCCGGACCCTCCCTGTACCTGTGATCTTGTGCACTGGACTGTGGCTGCCTGCTACCATCAGTAAACCAGGTAAAAAGACTGCACAACTGTGTCCTTCATTTTTTACTGCACCACTCACCATCTTCCATCTATTCACCGGGAGCCCTGGGGACCTACTTCACCTATGGGAAGTTATACCATCTGGCTGCCATAACATCACCCCAGAGGACCCCTTTAAGCAACATTAGTCATCCCTGACTGAATACCACAGGTGGCGTCACAAACTTTCTTTATTTACAAAACCCCTTTAAAGACCGCCCTTTAACCTGGACGCCCAGGGCCACGGACTGGGTAGCTGATGCTGTGACACATCCCTTTAAGTACTGGAACCGGTACTGAGTACCCCACGGCCCTGGCGGGCATTTCACCTCTCCATGCTGCCCCCCACATGTTGTCCCTCTCTATACAGTCCCCCACATGCTCATTCTGCCCTTCTCCCTACTGCCCCCACAAGCACCCCTGCTCCATACTGTGCCCCAAAAATTTCTACACTGTCCCTTGCATGCTGCCCCTCTTCATACTGTGCCCCACATGTTGCCCTCTACATTCTATCCCACAGAAACTGAACCTCCTGATTCTGTCACTTATAAACTGTCCCTCTCCTTACTGTTCACCACATACTTTCTCTTCTCAAACTATGTCTCAAATGCTGCCCCTTCTCCATACTGTTCCCCACATGCTGCCACTCTCTATACTGTCCTCCACAAACTGGCCCTCTCCATACTATCCACTACAAGCTGCTCCTCTTAACACTGTCTCCCACACCCTGCTCCTTCTCATTCTGTCACCAACACACTGCTATCTTCATACTTTCCCCCATATGCTTCTCCCTCTCCATACTGTCCCCACATAATGCAATCTTTCCATACTGTCTCCCACACAGTGCCCTCCACTATGTTGACTCCATGCATTGCTCCTCTCCATACTGTCCTCCACACACCTCCCTTTCACCATACTGCCTTCCACACACTGTCATTCTCTATACTGTCCATACTGTCCTCTATACATTTCCCATCAACATACTGTCCCCCACAAGCGGGTCCTCAATGTATTGTCCCCACAAGCTGCACTTCTCCATACTGTCCCTCACAGGCTACCCCTTTCCATTCTGTCCCCCACACGTTTTTCCTCTCCATAATGTCCCTAACATGCTGACCCTCTCTATACTGACACACAATGCCCACTCTCCATACTTTTCCCCACACACTGCCATTCTCCATACTGTCCACCACACATTTCCCCTATTCATATTGTCATCCACACATTGCTCCTCTCCATACTGTCCCCCACATGCTGACCCTCTACATACTGCTCCCCAAATACTGCTCCTCTTTATATTGTCCTCACAAGCTGCCTCTCTCCATACTGTTCCCCACAAGGTACCCCTATTCATGCTATTCTACTGTTTCCCACAAGCTGCTCCTTTCATTTCCTCCACACATTGCCCCCTTTCCATTTGGTCCCCCAAATGCTACCCCTTCACTATATTGTCCCAGATACATGCTCTCCCTCTCCATACTGTCCTCCAAAAGCTGCCTCTCTTTCAATCATAAGCTGCCCCTTACCATACTGTCCCTTACATGCTGCCACATCTTTATACTATCCAAATAAACTCCCCCTCTCTATAATGTGCCCCACAGCCTGCCTCCTCTATATATTTCCCCACAAGCTGCCCACTCTCCAATTGTTCCCCAACAATATCTCCAATATCCGCTGCAGTACTCACATTTGTTTGAGTGGCTGCTGATTAGCTGCACTGTTCGAATTTTAGTTGAAACACTTTTTCTTCCGCTTGAGCAAATTGTGAATGCTTCCACCAATCAGCGGCCATTTATTGATTGCTGCACCCATGTGACGTCCCCTCCTGATGTTAATCCTAGTAGACTGACGTGAGAGGAAATGTTGAATACATAAAAGAGAAGAAATGTCGAAAACATAAAAGTAGTGCTGGCCCAGGAGTTTAGGACCTTTTTTCTCACTTTTCTCTCCTCCCTAGAATGAACAATGATTTTTTCTGTAATAGACAACCCTTTTAAATCACTCACTCAATTTTTTCTCATTGAACAATTTTCCTGCTAAAAAACAATGTGCGGGAATGGTGTTTGTTTTTTAAGGGAATTCATCAACATACTGTATGTCTTCAAATACATAACATTGCGGTTAAATGTGGAATTTTATTTTTGTTTTTGATATCTTCTGTCTATACCAGGACTCAGATTCAAGATATCCAATCAAGTGATAATGGGCATGACTGATGGTAGCATCCGTCATGCCCATTATCACTTGATTGGATGTATGCACTTCATGAGTTAAGTCAAGCTGCCTATTTGTCAAGGCATAGCCCCCTAAAGTTTTAAGACACTACATATAATGTGCAGTTTTTGTATTCTCCTAATTTGGGAGATAATTTGCACCTAGTGGCTGTACAATCTTGGGTGACTGACATACAGAAAGAATTGGATGTAAGATTAGCATGGTAGCAGTGAGTTATTAGCCAACCAATATTTTGGTAAATTGACCGTAAATAATCTCCCCAATAAAAAATAAAAAAATAAAACATTAGCCAAGATTGTTGTTTGGTGTATACACAAACTGTGCAGAAGAAATTAGACCAGTTTTGCTGTAGGAACCCATATTTTGCACCATTCTCTCATATAATAGTTTTTTGCATGAAAAAGAAAACATTTTTTCTCACCTCATTATACAAATATAACTGTGTCTACATACTTAAAGACTGCTAAATTTATAATCATTTCTCAGATAATGTCAAATGTAAAGGATCACTGTTAGACCGGGCTACAGCATCTACTCAAAGATTGCTGTATGTGCTGTAGTGTACTATTGTACTACCAAAAATTAGGGAAACCTTCAATAAAAAAGTTCCCCTATCTATCTGACATTTCTACCTGCTGACAGTTCAATTAAGATCCTTTCAAGCGTATCTATCTCTCTTGTCTTATAACCCAATGTCCACAGTCTTTTTACCTACAGATCTCCATTTCCCTGGGCCTGCAACTGTACTTGGATCTAAATTAAAATCTTAACATCCATACTGCTCGGCTTTTGGGCAAAATAAGCCAGTCTTAGATTTTCATCCTACTGGCTCAAGTTGGCTTAGACTGATTGCCATGTTGTCAGAACCCTTTTGTTTTTATTCTTTGTGAATCTTCCTTACTATTGTCTATGTATTGTTATGTTTAAAGTTGTTTCTCCTGCATTATTTACTTAAGTGTACAAATTCACATTTTTAGTTATATGTTTAGTCAAGTGACATTGTGAGCCAGCAGCTGTGACCGGCGGTAAAAGTTTACCTCCAGTCACAAAGGCATTTGCTGATTATAGAGCAAATATAACCAAATGATCACCTCCACTGCACTCTTACCTCCCCACCTGTCCTCCTCTACTGACCTGCTCCTCTACCGCAAATATGTCCTAATAAATCATAAAACAAGCCGCCCCTCGCCCTCTCCCACCTGCTCTCCCTTTCTCTGCTTTTCCTCACTGCTGGCGACATATCTCCCAACCCTGGATGCCCACAGCTCATACCTCCCATGACTACCCCCTCCTATCGCTCCCTATCTAATACGAACTACCGCAATCTTTCCAACATAAACCCGTGTCCCTGATGCCCACCCCCCTGCTCCCTCTCTCTGGAGCACTCTGGAATTCCCGCTCAATCTGCAATAAGCTTCATGTGATTCATGACCTTTTTCTCTCTCACAAGCTTGCCTTCCTTGGCCTCACAGAAACATGGCTAACACCCTCTGACACCGCCTCCCCTGCTGCGCTGTGTTACGGCATCCTACACTTCACCCACACCCCTCGTCTCAGCAACAGACATGGTGAAGTGGGTCTTCTCCTTTCTTCTAACTGCACCTTTAACCCAATCCCACCTCTACCCTCCCTTATCCTCCCCTCTTTTGAAGTCCACTCTGTCGCATCTACTCTCCCTCCAACCTCCAAGTGGCATCAGCTATTGACACGGTCGCCCCTCTCGTTCATGGCAGAGTGCGACGTATCAATAGACAACCCTGGCACAATAACAGCGCTAAAAAGCTCTGGCAACTGTCCAGGGTTGCAGAGCAGCATTGGAAGAAAACACATTTGCAAGACGACTTCACTGCATTCAAACAGGCAACAATCGCTTTTAAATCTTCTCTCACCTCTGCTAAACAGGCCTACTTCACAACCCTCGTATCCTCCGTATCCTATAACCCCAAACAGTTATTCAAAACCTTTAACTCCCTCCTCCACCCCCCACTGCCCTCTCCAACCTCCCTCATCTCTGTTGAGGACTTTGCCACACACTTTAAAAATAAGATCGACGAAACAAGGCAAGTCTTCATTGTTCAACCACTACAACCCCTTTGTATACCAGACCACTGCCCAAACCCCATAACCTCCCTCTCCAAGATCACTGAGGGGGGCTTAATTGTCTCCTCTCTAAATCACACCTCACCACCTGTGCGCTTGACCCCATCCCATCCCACCTGCTCCCCAACCTCACCACCACACTTATCCCATCCCTAACCCACCTCTTCAACCTATCACTAACTTCTGGCACCTTCCCTTCTGCTTTCAAACATGCCATAATCACACCTATCCTTAAAAAGCCAACCCTCAACCCAACAGCTATGTCCAGCTATCACCCAATATCGCTGCTCCCATTCGCTTCCAAACTCCTGGAGCAGCACGTCCATGCTGAACTTTCCTCCCACCTCTCATCTAACTTGCTCTTTGACAATCTACAATCTGGTTTCCTCCCCCATCACTCAACTGAGACAGCCCCGATCAAAATCACTAATGACTAGTGTTGAGCATTCCGATGCTGCAAGTATCGGGTATCGGCCGATACTTGCTGTATCGGAATTCCGATACCGGGATTCCGATACTCTTGTGGTATCGGGTATCGGGTATCGCAACAACATTAATGTTAAAATGTGTAAAAGAAAGAATTAAAATAAAAAATATCGCTATCCTCACCTCTCCGACGCAGCCGGGACTTCAGCGAGGGAACCGGCAGCGTTGTTTGTTTAAAATTCGCGCTATTACTTGGTTACGTGAATTCCCGGCTTGTGATTGGTCAGGTCGGCCATGTTGCCGGGACGCGGACCAATCACAGCAAGCCGTGACGAAATTACGTCACGGCTTGCTGTGATTGGTCCGCGTCCCGGCAATATGGCCGCCCTGACCAATCACAAGCCGTGACGTCACGGGAGGTTGGACACGCGCCCATTTTAAAATGAGCGCGTCCAGCCTCCCGGCTTGTGATTGGTTGACCGCGGCGCAACCAATCACAAGCCGTGACGTCACGGGAGGCTGGACACGCGCCCATTTTAAAATGAGCGCATCCAGCCTCCCGGCTTGTGATTGGTTGACCGCGGCGCAACCAATCACAAGCCGTGACGTCACGGGAGGCTGGACACGCGCCCATTTTAAAATGAGCGCGTGTCCAGCCTCCCGTGACGTCACGGCTTGTGATTGGTCAGGGCGGCCATATTGCCGGGACGCGGACCAATCACAGCAAGCCGTGACGTAATTTCGTCACGGCTTGCTGTGATTGGTCCGCGTCCCGGCAACATGGCCGACCTGATCAATCACAAGCCGGGAATTCACGTAACCAAGTAATAGCGCGAATTTTAAACAAACAACGCTGCCGGTTCCCTCGCTGAAGTCCCGGCTGCGTCTTAGAGGTGAGGATAGCGATATTTTTTATTTTAATTCTTTCTTTTACACATTTATATGGTTCCCAGGGCCTGAAGGAGAGTTTCCTCTCCTTCAGACCCTGGGAACCATCAGGAATACCGTCCGATACATGAGTCCCATTGACTTGTATTGGTATCGGGTATCGGTATCGGATTGGATCCGATATTTTGCCGGTATCGGCCGATACTTTCCGATACCGATACTTTCAAGTATCGGACGGTATCGCTCAACACTACTAATGACCTACTTACAGCCAAAGCTAAAGGACAATACTCTGTACTCCTCCTTCTAGATCTGTCCTCTGCTTTTGACACAGTTGACCACTGCCTCCTACTATGGATCCTCTCCTCCTTTGGCATCAAAGACCTCACCATATCCTGGATCTCCTCATACCTTTCCAACCGCACATTCAGCGTCTCCCACTCCCACACTACATCCACATCCCACCCTCTCTCTGTTGGAGTCCCCCAAGGCTCTGTTCTAGGACCCCTACTCTTCTCAATCTACACACTTGGCCTGGGACAACTCATAAAGTCCCATGGATTCCAGTACCACCTTTATGCTGATGACACTCAGATCTACCTCTCTGGCCCAGACATCACTGCTCTGCTGTCCAGAATCCTGGAGTGTCTATCAGCCATATCCTCCTTCTCCTCTCGCTTCCTCAAACTCAATGTGGACAAATCTGAACTCATCATCTTTCCTCCATCTCATAGATCTTCCTTACCTGACCTATCTATCGCAATTAACGACATCACGATTTCCCCATATCGGAAGTCCGCTGCCTCGGAGTAACCCTTGACTCTGCCCTGTCCTTCAAACCGCACATCCAAGCTCTTTTCACCTCCTGTCGCCTCCAGCTCAAAAATATCTCCAGAATCCATCCTTTCCTCAACCGTCAAGCCACTAAACAGGCTTGTGCATGCCCTCATCATCTCCTGCTTTGACTACTGCAACATCCTTTTCTGTGGCCTCCCTGCTAAAACCCTTGCACCTCTCCAGTCCATCCTTAACTCTGCTGCCAGACTAAACAAATATCTCTCATCACTACTCCTCTGCTTCCCCTCTCTGCAAATCTCTTCACTGGCTCCCATTCCCTCAGCGTATCCAGTTCAAATTACTAATACTGACCTACAAAGCCATCCATAACCTGTCTCCTCCACATATCTCTGAACTAATCTCCCGATATCTTCCTTCACATAATCTCCGGTCCTCCCAAGACCTCCTTCTCTCCTTCACACTTATCCGCTCCTCACCCAACCACCTTCAAGACTTCTCCAGAATATCCCCCATCCTCTGGAATTCTTTTCCCCAACACATCCGACTATCAACCACATTTGGATCCTTCAGACGGAACCTGAAAACCCACCTCTTCAGGAAAGCCTACAGCCTGCACTGACCCTGCTGCCTCCTCACCACTACTGAAGCTACTGCCTCACCAACTCCGGAGCTCCTACAACCCTCAACCTATTGTCTCTATCCTCACCATCCTGTAGAATGTAAGCCCGCAAGGGCAGGGTCCTCGCCCCTCTGTATCAGTCTGTAATTGTTAGTTTGCTTACTGTAAGTGATATCTTTAATTTGTATGTAACCCCATTCTCGTGTATAGCACCATGGAATCAATGGTGCTATATAAATAAATAATAATAATAATAATAATAATAGAACACTACTCCCATCAGCCTATGCCTGCTGCTGCTAATAATGGTGAGAGCAGGCTGTGGCTGATGGGAGTATGGGCACCTGCGCTATAAACAAATAATTTAAAAAAATGACATGGGGTCTTTCTATTTTTGACAACCAGCATGGAAAACTGTCAGCTGCGCGCTGCAAACCTCATCTGTCAGCTTTAACATGGCTAGTTATCAAGAATAGAGAAGTCCCTATGTCTTTTTTTAATTTTTTAAACAAATAATTTCAAAAAACTATGTGGGATCCCCACCCATTGTTGACAACTAGCCAAGCTAAAGCAGACAGCTGGGGGCTGGTATTCTCAGGCTGGTAGGGGCCATGGAAATTGCCCCCCAGTCTAAAAATAGCAGCCTGTAGATGCCCCAGAAATTACGCATTTATTAGATTCTCCTAATCTGGCGCTTTGCCCAGATTTTCCCACTTGCCCTGTGGTGGTGTCAAGTGGGATTCATATTTGTGGGGTTGATGTCACCTTTGTATTTTCAGGTGACATCAAGCCCAGCAGTTAGTAAAGGAGAGGCGTCTATAAGAAGCCTCTCCATTACTAACTCTACAGTCATATTGTTAATAAAAACACCAAGAATAAAGTGCTTTATCTGAATTAAAAATATACACTATTTTACAAATTTATTCAAAAATAACGAACATAGTTATACTCACCTTACACCCATTCCATTGAAACCCTGGTCCCCTGGGAAAAAAAACAAAACAGAAAATAATAAACAAAAAAATACTCACCTTGTGCCCATTCCATTGAAGCCCAGGTCTTCTGTTAAAAAAATAATTAAAAAATATATCCCTCATCTGTCTGATATACTGTTCCACATCGTAATCCATTTAGTTGCATAATAATTCTACACATTAATAGTTGCCCTATAATTCTGAACACATATATATTCTCTTAAGAAAAACAAAACTTTTTGACAATACTGCAGTTGTACTTAATAAATGAATGAAGAATCAAAACTACAAATTGCCTACTAGTTGTGCACCCAATGCATAGGCAAGTTTCATCAAGAAGCACTGATTTTTTTGTGGATATTTGGTCGATGACAAACTTACTTAACTGAGCAGCTCTACTGAATAACATTGGATCGAGTGCTGTCGCCTTTATATTATATTTTTCCACGTAGAGCACTAAGACAGAAAATATTTCCTTGTGACTATAGACTGATTGTAACAACCTGTACAACGCAGTGAACAAATTATTTATAGTGATTGGTAAATAGCTTAAAATTAGTGTGATTTATATGGGGTTTTTTTTTCAATTAAATGCATGAAAAAGATAACACAAATGTAATTCTTACCTAAGTACGTATTTGGCAAAATTGCATTTTAAAAATTACAGCTCATCTAATAAAAAACAAAAACCTTTTGTAGTGAAACATATGTAATGATAAATTAATGGCTGTGATAGCTATATATAAATGGACAAAAAAAATCTTCTCGTCGTCTGAGCAACTGCATCACACTAAAATGTCATTGTGTTTATGTATGAGTAATGTGTATATACATATGTTGTTAATGCTTGTTTCCATGTGTTTTCTATGTATTTCTCCCAGAAAATTGTTGCAATTACACCTGTTTTGTTGCACAATTGTTTATTTCCTTTGAGTGTATTGAAACAACACAAAAAACTGAGGAAAAAAAGGCAGCTGAGATCTCATCAACCGAGATCTCCCGAGATCTTGGTGCCGAGATCTCCATCTGCGCATGCGCCGCCCCCGGCAGCCATTTTCCCGGAGTCACCACATAGGAAACCATGGAACTGTGTGGGCTCTGGGCTTTCACAAAATGTCAGCAGAGCTCCCGCAACACCAGAGACACCCACAGCAGCACCGGAGACATTCGCAGCAGCACCGGACACACCCACAGCACCGCCGGACACCCCCTCATCCCAGCCTGCAGCCTGCAGCAACAGTACCGGTAAGGTATATCCGCATTATAAGACGCACCCCAATTGACCCCCAAAATTTTTTGGGAAAAAAGTGTGTCTTATAATCCGAAAAATACGGTATATATCATGTTAAAATCGTATTGCAATCGGATCGCATTCACATGTAAATCGGATGTTAAATATTAAAATCAGATTGTATTCACATGAAAATTGCATATCACTTGCATGACACTCGTCAGACTTTTCTAGATCGAAATCAGACTGTTTTTTTCATGGTGATGGGTACGAGCCCTAATGGTCCATATGGCACCCGATTTTTTCCTCCATGTGAATACAGAGTGATTTTATTCTCATGCTGAATACAGCTGAGAAAAAAATGCAGATCTGCACGGCATTTTTGAATAACATTGGTCCTAGTGCAATCCCTTTTTCAGTGCATTGCACTCGTCCGATTTGTACGCTCGTGTGAGCAAACCTTAAATCTGTACATTTGCGACCAGCTTCCAATCTTATGCTTACATAGGGTCCTGTAGCACAGATTGCCAGCTTCCCCTGCCAGCTTCAAAGATGATACACCGCACATTAATGAGCACTACGTATATCACTATTCTTCAGATCTTCTTGGTTCCTAAACTTAAATGGAATATAGCATTTTTATTTACTCTCTTATTCTTTCAAAGATTTATAAAAGCGTGGAAAATCAAGAATTCTAATTTGTTTTAATATCAACATTTGTAAATATTTTACAGGATACAATATATTTTTGATTAATTAGCCCTATTACAATTGCACAATAGCCATTTTTTATTACTCATGCTCTCTTTTCTATTTATTTTCAATTACATCTTGAATGGTGGTGCCAAATGGTTGTTGAATGTGCTCAATGGTTCCTTTTGAGAGCCAGATAGCTGCTCTACAAACAGACAATCCCACGGGCCAAAAGGAAGTTGCCAAGTCATTAGAGCAGAACGTGGCAGTTTCCTATGTGCAGACCCTACAGGTCATCGCTTATTATTCTTTCATTTTAGCGTCATTGAGAATTAAAAATATTTTAAGAAGACTCAAGTTTCACAGCGTACAGTTCATCTGCGGGAAATCATCTGATTGTCATCGCATCTCAATTGCACTGAATCATGATTGTGATTTCATCTTCCATAAATGATATAATCCTGATCGCTTTGAAGTAAAGCTACTATTCACTTACATCTCATATTGCTGAATATGTTTCCCTTTAGCCAGCATCTGAAGAATGAAAAACAAACAACAGTTTTCCCATTTTAGGATTACAGTAAATAGTTTGGGTAACGGCAACATTTTCTATTATGTGACTTCATAATTAAATTTACTCTATTTTTAAATATAATTGAAAACATTAAAGAGTTTTATCCGACTCTTTTAAGCCACACGTAGACAAGTCTGTAACAAAATATAGCATATGTGAATGTTTCGAAAATCCACCCTACATATAGCAGAAAATATTAGAAGATTTTAGTGCAAATTCTGGAATTTCTTGAAATTATTCAGCCAAATCCATTACAATAACTACATGGAAAGTCAGAATTTAGAACAATATAATACTACTTTGTCACCCTGCAATGAGCCATCTATCAGAATGCATGCAGGCCAAGCCAGAGAGCAGACACAGAGCATTCCAGAACTCCTACAAATGACATGAATTATATAATCTCCAAGGAATGAACATTGTTATTCTAGATTTTGCTGTGCAGTGTGCTGAAGAAGGGAGGCATCTCAAAAATATATTAAAAACGTAAAACAATGATAACAGTACCTTATAATATTGTAGATTGATGCCATCCATGGGACAGCTTCTTAGTATCAAGTGAAAGAATTCCGGCACATGTTGTACTGAATATATATAATTTTAAGATATACAAATAAAACTATATACAGCTCTGACAAAAATTAAGAGACCATGGCAAAATGTTCAGTTTGTCTGATTTTTCTCTTCATAGGTATACTAGCTATTGAACCCATTCTACGCCCGGGTGACGAGCATTTATATTGGTATATGGTCTCCATCCTGGTATGTGCTGCTTCCATTCTGCACCCTAATCTTGTCATGTGCTGCTACCATCTTGTGCCCCTTCCTGTCATGTGCAGCCCCATCCTGCGCCCCCTTCCTGTCATGTGCAGCCCCAATACTGCGCCCTCATCCTGTTTTGTGTGCCTCCATCTTGTCATGTGCTACTCTCTTCCTGTGCCCTCATCCTGTCATGTGCTCCCATCCTGCTCCCCAATTCTGGTATGTGCTGCCCCCATCCTGGCATGTGCTACTCCAATTCTGCACCCCCATCCTGTCATGTGGTGCTCTCTTCCTGTGTCCCCTTCCTGTCAGGCTGCTCCCATCCTGCGCCCCCATTCTGTCATGTGCTGCTCCCATCCTGTGCCCCCATTCTGTCATGTGCTGCTCCCATCCTGCACCCCCATTCTGTCATGTGCTGCTCCCATCCTGCCCCCCATTCTGAAATGCGCTGCTCTCATCCTGCGCCCTCATTCTGTCATGTGTTGCTCCCATCCTGAGCTCCCATTCTGTCATGTGCTGCACCCATTCTGCGCCCCCATTCTGTCATGTGCTGCTCTCATCCTGCGCCCCATTTTGTCATGTGCTGCTCCCATCCTGCGCCCCCATTCTGTCATGTGCAGTAAAAAGTCACTGGCTTGCTGTGCTGACGTATTTTCTATATATATTCAGAAGTAAGTGGCTGGATTGCTCCACTGATGTATTTTATATATAGATTCAGTATAAAAATGGCGTTAGAAAGCACGGACTGCGCAGGCGCCGATTCCAGTGACACAACCCTCCTGGGCCACAATCCTCATCCCCGGATGACAAAATGGTGCCTGAAGTGCGCTATATGCATGCGCCATTTCCGATGGAGGATTCATATCCTGGCCTCCAGCCTGAAGAGACCCTGTGGCAATACCGGATAGGTAACATGTTGTGCCGGAGATCGCAATATGCGCTCAGTGCTTCCGCATACCGCAATCTCCTGGGCCACAATCCTCATCCCCAGATGCCTGAGGCGTAGCTAGGGTTTTGGTTCGGGGGCCGAAGCTTCTGAGTGGGCCCCTAACCAGGTAACCTTGATTACAACTGGGTGATGCACCCTAATATTGGAGGAAGACCTCAGCAGATGGCAGCGATGTTACTGAAAATAATCTCTATATAAAGACCAATATTGATATTACAGCCATATGGCTAGTGCTAGATACCAGTCCTATAGAACATATAAGTGATCACAGCCCGGTTACAGATAATGACTTACCGCTGTCGTTCTTTCTGATGGAGTCGTTCACTTTTCATGTCTTTTCCATCTGGCCCAGACCGACACGACAACTTCTTCCAGCCACGACTCGGCTGCAGAGAAAACAACAAAGACACGTTTCACGCCTCATATTTTCAGCCATCACCTTCTATTCCCAACCTGCACAATCTCCTCATCCTGCTGATTGCAGAATGTAAGCCCGCAAGGGCAGTGTCCTCGCCCCTCTGTATCAGTCTGTAATTGTTAGTATGCTTACTGTAAGTGATATCTGTAATTTGTATGTAACCCCTTCTCATGTACAGTTCCATGGAATCAATGGTACTATATAAATAAATAATAATAATAATATCCCAATGCTGAGCCACTGCTCCTGTATGTGTCCCTATTACTGCACCTGCCTTGTGGTTCTCTGTGCCCTCTAAATTCTAAAGCGCCCCTTTATAATATAGTAATGCCAGATACAAGTGCGCTAGAAAACAGTGCCCACATTTTGCCCCCTAGAAAGTAATAATGCCCTCTGTGTGCCCCTTTGATAGTCACAGTAACCTGAGTTCCCCTATAACAATAAGTTCTCACTTAACATTGAATAATGTCCCGACTCTCCCCCTGTACAGCTTCCTCATACACAGTATGATGCTCTCTTATACACAGTATAATGCCCCCTCACTGTATAGTACCACGGATACAGTATACAGGCCCCTTAGTAGCCCCCAAACTGTTTGCTGGCTCCAACACTGTAAGATGACCCCCTCACTGTAATCTCCACACTGTATGATGGCCCCCTAGATGGCCTCCATGTAATATAATGCACCAGATAGTCCTCAATATAGTATAATACAACCCCCATAGGACTCCATATAGTATAATGCACTCCCCATAGGCCTACTCTATATTGTATAATGCACCCCCATAGGCAGACTCTATAGCATAAGGCAGCCCCCATAGGCAGACTCTGTAGCATGAGGCAGCCCCCACAGGCAGACTCCATAGTATAATGCAGCTCCCCAAAAGCAAACCCTGCAGTATAAGTCAGCACACCATAGGCAGACTCTGTAGTATAAGACAGCACCCCATAGGCAGACCCTGAAGTATAAGACAGCACCCCACCCCATAGGCAGACTCTGTAGTGTAAGGCAGCACTCCATAGGCAGAATCTGTAGAGTAAGGCAGCACCCCATAGGTAAACTCTGTAGTATAATGCAGAACCCCATAGGCAGACTCTATAGCATAAGGCAGCCCCCATAAGCAGACTCTGTAGTATAAGGCAGCCATTCATATGCAGATCCTATAGTATAAGGCAGCACCCCATAGGTAGACTCTGTAGTATAAGACAGCACCCCATAGTTAAACCCTGTAATATAAGACATCACCCCATAGGAAGACTCTGTAGTATAAGGCAGCACCCCACAGGCAGACCCTGTAGTATAAGGCAGCACCCCATAGGCAGACTCTGCAGCATAAGGAACCCCCCACAGGCAGACTCTGCAGTATAAGGCAGCACCCTCCTACAGGCACACTCTGTAGAATAAGGCAGCACACCCCACAGGCAGACTCTGAAGGATAAGGCAGCACCCCCAGGCAGACTCTGTAGTATAAGGCAGCACCCCCCCAGAGGCAGACACTGTAGTATAAGGCAGCACCCCCACAGGCAGACTCTGTAGTATAAGGCAGCACCCCCCACAGGCAGACCCTGTAGTATAAGGAAGCACCCCCACAGGCAGACTCTATAATATAAGGCAGCACCCCCACAGGCAGACTCTGTAGTATAAGGCAGCACCCCCACAGGCAGACCCTGAAGTATAAGACAGCACCCCACCCCATAGGCAGACTGTAATTAAAGGCAGCACTCCATAGGCAGAATCTGTAGAGTAAGGCAGCACCCCATAGGTAAACTCTGTAGTATAATGCAGAACCCCATAGGCAGACTCTATAGCATAAGGCAGCCCCCATAGGCAGACTCTGTAGTATAAGGCAGCCATTCATATGCACATCATATAGTATAAGGCAGCACCCCATAAGTAGACTCTGTAGTATAAGACAGCACCCCATAGTCAGACCCTGTAATATAAGACAGCACCCCATAGGAAGACTCTGTAGTATAAGGCACCCCACACAGGCAGACTCTGCAGTATAAGGCAGCACCCTCCTACAGGCACACTCTGTAGAATAAGGCAGCACCCCAGTTGTGAATTCTGCTTTTGGGGCTCCCTCCGGTGGTTGTAGGTGGTAATACAGTTGTCCCTGAGTTGCAGTCCTGGTCAGGTGTATCTGCTGATTGCAGTTCTGACTGGGGTATTTAGGCGTGCAGGATTCATTAGTCCTTGCCAGTTGTCCATGGTTGTTGGGAGGTTTTGGTCCTGGTTTGGTTCCTTCTGCCTTCTGCCAAATCAGCAAAGATAAGTGTCTGGTTTTGTTTCTGTGGCACACATGCTGTGTGCTTAATAATTCTGTGCTATTCAGTGTTTTTTTTTGTCCAGCTTAGGTTGTGTCAGTATTTTCTCAGTCTTGTTGGATTCTCTGGAGTGGCAGATATACATTCCATGTCTTTAGTTAGATTGTGGAACTTTTTGTATTATCTGCTGTGGATATTTTTGGAAGGGTTTTAATACTGACCGCTTAGTATTCTGTCCTATCTTTCCCTATTTAGCTAGAGTGGCCTCTTTTGCTGAATCCTGTTTTCTGCCTGCGTGTGTCTTTCCTCTTCTACTCACAGTCAATATTCGTGGGGGGCTGCCTATCCTTTGGGGTTCTGCTCTGAGGCAAGGTAGTATTCCTATTTCCATCTATAGGGGTATTTAATCCTCCGGCTGTGTCGAGGTGTCTAGGGTTTGTTAGGCACACCCCACGGCTACTTCTAGTTGCGGTGTTAGTTCAGGTTTTGCGGTCAGTACAGTTTCCACCTACTCCAGAGAAAGTTCATGCGGCTCCAAAGTCACCGGATCATAACAGTACAACTGGCCCACTATGAGTTAAATGCATCTCAGAAGAAGGGAAGAAAGGTGTTAAGTCATTTTTTTTTTCTGCAGTTTGCTTTGCCTTTTCTTCCCTCTTTTTCTCTGGGTGGCTAAGGAGTCTTGTGTTAGCATGGATGTTCAGGAATTAGCTTCTCGTGTAGACCAGCTTGCTGCTAGGGTACAGGGAATTTCTGATTATATTGTTCAGACTCCTGTTTTAGAGCCGAAGATTCCTACTCCGGATTTGTTTTTTGGTGACAGGTCCAAATTTTTGAGTTTTAAAAACAACTGTAAACTGTTTTTTGCTTTGAGACCTTGATCCTCTGGGGATTCTATTCAGCAGGTTAAAATCTTAATTTCCCTGCTGCGTGGTGATCCACAGGATTGGGCATTTTCCCTGGAATCTGGGAATCCGGCTTTGCTTAATGTAGATTCCTTTTTTCAGGCTTTAGGACTATTATGTGATAAACCTAATTCTGTGGATCAAGCGGAGAAGACCTTGTTGGCCCTATCTCAGGGTCAAGAGGCGGCACAATTGTATTGTCAGAAATTTAGAAAATGGTCTGTGTTGACTAAATGGAATGATGATGCTTTGGCTGCAATTTTCAGAAAGGGTCTTTCTGAATCCGTTAAAGATGTTATGATGAGGTTTCCCACGCCCGTCGGTCTGAGTGATTCTATGTCTTTGGCCATTCAGATTGATCGGCGCTTGCGGGAGCGCAGAACTGTGCGCGCTGTGGCGCTGTCCTCAGAGCAGAGTCCTGAGCCAATGCAGTGTGATAGGATTCTGTCTAGGACAGAACAACAAGGACTCAGACGTCAGAATAGGTTGTGTTATTATTGTGGCGACGCTTCTCATGTCATTTCAGTCTGCCCTAAACGGACAAAGAGGATCACTAGTTCATTTACCATCAGTACTGTACAACCTAAATTTCTGTTATCGGTGTCCATGATCTGCTCATTATCATCATTTTCTGTCTTGGCGTTTGTGGATTCAGGCGCCGCTTTGAATTTAATGGACCTTGAGTTTGCCAGGCGTTGTGGTTTCCCCTTGCAGCCCTTGCAGAACCTTATTCCTTTAAGGGGCATTGATGCTACACCTTTGGCTAAAAATAAGCCCCAGTTTTGGACACAGGTGACCATGCGCATGGCGCCAGCCCATCAGGAAGATTGTCGATTTCTGGTATTGCATAATTTACATGATGCTATCGTGTTGGGTTTTCCGTGGTTTCAGGAACATAATCCTGTGTTGGATTGGAAGTCTATGTCTGTGACTAGTTGGGGTTGTCAGGGGGTTCATAATGATGTTCCTTTAATGTCCATCTCCTCTTCTTCCTCTTCCGAAATTCCAGAGTTTTTGTCTGATTTTCAGGATGTGTTCGATGAGCCCAAGTCCAGTTCTCTTCCACCACACAGGGATTGTGATTGTGCTATTGATTTGATTCCAGGCTGTAAGTTTCCTAAGGGCCGACTCTTCAACCTGTCTGTGCCGGAACATACCGCTATGCGGAGTTATGTTAAGGAGTCTTTGGAGAAAGGGCATATTCGGCCATCTTCTTCACCCATGGGAGCGGGATTTTTTTTTGTTGCTAAGAAGGATGGCTCCTTGAGACCCTGTATTGATTATCTCCTCTTGAATAAGATCAAGGTCAAGTTTCAATACCCTTTACCTTTACTTTCCAATTTGTTTGCTAGGATTAAGGGGGCTAGTTGGTTTACGAAGATTGACCTTCGGGGGGCATATAATCTTGTTCGTATTAAGCAGGGTGATGAATGGAAAACTGTGTTCAATACGCCCGAAGGCCATTTTGAATACCTTGTGATGCCGTTTGGGCTCACTAATGCTCCATCTGTTTTTCAATCTTTCATGCATGATATCTTCCGGACTTATATTGATAAATTCTTGATTGTATATTTGGACGATATTTTGATTTTTTTCTGATGATTGGGAGTCTCATGTGGAACAGGTCAGGATGGTATTTCAGATCCTTCATGACAATGCTTTGTTTGTGAAGGGGTCTAAGTGCCTCTTTGGGGTGCAGAAGGTTTCTTTTTTGGGTTTTATTTTTTCTCCTTCATCTATTGAGATGGATCCGGTTAAGGTTTAGGCCATTCATGATTGGATTCAACCCACGTCCGTAAAGTGCCTTCAGAAATTTGGGGGTTTTGCAAATTTTTATCGCCGTTTCATTGCTAACTTTTCCAGCGTGGTTAAACCCTTGACCGATTTGACGAAAAAAGGCGCTGATGTGGCGAATTGGTCCTCTGCGGCTGTTTCTGCCTTTCAGGAGCTTAAACGTCGATTTTCTTCTGCTCCGGTGTTGCGCCAACTGGATGTTTCCCTTCCATTTCAGGTTGAGATTGACGCTTCTGAGATTGGGCCAGGGGCCGTTTTGTCCCAGAGGGATCATGTTGGTTCCTTGAAGAAACCGTGTGCATTCTTTTCCCGTAAATTTTCGCCTGCTGAACGCTATTATGATGTCGGCAATCGGGAGTTGTTGGCTATGAAGTGGGCATTTGAGGAGTGGCGACATTGGCTTGAGGGAGCTAAGCACCGTATTGTGGTCTTGACCGATCATAAGAATTTGATTTACCTCGAGTCTGCCAAGCGGCTGAATCCTAGACAGGCTCGATGGTCCTTGTTTTTTTCCCGTTTTGATTTTGTGGTCTCATATCTTCCGGGTTCCAAGAATATTAAGGCTGATGTCCTTTCTAGGAGTTTTTTGCCTGATTCTCCTGAGGTCCTTGAACCGGTCGGCATTCTGAAAGAAGGGGTGGTTCTTTCTGCTATTTCCCCTGATTTACGACGGGTTCTTCAGGAATTTCAGGCTGACAGACCTGATCGTTGTCCAGTGGGGAAACTGTTTGTACCTGACAGATGGACTAGTAGAGTGATTTCTGAGGTTCACTGTTCTGTGTTGGCTGGTCATCCTGGTATTTTTGGTACCAGAGACTTGGTTGGTAGGTCCTTTTGGTGGCGTTCTTTATCACGTGATGTGCGTTCTTTTGTGCAGTCCTGTGGGACTTGTGCGTGGGCCAAGACTTGTTGTTCCCGTGCTAGTGGGTTGCTTTTGCCATTGCCGATCCCTGAGAGGCCCTGGACGCATATTTCTATGGATTTTATTTCTGATCTTCCGGTTTCCCAGAGGATGTCGGTTATCTTGGTTGTTTGTGACTGGTTTTCTAAGATGGTTCATTTGGTGCCTTTGCCTAAATTGCCTTTCTCTTCAGATTTAGTTTTGTTGTTTTTTCAGCATGTGGTTCGTTTGCATGGTATTCCGGAGAATATTGTGTCTGACAGAGGTTCCCAGTTTGTTTCTAGGTTTTGGCGGGCCTTTTGTGCTAGGCTGGGCATTGATTTGTCTTTTTCCTCTGCGTTTCATCCTCAGACAAATGGCCAAACCGAGCGAACTAATCAGACCTTGGAGACTTATTTGAGATGCTTTGTGTCTGCTGATCAGGATGATTGGGTGGCCTTTTTGCCATTGGCCGAGTTTGCCCTTAATAATCGGGCTAGTTCGGCTACTTTGGTTTCGCCTTTTTTTTGTAATTTTGGTTTTCATCCTCGTTTTTCGTCAGGGCAGGTTGAGCCTTCTGACTGTCCTGGTGTGGATTCGGTGGTTGACAGGTTGCAGCAGATTTGGGCTCATGTGGTGGACAATTTGGTGTTGTCTCAGGAGGAGGCTCAACGTTTTGCTAACCGTCGTCGGGGTGTTGGTTCCCGGCTTCAGGTTGGGGATCTGGTCTGGTTGTCTTCCCGTCATGTTCCTATGAAGGTTTCTTCTCCTAAGTTTAAGCCTCGGTTTATTGGTCCTTATAGGATTTCTGGGATTATTAATCCGGTGTCTTTTCGATTGGCGCTTCCGGCCTCTTTTGCTATCCATAATGTCTTCCATAGATCTTTATTGCGGAAATATGTGGTACCCGTTGTTCCCTCTGTTGATCCTCCGGCCCCTGTGTTGGTTGATGGGGAGTTGGAGTATGTGGTTGAGAAGATTTTGGATTCTCGTTTTTCGAGGCGGAGGCTTCAGTATCTTGTCAAATGGAAGGGTTATGGCCAGGAGGATAATTCTTGGGTTTTTGCCTCTGATGTCCATGCTGCTGATTTGGTTCATGCTTTTCATCTGGCTTGTCCTGATCGGCCTGGGGGTTCTGGTGAGGGTTCGGTGACCCCTCCTCAATGGGGGGGTACTGTTGTGAATTCTGCTTTTGGGCTCCCTCTGGTGGTTGTAGGTGGTAATGCAGTTGTCCCTGAGTTGCAGTCCTGGTCAGGTGTATTGCAGTTCTAACTGGGGTATTTAGGCGTGCAGGATTCATTAGTCCTTGCCAGTTGTCCATGGTTGTTGGGAGGTTTTGGTCCTGGTTTGGTTCCTTCTGCCTTCTGCCAAATCAGCAAAGATAAGTGTCTGGTTTTGTTTCTGTGGCACACATGCTGTGTGCTTAATAATTCTGTACTATTCAGTGTTTTTTTTTGTCCAGCTTAGATTGTGTCAGTATTTTCTCAGTCTTGTTGGATTCTCTGGAGTGGCAGATATACATTCCATGTCTTTAGTTAGATTGTGGAACTTTTTGTATTATCTGCTGTAGATATTTTTGGAAGGGTTTTAATACTGACCGCTTAGTATTCTGTCCTATCTTTCCCTATTTAGCTAGAGTGGCCTCTTTTGCTGAATCCTGTTTTCTGCCTGCGTGTGTCTTTCCTCTCCTACTCACAGTCAATATTCATGGGGGGCTGCCTATCCTTTGGGGTTCTGCTCTGAGGCAAGGTAGTATTCCTATTTCCATCTATAGGGGTATTTAGTCCTCCGGCTGTGTCGAGGTGTCTAGGGTTTGTTAGGCACACCCCATGGCTACTTCTAGTTGCAGTGTTAGTTCAGGTTTTGCGGTCAGTACAGTTTCCACCTACTCCAGAGAAAGTTCATGCAGCTCCAAAGTCACCGGATCATAGCACATCCCCCACAGGCAGACTCTGAAGGATAAGGCAGCACCCCCAGGCAGACTCTGTAGTATAAGGCAGCACCTCCCCAGAGGCAGACACTGTAGTATAAGGCAGCACCCCTCACAGGCAGACTCTGTAGTATAAGGCAGCACCCCCCACAGGCAGACCCTGTAGTATAAGGAAGCACCCCCACAGGCAGACTCTATAATATAAGGCAGCACCCCCCACAGGCAGGCTCTGTAGTATAAGGCAGCACCCCCACAGGCAGACACTGTAGTATAAGGCAGCACCCCCCTCCCCCACAGGCAGATCCTGTAGTATAAGGCGGCGCCACCACAGGCAGACCCTGTAGTATAAAGCAGCACCCCCCACAGGCAGACACTGTAGTATAAGGCAGCACCCCCCCACAGGCAGACTCTGTAGTATAAGGCAGCACCCCCTCACAGGCAGACTCTGTAGTATAAGGTAGCTCCCCCACACACAGGCAGACCCTGTAGTATAAGGCAGCACCTCCCACAGGCAGACTCTGTAGAATTAGGTAGCACCCACCTCACAGGCAGACCCTGTAATATAAGGCAGCCCCCATAAAGAAAGACAATAAAAAAATACTCACTTCCCTTCTTCCTGGTTCCTGCGCTGCTCCCTGCTCCCGCTCACCTTTGGACCGTAGGTGCCGGGCAGTGACGTCATCGCGCCCCCTGTCAGTGTTGGTGTCGGTAATGTCAGACGCTGACAGGGGGATGATGTGAGAGGGAGCGTAGCGCACCTTCCCTCATCAATGTGGTCAGCTGCATTGGCTAGATGCCGATACAGCAAACCCTGCGATGACAGGTGCTGGCACCGGCCTCCCACCTGCTCAGGGGCCCATAGCGGCCGGGCGGCAGAGCAGGGAGATCGATTCTCCCTGCTCTGTTGCAGAATGTAACTGCATCGGCGCGCTGTGCATGCCAATACAGTTACAGTAGCGTACCTCTGGGTGGGTCCCCTCTGAGCACTGGGCCCAGAGCGAGGGCCCCCTCTGCCACCCCGGTAGCTACGCTACTGTCAGGTGCGTAATTCTGTGGGGTCCAGACTGTGCAGGTGCGTCGCGCTTGCGCAGTCTATAAAAGCTTCGGACAGAGTGACGCTCCTAGCATTATATTATAGATTTTTTAGTAAAATGTAAATTCTTCTTTTATTCTATAAACTTCGGACAACATGTTTCCGAATTTCTAAGCAATACATTTTGTATTTTTTTCTGAAAAGGAGAAATGGTCAAAATAAAAAAACAGTGCATTCAGACCTCAAATAATGCAAAGAAAGCAAGTACATAATCATTTAGAAACAACAATACTAATGTTTTACCTCAGGAAGAGTTCAGAAATCAATATTCTGTGGAATAACCATGATTTTTAATCACAGCTTTCATGCGTCTTGGCATGCTTTCCACCAGTCTTTCACACTGCTCCTGGCGCAAAAATGTAAGCAGTTCTTCTTTGTCTGATGGCTTGTGACTATCCATCATCCTCTTGATTACCTTCCAGAGGTGTTCATTGGGGTTCAGGTCTGGAGATTGGGCTGCCCATGACAGGGTTTTGATGTGGTGGTCTCTTAATTTTTTCCAGAGCTGTATAATGTGCCACAATAATGAAGATTTTTGTTTACTTAGAGCAAAACGTAAAGGAAAATAATAATATGATATTTTTAAAAACCACAGGTTACTACTTTTTAAAGGAAATCAGTCACTAAGTTTTTGCTGCAGAATCTGAGAATAGCATAATGTTGAGACAAAGACCCTAATTTCTTTTGGGACAATTACTGGACTGTTTGTTAAAATCACTGTTTATTCTGCTGCAGATCTAGCAGTTCTCTGAATGCTGAGCTCTGTATAACCTCGCCCACAACAATGATTGGCAGCTTTCTGTGTCCATTTTGCATAGTTATACAGAGCTCATAAATATGGAGGACTGCCTGGCAGCATGTTTACTAGCCTCTAGTGACCATCTCTTGCTGATAAAAAAGTGACTATCAAAATTACAGCAAGGAGCCCAATAAGTGACACATTGCTGGAATCAGGGTCTCTGGCTCTATATTATGCTGTTGTCAAATAAGGAGGCAACAAACTGGTGCAGATTCCCTTTAATTCTTTTAAATACATCTAACTACATAGAATAAAAAAACAATCCACATATAATATAATTAAATATTTTTATTAGTTTGTTAATAAATTACCATTGTAGCATCAAAATTGAATTTACAAAAGTAGTTGTCCAAGCTTTTGCAGTTAATCACTGTTTATACTGGTGGCATGTAGGCACCACTGCAGCCAGGGACTAACTAATGTTCACACTTAGGTTTTGAATTTTGTTTAAGGTAAATGCCAGGCAAACCTCCTGAAGTATTTCTTAAATGTCTTAGACAGATGGCATCTTTCACCCAAAAACTAATATACATTCCATTTAAGAAATATATGTGAGATTTTAAATAATGTATCTGTTAGCTCCTTCGAAACATTTGACATAATTAGATGTCATGATCAGGAAGGAGCTCTCACAAAATTATGTAAGTCAGGCTTGGACTGGCCCTCAGGAGAACAGCAAAATCCTCAAGTGAGCCCCTGTGCAAGACTTGGTCACCACCCTCTTATATGAGCAGTAGGGTTGAGCGACTTTTACGAAACCCGACTTTGTCAAAAGTCGAGTCGAGTGAAATCGGCCGATTATCGCAAAGAGTCGGGGATCGACCGAAACATGAAACCCAATGCAAGTCAATGGGGAAGCATAGTCGGCAGTGAGTGGAGGCCAGGAAAACACCTACAGTGCCCATTTTAATGGCAATAACATCCATTCTTGTTACTGAAGCTTGTCATTATTAACTTTACTTTATAATAATAGTTAGGCATTGGAAATTGGGGGTCATTTGGCTAAAGTTGTGGTTCAAGGTTTTAGTGGGCCCAGGAAACGTGGACTATGTCACGGCGGTGGAGCAGGGAGAGGTAAGTATTTCAACGTTGCAAGTGCTGTGATCCTGAGCAAGCAGGGGGGGCCCACTCGTTCGCATTGGCACTGGCACAGGGCCCCTCACAGTACGGCGGTGTGTTTGCACGGCAGGGGCGCCTGTTGTGAATTTGCTTTTTGCTCCCTCTAGTGGTTACTAGTTTTTTGACTCTGGTTTTTCTGTCATTCCTTTTATCCGCACCTGGGTCGTTAGTTAGGGGTGTTGCTATATAAGCTCCCTAGACCTTCAGTTCAATGCCTGGCAACGTAGTTATCAGAGCTAGTCTGCTGTGCTCTTGTCTACTGATCCTGGTTCCAGTTATATCAGCTAAGTCTGCCTTTTGCTTTTTGCTATTTGTTTTGGTTTTGTATTTTTGTCCAGCTTGTTCCAAATCTATATCCTGACCTTTGCTGGAAGCTCTAGGGGGCTGGTGTTCTCCCCCCGGACCGTTAGACGGTTCGGGGGTTCTTGAATTTCCAGTGTGGATTTTGATAGGGTTTTTGTTGACCATATAAGTTACCTTTCTTTATTCTGCTATCAGTAAGCGGGCCTCTCTGTGCTAAACCTGGTTCATTTCTGTGTTTGTCATTTCCTCTTACCTCACCGTTATTATTTGTGGGGGGCTTCTATCCAGCTTTGGGGTCCCCTTCTCTGGAGGCAAGAAAGGTCTTTTGTTTTCCTCTACTAGGGGTAGCTAGATTCTCCGGCTGGAGCGTGTCATCTAGAATCAACGTAGGAATGATCCCCGGCTACTTCTAGTGTTGGCGTTAGGAGTAGATATATGGTCAACCCAGTTACCACTGCCCTATGAGCTGGATTTTTGTATTCTGCAGACTTCCACGTACCTCTGAGACCCTCGCCATTGGGGTCATAACAGGCGCCTCCCACCGGCAGCGACACTTTTGCGTACTATGAGGGGCCCTGTGCCAGTGACGTCGCCAATGAGTATGCCCCCCCACCTGATGAAGGAACCTGCACTTTCACCTGCACCTTCCTCTTTGTCCCCGTGTAAGGTGGTATAGTATGGGGGAAGAGGAACCTGACTTTCAGCAGGGTCAGATTCTGGCTGTGTAGAGTGCAAGGGGAATGTAGTGGTCTGGGTCAATGTACCAGCGGACTCATCTAGCAGTGGCTGGGCAATGGGCAGGATGAGGAGGAAACACAGATCTAGGCCCAAATAATAAAGTGGGCTAAATGCAGTTCAAAATTGGTAACAAGACTAACCAGGCGGCATTGCTTTGTTCAGTGGAGGACAACTGTAATGAGAGGCTGACTGTTATGGATCTGGTGGTTAGGAGCACCCGGAATGACCTGATGAGTAAACCAGCAATCGGAACAAGCTCTGGGAAAGTGGGAACTCTGCTGACCGCAAACTCTACTCCTATAACACACACTAGAAATAGCCGTGGAGCGTACCTAACTCTCCCTAGACGCCTCTTCACAGCCTAAGAGCTAACTACCCCTAAAGATAGAAATAGAAGCCTAACCTTGCCTCAGAGAAATTCCCCAAAGGTAAAGGCAGCCCCCCACATATATTGACTGTGAGTTAAGAGGAAAGTCACAAACACAGGAATGAAACAGGTTTTAGCAGAGGAGACCAGACTTCACTAAATAGTCAGAGGATAGAAAAGGGGAACTATGCGGTCAGCACAAAAGACTACAAAAAACCACGCAGAGTAAGCAAAAAGACTCCCCACACCGACTCACGGTGTGGAGGTGCCACTCTGCACCCCAGAGCTTCCAGCTAGCAAGGGAATATCATGATAGCAAGCTGGACTAGAAATTAGCAGTACTAAGAAATATATTCAGGAAGCAGTAACAACAAATGAACTAGCAAAGACTTAGCTTCTGCTGGAGTAGACAGGTCCTCAGAGAAGTCCAAGAGAGATCTGAACCAATACTGGAACATTGACAGCTGGCATGAAGTAACGATCTGAGTGGAGTTAAATAGGGAAGCCAGCATAGCAATAAACGAGAGCAGCTGACAAAACCAACCTCAATGACCAGCAGTTCCGCTCAAAGCCACCAGAGGGAGTCCAAGAGCAGAACTAACCAAAGTACCATTCATGACCACAGGAGGGAGTCTGAGAACGGAATTCACAACAGTAGGGGGGCCCTTGAGGAGGGGTCACGGAACCCTCACCAGGGCCCCCAGGCCGATCAGGACGAGCCAAATGAAAAGCACGAACTAAATCGGCAGCGAGGACATCGGAGGCCACAACCCAGGAATTATCCTCCTGACCATAGCCCTTCCACTTAACCAGGTACTGAAGCTTCCGTCTCGAAATACGAGAATCCAAATTTTTTTCCACCACATACTCCAACTCCCCCTCAACTAACACCGGGGCAGGAGGATCAACGGAGGGAACCATAGGCGCCACGTACCTCCGCAACAACGACCTATGGAACACATTATGGATGGCAAAAGAAGCTGGAAGGACCAAACGAAATGAGACAGGGTTGAGAATTTCAGAAATCTTATAAGGACCAATGAAACAAGGCTTAAACTTAGGAGAAGAAACCTTCATAGGAACATAACGAGAAGACAAACAAACCAAATCCCCAACACGAAGTCGGGGACCAACACAACGACGGCGGTTAGCGAAACGTTGAGCCTTCTCCTGGGACAACGTCAGATTGTCCACTACGTGAGTCCAAATTTGCTGCAACCTGTCCACCACAGAATCCACACCAGGACAGTCAGAAGGCTCAACCTGCCCCGAAGAAAAACAAGGATGAAAACCAGAATTGCAAAAAAAAGGCGAAACCAAAGTAGCCGAACTAGCCCGATTATTAAGGGCAAACTCAGCCAATGGCAAGAAGGTCACCCAATCATCCTGATCAGCAGAAACAAAGCATCTCAGATAGGTTTCCAAAGTCTGGTTGGTTCGTTCAGTTTGGCCATTTGTTTGAGGATGGAAAGCCAAAGAAAAAGACAAATCAATGCCCATCTTAGCACAAAAGGACCGCCAAAACCTAGAGACAAACTGGGAACCTCTGTCCGACACAATGTT
The DNA here is from genome assembly GCF_051348905.1 of Ranitomeya variabilis. Lineage (NCBI taxonomy): Eukaryota > Metazoa > Chordata > Amphibia > Anura > Dendrobatidae > Ranitomeya > Ranitomeya variabilis. Next base: position 529,544,447 of record NC_135234.1, read on the forward strand.
CTCCGGAATGCCATGCAAACGAACCACATTTTGAAAAAATAATGGCACCAAATCAGAGGAGGAATGTAATTTAGGCAAGGGTACCAAATGGACCATCTTAGAAAAGCGATCACAAACCACCCAGATGACAGACATCCATTGAGAGACAGGAAGATCTGAAATAAAATCCATGGAAACATGCGTCCAAGGCCTTTTCGGGACTGGCAAGGGCAAAAGCAACCCACTGGCATGAGAACAGCAGGGCTTAGCCCGAGCACAAGTCCCACAGGACTGCACAAAAGAACGCACATCCCGAGACAAGGAAGGCCACCAAAAGGACCTAGCCACCAAATCTCTGGTCCCAAAAATCCCAGGATAACCAGCCAACACTGAGCAATGAATCTCAGAAATAACTCTGCTAGTCCATCTATCAAGGACAAATAGTTTCTCCGCTGGACAACGGTCAGGTCTATCAGCCTGAAACTCCTGCAGCACCCGCCGCAAATCAGGGGAGATGGCAGACAGAATCACCCCCTCTTTGAGCATACCAGCCGGCTCAGGGACTCTCGGAGAATCAGGCACAAAACTCCTAGAAAGGGCATCCGCCTTCACATTCTTAGAACCTGGAAGGTATGAGACCACAAAATCGAAACGGGAGAAAAACAGCGACCATCGAGCCTGTCTAGGATTCAACCGCTTGGCAGACTCGAGATAAGTCAGATTTTTGTGATCCGTCAAGACAACCACGCGGTACTTGGCTCCCTCAAGCCAATGTCGCCACTCCTCGAATGCCCACTTCATAGATAGCAGCTCCCGATTGCCAACATCATAATTACGCTCAGCAGGCGAAAACTTTCTAGAAAAGAAGGCACATGGCTTCATCACAGAGCCATCAGAACTTCTTTGAGACAAAACAGCCCCTGCTCCAATCTCAGAAGCATCAACCTCGACCTGAAAAGGGAGCGAAACATCTGGCTGACGCAACACAGGGGCCGAAGAAAAACGACGTTTCAGCTCCTGAAAAGCCTCAACGGCTGCAGAGGACCAATTCACCACATCAGCACCTTTCTTTGTCAAATCAGTCAAAGGTTTAACCACACTAGAAAAATTAGCGATGAAGCGACGGTAAAAATTAGCAAAGCCCAGGAATTTCTGGAGGCTCTTCACAGATGTAGGTTGAGTCCAATCATAAATGGCCTGAACTTTAACAGGGTCCATCTCGATAGTAGAAGGGGAAAAAATGAAGCCCAAAAAGGAAACCTTCTGAACTCCAAAGAGACATTTAGACCCCTTCACAAACAAGGAATTAGCACGAAGGACCTGGAATACCATTCTGACCTGTTTCACATGAGACTCCCAATCATCCGAAAAGACCAAAATATCATCCAAATATACAATCATGAATCTATCCAGATACTTTCGGAAGATGTCATGCATAAAGGACTGAAACACAGATGGAGCATTTGAAAGCCCGAATGGCATTACCAGGTACTCAAAATGGCCCTCGGGCGTATTAAATGCTGTTTTCCATTCATCGCCCTGTTTAATACGCACAAGGTTATACGCCCCTCGAAGATCTATCTTGGTGAACCAACTAGCCCCCTTAATCCGAGCAAACAAATCAGACAGCAGAGGCAAAGGGTACTGAAATTTGACCGTGATCTTATTGAGAAGGCGGTAATCTATACAGGGTCTCAGAGAACCATCCTTCTTGGCCACAAAAAAGAACCCTGCTCCCAACGGTGATGAAGACGGGCGAATATGCCCTTTCTCCAAGGACTCCTTTATATACAGTTAGGTCCATATATATTTGGACAGAGACAACATTTTTCTAGTTTTGGTTATAGACAATACCACAATGAATTTTAAACAAAACAATTCAGATGCAGTTGAAGTTCAGACTTTCAGCTTTCATTTGAGGGTATCCACATTAAAATCGAATGAAGGGTTTAAGAGTTTCAGCTCCTTAACATGTGCCACCCTGTTTTTAAAAGGACCAAAAGTAATTGGACAGATTCAATAATTTTAAATAAAATGTTCATTTTTAGTACTTGGTTGAAAACCCTTGGCTGGCAATGACTGCCTGAAGTCTTGAACTCATGGACATCACCAGACGCTGTGTTTCC